>NC_092722.1:112807902-114063527 GCF_047496885.1 Scyliorhinus torazame | reverse complement strand
GCTGCCACCAGGAACAATTCGAACATTTGCCGGAATCGCCGCCAGTTTTCGCGGAGATCGCCGTAGCACTGGAGCGGCTGCGGAACCGGGAGCTCTATCATTTTGCCTGGGCACTGCTGGTTGTCTGTGTACACGGAGGTATGCCGGCAGGTATCGATCCACTCCTGTACCATGTGGTGTTGGGTGCTCTGGTGCACAGATGAGCCAACACAGTTGTATGTGGTACAACTCTATTTTATTTTAACTCTTATAATACAGTTCGTTCTGGATACTCTGCACGTGCTGTCTCCCTGAGTGTGTTTGGTAGCAGATCTGTCCTGGTCCTCCTCTGCAGCTAATACTGACCACCGGGGGTCGTGCCTGTGCTTTTATATCTTTCTGTCATTGGTTGTGGTGTTGTGTGTTCTGATTTGTCTGTTGGTGTGTCTATCATGATGTGTGTGTTTGAATATCATGACAGGAGCCTCCAAGCGGAATTTGATTTGTTGACCATGGAGGAAGCTGAGACCCAGTGGAGGAAGATGCAGGGAGCAGTATACGAATATGGGGAGAAGGCGAGGAGGATGCTGGCTTATCAGCTACGCAAGAGGGAGGCGGCGAGGGAAATTGGAGGAATCAGGGACAGAGGGGTGAACACGGTGCGGAGTCCGGCTGAAATAAATGAGGTATTCAGGGATTTCTATGGAAACCTGTATAAGTCAGAAACCCCGGAGGAAGGGGAGGGGATGCGGTGGTTCCTGGACCAATTGAGGTTCCCGAGAGTGGAGGAGGGGCAAGTGGAAGGCCTGGCGGCCCCGATTGGGATAGAGGAGCTGGTTACGGGGTTGGGGAGCATGCAGGCGGGAAAGGCCCCAGGGCCTGATGGGGTCCCGGTCGAATTTTACAGGAAGTTTGTGGATCTGCTGGGCCTGCTGCTGGTGAGAACCTTCAACGAGGCGAGGGAGGAACGGATTCTCCCCCCGACAATGTCTCGGGCGCTGATCTCGCTGATTCTTAAGCGGGACAGGGACCCGCTGCAGTGTGGCTCGTGTAGGCCGATCTCGCTCTTTAATGTAGATGCCAAGTTGCTGGCAAAGGTCCTAGCCACAAGGATTGAGGATTGTGTCTCGGGAGAGATACACGAGGACCAGACGGGGTTCGTGAAGGGCAGGCAGTTAAGTGCAAACGTGCGGAGGCTCCTGAATGTGATTATGATGCCCTCGGAGGGTGGGGAGGCAGAAGTGGTGGCGGAAATGGACGCGAGAAGGACTCGGGTGGAGTGGGAGTACCTATGGGAAGTGCTTGGCAGGTTTGGGTTCGGGGAGGGGTTCATAGGGTGGGTCAAATTGTTATACCAGGCCCCGGTGGCGAGCGTATCTATGAACTGGAGGAGATCAGAATATTTTAGGTTGTACCGTGGGACGAGACAGGGGTGCCCCCTGTCCCCTCTGGTGTTTGCTTTGGCAATTGAGCCGCTGGCCATGGCGTTGAGGAAATCTAGAAACTGGAGGGGGTTGGTCCGGGGAGGGGAGGAACATCGGGTCTCGTATTATGCTGATGACCTGCTTTTGTACATTGCAGATCCAGTGGAGGGGATGGTGGTCATGCAGATCCTTAGGGAGTTTGGGATCTTCTCAGGCTACAAGCTTAATGTGGGGAAGAGTGAGCTCTTTGTGGTGCATGCGAGGGGCCAGGAAAGGGGGCTGGAGGAGCTGCCGCTTAAGAGGGCGGAGAGGAGTTTCCGATATTTGGGTATTCAGGTGGCCAGGAGTTGGGGGGCCCTGCATAAGCTTAATTTGACGCGGTTGGTAGACCAGATGGAGGAAGACTTTAGGAGATGGGACGTGTTGCCACGCTCCCTGGCGGGCAGGGTACAGTCCGTTAAGATGACAGTCCTCCCTAGGTTTCTATTTGTGTTCCAGAACCTGCCCATCCTCATCCCCAAGGCCTTTTTTAAGCGAGTAAGCAGGAGCATTATGGGGTTTGTGTGGGCAAGTAAGACCCCGAGGATCAAGAGGCTGTTTCTGGAGGTAGTCGGGACAGGGGTGGGCTGGCGCTACCGAACCTGTGTAGTTATTACTAGGCAGCCAATGTGGCAATGATTCGGAAATGGGTAATGGAGGGAGAGGGGGTAGCGTGGAAAAGATTAGAGGCGGCGCCATGCGTGTGCACTAGCTTGGGAGCACTGGTGACGGCACCTTTGCCACTACTGCCGACGCGGTACACCACAAGCCCGGTGGTGGCGGCGACACTGAGGATCTGGGGGCAGTGGAGACGGCACAGGGGTGAGTTGGGGGCCTCAATTTGGTCCCCAATACGGAATAATCATAGGTTTGCACCGGGCAGGATAGATGGCGGATTCCTAAGCAGGCATCGGGCCAGAACTAAAAGGATGGGGGACCTATTTATCGATGGGGCTTTTGCTAGCCTGGGGGTGCTGGAGGAGAAATTTGGGTTACCCCGGAAACGCTTTTAGGTGCATGCAGGTGACGGCGTTTGTGAGAAGGCAGGCAAGGGAATTTCCGCTGCTTCCCGCACGGAAGATTCAGGACAGGGTGACCTCGGGTGTATGAGTGGGAGAGGGCAAGGTCTCGGCGATCTATCAGGAGTTGCAGGAGGCGGAGGAAGCCTCGGTGGAGGAGCTGAAGGGCAACTGGGAGGAGGAGCTGGGCGAGGAACTGGATAAGGGCTTGTGGGCGGAGGCCCTGGGCAAGGTTAACTCCACCTCGTCTTGCGCCAGACTTAGCCTGATCCAGTTCAAAGTGGTTCACAGGGCACATATGACAGGGGCGAGGATGTGCAAGTTTTTTGGGGTGGAGGACTGATGCGTGCGGTGCTCGGGAAGCCCAGCAAATCACGCCCATATGTTCTGGGCGTGCCCAGCGCTAGAGGGGTTCTGGAGGGGCTTCGGAAAGGCTATGTCCACAGTCTTGGACACTCGGGTAAAACCGAGCTGGGGGATAGCAATATTTGGGGTATCAGATGAGCCGGGAGTACAGGAGCTGGAAGAGGCCGGAGTTCTGGCCTTTGCGTCCTTGGTAGCCCGGAGGAGGATCCTACTACTGTGGAGGGATGCGAAACCCCCAAGCGTGGAGGCTTGGATTAATGACATGGCAGGGTTCATCAAGTTGGAAAGGATAAAGTTTGCCTTGCGAGGGTCTGTGCAGGGGTTCTCCAGGCGGTGGCAACCGTTCCTAGACTATCTCGCAGAACGTTAGGTGGAGGTCAAGAGCAGCAGCAACCCGGGTGGGGGGGAGGGGTTGTTGGCTTGTTTTATTATTGTAAGGGGCGTTTGCCCCATTTTTGTTCTTCGTTTGTTAGATAGTTTAACGTTTAGTGGTTTAAGTTGTTGGAGGGGATGGCGTAAGGCCCCCCTTTTTATTTTTCTTATGTATATTTTCTTTCCTTTGTGGAGTGTTTTGTAAAAATTTATTGAAAACCTTGAATAAACATTAAAAAAAAAAACATTTACACTGCAATGAAGTTACTGCGAAAAGCCCCTAGTCACCACATTCAGGCGCCTGTTCGGGTACACAGAGGGAGAATTCAGAATGTCCAAATTACTAACAGCATGTCTTTCGGGACTTGTGGGAGGAAACCGGAGTGTCATGATATTCAGGTAAACATCATGGTACAAACATACATGCATACTGATGGACAGATGAACGGACCAATCAACACACACACAACACCACAGCCAATCACAGGCAAGAACATACACACTACAAAACAGGGAACACAACACTTCCCGGGCATTCCAGCAGGAGACAGCTCAGGGCACAGAGCTCACAGCAAGCCACTCAGACATCCACCATGTGCTGAGTGCCACCACAAGATAGTGTTAGGGATAGGTCCACAGATTCTAGGGTTATGTTCGAACCACAGTAACCATTTTACCACTGTAAACAAATTATAGCAATAAAGCTGAGTTGTACCATTCGCAACCGTGTTTGTTCGTCTGTGCGTCTGTGTACAGAGTATCCAACACATCATAGTACCAGGAGTAACTGTGGGACCTACCTACGAATCCTCATGAATCAGCCATCCTGCACCATGGACACCGTCAGCACGCCGCAGCCGCGACAAGTCGCTGGAAACCTCGGTGTTAATTGGAAGCTGTTCAAACAGCGCTTCCAGCTATTTCTGGACGACAACGAAAAGGAGAGCGCTTCGGACACCAGAAAGATCGCCATCCTCCTCTCCACGGCAGGTCAACAAGCCATCCATGTCTACAATCCCTGGTGTTCGCGGAAGGTGAGGACAAGAGCAAGTACAAGACGGTCCTTCTCAAACTCGACCAACACTTCAACGTCGAGGTCAACGAGAGTTTCGAGAGGTATCTCTTCCAGCAGCGCCTGCAGGGTAAGGATGAGCCCTTTCAATCCTTCCTTACGCACCTCCGCATCCTCGCGCAGTCCTGCGGTTACGACACCACCTCCGATTCAATGATTCGGGACCAGATTGTTTTTGGGGTCAGCTCGGGCACCCTATGCAAGCAGCTCTTAAAAATTAAAGGCCTCACCCTAGCCTCCGCAATCGAAGCCTGTCTCCCGCATGAAAATGCGACTAGCCGCTACTCCCAATTTCAAGCGGCCGAATCGGCGCGGCAGGGGTCCTACACGGCCGGATCGGCGAGGCAGGCGTTCTACAAGGCCGAACGGGTCCAGGCGATCGGGTTCCTCCCGGCCCGCAGCCCGGACGAGGGCGGCCATTTCGCGCTCTTTCCGGGGCCTCCCGCGTTTGTGCGCGCCAAAAAAGTCGTCGACACAGTGGGACGTGATGCGCAGGCGCGCTCGACGCAAGATCAAACTGTGCATGCGCGGTGGCGCAACGAACGCCATGACGTCACGACGTGTGGCAACTGCGGAGCTGCACATTTAAAGCGGCAATGTCCGGCAAGAAACCGACAATGCCTCCGCTGTGGCAAGATGGGCCACTATGCTGCCTGCTGTCGAGCAGCTCAACCCGCCAATGTTCCCCAATTACGACAACCTCGCAGGGACGTGCGGACCATTCAGCCTCCTTACTACGAGTCGTGCCCAGACGATATCCAGACCAGTGACACAGACGACCGGGACGCCTTCCGTGTTGCGGTCATTGATGGGAACCAGATGTCTCAAGCCAGGACCCACCAGCCGTTGCAAGTGAACACTGTCAATCCGGGTGATGAATGGTGTGCCACCCTAACGGTCAACCGATCACCGATAACATTCCGTCTGGACACTGGCGCCTCCGCCAACCTCATAGCATGGCCTTCTATGCCATGAAGGTCAGACCACCAATTCGGCCATCCCGTTGCAAGATAGTCGACTACAATGGGAACGTTATCCCGGCTATGGGATCCTGCCAGCTTCAGGTGACACACAACACACACACGGCCACACTCTCGTTCGAGATAGTCGGATCATCAAAGGACTCCCTGCTAGGCGCACAGGCGTGCAAGGTTCTCCACCTCGTGCAACGAGTCCACGCTCTGTCTCCAGAAGGCACATCTGACTTCCCGGATGCAGAATTCAGGGCACAGCTCCAATCGCTCCTCGCCCACAACCAGGAGGCATTCGAGGGCATGGGAACACTGCCCTACACCTACAGAATACAGCTCAAACCGGACGCCACCCCGGTCATTCACGCACCTCGCAGTGTCCCAGCACCACTCAAAGACCGCCTCAAGCAGCAGCTGCAGGATCTCCAGGACCAAGGGGTGTTGTCCCGGGTCACGGAGCCCACGCCATGGGTCAGCTCCATGGTGTGTGTTAAGAAGCCCTCCGGCGAGCTCCGGATCTGCATTAATCCAAAAGACTTCAACAACAACATAATGAGGGAACACTACCCCATACCCAAACGGGAAGAGATCACGAGCGAGATGGCCCGGGCTAAAATCTTCACAAAACTGGATGCCTCGAAGGGTTTTTGGCAGATCCAACTGGATCAGTCCAGCCGAAAGCTGTGCACCTTCAACACCCCTTTCGGCAGGTTCTGCTATAACAGAATGACATTTGGCATCATCTCGGCATCCGAGGTCTTACACAGGATCATGGAGCAGATGATGGAGGGCATCGAAGGGGTGCGCGTCTACGTGGACGACGTCATCATCTGGTCCACCACACCACAGGAGCACATCAATCGTCTCCAGCGCGTCTTTGCGCGCATACGGGAAAACGGCCTGCGCCTCAACCGAGCCAAGTGTTCTTTAGGACAAACCGAGCTGAAGATTCTGGGGGACCACATATCCCGGTCAGGGGTCCGTCCGGATGCAGACAAGGTGTGCGCCATTACAGCCATGCCGCAGCCAGCAGACAAGAAAGCAGTGCTACGCTTCCTTGGCATAGTCAACTTCCTGGGGAAGTACATTGCCAACCTTGCCTCCCACACGACGGCTCTGCGCCACCGAGTCAAGAAGTCCACGGAGTTCCAGTGGCTGCCCACACACCAGAAGGAATGGGAGGAGCTCAAAATTAAGCTCACCACAGCCCCGGTATTGGCGTTTCTCGACACATCTCGTGACACTAAAATTTCGACTGATGCCAGCCAGTCCGGCATTGGGGCGGTACACCTACAGCGGGATGACACCACGTCATGGGCTCAGGTTGCCTATGCCTCGCGGGCCATGACCCCCACAGAACAGCGCTATGCACAGATTCGGCGGGGGCGGGAATCGCGCCGCGCCGGTTGGCGGGCCCCCCCCCCCCCCGCGATTCTCCAGCCCGGATGGGCCGAAGTCCCGCTGCTAGAATGCCTGTCCTGCCGGTGTGGATTAAACCACTCTCTTACCACAGGGACAAGGCGGCGCGGGCGCGCTCTGGGTTCCTGGGGGGGGTGCGGGGCGCTCTGGCCCCGAGGGGTGCCCCCACGGTGGTCTGGCCCGCGATCGGGACCCACCGATCCGCGGGCGGGCCTGTGCCGTGGGGGCACTCATTTCCTTCCGCCTTCGCCACGGTCTCCACCATGGCGGAGGCGGAAGAGACTCCCTCCACAGCGCATGCGCGGGGATGCCGTGAGCGGCCGCTAACGCTCCCGCGCATGCGCCGCCCGGCAATGTCATTTCCGCGCCAGCTGGCGGGGCACCAAAGGCCTTTTCCGCCAGCTGGCGGGGTGGAAATCAGTCTGGCGTGGGCCTAGCCCCTCAAGGTTAGGGCTCAGCCATCCAAGATGCGGAGGATTCCGCACCTTTGGGGCAGCGCGATGCCTGACTGATTTGCATTGTTTTTGGCGCCGGTCGGCGGACATCGCGCCGATTACGGAGAATTTCGCCCCTTTTCTTTTCTTAACATACTTTCATTCACAAAAGCTCCCCCAAAACAGAGGTACAGACTCCCTTTTCCTTTTCCCTCGAGCAGTTGGAAACCAACTCACGGTAGAACAGTGGTTAGCATTGTTGCTTCACAGTGCCAGGGTCCCGGGTTCGATTTCCGCTTGGGTCACTGTCTGTGCGGAGTCTGCACATTCTCCCTGTGTCTGCCTGGTTTCCTCCGTGTGCTCCGGTTTCCGACCACAAGTCCCGAAAGACATGCTTGTTAGATGAATTGGACATTCTGAATTCTTCCTCAGTGTACCTGAACAGGCGCCGCGTGTGGCGACTGGGGGATTTTCACAGTCACCTCATTGCAATGTTAATGTAAGCCTACTTGTGACACTAATCAACATTATGAAAAGAGTTATTAAAAACTCATATATACTTAAGAATAATGCCCTAACCTTTCCCAATTAGTATTAGCTGCTCGCATTTCATTGTGACAGGGTTGCAACATTAACAGGACCAGGTACATGCAGACCATGAACACTGGCATTAACTTGGTCGAGCAGCCTGCTTCTGCACTGTAACGTCTTTGCAAAGTAATATTTACCCCGGATGGACCCATTCAGCAACAATTTTAAACCTGCCTGTATTCCTCAACGGTGATTCTTTGTCGTCCACATCTGGATCAAAAACAAAAATGATGCACAGAAATGGATCCTGAGGAACTCTGCTCATAGCTGTCAGCCAATTAGATCCATCAGGGGAGACTGTGATGTAATGGTGACGTCATTAGACTAGCCATCCTGGCTTGTGCTTCGAGGACATGGGTTCAAATATCAGCTGGTGTAAGAAAATTCAGTTAATAAAATCTGGTCACGGTGTGAACGCCGTCGAGGTTCACGATGGCACGAAACGGCCCCGATCTTGACCGATTCTGGGCCCGAAAATGGGCTCGGATCGGGGCCGCGAGAAACTCGGGGGGGCATGTCGCAAAAGCAGCGTCGTCGGATGGATCTTGCGGGGGCGCGGAGGAAAGGAGGTCCGCCTTCAGAGAGGCCGGCGCACCGATCGGTGGGCACTGATCGCGGGCCAGACCCCGTCTCAGTCCTACCCCAGTGAAAGAACCCCCCTCGCCCCCCCCTACAGGCCCCCCGCCCCAGCATTCCCACGCTGTTCCCGCCGGCAGCGACCAGGTGTGGATGGCGCCGGCGGGAAGCCGCCATTTTGGGTAGGCCGCTCGGCCCATCCGGGCCGGAAAATAGCGGGTGTAGCGGAGAATCACCATTTTGTGTGTCCCGGGCGATTCTCCAGCCTGCGCAGCACAGAACTCGACGGGCCGTTCTCGCCACTTGGGGGAATCTCGGGAGGGCGTCAGACCGGCGTCGCGGGGAAAAATGGCGCGCCAGGCGATTCTCCCAACCGGCGCGGGAGCGGAGAATCGCGCCCAGCGAGTCTGTACCTCTGTTTTGGGGGAGCTTTTGTGAGTGAAAGTATGTTAAGAAAAGAAAAGGTTCTAGATTCCTCTTGTACTCAGTGAATGAGCAGAGAATTATAGCAATCCCAATTTGCTTCATTTCACCCCCTATTTTCATCACCTCCATGTAATTATTGACCCTGGGCGCGATTTAACGGGAAAAAAAGTCCCAGTAGTTAGCACTGCTGCCACACGGCGCTGAGGACCCATTTTCGATCCTGGCGCTGAGGAGACGGGTTCGATCCTGGCGCTGAGGAGACAGGTTCGATCGCGGCGCTGAGGAGACGGGTTCGATCGCGGCGCTGAGGACCCGGGTTCAATCCCGGCACTGAGGACCCCGGTTCGATTTCAGCACTGAGAACCCGGGTTCAATCCCAGCTCCGGGTCACCGATTGTTTGGAGTTTGCACATTCTCCTCATATTTGTGCGGGTCTCACCCCCACAACCCAAAGATGTGCATGGTAGATGGATTGGTCATGCTAAGTTGCTCCTTAATTGGAAATAAAAATAATTGGGTACTCTAAAAAAAATTTTTTAACTATTCCATGTGTTAGCAACATTCATATTCTTCCCATTCTCTAAGTAAAAATGTTTCTCCTAAATTTTTTTTTAAAGATATACTGGTGACGATCTTATAATTATGGCCTTTAGTTCAAGACTCCCAGACCCCAAAAGTTGAAACGTCTTTACTATGTTGGTCCCACAAAACACTTTCACAATTTTAAGTGACTAAAGCACATTGTGTTTTATATTCTATTGGATCACTGAGGGCAAATGAAAATTAGTCTACTCAGGCCACAGTACACCCACATATGAAGCATTGCAAATAGATTTGGGCCCCATGCTTGATGAATGACATTGAGCAGTGGCAAAGGGGAATCAAATCTTCAACTTCCTAGGCCCAGACTTTCTGGCTGTTTGTGCCGGCAGGATCTTCCGATTACGCCAACGGCGCGCTCCCACCACGGATTTCCCAGTGACAAGGGGTGCATTCAACAGGAAACTCCGTTGACAGTGGCAGGACCAGAAGATCCTGCCGCTGGCCAATGGCGAGATGTCTCCCCCAACCGAGAAACATGCAGTGGGTTGTGCGGGTCAATCTCACCCTTTATCAGGACAGACTGCGAGAGTTGGAGATTACATGTTCACCCATCACCCCAGTGCTTACGAACCTACCTCCCAGTCCATCAACATCTCGGCTGGGATTTTCCAGCCCTTCCTGCTGGTGAGATCTTCTGGTCCCATCGAAGGTGATCCTCACCTCGATGTGACCGGCAGTGCGTCCAGTGACCAACGCAAATGGCCATTGACTTCAGCAGGACTGGAATAAGCTGCAAGCCACCTCTGCCACGGGAAAACCGTCTGTGGGGGGTCACCTTCAGCAGAACCAAGAAACATGCCACAGGGTGGGATTGGGGAATCCTTTGGCCCTCATTTTTAAAATTCTCAAACTTGTTTTGAAACCTCCCGTCACCATCTCCAACCATACATGTCCTCAATATTTTTGTGCTCCTACAATTCCAGCCTCTTGCATGTTAAGAATTTAAGAACTAGGAGCAGGAGTAGGCCATCTGGCCCCTTGAGCCTGCTCCGCCATTCAATAAGATCAGGGCTGATCTTTTTGTGGACTCAGCTTCACTTACCCACCTGCTCACCGTAACCTTTTGTTCCTTTACTGTTGAAAAATCTAACTACCTTTGCCTTAAAAACATTTAACGAGGTAGCCTCAACTGCTTCACTGAGCACGGAATTCCACAGACTCACAACCTTTTGGGTGAAGAAGTTCCTCCTCAACTCAGTCCTTAATCTGCTCCCCCTTATTTTGAGGCTCTGCCCCCTATTTCTAGTTTCACCCACCAGTGGAAACAACCTCCCTGCTCTCTGTCCTATCTATTCCCTTCATAGTTTTATGTGTTTCTATAAGATCCCCCTCAATCTTCTAAATTCCAATGAGTATAGTCCCAGTCTACTTAGTCTCTCCTCATAAGCTAATCCTCTCAACTCCAGAATCAACCTAGTGAATCTTCTCTGCATACCCTCCAGTGCCATTATGTCCTTTCTCAGGTAAGGAGACCAAAACTGTACACAGTACTCAAGGTGTGACCTCACCAGCACCCTATACAGCAACATAACCTCCGTGCTTTTAAACTCCATCCCTCTAGCAATAGAGGACAAAATTCCATTTGCCTTCTTAATTACTTTCTGCACATGCAAACCAACTTTTGCGATTCATGCACGAGGACACCATGGTCCCTCTGCACAGCAGCATGCTGTAATTTTTTCCATTTAAATAATGGTCCATTTTGCTGTTATTCCTACCATTTTGGATGACCTCACACTTACCTACATTGTACTCCATCTGCCAGACTCTTGCCCACTCACTTAAACTATCTATATCCCTCTGCAGACTTTCAGTGTCTTCTGCACACTTGGCTCTACTACTCATCTTAGTGAGATCTGCAAACTTTGACACATTACATTTGGTGCCCATCTCCAGAACATCCATGTAATTTGTAAACAATTGCAGTCCCAACACTGATCCCTGAGGCACACCACTAACCACTGATCGCCAACCAGAAAATCACCCATTTATCCCCACTCTTTGCTTTCTGTCAGTTAACCAACCCTCTATCCATGCTAATACATCCCCATAACGCCATCACCTTTATCAAGGTGTGGCACCTTGTCGAATGCCTTCTGGAAATCTAGATAAGCCACATCCACCAGTTCCCCGTTGTCCACCGCACTCGTAATGCCCTCAAAGAATTCCACTAAATTAGTCAAGCATGACCTGCCTTTCATAAACCCATGCTCAGTCTGCCCAAATGGGACAATTTCTATCCAGATGTCTCAATATTTCTTCCTTAATGATAGATTCAAGTATGTGGCCGGCATGGTGGCACAGTGGTTAGCACTGGTGCCTCACAGCTCCAGGGACCAAGGTTCAATTCCAGCCTCGGGTGATTGTCTGTGTGGAGCTTGCGTTGCCTGCGTTGGTTTTCTCCAGGGGCTCCGGTTTCCCCCCACAGTCCAAAGATGTGCAGGTTAGGTGGATGGGCCAGATAAATTGCCCCTTTGTGTCAAAAAGATTAGGTGGGGTTACTAAGTGTTAGAGGTGAAAATATTCACACGAAGGCCTGAGTACAAGTTAAAAAAAGCAGTTTATTATATCAGAATTCTGGGAGAAAAGGCCTGAGCTTCCGCAGCCTATTGACAGCACCCTTTCTCACTTGAGCTAAGGCTCACACGGGTTAATATACAGATTCAAGGGGCGGAATTAGATGTATTCTTACTTACATACAATCAATCAACTATATTCGCGTCACACTTCATTACATGCAGTCAATCAATTTTCTTAGCATCCCAGTTATCACATATATGGTTAAAGTGGATGTTGTCATACTTGCCCCTAACTTCATACAGAAGTCATTCAAAACTAACACAAGGATATGTCCTGTCTGCAGCTGTGGACCTTGAGCTTATTCATGATACATTGCATTCCTTGTTCTGTGAAGCTGTTATCAGCGGCTGTTAAAATACTCCCTATACATACTCACGCCTGGTTCTCATGAGGTAGTTTACACAGTTCGTAACTTATTGTTCAGGAATGTGGCTAGTTCAGCCATTTTGTGTCTGTAGTATTGCTTTAATAGCTAACAGCCATTTTGTGTCCTTTCTGATATCAACAAGCATTATGTATACACGATCTATTTCTACAAATTGCTTCTTCTAAACAGGCATCCAAGTCAATGAGTACCTTTTGTCTCGTCAGAACTATTCAAAAGTAATATAGGAGCACAAATGTAGTTACAGGGCCACCTATAATTTATATCATAGTCCAGTATCAGAAAATGTCCTCCAACACTAAGTTACAGCAATAGGGCGGAGGTGTGGGTTTAAATAGAGTGCCCTTTCCAAGGGTCGGTGCAGACTCGATGGGCTGAAGGTCTCCTTCTGCACTGTAGGGATTCTATGCCCGATCTGTTCTGGGAATCTATTGCAAGCATATGTACCCAAACATATACCCCATACCATGGTCAACTGGACATTAGTTTATTACACTAGTCACAGAAGTCATGAATCAATCAAGCATGATCAATGTATTCCCAGTCACTTGTTTCCTTGCAAAGGCATTCCTTGTTGATAATAGTCAGACATTTGGAGTAAAATATGCTACATCCTTCTATTGCCTTGATTTCCTTGTTTTCCTATTTATTTTAGGAAGCCTAATGCACTGCAAGTTAGTTTGGTTATTAAGTCCATAAGAAATAGGAACAGGAGTAGGCCATTGAGCCCTTTGAGCTTGCTCCACCATTTAACAAGACCATGGCTGATCTAAAAATAAATTTTAACATATCCAACTTTGCACATCGCAGGTGTCCATCACTCTACTATCAGCAGGTGCGCATTCAGATCCTAAGCCTTAAGTTCTGAAATTCTCTCCCTAAACATCTCCACATCTCTCTCTCCCTCTTAAAATGCCTAACCTAACCCCTTCGGCCAAGCATGGGTCACCTATACTATTTGGCTAAATTTTGCAGTAGGCTTGAATCTAGCTGCGACTGTTGTTAGTTAGACGTTTCTTTTGCGCACTTATGTTTTGACTTTTTTTGTGCGACAAGTTGCTGAAAGTATGAGCTGATAACATTGCAGTAAGGAAAACCAGCCATATGGGACCTAAGTGAACAGGAGAAGTAACTGATCAGCGCCCTGCCCAGAACAAAAAAATCTATCCGGGATTAGGCTTTGTGCACGTGGGAGAAAAAAGAAAATTCCCTGGCCTGCGGCCTGGCAAACCTCCACGGGTCCACTCCCCCCATCTGATCCATAAACCCCCTAAGCACCTTGGCCGCCGCCGGCCTCTTTCCGGTCCTAGATCTGGAGCGATCCAGTGCTGGGTCCAACACCGTATTAAAATCCCCACCCATTATCAAGCTTCCTACCTCCAGGTCCAGAATGCGCCCCAACATGCGCTTCATGAATCCGGCATCATCCCAGTTCAGGGCGTATACATTTACCAATACCACCCGCGTCCCCTGCAACTTACCGCTCACCATCACGTATCGACCTCCATTGTCCACTACGATATTCTTGGCCTCAAACGACACCCGCTTCCCCACCAATATTGCCACCCCTCTGTTCTTCGCGTCCAGCCCCGAATGGAATACCTGTCCTACCCATCCCTTTCTTAACCTGACCTGATCCGCCACCTTCAAATATGTCTCCTGGAGCATGACCACGTCTGCCTTCAGTCCCTTTAAGTGCGCGAACACTTGGGCCCTCTTTACCGGTCCATTCAGGCCCCTCACATTCCACGTTATCAGACGGATTGGGGCCATCTCCTTTTCTAGGCCAGTCCCGTGCCCGTGCCGCCCTCACCCTCCAGTACCCCAGACAGGAGACCCCCACCCCGACCACCTCTTCTGTGTCCCATTCCCCTTCGGCCAGTGCAGCAGCAACCCTATTCCCCCCCCCCCGCCCCCCCCCACCCCGCTAGACCCGTGACTAGCTTTTTTGCTCCCCCCATAGCACTCCCGTAAGTCAGCTGACACCTGCTGACCCTGGCTTCCCCCGCCGTCCCATTGACCCCGCCGTGTGGGAATCTCCCAATCAGTGTGCGCTCCTCCATTCCCTCCCCTCCTTTCTTCCCTAGCGCAGGAAAAAACCCGCGCTTTCCTAAGCCTGCCCCGCCCCCTCTGGCGCAGCTCCTGTCGCGGCCTTGTCTCCTTTCCCCCATCCCCGAGCCTCCTCTCCCTCCAGCACCAGCGCCCACGTCTCGTACGGTCTTCTCACCCCGGTCCCTTTCCCCATCACCATCCCTCCCCCAGCCCGTGGAACATTTCCTGCGCGTGATTAACACCCTATGTACAACAAACATCAAGCATCCCCCCCACCCTCACAAACCCTCAGTTTGAGTCCAACTTTTCAGTTTGAATAAAGGTCCAAGCCTCCTCAGGCGTTTCTAAATAGTGCTGTTGATCCTTGTATGTGACCCACAATCGCGCTGGCTGCAGCATTCCGAATCTCACTCCTTTCCGGTGCAGCACCGCCTTAGCCCGGTTGAAACCTGCTCTCCTCTTTGCAACCTCTGTGCTCTAGTCCGGGTATATTCGGATCTCCGCATTCTCCCAGCTGCTGCTCCGCTCTTTCTTGGCCCATTTCAAGACCCTCTCTCTGTCCGTGAAACGGTGAAACCTCACCACAATCGCCGTTGGCGGCTCATTAGCCTTGGGCCTCCTCGCCAGCACCCGGTGTGCCCCATCCAGTTCCAAAGGCCTCGAAGGGGCCTCCGTGCCCATCATCAACTCGAACATCGTGCTCGCATATGCCCCGGCATCGGCCCCCTCCACTCCTTCAGGGAGACCCAGGATCCGAAGATTCTTTCTCCTCGACCTGTTCTCCAGGTCTTCGAATCTTCCCGCCCACCTCTTGTGCAGCGTCTCGTGCTCCTCCACCCTCACCTCCAGGCCCAAGATCTCATCCTCGTTCTCATTGACTTTTTTCTGCACCTCCTGGATCTTTACCTCGTGGGCCTTCTGGGTCATCCCTAGTCCTTCAATCGCCGACAGCATAGGCGCCAGCATCTCTTTCCGCAGCTCCTCGGAACAGCGCTTAATGAACTCTTGCACCTCCGGCCCGCATTCCACTTTATCCCCGGCCGCCGCCATTTTGTTTTTCTTCCCTCGCTTCTCCCGCTGCTCCAACGCCGCTTTTTTGGCCGTTTCGCTTCTTGTCCGGTCCATAAACGGTGAAGGGGGACCTCACTCTTCCCTCCCCACACGGAACGTCTTCAAAAAATTCCTGTTGGGGCTCCTCTAGAGCTCAAAGGTCCGTGACCGCGGGAGCTGCCGAATCGTGCGGCTTAGCTCCGCATCGCCGCAACCGGAAGTTCCCCGTTCGCCATTTTAAATCGGGGTTTGACCATTCTAATTGGGAGTCAGCCATTTTACGTGGCTACATTGGTCACCATGTTGAACTCGCTGATGGGAGCGGGGTCCTTCCAGGGGCCCCTGGAGCTGGAACGGGCCCATAGACTGCTGGCGAGGAGGCCCAAGGCTAACGAGCCTCCGCGGGCGGTGCTGGTGAGGTTCCATCGGTTCGTGTGTGTGTGCTCAGGTGGGCCAAGAAGGAGAGGAGCAGCAGGTGGGAGAACGCGGAGGTTCGGATATACCAGGACTGGAGTGTGGAGGTGGCGAAGAGGAGGGCCGGGTACAATCGAGCGAAGGCGGTGCTGCACAGGAAGGGGGTGAAGTTTGGCATGTTGCAGCCGGCACGACTGTGGGTTACCTACAAGGACCGGAACCATTATTTTAAGTCTCCGGAGGAGGCGTGGGCCTTTGTTCAGGCCGAGAAGTTGGACACAGATTGAGGGTCGGGATGGGCGATTGGGGACTGCGGTTGATATGTTATGTTTATTTATTTTTTTGTCGAGGGGGGGTGCCTTTGTATTGCTCCGGGTTTCTTTTTCTCGGTGTTTTTCTCTTTCGGGTCGGTGAGGGTGGCTGGGGCGGGTTGGGCACTGTTTTGGTTGGGTTGGTCGGGGGGGCTCTTGGAAGGGGGTAGGTAAACGGAACGGGGGGGTGGACGGCGGTGAGATGGGGCCCCGCAGGGGAGGGGGAGGCCCGAGTCGGGGGTGAGGGGACCAGGCCTGTAAAAGGAGTTGCATCAGAGGTGGCGGGGCCTGGTAGGTAGAAAGCGCGGGCTTTTTCCCGTGCTGAACACTGGAGGTGGCGGGGCCGGGGCAGGGAAGCGAGGGTTGTTTCCTGCGCTTAGAATGGAAGGGGGCGGGGGAGAGCCTATGGATGGGGAATGGGAGAGGAGGGTGTGCCACACAATGGGCGGAGTCGAATGAGAGACGGGAGTGGCCGGGGTCAGCTGGAGTCAGCTGACTTGCGGAAGTGCAATGGGGGGAGTAAATCAGTTAGGATGGGTCCTAGCCGGGGGGCGGGTGGGGGGTGGGGGGTTGGGTGGGGGGGAATCGAGTTGCTGCTGCTATGGTCAAGGAGGAGCTGGAGCGAGTGGGAGGGGGTCGAGGCGGGGGTATGCCGCTGTGGGGAACGGGCCGGGTGTGGGGTGCGGGCGCGTGGTTGGCCGAGGAGGGGTCATGGCTAGTCGGCGGGGGAGGGGGGCAGGTAGCCCCCTGATCCGGCTGATATCCTGGAATGTAAGGGGACTGAATGGGCCGGTTAAGCGGGCCCGCGTGTTCGCACACCTGAAGGGGCTCAAGGCGGATGTGGTTATGCTTCAGGAGACACACCTGGAGGTTGCAGACCAGGTAAGACTGAGGAAAGGGTGGGTAGGTCAGGTGTTTCACTCAGGGCTGGATGCCAAAAATCGAGGGGTGGCGATCTTGGTGGGAAAGAAGGTGTCATTCGAGGCATCGAGCATTGTGGCAGATAATGGCGGTAAGTACATAATGGTAAGTGGTAAGCTGCAGGGAGAGTGGGTGGTACTGGTCAATGAGTATGCCCCGAACTGGGACGATGCGGGTTTTATGCGGCGTATGTTGGGTCGGATCCCAGACTTGGAAGTGGGGGGGCCTGATAATGGGGGGAGACTTTAACACGGTGCTGGATCCGGCACTGGATCGCTCCAGGTCTAGGACGGGTAGGAGGCCGGCGGCGGCTAGAGTGCTGAGGGGTTTATGGACCAGATGGGAGGGGTGGACCCTTGGAGATTTGCAAGGCCGGGGGCTAGGGAATTTTCATTCTTCTCACATGTCCATAAGGCTTATTCCCGAATCGACTTTTTCATTTTGAGCAGGGTGCTGATAGCGAGAGTAGAGGATACTGAGTATTCGGCAATAGCCATTTCGGACCACGCCCCGCATTGGGTGGACTTGGAGATGGGGAAGGAGAGGGACCAGCGCCCGCTGTGGCACTTGGACGTGGGGCTGTTAGCGGACGAGGAGGTGAGCGAGCGGGTCCGAGGAAGTATAGAGAGGTACTTGGAGACCAACGACAACGGGGAGGTCTGAGTTTGATGGTATGGGAGGCACTGAAGGCGGTGGTGAGGGGAGAGCTGATCTCCATTAGGGCCCACAAGGAGCGGAGGGAGCGGGGGGGAGAGGGAGAGGTTGGTGGGGAAGATGGTGAGGGTAGACAGGAGGTATGCGGAGGTGCCCGAGGAAGGATTGTTGAGGAAGAGGCGTAGCCTCCAGGCCGAATTCGACCTGGTGACCACCAGGAAGGCGGAGGTGCAGTAGAGGAAGGCCCAGGGGGCGATTTACGAGTATGGGGAAAAGGCAAGCCGGATGCTGGTGCACCAGCTTCGGAAGCGGGATGCAGCTAGGGAGATCGGGGGAGTTAAGGACAGGGGAGGGAGTATGGTGCGGAGTGGGGTTGGCATCAATGGGGTCTTCAGGGACTTTTACGAGGAATTGTACCGATCCGAGCCCCCACGGGAGGAGTGAGGGATGGGCCGCTTCCTGGACCAATTGAGGGTTCCAAAGTGGAAGAGGGACTGGTGGCGGGATTGGGGGCCCCAATTGGGCTGGAGGAGCTGATCAATGGGATAGGAAGCATGCAGGCGGGGAAGGCACCGGGGCCGGACAGTTTCCCGGTCGAATTCTATAAAAAATATATGGTCCTGTTGGGCCCACTGTTAGTCAGGACCTTTAATGAGGCAAGGGAGGGGGGGCTTTGCCCCCGTCGATGCCCCGGGCACTGATCTCCTTGATTCTGAAGCGGGACAAGGATCCCCTGCAATGTGGGTCTTACAGACCGATTTCCTTGCTAAATGTAGATGCCAAGGTGCTGGCGAAGGTCTTAGCCACGAGGATTGAGGATTGTGTGCCGCAGATCATCCATGAAGACCAGACGGAGTTTGTGAAGGGGAGACAGTTGAACGCGAATGTGCGGAGGCTTTTGAGCGTTATCATGATGCCGGCGAGGGAGGGGGAGGTGGAGATAATGGTGGCGATGGACGCTAAGAAAGCCTACGATAGGGTAGAGTGGGGGTACCTGTGGGAGGTGCTGAAGAGGTTCGGGTTTGGGGAGGGGTTTGTCAGGTGGGTTAGGCTGTTGTATGAGGTCCCGATGGCGAGTGTGGCCACAAACAGGAGGAGGTCCGAGTACTTTCGGTTGCACTGAGGGACGAGACAGGGGTGTCCCTTGTCCCTCCTGCCCTTCGCACTGGCGATTGAACCCCTGGCTATGGCACTGAGGGAGTCAAGGAACTGGAGGGGGTTGGCGTGGGGTGGGGAGGAGCATAGGGTGTCACTTTATGCGGATGACCTGCTGCTGTATGTGGCGGACCAGGTGGGAGGAATGCCGGAGGTAATGAGGATTCTTAGGGAATTCGGGGACTTTTCGGGGTACAAGCTCAACATGGGGAAGAGCGAGTTGGTCGTGGTTCATCCAGAGGACCAGGAGAGGGGGATTGGCGAGCTCCCACTAAAAAGGGCGGAGAGGAGCTTCAGGAATTTGTGGGTCCAGGTGGCCAGGAGCTGGGGGGCCCTGAATAAGCTTAATTTTACAAGGCTGATGGAGCAAATAGAGGAGGTGTTCAAGAGGTGAGACGCGTTGCCGCTGTCCTTGGCGGGTAGGGTGCAGTCCATCAAAATGACAGTGCTCCCAAGGTTTTTGTTCCTGTTCCAGTGTCTCCCCGTGTTTATCCCGAAGGCTTTTTTCAGGCGGGTTAACAGGAGTATAATGGGATTTGTGTGGGCGCGAGGGACTCCGAGGGTGAGAAGGGTGCTCCTGGAGCGGAGTAGAGATAGGGGGGGACTGGCACTGCCCAACCTCTGTGGGTACTACTGGGCCGCCAATGCAACGATGGTGCGCAAGTGGGTGATGGAGGAGGAGGGGGCTGCATGGAAGAGGCTGGAGATGGCGCCGCTGGGTACGAGTCTGGGGGCGCTGGCAACGGCGCCGCTGCCGCTCCCTCCAAGGAGGTATACCACGAGCACGGTGGTGGTGGCTGCCCTCAAAGTTTGGGGGCAGTGGAGTCGGCACAGGGGGGAAGTTGGGGCCTCGGCGTGGACCCCATTACGGGGGAACCACCGGTTCGCCCCAGGAAGAACAGGTGGAGGGTTTTCGGTGTGGCACAGGGCAGGGATACGAATGTTGGGGAACCTGTTTGTGGACGGGAAGTTCGCGAGCCTGGGTGAGCTGGAGGAGAAGTACGGGCTCCCCCGGGGAACACCTTCAGGTACTTACAGGTAAGGGCGTTTGCCAGACGTCAGGTGGTGGAATTCCCGCGGCTACTGCCACACACAGTACAGATCAGGGTGCTCTCGGGGGGGTGGGTGGGAGTGGGGAAGATCTCGGAAACTTACCAGGTGATGCAGGAGGAGGAGGAGGCCTCGGTGGTGGAGGTAAAAGGTAAGTGGGAGGAGGAGTAGGGAGAGGAAATTGAGGAAGGGACGTGGGCAGATGCCCTGGGGAGGGTGAACTCTTCCTCATCGTGCGTGAGGCTCAGCTTTATACAGTTTAAGGTGCTGCACAGGGCACACATGACCAGGACAAGGATGAGCTGGTTTTTTGGGGGTGAGGACAGGTGTGTTAGGCGCTCAGGGAGCCCAGCAAATCACACCCATATGTTCTGGGCATGCCCAGCACTGGAGGAATTTTGGAAGTGGGTAGCGAGGACGGTGTCGAGGGTGGTAGGATCCAGGGTCAAACCAGGCTGGGGGCTCGCAATATTTGGGATGGCAGAGGAGCCGGGAGTGCAGGAGGCGAAAGAGGCCGGAATTCTGGCCTTTGCGTCCCTGGTAGCCCGGTGAAGGATTCTTCTTCAGTGGAAAGATGCGAGGCCCCCAAGCGTAGAATCCTGGATCAGTGATATGGCAGGGTTCATTAAATTGGAGAGGGTGAAATTCGCCTTGAGAGGGTCGGTACAAGGGTTCTTTAGGTGGTGGCAACCGTTCTTAGACTTTCTGGCAGAATGATAGACATTGGTTAATGGCAGCAGCAGCTGAGGGGGGGTGGTTTACTTTATTATTGTTTTTGTTATTTACACTGAAGGGTCTGAGGGGGTGTATATACCGGTTGTGTTAAGTTGGGGTGTTAATGTTAATTTATTATTTATGTACAGGGGGGGAGAGTATGGGGGGTTGCTTTTCCAGATTGTGTTTTGTACTTAACCCTGTTGGGTTCTTTTTTTCTTTCATTTTGCTATTGATATTTTATGAAAACCTTTAATAAAAATTATTTTTTTAAAAAAGAATCAGCGATATTTCTCAGGAAGTGGGATTTACATAGGCCAGATCAAGTAATGATTTCAATTTACCTTCCCTAAAGGACACTGGAGAACCCTTTGAGTGATTATGACAATGGAACAGCCTCATCATCTCTTTATGTTCTGATTTTAAAAAAGCAGAAATCAATTCATGATAGAATTTGAACCTCGATTCGCTGAGCACATTAACATGACCACTACGCCAACCATATCTTGCAATTCTAATGCAAACAAGTTGAGGGATTTCTTCCTTTTTTGGCCAAGAGTTTATAAAGTAAAACATCAAACCTCCGGTTATGCAGAGTTAACGTCGGGCAGAGAGTTTGGAAGTGTGCTCCCAGATGTGTTGCTGTAAAAGCTACATCGATCTGACACAAGGATTAGAGGGTAATCTGCATGATAAAGTATGTAATATGGGAAATTCAATCAATTTACAGATCCGCTTCCATTTTGTATTTACATATAATTGTTCATTTCAGTAAAGACCTCTTACAGTTGTTAGAACCCAAATATTTTAGCGTGTTTTACTTCCCTTGGTAATTTCTAATTCCAGAATTAGCATTCACAATTAAAAGCCTGCAACTTCAGCATTCCAACGTTAATGATAATGGCAAGGACTGTACTCGCGTCGTTAACAAAGGATTGTGGACAAATGAGGTGAGAGGCAGCGTCAAGCTAGCAGAGAAAAGAAAAACCTCACACAGATGTAAAGAGAAGCAGGGACCCGGAGGCCTGTTAAAGCCACAAGATATCAACAAAGGAAAACAAAGGCTGTAATAAAATGTGCATGGAGGGACTATGAAAAAAATATTTGCAAGGGATATCAAAGCCGGCAGCAAATGTTCTTATAAATATTTTAAGAGAAAGAGGGAGGTGAAGGGGAACATGAGCCTAATAAAGACAGATGCAGGAGAGACTACAATGGAGAATAAGGCCATGGCAGGCGTGTTGTGTCGATACATTGAAGCGAGGTAACTGCAGATTAACGACAGTTATAATAATAATCTTTATTGTCACAAATAGGCTTACATTAACACTGCAATTAAGTTATTGTGAAAAGTCCCTAGTCGCCACATTCCGCCGCCTGTTCGGGTACACGGTGGGAGAATTCAGAATGTCCAAATTACCTAACAACCATGCAAAGTCACTTGATTCTGTCCCTATTCTATCATTTATATATTAGGAGACTCGAGAAGAGAAAAGAAGTGATGAACCTCTATATATGACTTTCTGCATTCTGACTCTTGCTTGTTTATTCTCCGTTGCTTCCTATTTCTGAATACAGCATCTGGCCATTTAATAAACCATTGGCTCATGGATTACCTCCTGTAATCTCTCCTTTTGTGCCAATAGCACCTTATTGTTTTCAATCACTCGTTTCAACAGGTCTATTAAGATGAACGCTTTCCACATCTGGATGTTGCTACACAACCCCAATTTACCAAAATTGCACATTTCAACCTCATTGGCAGCCATGCAGCACTGCCCATCACTCACGCTCCTCAACTGCTTTGCGAAAGCCACAGTCTGCCTGCTAAATAAAACCAGATTCTTTGTTTAGCATCCCGTGTCACCCAAGTTAGCATCCAGGTCACCAGATTCCCCTGGAAAATGTTGACAGCACTCAGTCTTTCTGAAGGCAGGGCCTGCTTTCACAATGTGTAACAGAGCTATCCGTCCCACAGGTCAGAATGTAACATCATTTAGATGTAACCAAAAAGACCAGAAACAGAGCAGGTAACAAAAATACTGGACAACTTGTTTCATTAACTATGTAGTCTTTCAGCTTCTGGATCACTAATAACCTGAGTGAGTCTGTGTGAGTGACTGAGTGAGTGAGTAAGTCTGTGTCTCTCTCCCTCCTCTCTCTCTCCACATCCATCATTTCCCTCCCCTTCTCCCCCCCTTTCTTTCTCCCCTCCTTCTTTCCCTTCACCCCTTCCCCGTGCCCCTCTTCCTCCCTCTCCCCCTTCGTTTCTCCCCATTCTCCTCTCCCTTCCTTCCCCATCCCTCCTTTTCCCCTCCACCTCCTTTCCTCCCTCTCCCCTCTTCCCCTGCCTCAACTCCACCCCCCCCCCCCCCTCACACACATACACACACACTCTCTTCCTCTCCCCTCCATGTTGTGTCAAACCTTAACCTGCCAAGACTTGCTCATCAGCCCCTTGAGTGAGTTAGGTAAAGGGATGAAGAGACGCCTATCTAAATTTACAGCTGACTCAGATTTCGGAGGTTGGAGAGGTTCCATAGATGGGAGAGCAGGAAGTCAAAAGGATGGGTGATATTCGAACTTGGATTCTTTTTAAAATGAACAGCCCCCAATGAGGATGATGCATTTTAACAAAAACTCAACAAGGACTGAAGAAAGTGATCATGCAACAAAATTAACTCAATTAACCACAGAGTTGCATAGCCTACACGCTCCATTGAGATCGCATTGGCCTTTAAATTAAGTAAATGGATATTGCCAGGTTTCTTTGAAGAAGCCTTTAATTATACATTTAAAAGTAAATTAATTATCAAAATAAAATAAACGGGGGGTATATTTTGTATTCAGGATACTTACTCAACTGTTTTCTTCTTTAATATCTAATGCATTACAGAAGCATTTTCTGGTCTATTTTTACCTGGTAAAGTTTCCTAAGTTACCACAGTGACTACACTTCTAAAGATCTTCATTGGATATAAAGTGTTTTGAGATGTCTTGCGGTTGTGAAAGACATTGGCTGAATGCAGATCTTTTACCTATTGTTAAGATCCCGGACCAGACCCCAAAATTGTTTTAAATTTAGATTAAGGGGCAATTTAGCATGGCCAATTCACCTACCCTGCACATCTTTGGGGACAATGAGGAGAATGTGCAAACTCCACACAGACAGTGACCCAGAGTCGGGATCGAACCTGGGACCTCGGCGCCATGAGGTAGCAGTGCTAACCCCTGTGCCATTGTGCTGCCCCCAATATTTGTTAGGATACCGGACAAGAACCCCCCAAATTTTTTTAATGTTTTCAAAACTATGAGAAACAGATACTTCGCTCCAGGAGTGATTCCACTGATGAATGAGTATCTTTTATATTAAAATAAACTTTATTCTTAACACAGGATTAAATACATTGACATCACAGTTTTTCAATTAACGGTTAAACAATTCTTAAAATAAAAGGAAACTATTTTTTTACTACTAACTTATATCTTCTCCATTTCCAATTAAACAAAGCCCATCACAGGTCAAAAGCCACTTATAAATAAAGTTAACAAACACAGGGTTACTTGCTGTACACTTGTATAGCCCTTTCTTGGAGAGATAGCGATCCTTTCAGGAAATAGCCAGTAGACCCTCCTGTCTGTGTCAGACTACTGCTCAACCTGACAACCTTTGGTGGGAGCTGCTGTTCAATATAAATCTCTTAGCAGACTCAAAAACTAAACTCCCTGCTACAGACCTGACTCCCCCCATTAATTACATTATCTTTGGCCCACTCAGATCCACTCTCCTGCTTACCTATAAGTCTATAAACAATGTCTCAAATTATCTATTCTCCAGGGAACCTCCAGAAATTACCCAACAAAACTCCATTAGGCCACTCTTTGTAGACACATATATGGTTGGAATGAATGATGATCACACTTCTATGACATCTTAATTGCACATTTTGCAGCCACAACATCTGGATATCTTAACATAGATAATTTAATAATATTTCTGCAACAGATCTAAAATACAAACTATATAACATTTCCTACATTCATTACATTATTTTTAACCCATTATGTATTTGCTAGCTGTCACTATCATCAGGGTTCTTCCAACTATTTCTGAAGTTTTATGAAGTATAAGTTTCCCTCCAATTTAATTTCCTAAATGAAAGTGAGGGAAAAGGAGCAAGGTATGTGATTATGTATCAATGCTCCACCCTTGAATGAAATTCCAAAAGCTCCTTGAGTCTAACCATTGAACCGAATGTGCCAGTGTAAGGGGACATGTCACCATTATTATTGCCACCTCCGTTCACCAAGACAATACCGAGTTGGGGTCACAGCAGGTGAGGCAGAACCATAAATAAATATTACTAAAGCAACTGATCCTTCAAATTAAACCTCGTCCACCCACAGGAATGAAGAGGACGCATTACGCAATCTGCAGAAATCCATCAACAAACCTGAAGCAAAAGAAAAGTGAATAAATGAAATGTACACAATCATTCTATATTCAAAAAGTCATGAAAGGGCTTTGACTACATGAATATTTCAGAACAGATACGACAACATAGAAACCCAGCCACCTTGTTATATTCAATATAATGTCAGCAGTAAGACTACTTGCACTGTTTTGGTTCTATTGTGACTGTTTCTGAACCTAACACCCTCCCCTGCTCCTCCGCATTGTTGCCATTGTATGATGGAAGATTTTTTTTTAATCCAGTGAAAAGGTAATATGAAGTTGTGCGAGCTTAACAAAGTTGTGTACCATTGCAGTCTGCACTTTGCTTTAATATGATTAATGGCTGGAAGCTGCAGAGACAGCAGACAAGGAACCGCGGTCAAATGGGTTGGAAGCAGTTGCTGTGAAGCATAGGGCAGGCAGGACTGCTGATCCGTGAGGTTTCAGAAATGATAAATAACAGCAGCAAAAGTTTGCCTTCTCAAGGCAGAACTGAGAGCGGAGATGTTGCTATCAGCTAAATTGTGGCTGGGATTCTTTAACGGCATGATTAACAAGCTCTAGTTCCTCTTTGTGAGGATATGGGGTGGGCAGAGTAATGTTTGCACTTGGGGTTAAATCAAAACTCCCATGGTCAGTCTTCTGAGTTGAAACTAACTGGAGTCTGTGCTCTTCACAGAAGTGGTGTCAGTACTCACACCACTGCGGTGATTGAAGATTATCACATCAGTGAAGATCAATACATACAATGCAACCATGAGAATGACAAGGTCCTATTGCCCTTCTGTAGGAAATTCTTCTGGCATCTCTCCCTTGGCACCGAAGATGGAAACCAAGGTCAGGAAAGGATGGTGGCCTGCTCCAGACTGAAGGCAGCTAATGGGTTTGTACTCGGTTAATGTGAATTTATATCTACGAGCTCAAAGCCTTTATTTAAAAACATTCAGGCCATCACCAATCTGCCTCACAACCCCCTTGTTTGGTGTTGTGATTTGGGCTGAAAATGACTGGACTCCTGGGCAGTGCAGAAATGATGGGCCAAATGGCCTCCTTCTGCACTGTAGGGTTTCTATTTTTTTTTAATTTAATTCTATAAATCTTCCAACCTCCATTCTCCCTAAATGTCAGCCCATCCAAAACTCTGCTGCCTGTATTTTAACTTGCACCAAGTCTCATTCGCCATCGCCCTGGTACTCTGCCTGACATAAACTCCCAATCCAACCTTGCCTCAAATTTAAAATCTCATTGTGTTGAAATTCCTCCATGGCCCTCATTCCCCCCTATCTCCATAACCTCCTCCAGAATCTCTGGGTTCCTCCAATACTGGCTTCTTAGGCATCCCCATTTTCCACCGCCCCACAATTGATAGATAGATGTGCCTTCAGCCGTCAAGATCCTAAAATCTGGAATTCCCTTTCTAAGACTTTCCACATCTCTACCTTTTTCCCCTCATTTAAGACCCTCCTTAAAACGTTTCTCTTTGACCAAGCTTGTTCACATATCTCCCTCTTTCGTTCCAGATCTATTTTCGTCTGATCACATTACTGTGAACGAAGATTCATTTCAATACACAGAAAAACCTTGAGATCAATCTGGTGTTGTGAACTCTGCACCCAAATTCCTGACCTCGAGTCACATGGAAATAAATTGGAAATTTTACCTCATAGTGAAAGCCTCATGAGGCAAGCACAGGACCGGAAGTTTTTAAAAAACCTATCAAAGCATGTTTTATTTTAATTGTTTGAAAGTAGTGAACTTGAGTATTGCTGATAGAGAGATATTGTCGCAGCTTCGACAGCATGTTTTATTAGGGCTGATGAAGGAAATATGCATCACGGGCTTGTATTTCATACACTGCCAATTTTTGTTTTCTTTAAACAGTATCACTCAGAAGTTGCTGCTGACGATGTTAGTGGATAAACCCCTAACAGGACAATGCCAGAATGGAGACATCGTTGGCTGAGTGACAGCAGAGGGCGTGATTTTGCCAATCCGTTGCACCTGTTGCCAATCTCGTTGCATCGGGTGCAGCGTGGGAGAGGCCCAAATCAGGCTTCATGTCGGGCGCAAAACCTTACCCAAGTTACCCGACACTCAGCGCCCGGCATGTTCTGGCCGTGATCCAGATAATTATATTTCTCATTTAAATTTGCGCGGCTGGTCTCCCGGCACCTGGGAATCGCTGCACACACCGGCAAGGCCTCAACCATGTGCCAATTACCAGGCGTGATAGCAGCTCTGGGGGTCTCGGGGGCCATTGGAGCCACCTGGGTGGTCAGTGGCAGGACAGAATAGTGGCACTCACCTGGGCACCCTGGCAGTGCCAGGCTGGCAGTTCCAGGGGGTTGCCCAAGTGCCAGGTTGACTCTACCATGTGTTGGGCCTGAGGGGGGCCATGTCCCTGAAAGACAGGTTGAAGGGGGGCTATGAAGTGTGGGGGTATGAAGGGGTGAAGGAGTGTTATGAAGGGCGTCATAAAGGTTAAGGGGATGAAGAAGGGTCCGGAAGGGGGGAACCTGAAAGAGGATGGCACCCAGCAACTCCATAGTGGAGTGGCCCACTTATGGGACGGGGGAGCGGGGGGAGGGAGGTTGATGCCCATGTCTGCTAGGGATGGCATTGTCCGTGGCTGGGGCTGTGGAGGACCCTCAACCTCATTTAGCGATCGGGGCACCCTTTCAAAATGCATTGGATTCGGATTGGATTTGGCTTTATTGTCACTTGTACCTAGTTACAGTGAAACGTATTGTTCTGCGTACAGTCCAGACAGGCCATTCCTTACATGAAAAAACAGAGGACATACAGTAGATACACAATGTAAATACATACTACATAGACACGGGCGGCACGATGGCGCAGTTGTTAGCACTGCTGCCATACGGCACTGAGGACCCGGGTTCAATCCCGGCCCTGGGTCACTGTCCATGTGGAGTTTGCACATTCTCCACGTACCTGCATGTGTCTCACCTCCACAACCCAAAGATGTGCAGGGTAGGTTGATTGGCCAAGCTAAATTGTCCCTGAATTGGAAAAAAGAATTGCGGACTATTCGGCGATTGTTATCTTGGATCATGCTCCATATTATTTGGAGCCAGGCAGCTCTCCGCGACCCCCACGGAGATTGGCACAATGTTGCTGGAAGATAAGAGATTTTGTGAGCGTATATCCTCCACCATTGGGTAGTATGTGGAGTTGAACAGGAATGAGGCAGTCACGCCTTCCGCACTCTGGGAAGCCTGCAGGCGGTCATTAGATAGGAGATATTTGCATATAAAGGGCATAGGAACAAACCTGGAAAGGTGGAGGGTCAGAGGCTGAGGGGCTGCATTCTCAATGTGGACCTCTAGTACTCAATTTCCCCAACACTGGAGTTATTGGCGAACACAAACAAATTGCAAATGGATTTTGACCAGGCTCGAAGTAATTATTTTGATGGACCCGGAGAAGGCATTTGATAGGGTTGAGTGGAGGTACCTCTTTGAGATCCTTGGGCGATTTGGCTTTGGGCCAGAATTTATATCATGGATTAGGCTTTTGTACAGGACCATCACTGGGAGTGTGCCGACTAATGTCCTGAGCTCAGGTTATTTTCAGCTGAACACGGGTACAAGGCAGTGATGTCCATTGTTTCTGCTTTTGTTTGCCTTAACAATCGAGCAGCTGGTCATTGCGTTGAGGTAATCTACCAGATGGATGGGAAGAGAGAGTGGGAGGAGGGAGCATAGAGTATCCTAATATGCAGATGATTTGCTTTTATTCACTGAAGTGTTAATGTAAACCTACTTGTGACAATGATAACACATCACAAACACTTTCTCCAATCTATGGAGAGATAATGAAGTTCCTCAGGAAGTTGGGCTCCTTTTCGGGGTGCAAGCTGAATCTGGGCAAGAGTGATTTTCTTCGGCTGAACCCGCCCCCCGGGAGGGGAGCTGGTCTGGAGAGGTTGCCGTTTTGACCGGCCACGACTAATAATAATAATCTTTATTGTCACAAATAGGCTGACATTGCAATGAAGTTACTGTGAAAAGCCCCTAGTCACCACATTCTGGCGCCTGTTCGGGTACACAGAGGGAAAATATAAAATGTCCAATTTACCTAACAAGCATGTCTTTCGGGACTTGTGGGAGGAAACCGGAGCTCCCGGAGGAAACCTAAGCAGATACGGGGAGAATGTGCAGACTCCGCACAGACAGTGGCCCAGCCGGGAATCAAAACTGGGACCCTGGCGCTGTGAAGCAATGGTGCTAACCACTGTGCTACCATGCCGCCCATATCAATCATACCAATATGAAGAGCTGATGAACAGGTGAGTAGCACCGTGCAGGTTCTATCAATGCAAAATAAAACTTACACACTGATCTCTTTCAATTCAATTGCACCCTTGTTTTATAATTACCCACAGAAGCTGAATTGTCCAAATCCATTTTGTATTTTACCTTTTACACTACAGGACAACTGGGCTGGAATTCTCCAGCCATTGGGATTCTCTGGGCGGGATTCTCCGTTGCCCGATGCCGATATCGAACCTTTGCCAGTGTCATTATTTATTCCATTCAAGCCGAAACCTCAGAACAGTTCAAATGTTACGCTAGGTGTAACACCATTGTGCTGTGTGGCACTAACACCATGCTAAATGGGATAGTCTCCGTACAGATCAAGCAACTCAAGACTGGGCAGTCATGAGGAGCTTAGGCCACCAGCAGCAGCAGAATTGTATTCAACCACAATCTGTAACCTCATGGTCTGGCATATCCCCCACTCCACTATTACCACCAAGCCAGGGGCTCAATCCTGGTTCAATGAAGAGTGCAAGAGAGCACTCTAAGAGCAACACCAGGCATACCTAAAAATGAGGTGTCAACCTGGTGAAGCTACAACACAGGACTCCTCGTGTGCCAAACAGCATAAGCAGCAAGTAATAGATACTGCAACACCCAGCCGTGAATGGTGGTGGACAATTAAATAACTCACTGGAGGAGGGTCTCCACAAATATCCCCATCCTTAATGATGGAGGAGCCCAGCACATCTGGGCAACAGACAAGGCTGATGTTAGTCTTAGGCTAATTCGATTCCCCCCATATGATGTAAAGAAATGGCTGAAGGCACTGGATACAGCAAAGACTATGGACCCTGCCAATACTCCGGCAATAGTAATGAAGACTTGTGCTCCAGAACTTGCCACACCCCTAGTCAAGCTGTTCCAGTACAGCTGCAACACTGGCATCTACCCAGCAATGTGGGAAATTGCCCAGAAGTGTCCTGTACACAAGAAACAGGACAAATCCAACCCAGTCAATTACCACCCTAACAGTCCATTCTCCATCATCAGCAAGGTGATGGAAGGAATCAACAATGCCATCAAGCCGCACTTACTCAGCAGTAACCTGCTCACGGATGCTCAGTTTGAGTTCCACCAGGGTCACTCAGCTCCTGACCTCATTACAGCCTTGGTTCAAACATGGACAAAAGAGCTTAATGCCAGAATTAAGGTGAGAGTGATTGCTCTTGACATCAAGGCAGCATTTGACTGAATATGGCATCAAGTAGCCCTAGCCTAACTGAAGTCAATGGGAATCAGGGGGAAACTCGCCACTGGTTGGAGTCATACATGGCACAAAGGAAGATGGTTATAGTCGTTGCAGGTCAGTCATCTCAGCTCCAGGTCATTACAGTTCCTCAGGGTAGTGTCCAAGGCCCAACCATCTTCAGCTGCTTCATCAATGGCTTCCCTTCCATCATAAGGTCAGAAGTGGGGATGTTTGCAGGTGACTGCACAATGTTTAGCACCATTTGTGACTCCCCAGATAATGAATGCAGCAAGACCTGGACAATATCTGGGCTTGGGCTGACAAGTGGCAAATTAAATGAACATGACACAGGTGCCAGGCAATGATAATCTCCTACAAGAGAGGATCTAACCATCGCACTTGACATTCAATGGCATTACCATCACTGAATCCCCACAATCAACACTCTGGGGTTACCATTGATCAGAAACTGAACTGGACTAGCCACCTTAACACTGTGGCTACCAGAGCAGGTCAAAGGCTAGGAATCCAACGGCGAGTAACTCACCTCCTGACTTCCCAAAGCATGCCCACCATTTACAAGGCACAAGTCAGGTGTGTAATGGAATATTCTCCACTTGCCTGATGAGTGCGTCTCCAACAACACTCAAGAAGCTCAACACCATCCAGGACAAAGGAGCCACAACTGATGGATGGTGGTAGCCGTGAGTACCATTGACAGGATGCACTGCAGTAACTCACAACGGTTCATAAGGCAGTACTTTCCAAATCCATGGCCACTACCATCGAGAAGGACAAGCGCAGCAGATAGCTGGGAACCTCACCAAGCCACTCACCACCCTGATTTGGAAATATATCGTCGTTCCTTCACTGTCGCTGTGGCAACATCCTGGAACTCCCTCCCTAACAGCACTGTGGGTGGACCTACATCTCAGGGACTGCAATGATTCAAGGAGGTAACTAACCACCACGCTCTGAAGGGCAGCTAGGAGTGGGCAATAAATGCTGGCCTAATCAGCGACGCTAACATCCCGTAAATGCATTTTTTAAAAGTTGCTCATCCAGAGAGCTGGCACGGACATGATGGGCCAAATTGCCTCCCTCTGCATTGTAATCATTATATAATACTGTGGTAAACTGGGATGCTATTCCTCCACCTGAGAAAGCATCGATACCATCTAAAGGGAAACAGGCTAAAATAGAGGGAGGAGGGCTGCCAAAACCAGCAGTTCAGGTTTTCTTTGCTCTTATCACCAAGAGAGATCTCTAGGGGTCTCCACTCTTATCCGCTGCTTAATCAGGTCAGGAAAGGGGTGTAAGTTTCCTTTCTTTGTTCCTTCAGATGTTTGCCAAATGGCCACTTTTTTGTTTGTTAACAGTTCAAAGTATAATGTTCTGGAAAGCAGTGGTTGAATCCAATTAGTCATTCTGAGTGAAAGAAAATTGACCATTTGGTATTATGACTACAAAACATTTTCAGACTGCAACTGGAATGAACTTTCTCTTTAGGCATAAAATGCTTTTGTCTCTGTTACGATATCTTGGCTGAACCTTGGAGACTGATCAATAGATAATGTTATCTGTGGTAAGAGGTATATGGACAGTACATAGAAATGGTAGCATTGAAACAGGCTTTTGGGCCTATCAGAGCAGTGCAATTATTTTTGTGCCACAGATGCCTCCCCCCATTCTATTTCATCAAACTCCTTTGCCTTTCCTTTAAATGTATCTATGATGCTCATCACAACAACTCTCTGTGAATCATGTGTTGAAGATTGACTTCCAAACCATAGACTTCACAGTAGCTGTCGAGAATTCTGTGCTGTCTGAAAAAGCCTTTTATTTCTGTTCATGTTGGCAGCTCATACGCCGTGTTCAACATCTAAAATACACCAAAGCTGCTTCTCAGATGCATGTTTGGACCCAACGGAAATTAGCATCCACGCTATGGGATGTGTATTGACCTCACCAGGACTGCTCACCTCATTTCAACAATCCACGTGAGTTCCCCACTTGAAAAAACATGTCTGGTTGAGAGCTCGGAGGTAGGCAGCAGATGGGGAACTCGTGGTGTTATGGGAATTAAAGTCCTGCAGCCTTATCTCAAAGGAAATGTCCGATTTATGAATGCCAAACAAAAATTTGGCGTGAGGAGGAGCTAGGCCAAGGGTCCACAGATTCTACGGCCAAGGCAGGCATGTAGATTGAGCAAGCATGTCAAAGCATTCCGGAACATGGGCCATATCAATAAACAGCTAGGATTATGGGAAAGGAGGTAACTTGGCATATCTGTGTTAAGTCAAACACTCAGAGAAGCTGGAGTGAGGTCTAGAAGAAGCTAATAAGCCTTGGTTTCTTCAGTCATATCCTTAATAAATCTGTTGTATCATGTTGTCTTTTGGCTGAACGATAATGTTCACATAGAAATAAATTATTCCATCAGGGCATGTATGCATCAGCAGGGTTTGACTATTCATCTTAATTTACCTCCCACTAGGCATTAGACAGATTCAAGGCACACATGGCTCTAGTTATCTTTAACTCCATTCAAATCTAATCAAATGGAGCAGGCCACCTGGGTCAGGATGATACCAGCGGCCATCCTGTAGCTCTGAGAATGTATAGCTACCATTTAGAGGAGAGGTGGGGAGGGATGTTACTGCTTTGAAAGCAATGGATAAAATCAAAGATAAAAATCTCAATATTTTGTCAAAAGATACATGTGACGGTGTAGCATTCGCTTGCTGTATAGATTATGCGCAGTTCCAAGGATGGTGTTTGAACCTTTTATTCTCTGCCTCTGGGTTGAGTGTAGGACAAAACAAATCAGGCTTCTGGGTGATACCTGTTGACTATAGGAGATAATTGCTCCAAAGTACAGTGTAGGAAGGATTTTTACTGGCTCTAAGATTGCAGTTTCAAAAGGACAGGTTGGGTATTCAATCCGAAATCCATATTGACCACCAGCAAAAAAGGATACCGACATTATTCAACTCATGAGTCAGTCCGTGTTCCCTCACAGATGTCCCTGAAGCTGCATATTTGACCCAGAGGGCACATGATTGTCTCAATTCGACAGAGAAGCACAAGATTTTGTTCAACAAAGTGCAACCAATTACAGATTAATCAATCACTGATAAGGTCATCTGTGGCCATATCCTTGTCTCACACAGGGAGAACGTGAAAACTCCACACGGACAGTGATCCAGAGCTGGGATCGAACCTGGGACCTCGTCGTCGTGAGGCAGCTGGGCAACCCACTGCGCCACCTTGCTGCCCCAAATTTCTCTTCCTAACCCTATTCCCTTCTGTAACCACTCTCACAATTCGCTTGGAACTACTTCCAAAATTCCAACGGTCCAACCTTTGGCACTTTCTTCGTTCGCCACAGCACTTTTGCGGCTCCCGATCTGATCAAGCACACTCTCAGCTTCAGTTTTTGTTGCCCTGGTCCCTGTTAATACTATTACTCTCTCTCTCTCTCTCTCTCTCTCACTCTGGCCTTTCCCCTGGTACAACCCACAGCACTTCTTGTTTAAGTCCAAGGGGCGCGATCTTGAAAATATAAAGTGACAACTAGTTCAGCCATCAACTACCACAGGCCAGGCACCGCTGGGTGCTGGTCTCATCTGTTAAAACTGCTCACTATCGCGGATTACAAAGATACACGAAGATACCCCACCCCACCCCCGCTACAACCCTACCTACAAAACCTCTCCCCCACCACCACCCCTGCTTCTTTTCACGACTGCAAACCATCTTCTTAAACTCCTTTCTCTGTGTCCTGCACCCTCACTTCCAACAACCATGAGGAGCTTATGGATACCTTTGCTGTTAAGTTGGGGACCATCGAATCTGCGACCTCTACGTCCTCCCTTCCCTTAGCCCACTACTTTCCCTTTGGTTCATACTCTGTCTCATGCATTGTTTTCTGATGCTTCTGTGAAGCGCATTTGGATGTTTCATTTGGGGTCTGTTACCATCGGTGAAAGGATCAAGAACCAGAGGCCAAAAGAAACAATGGTGGCACAAGGAAAAACTTTTTTTGCAGCAAGTGGTTAGGACCTGGAATCCAATGCCTGAGAGTGTGATGGAAGCAGATTTAATTGAGGTGTTCAAAAGGTAATTGGGTCATTACCTGAAAAGAAAAAATTGCAAGCCTCTGGGGAAAAGGCAGGGAAGTGGCACTAAGTGAATTGCTTCTGCAAAGGGCTAGCATGGACATGATGGGACAAAAGGTCTCCTTCTGCACTGCAACCAGAATATGATGCTATAATTCTATAGATGTGCTGGGTAAATACATTTGTTGCTGTTGTTCTGATGAAAGGTCACAGCCCTGAAACATTGGGCTGGATTCTCCGATTTTGAGGCTATGTCCGGAGCATGTGCCTAGTCTTACGGTCAAAAAATCTGCACCGCCCCGCCCGCTGGAGGGGCTAGCAGCCGGGCCATATAAAGCCCCCGGTTTCGCCTGCGGATACGGACGGAGAATTACTGGGTCCCTGGCCACGCATGCGCATGGAGGCGACCTGAGGCGGCCGCACCGTACAACATTGCGCCGGCCATGTGCCTGCCAGATAGTGCCCCCTGTAATCCCCCTCACCCTCCAGGTCACCCCCCACCAGTCCCCACCAGCCCCTGCCGAAGCCCCCCCCAGCCAGCGGAATGGCTCCCCCCCTCTACTGTGGCAGCGCTGGACACAGTCCATAGCCGCCACGCGAGGTCCCTGTTGGTCGCGTTTGTGACAACCGCGACCAACGCCATCGGGAAGTCAGCCCGTCGGGGGCAGAGCATCGGGGGAGGGCCTCAGATGACGTACTGAGGCCGTCCCAACGGCCTGCGGCGTACTCAGCGATTACGCAGCTGTTGAGAGGCAGAGCATCCGAAAAATGGCGCCGCCCCCGATTTCGATGTATAAATGGATTCACCGGCCAATCGCCAAACACGATTTCGCCGTCGGCAATCGTAGAATCCAGCCTATTAACTCTATTTCTCCTTACACACACTGCCTGACTGGCTGCGATTTCCAGTCTTTTCTGTTTTTATTCCCATGGTTCTCTCCTGTTCTACCCCTGAAGCTGTGTTCGTCTCTCATTTCTTAGTTCACTGGATAGCACTTTTGCTTCTGGGTCAGAAAATTATGGGTCCATGTCCTGCTCCACAGACTTGAGTACAAACGTCCAGGCCCCATTCAACCCCTCAGGTGGGCATAAAAGATGCCATGGCAGTATTTGAAGAAGGGCAAGCGAGTTATTTTTTGGAGTCCTGTCCAATACCTGAGCCTCAATCAACATCACAAAAAAAATTATCTGGTACTTATCACTTTTCTCTTTGTGGGAGCTTCCTGTGCATAAATTGGCTGCTGTGTCATTACAACAGTGGCTACACTTCAGAAAGCTCTTCGAAAGTAGAGCACTTTGGGATATCCTGATGCTGTGGAATCTTTCTTCCTATCATGCCCTCTCTGGGCTCATCTTGTCCATGAGACCCATCCCCTTCTCCCTCAATCCCATTCCCACTCAACTGTCAATCACCAAACCTCCCCTCCTGGTTCCCATGTTTTGCTGGCTCTCTTCCCTCATGAATTGTCCCCTCTCCTTTAAATATGTCATCATCATCCATCTCCTCAAAGAAACAAACCTTCAATCCTTGCAAACCATCACCCCTTCTCCAACCTCCCTTTCCCAACACATAGTTCTTGATAGTTGTTTCCCTTGTCCACATCCTTCTTTGTCAGGCTTCTACACTTGAATCTCTCCAATCAATGTTCCACCCCTTCCAGTAACACAACAGCTCTTATTAAAGTCACGAATGACATCCTATGTGACTGTGACAATGGTAAACTATCCCTCATCATCCTTCTCGGCCTGTCTGTAGCCTTTGACACAGTTGACCACACCATCCTCCTTCACTGTCTCTCCACTGACATGGGTGGGGTTGCTCTCATTCCAGTTAGCCAGAGCATCGCCTGCAATGGCTTCTCTTCAAACTCCCGCATAGTTACCTCTGGTGTCCCCCTCCTGTTTTTCATCTATCTGGTCCCCCTGAGCGGGAGTGCTCACATGTACACTGATGACACCAACTCCGCCTTGGCACCGCCTCTTTCAACTGCTGCTCTGTTTATAAATTGTCAGGGTCACTCGTTTGACATCCAAAACTGGATGCGCAAAAATATCTTCCATCCCAATATTGCGAAGACTGGCACCACTGTCTTCAGTCCCAGCCAAAAACTGTCTTCCCTCACTACTAACTCCATCCCTCTCCCTGGCAACTGTCTGACATTAAATCAGACTGTTTGCAACCTTGGTGTCATAATTGATCCACAGATGAGCTTTCTGACTATCACTAAGACTACCTACTCCCACCTCCACAACATCAGTTGATTCTGTCCCTACCTGCATTCATCTGCTGCTGAAACCCTCATTCCTGCCTTTGTGCCATCAAGACTCAGCTATTCCCATGTGCTTTTGGCTGGTCTCCCACATTCTGCTCTCCACAAATTTGAGGTCACTCAAAATTCCGCTGCCCATGTCCTAACTTGCACCAGGTCCCATTCACCCATCACTCCTGTATCCGCTTGCCGATATTGACTCCCACTTAAGTACAACCTGATTTTAAAATTCACATCCTCGCTTTCAAATCTCTCTACAACCTCATTCCTCCCAACTTTGCAATTGCCTCCAACTCCACAACCCTCTGAGTCACATCAGGCCGAATGGACACCTTCTGTGCAGTCAGCAATCTCTGATTCTATCCGCAGTCCTCCAATCCTGGCTACTTAAGTATCCCTGACTTTAATCAGTATGTCATTGGCAGCTCTTACTGAAACTGTCAAAGCTCTAGAATTCCCTCTTAAACCTCTTTGCCGCTCTTAAAACATTATGGGCGGGATTATACAGCACCACCATCCCACAACCCCACCACCCCTCCCGCCAACCCCCAGGGCTTGTTTTACTGTAGCGGAGGCAATCCGCCATTGGCTGGTGACATGATCGTCCAGTCCCGCCCCTGTCAACGGGGTTTTCCATTATTCGCACCCTCCGCCAGCATGGAATCCATGGCAGGGTTCCACCGCCAGCAGGACCGGAAATTCTGCTTGCAGGAACATCCTTAATATTTAGATTCTGACCCTTCGTCCTAGACACCCCAACCAGTGGCAATATAGGACATCCTAAAGTGCATTACCACCATGAAGCAGATTTCTTTAGTGTACTCACTTCTGTAGGAAATGCAGCACTCCAAGTGGGGCACAGCAAGTTTCCACAGGCAACAACTAAATAAATGGCCAGAAAAGCAGTTCTGTAGATTTCGGTTGAGGGATAAATGTTGGTCATAATGCGATCAGGAAGAACTCCTTGGCTTTTCTTCGCAAAAGTGCCTTGGACTCTTGTCTGTCCTCCAGATGGGGCCTTCATCAAAAGTCTCACCTAAATGTCATCACCTCTGTGCAGAACCCTCTCAATTACCGCACTGAAAGGTCAGTCTGGAATTATATGCTGAAGTCTATACTTTGAAACACTCTGTATCAGAGATGCCAGTGCTACCATTGGGCCACAGCTGAGGCACTGAGCAGTAATTGCATTGATTTAAAGCAAAACATATTAATAAGCACTTATTGAAATGTCATTTTATATGTTATTAGGAAGAAATAATGTCCTGAGGAAATGATTAAGTAAATACAAATGGGTAATATGTACCTCGTGTTTTATAGATTCCACTACAAGCCTGTAAAAGGCTTCCATAACCAAAATGTAATGGAAAAATTAACTACCTGGAAAAATACTGGATAGCATCAATGAAAGGTGCAGAAATCAAAGTAATAATGATCCGGCTCCCTCCAAACTGAGGTGTATGGAGAATTCTAACCCCCAAGAACAAATGGGTTGGGAGAGATGGGGTAAAAATTATTGATTTTTAGAGAGTGAGCATGGCCGAGCTGTGATACATCCAATTCCAAGTTTATCAGAGACAAGTTCGGGTGTCAGCAAAAACCTATTTCCCAACATCAGGAATATTTAACTGAATGCTAAATGGTGCAATTAATGCCCTAAGGAGATATTAATGAAAGATTTTAAATTATTTTTAATTTAGTCATAGAATAGAATCAGAGAATCCCTACAGTGTAGAAGAGGCCACTCGGCCCATCAAATCTACACTGACCCTCTGAAAGAGCATCCCATCCAAGCCCACTCCCCGCCTCATCTAAACAACCCCACCCAACCTGCACATCTTTGGACACTAAGGGGCCATTTAGCATGAGCAATCCACCTAAATCTGCATATCATTTACTTGACTCGAAATTCTACTTCAGCAGCGTGCGTTTCTCGGGCTTGAGAAGTTGGAGGCGATTTTGAGTCAGGGTTCAGGTAAGTATTGTCCCATCTGAATAAAACCTTAACTATCGCAGCGGCTGTCTCAGTTCCCCTTGGCAAACACTTGGAAAAGAGCACTTGTCCAAGTGCAGCTTTTCTCAATGTTTGACGGTTTCAAATTGACCATTTGAGGATGGGAGGCACTCTGGACATATCTGACGACAGATTAGAAAATGTAAGATCATCATGATTGGTGGCAGCAAGGACATGAGATGATCACGTGTGTAAGAGAGAGGTCTGGAGGAGGACAAGTGGGTTAATTACTCATCTTTAGATAAGGAGCCGGTGAGGAGAAGGAAGAGGAGAATGAAGATGAACTGCCCATTGTAATACCAACCGCTAATGTTGCAAATGTCCATTAAAAAATTTAATCCTGTGGCCAGAAGCAGTCCACCTCATTTTGAATTAAACAGACTGTCAATAACTCATCGACTCATTGCGCATGTGTCCAATTAGTCCATTGTGTTTGGTATTCACCCTGACAGGGTTAGCAGAAGAGCGAGTTGCCCCTTAAGACAAAATGACGGGCAAGATTTTAAAGTGGTGTCAATCATTAAACTTATTGTGCTACAATAAGAAAAGGAAAGCTTAACGTAACCTTTTTTGAAACAACCATGTGCATATCCCTGTTGAATTTAAATTTATTTAACTCACACTTCCTGCTGTTTCCTTGTGGTGTATCCAATTTGGCTGCACAGAGATAGGTTGCTCAGATTACTTCGGCAGGGGGAGAGAATGCTGTTCAGGGGCAAAATTCTCCCGAAACGGCGCGATGTCCGCCAACTGGCACCCAAAACGGCGCCAATCAGACGGGCATCGCGCCGCCCCAAAGGTGCGGAATGCTCCGCATCTTTGGGGGCCGAGCCCCAATGTTGAGGGGCTAGACCGACGCCGGAGGGGGGTCGGAGAATGACGCCCCAGATTCCTGACTCTTGAGGCGATTTTTTTTTTAGAAAATATTTTTTTGAAGCATCTATAATTTTCAGTTTTCACACTTTAAGATTTCTTAAACAACCGAGGGGGCCGGCACAGACAAAAAACGTAAAAATAACATCCCCTACTACCCCCGCCCTATTTCCTAATCACCCATATACAAAGTTCTCTGTCCTTGTGTTACACTACCATGCCTCCCATTTTCCACCCCGCCCCCCTATTCCCCTCCCCCTCCCCTTGCTGCTGATGTTCAATTATCCTTGAAGAAGTCGATGAACGGCTGCCACCTCCGGGCGAACCCCTGAATTGAACCTCTCAAGGCGAACTTCATCTTTTCCAGCCTGAGAAACCCTGCCATGTCGCTGACCCACACTCCTGACTTTGGAGGCTCCAAGTCCCTCCATCCCAGAAAAATCTGTCTCGGAGCCACCAGGGAGGAGAAGGCCAGAACATCGGCCTCCCTCCCGCCCTGGGCCCCCAGATCCTCCGATACCACAAATATTGCCAATTCTGGACTCGGAGTCACCCTCCATTCCAGGACCTCTGACTTAACGTCTGCAAATCCCTGCCAGAATCCCCTCAACTTTGGACACGCCCAAAACATGTGTATGTGGTTTGCCGGACTTCCCCCACAGCTTCCACACCTATCCTCTACTTCCTCAGAAAACCTACCCATCTGGGCCACAGTCATATGAGCCCTATGGACCATCTTGAACTGGATCAGGCTAAGCCTGGCACACAACGAGGCTGAATTGACTGTCCTCATGCCTTTTCCCATAGTCTGACTTCCAACTCCCCTCCCAACTCTTCCTCCCACTTCCTCTTCACCTCCCCGATTGGGACCCCTTCCCACCCCATCAATTCCTTGTATACCGCCGAGACCCACCCCTCCCCAACTCCCATTTTTGACATTATCTTATCCTGTAGTCCCCTCAGGGGGACGCGAGGAAAGCTTGGAACCTGCCTCCGGACCTCGACTCGAACCGACTGATGATTATTTGGTTCGAACCGACTGATGATTATTTTGGGGGGGGGGGGGGATTGTCAGGAGGGTGCTGGGGAAGATTCTGGACCTCGACTCGAACCGACTGATGATTATTGGGGTGGGGGGGGGATTTTAAAACTCGCCCTCCTCTTTGCGAGTTCTACTCCCAGGTCCTGGTACACCCGGATCTCAGCATCTTCCCACATGCACCGTTTCGTTTGCCTGGCCCACCTCATGAAGCATTCCTTATCTGGGAACCGATGCAGTCGTACCACCATCACCCTCGGGGGCTCACGCCTCTGAGGTTTACGCATAAGCGCCCTGTGGGCTTGGGGAACGCACCCTCCCCTATCATCTTCCCCACATAGGCACAGAGATCCGATCCTTCCTTCCCCTCTGGCAGACCACGATCCGGATATTCTGTCTCCGAGAACAGTTCTCCAGGTCCTCCACTTTCTCCAGCAGTCGATTTTTTTGTCCTGTAGCATCCAGATCTCCGCTGCCATCGCAGTGGACTGCTCCTCTCGTTCCGCCACCAGCTCCTCCAGCTTCTGGATCGCCTGCCCCTGCGTCGTCAATCTCTCCTCCACACAGTCGGCCACCACCCTAATCGGGTCCACCGCCCGGGCCAAGTCCTCTGCATACTCCTTGCGATGTTGAGTGAACTTCTCAGTCAAGAAATTCACCAACTGGTCCGTCGCGCATTGAGCTGGCGAGGTCAGAACCTGTGTCCCTGCCATTGCCTCCCTCGAACGCTGGCCCTCGCTTCCAACCAACTTTTGATTCCTCCTTTTCGCTTGTTCCCTGGGCACAGCTCCATAAACTAGGGTCACCTCATTTTCGTCTCGCTTTTACACCTTTTTATTGAAAAATTTCTGTGGAAATGCAGCTTAAAAGCCACAAAAAGACCACCAAGAGCGGGAGCTGCCAAATGTGCGACCTTTCGAGACTTCCGGTTGCGGCTATGCCTAGGTAGGTCGCACGTTCGGCAGCTCCCGCCGGGAACGGACTTTTGGGCTCTTCAGAGGGGCCCCAACGACAATTGTTCGACAACTTCCAGTGTGGGAAGGTGACAGCAAGGTCCCCCCGACAGTATATGGATTGGACCAGGAGTGGAACGGTTAAAAAGGTGATCCTGGTGCAGCGAAAAGTGCGAGGGAGGAAAAGCAAGATGGCGGCGGGTGGAGACCAAGCAGCGTGGGCGCAGTGGTCGCAGGAGCAGCAGGAGTTTCTTAAACACTGCTTTGAGGAGCTGAAGACAGAAATGCTGGCGCCAATGAAGGCGGCGATTGAGAAGCTTGTGGAGACCCAGAAGGCCCAATGGGCGGCCATCCTGGAGGTGCGGCAAAAAGCCTCGGAGAACGAGGACGAGATCATGGGCCTGGCGGTGAAGGTGGAGGCGCACGAGGTGCTGCACAAGAGGTGGGCGGAAAAATTTGAGGACATGGAGAATAGGTCGAGGAGGAAGAACCTTCGGATTCTGGGTATCACTGAAGGAGTGGAGGTGCCCGATGCCGGGGCATATATGAGCACGATGCTCAATTCGCTGATGGGCGCGGGAGCTTTCCCGAGGCCCCTGGAGCTGGATGGGGCTCGTCGGGTCCTGGCAAGGAGACCCAAAGCCAACGAGCCGCCAAGGGCTGTAGTGGTGAGGTTCCACCGCTTTATGGACAGAGTGTGTCCTGAGATGGGCCAAAAAAGAGCGGAGCAGCAGGTGGGAGAACACGGAGATCCGAATTTACCAAGATTGGAGTGCCGAGGTGGCTAAGAAGAGAGCTGGTTTCAATCGGGCTAAGGCGGTGCTCCATCGGAAGGGGGTGAAGTTCGGTATGCTGCAGCCAGCGCGATTGTGGGTCACGTTCCAAGATCGGCTCCACTATTTTGAAACGCCCGATGAGGTATGGAACTTTATCCAGACTGTAAAGTTGTACTCAAACTGAGGGTTTGTCGTGGGGGGATGTTTACTGTGTTCACTGTGTTTATTACGTTTGGGGAATGTTCTTTTGGTTTGAGGGCTGGGTGGGGATGGGTGAATGGATTTGATGTGGGGGCTGTGGGAGATTGTGGGCGTCAGTGTTGGAGGGGCAGGCCCCCCACTGAGGAAGAGGGGGAGCAGAGGCCGGGGGATGGGGAGTTGGGGTAAGGCCGCAAAAAGGAGCTGCGCCAGAGGGGGCGGGGCCGGCTCAGGAAAGCGCGGGCTTTTCTCCCACATTAGGGAAGGATGGGGGCGGGGCTGGGGGGGGAGGGCGGTGCTGGAGAGGAGCACACACTGACTGCCAAGGGGTGGGGGGATTCTCACACTGGGGGGTCGATGGAATGGCGGGAAAGGCTGGGATCAGCAGGAGTCAGCTGACTTACGGGAGTGTCATGGGGGGAGCAAAATGGCTAGATGAGGATCTAGCGGGGTGGAAGGGGGGGGGGGTGGAGGGAGGAGAGGGGGGAACTGGGTTGCTGCTGCATTGGCCAAAGGGGAGCTGGAAGTAGGAGAGGTAGTCGGGGCGGGAGTCCGCCGCCTGGGGGACTGGAGGGTGCGGGAGGCGCGGGCACCTGGCTGGCCTAGAAAAGGAGATGGCTAGCCGGGCGGGGGGGGGGGGGGGGGGGGGTGAGTAGCTGCCCCGATCCGGCTGATAACGTGGAATGTGAGGGGCCTGAACAGGCCGGTCAAGTGGGCCCGGGTGTTCGCACACTTAAAAGGACTGAAGGCAGACATGGTTATGCTCCAGGAGACACATCTGAAGGTGGCAGATCAGGTTAGGCTGAGAAAGGGATGGGTAGGGCAAGTCTTTCATTCAGGGCTGGATGCGAAGAACAGAGGGGTTGCAATACTGGTGGGGAAGCGGGTGTCGTTCGAGGCACTGAATATTGTAGTGGATAATGGGGGTCGATATGTGATGGTGAGTTGCAGGGGGTGCGGGTGGTACTGGTTAATGTATATGCCCCGAATTGGAATGATGCCGGATTTATTAAACGCATGCTGGGTCGGATTCCGGATCTGGAGGTAGGAAGCTTGATAATGAGGGGGAACTTCAACACGGTGCTGGACCCAGCACTGGACCATTCTAGGTCCAGGACGGGTAAGAGGCCGGCTGCGGCCAAGGTGCTCAGGGGGTTTATGGACCAGATGGGGGGAGTGGATCAATGGAGGTTTGCCAGGCCGCTGGCCAGGGAATTTTTCTTCTTTCCCACGTCCATTGACCCTACTCCCGGATAGACTTTTTCATTTTGAGTAGGACGCTAATCCTGAAAGTGGAGGGAACGGAATATTCGGCCATAGCCATGTCGGACCATGCCCGCATTGGGTGGAGCTGGAGTTGGGGGAGGAGAGGGACCAGCGCTCGCTGTGGCACCTCGATGTGGGACTGTTGGCGGATGACGGGGTGTGCGGGCGGGTGCGGGGGTGTACTGAAAGATACTTGGAGGCCAACGACAACAGGGAGGTGCAGGTGGGGGTAGTTTGGGAGGCGTTGGTCAGGGGAGAGCTAATCTCCATTAGGGCAAACAGGGAGAAGAGAGGGAAGGGAGAGGGAGAGGTTGGTGGGGGAGATTTTAAGGGTGGACAGGAGGTATGCAGAGGCCCCCCGAGGAGGGGCTACTTAGGGAGCGACGGAAGCTCCAGACGGTATTCGACCTGATGACCACAGGGAAAGCAAAGGCACAGTGGAGGAAAGCGCAGGGGGCGGCGTATGAGTATGGGGAGAAGGCGAGTCGGATGCTGGCACATCAGCTTCGTAAGAGGGAGGCAGCGAGGGAGATAGGTGGAGTCAAGGATAGAGGGGGGAATACGGTGCGGAGTGCGGTGAGAATAAACAAGGTATTTAGGGACTTCTATGGGGATCTGTACATGTCTGGGCCCCCAGCGGGGGAGGAGGGGATGCGACGATTCCTGGATCAGCTGAGGTTCCCGAGGGTGGAGGAGCAGGAGGTGGCTGGTTTGGGGGTGCCGATTGGGCTGGAGGAGCTGGTTAAAGGATTGGGGAGCATGCAGGCGGGGAAGGCCCCCGGGCCGGATGGGTTCCCGGTTGAATTTTATAGGAAATATGTGGACCTGCTGGGCCCGTTGTTAGTGAGAACTTTTAATAAGGCGAGGGAGGGGGGACATTGCCCACGACAATGTCCAGGGCGCTGATTTCTTTGATCTTGAAGCGGGACAAGGATACATTGCAATGTGGGCCGTATAGACCGATCTCGCTCCTCAATGTTGACGCTAAGTTGCTGGCGAAGGTGCTGGCTACGAGAATTGAGGACTGTGTTCCGGGGGTGATTCATGAGGACCAGACGGGATTTGTGAAGGGTAGGCAGCTAAATACAAATGTACGGAGGTCATTATGATGCCCTCGGTGGAGGGGGAAGCGGAGGTGGTGGCAGCTATGGACGCAGTGAAGGCCTTTGATCGGGTGGAGTGGAAGTGTTGCGGAGGTTTGGGTTCAGGGAGGGGTGCATCAGTTGGGTCAGGCTGCTATATAGAGCCCCGGTGGCGAGTGTGGCTACGAACCGGCGGAGGTCGGAGTACTTTCGGCTGTACCGGGTGACGCGGCTGGGGTGCCCCTTATCCCCCTTGTTGTTTGCACTGGCAATTGAGCCGCAGGCCATGGCACTGAGGGAGTCCAGGAAATGGAGGGGATTGGTCCGGGGGGGAGAGGAACACCGGGTGTCGTTGTACGCCGATGACCTGTTGTATGTTGCGGATCCAGTGGAGGGGATGGCGGAGGTCATGCGGATCCTTAGGGAGTTTGGGGACTTTTCGGGGTATAAACTCAACTTGGGAAGAGTGAGCTCTTTGTGGTGCATTCAGGGGACCAGGGAAGGGGGATAGACGAGCTACCGCTGAAGAGGGCGGTAAGGAGCTTTCGGTACCTATGGATCCAAGTAGCTAGGAGTTGGGGGGCCCTGCACAAGCTCAATTTGACGTAGTTGGTGGAGCAGATGGAGGAGGATTTTAAAAGATGGGAAATGCTGCCACTCTCACTAGCGGGCAGGGTGCAGTCGGTCAAAATGACGGTCCTCCCGAGGTTCCTCTTTGTGTTCCGGTGCCTTCCCATTTTTATCTCCAAGGCCTTTTTCAAACGGGTAAGCAGGAGCATCATGGGATTTGTGTGGGCGAATAAGACCCCGAGGGTGAAGAGAGTGTTTCTCGAGTGTAGCAGGGACAGGGGGGCGGCTGGCGCTGCCAAATTTGTGCGGCTATTATTGGGCTGCCAATGTGGCAATGATCCGTAAGTGGGTAATGGAGGGAGAGGGGGCAGCATGGAAGAGGCTAGAGATGGCGTCCTGTGTGGGCACGAGCCTGAGGGCGCTGGTGACAGCACCGCTGCCACTCTCCCGCACAAGGTACACCACGAGTCCGGTGGTGACGGCGACGCTGAAGATCTGGGGGCAGTGGAGGCGACACAGGGGCGAGGTGGGAGCCTCGGTTTGGTCACCGATTCGGGAGAATCATCGGTTCGTCCCGGGAAGGATGGATGGGGGGTTTCGGAGCTGGCATCGGGCAGGGATTAGAAGAATGGGGGACCTGTTCATCGATGGGACGTTTGCGAGCCTAGGGGTGCTGGAGGAGAAGTTTGGGCTACCCCCGGGAAACGCTTTCAGGTACATGCAAGTGAGGGCGTTTGTGAGGCGGCAGGTGAGGGAATTCCCGCTGCTTCCGGCACGTGGAATTCAGGACAGGGTGATTTTGGGTGTATGGGTTGGAGAAGGCAAGGTTTCGGTGATTTACCAGGAGCTGAAGGAAGGGGAGGAGGCCTCGGTGGAGGAGTTAAAGGGCAAGTGGGAGGAGGAGCTTGGGGAGGAGATAGATGAGGGTCTGTGGGCTGATGCCCTGAGTAGGGTTAATTCTTCCTCCTCTTGCGCCAGGCTCAGCCAAATACAGTTCAAAGTTACTCACAGAGCGCATATGACAGGGACGAGATTGAGTAGGTTCTTTGGGGTGGAGGACAGATGTGGGAAGCGCTCGGGGAGCCCGGCAAATCACGTCCATATGTCCTGGTCGTGCCTGGCGCTGGATGGGTTTTGGAGGGGTTTTGCAAGGACTATGTCCAAGGTGGTGAACGCCCGGGTCAAGCCGAGCTGGGGATTAGCATTATTTGGGGTATCGGACGAGCCGGGTGTGCAGGAGGCGAAAGAGGCCGGTATTCTGGCCTTTGCGTCCCTGGTAGCCCGGCGGAGGATTTTGCTACTATGGAAAGGTGCGAAGCCCCCTAGTGTGGAAGCCTGGATAAATGACATGGCAGGGTTCATCAAGCTGGAGAGGATAAAGTTTGCCTTGCGAGGGTCTGTGCAAGGGTTCTCCAGGCGGTGGCAACCGTTCCTAGACTATCTTGCGGAGCGTTAGGAGGAGGTCAGCAGCAGCAGCGGCCCAGGGGCAAGAGGGGGAGGGAGGGGGTGTTTCTTTTGGGGTGGCGTTTGGGTGAAGGTGGGGGTTTTTCCCTATTTGTGCTTTTAAATGTTATATGGGGGGTTATTGTATATGGGGGAAATCCAATGTATCATTTCTGATTGTTGTGTTTTTGTTTCTTTTTTATTGTTGGGGGGGGGGGTTTTGTTGAAAATTTGTTGGAAAATTTAAATAAATATATATATTTTTTTTTTAATGTGCGACCTTTCACTCCATGGCTGCCACCAAGTCTCCTTGAGGTGCTTTTACCCTCTGGAATTTTGGAACCACCAAATACTCTTCCACCTGTACCTGTGTAGAGGCACATTCAGCTATCATGAGAAGAGGAAGCATCTTATGTACTGGCTGGGGTGGGCAGGTGGTGAGGCATAGAATTTGAGTGGAGTTCCTGTTCACGTTTTTTTTTCTGTTATCTCTCTTCTTGACTAGAGTCTCATCACTCCTACCACTCTGCTGCAGACCAGCTTGGTGGAGGTCAATGGCCATGAGTAAGCTATCTACCGTCTATCCATCTATTAAGGCAGCAAAACACTGGAATCCTAAATCTGATCTGCTGTATTGCAGGCCTGCATGGACTCATTTGGGAGCAGTGCCTAAAGCGCCATGGAGACATCCATCCTCTCCATGCACACCTCCTCACATTTCACTGCACTACCAATCCACTAGCAATTGTGTTGAATTCCTCTGTCCTCTCCAGTATTATGTGTGTGTGTGTGTGTGTGTAAAGATGCACTATTACAGACTTCATTAATGAACACAAAAAGTATTTATTAATAAGAACTGTACAGCAGCCTCATCACTTAGGAGCTTCTATCAACATGGAGTGATGCCACACTTTGAGTCTTGATTGGTCACACAGGCCATGTGACCCTTACTCTGACGTGTTGCCATGAAAGGGACAATCACCACAACCCTCACCCTTTAGCTACTTTATACAAACCTCAATAACTAATTTACTCAGTCCCAATGTCATGTGAGGGTACCTTTAAGAAATGGATGTTTAAGCAATGTATCTTTAAGGAATGGAGTTGATCATATTACTGAAATGATGTCACGGGGGGGAGCTGAGCTCACTTCTGCTTTTGGTTTCAGTTTGAAAAAGCAGCTTATGTGTGTCTGTGTTTTTAGAGAGCTGCATGAAGAAAAGCAAGGTGCTGGAGCTGAAGTCAACCAAGCTGATATATCTCTGCCATCCAACAGAAAATATATATATTCTGTGACCTGGTGTGTTACTGTTTTGAAGGTTTGAAGCCTTTTGGATGTTTGAAGGAACATTTTGAGGGATTATTTAGTATTATATTATTTTCGGGGTAATCATTGAAGTCAGGGGTGTTAAGGGATCCAATGTTTATTTAACAGGTTAAGTTGAGTTCATGGAATAAACATTGTTTTGTGTTAAAAACCACGTGTCCATAATTGTAATATCACACCTTTAGGCCTTGACAGAAATCTTTGGATCCTCGCTGTCTTCAGGGGATGTCCCGGAGGACTGGAGAATAGCCAATGTTGTTCCTCTGTTTAAGAAGGGTAGCAAGGATAATCCCGGGAACTACAGGCCGATGAGCCTTACTTCAGTGGTAGGGAAATTACTGGAGAGAATTCTTCGAGACAGGATCTACTCCCATTTGGAAGCAAATGGACGTATTAGTGAGAGGCAGCACGGTTTTGTGAAGGGGAGGTCGTGTCTCACTAACTTGATAGAGTTTTTCGAGGAGGTCGCTAAGATGATTGATGCAGGTAGGGCAGTGGATGTTGTCTATATGGACTTCAGTAAGGCCTTTGACAAGGTCCCTCATGGTAGACTAGTACAAAAGGTGAAGTCACACGGGATCAGGGGTGAGCTGGCAAGGTGGATACAGAACTGGCTAGGCCATAGAAGGCAGAGAGTAGCAATGGAGGGATGCTTTTCTAATTGGAGGGCTGTGACCAGTGGTGTTCCACAGGGATCAGTGCTGGGACTTTTGCTCTTTGTAGTATATATAAATGATTTGGAGGAAAATGTAACTGGTCTGATTAGTAAGTTTGCAGACGACACAAAGGTTGGTGGAATTGCGGATAGTGATGAGGACTGTCGGAGGATACAGCAGGATTTAGATTGTCTGGAGACTTGGGCGGAGAGATGGCAGATGGAGTTTAATCCGGACAAATGTGAGGTAATGCATTTTGGAAGGTCTAATGCAGGTAGGGAATATACAGTGAATGGTAGAACCCTCAAGAGTATTGAAAGTCAAAGAGATCTAGGAGTACAGGTCCACTGTTCATTGAAAGGGGCAACACAGGTGGAGAAGGTAGTCAAGAAGGCATCCGGCATGCTTGCCTTCATTGGCCGGGGCATTGAGTATAAGAATTGGCAAGTCATGTTGCAGCTGTATAGAACCTTAGTTAGGCCACACTTGGAGTATCGTGTTCAATTCTGGTCGCCACACTACCAGAAGGATGTGGAGGCTTTAGAGAGGGTGCAGAAGAGATTTACCAGAATGTTGCCTGGTATGGAGGGCATTAGCTATGAGGAGCGGTTGAATAAACTCGGTTTGTTCTCACTGGAACGAAGGAGGTTGAGGGGAGACCTGATAGAGGTATACAAAATTATGAGGGTCATAGACAGAGTGGATAGTCAGAGGTTTTTCCCCAGGGTAGAGGGGTCAATTACTAGGGGGCATAGGTTTAAGGTGAGAGGGGCAAGGTTTAGAGTAGATGTACGAGGCAAGTTTTTTACGCAGAGGGTAGTGGGTGCCTGGAACTCGCTACCGGAGGAGGTAGTGGAAGCAGGGACGATAGGGACATTTAAGGGGCATCTTGACAAATACATGAATAGGATGGGAATAGAAGGATACGGACCCAGGAAGTGTAGAAGATTGTAGTTTAGTCGGGCAGCATGGTCGGCACGGGCTTGGAGGACCGAAGGGCCTGTTCCTGTGCTGTACATTTCTTTGTTCTTTGTTCTTGTTTGGAACAATCCATTAAAGGGGGAGGTTGGTTGAACTCCATGATACATTTTGGGGTTCTGAAAACACCTCGCCCATAACACTAAATACTAACTAAGCATTGTGTACATAAGTTGGGCAATTATAAATCAAGTCTTTGAGGGGTTTTCTGTACCTTGATTGACATTAATATGATCTGCAATAACTGAGCCCTCTTCTGGCACAGGCAGTTCATCGCTACTTGCTTCCATGGAGACGCCAGTTGTGTCGATAACATGTCAACAGGTACTTTGATGCTTACAGGTTTGAAAACATTCATTGTTGGCAACACTGACTACTGGAGCATCTCCCTCAAGTGGTCCACATGTTTACGAATGATCCATTCCTCCATATCCACTTGGTATGAAAGGGGTGCGATCTTAGAGACAATTCTGGGGTCCAACTTGACCCACTACTGAAATTTCTCACGTACATGGCTTCATTAACCATATGTGATGGCGCTGTACCATGTGAATCATGGCTTGCTTTCTGAATACTTTGCTTGGCTTCTACCCTCCCGTGCAAATTTGGAAACAAGAGGCTTGGTTTTGTTCTAAGACGATGTTTCATTAGCAGTTCTGCTGGTGGAACTCCCATTATTGCATGTGGAGTGGTATGATAGCTAAGGAGGAATTGTGAGATTTTGGTCTCCAAGCTTCCTCCTGACAACTTCTTCAGGCCAACCTTGAAAGTTTGGCCAGCTTTCTCGGCTAGTCCGTTTGATGCTGGGAGGTAAGAAAGCCTACTTGTGACATGAATAAAGATTATTATTATTTAATACTGTTGAGAGCGGTGAAGTTTTAAAACTCAGCACTTGTGAATACAGTTTCACTGTCTGATACCATGACTTCCAATAAGCTCTTTGCACCCAAGTCCAGATCATTAATATATATGAATGAAAATAAGGCAGCATGGTAGCACAGTGGTTTGCACTGCTGCCTTGCAGTGCCAAGGTCCCAGGTTCGATTCCAACATTAGGTGACTGTCTATGTTAAGTTTGCACATTCTCCCCATGTCTGTATGGGTATCCTCCGGGTGCTCTGGTTTTCTCCCACAGTCCAAAGGTGTGCAGTTTAGGTGGATTGGCTGCTCTAAATTGTCCCTTAGTGACCAAAGGTTTAGGTGGGGTTTATTAGGTTACGGGGAAAGGGCGAGTGAGTGGGCCTAGGTAGGATGCTCTTTCAGAGGGTTGGTGCAGAACCCATGGGCCGAACAGCCTCCTTCTGCACTGTAGGGATTTTATGATTCTATGAAAGCTGAATATGAGTCACGTGTACCAGCAATTTGAATTAGATGACACTTCCCAGGGGTACGTCACGATAAACACACACATAGGCCTACTCCAGTACACGCACCTGCCTTTTAGTGTGTCTTCAGCATTTGCAATATTCCAAAGGCCAATGGAGGGTCTGCTTCAGGAGCTATTGCAGGTTGTGGTATACCTTGATGATGTCCTTATAACTGGATCAACAGAAGCCAAGCACCTAGCAAATTTAGAAGAGATGTTAAAGAGGTTTCAGGAGGCTAGAATTTGCCTCAAGAAAATTAATGCATCTTTAAAGCCACTGAGGTGATCTACCTGGGCAGCGTGTAGATGCACAAGGATTATATCCCATGGAACACAAGGTCAAGGTTGTGTCTGCTCCACAACACAACTAAACTCAAATCGTTTTTGGGGATGGTAAACTACTATGGATGTTCTTTTAAGCAAACGTATCAATGATATTGGTCCCCTTGCATATTCTGCGAAAGAAACACCATTGTTGATCTTGGAAGAGTCCCCAGGAGGGTCACCAGAGTAAAGCAATTGCTGCATTAATCAAACCAGTTAGTACACTTTGAACTATCTAAAGGACAGGTATTAGACTGGCGTTGGCCCATGAGGTGGATGACGGCTCTGAAAAGTCAATTGTGTATGTATCAAAAACCTCTCAGAGGCCGAAAAAAGTTACTCACAAATTGAGAAGGAAGAACTATCAATAGTCTTTGGCATCAGGAAATTTCACTATTACTTACATGGTAGACACTTTACCATCATTTCTGAGCACAAACTGCTCTTGGGTCTCTTCAAGAGGACAAGGCTATCCTGCCGATTGCCTCGGCAAGAATTCAACGATGGGCATCAGTCCTCCATAGAGGAGTCAAATAGGTCTATTCACCCAAAGAGAGGGATTCTGCTGAATATGTTTTTTTTCAGGCTTCAATTAAAACAGGATACTCACAGGTGTCAGGCCACAGGCAATGTCATGATAATTTATCCTTGTCGCCATATGTAGAGATGCACGTTCACAGACTTCATAAATAAACACAAAATATATTTATTAATAAGAATTGTACAGCAACCTCATGGCTGTAACTAGCTCCCAAAATGTCTCTGCCTAGGAGCCTCTCTCACCAGGGAGTGAATCCCAAATGGTCGCACAGACCATGTGATTCTTACTCTGCTGTATTGCCCTCAAAGGGGCAATCACCACAGTGTGGCACTTCTATAAGTTTGTGGAAAATACATAAGTGGAAAATCAAGTATGTTGATGCCCCTCTAGCACTTCCCATCGCAACAATAGCCCCTGGGTTTTGGTGTCTGTCTCTAGCTGAGCAATGCTTAGCGAGGATTGTGCCCCTGCAACCCCTTCCAACACGAGCTCTTCAAATCTGTCCCTGCAACAAGTATCACACTACCAGCTCATGTTGGTTTGTGAAGTGTGGAAAATCAACTAACTGTCTCCATTGGTGCATAGCTGTACCTCCAGTGATGGTGCACCCTCAGGAGTAATGAGGTCCTCAGGAATCCTCCTCATGGATGTCCTGTGACACTTGCTGAATGTGTGCAAGCCCTGGAACAGAAGAAAGGGATGTTATTTAGGTGTGGCAAAGTCACAATCTTCACATCACCATTTGCTGTCTTCTCACAGTTCACTCATTGATTAAATGAAATCAGCATATGTCAAAGGATAGTTCTGTCAACATCTATTTGTGAGTCCCAGGACTCTCCATCTCCAACTAAGGGGGGTCACAATAGTGTCACTTATTTCCCAGCCCTCCTCCTCTACACCAGGGGACTGGACAATTTGTTGTGGTTCACCTCCAGTCCTCTCCATCTCCCTTGTGTTTTGGTCTGTCTTCTTCCACTGGCAGAGAGAAAAAGACCTGTGAGTGAGTGAAGGTCAGGCATTCATTCACCTAATAGATTTTTGGTGAGGGTGACCATTGCACCACTTTGTCTAAGCACTATGGTGAATAATGTTTGAATAAATGGGGAGTTGATGCCGTGCCTACAGAATGAAGACTGGCTGCTACTGAATGTTGAGTGGGTGAGGAGTGATGTGATGGGGAACACTTAGAGAGACAGAGTGCATGGAGGGAGGAGGGGCAGGGTGGGGAAATAAAATAGAGAATGGAGTTGAATCAGCAAATATACTGCCCTTTCTTGGCCTAGTTAGGTAAATAAACCCCTCCCTGCACAGCATCCATGATCTGGGCACAGCACTGCTCACTGTTAGTATATTTTGTGGACAGTGATTATGATGCTACATTTCCATTTTCAAAGAGCAGCTATGATGTTGATCATCTGCCTCTTCAAGTGGCTCTCGCAGAACCAATAGTCTCTGAATGACTATTTCTGTACATAGAGTAAATGGATAGGTTGAACCCTAAGAAATGACTTAATTTACATTTCTGTATTGTTTACAATGGTGTGATTTAAAATAAGGTATTTAGTTTTACAAGGGGGAAAGAATGTAGTGTTCAATTGTTCTGTGTTTGATTACATGATTCTGTTTACAATTGATGTTCTCTGTGCTTGAATGGTTAAGCTCAGAGAAAAGTTAACAAACAGCATAGAAGATACTGGAAGCTAAGTGTCGATGTTTTAAAATTTTATGTAAAGCTCTGTAAAGTTCCTGCCACTTAGAAACAAATGCCATCTCTATATTTTCGGGAGGAAAGTCATATATATAAAATATACGGGGCGGCATGCGGTGCAGTGGTTAGCACTTGGACTGCGGCGCTGAGGACCTGGGTTCGAATCCAGGCCCTGGGTCACTGTCCGTGTGGAGTTTGCACATTCTCCCCATGTCTGCGTGGGTTTCACCCCCACAACCCAATGATGTGCTGGTTAGATGGATTGGTCACATTAAATTACCCCTTAATTGGAAAAAGAAAAATAATTGGCTACTCTAAATTTTAAAAAAATGTATACAATCAGCTCCTCAGCTACCTATAATCAAAACTTATTTGCAGGAGCTTCAGTTTTCTTCTTTTTATTGCTCCCTCTTACTTTTGACTGCGCCCAGTAATAATTCCAGTGTTGCAATATGTATTCTGGATGTTCTGCTTGTTTTATTTCCATTTTCCACGCTGAACACATCCAATTTTAATTTGTGGACTGTCCCTTTAAATGCAGCTGAGCCCACAATATGCAGGTCTGTGTCAGGTGCAGCTTGCAGATATGAAACCCAGAAGTCAAAATTAACTGGCTCAATCGAGTTGCGGTGCAGATTCCAATGAGCTCAGTTGACTTTCTGTTTTTTCCCCAGGCAATTCCACACACACACTACCCCATATGGAAGACATCTTCAGATTAGTATCAGGGCCATGGTGACACTTTACTTGATTGATTGGGAGCTGATTTAGGCCTAGGGTATTCAACGCGTACAACTCCACAATCCACCGCATGTGATTTGTCAATGTGTGAACCGTGACATGTTACTGATCAGCTTGCCCATCACATGCTAGCACCATGAGACCACGGAGCAACGCACAGCTTTTCACCATAACTCGCGCAATTCCCTCTTCCACTGTTAAACCTGACAAGGAATTCAATGTCAAACTTTGCAAAGCAATGATTTACGCAGAACGAGTTTTGTACAGCGGAAATAAAGTAACTGCAAATTGAAACTACCCCTATGGACGGGAGAGCTCTCTATCTTCTTCTGTTTTCATTCAAGTGTTTATGATGATTGTTGTATATATTTGGCAGCTAGATGCTGTTCCCATGCAGATTAACATTTCAGTCAAAATCCAATGCAGTTATTTCACTGACATATATTCCTGTCACTATGTAACTGTACCTGATTTTATAGCCTTTAGACTGTACGGTCTGGCAAATTCCAGACTTTCTAAGTTGGTATGGTAACTTGAGTCCCCAAAAATGGTAGTCGAATGCATTGTTAAGAGCACGATCTACTTTATATAAATAAATAACGAAGTTACTGGATCAGGTCTGGACTGCAGGACCCGCTTGCAGACTGAAGCCCCGCCCAAAGTCTATACATGCTCGAAACAGTTTGTAACAGTTGGCTATTACTTTTAAGTTTTTCGTTCCAAACCACTACGGTAATAGAACTACTTTTGCAGCTTAGGTGCTATCTCGAAGTGCAGCAGGTGAGTTCTTCCTGGTGTCCTGGCCAATAATTATGCCACATACAAAATCACTCAAAAAAATTCAGGTTCCAACTCTCTAATGTGAGCAAGACGTCCCTATTTTTATACTCCATTCCCTTTGAAATAAAGGCCAACATTCCATTTGCCTTCCCTATTGCCTGCTAGACTTAGTGGAAAACCATCTCCAAAAGGCATTCACTTTTTCAACCTGTCAAGGCTTGGACTTTACAAGTCTGATCTGAAAGTAATGGCCCATTACCACAAAGCAGGTTATCATACCAGCAACCCTGATGAGACAAGGATTGTGGAAAGTGAATGAGAAATATGCCTGTTATACAGACTTCCAGTTACACCTGCAGAGCTCCATGCTAAAATTTGTTTTTTTATAAATTTAGAGTACCAATTCATTTTTTCCAATTATGGGGAAATTTAGCGTGGCCAACCCACCTAATCTGCACATCTTTGGGTTGTGGGGGCAAAACCCACGCAAACACGGGGAGAATATGCAAATTCCACACGGACAGGCACCCAGAGCCGGGATCGAACCTGGGATCTCATGAGGCAGCAGTGCTAACCACTGCGCCACTGTGCTGCCCTGCTCCATGCTAAAATAAGATAACATGATCAAGGCATGATTCATGTGTCTGAGGAACTTTGATATTTTCCACCAATCCCTGTACCTCCAACATTAGCTTCATCCTGCTTTATAATGTTTCATAAGCTGTCACATAGAAGGTAGAACATAGAATTTACAGTGCAGAAGGAGGCCACTCGGCCTATCGAGTCTGCACAGCCCATGGAAAGATCACTCTACCTAAGCCCACACTTCCACCCTATCTCCGTAACCTAGTGACCCCCATCTAACCTTTTTGGACACTAAGGGCAATTTAGTATGGCCAATCCAGCTAGCCTGCACATCTTTGGACTGTGGGAGAAAACCGGAGCACCCGGAGGAAACCCACGCAGACACGGGAAGAACGTGCAGACTCCGCACTGACAGTGACCCAGTCGAGAATCAAACCTTGGACTGTGGAGCTGTGAAAAAACTGTGCTAACTGATGTGTTGGGTATGCCGGGGCTGCGTTTGCTGCAGCAGTGAGAGAGACAGGCTTCCAACATTTGAAGAAATGCAACTTGATTTTATTGAACACTTAACTATCATACATACTTTAACTGGGGGTTGATACTATGCTGACTTGACTGGAGACCTGAGGCTAACCTGACCAGACTACCTTGACGAATGTGATATAAAATAGTTACTTTAGAGATATTAGTTATTGTAATGTAAATATAGGCCGGTCTGATTCTGTTAGTTCACAGACAAAGGATTTCAGAACGCATGGCAAAGCAAGGGGGAGGGGTGTCCAGCTAAGGAGGAAAAAAGGATGCTGGGTAATAGGAGGCCAGAGGAAGGGATGAGAAGTGAGCCAATTAGGATGTATGGCCAGGTCAGGAGGGGTATAGGATGACCTATGGGAATCGTGTATGTGAAACCTGATGCCATTTGAATGTATCAGCAGAGATTTCTTTGTTCTACAGAATCACTCGATTCTGGATAGCTAGGAGACTAGGTGTGACCTAGGTTTCTGTGAAACGAGTCAGACTTGCAAGTCAAATAAAAATAACTAATGCTATGCCTGCAAATCCATCTCGACTTTTATTGAGGCCAGTCTGACGGGTAAAGAAATTTATGATTTGTCATTTGGTGCCGGAAACCCGGGATTTCTCAAGACGGTTCTGACCAACCGCGAAATCAGAATTAGACTGATTTTGGACAGAGGAGAGTGGAAAAGGGCCCACAATGTATTGCTGGAAAATGACCATGCATTGATTTTTCCCCTCTTCTTATGATCTGATTAGTCTGGTCACTCGTGGTTGGTACGGAAAGATCGTCTCGACGAAATCAAAGGTCAGTCTGGGGATCCATGGTTTAATTCCATATGTGTGTGTTTTTGAAGAACTGATGCGACCTCAGGATGAGGGTTTAGTTCAATGAGTGTTTTGAAGAACTGATGTGACCTCAGGATGAGGGTTCAGTTCAATGAGTGTTTTTAAATCTAAAGATGGTTTAATTCCATATGTGTGTGTTTTTGAAGAACTGATGTGACCTCAGGATGAGGGTTCAGTTCAATGAGTGTTTTAAATCTATAGTTGATTAAGCTAAAATTGTATCCTTGGACTGTAGTGGCGAGAAACGATAAATTTTAAAACAGACTGGATGCTGCATGTTAGTTAAAGCAGAAGTCTCTCAAAGGGTTAACAGCAGCTTGAGTTAACAGGCAGCTTGTGGCGTAATTGGATACCTTTCCTTCGAGTCAGTGAACTCCAGTAAAGTTACGTTTTGAATTAATTAAAGGAAACCAGTGGGTTTCTCCACCTCTTTGATAAAAGTTATTATTTTCGAAAGCAATTGATTGAAATTGCCAGAATCTTAAGTTTTACTTACTTGAAATAATGTTTATCTCATTTTATTTGTGAATTAATAGAAACTTAAAGAAACTCACTGACACCATTTTAAAAAGTGTAAATCTGGAGATGATAGTTGACTTTGCTCCGGTATACATCACCTCCCTCATTGATAGCAGCCAACATTTTTGTGAATGTAAGAAAAACTTGATAAAAGAAAAATTGCTAAGATAAAGAATTAATTAAGTTGTAAAAGTTATACAAGTTTGTGTTAAGCAAATCGTAAATTTAGTTCTGAGTTGAGATCAGAGCTAAGCTTGCAGGTTGCAGTAATTCAATTTGAATTTTCAAACATTTTAAGTTTTAAAACAACACTGTTGGAACCTTTTCAATAATTTTGCCAAGGAGCAAAAATTGCTATTGGTTATAAATAGGAAAAAAAAATTTTTTTAAATAATAATAATAAAAAAGAAAGAGCCAAAGTATGAAAGCTAAAGAGTTAATTAGATTATGGAGACAATAGTGTCAACATGAGAGGGATAAGATCATGTTATTAAGTTGGCAAGAAAATGCCCTTAAAATGGGGATTCTAATTAGTGAAGAGGGAAAAAAAAAACAATGGGCTACGTTGTTCAATGGCTGGCCTTGCAATGACAGAGACAGAAGATGACGAATTGGACAATTTGACCAGGTCGGCTAGGATTCCGACCGCACCTGTAGCATTGTCTGCACTAATTCCAGAACCACCAGAGTATCATAATTTATATCCAGTCACTGCTCCCCAGATTCAAATCATGCCAGCCCCTCCAGCCCCTTCGGTACCATCTTCACTGTTTGAGAGAGAAGGTGGGCTCTGTTCCACAAGCCCAATTAGCTCTAGGACCCGATCTCAGACAGCGAGAGAAGGGCCTGATCCTATCCAGAAACAATCAAGCATACCACCTAAATCCCTTCAGACCGATAAGGGGGATCAGAAAACTCTGAGAACAAAGGGAGAGGAAAGGGATGGTTCTGAAGAGAAGGAGCTCCCTCTAGTGACAGGGAGGGACGTCGAAGTCTTGGAAGAGCCAGAGGAAATAGCTAGAGTGCCCCCTGGTGAGACTCTGAGACAGTTGCCGATTCGGAAAATACCAAACCCTGATGCTGTGACGGCAGCCGCCCAGCCCACGATAGACGTTTATTTCCCATGGAGACCCAGTGAGATGATGGCTATTATGGCTACAATCCCAGACAGAAAAAAAATCTCCTGCTGCTTTTGTGGATCATCTGAGAACTACCATCTCAATTTATCAAGCTGATTCTAGGGACCTCTGGGGCCTAGTCCAGCAGCTTTTAACCCCAGCAGAGTACCACAGTCACCTCAACCACTTGAAATATGCCGCACTTCAGCAAGCCCATGCCTTGGACGATGATAGACGGACACAAATCCTGAATGCGTTGAATAACACATTTCAAAAGCCCATAAATATTTCTGCTATCTTAGACTGAAGAGCCAGAGGAATTTCTGGAACGTTTTAATGAAATCTACCGTGGGCAGTCAGGCGACTTGCCATATCAAAATGGTCAGAATTCCCCTCAATATTGTGCTATGTTAATGCATTGCCCACCACCTTCTGTGGCTACTGCCGTGAAATGTAATAACATGAATTGGACAGAGAACGACCCTTCCCGAATGGCCAGGGCAGTCAGATTTTATTGGAAAGAGGGTGTAGGCCAGGAAGGAGGCTCAGTTACAAAGATTAAGACTGAGTATGTAATGAAAAAGGATGATCTGAGACCCCAACCAGCGGCAGAAACGGTGGCTTACCAGCTGGAACCCCAATATTGTGACTTTGGGTGGGTGGATCAGCAAGGGGGAGAATATCAAACCCACCCAAATGGACCCTCAGCTCCTCTTTATGGCCCACCGTATGTACCAACAGCTTTACCACCGCCGCCCCCTCTGAGGGGCCATTGGTCTACTGGGAGAAGAGGATGGGGCAGATTATAGAGGGAGCAATGCATGTTTTCATTGCGGCCGTGCAATAGGAATGCCCCTTTAAAAGAAAGGCAGCAGAAGGAGACTACCCGACCCAAAGGAGGGGGTACCCACCAAGGGGAGGACAGACGAGATACACTGACTTCTCCCAGGCAAACCCTTTCCCAACACAGGATTGACTAGCTAATTTAGTCATAAGGACTCTCCAATCGGACAGGGAGCCTATTAACTCTCTGCAAATAGGAGATCAACATCACCCATTTGTAATCGACACTGGAGCAGCCATGTCTTCGGTACAATCAGAATTTCGACTACCACTATCTGACCACACGCAGCATTTGTCGGGGTTCCAAGGACAGGTGTGTGAGTATCCTATTCCTGAACCTGTGACAGTCACTTACGAGAATAAGTCTGCAGTTCATCAGTTTGTAGTGACTACTGGATTGGACTGTAACTTGTTGGCCCGAGATTTACTGTGTATCTTGCAGCTACAGCTAGAGTGCGGAGACGACAGGGTAACGGTCCAATCATGGAGGATGAGACAACAATGCTATATTTCTATCACCCACCAGTGGTGGACGTTAGACATTGAACATTCACTGCATCACGTTACCCTGGCCTATGACAGAACCGGACAAAACAGGGAGTTGGAGGACAAATACCGGCCGTTAATTGGGACCGAATGGCCAGTCAAGGTTACAGCCACAGTCACGGGAAAAGAAGGTATAGCCAATTTTGTTACAATACCATCACATTTATGGCCACAGTCAGCTTCGGTAAGCCCTCATATTACAAGTCAGGTCCACGACCAGTACCATGCCAGGGATCTGGGGCCTATAGTAAGGAGGGCAGTGGATCATTCGGATCCAACAGAGTACGCACTTCAAGTCATGCCAGACGGCACTGCCATAAAATATTTTGAGGTCCCTGAAACGATTAACACTCGACTGCAGCATCACCAGGGACATGATGTTTTGAAATATGTCAATTCACAGGTCTGGGCGGAATACCCATCACAAGTGGGAAAGACAAATGTTACACCTATTAAGGTAACGATTAAGGACCATGTAAAGCTGCCTTCCATTCGGCAATACCCCCTGAAACCCCAAGCTGCCCCGTCTATAGATACATTAATCCGAGAGCTGTTGCAACAGGGTATTTTGGTCCCTTGCCAATCAGAATGTAACACCCCCATATTTGCTGTGCCTAAACCGGCCAAGCCAGACCAGTACTGATTAGTACAGGATTTACGTTCAATCAATGCCATCGCACAGCCGTTACATGCTCTCACTCTCCAACAGGATATTACGGTGTATAGCTCCCCCTCGGTCATCGCACTACTGAGGCAACTGAAGACTCCGCATCTTATCGCAGCTCGTCAGAATAGGTATGAGATATACCTTTTGAACAATCCACGTCTGACATTTAAACACTGTACCACTATCAATCCAGCCTGTTTTCTTAGTGGTCCCCCTGTCCATGAAGACGCACCTGGCCATGACTGCTTAGCCTTGATTCAGGAAACTACCACAATAAGGGACGATTTGAGTGATATTCCGTCAGAACAACCTGACATGATTATGTGTGGTCAATTATCCCACCGGGGTTTAGTTAATGACCTACTACAGGCCCTCCTTATGCCCGCGCAGATTTCCGTCATTAAATGCACTGCCCATACAAACGGTAAGACCCCAGTTGACGTTGGTAATGAACAAGCAGATTGTGCAGCCGCACAAATTCAGCAAGTGATGGTGCCTAAAATGTTAGGTCAGACTAAACGTTCTGCAATAAATAGGTCTGCCTCTGACAAGCCAATGCCAACCATCCAAGACGTCATAAGGTTACAGGAGGATGCTCCTGAGAGTGATAAACAAATGTGGAAACGGTTAGGTTGTACATATGATTCTGTTTCCTCTTTATGGACCACGCCAGCACATCAGACTTGTATGTCTGATGTACTGGCTTTATGGGTTGTCATGATATTCAAACACACACATCATGATAGACACACCAACAGACAAATCAGAACACACAACACCACAACCAATGACAGAAAGATATAAAAGCACAGACACGACCCCCGGTGGTCAGTATTAGCTGCAGAGGAGAACCAGGACACATCTATTGCCAAACACACTCAGGGAGACAGCACGTGCAGAGTATCCAGAACGAACTGTATTATAAGAGTTATAATAAAATAGAGTTGTACCACATACAACTGTGTTGGCTCATCTGTGCACCAGAGCACCCAACACCACATGGTACAGGAGTGGATCGATACCTGCCGGCATACCTCAGTGTACACAGACAACCAGCAGTGCCCAGGCATGATGTACGAGCTCCCGGTTCCGCAGGCACTCCAGTGCCACGGCGACCTCCACGAAAACTGGCGGCGATTCCGGCAAAATTTCGAATTGTTCCTGGTGGCAGCTGAACTCCAAGACCTGGATGATAAGGAAAAAATTGAATTTCTCCTCACCGTCGCCGGTGCAAGGGCAAGAGAAATATTCAGAAGGTTCAGGTTCTTCAGGAGGCAGCAAAGGTACGATTACCAGGCAGTCCTGGGCAAATTCTCCAAGTACTGTGAAGAATACGCAATCCAATGGGCACTTAAAGGTAAGAAAAGCTGCAGTACTCACCTCGTGGCTGGGATCCCGGAGCCCGAAATCCCGGGCCTGAGAGAAGGCTGGGTCGAGGTCGGCGGCCATCTTGCTAAAGGTATAACGCTAGCACAGTTGCGCGAGAAGTGCGCAGAACCGGAAGTTTCGTTTGCGCATGCGCAAGATGCTGCGCATGCGCAGTCAAGAAAACGGCCATCGGTAAAGGAACAGCGATCTGAGCATGCGCAGTCGCTTCCTACGTGCTACATACCGAGCGTCAGGATGTCAGAGGCCCCAGACTGCACCAATTTAAAAGGGAAATGTCCCAAATCCAATTTAAAAGGGAAACGTCCCAAATCAAAAAAACAAAAATCTGTTAAAGCTGTAAAACAACCTTCCCTCACCTGGAATGACAGCACAGTGCCGCAAATTGACCCAGGAGATGAATTTGACCTCCGAAGAACCCTCCGACAAGCAGTTACCTACGCACAAGCCGATGATTCCGACCTTGAATACTTCGATGACGATTTTTACAGTGTTTCCGGACCTCGCGAGCCCAATGATAGCTCCGTGGTCCTATATGACTATGACTCGGACGAACCTCTCGTGTTGCACATTGGCGGCCCCCACATTGAATCCGACGCAGATGCGGATTCATTTTTCGGATTTGAGGATCTTCAATCCAGCAGATATGACGTTCCAACTTATCAGTACCGGAAGATGCTACAGCCTGACATTAACAGACAGGGAGCGGTGCAAGCACACGGAGAGTGCCCTGCTGCCACACAGAGCGTGGTCCACGTCCCGCTCAACGTTCCCGACTCTATGAAAGAAGACATGCAAGACTCCAGAGTGCAGTCCTTGCACGGACAAGAAGTGACTCCAGTGCCACAAGCCTCCACAGAGAGCTCGTGGACAGCCTCCACGATAGAAGCAACGCAAGACTCCAGAGCGCAGTCCTTGCACGAACAAGAAGTGACTCCAGTGTCACAAGCCTCCACAGAGAGCTCGTGGACAGCCTCCACGATAGAAGCAACGCAAGACTCCAGAGCGCAGTCCTTGCACGAACAAGAAGTGACTCCAGTGTCACAAGCCTCCACAGAGAGCTCGTGGACGGACTCCACGATGGAAGGAACGCAAGACTCCAGAGCGCAGTCCTTGCAGGAACAAGACCATGAGGGTCTAGCAACCTCTCCTGACCAACCAGCGGCAGACGATGCAAGTCTGCCATGCTCACGTGAACAGCAAGAAGGCTATAACAGCCTACCATGCTCCACTACACAGCAGCATGACCATGACGGTCTCTCATGCTACAATGAAGGGCACAGCGCTGAAGACTGTTCAAGCCCAACTGAAGACAAGCCAAAGGAATCGCCTCGTCCAAGCCCGAAGAAGAAAGGTTTATGCGCTGACCTTCAGGATCATTGTAGCCGAACAGAGATTAATAATGCTGCACGGCCACAGAAGGATGCTGAGGATTTGCTAACAAAATTAATTGAATGTTTAACTTGCAAGGAGCAGACTGAGAATTGCCAGTGTTTTAGTACGGATCGAAAAAATGGACAAGACATTGATCCTCAGGTAATGGAAATAACACAACCTGAATCATATCTACAGCAGGGACAAATGTCTCCCTTCAACACAATGCCGCAAAATCCCAACTTCGGAGACCAGCAGTTAGTCAGTAATGACTCTTCAAACCTTGAGGGGAACATTAATTGCATTGAACCTATACACACTCCACTGATTATTGAGCAGAACATTGGAGCAAGAATCCTGAGGACACCGACATCGAGTAGCCAGATAACGAATTTAAAACCCACAGCAGTTTCAAGTGAACCAAGTGTGCTTTCCACTAATGGTGAAGATGCAGATAAGGTCGACCCGATTATCCATTGTACCACACTAACCCCAGTGATTAAGCAGTTATGTATGGGGAGTATAATGTGGGCAATTGAGAACAGTAAAAGAGAGACTGTGACCATGCCAGTCCTAGCAAAATCAGACCCAGAGACCATGAAGGCATGTACATTAAACAAAGTTACATATGAGGTACCTGAGAAGAAAAGTGAAACGGAATGTTCTTTGGAAAATGGTACAATGTCGATAGAAACAGTGGATCCTATATTCGAGACCATACATATGGGAGAATTTGGGGGTAATAAACAAGGTTCTGCAATGTCTGCGGGAAGATTTAAAGTTCCAAAGAAGAAAAGCCCAAATGAAGGACAATGGCAAGACAATGACAGTCCACCGACATGGTGTGCACCACCAGATGAAAACTCTGACAATTTACCCAACCCTAGTGAACAGCAAGCTGCTAATGACGATCTATCCACGGGATGTGAGACGAGTGACGACAGCATCCCACTTCCCATGCAAAAGGTGCAAGGTGACGGACCTCGCCTAGTGCGTACCGAGGCACTCGACGATCACGGTGGGACCACTGACGACTGCGGTGGCGGCGCACCGCTTCCACCCTCGATGGCTCGAGCCTCTCCACTGGTTGGTGCATTCCTGCATGTTCCGACTCCAGAAGTGCAGCTTCAGGGAATCTCGGCTGCCTCCAGTGAACCTGTTGGGACTCCGGACGGGGGGCATCGACGGAAGGCAGACCGGACTCCAGATGGGGAGCAGCCAAGCGCCGACTCTGATTTGCGTACGCCAGACCTTGCTCCGGACGGGCGGTGTCGCGGCCTCGGTGATGGCACGCTCAGGGTGACGGCAGATGCCACGGCGACAGGGAATGGATCGCGTGGCAGTCCCACTGGGTCGGCAGTGGCAACCAGCACCGGCGGTCCAAGATGGACACACCAATTCGCGCCATCGCCAGACGTTGATGCGAGCAACAATTCTCTCTCCAAGGCGACATGCTTCGACGTTTCTCTGCGGAGTCGCCCTTCCGGCACAGCAGGTGGCCGGAACCAGCGTACACGGTCTCGGCCAACTTCCACATCTGGCACAGTCATCGCCTTGCATGATATTAGTGATGGTGCTACTTCGATGGCAACGACCCATCGGCTACAAGATGCCGTCCACCACAAACATAAAAAGAAAACAGACTCCACCTTGTTCCTGGCATGCAGGGCGGATGGATTGGTGCGTAGGCGCAATCAGCGGGCTTTGTGCCGCCTTCCACGCTCGCAACTGCACCGTACGCACACGCCGGATCCTCCACTGGTTCCCAAGGATGACTTCGTGGAGATGCCACGGATCATGCCCCTTCCATCGCCACCAGAACCAAACCACAGCCAGGGCACCACTAACAAAGATGTTGAATGTTATATTTGCACGAATGAAAAAACCAAGCACTGCACGAAGTACAACAAATGGTAAAGTAGAGACTTCGGCAACAGCATCACCTCCAACAGTCCAAGGTGAACCAGTGTGACCCCAAATCTCCACAGCTGAACCGGCTTGAGGACCAGCCCATTCTTGAGGCGGTCACCCATTAGACTGGACTTATAACGCTGTTCATACGTTCAAAAAGTCAAACACTTCTGTATTATAACCTGTTGTTGTTTATTGTTCCAGATATCGTCTGACCGGACCAATGTTCAAGTTTTTTTTTTCTCTCGCATCCAAGTTTTGTTATGGTACAACCTTGTTAGTGTGACGCACCCGACATCGCCCCATGTAAATAGTTACGTCATAAACACACGCTGTACACAACACACACACACACTCTTAGATGCACTCATGACACAATTATATTTATAACCACGTAGGCACTTATCTTTGTAAAAAGGGGGGATGTCATGATATTCAAACACACACATCATGATAGACACACCAACAGACAAATCAGAACACACAACACCACAACCAATGACAGAAAGATATAAAAGCACAGACGCGACCCCCGGTGGTCAGTATTAGCTGCAGAGGAGAACCAGGACACATCTATTGCCAAACACACTCAGGGAGACAGCACGTGCAGAGTATCCAGAACGAACTGTATTATAAGAGTTATAATAAAATAGAGTTGTACCACATACAACTGTGTTGGCTCATCTGTGCACCAGAGCACCCAACACCACATGGGTCATCGAATGTGTACACTTTGCAACTCATTGTGGGGCTCGGGGGACTAGTGATTTGTTGCTGGACACTTGGTGGCACCCTAAAATGCAGGGGTTGGCCCAGAGTATCAGTAATCGGTGTTTGATTTGTCAGCAACACCGGCAAAGGTATCCCTTGTGGTATGAGGCAAACCCCGTTGCCCACTGGTCCCTTTGAGACGCTCCAGGTGGATTACATTGAGTTGGAAAGGTGTCAATATTATAAATATGTTTTGGTTATTGTGGATGTGTTCAGTAGATGGGTCGAGGTGTATCCGACTATCGATAATAAAGCTGCTACTGTGGTTAAAGTTCTGATGCGGGAAATCATTCCCCGGTACAGTATACCAGCTCAGTTGAGTTCTGATAATGGGCCTCATTTTCTCGGACAGATTAACCTGCCTCCCTTCCCCAGTGCTATTTTACAGGTGTGGAGCATGATGGGGTGGCTACGCACCGCCTGTGTGACCACGGCCTCACCTCGCTTGGAGTGACATCGGGGACGGACATGGAAAAGGGACATATTATCTACATTTGTAACCCCGACCAAACTACAAGGACATTTCCTTTATGCAGAGGTGATGTTCTTCAATGCCCCCATATACGAGGACATGGTATCGACTCATGGAAGGTCATCAGATTAACGGACAATGCAGGACTCATGAAGAAATTGCACCGGTCCCGGCAATGGGAAGGGAACATTACATGGGCATTGCCTTGTTTTTGGAGTACATGTAAATTTGATTTTAGATGTGTTAAGCTTGGTGCCATAAAGGTAAAATCAGACCGTCAGGAGAGAGTAGGAAGAGGTTGTGGAAGAGAGAGGGGGACTAGAGAGAGGACGGAGCGTGTGAGAAGGGGAGTACAACTAGAACGTAGGTTATCAGGAAATACACTTAATTCATTTAGAGGCCAAACCGAGGAAAACCCGGGTAGTATGAATCTCTTCAACCAGATTTACCACCGCTTGTATGGCCAGGGACTGGTTGTCTGCTACCCGAACCCCGCAGCGGTGTCTAGGTTATTTTCTGTTTCACCGCTTTGGGGCACTCCCCAAACGGTGGTTCATTGTCAGCATTCCGAGCCACCGCACGAGCAAGTCACTCTTCCTTACGATCCGGGTTCAGCACCACCGGCTATTTGCCTTCCCCTTCCTCGGGATAATTCCCATTCACAGTATGATAGGCTGCAACGGTGGAGGGCATATATACCTAGCCACTTCACTCCCAATAAGGATTCTCGGTCATACGAGAATGGTTTCAGCAGTGAAGGATACGACTGTTTGCTGGTAGAGGTGGAAACGAATATAACATGTCTGTTCCCCACCTGTACGGACAGGAGGTGTCATATCACCCAGGTGTCTGGCCAATGCGTTTGTTACAACACCACTTGCGTTCCATTGAACGCCGGCCTCCAGCTCCTTTGTGACTGGGCGAATGTCTCTCATATCACTGTTGGGACTAGGGCTTTCTGCATTGCTAGGCGGCCCGAATGGGCGTTTCAAAGCTGGATAAACTGGGCTACTGGGGGATCCCTACGCAACCGATATACTGATTGTGATGCTAGCCTGTACACGGAGCAAGGATACTACTTTTTATTTAATGGCACAGCGACCAATGTTGTGACACCCATTTCCCCGCCAAATTGCTATTGGGACTCTAGTCCCTACCACAGTCCCCTGCCCTTCGGCGTGGATGCTGCATAATCAGTTAGCACGCCGGGCAGTCTCAGCTGAATTCTGCGAGAACTGGAAAAAGCCTCAGGTTCTCGCACCCAACCGGGGCCACTCAGCCAGGCGGGGAATTCTGAGCGTCTTGACACTGGGAGGTGTGGGGGGTTCCTTGGCAGTCAGCAATAGGAATTATTTTATTTGTGGCCTTACCATCTTGGGAAATGAAACCTTGGGAGCCCTTGGGGCAATAACCAAGGAATTGTCTCAGCTGCGGTTGTTTGCAATGCAGAACCGGTATGCTCTTGACTATCTTCTGGCCCGTGAGGGTGGGGTATGCGCCATAGCACAGGGCAAGTGTATCATGGGAGTTCAAGACCTAACCGTTAACATCATTAAATTTATGGATCGCATGCGGGAGCATCTGGACGGAATGCAGGATCCTGGCTCTTGGGGTAACTGGGGATTTGGAGGTTGGAAGGACTGGTTGATAAATATGGCCATGTATTTAGCAGTGGCTATTGGCTGCATCTTTGTGGGCCCAGCCATCCTTAAATGCGTGATGGGTAGAATGCGGGGTGCACTGGAACAGATAGACGCCCCAAGAATATTGGCTGTTAGGATCCACGAGAGTGCAGTGGATGAAGGGGGCTACTACAGGAATTGGAAATGCAGCAACAAATCTTTTTAGATGAGGGACCGTAGCTGTGGATTGAATAGTTCGGTTATCATGAAATGATAAAAGGAGGGAATGACGAATGTGATATAAAATAGTTACTTTAGAGATATTAGTTATTGTAATGTAAATATATGCCGATCTGATTCTGTTAGTTCACAGACAAAGGATTTCAGAACGCATGGCAAAGGGGGAGGGGTGTCCAGCTAAGGAGGAGAAAAGGATGCTGGGTAATAGGAGGCCAGAGGAAGGGATGAGAAGTGAGCCAATTAGGATGTATGGCCAGGTCAGGAGGGGTATAGGATGACCTATGGGAATCATGTATGTGAAACTTGATGCCATTTGAATGTATCAGTAAAGATTTCTTTGTTCTACAGAATCACTCGATTCTGGATAGCTCGGAGACTAGTTGTGTCCTAGGTTTCTGTGAAACAAGTCAGACTTGCAAGTCAAATAAAAATAACTAATGCTATGCCTGCAAATCCATCTCGACTTTTATTGAGACCAGTCTGACGGGTAAAGAAATTTATGATTTGTCAATCTTACTACCACATGGTGTGGACCCCGAAAACGATCTGGTCGCGGACCATGGAGTTGGAAGTGGTGCCGTAGTTGCAGGACTGTGCGAGGATACGGAGGTGGGTTAAGAAGGACTGGAAAGGTTCATCCTTACACTGCAGGAACACATAGCGTTCAAAGCTCTTGTTGACTTCGATGTCGCAGTGGCTGTCGAACTTCAGCAGGACTGTTTTAAACTTTGTCTTGTCCTCGCCTTCAGCAAAGGTGGGGGAGTTGAAGATGTGGATAGCGTGGTCCCTGGCTGTAGAGAGGAAGAGAGCGATCTTCCTGGCATTCGATGTGGTTTTGAGGTTGGTGGCGTCAAGATACAGCTGGAACATCTGCTTGAAAATATTCCAGTTCGCACCGAGGTTGCCGGCGATGCGGAGCGGCGGGGAGGGCGGACGCTGTCCATGTTACCGGATGGCTGATCGCTGGTCAAAGGCAGACTATCTCAAGGTAGGTCCGTCAAACTCGAGCATGACTCACTGGTACCATGGTGTGTTGGGTCTGACGGGTCTGTGAGGACTGCGTTTGCTGCAGCAGTGAGAGAGACAGGCTTCCAACACTTGAAGAAATGCAACTTGATTTTATTGAACTCTTAACTACCATACATACTTTAACTGTGGGTTGACACTATGCTGACTTGACTGGAGACCTGAGGCTAACCTGTCAGGCTATCTTACTACCACATGGTGTATGTTCTAGTTGCTGCTCACGGGCTCTGACTGTCTCAGAGGCTGCATCCCAAGAGAGCGGGAAAACTAGTGCCCCCTGGCTTTATAGTGGTCGTGTCCTGTCTGGTAATTGGCTGCTGTGTTCTGTGTGTTCACTGGTAATCCTGTGTGTCAATCACTGCCTGTCTGTGCACCATCATATACCTGTGTGTATATTATGGCACTAACCACTGTGCCACTGTGCCACTGCACAATTGATCAAAAATTGGAATATAAAAATGGAAGGGCGGCACGGTGGGGCAGTGGTTAGCACTGCTGCCTTGTGCCACTGAGGACCCGGGTTCTATTCCAGCCCCAGGTCACTATCCCTGCGGAGTTTACACATTTTCCCCGTGTTTGCATGGATACACACAACCCAAAACATATGCAGGCTCGGTGGATTGGCCACGCTAAATTGTCCCCTAATTGGGGAAAAAAATTAATTGCGCACTCTAAATTACTTTTTTTTAAATGGAGTCATGCCAAAGATCTGGCGTGTTAGAAAATGAGTAATGGATTTCAAATCCAATGCTTTGGTGATTTTGGCCGACATCTCCAGAAATTGAAGATTAATCTCCCGGACATGGCTGTGAGTAACCTGGGGAAAAGTCACATCGAAAGTAAAGAAATTGTGAGGTTGTTTTTTCATTTTCTTCAAACACTTTCATATATTAGTCATAAAGTGCTGAAGTGGTGTTATGGGCCAGGTTTTAGAGAGCCCCAAAGTGTATCATGGAGTTCACCTAACCCACAACTTTGAATAGATTGTGGTTATGGGGAACACACGGGCTTACTCTGCAGGTGTGATGCAACAGAACCTTACAGTACTTTTAAATTAAAACAATGTTTATTTCTGAAACCTGTTAACACTTTATAAACCCACAGTAAACATCTTAACAACTATCAAAACCAATAAATCCCCCAAAGAATACAGTACGCTATAAGTAACTCTTAATCTTTCCTTGTAACATCCATAAGACAAAAAGAACCCCCTTTACAGAAAGACATCAGGTTTAACTTCTCTACTGAGAACAGTTACCACTTTGAAATCACCAAATGAACATTCATAAGCTTCCAGAGATTCATACACATCTTGCTGTGATTGCAGCTTTTCCAAATCTAAAACTAAACTAAACGCACCCTGTAGCAGACAGCCCAAAGTGAAAGTAAAAGCAGATGGACAGCCCAGCTCCACCCACACTCTGACATCATTGATAAACACTCATTTCTTAATGGTACATCCACTACAGCTATTATTATAAACACCCATTTCCTAAAGGCACTCTCACATGACAGGGACAGAAAGGAGTGATTATCTGACATTGAAGAATCACCCAGCTGCATAACAAGGCATTTCTTTGCTTGCCAATCGCCGACAGAAGGCGGGAAACCATGGTAAGAATGTGGAAGCCACGCAGTTGAAGGCTGCAGATCATGTGATGAAACCTCCAAGGATACAATCATCCAGAGTTGAGAAAGTCTACGTTATTCAACCTCCACTTCTTCAATCGAGCAAGTTACAGCAATACTCAGCTGCTCCACTAGGGACAGCAGTCCATCATGGGGTGTGGCAGAATGGTCAGGAAAAATTGAACAGGATCGCACACTTATGGGAAAAGCTGACCATCCTTCAGCTGATCAGGGGATTCTACAGTAAAGGTACTGGAACGGTGCAGGTTAAATAATCACACTGTCCTGAAGGATCGCAAGGAGAACAACTGTGGAGAGCATTATCCTTTTCAATTGCATCTTACTCTTCTAAACTCCAGTGGATACAATCCGAGCCTGTCCAATCTTTCCTCATAAGAGTGTTTCAGTGTTTAGTCTAGTAAATCTTCTCTGAATTGCTTCCAATGCATTTCTTCTTAAATAAGGAGGCCAATATTGTACGCAAGTCCCCTACAAGCACGATTTAACAAAAAAAATTTCAGAGTCCAGTTTCGGGCCCATTTAGCAGGTGTTTCTCGACACCTGCATTTTGCCTTTTTTTTACTTCAGCGAGGCCCGTTCGAGGCTGGACTTTAGTCAATTCCTGCAGTGATCGGAACGCCATTTTAAAATCTTTCGATCCCCCCCGCACCGCAACCTCTGGACCCATCCGCTTCATCCAACTTTCCTCTTCTTGGGTCCTAGGCCTCTCCCTCACCCTACCTCTTATAGGTAAGGCATACCCGGGGCTGACCCCTGGCATGGGCAATCTGTCACCTGGGCACTTTGGTACCAACAGCCTGGCACCCTGACAGTGCCCCTGTCCCAGCCTGGCAGTGCCACCTGGGCACCTTGGCCGGGAGGGGCACTACCAGAGTGCAGACTGGCAGTGCCAAGGTGCCAGCAGGAGTGCCAGGTTACCACCGTGCCCTGTGCCCGGGGGCCTCTAAAGGCCTGGGAGACCCCGTCAAGTGCTGTTACGACTGGTCCACATTAGTGTGGACCAGTACTAAAAGGCGTCTGGTCGATGCCTGGCTGGGGAGGCTGTTAGTTTCCGGGCACTGGGAGAATCCAGCGCAGGCAAGATCCAGATCGCGATGTGTAGTGAGACACGGTTGAATCGCGCAAGACGATTCGAGCTCGTGAGAGTTTCGCAACACCAAGTCAGGCGCAATGAGGCCGGTGAATCTCGTCCTACATAACTGAAGCAGAGCTTCCCCATTTCTGTATTGAATAAGTCTTCACAGTCTGTACATCAGCCATCTAGCCCACATCTCCAACATTCTTGTAACTGATAAACAAAACATATTCAAAGAAAATGCAAAGTAGATAGACATCCTTTAACTCCATTAACCGGTGTTTGTTCTCCTGGATTGTTTGCCACAGTGTCCTGGAGATTCATATTGAATCACTGGAGACTCTGGGCCGACCTTAGAGAGAAGGCAATGCTTTCCATTCTGCCCCCCCACCCCCGGAGTCAAGGATTTGGACTTTGCCTCGCCAGCTGTTGGTTTTACATCATGTCAGACTGCACCTGACTGCCTGACCATCGAAGGTGTATATCCAACATTCCGATGCGTACACCCTGCCAACAGGAAAGTTATCCTTCACGGGACTTGCAGTGGGCACAGGTAATTCCTTGTCACCGAACAGTGCAGCAAAAATGTTGCTGGACAGCCATTCAGCCTGAAGGCCTGTGCAAATTTGGGAGAATCCACCAGCCTCCCTGTTAATAACTTATAAGAGGTCGTGAAGAATACAGAGCACACTACGGAGCAGAACAAGTGAGATGAGAAATCTCTTCATTCAGATGTATTTGTATCTTTGGAATTCTCTCGGCAAGAAGCCAAAAAACCGTTTGGTCTATTCCTGTTCCTATTTCTTAATTTCCTGTCAACAACATCTCTGTCCCCCAGCTGCACCATCCCCTCCCACCACGACCACCATCAATTTTCCCTCCGCTCAAGCCCATCATTTCTCCCCCAATTACCAGCATCTCCGTCCCCACCATCGTCAGTACACTACCTCTGCTGCCCCCCCCCCCCCCCACCCCCCAACAATCTTCCCTTCCCTACTCCCTGTTTTCCCCAATCTGCCCAGAACATTTCATGCTGATAGGGTTGGGGTTTTGGGGAGATGCGGTGAACTCCCCAGGAATTTCCCTTCTTCCCTCATTTAAATGCAGGTGGTAAAATATCTGTGATTCTATCCCAGAATCATAGAATGATTACAGCACCGAAGGACACCATTCAGCACATTGGTGGGCACCTGGCAAGATTTGTGTCAGCCTCTAGGGGGACAAAGTTCAGAATTTCCTGAGGAGGATCAGGTACACCATGAGGGAGCTACCATCAACATCCTAGGGATTAACATTGACCAGAAACTGAACTGAACTAGCAATAAAAATACTGTGGCTACAAGGGCAGGACAGAGTCTGGGAATCCTGCGGCGAGTAACTCACCTCCTGGCTCCCCAAAGCCTGTCCACCATCCATAAGGCACAGGTCAGGAGTGTAATGGAATACTCCCCACTTGCCTGGATGCACGAAGCTCCAACAAAACTTAAGGAGCTTGACACCATCCAGGACAAAGCAGGCCCACTTGATTGCCACTCCTTCCACAAACAGTGGCAGCGACCGGAGTGGAACATCTACAGGTGTCACTGCAGGAACTCATCAAGCCTCCTGAGATTGCACCTTCTAAACACACGACCACTACTATCTCTCAGGACAAGGGCAGCAGACACCTGGAAGTTCCCCTCCAAGTCACTCACCATCCTGATTCAGAAATATTGCAGTTCATTCTCAGTCCCTGGGTCAAAATCCAGGAACTCCCTCCCTAACAGCACTTTGGGTGTTCCTAAACTACATGGACGGCAGCAGTTATGAAGGCAGCTCACCACTACCTTCTCAAGGGCAATTACGGATGGGCAATAATTGCTGGTCTAACCAGCAATGCCCACATTCCAAGAATAAAAACCTCCCATTGACAGGACGGAGCAACACTACAACTGATGGGAAAAATGTGTCAGTTCTTTCTGCAAATGTTAATTTACATGAATAAATCTGTGCACATCCCTCCAACCAGTCATATCGCCGGGACTCCTTGCTGTTTTCATTTCTTTTTATGTACTCCAAACATATTTTTATCAGTCAGGATAAAGGCTTCAGTTATCCCAGCCACAGGCTCTACTGAGGAAAACGATCTTTGCTGACAGAGGGACTGCAGCATTCTAGATAGAGTGTGACATCTTGAAGTTTTATAATTCAAATGGTCATGCTTTGCATATCAAAGCAGGCTCGGTGATTGAAGTTTATTGTTCTGAATGCCTAGTCTGCTCCACTTTCTGTAACAGCAAATATTAAGTAGCTGCACATCCCTCACTCTTAATTGCAGCTTCTCTCTTTCATCCCCAGCTATTGCACTGGATAAAAATGATCCCTCAATCAATTGAACAACATGAATATAACCAAAGAAAAATGTTCAGAGAATTCCTGTTTCTTTAGTCTTTTCATATGGGCAAAGAGGAAGATGCTAGACATTTTTCTGGCAGTACGCGGATAAAATACAGGGCTGCTCATATCGGTTACACGGAGATATGAAGCTGCCTTTAAAGATAATCCCATCACACGTTCAGGGTCCATAGCAAGCTGATAAACCAGGTTTGGCAGTGAATGCCTTGGAGTTTCACAGAATACTTTAAAGTATTCTTACTCAAACTTACCTCTTCATGTCACCCCTAATCACTTTGGGCCAATATGAAATCATCGAATGACTGGTCAGAGAAGATGGTTGTTCCACCCATCATGCCGATGCCAGCTCTTTGGAAAAACTCTCATGACACAGGGGGTTGGTCCAATCTCGCATCTGCAGGATTAACATGTACATTCCTGAGGGAGTGCAGTTCATTAAAGTACATGGGAAGGAGAACATGCAATGGTGAAAATGTGTGGTCAAGTTAAATCTCTAGGTTCTGTGACCAATGAGGTCACACTTCAGCATAATAGAAAAGAGAGTTAAGTGGAGCAGGGCATGATAGTATCATAAAATGAGGTGGTTATTTTAAGTTTTGTTCAGCAATATTAATTTGAAATTCTGCTGTATTCCAACCACAGGCTCAGCAAGGAGACAAAAATGTTCCCCATCGACCCGGACACACATTTCTGGACACAATGGTAGGGCTGGACTGGTTAGCGGACGACAAATGTGGCGACATCCATGGACGACTCATAGAAAAGGTCAGAACCACTGGACGAGACCAGACGGAAATGGGAGGAGAAGTTAGACATAGGGAGGATAGGGGAGGACTTTGAATCCAGGCACTGCACAGGATTAACTCCACTCCTCTTGCGCTGGGCTAAGCTGGATGCAACTAAAGTTGGTGAACAGAGCACAACTTACCAAGATGCGTTTGAGCGGGTTCTTCGCACAGGTGTAGGATAAGTATGAGCAGTGTCAGGGGGCCCGGAAAACCACACACCCACAGGTTCTGGTCCTGCCCCAGACTCAAGGAGCTCTGGACAGCCTTTTCGAGGCCATGTCCAGGATAGTGGGGGTTGAGATGGAGTCGTGCCCATTTGTGGTGGGCTTCAGTCTGTCAGAACATCCAAAGCTTTGGACAGGGAAGGGGGTGGACACCCTGGCCTTCACGTCACTGATCACCAGGCGGAGATTTCTGTGAGGCTGGAAGTCAGCAGTGCCACCCAGGGCCTCGGAGTGGCTATAAGATCTGGACAAGTTCCTAAAACTGGAGAGAAAAAAAATCTCAATAAGGAGGCCTGATGAGAGATTCCCAGATTCTTTGGGGACCTGTTCACAACCAGCAACTAACTTGGGGGAGGGGGGGGATCAGATAGGAAGGAAGGGTGGGGGGGGGGGGGAGGGATGGAAAGGAGGGGGGTGGGGGGGGGGGGGGGCAGGGAGCACCACCTGGATGAAAGGGAGCTCGCGTATTGCAGAGAAGAAACAGGGAAGAAGGCCACTCGCAGGATAGACACGGATCACTCCCACATATGTCAAACCGGGGAGGCAGACCATCCTAACCTCCCCCGAGAACTCAAGGGGGAACAGGACCTCACCCCTCTACCCAGCAAAACAAAAGTAATCATAAACAACGTAAAGAATCCTGGCACTATCTGTAAATATGCATGTAATAATAATCTTTATTAGTGTCACAAGGTGGCTTAATTAACACTGAAATAAAGTTATTGTAAAATTGTGTTTAATTCTTATTATTAAACGTTAAAACTCCCAATAAGATCACCTTTAAAAAAATCTATATAATACACACCAATGTAAATATGGTAGGGAATGATAGTACTGGGCCTACTGTCACAGACATGGTGGCAGCTTGTGATATCTTTCTTGATGTTGTTATTGTTTTGGCTATAATTATTGCTTTTATATTGCTTGCAAAGTTTTGATATTAAATGCAAAATGTAATACTTAAATTTTAAGTTACCAGACTGAGAAAGGAAAAGGTAACCCTTGGGAGCGACGAATCACTTAGGACTGGGTCCAGGAGAATTGAATGTCTACTTAAAGGACAGTGTAATAATAAAAATAGCTTATTGTCACAACTAGGCTTCAATGAAGTTACTGTGAAAAGCCCCTAGTCGTCACATTCCGGCGCCTGTTCGAGGAGGCTGGTACGGGAATTGAACCCGCGCTGCTGGCCTTGTTCTGCATTACAAGCCAGCTATTTAGCCCACTGTGCTAAACCAGTAATGTATAACCTGTAAAGTTGTTTCTTTTTTCAGCTGTGTTTAAATTACAGAACTTTCCTTTCTATTTTGTACATGTAAGTCACCTTCAAAAAAGTGCTTAGTCAGTAGTGCATTTAGTATCTTGTTACGATAAAAGTCTTCAAATCGGAAGTCTTATCATCCATTAAGCTATTAACTAGAAGTTTGAATTTCTTTTTTAAAGTGATCAATCTCTGCAGGACATGTACTGGCATCGTAAGAGACGTCACTATTTGATTGCAGTGATGTTTTTTTTTATAATGAGGAGCAATGGCAGGTAAAGAATTTTCCAAACATTCATGGGTTTAGATTGTTTCAGACTTTGGGTACCACGCCAGCCTGTTCCAGTACAGTTAACACCGCTTGCTCAGAAGTAAGTGAATCATTAAATCAATCAAATCCTGACTTTGAATTCAGAATCCAGATGAGTGAGGTCTCAAATTCTTTCTAAATCTCCAATCTGTTCCAGTTAAGTAGTAAATTTCACCTTCCAAAAGATGGTATTAGCCTCTTATCACAACCGGGGCTTGAGAAGAACCGGTTGAAGGACGAAGGATTTTGTCAATATTTAAATCAATCAGAAACAGATCACCTTTGTTTAAGAAGTGGCCATGTAGTGACGTGATCACTAATTTAAGGTGCAGTTTTTTTTACATTCTTTACCTGGCATCACTGGCTAAGCCAGCATTTGTTGCCCAGCCCTGATTGTCTTTGAACTGAGTGGCTTGCTAGGCCATTTCAGAGGGCAGAAGCGCACTGAGTGCTGCACAGTCAGAAGTGGTGTCTTCTGATGGGATGTTAAACCAAGGGGAACCATATTCCCCTCAAGTGGAGCTAACAGTTTTCTTAGCCACTAGTTAATAATAAGACAGGGTTTTTCTCCTTATGACCTGGTCATCATTTACCCCTCAACCAATATCGCAAAGAAATTAGATTATCTAATCAAGATCACATTGTTTTTTGTGGGACCTTTATATGTGTAAACTGGCTGCCATGTTTCCGAGATTAGAACAAAATGTGGTCCCACTGCTGAGTACCATATTCTTTATGGATTCTTTGGACGTCTCAATTATGAGATCTTGAGACTTGTATGTCTAACCTTGAACTATTTATTGTTAATCTTTAACGAGATATTGTCATGTATGCAGCCTCCAAGCAGGCTGCTTCCAGAGTGTTCTCTATGAGTTTCTTACCATGTGACTCTACACACCATACTATGGTCAATGCTATTCTCCAGCCCCACCTGAACCCTTGCCCTTCAAACATCTTTTCATTACAATGGCATGCAGGCACATAATACGACATCCCCCTTTCTTCTCCTCAAAAAGTTTTTGTCCCTTCCAATGAAGTACAACTATTTTCAATACAATCTTTACTTGTGGTCCCTTCTCCCCCACTTCAAGTCTCTGACTTTATAAATTCAGACAGTCTTGAGTCTTGACTCAACTACCATGGGGCAGCACGGTAGCTTAGTGGTTAGCACAGTTGCTTCACAGCTCCAGGGTCCCAGGTTCAATTCCTGGCTTGGGTCATTGTCTGTGCGGAGTCTGCACGTTCTCCCCATGTCTGCGTGGATTTCCTCCGGGTGCTCCGGCTTCCTCCCACTGTCCAAAGATGTGCGGGTTAGGTGGATTGGCCATGCTAAATTGCCCTTAGTGTCCAAAAAGGTTAAGTGAGGTTATGGGGATGGGGTGGAGGTGTAGGCTTGGGTATGGTGCTCTTTCCAAGGGCCGGTGCAGACTCAATAGGCCGAATGGCCTCCTTCTGCACTGTAAATTCTATGATTCTATGATTGACAGTTCTTCCACATCTCAGTCTGTCACATGTGGTGTAATGATGGTCGTACTCTGTGTTTCTGATACACTGTTCTCTCTATTTAGAACATAGAACATAGAACGATACAGCGCAGTACAGGCCCTTCGGCCCATGATGTTGCACCGACATGGGAAGTCAAAAAACAAAAGCCATCTAACCTACACTATGCCATTATCATCCATATGCTTATCCAATAAACTTTTAAATGCCCTCAATGTTGGCAAGTTCACTACTATTGCAGGTAGGGCATTCCACGGCCTCACCACTCTTTGCGTAAAGAGCCTACCTCTGACCTCTGTCCTATATCTATTACCCCTCAGTTTAAGGCTATGTCCCCTCGTGCTAGCCATTTCCATCTGTGGGAGAAGGCTCTCATTGTCCACCCTATCTAACCCTCTGATCATTTTGTATGCCTCTATTAAGTCTCCTCTTAACCTTCTTCTCTCTAACGAAAACAACCTCAAGTCCATCAGCCTTTCCTCATAAGATTTTCCCTCCATACCAGGCAACATCCTGGTAAGTCTCCTCTGCACCCATTCCAAAGCTTCCACGTCCTTCCTATAATGAGGTGACCAGAACTGTACGCAATACTCCAAATGCGGCCATACCAGAGTTTTGTACAGCTGCAACATGACCTCATGACTCCAGAACTCAATCCCTCTACCAATAAAGGCCAACACACCATAGGCCTTCTTCACAACCCTATCAACCTGGGTGGCAACTTTCAGGGATCTATGTACATGGACACCGAGATCCCTCTGCTCATCCACATTTCCAAGAATTTTACCATTAGCCAAATATTCCGCATTCCTGTTATTCCTTCCAAAGTGAATCATCTCACACTTCTCTACATTAAACTGCATTTGCCACCTCTCAGCCCAGCTCTGCAGCTTATCTATGTCCCTCTGTAACCTGCAACATCCTTCCGCACTGTCGACAACACCACCGACTTTAGTGTCGTCTGCAAATTTACTCACCCACCCTTCTGCGCCCTCCTCTAGGTCATTTATAAAAATGACAAACAGCAACAGCCCCAGAACAGATCCTTGTGGTACGCCACTTGTAACTGAACTCCATTCTGAACATTTCCCATCAACCACTACCCTCTGTCTTCTTTCAGCTAGCCAATTTCTGATCCACATCTCTAAATCACCCTCAATCCCCAGCCTCCATATTTTCTGCAATAGCCTACCGTGGGGAACCTTATCAAACGCTTTACTGAAATCCATATACACCACATCAACTGCTCTACCCTCGTCTACCTGTTCAGTCACCTTCTCAAAGAACTCGATAAGGTTTGTGAGGCATGACCTACCCTTCACAAAGCCATGCTGACTATCCCTAATCATATTATTCCTATCTAGATGATTATAAATCTTGTCTCTTATAATCCCCTCCAAGACTTTACCCACAACAGACGTGAGGCTCACCGGTCTATAGTTGCCGGGGTTGTCTCTACTCCCCTTCTTGAACAAAGGGACAACATTTGCTATCCTCCAGTCCTCTGGCACTACTCCTGTAGCCAATGATGACATAAAAATCAAAGCCAAAGGCTCAGCAATCTCTTCCCTGGCTTCCCAGAGAATCCTAGGATAAATCCCATCAGGTCACGGGGACTTATCTATTTTCAGCCTGTCCAGAATTACCAACACCTCTTCCCTACGTACCTCAATGCCATCTATTCTAATAACCTGGGTCTCAGCATTCTCCTCCACAACATTCTCTTTTTCCTGAGTGAATACTGACGAAAAATATTCATTTAGTATCTCGCCTATCTCTTCAGACTCCACACACCACACAACTTCCCATCCCTGCCCTTGACTGGCCCTACTCTTACCATAGTCATTCTTTTATTCCTGACAGACCTATAGAAAGCTTTTGGGTTTTCCTTGATCCTACCTGCCAAATACTTCTCATGTCCCCTCCTTGCTCGTCTTAGCTCTCTCTTTAGATCCTTCCTTGCTACCTTGTAACTATCAAGCGCCCCAACTGAAACTTCACACCTCATCTTCACATGGGCCTCCTTCTTCCTCTTAACAAGAGATTCCACTTCTTTGGTAAACCACGGTTCCCTCGCTCGACGCCTTCCTCCCTGCCTGACCGGTACGTACTTATCAAGAACACGCAGTAGCTGTTCCTTGAACAAGCTCCACATATCCAGTGTACCCAGCACTTGCAGCCTACTTCTCCAACCTACCCCTCCCAAGTCATGTCTAATGGCATCATAATTGCCCTTGCCCCCAGCTATAACTCTTGCCCTGCGGGGTATACTTATCCCTTTCCATCACTAACGTAAACGTCACCGAATTGTGGTCACTGTCCCCAAAGTGCTCACCTATCTCCAAATCTGGTTCATTACCCAAAAGCAAATCCAATGTGGCCTCGCCTCTTGTTGGCCTGTCAACAGATGGTGTCAGGAAACCCTCCTGCACACATTGTACAAAAAACGACCCATCTAATGTACTCAAACTATATCTTTTCCAGTCAATATTTGGAAAGTTAAAGTCTCCCATAATAACTACCCTGTTACTTTCGCTCTTATCCAGAATCATCTTCGCCATCCTTTCCTCTACATCCCTAGAACTATTAGGAGGCCTATAGAAAACTCCCAACAGGGTGACCTCTCCTTTCCTGTTTCTAACCTCAGCCCATACTACCTCGGAAGAAGAGTCCCCATCTAGCATCCTCTCCGCCACCGTAATACTGTTCTTGACGAGCAGCGCCACACCTCCCTCTCTTTTGCCTCCTTCTCTGAGCTTACTAAAACACCTAAACCCCGGAACCTGCAACAACCATTCCTGTCCCTGCTCTATCCATGTCTCCGAAATGGCCACAACATCGAAGTCCCAGGTACCAACCCATGCTGCCAGTTCCCCTACCTTATTTCGTATACTCCTGGCATTGAAGTAGACACACTTGAAACCACCTACCTGAACACTGGCCCCCTCCTGCGAAGTCAAATCTGTGCTCCTAACCTTTATACTCTCAATCTCCCGTACCCTAAAACTACAATCCAGGTTCCCATGCCCCTGCTGCATTAGTTTAAACCCCCCCAAAGAGCACTAACAAATCTCCCCCCCAGGATATTTGTGCCCCTCAGGTTCAGATGTAGACCATCCTGTCTGTAGAGGTCCCACCTTCCCCAGAAAGAGCCCCAGTTATCCAGAAATCTGAATCCCTCCCACCTGCACCATCCCTGTAGCCACGTGTTTAATTGCTCTCTCTCCCTATTCCTCATCTCATTATCACGTGGCAGGGGCAACAACCCAGAGATAACAACTCTGTTTGTTCTCGTTCTGAGCTTCCATCCTAGCTCCCTGAAAGCCTGCCTGACATCCTTGTCCCCTTTCCTACCTGTGTCGTTAGTGCCAATGTGGACCACGACTTGGGGCTGCTCCACCTCCCCCTTAAGGACCCGGAAAACACGATCCGAGACATCACGCACCCTTGCACCTGGTGCACTCATTTGAGTTGTGGATCTCTTTGTTAGCAACAAGTCATCTTTTTTTCAGACACTATGGGTTTTGTCCTGCTCGATCTGAAGGGAATGTGCAATCCATTCATTCCAAGAGTAGAGTTGAATATTCTTTTTCTACAGTGTACGCCATGTTCTCGCTGAATGTATACATTCCGCAAATGGAAGCTTCATTTTGACTTGTTTCGCAATGTCAACCAAACATGAGTGTACTGTTTTATTTTCAGAACGTTTCTCTCGCTATGTATCTTTTCACTCAACTCAATCGTTCTCAGCATGTCCAAAGCATCTGGAGATTTTCCTTCTTCTCGTACTCCTCGCGCTTCAGGGTCAGATTTACAATTTCCAATCTTACTTCTGTCTTTTCTTTCTCTGTCCGCAGCTTGGAAAGTTCGATGGCTTTTCCTTTCAAAACCTCCCCTTTGCCATTCAACTCTTTCTTCAGCTCCTCAGTCCGTTGAGTGCAGCTTTCAGCATCCTGCTGGAATGTTGAACTTTGCTGGGCCTTCTCTGCCAACTTTGTTCAGAGTGACATTAAATCCATTTTGCCTCCCTTCACAATTGTCCAAAGGAACAAACTTTGACCTGAGATATTCTCTTGGCATGTGAAGGTCTGTCAACAGGTTTTCCTTTCCTTTACAAAGCTCGCTTGCTTCATCTTGACTATCCATTGTTCTGACCACTTTGTACATGAACAGGTTTGGGGCCGATTTAGCTCACTTGGTTGTCATGATGCAGAGCAGAGCCAACAGCGTACGTTCAATTCCCATACAGGTTGAGGTTATTCATGAAGGCCATATCTTTTTCCTAGCCTGAGGTAAAATAGGCACCAGTCATCTCTCCCCCTCAAAGGGGAAAGCAGACTATAATAACTTCACTTTTTTACTTTTAATGAGTAAGCAGCCCTGTTTACATCTGTCACCATTTCTGTGTCTATTCCTTAAAATCTACACAATATTATTCCCCACACACATAACTCCAGTTTGAGCATGTATCCCAGATCTCAGTCGCTGTCTTTATGAACTTAACTGATGAATCAAGTGCTGATAAACTGCTTAAACTTCAAGTATTGCCGATAGAACAAGAAAACATTTAAAAAGCTTAAATTTTCACTGGAGGTTATATGAGCAGAAAATTGAAAACACCAGGATGTCAGAGTCATTCTATTAACAGATTTGAGTGCCCGAGCCTTATTTGTGTACAGCTTGCTAAATGGTGAATCAGTGCGAACATCTGCAACACATCAGATGAATTTGGTCCCTTGATAATAAATTGCTGTTAATTACCACTCACTATATATAGCCCGGGCAGAAAAGTCACAAAACATACTTTCTGACACCTGTGGGTAACACATTAATTAAGTGCTTTTGTTCCTATTGCCAAGGGCCCAACTAACTCACCACTACTTCCTCTCTTGGTAGCTTTCCAGTATTTATCTGTACCCCATCATTTTTTTGCCTCCCACAGTATGTCACCAATTTAGTTTGCCCTCAGCCCTTTGTTCCACGATAGGAACTCGCTTTGAATTTAACATTTAAGTCAGGCCGCTTTAATTACTGGTTACTTGTGTAGAATGTTAAAAATGAAATAAGTATGTTTGCTGTTCAAGCTAAAAATCCTAATCAACCTCCTGATGCTTCCCCCTTTCCCTGAAGGTTCACCCAGGCTGTTATGCAGCACATCAAATAAATATGATTTGTGGCACTGCAGAGCAAGGAGCTGCAAAGAAAACAACATCTGATGATTAATGCTGACAGTGCAGACTATAGTCAGGAGTGCCACTAAAACAGAAGAAACGGGTTTAATAGAAAACACTTCTGAACATGAGGTATTAAATGCAAACAGGAATCTGGACTTTAAGAGAGGAAACTTTGCCCCATTTTGAATGGAATGGTGACTTGTAGCTGAAGTAAAACAGAATGCTGACCATTTTGAAAATATGTTGGAGTGACCATATTTAACAAGTTGGATTGCAGCACCTGATACTCGTGCTCCGCAGTGCTGGTCCAGGCCAAGAAACCATGCAGAATTAATTAACCAGCTACTGTGTACACCAGCTACGTGACTGCGGTTTGAACCCTGCAGATGGATCCAATCTGTCAGCAGGAACTGCCTCCTGTGGTTATCAACGATGCAAAGTTTCTCCCCCCCCACACACACGTCCTATCTCAACCCCCCTCCTCTCCCCCCCCCCCCCCACACACACACACACACACAGGTCCTGTCTCTCCCCCCCCCCCCCCCCCCCCACACACACACACACACACACATGCATCCTATCTCAGCAGAGGTGAAATAACTTCATGGCTTTAATCAGGGCCTACTGGCTTCAGGTCATACTCCTGACAAGGTCTGTAATTGGAATATTCTACATCCTGAAGCTAAAATAACATTTGTCAAAGTGTCTTTCCAAAGCACGCCTGTCCTGTCTGATGAAGGTCTATCATTGTAGGTTTTGTTTTCATCCTGTTGCAGTTTCCAGTCATATCCACTATAAAATCCAAAGCAGAAAGCCTTCATCCACACACAGCAGCACTGGGAAATTTTACTGTTGTGCTAAAATTAACACTCTGAAAGCCTCGATCGATTAATATACAGTTACTGTTAAGTAATGGGTTAAGAGACATTGCAATTAGTTGTCTCATTTATGTTAAGTATCCATTAATTGACACTGATATGTAAAGGGGCTTCAGGTGGCCTCTATCAGGTGATGTATAGTTAGAGTTTTGTGCAAAAAGGCTTGTTGGAATGAAATAAATGTGTGTTTGTGAAAAAGGAACAGAACTTTAGACTCTTCATATCACAGCAACTAAAACGTCTAACAATTGGTAGCAGAGGATGGTTGCTGTGTAAATGTGAAGGGTTGAAAGATACAACTTTTCCAGATCAAACCAAGGAGAGAGTGAGAAAAGAAAAAAAAGGGATATATGGCTGAACCGAGGATAAAGATGGCTGGATATGACTATCCTCCCTTATTTTCTGAAAGGGAATCGTACGACCAATGGAGAAGAGGAGTAGTTATGTGGACTAAGGTAACTGCTTTGGGAAAGAGAAAACAAGGTATGGCATTGGCTCTTTCTCTACCATATGGCAGTAAAATCCGAAACAAAGAGCTTTCTGAGCTGGAATTGGAAGAGATAGACTCAGAAGAAGGTCTGGAGACTTTATTACATTATATGGATAAGATTTATAAGAAAGATGACTTGTTAAGTGTGTATGAAGCATGGTCGGATTTTGATAAGTTCTGGAAAATCGAGGATATCTCCATGGAAGACTATATAATGGAATTTGGCAGATTATATAAAAGGCTGCAGAAACACAACCTGGAATTTCCACAGTCTGTGTTGGCCTTTAAATTACTTGACTGTGCTAGAGTGAGCAACATGTATAGGCTCCTGGTTTTCACATGAGTTCAGTTTACTGATAAGGATACCTTATTCGAACAGATGACAAAAGCTTTACAAAGGTTTCTAGGGAAACATTCGATTCTGATGGCTCTGATGACCCAAATAGGTCAGCCTGCAATAAGGCAGAATATGGAAGATACACTACTAACAGGATGGTGAAATCGTATGGTTATGAACAGGGCTCAAGACTATAGAAGGAGACCGAGACAAGGAAATTATGAAGACAGAAACCCAGTTAGATCCTACAATAGGAAGATGAACCCCAGAAATGCACGGGGCATGATAAATCGATGTTTTCAATGTGACTCTCAATACCATTATGCTTTCAACTGTCCAACTCGTTATGATAGAGTGTTTGAAGCGACACATGATACGGAAGAGACAGAAGAGGAAAAAGATAGTGACCAGAAAGAAGACACAGCAGAAGGGAAAGATCAAGCAGTAGCAGTACAGAACGAGATACCAGGCAGGATATGGGACGTAGTTTATCAAGATCTCGGAACATGAGTAAGACTACGAACACTAATAGGAGTAGAAGCCCACATGCACGTGAGATTTTGTGGCTTCAAATAAATTAGATGAAAAAGTTATCAAAGAAGCTAAACAGCAAGAATTGCATAGTTGGAGTGAATTTGGGGTATACACGGAAGTACCGGATAGGGGACAAAGAGCTCTATCCCACAGATGGATTTGCACGGAAAAGGTTCTTCCGGATGGAACTTATAAGGCAAAGGCCAGGCATGTGGCAAGGGGATTTGAAGAAAACTTAGAAGATCAGGATTTAAGGGTAGATTCACCTACAGCAGGAAAGGTTATTTTAAAGATCTTCTTGGCTCTGTTAGCCACAAAGGCATGGGAATGCAAATTTATAGATATAAAAGCTGCCTTTTTGCAGGGGCATAAGTTCCAGAGAGACATTTTTCTCCGTCCTCCTAAAGAAGCAGCTAACACAGAAGGGGTACTCTGGAAGTTGAACAAATGTGTGTTTGGATTAAATTGATGCATCTAGAGTCTGGTATTTTTCGGTAAGGTCAGTTTTGTTAAAGTTAGGCTGTTGCCAGTTGAAAGCAGATCCTGCAATGTTTTACTGGCACTATAAAGGAAATCTTTCTGGCATTTTTATGATGCATATCGATGATTTTTTGTGGGGTGGGACTAGTGATTTTGAAGCTATTGTAATCTCTGGCTTGAGGAAAGAATTCAGGGTTGGAAGTCAGGCTTCCGGTGCATTTAAATATATTGGACTGGAAATTGGACAGACTAAGTTAGGGGCAACTTTACGTCAGCAATCTTATTTGGAAAGCATCAGCCCAATGGCAATTAGTCATGGCCGAGTTTCACAAAAAGACGCAATGGTTTCAAAGATAGAAAAAGAGCAACCACGAAGTTTAATTGGGCAACTGAACTGGTTAGGTAGACAGACTAGACCGGACGTGAGTTTTGATGTCTTAGAGTTGAGTACAAAAATGAATGATCCCAAAGTGGAAGACATAATAAGAGCAAATAGAGCATTGGCCAAACTAAAAATGCAGGAGTGTGTTTTGAAGTTCCCGGTTTTAGGTGACCTTAGGCACTTGAAACTCATAGTTTATAGTGATACGTCCTACGCAAATTTATGTGATGGGGTTTCAAGCGCAGGAGGTTTTATCATTTTCTTTTTGGGGAACAATGGTAAATGTTGCCCGCTTGTGTGGGAAACAAAGAAAATAAGGAGAGTGGTAAAAAGCACTTTGGCTGCTGAGACGTTAAGCCTGGTAGAGGCGGTGGATATGGCCTTTTATATAAGTATGATATTGACAGAAATTTTGGGATTAGGGGATTTGGGTAATATCCCTATCGACTGTCACATTGACAATAAATCCCTGTGGGAAAATGTGCACTCTACAAAAAGTGTCAATGAAAAGATGTTACGGATAGACATCGCAAGTTTGAAGCAGAGGGGACAGAAGTTGGACAGAGGGGAAATAACAAAAATCAAATGGGTCGACAGGAGCTATCAACTGTCAGACTGTTTTACGAAAAGAGGGGCGAGTTCACAGAAACGTCTGGATATCGTTAATGAAGGGCACTTGTTGCTGTGACTTTTTTTTTTCTCGTACAAACAAAAGAAAGGGGGGGAAATCATGTGTGTGTCTTTGAGTTTCTTGAAATTTTGTTTTCACCTAATTAATTTTTTTCTCCAAGGAAGGGGAGACTGTTAAGTAATGGGTAAAGAGACATTGCAATTAGTTGTCTCATTTATGTTAAGTATCCATTAATTGACACTGATATGTAAAGGGGCTTCAGGTGGCCTCTGTCAGGTGATGTATAGTTAGAGTTTTGTGCAAAGGCTGTTGGAATGAAATAAATGTGTGTTTCTGAAAAAGGAATGGAACTTTAGACTCTTCATATCACAGCAACTAAAACGTCTAACAGTTACATCCGTTAAAACGGAGCCTTTCCTGTTGCGCAAATAATGTTATTCCAAGGTACACAATAAAGGCACTCCTACAGATCAGTGAGACAATTTAATTTTGGCTCCAAAATTGCTCTCCTTTTGGACTGGCCTGTAAGTAGGACACACCATTCTTCCAGCCTCTACCAGTTTATCCTGGGCAGTGCCCCAGGCTGGGAAGGGTGGTAGTGCGTTCATGCCATGCATACGCCGGAAGCACCAGGGTGGTTGCATTATGATGCCAAGCAGCCATTCGAGCTGATTTGACGCATGTTGTGGAAATGCGGATCCTGTGAGCTTGTGTAGTCACTCTCAGCTGGTCATGCATTCAGCAGCATGAGGAACCTCCCACTGTCTCTACCTAAGGTGATAGCCTTCCAATTTATACTTGAAGAGGCACAGAGGACGCAGCCAGGACCAGTTGCTCTGCCAATGCTGTCCAAGCGCACCTGCTCAGGCTCCACCTCCCAGTGGAATATCCCTTCACCACCATGTGGCTCCAACACTGGGATGAGGCTTTCTGCTGCGACTTACCACTTTAAAATCATCCCGCCTCCTGCAGGAATGACACAGTGCATTTATGGCAAGGCAGTCTTCACGCTGATTGTGTTTCTCATGCCACAACTGGAGCACTGGATAATGGCAGGGATCGCCCCCCTCTTCATTCTGGCACTGCCTTTTATTGGTACCTCTATTGTTCAGAAACTGGGCAGTCAGTGGTCTGACTCCACAAAGATTCTTCCTAACACCACATTAAAACTTTGTTCTGCTTCCTTAACTCAGCCTGTCTCACAAACGGAACAGCCGTGAATAATCTCAGATCAGCTGCCATTAACCACTCCACTACAGTGTGATATTGGATGATTCCATCCTTTAAAGTTCCATATTCGTAACTCACAGTCAAATGATACAGGTCATTAATAAAAAAAAATCAACACTTTCGCCAAAATCCCCTGTTTAAACTCACCCTGTCTATAATAACCTTCTTCCAAAGCCTGAAATATCAATTCAAAGCCTCGGTAATCTCCTCATAGTTTGCTGTGCCCTCATTAAGACCCTGAGTGACATCTTCTGGCTGTTCAGTTGCTATGGTGGGATTTGAACCCATGGTGCCAGGGATTAGCCTGGGTCTTTATAATGCTGGTGTCGGAGGCATGGTGGCACAGTGGTTAGCACTGCTGCCTCACGGAGCTGGAGACCCTGGTTTGATCCCAGCCCAGGTCACTGTCCGTCTGGAGTTTGCACATTCTCCCCATGTCTCCGTGGGTCTCATCCCCACAAACCAAAAAAGATGTGCAGACTAGGTGGATTGGCCAAGCTAACTTGCCCCTTAATTGGAAAAAAAAATAATTGAGTACTCTAAATTTAAAAAATATATATTTGGATATATATATAAAACTGTGCAGTGACATCACCACTCTGCCACCATTGTTGACCTGCTCTTTACCAGATTTTAAAAACCTGGCCTATTACCGCCGCATCATAGAATCATAGAATTTATAGTGCAGAAGGAGGTCATTCAGCCCATCGAGTCTGCACCAGCCCTTGGAAAGAGCCCCTACCTAAGCCCACACCTCCATCCTATCCGTGCAACCCAGTAACCCCACCTAACCTTTTTGGACACTAAGGGCAATTTAGCATGGCCAATCCACCCAACCTGCAAATCTTTGGACTGGGAGGAAACTGGAGGACCTGGAGGAAACCCATGCAGACACGAGGAGAAAGTGGAGACTCCGTACAGACAGTGACCCAAGCCGGGAATCGAACCCGGGACCCTGGAGCTGTGAAGTAACTGTGCTGACCAGTGTGCTCCTGTGCCGCCCCTAGAACTTACAGTGCAGAAGGAGGCCATTCTGTCCTTCGAGTCTGTACCGGCTCTTGGGAAGAGCACCCTACTTAAGCCCACACCTCCACCCTATCCCAGTAACCCCACCTAATCTAAGGGCAATTTACCGTGGCCAATCCACCTAACCTGCACATCTTTGGACTGTGGGAGGCAACCAGAGCACCCGGAGGAAACCCACGCAGATATGGGAAGAACGTGCAAATTCCACACAGACAGTGACCCAAGCCGGGAAGCAAATCTGGGATCCTGGAGCTGTGAAGCAACTGTGCTAACCACTGTGCTACCGTGCCGCCCATTCTACTCTTGATCATTGGTAAGGTCAGAAGTGGGGATTTTCGCCAATGAGGGCAGCATGTTCAGCACCATTCACGACTCCTCAGATACTAAGCAATCTCTGCCCAAATGCAGCAAGACCTGAACTATATCCTGGCCTGGGATGACAGGTGGCAAGTAACATTCATGTCGCACATATTCTCTCTAATAGGAGAGAATACAACCATTACCCATTGACACTCAATGGCATTGCCATTGTCATGGGAGTGTCCCTTTAAGAAATGTTTTGTCTTATGACATGGCTTCAGTGATGTCATTGTGTGGATGGAGCTGGGCTGTGGCTCTGAGTTTTACTTTCACTTTGGTTTGGGGCTGTTTTGTGGCTCTGAGTTTTTGCTTTCGTTTTCATATTTGGCTGCTGGATTCAGACAGAGAAGCCTTGTCCTATCTCTCTCTCTCTCTCTCTGCATTTTAAAAGCTGTTTCCAGATTACTTGATAACTTGAAGAGAAATAATTGTTTTCTGGAAGAAATTCAAACCTCCTCTTTTGGAAAGGACACATGAGCATCTAAACCAGGTCTTGAGTGCTGTGTGCTGAGCCACACCTTTGAAAAGGGTTTTCTGGTTTATGGGATCGTGTTATTAAACTGGAACAGTTTAAGGGGGAAATTTATTCAGGGTTATATATAGAGTGCTGTAGCTGTGTGGGGTATTTATGTTTGTAGTTGATAAAAATGCCTACTGTGTGTGTTTATAAAAATGTTAACTTAATTTGTGGAATAAACTTTGTTTTTGATTAAAAGTGCTTAAGACCTCTGTTGAATGACACATGAAAGGTAGGCCCTTGTGCTCCTTGTAACCAAAATTAATAAACAGTTGTAGGTCAGGTGAATGCCATGCTATACTTTGGAGTTTTCTAAACCTTGGCCCATAACACCATCACTGAATCTCGCACTATCGCCATCCTGGCGAGAGCTATCATTGACCAGAAATTCGACTTGTCTTGCTGCATTTAGCACAACCACCATGTTAAATGGGATAGACTTCTAACGGATATAGCAACTCAAGATTGGGCATTCATGAGGCATTCTGGGCTATCAGCAGCAGCAGAATTGTGCTCAACCACAAACTGCAACCTCATGTACCGGCATATGCACCAATCCGACCATTCCCACCAAGCAGAGGATCAACCCTGATTGAATGAGGAGTGTAGAACATAGAACATAGAACAGTACAGCACAGGACAGGCCCTTCAGCCCACGATGCTGTGTCGACCATTTATCCCAATCTACGATCAACCTAACCTACACCCCTTCAATTTACTGCTGTCCATGTGCCTGTCCAAAAGTCGCTTAAGTGTTCCTAATGACTCTGACTCCACCGCTTCCTCTGGCAGTGCATTCCACGGACCCACCACTCTCTGTGTAAGGAACCTACCTCTGACACATCCTCTATACAATCCTCCAACCACCTTCAAATTATGTCCTCTCATGACAGCCCTGGGGAAAAGTCTCTGGCTATCCACTCTATCCATGCTTCTCATCACCTTGTACCTCTATCAAGTTACCTCTCTTCCTTCTTCGCTCCAGTGAGAAAAGCCCGAGCTCCTCAATCTTTCTTCGTAAGACATGCCCTCCAATCCAGGCAGCATCCTGGTAAATCTCCTCTGCACCCTCTCTAAAGCATCCACGTCTTTCCTATAATGAGGCGACCAGAACTGGACACAATATTCCAAGTGTGGTCTAACCAGGGTTGTATAAAGCTGCAGCAAAACTTTGCGGCTCTTAAACTCAATCCCCCAGTTAATGAAAGCCAACACACAATATGCCTTCTTAACAACCCTATCAACCTGTGTGGCAACTTTGAGGGATCTATGTACATGTACCCCAAGATCCCTCTGTTCCTCCACACTTCCAAGAACCCTGCCTTTAACCCTGTATTCAGCAGTCAAATTCGACTTTCCAAAATGAATCACGAGGTGGGCATGCCAGGAGCAAGCAACAACATGTGTACCTAAAAATGAAGTGTCAACATGGTGAAGCTACAACACAGTATCACTTGCGTGCCAAACAGCATAAGCAAGTGATAGACAGAGCTAAGTGATCTCACAACCAACAGATCAGATCTAAGCTCTGCAGTCCTGCCATATCCAGCCGTGAATAATGGTGGACAATTAAACAGCTCACTGGAGGAGGAGGATCCACAAATATCCCCATCCTCAATGAGGGAAGAGCCTTGCATATCTGTGCAAAATGCAAGGTGGAAGCATTCGCAGCAGTCTTTAGCCTCATGTGTCGAGTGGATGATCCATCTCGGTCTCCTCCGGTGGCCCCCAGCATCACAGATGTCAGTTTTCAGCCAAGTCGATTCACTGCACGTGATTTCAAGAAATGGCTGAAGGCACTGGATAATGCAAAGGCTATGGGCCCTGACAATATTAGTGTAATAGTTCCAAAGACTTGTGCTCCAGAAATTGCCGCACCCCTAGCCAAGCTCTTCCAATACAGCTCCAACAATGGAATCTACGTGACAATGTGGAAAATTGCCCAGGTGAGTTCTGTACACAAGAAACAGGACAAATCCAACCCAGCCAGTTACCACCCCATCAGCCTACTCTCGATCCTCAACAAAGTGATGGAAGGAGTCATCAACAGTGCTATCAAGCGGCACTTGCTCAGCAATAACCTGCTCACTGATGTTCACTTTAGGTTCGCAAGGGTCACTCAGCTCCTGACCTCATTACAGCCTTGGTTCAAACATGGACAAAAAAGCTGAATGCCAGAGGTGAGGCGAGAGTAACTGCCCTTGACATCAAGGCAGCATTTGACCGAGTATGGCATTAAGGAGCCCAAACAAAACTGGAGTCAATGGGAATCGGGGGGAAATTTTCCGCTGGTGAGAGTCATACCTGGCACAAAGGAAGATAGTGGTGGTGGTTGTAGGTCAATCATCTCCGCTCCAGGACAACACTGCAGGAGCTCCTCAGGGTAATGTCCCAGGCCCAAACATCTTCAGCTGTTTCATCAATGACCTCCCTCCCATCATAAGGCTAGAGTGGGGATATTCACAGATAACTGCACAATGTTCAGCACCATTCGCCACTCCTGAACAGATACTGAAGCAGTCCATGTCCAAATGCAGAAAGATCTGAACAATATCCTCCTGACGAATGGTGCCATACACGTACCAGGCAATGACCATCTCCAACAAGAGAGGATTCTAACCATCGCACCGTGACAGTAATCCATAGGAATTAACCCTTGTTAGGACTTTCATAAGCCTTTCACAGTGTTCGTCCAGAGTGTTGGACCATATTATCACATCATCTACATACATACGAATGCCTGGCATTCCTTCAATGATAGTTTTCATTGCACGGTGGAAGATCTCTGAAGCTGATATTATGCCAAAAGGTAATCGGTTAAAACAATATCAGCCAAAGGAGTGCTAAAGGTACACAATTTTCTGCTTCTACTATCGAGACGTAGTTACCAGCATCCCTTGGAAGCGTCCAATTTAGTGAAATATTTGGCAAGCGCCATTTCTGCTGTTATCTCTTCACTTTTAGGTATGGGATAGTGTTCCCATCTTTTGTTATTGTTTAAATCTTTCGGATCAATACATACTCTTAAGTCCCCATTTGGTTTACGCACACACGCCATAGAGCTTACCCATACCCAGTCTGTCGGTTCAGTGACCTTTGATATGATATTGTATTGCTGCATTCTATCTAACCCATCTCTTAATGGCGCTGGCACTCTTCTGGGCATATGTATTACTGGCTTAGCATCATTTTTTAGTTTAATGCTGTACGTGAATGGTAAGGTGCCCATTCCACTAAAGACATGCTTGAAGTTGCTCAAAATGTCCTCAATTAGATCATTGAGTGATCCATTTAAACTTCTTGCTGTGTGTATTCTCTGCACCAAATGTAGCTTAATGCATGCATCTACACCAATCAGTGATGACTTCGCATCATCCAGAGTTTCAACTGACATGCAGATGTCACCATTCTGCACCGTGAGGCAGCAGGAAAATTTTGTCAATATTGCCTTCCCATTGTAGTCTGTTAACCTACAGTTTGATATTCTTATTATTGGAATTTTGTTTACTTGTTTCAGATCTGCTTCTGTAATTAAACTGGCATGTGCACCCATCCAGCTTGAATGGAACATCAGACCCATTTATATTTAATGTTACAGTCCAATCTTTAATTAACTTGGAGATTTTCAAAATTTGTTCATCATCAGTGTCGAGTGCAATAACTCTGGTTATTGCTTCTACCATGAAATCATCCTGCAGAGTAAGGTTAGAGGAATCATTATGTTAAGTTGCATTTCTTTTCCTTCATGTCCTTCACTTTGTACACACTGTATCCTTTTATTTGTGTAGAACGATTTTTTAGAGTTGTTTGCCAGTATCACTGAAGTAAAACGGCATTGTGAGGCAAAATGATTGAACTTGTTGTTGCATCGGGAACATTTTTTCCCTTTCGCAGGACAATTTTTTTGGGCGTGTTCACGTCATCACGCTTGTGATGTCACTTTCAAAATGGCCCCCATTAGTGGTGCGCTGTTTTCTGAACTGCGCCACAGCATTAATGGCGTCGGCCACGTTTCCCAAGTTTGCGCTTTTTTCCTTAGCCCTGAACTCTGCATATTCGTTAGCGGATTGCTCACTGGCTTTGCACAGGTTTATGGCTTCTTCTAGCAACAAAATCGGTCTTCTTAATAATCTTTCTCGCAATCACTCATCGTATATACCAAACACTATTTGATGCCGCAAGATCGAATCCACAATGGAGGAAAAATTACAGGACTGCGCTTTCAGTCTCAAATCAGTAATAAACATATCTACCAATTCTCCTTTAAGCTGTAGCCTTTTACTGAACATGCATCATTGGTATGTTTCATTGATCTGAGCTTTGCAATGCTCATCAAATTTCTCCACGACCCGTTCAAATTTCTTTTTATCCTCACTGTCTGTGAATTCAAATGAATTAAACAATTCAAATGCCTGCAGTCCAGCCAAATTGAGGAGGAACGCGATTTTTCAATGATCGGGAGCTGATTTTAACGTGGTATCAGATTAAAAAAACTTCAAATTGCTGGTTGAAATTTTTCCAATTTAGACTTAGTTTACCAGTCGCCCAGAAGTGTTCTGGTTTTTTCAGACCTTCCATCTTGCGCTCAGTAATGCTTTCTTTGAGATCTGTGCAGCAGCTTGATTGATCTTCTTTTCTTTTTAGAAGTTATACTAACTTTCTACACTTACTGCTTATTTTTAGAAACACGAGCCTGGTACTATGTGGTGTCCTTTGTGATTTTTGTACTCAGGATGGATGTTGTAGTGTCCACAAAGACCACAGAAGCTAAGTTCATTAAAAAAGCAATCATTTATTCACACTACTTAATTGAGTTCAACCACTTACTCCTATAGTAAACAATAGTCCAGTAACCTACAATCTACACTCAATTAACACTAGTCTCTACACGCTTTCTATAACTATACTATCCTCTCTATCACTGCTTTCTCTAGCTCTCCTCCAGCTCTCTCCCAGAAGTCTGTGAGTCAGTGTTTTATATAGTTCTCCATCTATCTCCAACTAGTGGTTAATTATGATATAACATTAACCCTTTGTATTTTGAACATTCCCATAATGTCACACCAGGTATGATTCCAATCAACGGAGAGTTTTCCCCCGGATTCCCATTGACTCTAGTTTTACTAAGGCTCCTTGATGCCATATTCGGTCAAATGCTGCCTCGATGTCAAGGGCAGTCACTCTCACCTCACCTCTGGTATTCAGCTCTTTCGTCTATATTTGAACCAAGGCTGTAATGAAGTCAGGAGGCAACCCTGGCGGAACCCTAACTGCGCATGAGTGAGCAGGTTATTGCTAAGTGCCGCTTGATAGCACTGTTGATGACACCATCCATCACTTTGCTGATGATGGAGAGTAGACAGATAGGGCGGTAATTGACCAGGTTGTATTTGTCCTGATTCTTGTGTGCAGGCCATACCTGGGCAACTTTCCACATTGCTGGGTAAATGCCAGTGTTGTAGCTGTACTGGAACAACTTGGCTAGGGGTGCTGGAAGTTCTGGAGCACAAGTCTACAGAACTATTGTCGGAAAAGTGTCATGGCCCACAGCCTTTGTGGTATCCAGTGCCTTCAGCCATTTCTTTATATCATGTGGAGTTAATTGTATTGGCTGAAGGTCGACATCGTGATGCTGGGGACCTCGAGAGGAGACCGAGATGGATCATCCACTGGGCACTTGTGGTTAAAGATTGTTGCAAATGCTTCAGCCTTGCCTTTTGCCTAGATGTGCTGGGCTCCTCCATCACTGAGGGATATCTGTGGAGCCTCCTCCTCCAGTTAGTTATTTATTTGTCCATCACCATTCACGGCTGGATGTGGCAGGACTGCAGAGCTTAGATCTGATGCATTCGGTGTGGAATCGCTTTGCTGTGTGAATTACTTGCTGCTTGTACTGTTTAGCACACAAGTAGTCCTGTGTTGTAGCTTCACCAGGCTGACACCTCATTTTTAGATATGCCTGGTGTTGCTCCTGGCATGCTCTCCTGCACTCTTCATTGAACCAGGGTTGACCCCCTGGCTTAGTGGTGATGGCAGAATGGGGGATATGCCAGGCCATGAGTTTGCAGATTGTGGTTGAGTGCAGTTCTACTGCTGCTGGTGTGTAGAAAGTCTATTTCATTTAGAAATGTGATAATGCCACACAAAATGATGGAGGGTATCCTCGATGTGAAGATGGGACATTGACTCCACAAGGACTGTGTGGTGGTCATGTACAGATGCATCTGCAGCTGGCAGGTTGGTGAGGATGAAGTCAAGTATGTTTTTCCCTCTTGTTGGTTCCCTCACCACCTGCTGCAGTCCCAGATAGCAGCTATGTTGTTTAGGACCCAGCCAGCTCGGTTTGTGGTGGTACTACCAAGCCACTCCTGGTGATGGACATTGAAGTCCCCAACCCAGAGTATATTCTGCACCCTTGCCACCCTCAATGCTTCCCACAAGTGGTGTTCAACATGGAGGAGTACTGGTTCATCAGCTGATGGCGGATGATACGTGGTAATCAGCAGGAGGTTTCCTTCCCCATGTTTAGCCTATAGGCTGAGGCATCTGACAAGTTTTGGAAGCAAAGGTGATAGGCTGCTCCATGCCATCTTCCATCTTATGAGAAAGTATAACCATTATGCCATAGGGTGATGCATGGCAACTTGCTCCTAACTATATACCATTGTGCCACCACCCCTGCTGGGTCTGGCCTGCCAGTGAGACAGGCTATACCCAGGAATGGTGATAGTGGTATCTGGGACATTGTCTGTAAGTTATGATTCTGTGAGTATGACTATGTCAGGCTTTTGCTTGACTAGTCTGTGAGACAGCTCTCCCAACATTGACACAAGCCCCAAATGTTAGTAAGGAGGACATTGCAGTGTCGACAGGGCTGGATTTGCCATTGTCATTTCCTGGGTCAATGCCGAGGGGTCCGTCCGGTGTCATTCCTTTTTTGTGTTTTCGTAGTGGTTGAATGCAACTGAGTGGCTTGCTAGGTCATTTCAGAGGGTATTTAAATGTCAATCACATTAAATTGCCCTTAATTGTAGTAAAAGAACAGAGACTACGAGCTGGATTCTCCGTCAGCGGGATCCTCCGTTTTGCCGGCAGCCCACTCACCCCGTGGATTTCCCACAACCTGTGTCCTATGCTCCACACCGAAAAGTTAAAGTGGAGCTAAAAAGTCAGGAAGACCTGGGGGTAATTATACCCGTTCAGTTTTCTGTGTGGGCAGCAGCAGTAGTCCCAGTGATAAAGCCAGTCCTCACTGTAAGGATTTGCAGCAACTCCAAGATAACTGTGAACAGGGCTGCTAAATTAGATGGATATCCTATTCCTAAGATAGGGAACTTTTATGCCAAAATGGCAGGAGGCCTCAAGTATATGAAATTGGATCTAGAATCATAGACGTTTACAGCATGGAAACAGGCCCTTCGGCCCAAACAGTCCATGCCGCCCAGTTTTTACCATTAAGCGAGTCCCAGTTGCCCGCACTTGGCCCATAACCCTCCATACCCATCTTACCCATGTAACTATCTAAATGCTTTTTAAAAGACACAATTGTACCCGCCTCTACTACTACCTCTGGCAGCACATTCCAGACACTCACTACCCTCTGAGTGAAGGAATTGCCCCTCTGGGCCCTGCTGAATCTCTCCCCTCTCACCTTAAACCTATGCCCTCTAGTTTTAGACTCCCCTACATTTGGGAAAAGATGTTGACTATCTACCTTATCTATGCCCCTCATTATTTTATAGACCTCTATAAGATCACCCCTAAGCCTCCTACGCTCCAGGGAAAAAATGTCCCAGTCTATCCAGCCTCTCCTTATAACTCAAACCATCAAGTCCCGGTAACATCTTAGTAAATCTTTTCTGCACTCTTTCTAGTTTAATAATATCCTTTCTATAATAGGGTGACCAGAACTGCACACAGTATTCCAAGTGTGGCCGTACCAATGTCTTGTACAACTTCAACAAGACGCCCCAACTCCTGTATTCAATGTTCTGACCAATGAAACCAAGCATGCCGAATGCCTTCTTCACCACCCTGTCCACCTGCGACTCCACCTTCAAGGAGCTATGAACCTGTACTCCTAGATCTCTTTGTTCTATAACTCTCCCCAACGCCATACCATTAACTGAGTAGGTCCTGGCCTGATTCGATCTGCCAAAATGCATCACCTCACATTTATCTAAATTAAACTCCATCTGCCATTCGTCGGCCCACTGGCCTAATTGATCAAGATCCCGTTGCAATCCTAGATAACCTTCTTCACTATCCACTGTGCCACCAATCTTGGTGTCATCTGCAAACTTACTAACCATGCCTCCTAAATTCTCATCTAAATCATTAATATAAATCACAAATAACAGTGGACCCAGCACCGATCCCTGAGGCACACCACTGGTCACAGGCCTCCAGTTTGAAAAACAACCCTCTACAACCACCCTCTGTCTTCTGTCGTCCAGCCAATTTTGAATCCAATTGGCAACCTCACCCTGGATCCCGTGAGCTTTAACCTTCTGCAATAACCTACCATGCGGTACCTTGTCAAAGGCTTTGCTAAAGTCCATGTAGACAACGTCTACTGCATTGCCCTCATCTACCTTCTTGGTCACCCCCTCAAAAAACTCAATCAAATTTGTGAGACATGATTTTCCACGCACAAAGCCATGCTGACTGCCCCGAATTAGTCCTTGCCTCTCTAAATGCTTGTAGATCCTGTCTCTCAGAATACCTTCTAGCAACTTACCTACTACCGACGTTAGGCTCACCGGTCTGTAGTTCCCAGGCTTTTCCCTGCTGCCCTTCTTAAACAAGGGCACAACATTCGCTACTCTCCAATCTTCAGGCACCTCACCTGTGGCTGCCGATGATTCAAATATCTCTGTTAGGGGACCCGCAATTTCCTCCCTAGCCTCCCACAACATCCTGGGATACATTTCATCAGGTCCCGGGGATTTATCTACCTTGATGCGCTTTAAGACTTCCAGCACCTCCTCCTCTGTAATATGCACACTTCTCAAGACATCACTATTTATTTCCCTTAGTTTCCTAACATCCATGCCTTTCTCCACCGTGAATACCGATGAGAAATATTCATTCAGGATCTCACCCAACTCTTGTGGCTCTGCACATAGATGTCCTTGTTGATCCTTAAGAGGCCCTACTCTGTCCCTAGTTACTCTTTTTCCCTTTATGTATCTGTAGAAGCTCTTTGGATTCTCCTTTGCATTATTTGCCAAAGCAATTTCATGTCCCCTTTTTGCCCTCCTGATTTCCCTCTTAACTCTATTTCGACAATCTCTATACTCTTCAAGGGATCCACTTGATCCCAGTTGTTTATGTACGTTTATGCACAAGTATATGAAATTGGATCCAGTTCATGCATAACAGCAGCTTGAGTTGGAGGAAAAATCAAATAAATGTGTCACCTTCAACACACACAAAGGCTTGTTCCAATATACAAGGTTTTCCTTCAGTATTTCAGCTGCCTGCGCTATATTTCAGCACATGATGGAGAGCCCTTTACAAGGGATCCCAAATGTTGTCATGTATCTGGACGATGTCTTCATAATGGGGGCAACACCTGAAAAGCACAGTGTCAATTTGGAAGAAGTCCTCAGGAGAGTCAGAGAACTGCCGGACGCCTGAAAAATGAAAAGTGCACATTTCAGGCCGATGATGTCACATACTTAGGTTTCAAGGTCAATACAAAAAGTTGATATCTACTCAAGGATAAGGCCAAAGTGATAAAAGGGGTTACAGCACTAAAGAACATAACCGAGTTGAAGTCCTTCTGAGGGTTGGTGAACTGCTGTGGCCGTATTTCGGCGTCCTTTCACCAACTGTTGAAGAAGCATCAATGATGTAAGTGGGAAGATTCTCAGAGACAGTCTTTCGACCAAGTGAAACGGCCGTACAATCTTCGGCCTTACTTGTCCATTTCGACTCATAATAGGGTCGTGTGATGCATCACCCTATGGCATAATGGTTATACTTTCTCATAAGATGGAAGATGGCATGGAGCAGCCTGTCACCTTTGCTTCCAAAACCTTGTCAGATGCCGAAAGGAAGTATTCCCAGAGAGGTAAAGAGAGTTTGGCAGTCTTACATGTCGACAGAAATTCCACCAATATGTGAATGGCCCCTACCTCCCCGTTGTTCCGTGCCATAAGCCATTACTTGGGCTTTTCCAGGAGGATAAACTGGCTCCGCCGATCACATTGGCCAGAGTTCAATGATGGACATTACTGTTGGTTGGGTATAGTTACACTTTTCAACACAGACAAAGGTCACAAATGCCGATGCTCGAAGCCAGCTTCCATTTCCACACTTAGAATCTTCACCCCCGGTCCACAGGAGATCGTCGTTGCTCTGAATTATCTGGACATTCTGCCTATTTCATCAGCCCATATCAAGACGTCGACTGACAGGAACCCGGTTTCATCCGAAGTCTAAAGAATGGTTCTAACCGGCTGGCATTTTGATACATCAGAGCAAGCCAGACCCTACTTACTGCGTAGGGATGAAATTAGCTGTAAAGAGGGATTATTTTGTGGGGGTGCAGAGTGATAGTGCCACCACCTGGACAACAGCCACTTCTCCAGGAGTTGCAGAACAAGCGTCCTGGCCAGACCAAGATGAAAATGTTGGCTATGTGCTACACTTGGTGGCCAGGGATTGACAAAGAAATAGAGGGTGAAGTCAGCTGTTGCGAACATCCAAAGATTCACCACCCTCTGAGTGAAGAACGTTTTCCCCATCTTATCCCTAAATGATCTACCACTCATTCTGAGATTGTGCCCCCTGGTTCTAACATCCCCCATGACCCTTGTGCCCAAACCTGGGTGCAGACGAATTTTCATCCCTTTAAGATATGATTTGTTGCCACATAAGACAATAACGGTTCCTACTTTTTAACTTTGAAAAAGTAATTCTCCTTCCAGTGATCCACTCTGCATCCACAACACATCCCAATGTCTACCACCATGCACACTGTGTGTTAAATTCCTTTCAAAATGTTCCGAAGATGCAGGAATGATTAATGAGAGTCATTTTAATGGACTCCAGCTGGATGTCACCTCGCCAATGTTTTTAAAGCAGAATTACTACTGAGCTTGAGGGGAGGACTGTGTTAGAGCAGCAATTGCTTTTTATTTTTAAATGAGGTATTCTCAATTCGACTGATCATCGGAATTTGCAGCCTCTGTGGGAACTTGGTCATCTTTCCTTCCCTTCCCCTCCCCTCATCTCCAACCACTGGGCATGGTGCTCCCAGTAAAGTACAGAATTGCAAGGAATACAATCCCGATCTGGGGCTGCAACCCACAAAAAACATGGCTCTGGGTCCCTTCACAACATCAAGTAATATAACATGAAAGAATGGACTTGAAAGAAAGCGGGCGGGATTCCCCGGCCTCCGAGCCGCGTGTTTCTCGGCGGCGGGAGGCGGAGCGCCGTTCGGTGGCGGCGGGATTCTTTGCTCTCGCTGCTGTTCATGGGATTTCCCATTGAAGCCAGCCCACACCACCCGGAAACCATGGGCGGGTGTACGCTGCCGGCGAGACCCGAGAATCCCGCCGCCAGTGAAAGGCCAGAGAATTCCGGCCAACATCTTAGGATGTTCCCGAGCACTATATTGTCGATGAAGTACTTTTAAAGTGTAGTCACCACTGTAATGTAGGAAATGCAACTGGCAGTAATTTGCTCCCTCAAACTGCAATGTGTTTTCGTAATGTTGATTGAGAGGTAAATATTGGCGAGGGCGCCAGGGACAACATCCTGCTCTTCTTCAAATCGTGCCATGGAATCATTGACATCCACCTGACAGGGCAGATGGAGCTTCCGTTGAACATTTAATCCAGACAGCACCTCCCCCACTGCAGTGACATGTCAGCCTAGGTTTTGTCTTCAAAGATGGAGTGAAATTTGATTTAAAACCTTCAGCTTTGGAGGTAGCTCTGGAGTATGCTACATGTTGTGTGTTGCAGTGGATGCACTCCATCCTACCCAATCCCGTTGGAGAGGCAGCTAAACAGAAACAAAAACCGGCAATTATCGGGGGAGGTTCGCAGGGGAGCGGTGATCTCTGTGAAATCCCTACCTGATCCACTTGGTAAACAGAAGCAGCCAGGGAATTACTGTGACCCTGAATTAGAGGGAGATTGTGGCATAGTGGGAATATCACTTGACTCATAATCCAGACCCAGGCTAATGTCCAAAGGTCATGGGTTCAAATCCCACCATATGACAGCTTCGGGAATTTAAATTCAATAAATAAAATCTGGATTTGAAACCTAGTCAATGGTGATCATGAAACAATCAGCGATTGTGGTAAAGGCCCACCTGGTTCGCAAAGGGGGGGTCTTGTGGCACAGTGGAATAGCATCACCGTCTCTGAGCCAGAAGATCTGGGTTCGAGTCCTACCCTTGGACTTGGTGGCCAATGAAGGTGCATCCAAAGTGTGGCCAACAGGTTGAATATCAACCTGCAAAATCCTTCCAACATGCCAAAAGTTGATGAAAATTCGCTATGGAATCAAAGAATGACTGCCTTGTGAAACAAGCGGCATGAAACAACAATGTCCTAGAGGGAAGGAAATCTGCCATCCTTACCTGCTCTGGTCTCCATGTGACTGCAGATCCACAGCAATGCATTGGACTCTTAATTGCCCTCTGAGATAGTCCAGCACATCACTCAGTGCTGGAACAGTCCAAGTGGGAAACAAATACTGGCGTTGCCATCGATGCCCAGATTATAAGAAAGAATAATGAATTCCTTGCAATGAGTGTATTATCGGATTATCGTTGCCTCGGCCACAAACTGAATCAGTTTTCATTTAAATGGAATGTATTCCTGAAACATCTGGGCATTGCACTGGTGAAAATTATACGTACAGTTCTTTGTGGCTCCGTGAGCTATAAGGTTAGTACTGCTGCCTCACAGTGCCAGGGGCCCGGGTTCAATTCCAGCCTTGGATGACTGTCTGTGTGGAGTTTGCACATTCAGCCCATCTCTGCATAGGTTTCCTCCTGGTGCTCCGTTTTCCTCTCACAGTCCAAAGGTTAGGTAGGTTTTCCATGTTAAATTGCCCCTTAGTGTCATGATCAATGCGTGGGGTCACGGGGATAAGGTGAGGGAGTGGGCCTAGGTAGAGTGCAGACCCGACGAGCCAAATGGCCTCCTCCTGCACTATAGGGATTCTATTGATTCTATGAATAATAGGCCAACTGCATGTGCCAAATGATCTAAGGGGGTCTTATGCCTGCCAGCATGAACTAGGGAAGAGGGGGCGATTAAGGTGACAGCCAGTTCCAGCTTTGTCAGAAAAGAAGGAACCTCATTGACCTATGGAGTGAAGAGAGCCCCTTTATCAATACAATCGCCATCTAAATAATTTATAAACAATTTAACAACAGAAAATAGAATTGACTATCCAAAAGCACCTGTGATAGCTCTAAATGGTCGAAGAAAAATTCCCACCACAATCTATCACATTACAAGTGGTGAAACGGCAGGTTTATCTGCAGTTTATGTTATGACAACCCAGGGGCCAACTTCGCTTTCAGGATAACTACTTGCAATTGGCCTATTTTTGAACTGTCAGCCTTTTTGAGGCTCTGTCAGCTTCTTTTTTGTTTTCTAAGCCTCAAGGGACTCGGAAATGTCTGCATCATCTACTAGGAGTGTGGGAGTTTACTCCTATTTTCCCCCTGGTTTTACTGAGAAGGGCCCTATCCACCATCTCGCTCCATATAATGGCGGTTTGGGAATTGGGAATAGAAAGGATACTGTGGATGAAACGGTGCACAATGCGACGTAAACAGTAAAATGGATCTTTTGCTGACCTGAGGTGCCTGGAATCACCAAGTTCCCCATCTGCTTTCACGGCTCCATCAGATTCAATTGTCGTGAAGCAGTATCCTGCTTCAAGAAGTGACAAGCTAGGACAATGGTGATAACCCCTACAATGCTGCATTTAAAAAAATCTTTTGACAAGATATGGGAGTCACTGGCAAAGCCAGCATTTGTTGCCCATCCCGAATTGTCCTTGAACTGAGTGACTTGCTTGAGCATTTCAGAGGGTAATTAAGAGTAAACCACATTGTGTGCACCTGGAGACACATATAGGCCAGACTGGGTCAGGACAGCAGATTTCCTTCCCTAAAGGGGTTGTTGAAACAGATAGGGGTTTATGACAATCATGGTGTCATGTCACCATCACTGAGACCAGATTTTCAATTCCAGACTTTTTTAATTAGCTGAATTTCAGTCCCACCGGATGTCATAGTGGGACTTGAACCCATGTTGCCAGGGCTTACTAATTCAGAAACCGTACCAGTAAGCCACCATCTCCTCTGCACTTGCTCTTTCAAGAGGAGTCGAATAATGTTCCAGGTGAAAGTTTACTAATTAAATACAAAGCTGGAAGGATTCAGAAGAATTCTTAGGTTATAGATAAGAGATTGGCTGAAGAGGAAAGAACAATGGCTAATGATTAGTGATACGACCATCAATTCACACGAGACAGAGAATTGAAGTGAACAGTGGCTTTAATCAATTAGAACAGTGCCTGCCTGCGACTGCTCTGCACTGAGAGCCGTCTACAGGGCAGCTGCTCTATATACCTCCCCTCAAGGGGGCGGATCCAGGGGCGGAGCCCACAAGGGCACCAACATCATACAAGCGGTGTAATACAACACAATGGTCCATAGGTGGAGCCCACAAAGGCAACAACATAGTACAATGTAATACAGTGGTGAATGGTTGCCATAATACGTTCACTATAGTTAGGTAGCACCGTGGTTAGCACTGTTGCTTCATAGCGGCAGGTCCCAGGTTCGATTTCCGGCTTGGGCCACTGTCTGTGCAGGGTCCACACGTTCTCCCAGTGTCTGCGTGGGTTTCCTCCTGGCACTCCGGTTTCCTCCCACAAGTCCTGAACGACATGCTTGTTAGGTGAATTAGATATTCTGAATTCTCCCTCAGTGTACCCGAACAGGCGCCGGAGTGTGGTGACTAGGGGATGTTCACAGTAACTTCATTGCAATGTTAATGTAAGCCTACTTGTGATACAATAAAGATTATTATTATTATTAGAGGAATTAAGTCAAGATGGAGAAAGATTGAGCAGTGTGCCTCAGGAGTCTGTTTTGATCCAACTGCTATTTCTAATTTACATCAATGAAGGAAAAACTTGCATTTATATCATGCCCTTCACCTCAAGTCTTCCTGAAGCACTTTGCAGCCAATGAATCAGTTTTGAAGTGTAAACACAGTTGGAATGTGTGAATCGCAGCAGTCAATTTTCAAATACCAAACTCCCACAAACAGACATGTGGTAACGGCCAGATCATCCAGGAAGCATTTTAGGCATTTGTTATAAGGGATAACTAGGGGCTTTTCACAGTAACTTCATTTGAAGCTTACTTGTGACAATAAGTGATTTTCATTTCATTTCATTTTCATATTGGCCGAGGAGCTGGTGGGAGCCACCATTCTTCTTCAAAATAGCGCATTGGAATCTCTTGCATACGTTCAAGAATGCAAACTGGACCTCGGTTCAGCCTGTTATCTGCAGGTTGGCACTTGTGAGAGTGCAGCACTCCCTCAATACTGTGAGGCTTGATCAACCTAGATTCAGAAATTCAATGCAAATTGATTTAATGATGATCTCAGGTGTCTTTGATCTTTCTCTGCCTGTCTCATATGCACGGTGATAACCCATTTATAAGTTGAAATCAAAGCGTTTATTTAGAAACCTGAAAAAGCTGCTATGAATAAGTGGGGTAGATGGTCATGATCATGAACCTAGCACCAGAGCCTCAGGCAATGATTAACAATTGGAAAATCTTGCGACCTCCGCCTCAATATGCACTCATTCGCATCCAGACATGCTCTTGATTGACTTCGTAAACTTCATTGAAAAATCCAGCCCAGGTTTAAGAGAGCCTTAAGAGTTTACAGCACCGAAGGAGTCCATTGCTCTCATTATAGTCCATGAGTGTATTGCTCGAATCTAGTATTAATCCCTCAGCCCCAGTCTCTTCCCATGGCTTTCTCCAATTCAATGCAGGGGCACAAGGTGATGCCTTTGATTTTGAAACATTCTAAGCAGAAGTTTCAATATGTATTCATCAGCTCCTTGTCTATCATACGGTTTATGTCTGTGCAGCCAGTCATAACAAATGAGACTACACTTCACATTGAATAGAAACCGTCTGAATTGCCATCAATTCACTACATAGTGGGCACTTTCTAAAATTCTACGTAAGTCAGGCGGCACGGTGGCACAGTGGTTAACACTGCGGCCTCACGCAACTAAAGACCCTGGTTCGATCCCGGCCCCGGGTCACTGTTCGTGTGGAGTTTGCACATTCTTCCCCTGTTTGCGTAGGTCTCACCCCCACAACCCAAAGATGTGCAGGGTAGGTGGATTGGCCACGCTAAATTGCCCCTTAAATGGAAAAAAACAGAATTGGGCACACTAAATTTATTTTTTTAAATAAAATAAAAATATAAAAAATAAAATTCTCGGTAAGAATAATAGCGGTGGAAAAATAAGTTAGAATTACAATTAATTTCCAGACTTTTTTCCCTAAATTTCTACAAATAAAGGGAAGAGGCAATGTTTCCATAAACATTAAGCGCTCAGTTCTGAATAAAGGGGGAGCCATAAAGAGCTTTGCAAGGATGTGAAATGGGATTTTTTTTGTATAGAAAAAAGGCAAGTATTTAGTATGCCACAGATGGCATTGCCTCAGGTGCTTTGCTTTAATTTTGAAACACAATTTAAAAAGACAGATTAGCAGTGATACTTCACTGACAATACCAGGCGTCCTAATACTTGTGGTGATATTTCCATTACCCCCACCTCCTCCCCCCCCCCCCCCCCCCCAAGTAATTCTATCTCGATTGCAGCTCCTTCCAAACCTTCATCAATGTTAGAAGACATCATCAGTGGGAACAGAGTGCATTTGACACTACAGCATTATCGTTGCTGTACAGTTAGAGCACATCAGTCTGACAAATTGAACTTCCTTCATTTGCAGTGCAGATATTTGCTGGTGCCATATCTCAATCTGATAAATGATTAATATTTTGAACTGTTATTTATAATTCATGCCTTGCGGTTAATTCTATTTTACATTCCATTCCTCTTTTCATTAACATAATAACTAACTGAAATGGAACTGTGCTGCAATCCTATTTAAGCACCTCCAATGTTGGCCAAGATAAGGATACTCAATCTTCTTTCTCTGTTATTGTTGGTTGAATTATTGGTGTCTTGTGAATATGCTTAAATGATAGTTAAAGAAAAGCTCTACTCCCTCCCCTACCCACTCACAAGCTGAATGGTGTGATTAACAGTAAGGCAAAGCTGACACACAGGATAGAAAGAAAAACATTAAAAACAGACAATGCATTTTCTTGGGGGATTACACCACTGGATGGTTCTCATTTTGTGTGATGCCTGTTTGCATGAGCTTTATTACAGCTGAACATCTAGTCCCTTCATTACTTTGAAGCTTTATTTTAAATTGGGAACTGTTTCAACCTGGAAATGGAGAAACTGCTTTAACTCTTTCGCTGACTGAGCTATCCGCCCAAAGATGGCCTCCAAATCCACTGCGGCTCACTGGTTACACACTCGCACCTTTGAACCAGACAGTTGACACCCCACTCCAGAGATCTGGGGCGAAATTCTCCGGAAACGGCGCGATGTCCGCCGACTGGCGCCCAAAACGGCGCCAATCAGACAGGCATCGCGCCTCCGCATCTTTGGGGGCCGAGCCCCAACATTGAGGGGCTAGGCCGACGCCGGAGGAATTTCCGCCCCGCCAGCTGGCGGAAACGGCCTTTGTTGCCCCGCCAGCTGGCGCGGAAATGACATCTCCGGGCGGCGCATGCGCGGGACGTCAGCGGCCGCTGACAGTTTCTCACGCATGCGCAGTGGAGGGAGTCTCTTCCACCTCCGCCATGGTGGAGACCGTGGCGGAGGCAGAAGGGAAAGAGTGCCCCCACGGCACAGGCCCGCCCGCAGATCGGTGGGCCCCGATCCGTGGGCACCCCCCGGGGCCAGATCGCCCCGCGCCCACCCCCAGGACCCCGGAGCCCGCCCGCGCCGCCTTGTCCCGCCGGTAAGGTAGGTGATTTAATTTACGCCGGCGGGACAGGCAATTTATCGGCGGGACTTCGGCCCATCCGGGCCGGAGAATCAAGCGGGGGGGCCCGCCAACCAGCGCGATTCCCGCCCCGTCGAATATCTGGTGCCGGAGACTTCGGCAACCGGCAGGGGCGGGATTCACGCCAGCCCCCGGCGACTCTCCGACCCGGCGGGGGGTCGGAGAATGTCGCCCCTGAGCACTCCAAAGTATAGGCTGACACTGCGGGCGCAGCACCGAGGGAGTGCTTCACTGTTAGCGGTACCGTCTTTCAGATGAGGCATTAAGGCGAGTTCCTGTCTGCCCTCTCAGGAATACGACCCCATGGCACTGTTTGAAGAAAAGCATTAGCGTTCTCCCCAGTATCCTAACTAATATTTTATCCCTCAACCAACATCACTAAAACCGTTTACCTGCCCATTGTCACATGGCTGCCTGTGGGATCTTCCTGTGCAAAATGCTGACAGTGTTTTCTACACTGCAGCAGTGACTACATTTCAAAAATACTTTGTGGATTGTGAATGCTTTGGAACATTCTACAGATGTGAAAGCTGCTATGTAAATGGAAGTTCATTTGTTTCAAATGCCCATGCTATCATTCATATTTCTTAACTCCTGTAAGCATGTCAAACAAGCATTTCACATGAGAATCATTCAAAGGCCTCAATCTCTGCCCCCCTCCTAATTCTCATCTACATGATGCCCTCGGTGGCACAGTCTAATAAAGCAGCATCAGTTTGCACATGTACAATGATGAATCTCATCTCAAGATGTTTTTTCCAGATGGTGGGTATGGAGGAATGCTGGAAACAACAACAATAACTTGTATTTATTTTGTTTTTTTTTAATATTTTTATTCTCCTCCTTTTTCACATTTTCTCCCAAATTTACACCCAGCAATAAACAATAATCAGTAACGAATGTAATGTCAATCCCCATATCAATAACAACGATCCCCTCATCCCACCAAACCCCCAAACATTAACCCGCATGTTAACATAAACAAATGACAAAAAGGAATCAGGAATCACCCATAGTCACCATTAACACATACAGACCCTCTCCCCCCAATGCTCTCAGCCCCACCCCCCTAATGTTTGATGTAATCCAATTCACGAAAGTGTATCATGATAACGCCCATTAATTGTAGAACCCCTCCATCCTTCCCCTCAGTTCAAATTTGACCTCCTCAAGAGTCAGAAATTCCAGCAGATCCCCCCGCCACGCCAGGGCACTGGGTGGAGAGGTCACCTTCGGGCGATCAACGAGGCGAAGGCTACAACATCTGCCTCCGCACCTGTTTCTAACCCCGGCTGGTCCGACACCCCGAATAAGGCCTCCCGAGGCCCGGGTCCAGTTTCACATGCACCACTTTAGAGATTACCCTAAAAACCTCCTTCCAGTAATCCTCCAGCTTTGGACAGGACCAAAACATATGAATAAGGTTTGCGGGGCCTCTCCCTGCAACGTTCACACACACATCTTCTACCCCCTCAAAGAGTCATCTCATCCTCGCACTTATAAGGTGCGCTCTATATACCACCTTCAGTTGTATCAGCCCCAACCTCGCACACGAGATGGAGGTGTTCACCCTCCGGAGCACCTCACACCAGAACCCCTCCTCCATACCCTCTCCCAACTCTTCGTCCCACTTTGCCTTCATCACTTCCAGCGGTGCCTTCTCCTCTTCCAAAATAGCCCCGTAAACTTCCGACACTACCCCTTTCTCCAGTCGCCCTATTGTCAGCACCTCCTCCAGCAATGTGGAAGCTGGCTCTACTGCAAAGCTCTGTATCTCCTTTCTGGCAAAGTCTTGAACCTGCATGTATCTAAATATTTCCGCCTGCTCCAGCCCATACTTCGCTTCCAGCTCCTTCAATCCTGCAAACCGACCCCCAAGAAACAAATCTTTTAGTGTCCTAATTCCTTTCTCCTCCCATCTCCGAAAATTTCTATTCCACTTCCCTGGCTCAAATCTATGGTTCCCACGATTCAACCCTGCCCCCAACCTAAAGCACTGGCGAAACTGCCTCCAAATTCTCAACAAAGGTATTACTACCGGACTCCCTGAGTATCTCCCTGGGGCCGACGGGAGCGGCGCTGTTGCTGGCACCTTCAATCCCGATCCCCTACACAAACATTCCTCCATTCTGACCCATTAGGAGTCAACCCCTCTGACCCAGCTCTGCACCTTCTCCACATTCGCCGCCCAGTAATAATACGTCAGGTTCAGAAGACCCAAACCCCCTGCCTGCCTTCCTCTCTGTAGTAGCACCTTTTTAATTCTGGCCACCTTCCATCCCCATACGAATGAGGTAATGATCCCTTCAATCACTCTAAAAAATGCCTTTGGCAGGAAAATCGGCAGGCATTGGAAAATAAACAAGAATCGCGGCAACACATTAATTTTAACCGGCAGTGATTGAGCAAAACCATCCCACTTTGCCAGATCAGCTTTCACCCTCCCCACCAAACTAGAAATGTTGTACCTATCGAGCCCTCTCCCCCACTCCCGAACAACCTGCATCCCCAGGTATCTAAAGTGAGTCCCTGCCCTATGGAATGGCAGCCCCCCCACCCCCGGCCGAGACACCACAAAATATTCACTCTTGTCTAAATAACTTGTATTTCTGGAGCACCTTGAAAATGGTAGAACATCCCAAGACATTTTACAGGAGCATTGTCAAACAGAAATTGACACCAAGCCACATAAGGCGATATTAGGGCTGTTGATAAAAAAGGACTGATTTTAAAAAAGGAAAGATAGAGAGGAGAGGTTATAGAATTGTGGAATTTACAGTGCAGAAGGAGGCCATTCGACCCATTGAGTCTGCACGGACACCCACTTAACCCCATGCTTCCACCCCATCCCCGTAACCCAGTAACCTACCTAACCTTTTTTGGACACTACGGGCAATTTATCATGGCCAATCCACCTAACCTGCACATTTTGGACTGTGGGAGGAAACCGGAGCACCCGGAGGAAACCCACGCACACTCGGGGAGAACGTGCAGACGCCACACAGACAGTGACCCAAACTGGGAATCAAACCTGGGACCCTGGAGCTGTGAAGCAACTGTGCTAACCACTGTGCTACCGTGCTGCTAAGGGAACAAATTCCAGAGCTTAGGACCTTGGAAGCTGAATGCACAGCCTGCAATGGCAGAGGTAATTTAAAAAAGGAATGTCAGAATTGGAGGAGCACAGAGATCTCATAGGCTGGAGGGCATTAAAGGGTTAGGAAAGGGCTGAAGCTATGAAGGGATTTCCAAACAAGGATGAGAATATAACTTGACCGGGTGACAATGTACCTCAGTGAACTCAGAGGTGATGGGTGAACGCGATGGTGTGAGTTAGGCCATGGGCAGCAGACTCTAGGGTGACCTCAAGTTTACAGAGGGTAGAATGTGGGAGGTCTGATGACATTATGTGGCTGCGAGCTCACTTCAAGATCAAACATGACATTAAGGTGGCAATCAGTCTGTTTCGTCCACAGATAGTTGGCAGGAAGAGGGATGGAGTGACTAACCTCCTGTGGTGGCCATGGAGTGGGAGTTCACATGAGGAATTGAACGAAAGAAAAGAGCATTAGACTGGGATGACCAGTTAGAATAGTGCATTATGGACATTAATTTGGGTTGCAGGGAGTGAACAAAGAGATGGGCAAAGCATGGCGAGAGGAGGAGGGGTGGCTATCAGGACTGGCTCTTTGTACAAAGGATGCTATAAAGGATGCTGGGAGGCAGAGGCCCAAAGGAAGGAAAGGAATGTGCAATGAGCCAATCAGAATCAGTGGCAGTTAGATTATATGACCAGGTCAAGGAAAGGGCCTATCGGAATCTTGTATTCGTGTATGTGGAACTCGTCTACTGAGGTAGTATGGGCTGAGGTTAGAAACAGGAAAGGAGAGGTAACCCTGTTAGGGGTTTTCTATAGGCCTCCGAAAAGTTCCAGAGATGTAGAGGAAAGGATTGCAAAGATGATTCTGGGTAGGAGTGAAAGCAACAGGGTAGTTGTTATGGGGGACTTTAGCTTTCCAAATATTGACTGGAAACGCTACAGTTTGAGTACTTTAGATGGGTCCGTTTTTATCCAATGTGTGCAGGAGGGTTTCCTGACACAGTATGTAGATAGGCCAACGAGAGGCGAGGCCATATTGGATTTGGTACTGGGTAATGAACCAGGATAGGTGTTAGATTTGGAGGTAGGTGAGCACTTTGGTGACAGTGACCACAATTCGATTACATTTACTTTAGTGATGGAAAGGGATAGGTATATATCGCAGGGCAAGAGTTATATCTGGGGGAAAGGCAATTATGATGCGATGAGGCAAGACTTAGGATGCATTGGATGGAGAGGAAAACTGCGGGGGATGGGCACAATAGAAAGGTGGCGCTTGTTCAAGGAACAGCTGCTGCGTGTCCTTGATAAGTATGTACCTGTCAGGCACGGAGGACGTGGTCGAGCAAGGGAACCGTGGTTTACTAAAGCAGTCGAAACACTTGTCAAGAGGAAGAAGGAGGCTTATGTAAAGATGAGACATGAAGGTTCAGTTAGGGCGCTCGAGAGTTACAAGTTAGCTAGGAAGGACCTAAAGAGAGAGCTAAGAAGAGCCAGGAGGGGACATGAGAAATCTTTGGCAGGTAGGATCAAGGATAACCCTAAAGCTTTCTATAGATATGTCAGTAATAAACGAATGACTAGGGTAAGAGTAGGGCCAGTCAAGGACAGTAGTGGGAAGTTGTGCTTGGAGTCCGAGGAGATAGGAGAGGTGCTAAATGAATATTTTTCGTCAGTATTCACACAGGAAAATGACAATGTTGTCGAGTAGAATACTGAGATTCAGGCTACTAGACTAGAAGGGCTTGAGGTTTATAAGGAGGAGGTGTTAGCAGTTCTGGAAAGTGTGAAAATAGATAAGTCCCCTGGGCCAGATGGGATTTATCCTAGGATTCTCTGGGAAGCTAGGGAGGAGATTGCTGAGCCTTTGGCTTTGATCTTTAAGTCATCTTTGTCTACAGGAATAGTGCCAGAAGACTGGAGGATAGCAAATGTTGTCCCCTTTTTCAAGAAGGGGAGTAGAGACAACCCCGGTGAGCCTTACTTCTATTGTGGGCAAAATCTTGGAAAGGTTTATAAGAGATAGGATGTATAATCATCTGGAAAGGAATAATTTGATTAGAGATAGTCAACACAGTTTTGTGACGGGTAGGTCGTGCCTCACAAACCTTATTGAGTTCTTTGAGAAGGTGACCAAACAGGTGGATGAGGGTAAAGCAGTTGATGTGGTGTATATGGATGTCAGTAAAGCATTTGATAAGGTTCCCCACGGTATGCTACTGCAGAAAATACAGAGGCATGGGATTCAGGGTGATTTAGCAGTTTGGATCAGAAATTGGCTAGCTGGAAGAAGACAAAGGGTGGTGGTTGATGGGAAATGTTTACTAGTGGTGTACCACAAGGATCTGTTTTAGGGCCACTGCTGTTTGTCATTTATATAAATGACCTGGAGGAGGGCGTAGAAGGATGGGTGAGTAAATTTGCAGATGACACTAAAGTCGGTGGAGTTGTGGACAGTGCGGAAGGATGTTACAAGTTACAGAGGGACATAGATAAGCTGCAGCACTGGGCTGAGAGTTGGCAAATGGAGTTAAATGCAGAAAAGTGTGAGGTGATTCATTTTGGAAGGAATAACAGGAAGACAGAGCACTGAGCTAATGGTAAGATTCTTGGTAGTGTGGATGAGCAGAGAGATCTCTGTGTCCATGTACATAGATCCCTGAAAGTTGCCACCCAGGTTGAGAGGGTTGTTAAGACAGCATACGGTGTGTTAGTTTTTATTGGTAGAGGGATTGAGTTTAGGAGCCATGATGTCATGTTGCAGCTGTACAAAATTCTGGTGCAGCCGCATTTGGAGTATTGCGTGCGATTCTGGTCGCCGCATTATAGGAAGGATGTGGAAGCATTGGAAAGGGTGCAGAGGAGATTTACCAGAATGTTGCCTGGTATGGAGGGAAGATCTTATGAGGAAAGGCTGAGGGACTTGAGGCTATTTTCGTTAGAGAGAAGAAGGTTAAGAGGTGACTTAATTGAGGCATACAAGATGATCAGAGGATTGGATAAGGTGGACAGTGAGAGCCTTCTTCCTCGGATGGTGATGTCTAGCACGAGGGGACATAGCTTTAAATTGAGGGGAGATAGATATAAGACAGATGTCAGAGGTAGGTTCTTTACTCAGAGAGTAGTAAGGGCGTGGAATGCCCTGCCTGCAACAGTAGTGGACTCGCCAACACTAAGGGCATTCAAATGGTCATTGGATAGACATATGGATGATAAGGGAATAGTGTAGATGGGCTTTAGAGTGGTTTCACAGGTCGGCACAACATTGAGGGCCGAAGGGCCTGTACTGCGCTGTAATGTTCTATGTTCTATGATACTGCATGAATGTATATGAGACCACATGTGTTGCCTCCCTTTGTCTCACTCGCTCTGGGAGTTTCAAGAGACATGGGTCTCCTACCTTCATCAGAGGGAGTGTAAGCTACAAGCTATTTGAAATAAACTAAAGGAATTTCTAAATCCGAACTCAGCTTTTGATTGAGACCAGACTGGACAGAAAGAACTCAATTTCTTCATTTGGTGGCAGCGGAGGGATTTCTACAGGCGACCACCGGTCATCTGCGAAATTAGAATTAAACTGATCTCGGACGGAGAGAGAGGAAACGGGCCCACGATGTGAGTAGCTGGAAAATGACCATGTTGGTTTTCCTCTGTCTCGTAGTCTGATGAAGTTTAATCACTTGCACATGGTCAGGTAAGGTCGTCTCGACGAAATCAAAGGTCAGTCTGGAGGATAAGAAAACTAATTTCAATCGATATAAGTACGATTGAGGGCTATTAAACTGAGGGAATTCGAGGGGACAATTCAGCTAGGGCCTGAGGGAATGTGCCTCGTAATTCAGTTTGCATGTTGAAAATTAAAATTGGTTGTATTGAATTACACTTTAATTCGGTTAAGCGCTTTAACGGGTTGAGGGAATGTTACAGACAATTCAGTTAAGACCACTGAGGGAATGTTCTGGAGGCAATTCAATGGCGTACAATTAGAATTGATTAAAGTTGGATTTATGTCTTATGAGTGAAAAAGTTGGGAGATGAATGGCCACTAGGAGGAACCAGAGACTTGGAAATTTCAGAACCGTATCGGAAAAGAGGCTTCAGGAATGTTTAAATTTACTTTACAGTTTTGAAGAAGGGAAAAAAAGAGCAAATTCAAAGTTTTATTGTCCAGTTGGTTGAGATGAATGAAAGTATGATGCTTTGAATTCCTTTTGTTTGAGTGGAGAACTTGGTGGATGAATGAGTGTGTGTGTTTAATAAGAATTTGTGAACTCCCTCTAGTATTCCTAGTTTTTAAAATGTTGTGTTTTGCAAAACGAAGTTGCACCTCAATTAGGAGGTAGACACGGCAGTTAAAGTGAGATTTAAAATGGGGTAAGTATTTGAAAGTTCTTTAGAAAATCAGTAATAATGATTAACATTGTGGAAGTTATTTAGAACACAATTCTCAGGAAGTAAACAAAAAGCAAAATCAAATTGTATAAATTGGGATTTGCAAATGATTAGTTGAACTCGGCAAAGTCTTGGTTGGTTAAAAAAGAAAAAGTGGAAGAGAACAAAGGAATCTAAAATTGAAATGCGAAGACTCGGCATTCGGTGAATTGAGTCCGTGTGCTCCTTTATTAGAGGCAGCCATGATGTACTTACATTTAAAAATTTTGTTCGGTGAGTTCCAAATTGTAGAGATTTCAGTATTTTCTTTGTAAACTCACTGCACATCAAATTTAAGATTTGGGGATTTTCATATAGCAAAGACTATGGATTTTTAAACTTTATTTTAAGATTACACAGGGGGAAAGGAAGATCCCAGTAGAAAGGAAGGAGGCCATTTTAGAGATGCCCAAACCCCAACTCAGTTAAAGAGAGGTTAGGCAAGTACCGGGAACTATTCGTCTACTGCAGGGCATTGGTGTATAAGCACTCAGAAGTTGAGGGGACGCTGCAAGCACTGACCCCAGCGGGGTAGGCAGTCCCGAGAGCAGGTAGAATGGGGACTGTAGCAGAATATCGCTTTCAAGAAAAAATAATTTAAAACATGCCCTCGCGTTATATTGGGATAGTGGAGAGGGACATTGTGGCAGGAAGGGGCAAGAAACACGGGGACCAATGAGACCAGTATTAGGAGGTAGTCGGTGGAAGTGATATGGCACAGCTCCACTGGGTCCTAGTGCCCGCTGAGATGCAAGAAAGTCACTAGCAGAAGAAATGAAGTTGAGAATGTTAACTACATTGCAGGCAGAGCTTTAGGGAATAAAGATATGGGACCAGAGCTTAGATTAGGAGTATTACTTGCAGCATCAGGAAATGAGAATCTGATGGCAGGGAAAGATTAATAAAAATAGATGCAGAAATTTAAAAAAATTAAGATATTAAAGCCAATTGATAACGTAAAGGAAATAAGGAAAGCAAACCTAGCAATAGAAAGAATGACACAGGGTTAATCAGCACACAATTCCAGTACACAATCCAGGGAGATAATACAGGCCGTAAAAGAAATAGCCCTTGACCCGAGGTGCCAAATGCGAGCTGGAGATAATGATCAAAGAGTTAGAACAGCACGGAATCATTCAAGAAGTCACATATGCATTGACGAATAGCCCACTTTAGGTAGTTAGCAATCCTGCTGGTACATTTAGAATGGTAACGAATTACAAAGCATTAAATAAGGTTACAAAAAGAAAAAAGAGAAGGATAAACGGTATTTAATAAATCCACAAACTACATTGGAGAAGGTGGCAGGCAAAACCTATTTAACTAGTATAGATTTAGCCAACAGATTCAGGAGTGTTCCGTTAGACCCAGACAGCAGGGAAAAGACAGCATTTATCTTTGGCACTAAACATTACGTATACTGTAAATTGCCACAAGGATATGTTAATTCCCCAGACCGCTTTCAGGCAATAGTAAGGGAGTTGATTAACGATGATTTGGCTTTAGTATATATTGATGATGTGTTAATTGGAGATGATGATCAGGCGGACACATGTTGAAAGAGTGACCAAAATTATTAAAACACTTAATGAAGCAGGGTTTAAGATAGGGCTAAAGAAATGCCAGATTGGCAGGAGCGAAGTCGATTATCTAGGGTAGTCAGTGTCAAGGGCAGGTGGGGAAGCCAGTGTTGGGATGAGAGAGAAAGATGCTGGAATCGCAGCGCCCGTTTCACGAAACGGTGATAAGCAAATCATGGGAATTTTGGGTATTTGAGACCAGTAGTGGGAGACGTTGCTCTTTATGCTAGACCCATTTATGAAACTTTAAAAGGGGATTTTAGGTGGACCAGTGAAGAACAAAGAAAATTACAGCACAGGAACAGGCCCTTCAGCCCTCCCAGCCTGCGCCGATCCAAATCCTTTATCTAAACCTGTCGCCTATTTTCCATTTTAAATGATGCTATCGTGCCCGCCTCTACCACCTCCGCTGGCAAAGTGTTCCAGGCACCCACCACCCTCTGCATAAAAACTTTCCACGCACATCTCCCTTAAACTTTCCCCCTCTCACCTTGAAATCGTGACCCCTTGTAATTGACACACCCACTCTTGGAAAAAGTTTGTTGCTATCCACCCTGTCCATATCTCTTGAGATTTTTCCTACTTTCCCGATATTGCTCCAAAGCTTCATCAGTTTTAAGTCGCCTAGATCTTATGTATGCTTCCTTTTTCATCTTAGCTAGTCTCACAATTCCACCCGTCATCCATGGTTCACTAATCTTGTCATTTCTATCCCTGATTTTCTCAGGGACACATCTGTCCTGCACTCTAATCAACCTTTCCTTAAAAGACTCCCACATTTCAAATGTGGATTTACCCTTAAACAGCTGCTCCCAATTCACATTCCCTAACTCCTGCCGAAGGAGGTTGGACCAGTTACAAACAGCTGTAGCAACATCCGGGCCATTAGAGGAGAGACATGAAGAGGACGATTTGAGCATTAAATTTGATCTGTACGCAAATGGATATGGTATGGTGCTTGTTAATCATAGTACTCAGACACCTATCAAACATTGACAGGAAATTGGTCAAGGGCTGAACAAACGTTTTCGGACATTGCCAAATGTCTGGCAGCCATAACGAAAAGGATAGCAGAGATTGAAAATTTATCAGCCGGAAAGAAAATTTATGTCACAAATGAATTTTTAGAATTGACAGAGTTGACCAAGAGACAGGGTTTCCAGCAAGGCGCGAATACAGCTCGATGGGAAAGATGGGAAACCATTCTTTTAAACCCTGCCTTAATGTTTATTCATAACATTAAAAAGGGACAGAAACTTGATAAATCAGTTAGCAGAACAGAGCTGGTAAATGCTTGGGTGGTATATACAGATGGTAGTAAAGTTAAGGAGGACGAGGGACAAGCCAGGGGGGCATCCATTTTTTTAAAAAAATCAGGAAAGAAAATGGTAGAGAAACAGAGCGTAAAGAAACAGGGAGTGGCATAGAAAAAACTGAGATACCGATGGAAGAATGGTCACTAGAGTATGCAGGCCCTCTTTTTCCTAGGAGCAGCAAAAGTAATTTGTACTTTTTAAATCAAAGCTGATAGCAGCACAGGGGAACGTTGAAGTAGAGAATCGGTGGCATCTGGAGCAAAGGACTTGTATCAGAACTGAAACATCCGACCCAATTAAATGATAAAAGAGGGATTATTATAATCCATAGGCAACCTATCGGCAGCAAACGAAGAAACATAATTAGTAAGGAACTGAGAATATGGGATGATAGATCAAGGGCTGTTATTAATGGACCCCAGTTAAAATGATTCATTGTGAACATAATGAAACATCGTGTCAAGGATGTGGCACGTTCTGTAGCCCAGTAGTTTGGACAGGGAGTAATCATATGAAACCTAGGAGAATGGCATATATAGCATTCAGGTGAGTTGATATTGCATGTTGAACGACAGAAATGGGGAAATGCTTCGGCTCCCAGGGAAATTTGGGGAATTCAGTTGTCATGATTGTTTTATGAAACATCAGGCAACACTGATGATCGAAGTTTGTGACCACCTGATAGCTTTTGACCATGGGATGGTGTGATAATGATAAATTGTAATTACTGCAGAGAAAACCAAGCTGACGATGGAGTGATTGGGAAAGGATGTGCAGGATTGTGAAGAAGTGATAAACTTGTGGTACCAATTAGTGAGGGAGTACGTAGTTTAAGAGGTGTTGGGATGACCCGGGGATGTAAAATTAGCCTGCGTTTAGAGACTGTATCACTGCAATGATGCCGTGCCACAGGATAGATCATATCCCCAAACTGCTCGGACAAGGGAAAAGGAATGTTTGGTTCTGAGTGGCAGGGGATAATTGCACTGTGGTAGCCTGTGTAGAGTTATTACGGTACCTGGTAATGCTGGAACACCATTGGTAGATATTGTTTGCTTCCTATTGGTCAAGCTGTATGGTAGCTCTGCCCTGCTAGGCGGGGTATAAGAGCCCGTGCCCCCCAGCAGCCTTCATTCTGTACCTAATCTGCTGGGGGAAACATCTAGCTTATTAAAGCCTTCAGTTGGACTACAACCTCGCTTTAGTAGTCATTGATCGGCATCAATTTAATAAGCTAGATTTAAAAGGATGGAGCTCCGAATCAAGCCGGAGTGTCTGCAACTCAGCCCCCACACGGCGAACTTAGCGGCTATCTTCAAGCACTGGCTGGGGTGTTTTAAAGGATATCTCGGAACGGCCGAAAACACACCCACAGGAGAGCAGAAAATGCAAGTCCTGCACTCGAGGGTGAGCCCGGAAATTTACACCCTCATCGAGGACGCGGAAGACTTTGATGCAGCAATAGAGCATCTGCCAGCAACGAGGCGACAAATCCCTGGGGAAATCGCTGGAAGAATTCTACCGTGCACTCCTGGTGTTGGGGAGAAACTGCAGCTGCCGCAAGTTTCGGCGAGCGACCACACAGAACTCTTGAGCCGGGACGCTTTCGTGGCAGGTCTGCTGTCCTCCCAGATCCAACAGCGATTGCTTGAAAAAGACACCCTAAGCCTCAAGGAGGCACGGGCCCTTGCCGGCTCCCTGGACGTGGCCTCCAGAAACGACTGCGCTTATGTTCCCGACCGCGCGGCAGTCCCCTGCAAGGCGGCCTGGCAACCCCGGGGGGCCCCGCTGCTACTTTTGCGGGCAGGCCAAGCACCCCCGCCAGCGCTGCCAGGCCCGCACATCCACCTGCAAGGGATGCAGTATAAAGGGCCATTTTGTGGTGGTATGCCAGGCCCGTGCAGTTGCCGCGGTCTTCGGCGGCAAATGTGGACCGCCACAACAAACCTCTCCACAGTCCCCGTGCGGCCACTGGGCGCTGCCATCTTCCTACTCCAGGGCCACGTGCGGCCCCCGGGTGCTGCCATCTTGTCCTGCGGACCCCACGTTAGATGGATGGGAGCCGCCATCTTGGATGGACCCCCAGGACCCCAACTCGGCTGACCACACACTGCCCGAAGAGAACACTCAACTGCTGCGATTAGCCTCGGTGACTCTGGATCAGTCCCGGCCTCGAACACTTTCAACTGCTACAACGACTGTACTTATCAAAGGGCACAAGACGTTCTGCTTAATCAACTCTGGGAGCTCGGAGAGCTTCATACACCCCGTCACGGTAAGGTGCTGTTCTCTCCTCGTCCACCCCGTTAATCAAAAAATCTCCCTGGCCTCCGGTTCCCACTCGGTAGCGATAAAGGGGTTTTGTGTAGCAAACCTCACAGTCCAGGGAAGGGAGTTTAAAAACTACCGGCTCTACGTCCTTCCCCACCTCTGCGCAGCCACACTCCTAGGTTTAAACTTCCAGTGTAATCTCCAAAGTCTAACTTTCAAATTCGGCGGCCCTAAACCCCCCCTCACTGTCTGCGGCCTCGCAACCCTCAAGGTCGATCCGCCTTCTCTGTTTACGAACCTCACCCCGGATTGCAAACCCGTCGCCACCAGGAGCAGACAGTACAGTGCCCAGGGCCGGATCTTTATTAAGTCAAAGGTCCAAAGGCTACTGAGGGAAGGAGTCATTGAAGCTAGCAACAGTCCCTGGAGAGCTCAAGTAGTGGTGGTAAAGATCGGGGAGAAGCATAGAATGGTCATCGACTACTGTCAGACCATCAACAGGTTTACGCAGCTGGACGCGTACCCTCTTCTCCCCTGCATATCCGACCTGGTAAACAGGATCGCGCATTACAAGGTCTTCTCCACGGTGGATCTTAAGTCCGCCTACCACCAACTCCCCATCCGCACTAGTGACCGCAAATACACTGCTTTCGAGGCAGATGGGCAGCTCTATCACTTCTTAAGATTTCCCTACGGTGTCACCAACGGGGTCTCGGTCTTCCAGCACAAGATGGACCGAATAATTGACCGTTACGGTTACTGGTGGGGGAAACATCTAGCTTATTAAAGCCTTCAATTGGACTACAACCTCGCTTTAGTGGTCATTGATCGTGCATCATGCACTTACTAGTATAATGGAATCAGTGGAGCGGGATGCCAGGAAATTGAAACCTGTTAGCAGCATCGATAGGACAGATGATAAAGTGAAAATGTCATGATTGGAAATTACTTTCATAAAAATTCGGTCGGAATCAAAATTAAAGGAATTAAAGTACACGCAGTAGCAATATCCGACATGTATCAGGGAAAGTTTCGACCCGCTTGGATCACTGAGTTAGAGGAGTTTGAGATTCTTCGAGTCTCACTCAGGGATGCAACGAGAGGAGAAGGAGGCTTAACAGGCCTTAATCGTATGATGTACGTCAAGGATGAGAAGGGAATTAAATGGAAATCCGGAGGTCCTGGAGAGGGCACTGCTGGAACATCCAAACAAGAATAGAAAGATACAAATTAAGAAATAGGGCCCTCTCCGCCTTTGACCCGTTTATTTGGTTTTCAGATGAAGCAAAAATAACACAGACGAAGAACGAGAACTACACTCCAGAGAAGAATGTTTTAGACAGTATGGGGGGGGGGGGGAAACTAATGATACAATTGGCTACATACTTGAGGGAATTAAATGACAGAGCCCAGAAGGAAAACCGTAAGGGTTAGAAACAAATCAAAATATCAAATTATTCCTCAATAGTGAAACCTCCGGTCAGACATCTCGAACTGCACGTTAGCTGATAGATGATCTGTAGTCTCCACGGGGTATGTACTACGTGGTGGAGTTATTCAGGGTCTTGGCAGACGGCAGCGACTGACGAGGAACCCCCGCATTTTAAATGACAATAGTTTAGGAATTTTGGCAGCTTGATGCCACGGTTGGAAATTTGTAACCAATGCAGCAAACAATATTGCATTGGAGAGTGTAATAGTTATTACAGACTAAATGTCCTGTAAGTTGTTAGGGACTGTTATGTATGGATTCAATTGGGTTGTAACCCCGAAAGTTGACTGTATTGAATGTGCAAGTGGTGTTATTGCAAAGTAGAGAAACAAACAAACAAATAATGGCAAGTATACACTCCATGCTGTAAGGAAAATGATAACGGACAAAAGGGATTTGAAGAAAATTGAGTATTGTCTCATGTAAACCGGGGCTGGCAGACTACATGGTTCAGTACAATGTTAGACGTTAGTGTGAGGAAGTCAGGAATAAAAACAGGATTGATTGAAGCTTCTGCAATTCATAAAGCAAGATAATCAGTGGATAGTACATGACATCATAATTTACCATTCCAATGCAAAACGGAAAGCACTTCCGAAAAAAAAAAATAATAATAATACCAGTGAGGGATGAAAACCTTTTTGGTCGCTGATGGACTGAGTTGTGTGCTGTTTCTAAGGGACATGAGGACGCTTTAACGGTGCTGCTACCCCAAGGTAATCAGATGCCTTGGAGGTAGTGGAACACACGAATATAGCTATTGTGTTACCTTCCTGTGTAGCGACAGCTATGGTTCACGGTGATTGGACTTGAGGAAAGAACAATACAAAGAGTCTATCGACACTGGTCTGCGGGATGGATGAATTTACAGTTGATTTCTGTACATAGTTTACAAATCACGACATGCACACACACATGACAAGGATCGGGGATAGCTGCTAGTCAGTACGACTAGAAGGGGGATATAAACCCGACAGTAGGATTCAGCTCAGAGTCAGCTCTCATAGCTCAGTCATGGGGTTTTCCCTGATGCATGGATTGATAATACTTGTTATCATAATCGTATATTGTATAATCGTTAGATGCCTTAATATGTGTTGTAAGATGACTATGGCTCGGATGATGCCGATAGACTTGGCCCATCACCACTCACCAAGATGACATCCCGTTACTGGATGTGGCTGTAAAAATGTGATGAGGTGTTTATGTACGGAGTGTAATGAATTGCGGGACGGTTTTTCAGACCAGGCATTGATGCAGGTTATTAACCCGGGGATGTTTATAATGGACACTGGGAGTTGTATGCCAAACCAAACTCCAAATTTGGACCGAGACAGCAACAGGACTACTGTTGGTCTGGCGAATTGTTAGCACATTTTTTGACCATTAGGGGGAATACCTACCCACACCTTTCGCTAGCGATAGAGACCCTCGTGGCAGAGGTGAAAGAACATATAACACGTCCGTTCTCCACCTGCACGGAACGGAGGTATAGCGTAACCCAGACGTCAGGCCAATGCACCTGCCACAACGCCACCGGTGTCCTGTTGTCGGCGGGTAGCGGAAGGGAATGTTGGTTAGGAAGCGGCATAGGAGTTATCATAGAATGATAAAAGGAGAGAATGAGGAATTGAACTAAAGAGAAGAGCATTAGACTGGGATGACCAGTTAGAATAGTGCATTGTGGACATTAATCCGGGTTGCAGGTAGTGAACAAAGAGATGGGCAAAGCCTGGCGAGAGGGGGAGGGGTGGCTATCAGGACTGGCTCTTTGTACAAAGGATGCTGGGAGGCAGAGGCCCAGAGGAAGGAAAGGAATGTGTAATGAGCCTATCAGAATCAGCGGCATTTAGGTTATATGACCAAGTCAAGGAAAGGGCCTATCGGAATCTTGTATTCGTGTATGTGGAGCTTGATACTGCATGAATGTATATGTGACCACATGTGTTGCCTCCCTTTGTCTCACTCGCTCTGGGAGTTTCAAGAGACATGGATCTCCTACCTTCATCAGAGGGAGTGTAAGCTTGCAAGCTATTTGAAATAAACTAAAGGAATTTATAAATCCGAACTCAGCTTTTGATTGTGACCAGATTGGACAGAAAGAACTCAATTTCTTCACACACACAGGGCAGCTCAGATTCAAAGGCATTGGCACTTTTTACAAGTTAGTGGGGTAGTTCAGGCAGAAAGGTGGATTGGAGCGCAGTGGCGCAGTGGTTAGCACTGCTGCCTCACGGTGCCGAGGACCCGTGTTCGATCCCAGCCCCGGGTCACTGTCCGTGTGAAGTTGGCATGGTTCTCAACCCAAAAGGATGTGCAGAGTAGGTGAATTGGCCACGCTAAATTGTCCCTTAATTGGAAAAAAAGAATTGGGTACTCTAAATTTGAAAATAGAAAGGAAATTGGAGCTGAAGGTGGAGGAGAAGAGGTTCTCCCCAAGTTTGGCATGTCTACCTGCTATCAGACCTCGCTGAAGACAGTTTAAGACCTGGCTAATGAGGTGGAGGAGGCCTGTGGCGCAACACCAATTTCAAGAATGGTGGCGGGGGGAAGGGTCTCAGTCAGTGGGAAATGAAATGAAATGGAAACCGCTTATTGTCACATGTAGGCTTCAAATGAAGTTACTGTGAAAAGCCCCTAGTCGCCACATTCCGGCGCCTGTACTTGGGAGGCTGGTACGGGAATTGAACTGTGCTGCTGGCCTGCCTTGGTCTGCTTTCAAAGCCAGCGATTTAGCCCTGTGCTAAGTGGAGCGCTAAGTCTCAAATGGAGCAGTTAAGGAACTTCATCAAGCAAAAGAAGGAGGTGCACAACAACTGGTTGAGGGCAATTGAGGGAGCTGTAGCACCTCTGCGTGGGTCATTGGACAGGGTGGAGAAGTGCCTCGAGGAGCAAGGAGCACCAACACGTGAGGTGGAGAAGGCAGTGTTCGACCAGAGTGATCAGATTGGTCTTTGGAGGTGGAGGTGGGGATCCTGAGGGACCTATTGTAAGTCGCTGCAGTTGAAGGTGGAGGAGCTCGAGGGCAGGCCCAAACAACAGAACCTGCGTATTCTGGGTCTGCCAGAGGGTGTGGAAGGAACAAGCGCCACAAAGTATGTTTCAATGATGTTGGCCAGACTGGTGGAGGAGAAGATGCCGGAAAAGGTCCCAGAGGTGGATCGGGCCCATAGGTCTCTGAGGCCGAAGCCGAGGGCAGGGGAGCCGCCAAGGGCAGTGGTTGTACTGTCGCACAAGCTCATGGACAAGGAGAAGATCCTGAGGTGGGCCAGGATGAAGCGAGTCTGTAAATGGGAGGGTAATCGAGTCCGGATATACCAGAACATTGGCACGGAGCTGGCGAAGTGGCGCGTGGGATTCAACAGAAGGCTGTGTTGTATTGACGGAAAATTTGTTTTGCGGTGTTGTATCTGGCAAGATTTTGGGTAACATTCGATGGCGGGGAGTATTATTTTGAGACACCAGAGGAAGCGAACAACTTTATAAGTTGGGGGAGGGGTGGTGTGGGTTGGAGGGGTTAAGTCCACAGAAGTTGAGCGTTACAGCTGTTTTGTGTTGCCGAAGGGGGCGAATTTTGGGGGAGTTATAAGTTTGTAAGGGGGCGATCGCCCCCCCCCCCCCCCCTTTTGTCTTGTTTGTTGGGAGGCGGCTATTTGTGAATTTGGGTCCTTTCTTTTTCATGTAAGGGGTGGATATGCTGGAGCCTTTTGGGTGGCGTTGATGGTCTTATCGGCATTCAGGGGGGTTAAGGACCGATGGCACAGGCTAAGGAGGGTCTGGGGGGAAGGGGCAGGAGGGTCTGCAAGGGGGGCCTTCGGGCTGGAGCTGCCATGCCAGCAAGCAATGCTAGTGAACGCAGGTGTGATGGGGGAGGAGGTAGTGAGGGGTGGCCAGATGGGGGGGGGGGTGGAGAGGGGAGGTGGGAATGAGACGTGGCAGGATTGGAGGATGAGCGTGGTCATGAATAGAGAGGGGGGCATCTTGGATGGGCCCAGTTCGGGTGGGATTAACTGAGGTAGAACTGGTGATGGCAGATGGCGGACGCCAGAGGAGAATGGGGGCATAATCTGGTAAGAGTGGTGACGTGGAATGTCTGATGGCTAAATGGACTGATCAAGAGGTCCCAGGTTTTTGCACACCTGAGGGGTATGAGAGGAGCAGAGGCGATTTTCCTACAGGAGAGGCATCTCCGGGTAAAGGATCAGGTTAAGTTGAGGAAGGGTTAGGTGGGGCAAGTTTTTTACTCAGGGTTTGATTCGAAGTCGAAGGGAGGGGGGGTGGCCATTTTGTTGAATAAGAGGATGGGATCTGTGGGGGCCAGGGAAATGCGGGACCCGGAGGAAGCTATGTGATTGTGAGTGGGGTGGTAGAAGTACATCGGTGGTGCTGGTCAATGTATATGCGCCTAATTGGGACAATGCAGGGTTTATAAAGGGGTTACTGGGAGCAATCCCGGACTTGGATACGTACCAACTGATTATGGGCGGAGGTTTTAACTGTATAATGGAGTCGAAGGTGGACAGGTCGAGCCCCAAGTCAATGGGAAGGTCAAGGATGGCGAAGGAACTGGGAGGGTTTGTGGAGCGTATGGGGATGGTGGATCCGTGAAGGTTCAGGAACCCAGGAGGGAGGGAGTACTCCTTCTTCTCGCATGTGTATAAGGTGTATTCAAGAATCAATTTCTTTGTGGTGAGTCGGGCGGTGCTGATGGGAGTTGGTGGGGGTGGAGTATGCGGGAATTGTGATTTTGGATCATGTACCACTTTGGCTGGCAGTTAGGCTTAGTTCGGGGCAGGTGCAGACGCCGGGGTGGAGTTTGGATTCGGGTCTCTTGACAGATAAGAAATTTTGTGAGAAGGTGAGACTGGCGATTGGGAAATATGTGGAACTTAATCAGAACGGGGAGGTGCCGGCAGCCACGTTTTGGGAGGCATTGAAGGCGGTGGTTCGAGGGGAGATTATCCCGGTCAAGTCTCACAGGAGTAGAAGGAGGGAGGAGTATAGGCGACTACTGGACGAGATAGTTGGGTGGATAGGAGTGACTCGGGGGTCTCCATGAAGGAGTTGTTGGCAGAGAGGAAGAGGCTGCAGGGCAGTTTGATTGGTTGGTGACGGGAAAAACGGTAGCTGTGGAGGGTGAGGGGGGTACAGTACAAGTATGGAGAGAAGGCGAGCCATATGTTGGCCCACCAGTTAAGGTGGCAGGCAGCGTCCAGGGAAATTTTAAGGGTGCCGTCGGAGAATGGGGAGGTGGTTACGGAGCCAGGGAGGATGAATGAGGTGTTCAGGGAGTATTACAAAAAGTTATATAAGGGCGAGCTGGGCGGAGAAGAGGGGGACAATTCTTGGATGAGTTGGAGTTCCCAGAGTTGGAGGAAGAGAAGAGGCAGGCATTGGAGGATACCCTGGGCTGAGGGGGTAATAGAGCATCAGGAATGGCTCCAGGGCCGGACGGCTTTCCGGCAGCATCTTAGATGCTGTTTGTGGCATAGTTGCCCCCCCCCCCCAACCTGCTGGGGATGTTTAGTGAGATGGTGGAGGGAGGAGTTGCGAGAGATACTGACACAGGCATTGATTACCCTGATCCCGAAGAAGGGGAAGGATCCGCTGGAGTGTGGGTCGTACAGGCCAATCCCGTTGTTAAATACTGACGTGAAAGTATTGGTGAAGGTGTTAGCAGGTAGGATGGAGGAGTGTGGGCCTGCGGTGGTCTCTGAGGATCAAACTGGTTTTGTGAAGGACAGGTAGCTCTCCCGTAACATCAGGAGGCTGTTGAATACAGTTATGACTCCAGAGGGGCGGGGCCAGAGGCTATTGTTTCTCAGGATGCGGAGAAGGGCTTTGACCGGGTGGAGTGGAGATACTCGTTTGAAATTTTGGGACGGTTTGGGTTTGGGCCAAAGGTTTGTGACATGGTGCATCTTTTGAATGCATCCCCGATGGCAAGCGTGTGTACGAACAAAATTAGTTCACCGGGCTTTTGGTTTCACAGGGGAACGAGGCAGGGCTGTCCGCTGTTGACATTGCTATTCGTGTTGGCAATTGAACCTTTGGCGATGGCCCTGCATGGGTCTGCGGAGTGGCAAGGAATTGTGAGGGGGGAGGGAGCACCGGGTGTCGTTGTACACAGACAATCTGGTGTTTGTGTCGAACCTGCTGGAGAGTATGGGCAGTAATATAAGCCTATTAGTGAGGTTTGGGCCTTCTCCGGGTATAAGCTGAACATTGGTAAGAGCGAGGTGTTCCAGGTGAATGCTGCGGGCCAGGAGGCCAATTTGGGGACATTACCGTTTAAGGTAGCTAGAGAGAGGTTTAGGTATTTGGGGATTCAGGTGACACAGGAGTGGGATTGACAGCGTAGGTGGAGGAGGTTAAGGGGGATATTAAAGGTGGGACACTTTGCACTTGACGTTGGTAGGGAGGGTGCAGGTGGTAAAGATGAATGTGCTGCTAAGGTTCGTGTTCAATTTTCAGACCCTACCAATCTTTCGCCTAAGGCCTTCTTCCGGAGGATGGAGGCACTGATCTCGGAGTTTATATGGGCAGGGAAGTTGCCGAGGGTGAAGATGGTCCTGTTGCAGAGGCAGTGACAGTTGGTGCTCCCGAACCTGCTGCATTATTACTGGGCGGCTAATGTCGAAAAAGTGAGGTGATGGTGGGGGTGGCGGGAGGGAGTGGAGTGGATCAGGTTGGAAGTGGAGTCCTTCAGGGGATCCAGTCTGAGCACCATGGTGACGGCCCATGTTGCTGCTAGCTTGGGGGAAATATACAGGGAGCCCCATGGTGCAATCGACGGTCAGGGTGTGAACCAGTTGAGGAGACATTTGAAGTTGGAAGGAACGTCGGTGCCAATGCCATTGTGTGGGAACTAAAGGTTCAAGCCAGGGAGGATGGATAAGGTTTTTGCGCAGTAGAGGGAGGCGGGACTGGAGCGCGTTAGGGACATGTTCGCGGAAGGGAAATTTGTGGGACTGGATGAAAACGGGTTTCAGATTTGATGTTTGAGCTGCCAAGGGGCAGTGAGTTTAGGTAAATGCAGGTGTCAGACTTTACGTAGAAAGAGTGGAGGACGTTCCCCAAGCTACCAGAGTACACGCTGTTGGAGCAACTGCTGCTCCCTAACGACTTGGGGAAGGGCAGGATTGGAGATATATACGGGTGGTTGGGGGAGCAGGGTGAGAATCAAGAGTAAATGGTAAGAGGAGTGGGGGAGGGAAATAGATTGGGAGCTGGGGTGCGAGGCGATGTGGCGTGTGAACTCAACCTCTTTGCGCGAGGATGAACTTGACTCAGTTCAAGGTGGTGACTAGGGTACACATGGGCGAAGATGAGTGCGTTCTTCCAAGGGTTGGCCGATGGGTGTGAGAAGTGTGGGTGGGGGCCGGCTGATTTATGTTCACAGGTTCTGGGACTGAAAGAAGCTGGAGAGCTATTGGGAGGCAGTGTTTGGAGCGCTATCCAAGAAAATGGGGATGGAGATCAGGCCAGACCCTATGATGGCGCTTTCTGGGTTCTCGGAAGTACCGGAGCTTCAGGACGGGAGGGGGGGCACTATTGTGGCGTTTGCCTCTCTGATTGCTCAGCAACAGGATCCTGTTACATTAGAGGTCAGATACACCGCCAGGGTGGCAGTTTGGCTGGCGGATTTGTACAACTTTCTCTAGTTAGAGTTTGCACATTCTCCCAATGTCTACGTGAATTCCACCCCACAACCCAAAGATGTGCAGGTAAGGTGAATTGGCCACGCTAAATTGCCCCTTAATTGGAAAAAGGTAATTGGGTACTCTAAATTTGTATTAAAAATAAATAAAATAATTTTTTTTTTGAAGATTGTTTTATTGGCTTTTCTCATATTTATAAACAGTTGTTACTTATATACATTACATTTTTCTTGCCCGCTCTAATTTGCTTTATTTTACAGAGGTTTGTTTTGTCCTTCATTTGACTAGCTGTATGTATATTGTCATGTGAGAGTACCTTTAAGACATGATGTTTATGCAATGTACCTTTAAGAAAACAGTGATGTCAGAGAGTGGGTGGAGCTGGGCTTTAGATCAGCCATTTTGGCAGTTTTTAGTTTCAGTTTTGAAAAAGAGCTGGTGTGTGTCTGTGTGTTTCCAGAGTTTTGCAGTTTGAAAAGAGCTTGGGAGTGTCTGTGTTTGCAGTGAGCTGGATCTCTGCCATGAAAGACTATCTCTGGATCATTTGGGTGATTTAAACTCATAATAGTAAAGCCTTTAACCTGAAGTGATTCTGTTTAAAGGTGTTAAGTCTCTTGAAAGTTTGGTGGAACATTTTGAGGAATTATTTACTGTTGCAATATTTTCTGAGTTATCTTTGAAGTAAGGGGTGTTAAGAGATCCAATGTTTATTTAAGATGTTAAGTTGAGTTCATGGAATATACATTGTTTTGTGTTTAAAAAGCCACGTATCCATAATTGTAATCCCACACCTAGTGAACAAGCCGTGTGCTAGGAAAAGCAACAAATACATTAAAGGGAAAGGTTGGTTGAACTCCATGATACATTTTCGGGTTTTGAAAATGCCTCGCCCATAACAATATTTTGCTGCCCTCTGGATCAGTCTATGATATCCCCCCTTCCTCTTCTCTTGTGGTTTCCCCATTTTTCTCCCCCCTCCCCGGGTTGTGCAGTCCTTTGGTTCTTCATCTTTTTTTTCCCCTGGCTTACTCCTCGTTGCTGGCCTCGAACAGGTTTTGGAACAGGCCGACGAACTGCCCCCAACTATCCAGGAAGCCTTCCTCTGACCCTCAGGTGGCATACTTAATCTTCTCCAGGTGGAGGTCTGCAAGCCAGTCTGCAGCTGTGGGTGGTGCTGCCGATCGCCAGCCGAGCAGGATTCTCCGGCGTGCGATTAGGGAAGCGAAAGCAAGGGCGTTGGCTCCCTTCTCCATGTGTAGCTCTGGCTGCTCTGATACCCCGAAGATTGCCACTATTGGGCATGGCTTCACCCTCACCCCCACAACCCTGGACATTGCCTCGGTGAAGGCTGTCCAGAACCCAGCAAGCTTGGGGCAAGCCCAAAACATGTGGGTGTGGTTGGCTGGGCTCCTCTGTTCACATTTGTCCTCCATCTCCGGGAAGAACCTGCTCATTCGGGTTCTGGTCAAGCGTGCTCTGTGCACCACTTTGAGCTGCATTAGGCTTAGCCTTGCGCAGGAGGAGGTTGAGCTCACCCTGCTCAGTGCTTCGCTCCAGAGTCCCCATCCTACCTCTGTCCCCAGTTCGTCCTCCCATTTTTGTCTGGTCCCGTCCAGTGGTGTTCGGGCTCTGTCCAGTAGATGTCCCTATATTTACCCACATAACCCCCCCCCCCCCCCCTTCTCGTTGCTTGTGCCTATCAGGTTCTCCAGTAGTGTGCTTTCTGGGGCCCCGGGGTACCCTACTGTCTCTTTGCGGAGGAAGTGCTTTATTTGGAGGTGTCTCAATTCCTGACCTCTTGATAGTTTCCACTTCCTCGTCAGTTCGTCCAGTGTCGCTAGTCTGCGCCCTACGTAGAAGTCAAAGAACAAAGAAACAAAGAACAAAGAACAAAGAAATGTACAGCACAGGAACAGGCCCTTCGGCCCTCCAAGCCCGTGCCGACCATACTGCCCGACTAAACTACAATCTTCTACACTTCCTGGGTCCGTATCCTTCTATTCCCATCCTATTCATATATTTGTCAAGATGCCCCTTAAATGTCCCTATCGTCCCTGCCTCCACTACCTCCTCCGGTAGTGAGTTCCAGGCACCCACTACCCTCTGCGTAAAAAACTTGCCTCGTACATCTACTCTAAACTTTGCCCCTCTCACCTTAAACCTATGCCCCCTAGTAATTGACCCCTCTACCCTGGGGAAAAGCCTCTGACTATCCACTCTGTCTATGCCCCTCATAATTTTGTATACCTCTATCAGGTCGCCCCTCAACCTCCTTCGTTCCAGTGAGAACAAACCGAGTTTATTCAATCGCTCCTCATAGCTTATGCCCTCCATACCAGGCAACATTCTGGTAAATCTCTTCTGCACCCTCTCTAAAGCCTCCACATCCTTCTGGTAGTGTGGCGACCAGAATTGAACACTATACTCCAAGTGTGGCCTAACTAAGGTTCTATACAGCTGCAACATGACTTGCCAATTCTTATACTCAATGCCCCGGCCAATGAAGGCAAGCATGCCGTATGCCTTCTTGACTACCTTCTCCACCTGTGTAGCCCCTTTCAGTGATCTGTGGACCTGTACTCCTAGATCTCTTTGACTTTCAATACTCTTGAGGGTTCTACCATTCACTGTATATTCCCTACCTGCATTAGCCCTTCCAAAATGCATTACCTCACATTTGTCCAGGTTAAACTCCATCTGCCATCTCTCCGCCCAAGTCTCCAGACAATCTAAATCCTGCTGTATCCTCAGACAGTCCTCATCGCTATCCGCAATTCCACCAACCTTTGTGTCGTCTGCAAACTTACTAATCAGGCCAGTTACATTTTCCTCCAAATCATTTATATATACTACAAAGAGCAAAGGTCCCAGCACTGATCCCTGTGGAACACCACTGGTCACAGCCCTCCAATTAGAAAAGCATCCCTCCATTGCTACCCTCTGCCTTCTATGGCCTAGCCAGTTCTGTATCCACCTTGCCAGTTCACCCCTGATCCCGTGTGACTTCACCTTTTGTACTAGTCTACCATGAGGGACCTTGTCAAAGGCCTTACTGAAGTCCATATAGACAACATCTACTGCCCTACCTGCATCAATCATCTTAGTGACCTCCTCGAAAAACTCTATCAAGTTAGTGAGACACGACCTCCCCTTCACAAAACCGTGCTGCCTCTCACTAATACGTCCATTTGCTTCCAAATGGGAGTAGATCCTGTCTCGAAGAATTCTCTCCAGTAATTTCCCTACCACTGAAGTAAGGCTCACCGGCCTGTAGTTCCCGGGATTATCCCTGCCACCCTTCTTAAACAGAGGAACAACATTGGCTATTCTCCAGTCCTCCGGGACATCCCCTGAAGACAGCGAGGATCCAAAGATTTCTGTCAAGGCCTCAGCAATTTCCTCTCCAGCCTCCTTCAGTATTCTGGGGTAGATCCCATCCGGCCCTGGGGACTTATCTACCTTAATATTTTTTAAGACACCCAACACCTCGTCTTTTTGGATCACAATGTGACCCAGGCTATCTACACCCCCTTCTCCAGACTCAACATCTACCAATTCCTTCTCTTTGGTGAATACTGATGCAAAGTATTCATTTAGTACCTCGCCCATTTCCTCTGGCTCCACACATAGATTCCCTTGCCTATCCTTCAGTGGGCCAACCCTTTCCCTGGCTACCCTCTTGCTTTTTATGTAAGTGTAAAAAGCCTTGGGATTTTCCTTAACCCTATTTGCCAATGACTTTTCATGACCCCTTCTAGCCCTCCTGACTCCCTGCTTAAGTTCCTTCCTACTTTCCTTATATGCCACACAGGCTTCGTCTGTTCCCAGCCTTTTAGCCCTGACAAATGCCTCCTTTTTCTTTTTGACGAGGCCTACAATATCATTCGTCATCCAAGGTTCCCGAAAATTGCCGTATTTATCTTTCTTCCTCACAGGAACATGCCTGTCCTGTATTCCTATCAACTGACACTTGAAAGCCTCCCACATGTCAGATGTTGATTTGCCCTCAAACATCCGCCCCCAATCTATGTTCTTCAGTTCCCGCCTAATATTGTTATAATTAGCCTTCCCCCAATTTAGCACATTCATCCTCGGACCACTCTTATCCTTGTCCACCAGTACTTTAAAACTTACTGAATTGTGGTCACTGTTACCGAAATGCTCCCCTACTGAAACATCTACCACCTGGCCGGGCTCATTCCCCAATACCAGGTCCAGTACCGCCTCTTCCCTAGTTGGACTGTTTACATATTGTTTTAAGAAGCCCTCCTGGATGCTCCTTACAAACTCTGCCCCGTCTAAGCCCCTGGCACTAAGTGAGTCCCAGTCAATATTGGGGAAGTTGAAGTCTCCCATCACCACAACCCTGTTGTCCCCCGACCGTCAGTGTACCCCCGTCCCGCCTCCATCGTTTGAAGGTTGTATCTAGCATGGCTGGGGGGAATCTGTGATTGCCGCAGAAAGGGGACATAAGGGGCATTTTGGTTATCTCGAAGTGCTGTCTCAACTGGGTCCACGTTCTCAGCGTTGCCTCTACCACTGGGCTCGTTGTGTACCTTGTTGAGGAGGATGGGAGTGCTGCTGTGGCCAGGGCCCGGAGGGTTGAATTGCGGATAGCGATGAGAATTGCGGATAGCGATGAGGACTGTCGGAGGATACAGCAGGATTTAGATTGTTTGGAGACTTGGGCGGAGAGATGGCAGATGGAGTTTAATCCGGTACAAATGTGAGGTAATGCATTTTGGAAGGTCTAATGCAGGTAGGGCATATACGGTGAATGGTAGAACCCTCAAGAGTATTGAAAGTCAAAGAGATCTAGGAGTACAGGTCCACAGGTCATTGAAAGGGGCAACACAGGTGGAGAAGGTAGTCAAGAAGGCATACAGCATGCTTGCCTTCATTGGACGGGGCATTGAGTATAAGAATTGGCAAGTCATGTTGCAGCTGTATCGAACCTTAGTTAGGCCACACTTGGAGTATAGTGTTCAATTCTGGTCGCCACACTACCAGAAGGATGTGGAGGCTTTAGAGAGGGTGCAGAAGAGATTTACCAGAATGTTGCCTGGTATGGAGGGCATTAGCTATGAGGAGCGGTTGAATAAACTCGGTTTGTTCTCACTGAAACGAAAGAGGTTGAGGGGAGACCTGATAGAGGTATACAAAATTATGAGGGGCATAGACAGAGTGGATAGTCAGAGGCTTTTCCCCAGGGTAGAAGGGTCAATTACTAGGGGGCATAGGTTTAAGGTGAGAGGGGCAAGGTTTAGAGTAGATGTACGAGGCAAGTTTTTTTACGCAGAGGGTAGTGGGTGCCTGGAACTCGCTACCGGAGGAGGTGGTGGAAGCAGGGACGATAGTGACATTTAAGGGGCATCTTGACAAATACATGAATAGGATGGGAATAGAGGGATACGGACCCAGGAAGTGTAGAAGATTGTAGTTTAGTCGGGCAGCATGGTTGGCGCGGGCTTGAAGGGCCGAAGGGCCTGTTCCTGTGCTGTACGTTTCTTTGTTCTTTGTTGGTTGTTCCTTTACAGGATGCCTCCTCCATTTGTACCCAATCTGTGTCGGGTTCTTGTACCCATCCCCTCACTTTTCCTGCCATTGCTGCCCAGTGGTAGTACTGTAGGTTCGGTAGAGCCAGGCCCCCTCTGACTTTCCCTCTTTGCACTGTCGGTTTGGGAATTCTCGGGTTCTTGCGCCCCCCACACAAACGCCATGATTAGCCTGTCTATGTTTTGGAAAAAGGCCTTGGGGATGAAGATCGGGATGGATCCAAACAGGAAGAGGAACCTTGGCAGTGCGTTCATCTTGATCGTCTGCACTCTTCCCACCAGGGAGTGAGCCCCACTGTTGAAGGTCTTTTCTTACTTCTTCCACCAGTCTGGTCAGGTTCCACTTGTGGATCTGTGTCCTGTCTCTAGCTATTTGGATCCCCAGGTAACGGAATCTGTTCTGGGCCGTTTTGAACGGGAGCCCCTTCAGCTCTGTCCCTCCCCCGTTCGGGTTCACTGGGAATGTCTCACTTTTGCCCAGGTTACGTTTGTAGCCCGAGAAGGTTCCAAACTCTTTCAGTATTTGCAGTATTGCCTTCAGTCCCTCCTGTGGCTTCGAGACATAGAGGAGCAGGTCATCTGCATAGAGTGAGACTCTGTGCTCTCTGTCTCCTCTCCGGATTCCCTTCCAGCTTTTTGCGTCCCACAGGGCTATCGCCAGGGGTTCGATCGCTAGCGCGAACAAGAGTGGGGACAGGGGGCAGTCCTTTTTGTTCCTGTCTGTAGCTGGAAGTATTCAGAGCTGGTGGCATTAGTTCGGACACTCACTTTGGGAGCGTTGTACAGGAGCCTCACCCAGGCCGTGAATCCCGCTCCTAGCCCAAACCGCTCCAGTACCTCGAGGAGGTAGCTCTATTTGACTCTGTTAAAGGCCTTTTATGCGTCCAGGGAGATGATCACCTCTGGTGTTCTCACCCCGGGGGGGTTCATTAACACATTCAGCAGCCGCCTGATGTTCGCTGTGAGCTGCCTACCCTTGACAAAGCCCGTTTGGTCCTCTGCGACCACCTCTGGTACGCAACACTCCAGCCTTTTGGCCAGGACCTTTGCGAGTATTTTCGCATCCACGTTCAGCAGTGAAATGGGTCTGTATGATCCACATTCCGTCAGGTCATTATCTTTTTTGGGTATTAGTGAGATTGTGGCCTGCGCTAGCATTGGGGGCAGGGTGCCCCTTGCCAGTGAGTCCGCGAACATGTCCCTTATGTGTGGGGCCAGGACTGGTGCGAATTTTTTGTAGAAGTCCGCCGGGAACCTGTCGGGTCCCGGTGCCTTCCCCGCCTGCATGGAGCTGATGCTCTCCGTGATTTCTCCCAGGTCTATTGGTTCTTCCAGCTCCCCCCGTCTGTCTTCCCCCACCACTGGCAGTTCCAGTCTCTCTAGGAACTGGTCATTCCCGCATCCCCGTCAGGGGGCTCGGAGGTGTACAGTCTCCGGTAGAAGGTCTCGAATGTCCGATTGACCTCCTTTAGCTCTGTTATAGATAAAATAATTAAATGGATGCGACTGAAAGATGATGAAGGCAGACAGGTTAGACAACAGCGGAGAGGGTTGGTGTGGTTAACCCTGTTATAGTCTGCCGACAGGTCAAGAAAGTCAAGGAGGGAGAGTTTACTATTGTCACAATTACATATCATTTGTGACTTTGTCCTAACACAAGTAACTTGGAGAAATATCCTTGAAAATTGGGTACAATTTAACACCATTAGAGCTATTATGTATGTGGCATGGGAAAGATGGAGTTTATTTTGTCCTGCTCAAATCATAGCCCATTTCACACACTGAATTACTGTCATGTCAATAGTTGTAGAGAAATCCATCAACTAGGCAGCAGAGCCCTTCAAAACAGAGGACACAGATGAAACAAGCAGACTGAAAATCCCAAACATTCTGGAGCGAATTAGGAGTTAATTTAAGATATCCAGGTTTTTTGAATCAATGTTTCAGGGACAAGTGTAACCCCAAATGTTTGGAGAGGGATTAAAAGTCTTGCTCTTTGGCACTGATGGATATTTCAGTGAAAAATTACCTGCAGCCATTGCTGAACATCAGAGCTGCTAATACAATTACAGAGTCGCTCAACTGCATCCCTACAAAACCTTTCGACGCAACAGGGGAGTCACAGTTAAAGCAGTCGTATAAGCAGGGCAAGAAAATTAGGTGATGACAGGGGCAGATTCAAATTCCTTTAGGCCATAAATCATTCAGGGCCTATTCCCAGGGCCACACACCTCCCTAATCCCCAACCTTCATCACTAATCTCCTGCGCACAGGCTCTCATGTGTTAATCTGCCCCTGGGTGGGGTCTTGTTATCGTGGCCTTTGTTTTATTCCTGGGTGACCAGCAGAAGGGTGCCACAAGAAATCTGGTGTAAGGTCCTGTGCAGGAACTATCACAGACTGCAGGGTTTGTAGATTCAGAGGGCAAACAGAAGATTTTCAGAATCATCAGACTTTGCAATTGTATTTGCAGCTCTGATGTTCAGCAAACCTCTCTGGGCTGGGGATATTCTCACAGCCGCCAGGGGACTAGCAGGTTTGCACTTCACTCCTCCCCCCTGCGTCCAATCACATTTACATTGGGAAGGGTCTATACGCCGAGTGCCCAGCCTGAGGTGCGGGGGGCTGATATGGGTGTCGGTGGGTGAGGAGATCTGCAGTGGCCACAGGGTTCCCCTCCTCTGACTGGTGCATTACATCTCAGATGGCATCTGCACAGAAAGATTAACACTTCAAAATCTGCCAACTGCTGGTGACGTGGTGGCGAGTGGTACTGGTGCTGGACAAATGGTGAAATTTCAATTCAATAAAAATCTGGAATTAAATGACTAATAATTGTCGTTATCACCCATCTGGTTCTCTAATGTCCTTTAGGGAAAGAGAAGGGAATCTGCCATCCTGGTCACATGTCTGGACTACATGTGACTCCAGACACACAAACCATTCAGTTCAAGGGCAGTTAGTGATGGCCCAGAAACATCACATCCATAGAACCACAGTGCAGGAGGCGGCCATTTGGCCCATCAAGTCTGCACCGACCCTCAAAAACAGCACCCTACCTGGGCCCACCCTCCCACCCTAAAACTGTAATCCCATAACTCATGCACATCTTTGGACACGAAAGGGCAATTTCAGCATTATCAATTCACCTAACCTGCGCACTTTTGGACTGTGGGAGGAAACCGGAGCACCCGGAGGAAACCCACGCAGACATGGGGAGAAAGTGCAAACTCCACACAGTCACCCAAGGCCAGAATTGACCCCTGGCACTGTGAGGCAGCCGTGCTAACCACTGTGCCACCATACCACATTAAATGAATTTTCAGAAGTGTACAGTCCCCTCTATACCTTCTCCCTACCCACTACAATTGAAGAGGATAATACATGAGAGGCTATGAGAAAAGGAAGGCTTGGCAAGTATAGCTTTTAAATTGAAGAACAGCCGTCCAAAGCTCCCAAAGGTACACATTGTAGGCCAGTGAGGATAGCTCACCAGATGATGCACAGATGACAAGTGGACGGGGAGGATGAGGAAAGAGGGGTCCCATGTTGCTGATACACAGAGTTTGCTGAGGGATCCCGATCTCCTAATTCCTGCTTTTACAGTCAATAAAGGGCCTTTTCTTGGAAGTGTAGTCACTGTAATTTAGTAAACACAGCAGTCAGTATGTGCACAGCAAGCTCGCACAAACTGCAATGCAATAATGGTCAGAATATGTTTTGCAGTGTTGGCTTGGCGGAATAGATATTGACCAGGAAACTGGGGTGGTCACCCCTGTCCTTCAGCAAAATAATGCCATAGATTCTTTGACATAAACCTGAGAGGGCAGACAGGAACTCGATTTTGAGGTACATCTAAAAGACAGCTCTTTCGATGAGGCAGCCCTCCATCGTTAGTGCACTTAAGTGTCCACACAGATTTTGACGTTCAGTCCTCTGGAATTGAACTGAAAGTGCTATCAGCTAAGCAACCTGCTAATTCTGCGGTTGCGTCACACATTTTTCTTGTCTTGAGAAATATTTTGCTTTGAATAATTTCAACAAAGGCATCAACTCTTCGCGCACATATCTGGAAGCTGGGTGAAGAAGCAGAGTTAATTCCAGGCATACTAATTCGGTTTAGATCTCAACAGTGAAGCACAATTTGCACGAAAATTGCAATTCTTACACTGCATTTTAAAATGTCACACTTCACTTAATTATCTGTACAGAATGTCACACTTTTACTTGCAGTGAAACTTGCCATTTCCTCTTAGATTTATTACAGTAAGATTGTGGATTTATTACCAATGTAGCTTACACTTTTTAATTGCAAAGCAAATGATCAACTTCATTTAGCAATGAGCTCCAGACTTAGCCTGGGTTTAATTTTAAAATAGGAACAATTTTCAAGCAAACCTAGAAACAGGTCCTAAAGTAAACCCAGATCTTTCTGAAAGATTCACACACTGATTTTGAAATAAGCTGCAGCATTGTTTGTAAGAGGTTTTCAAGAGGGCATTACTCGAATGGAAACAATGTGCAGGGGTCCAGGGGAAAGGCAGGGGGATGGCATGAAGTCACGATGCTCTTTTGGAGGGCCAGTACAAACATGTTGGGCCAAAGGGCCTCCTTCTTTGCTATAACAATTCTGTGAGTCCATGATTAATAAATGATTGTGCCACAAGTCAGTCCGCAAAGAGACACACACCTGCCCTCGATTTTCAAACCTGGGCTCTCCATTATCGTGAGAAGCTAGTGCATTTTCTGAGCACACGGATTCCTGCAGATTTTCAATCAATGAATTCAAGAGGTTCGCCCCGTAGTAACGTCACAGAAATAAATCTGAATAATTGTCAAAGGTGAGTGATTTCATAGAATTACAGAGAATATACAGCATAGAAACGTACCATTCAACTCAATCAGTTCATGCTGGTGGTTTACCTCTCTACTTGAGTCTCCTTCTTGCAAGACACTAATCTCATGGGAAGCGAGGAGGTCAGTGCAATATAAGGGCATAACACGTACAGGGTTATTGTGGCACTGAGTATAGTACCACCCACAGAGTCATGTTACCCAGGCCTAGGGGTCAGCATGGTGTTAAGCAGTTATGTGTAAAGGCCTACACAGGGAGATAGCTCCTACTCTGTATCCTTTACTGTACATGCGAAAACAGTCTTAGAAATGAATAAAGACTCACAGTTAACCTCCTGAAGACTACGAAGACTGCTTTAGGAGTCTCCATTGTGTAACCAACACCTTCCTAAAAGTCAGAGGGTGTTATAAGCCAGCAGAGCAAATCCAAAGTGTTTTTTTAACGGATATCTGCACCAATAGTGAAGTATCTGTCTTTAAAAATGACTTGAGCTAATGGTCTGATAACCTGCATCCCAATGCACCATCATAACAATAGTAGAGCGAGACGTCAGCTGGTGACAAATTGTTCCCCTGAAGTCAGCATATTCACAAAAAGCAACTCCTCCCGAATAGTCTGACTTCCCCACCCTATCACTCCACAACTGACCTCTAAAGAACAAATGGTCCTTCTAAATTTCTTTGGGTCCCACTTCCACTGGATCCATCCCTGCAAAGTATGGGTTTCATGCAAGCGTGTATGCTGCCTAGGGCAGTGTTTTTCAATTTTTTTTTCCGGGGACCCATTTTTACCAACCGGCCAACCTTCGGGACCTACGCCGGCCGACCTTCACGACTCACGCCGGCCGACCTTCGTGGCCCACCATTTTCTCTTACCTTTAATGCGAGAGGAGAGCCTGTTTGGTCCTCATGATCTCACTCAAATCAGGTTCACAGGAGGAGAGCTTGGATTTCGTGCCTCAGTTTGTAAACTCTGAGTAGCTTCCCTGTTGACTGATCATTACAGTAACTCTTCAAGCGGACGAAGTCCACCGTCATTGGAATTGACTGGTCACTGTTTTGATTCAAATCTTGAATGTAGTCTAAAAGGTCAGCCAAAAACTTATAGCCACCCTTCAGTACACTGAGGGCGATGATGTGATGATTCCCATGGCTTTCATTATATCCCTTGCCAAATGTTCAGTTCTGTCCATGCCGCCACCATGCCACGATCGCACTTTGATCCCGGGTTCAGGTCTCAACACTCCAGGGCCGCAGGCGCACTGATGAGCGGGCACACATGCACAGTGCGCCCACATTTTTTTAGCTGGTCGCGGCCACCATTTTCAAAGCCGCTTGCAGCTGACATTGTTAATAGCCGGCTGCTGCGGCTGTTGTGCGTGAATTCCCGCGATCGGGAATGCCACGATGGCTGGCTCCGCGACCCTCCCGACACCCACCCGCGGGTCGCGACACCCATTTTGAAAATGCCTGGCCTAGGGCAACGGAGAACAGAGTGGTGGCAATTTTATATAATTCCACTTCTTCCACTTATGTCTACATAGGAGGTGATAGCTCCAAGCACTGCCCATCCCAACTGCCAGTAAAAAGCACAAAATGAGGCAGATTCAGGTTCCACCTCAATTTCCAGTCCTCCTCCATCTCACCTCGAGGCCAAATTACAGATGAAAATTTGAGACTTAAATATATACCTCTACATCTTCTGTCACACTTTAGTCACTCCACTGGCATATTTACACTGCAGCTACTAATCTGAGATGGGTTCCTGAATCCCAGCCAGGCAGATCCCCATTTACTTACTTGCTCCTTCTCAAAATACCACCAGTTTTCAAGACAGAGGGAGGGATTTTCCGGCCCTGCCCGCCGACAGAATCTTCCGGTCACATCGAAGTCGATTCCCCCGCGGCAGGACGAGCGAACAATGCAAATTGCCATTGACTTCAGTGGGTCTGGAAGATCCAGCCAGTGGTCAATGGCAAGATGCCTCCGCCATGGGAAAACCTGCTGCGAGCAGGTAGAAAAGTCGGGCCCAGGATTCATCAGCTTGCTGTAGGAGCAGGAATGGGATTTATGCCAGAACTACACCTACTTCTAAAATACAGAGTGAATTCTGGTAGAAGTTTGTGTGCTAGAAGATGTCTTAGATCCTGGATCGAAGGCATCTATATGTGGCCAACAATACAATTTAGCAAACTTGCATAACATTATCCAAACACTTTGTGAGGTTGGCACTGACGAGCTTGGGTGTGTTGGTCAGCTCTAGGGTTAGCAAAGTACTTCATGAGTATATAATCTCATGTGAAACTCATGATTCACAGACACTAAACAAACTAAAACAAATTCTCATCTTTTATGTACCTCACTGATCTCATTCCAGGAGAAGATATTAATTATGGTGCTAACTTAATTTGACAATGTTTAATCAACTTATCTCAGAGTTGGCTCCCAGCTCTAGCCCAATAGATCCATTCTGGCCTGTAGCCAAGTTCCAATAAATATTGTAGGCTGCATTATTTCAGTTATAGGGAAGTTTTCTCAATGTATTCTTTTGCCATTACTCAACCAATCCTGCTCCGACCTGCAAACACTCAAACTGGTCTCTCTCGCTGCCACCTTATGCCAGTGACTTACATTGCACAAACTACACACAGTGTCAGAGCCTGTAGGGAAAGAGGAGGGATTAGAGTAGACAGTTTCAGTAAAACAGCTGGCACAAGCTCGATGAGTTGAACAACCTCCAACTGTGTTCCAAATTCTATGATTCTATAAACAATGAGCACAGGGTTGCGGGGACACAGGCCTCAAGCAATGTTACTAATTAGAGAGAGAAAACAAAAAACTTTATTTCCCCCAAGCAGCAGTGAATCGGAGGGGTTCGTTTGTCAGGTCGACGCACAAGTAGCCTTCACATCGGCCAATCTGCCGGCCACTGACGCACGCCTGGCCCAGATTCGCCAGGAGACTGCAGCTGACCCCCTTCTACAGCGTGTAATGCGCCACATGAGGAAGGGGTGGCTCAAGGGGCAGTGCCCACAATTCTACAATGTCCGGGACGACTTGGCCGTCACTGATGGTGTCCTCTTGAAGTGGGACCGGATCGTGATCCCACACAGCATGCACCAGCTTGTCCTCGAACAACTGCACAAAGGCCATCTCGGAGTTGAAAAGTGCAGGCGGAGGGCCCGAGAGGCGGTGTACTGGCCGGGCATCAGCGACGACATCGCCTACATGGTGCTCAACTGCCCGACCTGCCAAAGGTTTCAGCCGGCGCAACCCCCTGAGACACTTCAGCCCCATGAGTTGGTCACGTCCCCCTGGGCAAAGGTGGGTGTGGACCTCTTTCATGCGCTCGGCAGGGATCATCATTCTGATTGACTATTTCTCAAATTATTCAGAGGTCATACGCCTGCACGACATGACATCATCAGCTGTCATCCGGGCATGCAAAGAAACCTTTGCTCGCCTTGGAATTCTGCTCACCGTCATGTCTGACAACAGGCCTTGCTTTGCGAGCCAAGAATGGTCTTCCTTTGCCACTTCATACAACTTCATGCACATGACGTCCAGTCCCTTGCATCCCCAGTCGAATGGCAAGGCGGAAAAGGGAGTCCACATTGTGAAGCGGCTCCTCTGCAAGGCTGCTGATGCCGGATCTGACTTCTGTTTAGCCCTGCTGGCCTATCGCTCGGCCCCACTGTCCACGGGCCTCTCACCAGCCCAGCTGTTGATGGGTCGCACCCTCAGGTCCACTGTGCCATCCATTCATGTTCCTGAACCCGACCATGCTCCAGTACTGCGAAGGATACAACAACAGCGTGCTCAGGAGAAGGTGATACATGACGCTCGGGCAACTGATCTTCCTGCCCTGGCGCCTGGAGACAATGTCCGCATACACCTACCGGAGGGTGGCTGGTCGCCAACCACCGAGGTTCTCTGCCACGTGGCTCCCCGCTCGTTCCTGTTTCGTATGCCTGATGGCTCCATTCGCCAACGTAATCGGCGGGCCCTTCATCTGGTTCCGCGCTCGCTACAAGATCATGCACCGCTGCCACGCCCTCCTGTTGTCCCTGATGTCGACTTCGTTGAGCTTCCTGCCACTCTGTCTATTTCTCTCTCGCCCGTGGCCAGGCCCATTCCTCAGCCGGTGGATCCTGACGCACCCTTGAGGCGGTCAACCCAAATTCGTCACCCACCTGATAGACTTGACTTATGAGCTTGTTAGCACATTGGCTCACTGAACTGTTTTGCAATACTGTTAACGTGTTTCTTTCTTGTCGTCCCAGAAGTTCTCTCTCGTCGTTTGCTGATTGCATTTGTTCTGTTATTGGTACAACCTCGTTGCTCTGTTGCACCTGACACCTTCCTCTGTATATAGTTTAGCCTCATGTACATGTTGTAAATATTGCGCACACATACTCAGATGTACTCAGTACACACTTCTATTTATTAGCTTGTAGGCATATATCCTTGTGAAAAGGGGGGATGTCATGATATCCACATCAGTATATCATGGTGCAATCACACACACACTGATGGACAGGTAATTGGACCAACCAACACACACACAACATCGCAGCCAATCACCAGTGAGAGCACACGCACTATAAAACAGGGAACACTACAGTTCCCGCTCATTCTACCAGGAGATAGCTCAGAGCTCACAGCGTGCCACTCAGACATAGACCATGTGCTGAGTGCCTCACCTAGATAGTGATAGGGCTGGGTCCACAGGTTAGCTGGTGAAGCACGAACCTCAGCCAGCAGTTAGTAGTTGTTATTGTTTAAGACAATAAAACAGAGTTGTACCATCTACTTCCGTGTTGGATCATTTGTGCATCGGAACACCCAACACGACAGATCTGTGAACCAGCTAGTTTGAGGTTGATTGATGCTTGGATCAATACCAGTGTGAATAAGATTGGGAATGATCCAGAATTATAGAGATATTGCTAGTAGTGCAATTGCCTCAGTTTTCTCTGAGGACGTTGGTGAAGGAACTTAGATAATTTTCTTTCACTTTTCGCTTCTTATTATTCGCAGATTTTAACACATAATGCTATTTCTGTGGCATTCTCCACTAAGGACGTTTCACAAATGCTTAAAAACAGACACTTAGGGCGGCTTGTGGCGCAATGGATAGCACTGGGACTGCGGCGCTGAGGACCCGGGTTCGAATCCCAGCCCTAGGTCACTGTCCGTGTGGAGTTTGCACATTCTCCCCATGTCTGTGTGGGTTTCACCCCCACAACCCAAAAGATGTGCAGGTTAGGTGGATTGGTCACGCTAAATTGCCCCTTAACTGGGAAAAAAAAATTGGGGTGCCAAATTTATTTTAAAAAACAGACACTTTACAGAACTGCAGACTCTGGGACAGATTGACTGTGTCTTATTAAAAAAATTATCCCAAATAATTATTTTGTTGAAAGGTTAATTTACAACTTGAAACGGTCAAAGGAATGACAGGTTACAACAGTAGAATGACAATGCTTGGAAGTGGGAGATATTGAAACTCGTGTTGTCCCTCGCCTAAAGGCCACGTTTTTCCTTGTGAGCTAAGCAATATTAGAAGTTTAATTATGTGCCAAGCCTGGCCATGAATCAATGCACTGATGTGAGACTGGATAACAAGAAGAGACGCTCCAACAAACTGTGCAACACAAACACGACACATCCAAGAATGAGAGAAGATCAAAAGTGCTTTCAAGATCATCGATGCTGACAACTTTCCCCCCAAAACACAACATTTTGCAAAGAGCTCAAGCAAGCACTGTAATTCAGCTACATCCCAAGACATAAAATAATTTATGATGGAATAACATGAAAGCACTAGCTGAGACAAGCAACCAAATCAATATATGGTACATCTGATGTACCGAGGTCATCTAAGAATAAAGAAGGAACTTGCATTTCAATAGCCCCTTTCATGACCCCAAGATATCCCAAAGCTCTTCACAATCAGTGAAGTGCGTGTCAAGTATAATCAAGGTCGTAACCATGTCGGAAATGCAACAGCCCAGTTCCACACAGCAATGTCCCACAAAAGGAAAGTGACAACGATTTGGAGTTTTATGTGGAGGACATGTGGAGGAGTTATCAGGAGGTTCCCAGCTGTGTACAATTTCACTGATCACTAACTGTGCCTGACTAGGACCCTCAAAGATTCCATAATAATTTCCTGAGTGTGAAGGTTCTGCTCTGATAGGTCAAATCTCCGTGAATGCAAAGCTGGATTTTGAGACAAGATGAGGTGCAAGATTTCAAACTTTCACCTTGGATCGGCTCCCCAAGGTGATGACCTCCCTCCACCCCCGAACATGTTGCCGGAGGTGGTGTCTGCACCTAGCTGCCCCACAGCAACAGGTAGCCAATCAGATCAATTGAAGGACCAACTGCAGGGTGTGGTTCTAATGCTGCCAGCATCTTCCTGGCATTAGATGGCTTCCTGCTGAGTCAGCAGCAGCTTAGAGGTGACCTCCTGGCAGGAAGCAGAACAACTATTAGGTCCACCTGTCCACGAATATGCCGGAAGCGTGCGAAGGCCGCAGCATCAGCCTCAATACTTCCTTCAGAGGGGATTCCTCTCTACACTGATGGCCTTCAGTTTGCTTCAAATATTTAACAGATTTCTAAAGGCACCCCCATGTTTTCCTACCTGCCTCATTTGCGGGCCTTCCTACTGGACCTTCCACCTCAGGAGCCTGCTGTCTTTAATTGGACGGTGAGTGCATCCGGCCTGTCAATTAGCTGCTTCGTCGAAGATTGGAGCACCTGTGGATGGGGTCGGCGTCCAGAACTGCTCACAATGCCTCAAATTGCTCAACAGGCAAATGATTCTGCCCACCATGTCTAATAAAACTGAGACAAATTAATGTTTATTTGTACACAAAGTTAAACATTCAGGCCTTGTTGAAAATTGTGATGGTTAATGGACAGTGTGTTTTGTGAACAGAGGTGTCAATGTCTTACCTTTCTTCAGTTCTGATGAAAGGTCATCCTCGACCTGTACCAGTAACTGTTTCTGTCTATAGATTCTCCTCGGCCCACTGAATATTTCCAGCATTTGTTGTTTTTATGTTACCATCCGTGACTTGCATTGAAGCAATTAATGGGCCAGATTTTGCTGTCAGTCTTGGCCTTTTGGCTAAGATCAAGTGTCAGATCAAGCCCAAGATGAGGCGCAAAGCCTTTTCTTGTCAGCTTAGATCTACTGTCCATGTGGAGTTTGCACATTCTCCCCGTGTCTGTGTGGGTCTCATCCTCACAACCCAAAGGTTAGGTGGATTGGCCACACTAAATTGCCCCTTAATTGGAAAAAAATAATTGGGTACGCTAAATTTACTTTTTTTAAAAAAAAGTGTCAGCTTGGATTTTGCATGGTTCCCTCATGGAGACCATGTGGAGACCGGGTTCAATGTGAATTTGAATTGGTTTTTGGAGCAAGCAAGGAGATGGATCAAGGGCTTGCCATGTCCACTCTGCGCATTGGCTTTGTAACTTTAAGAACGGAATAAAAGTGCTTTAAAAAATAACAGGCTAATGGTGTCCCTATTATTTATGTGTAATTGGCAAGCAGATGAGCTGTGAGGTCTGAATATCCAAAGGTTGGTGTCAAGGTTGTGCCACTCCACTGTTAGTGATGCGACCATCAATTCACTCAAGGACTCGTGTCGGAGTAAAACAGTGGTTTTAATTAACTATCAACGGTATCCTGTAGACCATCGGGGTGCTCAACATGTGCGTAGTGCGGGTTTGAGTGTAGGAGCTTTATCATAGAATTTACAGTGTAGAAGGAGGCCATTCGGCCCATCGAGTCCGCACCGGCTCTTGGAAAGAGCACCCTACCCAAGGTCAACACCTCCACCCTATCCCCATAACCCAGCAACCCCACCCAACACTAAGAGCAATTTTGGACACTTAGGGCAATTTATCATGGTCAATCCACCTAACCTGCACATCATTGGACTGTGGGAGGCACCCGGAGGAAACCCACGCACACACGGGGAGGATGTGCAGACTCCGCACAGACAGTGACCCAAGCCGGAATCGAACATGGGACCCTGGAGCTGTGAAGCAATTGTGCTATCCACAATGCTACCATGCTGCCCCTACCGAGCTGGACCCTCTCTACCAGGGGATCGATCTTATGGGTCCGAACGTGTTTCCGGAGGAGAACCGGACCCTGTGTCATCAGCCAGGGTGGGAGCGAGGCCCCTGAGGTAGTCCCCCTAGGGAAAATAAACAAGCGGTCATGAGGAGTCTGGTTTATGGCCGTGCAAAGGAGGGACCTAATAGCATGGGGCGCATCGGGGAGGACTTCCTGCCAGTGGGAAACCGGGAGATTCCTGGACCGTAGGGTCAGTAGGACGGTCTTCTAGACCATTGTGTTCTCCCTCTCCACCTGTCCGTTTCCCCAGGGATTGTAACTGGTAGTCCTGCTCAAGGTGATGCCTTTACTGAGCAGGTACTGACACAGTTCGTCGCTCGTGAACGACGAGCCCCTGTCGCTGTGGACGTAGTTGGGGAAACCAAACAGAGTGAAGACACTGTGCAGGGCTCTGATAACAGTGGGGGTGGTCATATCGGGGTACGGGATGGCAAACGGGAAACGGGAGAACTCATCAATAATATTGAGAAAGTAGGTATTGTGGTTATTCGAGGGGAGGGGCCCTTTGAAATCGATACTGAGGCGTTCAAAGGGCCGGGATGACTTTACCAGGTGGGCCTTATCTGGTCGATATAAGTGCGGTTTACACTCCGCACAGATTTGGCAGTCCCTGGTTACAGCTTTGACCTCCTCGGTGGAGGTCAGGTTGCAGGCCTTGATATAATGGGCGAGCCGGGTGGCAGAGGTTGTCGTGGATAGCCCGTAGTCGGTCCTCTTGTGCCGTGGGACAGGGCATCTGGGGACTCTTTGAGCTTCCCAGGACAATATCGTAATTATAGGTGGAAAGCTCGATTCTCCACCTCAAGATCTTATCGTTCATGATTTTGCCCCGCTGCGTATTGTCGAACATGAAGGCTACCGATCGTTGGTCGGTGACGAGGGTAAACCTCCTACCAGCAAGATAGTGCCTCCAGTGCCGCACGGCTTCCACGATGGCTTAAGCCTCTTTTTTGACCGAGGAGTGTCGAAGTTCAGAGGCGGTGAGGGTGCGTGAAAAAAACGCAACCGGTCTGCCTGCTGGATTGAGTGGCGGTGAGAGCGACCTCTGATGTGTCGCTCTCCACCTGGAAGGGGACGGACTCGTCCGCCGCGCGCATCGCGGCTTTGGCGATGTCTGCCTTGATGCAGTTGAAGGCTTGGCGGCCTCGGCTGCCAGAGGGAAAAGGGTGGCCTTAAATAGACAAAATGGCTTTGTCCGCATACTGGGGGATCCACTGGGCGTAGTAGGAAAAAAAACCAAGGCACCTCTTGAGGGCCTTGGGACAGTGAGGGAGTGGGAGTTGCGGGAGGGAGCGCAGACGGTGAGGGTCGGGCCCTAGGACTCCGTTTTCCACGACGTAGCCGAGGATGGCTAGCCTGGTGGTGCGGAAAACACATTTCTCCTTATTATAGGTGAGATGAAGTTTTTGGGCGGTTTGGAAAAATCAGTGGAGGTTGGCGTCGTGGTCCTGCTGATCATGGCCGCAGATGGTGACGTTGTCCAAGTACGGAAACGTGGCCCGCAGCCCGTACTGGTCCACCATTCAGTCCATTGCTCGTTGGAACACCAAAACCCCATTCGTGATGCCAAAAGTAACCTGGAGGAAATGAAAAAGGCGGCCGTCTGCCTCAAACGCCGTGTAGTGGCGATCCTCTGGATGGATTGGGAGCTGGTGGTATGCAGACATCAGATCCACCGTGGAGAACACACGATAGTGAGCGATCTGATTGACCATGTCTGCAATCCGGGGAAGGGGCTACGCATCAAGTTGCGTAAACCGGTTAAAGGTGTGGCTGTAATCAACCACCATCCGGAGCTTCTCCCCAGTCTTGATGACCACACCTGAGCTGTCCAGGGGCTATTGCTGGCCTCTATGACTCCTTCCCGCAAGAGACGCAGGACCTCAGACCTAATAAATATTCTGTCCTGCATGCTATATCGCCTGCTGCGAGTGGCTACTGGCTTGCAATCAGTGGTGAGATTAGCGAAGAGGGAAGGAGGGTTGACTTTCAGAGTGGCTAGGCTGCACACAGTGAGTGGGGGCAGGGGTCCACCAAAGCTAAGCGTCAGGCTCTTGAGATTACATTGAAAATCGAGCCCTAAAAGGAGGGGGGCCCTCTCCTAAAAGGAGAGGACTGGGAGCACGTACAGCTGGAAATTAGTGTACTCAGTGCCCTGTACCGCTAAGGTTACCGTAGTGCACCCTCGGATTTGTACCGAATGTGGCCCGGAGGCGAGCGAAATTGTTTGTTGCACCGGGAATATTGGGAGCGAGCAGCAGCTTACCAGATCCGGGTGGATGAAACTCTCGGTGCTCCCGGAGTCGAACAGGCAAGGTGTCTCGTACCCGTTAACCCGGACGGCCATCATGGAGCTCTTGAGGTGTTTGAGATGTGGCTGGTCGAAGGTGACTGCGCTGAGTTGAGGGTAACCGGCGGCGTGGTCGGCTGTGCTGGGGCGGCCCCCCGGTGACTGTCCAAGCAGGTCGTACGCGTCGAGCAGCGTAGCAGATGGCGTCCAAGATGGCAGTTGATCAAGCGTGGCGGGCGTCGAGGAAGATGGCGTCCCCCATGGATAGCACGTGGCCGGCCGCGTGGGGGAGGATGGCCAAAATGGCGGCCCCCATGAGTCGCACGTGCTGTGTGGAGTCGGAGTCGGCAGGCACGCTGCCACATTGTGGGCCTGAGAGTCGGTAGTCCGGGTCTGAGAGTTTGGGTGCGAGGCAGACCTTGGCGAAGTGCCCTTTTCGGCCGCAACTGTTGCAGTGCGCATTGTGGGCCGGGCAGTGCTGTCGAGGGTGTTGAGGCTGACCGCAAAAATAACAAGGCAACCCCTCATGATGAGCGGGGGGGCGCGCAGCACAGGCCTGGGGTAGTCTCTGGTCGGGAGCCCACGAGGGGGTCGAGTGTTCGGCTGGAAATGCAGTGAGGCTCTGGAAAGTGACCTCCAGTGAAGTCGCCAGTTTCACCGTCTCGTCAAGGTCCTGGGCCCCTTTCTCGAGCAGTCGCTGCCGCACGTAATTTGATCTGAGCCCCGCAACGTAGACGTCTCGGACGGGGAGCTCCATGTGCTGAGTGGCCGTAACGGCCTGATAGTTGCAGTTGTGCGCGAGGGCTTTGAGGTCACGCAGATGGTCGTCGAGTGACTCCCCGGCGTGCTGGCGTCGAGTAGTGAGAATATGTCGCGCATAGACCTCGTTCACAGGCCACATGTAGATGCGCTCGAGGATTGCGAGAGCGGCGGTATATGAGGTGGCCTCTTCGAGTTGCACAGAAATGCGGTGACTCACCCGTGCGTGGAGGAGACTCAATTTTTGTTCGTCTGTGATGGATGGCGTCGACGACGTGGCAAGGTAGGCCTTGAAACACCGCAGCCAGTGTGAAAACATTTCTTTCGCCTCCGCGGCCTGTGGATCGAGCTCCAGTCTGTCAGGTTTGAGGGCTGACTCCATAATCGTTTTTGTTCAGATAGTTAATTAAATTGATGCGACCATCAATTCACTCAAGGACTCGTGTCGGAGTAAAACTGTAGTTTTAATTAACTATTAACTTTTGCCTGCCTGCGACTGGTACATACTGAGGACAGTCCCACAGGCCAGCTACTCTTACACACCTTCAAAGGGGCGGAGCCATGGGCTGAGCCCGTACATGCTCCAACCTCCTCCAACATCTCCCCCTGTGGGTGAAGCCATACAATGACCCACAGATAAAACCGACAGGGTTAATAACATAAAACATAACTGGTGAATTAACTGTATTTACAAACATAGAACATAACTGGTGAATTTACTGTATTTACATTCACCACAGTTAGCGTGTGAAAATGGCGGTTCACTCTCTCTGTCTGCCTCAACTTTGAAAGGCTTTGAATGTGAAGTTGTTGTATTTGCACTCCGATACGAGCTAAACCTGTCGCGACATTTAGAGCTAATAAATAGCAATGTGAGTACTTTTATAAACAACAAGGTAATTGTTGATGTCTATCAATCAACTCTCATTCCTTCAGTTTGTGAATTGTTTTCAGAGATTATAAGAGTGTGTTTTTCTGTCTTATTTTTTCCAAGTTTCTTAATCCGATTTTTTCTTTCCCCCCTCTTTATTACTCTTTTTGACATTGAAACAGCCCACTATAATTCACCCTCCCATTCAGTGTTTCTGTTGTTTATTTTCCAGCCCTTCAAACTCATTGGTTAAGTTGATACACTATTTGTTGCTTGCCCAGTTCACTCTGGACCCAGATGCCCTGCTTCTCTTGCTGAGCAGTTGTCAGTACTCACTTTCAACAATGGTGTGGGCAACAAAATCATTCAGTTGAAGTATGCAGGGGCACACAAATTAACAGCAGACACCGTTAGACGCCCTGCAATAGTGAATTCTAGTTCTTTGGGGTTTGCAATTAACTTATCAATGAATGTTTGAACTAAACTATTTCTGTTCTGACATGCATTAGAGATTATGATCATGATGTACACTGGGGCCAATTAGCAAGTTTTAAATAGAATGCTATTATTGCAAACAATTTGTCTTCATGTCGCCACGTTTTACTGAAGTCTATGAGGGGGATATTAATTGCAATACTTTTTATTAAAAATTGAATAAGCAACAAATTAATAATTTTACATACCTGTGGTAGTCAAGTTGCTACAATAGGACTGTCATTTATTGTGGTTATGCAATTTCATCATAGAATTATCATTAAGATTCATTAAATATCAGGATGTTAATCGTGTATTACATTGGGAAAGAGCATCTCTTTATTAAATGTTTCTGATTTACGGTAAGGTTGTATTAATATGATCAAGCAACATTTTAATATTTTCAAAATACACCACTTAATTTAGATAAAAAAACTGAAGTGTGCAATACATTCCAGACATGTGCGGGCATTCAGTATCTGCATCCTTTTTATCAATGAGCTATTTCTTCAAGATTTCAGTCGGTGGTTTATTGGAATAACTTGTACATCTGTTGCAAATGGGCAAAGGTTTCTATCAAATATTAAGAGCTATGTAGACTACAGGGATCAGCAAACATGACTGAACCACTCATGTCGATCTTTTTTTTTGTTACACTCAGGCTGCCTCAGTTTACTTCCCAGAGGACTGGTGAAAAAGGTTAAAGGTAGCATCACCATCCAGCTGAAAGTCAAGCCGTCAAACAGCACATGTTTAATCAGGACACAAAGAGAGGGTGAATTTGCTGATAACCTTTGGCATCGCTCTGGAATTCCAAGTCTATGTGTTTCCCAAGGTAGTTGTGCCCCCTTGTGAATATAGGGAGAAACTTTCCTTGTGCTGCTTCCTCTGCACGTGGTTCTTAAAGGGCCTGCAGGCATCCCAGCAGATAAATTAGATAACGGGTAATGGTTCTTTCGTGGACCTAAGGTAGGAAATGATGTTCTTCAGAATATTGTAGAATTCTTATGAAGTTAATAGATACCTGGTTAAAAAAAAGCTGTTTGCTCCATATCTAGAACAAATAGATATGGGGCTGGTTTAGCACAGGGCTAAAGAGCTGGCTTTTAAAGCAGATCAAGGCAGGCCAGCAGCATGGTTCAATTCCCGTACCAGCCTCCCCGAACAGGCGCCGGAATGTAATGACTAGGGACTTCCCAGTCACTTCATTTGAAGCCTACTTGTGACAATAAGCAATTTTCATTTTTTTGTGAGGGCCACGAAGAATCCAGCACGAGTTTTAAGGATACAAAGTAATAACATTTATTTACAATAACATATATATTTATAACAGCAGCAGCAACTTCCCTTGCTGCACGCTCCTTCCTGCTGGTTCCAAACTGGCCAGCTTTATTTATACTAGGAGTTTACTAATGGTTTCTCCGCCCCCTCATTGGGGAAGCTCATACTCCCACAGGATTGTGGGATTGTCATTAGTCCCCAGCCAATGGTAAGCAGGCAGGTTATAACACATTTCATTTTATTTCATTTCAAATAAACAATCCCTTAGCAGTCCGGAAGAAAACAAAGATAAGATGGTGCTCTCAGGGAGTCTTGTGGTGCCCTATGTACCCTCTTGTGCAGACAAATGTTTGGCAGCCACTTAACAAATGGCTCCCACCATGAGATGAGGTAAAAGATTGCATCTGCTAAAATGATGTGCAGAGGTGGGTACCTGTCCAGCTGCCATTCGCCAATGTGACCCGAACAAGTGATCAACAGAGTGAACAACCAGCCCCAAAAAATAAAGTATATTAACGGGTGCTCGAAGTAGGCAGCCATTGTCAGATAGAAGACCGGGTAAGATCTTCCACACTTTGGCTGGAAAGAAAAAGACTGCTGCAAACAAACAGACAAGAAACTGCCACCAAAACTGGGATTTTCCAGTCTCTCCCACCAGTGGGATTTTCCAGCCCCTCCCACGAGCAGGATTTTTTTAGCCCTTCCCACTACCAGGCTTTTCCTGTCCCTCCCATTGGCCGGATTGTCCAGTTCCTCCAAAGTCAATGGGAATTTTAATGGTTTGCTGCATCGCGCCGGCAAGACTCAAAAATCCTGGGTAGTCTTTAATTGGGGCTGTTTAGCACACTGGGCTAAATCGCTGGCTTTGACAGCAGACCAAGGCAGGCCAGCAGCACGGTTCAATTCCCATAACAGCTTCCCCGAACAGGCGCCGGAATGTGGCGACTAGGGGCTTTTCACAGTAACTTCATTGAAGCCTACTTGTGACAATAAGCGATTTTCATTTCATTTCATTTCAACTTATGCAGTGTATTTATTCTGTTGTTTCTTACTTAACTCGGTTTAAATGACCACTAACCTTGACCCCATTTTGGGTAATCTGCGACTCACAAACTCAACCAAAATCCTACACAAATTAACATTTAGAGCATTATGATTAATAATAAGCGCTTATATAAAAACATAGAACCTTCGGCCCTTCGTGCCCTTTGGACCACCGAATATCAAATTTATCCACATTATGCTGCATCTGCCATGCGTATGCCCACTCACTCAGCCTGTCGAAATCCCACTGAAGCATCTCTGCGTCCTCCTCACAGGTTACTCTCACACATATTTTAAAATAAATTTAGACTATCCAATTATTTTTTTCCAATTAAGGAGCAATTTAGCATGGCCAAACCACCGACCCTGCACATATTTTGGGTTGTGGGGGGTGAGACCCACACAGACACAGGGAGAATGTGCAAACTCCACACAGACAATGACCCAGGGCCGGAATCAAACCTGGGACCTCGGTGCCGTTCCCACATAACTCTGTATCATCTGGAAATTTGGTGATATTACATTTAGTTCCCACGTCCAAATCATTAATACATTATGTGAACAGTTGGGGTCCTTGCACAGATCCTTGCGGTACCCCACTAGTCACTGCCTTCCAATCAGAAAAAGGCCCATTCATTACAACTCTTTGCTTTGTAGCCACCTAAATTGGCCAACTCCCGATTTAAAATGGCTAACGGCAAAGGCTGATGGGAAAGTCTGCAACACAGGCAGAAACCAGCAGGTGCAGGTTTGCTGTGTATTTAACTCTGCAAAAGCCCAGACTTCATCGATACCAGCGACCATCAGCATAACAATGTAGCAGCCATCTACATACTGATGAGCAATCCACGGGGACAATGGCAACATTTGGGACATTCAAAACTAAGCCAGACTCCCCGGTGCCAACAGGAGCCAACACAAAAGAGGTTAACGAACACCTCAAGACCGCCCATCGATCAGGGAACCGCTCCAGTATTGGAGAAATCAAACCAAGCGATTGGAACGATGTCCAATCACCTAAAACCAGGTACAGGGTCCGCCCCGAAAGGCGGTAAGCCCCTGGGGACTATAAGAGTTAAGCCCCAAGTTCAAATCGCTCTCTTCGTCCTGCCCGGGTCACCCAGCAACGCGAACCAACCTTGACCGTGACCGGTGCAGTGACCACTGAAAGAAGTAAGTCTTGATTCAACGCTCGCTACGAGATAGGCGCTCCTAGCTACCAATCCGTACCAACTTCGAATCCCGCAGACTCAGAACCCGAACGAAAGGCCATTTGTTCCCCTGACTGGTGGGCCAGTCCGAAGTTAAGTATAGGCCTGTTAGTTATAGAAGTAGCTTAGACGTAGAATTTGTGCATCAGTAGCGATTACGGTGTATAATAAACGTGCTTTGATTTGAATCTTACTAATCGGTGTATTGAGTTATTGATCATTACTTGGACTTGAACCTCGTGGCGGTATCATAAAAATACCTGGCGACTCGAGAGCAAAGGTAATAAAACAGAGCAATTGAACCAACCGGAAAGTTAGCAACAGCTTCCTGTCTGCTAACCAGTTTTCTATCAATTTCAATCCCGCAATCACATGTGCTTTAACTTTACATAGTAATTTGCTATGTGATACCATAGATTATCATAGAATTTACAGTGCAGAAGGAGGCCATTTGGCCCATCGAGTCTGCACCGGCTCTTGGAAAGAGCACCCTACCCAAGGTCCACACCTCCACCCTAGCCCCATAACCCAGTAACCCCACCCAACACTAAGGGCAATTTTGGACACTAAGGGCAATTTATCATGACCAATCCACCTAACCCGCACATCTTTGGACTGTGGGAGGAAACCGGAGCACCCGGAGGAAACCCACGCACACACGGGGAGGATGTGCAGACTCCGCACAGACAGTGACCCAAGCCGGAATCGAACCTGGGTCCCTGAAGCTGTGAAGCAATTGTGCTATCCACAATGCTACCATGCTGCCCGGATACCTTGTCAAATATTTTCTGAAAGTCTAAATAAACCACATCCACTGGTTCACCCTGGTTAACTCTACTGGTTACATCTTCAAAGAATTCCAGTAGTTTTGTCAAGCATGATTTCACTTTCATAAATCCATGCTTACTTTGTCTGATTGTACCACTGCTTTCCAATTGCTGTGCTATGAAATCCTTGATAATGGACCCGAGCAACTTCCCTACCACCGACATTAGGCTCACTGTCTATAGTTCCCTTTTCTCTCTTCTTCCCTTTTTGAATAGCAAGCTTATATTAGCTACCCTCCAATCTGTAGGAACCATCCCAGAGTCTAAACAATTTTGGAAAATGACCACCAGTGGATCTACTATTTCGAGGGCCACTTCCTTAAGTACTCTAAGATGAAGATTATCAGGCCCTGGAGATTTATCCACCTTCAATCCTATTAACTTTCCCAAAACTATTTCTCTACCAATATTGATTTCCTTCAGTGCCCCAGTAAAACTTGTGTTCTTGGAACTTTCGGTACATTTTTTATGTCTTCCTTTGTGAAGACAGAGCAAAGTATGAGTTTAGTTTCTCTGCCATTTCTTTCTTCCCCATTATTAAATGTAAAGGGCCTCCATTTATTTTTGTCAATCTCTTTCATTAAAATAAGCTATATCACTGGTCCAGTCTCTGGCTGCTGGGATGCACATCCCGTCAATAAAATTATATAAAGCACCATAGTTCATATAGCTACGTTCATCCTGTGTACATTGTGAAGTTAATGATGTTCCTGCGCTTTGAAGTGCTTGTAGTTATTCTGAGATCTCAAGAGCCACCACGAGTCCCCACAGCTGCTGCTGTCGTTCCTGCCTTTCTTGAATGTTTAACCTAAAAATTCAAAGGAAAAGTGGAAAAGTGCCCTGGTCGTCACCAGGTGTTAGATGTTATTTGTATAAAGCTTTTCCTGTATGGGCCGAACACATGTGTTATTCAAGGGTTAGTAGTTCTTATATATTACAACCTTTCATATCTATTTTTCTAATTCTGTTGCGTTTCAACCCAACCTTGACGTATTTTTGCCTGGTTAATTAGCCAGTTTACAATAACTCAACTGTCTCAAATTCCTGAAGCTACTGCAAATATTGTGGCACTTGTAGTTACTTGTAAAGTTCTGCGCTATATGTTCTATGCTCTAACATCAAAGATCCATTCTGTATGGGACAGAGTGGGTTAACTAATCTGAATATATCTGACAATTCAAAACTTAAGATTTGTAAGTTCCAATTAAAGATACATCTTCAGCTGTTTTGTTTTTATTACTTTATCAGAATGACAAAGCCAGAGCTCAGAGTGTGGACAGGGGCAAACCCAGCACGGGTCAATTCTCTGCTGGTTTGAAAAGGGGTGGAGTAAAAGTTGGATTGCTGCCAAGTTCCCGTTATCAAGTGTCTTAGAACGATGTGTTTTTTTTGGAATATAGATTTGCTTTTAATCAGAGTTGTGCGGTTTTTTTTTTTTTAAAAAACCAGCTTCCACAGTATCTGAAGTTTTAATTTCCAAGCTAATTTTAAACATCTATTTTAAAATATCAAACACAATAAGTTATTGAATATATGACTGAATCAACTTTGCGCTGTATCTTGGTTCTCGACCAGAGTTCTCTACCAGGCGTCATTTTGTCACCACCCTTCTTTTGTTTAAACAAGAAACATGATCATGGACATATTTTATTTACCCATCTATCCTTTACACTTAATTCTGCAATTTCAGAATTAATACATCTGCGTTGTGTCAGGGAAGTTTTAACCCTGAACTAATGAAACACCGGCTTGGTCATATGTATTTCAACTGTAATATGTATTTCAACTATCCTAACTTCCAATGAACACCATAAAACTAATATTTTCTTATTCTTACATACGTGATTTTGTACCCTGATTAAAATTCCTCGTGCATCAAAATTACCCTGGAAATGTCAATGATAGCCTCTGAAAAGAAATATTTGTTAACTACGCTCAAACTATAATCTTTAAATCACAATGTCAGACGACACACCAAAATAAGTTCAGTAAAAATCCTTCTGGAGCCTATTCTAAAATTCCAGATTATACCCCCCAAGGTTACATTCTCAGAAGATAAATCTTAGCAGAGAGATATTAACATTCACAGACCAAACACACACACATTCTCACAGGTCGCAAATATCAGAGTAAAGACACAGCAATTTCACAATTGCTTAATTAAAATACTGAACAAAATCTTCCATTCTCCTTCGTCATAAAGCTTTATCTGTATTATTCCATTTAAGTCAATTTCCACTGATTAATTTTATAGGCATTAGCTATTCTTAGAGACGTATATTCCCTTGTGCAGATGACCTGCTTGCTGAAATCGTGATCTCAAACATTATTTATTCGTTCCTTTAATGTTACTCAAATTCCTTTCTTGTTCTTTAAACTGAATTCAATTTTCAATGTTCGCTATTTAACCAGTGTTTGAAAGAGATAGTACTGGATGTTTATTTTTTTTTGATTCAAATGAATTGAATTACTGAGTTTATCTGGACAGCTTGAAACGATCTGAAGTTATTCTAGACAAGAATCCATTATTAAGTTTCTAACCTTAATCTTGTATTGACTTTACTCCCCATTTTTTTATTTCGTTTTGGGAGGGGATTTGTCATCCTCAGATATTTCTGAACAAAAAGCTGATTCAGCGTTTCAGCCCCTTTCTGATCTTCTGGACTTTACTTTATTTGATTTTTTTTTCTCTTTCTTTTCCTTTGGACATGTCTAAACTTTTAGTTAATTTTAAAATGTCCATTTCCAGGGAGCCTGTTTCTTTCCCCTCTCCTTGAGCCATAATTGTAGCAGTTTTCTGTGATTCTTTGCCAGTTTGCACAATCTGTACTGCCGCTATCTTTTCTCGCTTTATTGCTATGCTTAAAATGATTTGTTGTGAATGTGGGAGAGTGAGAGCTCAATTCCTTTGAACTAGCCTGTTTTTCAAACAGTGTGAAGGCTTAATTTCTGTAATTTGTTCTTCTAACTGGTGAACTAAGATGACTCCTGCTTTATTTGTCTTATCTCACTTCTGTGTATCTCACCATTTTCTCTGTTCCACAGGGGGCTGCGTCGGGATCCCATCCATCTTTGATCATTGTTTTTTTTGTACCAGAATATTTTGCTCTTACCCGAACGCCAGGCTCATGGATCCCTGGGGACCCCAGAAAAGCAGCCTTGTGCCTCTCTTTTCTTTTCCATGATGTTTTAACCGTGTCCTCTCTATCACCCGCGTATCCGGTGTGACTCGGCGATTGTGCTCAGAGGCTTTACCTATTGTCCACCCCCGTAGGGTGGAGGTCCTGTCGCTTGGCATGGTGTCATGATAAATTTTGTGACCGTTATTCACTCAACAGACTGTGCATCTCAGATTCCCAACTAACTCTGGCCGTCACCTGAGATCTCAATTGCCCCCTTAATTCAGGCTCAGCATGGGTCCTCGAGCAGCCAATTAGGACTAAAGAAAATGGTATAGCGAACCAACAAAACAAAACCAAAAAAAAGAAATTTTAAACTGAGTCTTTTACTCACTTGGCCTTGATACCAGATTCGTTGGATTTTGCTTTGCCAACCGTCCGCCTCGCCGTGTGTCTCTAATTTCTGGTGGTCAAGGGTTTGACTACTCGCCTTGTCCACCGGCTTGAGCGGCTTTCGGCTCAGCAACATCCTGACAACTACACCAAATGTTAGAGGTGGAAATATTCACACGAAGGCCTGAGTATAAGTAAAAAAGCAGTTTATTATGTCAGAATTCTGGGAGCCAAGGTCTGAGACTCCGCAGCCTTTGACAGCACCTTATCTCACTTGAGCTAAGGCTCACACGGGTTAATATACAGATTCAAGGGGTGGAATTCCGAAGGGCCTGTACTGTGCTGTACTGTTCTATGTTCTATTCTAATGAGTTGTATTCTCATTTACATACAATCAATCAACTATATTCGCGTCACACTTATTACATGCAGTCAATCAATTTTCCGAGCATCCCAGTTATCACATATAGGGTTAAAATGGGTGTTGTCAGTGGGTGAGCAGGACGGCTGCAGCAACAAGAGCTCCCGCTGGTGGCCACGATTCGCGGCGATTTCGGGGAAATCCCCGAGTCGTCACGCACCCCCCGATTATCGTCGGCCTTTGGGGCCGTCACGAGCAGCCAGCGGGGCTGGTTTAAAAACCAGCAAAGAACCCCACGCGGGTGTCAGGCATCGGGGGTTGAGGCGGTGGGCCCGGCGTGGTGTCGAGGTCAGAGCAGCGGCGATGGAGCTACGAGGAGGCCGAGGCGGTAGGCCCGAGGCCAGAGCACCACGTAGGGAGGGTGCTCCATGTCGGATGGCTCCCACCTAGGAGGAAGAAAGAAGGCTGAAGCCTGGTCCCAGGGGAGCTCTGGGTGAATGCAGAGGAGAAAGAAAGAAGGTTTAAGAAAGTTTGGTAAAAGTTTTATTTTCTCTCCCCTTTTTTTTTCAAAAAAAGAATAAGCCAGATTGATGAAGGACAGGAGGGTGAAGGGGGAGAGAGGAGAAAAGAAAGAAGATAAAAAACAATAAGCTGCTAAAGGATGCGAAGAGCAACATCGAAGAAAGGAGGAAACTTGGGTTCGCCGCTGAAGGAGAAGAAGAGCAAAAGTGTTGATAGGATGGCGGAAGCCGAACTGCAAGGTGGGGCCGCACTACTTACGGTGTAGAAGATGATCGAGGTGATGGCATGGAGCTGGAAAAACAGTTTGTGAGGCACATGGAGGCCTTGAGGAAAGAGATGGTGGTCGTGTTGAAGTCATTGGCGGAGGAGGCAATCGGCCCGATGAGGGTGGAGGTAGCAAAGGCATCGGCCGAGGTGAGAGAGCAGGGCGAGAAGATGAAGGAGGTGGAGGAGGCAGTGTCACGACACAGCGACCAGGTCACCTCGATGGGGGACGAGCTGCGGATGGTGGTGGAGGTTAACAGAGGACTCCGAGCAAAACTGGAAGACTTGGAAAACCGCTCAAGGTGGCACAATTTGAGAATTGTGGGCTTGCCCGAAGGGACAGAGGGCCCAAGGCCAACGCAATACTTCGCTCAGAAGTTGGCGGAGCTGATGAGGGAGGATGAGAGCCCCAACCTGTACGAGCTAGACCGGGCTCATCGGTCATTAAGGCAGAAGCCCAAAATGAACGAGCCGCCAAGGGCAGTAATTATCTGCTTCCATAAGTTTTGCATGAAGGCGAAGGTATTAAGCTGGGCGAAGCAGAAGCGTGAGGTGCTGTGGGATGGTACTGTGGTTCGGATCTACCAGGACTGGACGGTGGAGTTGGCAAAAAGACGAGCGGCATTTGGGCGAGTGAAGGCGGCTTTGTACAAGAAGGGGGTGCGATTTGGTGTGGTGTACCCGGCGAAGTTGAGAGTAACATATAACGCCAAAGACTTTTATTTTGAGACAGCTGAGGCGTTCGTGAGGGCAGAAGGCTTGGGACAGACGTGAAGAGCGGAACTGGAAGAGAGACTGTGGACTGTGTTTGAGCGGCTTGACAATCATTCTTGTCAATTGTAGATCGGTTGGGTGTTAATTACAGTCCTGGTGGGTATTAATTGGGATCTGGCTGACCCTGATTTTCAATTTGCGCAGGCTGTATAAATGTTACAACTTTCTTTTTACTGATTTGTATTGAAATTTACTTCTCTTTGCATTGTTACAGAGTTCAAGTTAATGGCGTTCTGTGTTGCGACAGTTAAATGTTATGTTAGTGAATTGTAGGGGTTGGATTGTTGGGTTTGTTTTGGTGTTTCTTTCTCTGGGACTGGGTGGAAGGGGGCGAGAGGTCTTAGAACATAGAACATAGAACGATACAGCGCAGTACAGGCCCTTCGGCCCACGATGTTGCACCAAAACAAAAGCCATCTAACCTACACGATGCCCTTATCATCCATATGCTTATCCAATAAACTTTTAAATGCCCTCAATGTTGGTGAGTTCACTACTGTTGCAGGTAGGGCATTCCACGGCCTCACCACTCTTTGCGTAAAGAACCTACCTCTGACCTCTGTCCTATATCTATTACCCCTCAGTTTAAAGCTATGTCCCCTCGTGCCAGCCATTTCCGTCCACGGGAGAAGGCTCTCACTGTCCACCCTATCTAACTCCCTGATCATTTTGTATGCCTCTATTAAGTCTCCTCTTAACCTTCTTCTCTCCAACGAAAACAACCTCAAGTCCATCAGCCTTTCCTCATAAGATTTTCCCTCCATAACAGGCAGCATCCTGGTAAATCTCCTCTGCACCCGCTCCAAAGCCGCCACGTCCTTCCTATAATGCGGTGACCAGAACTGTACGCAATACTCCAAATGCGGCCGTACCAGAGTTTTGTACAGCTGCAACATGACCTCATGACTCCGGAACTCAATCCCGCTACCAATAAAGGCCAACACTCCATAGGCCTTCTTCACAACCCTATCAACCTGGGTGGCAACTTTCAGGGATCTATGTACATGGACACCTAGATCCCTCTGCTCATCCACACTTCCAAGAACTTTACCATTAGCCAAATATTCCGCATTCCTGTTATTCCTTCCAAAGTGAATCACCTCACACTTCTCGACATTAAACTCCATTTGCCACCTCTCAGCCCAGCTCTGCAGCTTATCTATGTCCCTCTGTAACCTGCTACATCCTTCCACACTGTCGACAACACCACCGACTTTAGTGTCGTCTGCAAATTTACTCACCCACCCTTCTGCGCCCTCCTCTAGGTCATTGATAAAAATGACAAACAGCAACGGCCCCAGAACAGATCCTTGTGGTACGCCACTTGTAACTGAACTCCATTCTGAACATTTCCCATCAACCACCACCCTCTGTCTTCTTTCAGCTAGCCAATTTCTGATCCACATCTCTAAATCACCCTCAATCCCCAGCCTCCGTATTTTCTGCAATAGCCTACCGTGGGGAACCTTATCAAATGCTTTACTGAAATCCATATACACCACATCAACTGCTCTACCCTCGTCTACCTGTACAGTCATCTTCTCAAAGAACTCGATAAGGTTTGTGAGGCATGACCTACCCTTCACAAAGCCATGCTGACTATCCCTGATCATATTATTCCTATCTAGATGATTATAAATCTTGTCTCTTATAATCCCCTCCAAGACTTTACCCACTACAGACGTGAGGCTCACCGGTCTATAGTTGCCGGGGTTGTCTCTACTCCCCATTTTGAACAAAGGAACCACATTTGCTATCCTCCAGTCCTCTGGCACTATTCCTGTAGCCAATGATGACATAAAAATCAAAGCCAAAGTTCCAGCAATCTCTTCCCTGGCCTCCCAGAGAATCCTAGGATAAATCCCATCAGGCCCCGGGGACTTATCTATTTTCAGCCTGTCCAGAATTGCCAACACCTCTTCCCTACGTACCTCAATGCCATCTATTCTAATAGCCTGGGTCTCAGCATTCTCCTCCACAACATTATCTTTTTCCTGAGTGAATACTGACGAAAAATATTCATTTAGTATCTCGCCTATCTCTTCAGACTCCACACACAACTTCCCATCCCTGTCCTTGACTGGCCCTACTCTTACCCTAGTCATTCGCTTATTCCTGACATACCTATAGAAAGCTTTTGGGTTTTCCTTGATCCTTCCTGCCAAATACTTCTCATGTCCCCTCCTTGCTCGTCTTAGCTCTCTCTTTAGATCCTTCCTCGCTACCTTGTAACTATCCATCGCCCGAACTGAAATTTCACACCTCATCTTCACATAGTCCTCCTTCTTCCTCTTAACAAGAGATTCCACTTCTTTGGTAAACCACGGTTCCCTCGCTCTACGCCTTCCTCCCTGCCTGACCGGTACGTACTTATCAAGAACACGCAGTAGCTGTTCCTTGAACAAGCTCCACTTATCCATTGTGCCCAACACTTGCAGCCTACTTCTCCAACCTAGCCCCCCCAAGTCACGTCTAATGGCATCATAATTGCCCTTCCCCCAGCTATAACTCTTGCCCTGCGGTGTATACTTATCCCTTTCCATCACTAACGTAAACGTCACCGAATTGTGGTCACTGTCCCCAAAGTGCTCTCCTACCTCCAAATCCAACACCTGGCCTGGTTCATTACCCAAAACCAAATCCAACGTGGCCTCGCCTCTTGTTGGCCTGTCAACATATTGTGTCAGGAAACCCTCCTGCACACATTGTACAAAAAACGACCCATCTAATGTACTCGAACTATATCTTTTCCAGTCAATATTTGGAAAGTTAAAGTCTCCCATAATAACTACCCTGTTACTTTCGCTCTTATCCAGGATCATCCTCGCCATCCTTTCCTCTACATCCCTAGAACTATTTGGAGGCCTATAGAAAACTCCCAACAGGGTGACCTCTCCTTTCCTGTTTCTAACCTCAGCCCATACTACCTCGGAAGATGAGTCCCCATCTAGCATCCTCTCCACCCACCGTAATACTGCTCTTGACTAGCAGCGCCACACCTCCCCTCTTTTGCCTCCTTCTCTGAGCTTACTAAAACACCTAAACCCCGGAACCTGCAACATCCATTCCTGTCCCTGCTCTATCCATGTCTCCGAAATGGCCACAACATCGAAGTCCCAGGTACCAACCCATGCTGCCAGTTCCCCTACCTTATTTTGTATACTCTTGGCATTGAAGTAGACACACTTCAAACCACCTACCTGAACACTGGCCCCCTCCTGCGACGTCAAATCTGTGCTCCTGACCTCTATACTCTCATTCTCCCGTACTCTAAAACTACAATCCAGGTTCCCATGCCCCTGCTGCATTAGTTTAAACCCCCCCAAAGAGCACTAACAAATCTTCCCCCCAGGATATTTGTGCCCCTCAGGTTCAGATGTAGACCATCCTGTCTGTAGAGGTCCCACCTTCCCCAGAAAGAGCCCCAGTTATCCAGAAATCTGAATCCCTCCCGCCTGCACCATCCCTGTAGCCACGTGTTTAATTGCTCTCTCTCCCTATTCCTCATCTTATTATCACGTGGCACGGGCAACAACCCAGAGATAACAACTCTGTTTGTTCTAGTTCTGAGCTTCCATCCTAGCTCCCTGAAAGCCTGCCTGACATCCTTGTTCCCTTTCCTACCTATGTCGTTAGTGCCAATGTGGACCACGACTTGGGGCTGCTCCCCCTCCCCCTTAAGGACCCGGAAAACACGATCCGAGACATCACGTACCCTTGCACCTGGGAGGCAACATACCAAACGTGAGTCTCTCTCGCTCCCACAAAATCTCCTATCTGTGCCCCTGACTATCGAGTCCCCAATTACTAATGCTCTGCTCCTCCCCCCCCTCCCTTCTGAGCAACAGGGACAGACTCCGTGCCAGAGGCCCATACCCCATGGCTTACCCCTGGTAAGTCGTCGTCCCCACAAGTATCCAAAGCGGTATACTTGTTTCTCAGGGGAACGACCGCAGTGGATCCCTGCACTGATGCTTCTTCCCAGTCCCTCTTACAGTTACCCATCTATCTCCAATCTTTGGTGTAACTAATTCCCTGAAGCTGCTATCTATGATCGAATGATCCGAAGTTCTTCCAACTCCAGCTCCAGTTCCCTAACTCGGTCTTGGAAGAGCTGGAGATGGCTGCACTTCCTGCAGGTAAAATCAGCAGGGACACTAACGGCATCCCTCACCTCAAACATCCTGCAGGAGGAACATTGCACTCCCTACCCTGCCATCCCTCTAACTTTCAACCAAGATCAGGCTAACAAATAAAAAAAAAATTTTTAAATAATAATAATATAATATGGTACTTACCTCACACCAATGGGTTTTATTTTTAGGTTAGAGGAGGAGGGCGGGTGGGAGACACTACACGTGTAGTGTCTCGGGTTTCCTCTCCACCAGAATTTATTGGTGAGGGGAGGTTGGGGGAAAACCTTCCCAGAAGTCCGTGGGGCGAACTTCCGGTTCCCGCCTTAAAAAATAATTTTTTTTTAAAAATACAACAGCAAAGAGGAACAGAAACGGGACCAGGTAAGTGTTTCAAACCTAAATACTCACCCACCGGCAGCCCCTGCACTCCGCTCCCGCCGAAACTCCAAGTGCTGCTCCTGCAAGGTAAGTTATTTTAAACTTAAATACTCACCCACCGGCACCCACCGGTCTTGGCGGGGGGAGCCACCCGCGCTAGCTATCTAAAGTCAGTTAGTGAATGGGGGTGAGGTGAGAGGAGGGCTGCGGATGTTGGAGCCTGGACAGCAGTCTTCAATCGGCCTACGAGGCGAGCAAGAGGGGGGGGAAGGGATGGATGTTGGGGGATGTTTTTGTAGGGGGGGTTCTTGGGAGGGGGTGGGGGAAGGGGTTCAATGTTAACAATGGACAGGGGCGGGTCAGGCTTATGGGGCAGGGCCCGGTGGTATGGTGATGCTGGATAAGAAAGGTGGGGGGGGGGGGGGGGGGGTGGTGAGACCCCCCCAGTAACGATAGTCACATGGAACGTGAGAGGGCTAGGAGGTCCGGTCAAGAGGTCAAGGGTACTTGCACATCTTAAAAGTTTGAAAGCCGATGTAGCAATGCTGCAGGAGACTCTCTTGAGGGTGAAGGACCAGGTGAGACTTAAAAAGGGCTGGGTTAGCCAAGTGTTTCACTCCGGATTTGATGGAAGAGCTCGAGGGGTAGCGGTGTTGGTCAGCAAAAGGGTATGCTTCCAGATGGAGAAGGTGGTGGCAGATCGGGGGGGGTAAATATGTGATTGTGGCAGGGGCACTGGAGGGGAGATTAGTGGCGCTGTTAAGTGTATACAGTCCCAATTGGGACGATGTGGGATTCGCGAGGAAGGTGGTTGGGGCTATTCCCGACTTGGACACGCATGAGCTGATTGTGGGGGGGGGACTGGAACTTGGTGCAGGAGCCAAGGTTGGACAGATCACGGCCGCGCTCGCTGGTCCCATCAGGGGGGGGGGGGCGAAGGCGCTGGCTAGGCTAATGGTGGAAATGGGAGGGGTGGACCTTTGGAGGTTCCTGCACCCAAGGGAACGGGAGTACTCGTTTTTCTCAGTGGTCCATAAGGTATACTCGCGGATCGACTTCTTTGTGGTGGGGAAGGCTTTGCTGGCTGGAGTCAAGGGGTCTGAATACTCTGCAATTGCAGTGTCAGATCACGCTCCACATTGGGTGGATATGGTGCTGGAGAAGGGGGTAGCACAGAGACCGGGGTGGAAACTGGATGTGGGGCTTTTGGGGAAACAAGTGTTCTGTGAGATAAACTGAAAAGGTAATTAAGGAATATGTAAGTTTCAATTGTACGGGTGAGGTGTCGAAGGCAGTCGTCTGGGAGGCTCTAAAGGCAGTGGTGAGGGGTGAGGTAATTTTGTTTAAGGCCAGGGTGGACAAAGAGGAGAGGTTGGAGCGGCAGAGGGTAATAGATGAGATGTTGGAGGTAGATAGGAGGTATGCAGAGGATGGGGACCCGGCGAAGCTGGAAAAGCGGAAGGAACTACAGGCGAGCTTCGACCGACTGTCCACCAGGAAGGTGGTGCGCCAACTGAGAGAAGCAAGGGGTGCAGTTTATGAACATGGAGTATGTTAGCAGGTCAGCTCCAGAGGGAGGCAGTGGCAAGGGAAATTCTTCAGGTGAGGGACAGGGCAGGGAAGTTGGTGGTGGCTCCAGTGCTGATTAACAAGGTTTTTGAGGAGTTTTATGAGAGGTTGTACAAGTCAGAGCCACCCGGGGGAGACCGTGAGATGCAGGAATTTCTAGATGGGTTGGAGTACACGAGGCTAGGGGAATGGGACAGGGCTACATTAGAAGGAGCAATAGTGGAGCAGAAGATAAAGGATGCGATTGGGAGGATGCAGTCGGGGAAGGTGGCAGGGCCGGATGGGTTTCCGGTGGAATATTCTAAAAAATTCAAGGATAGGTTGGCACCCCTTACGGTGGGGATGTTTGAGGAGGCGATAGGGAAAGGGGTGTTGCTGCAAACTTGGGGCAGGCATCGATTTCACTGTTGCTAAAAAAAGATAAGGATCCGACGGAGTGTGGGTCGTATCGGCCCATATCACTTCTGAATGTGGATGCAAAAGTGTTGGCGAAGGTACTGGCGGGTAGGCTGGAGGAGTGCCTTCCGAAGGTAATAGGGGAGGATCAGACGGGGTTCGTGAAAGGGAGGCAGCTTTTTTCGAACATTAGGAGGGTTTTGAACGTCGTTATGGCACCGGCGGAAGGGAAGGAAACAGAGGTAGTTGTGGCATTGGACGCCAAGAAGGCGTTTGATTGGGTAGAATGGGGGTACCTGATGGCAGTGCTGGAGCGGTTTGGGATTGGACCAAAATTTCTGAACTGGGTAAAGCTATTATATAAGGAGCTGAAGGCAAGTGTCCACACAAATAATATCAGTTTGAGATACTTTCCTCTCCACCGTGGGACGAGACAGGGATGTCCTATGTCCCCCCTGCTGTTTGCACTTGTGATTGAGCTGTTGGCCATCGCATTGAGAAGTTCGGGAGCATGGAGAGGAATAATGTGGGGGGGGGGGGGGTGGGAATAGAGCATAGGGTGTCCTTATATGCCGACGACTTGCTGCTGTATGTGTCAGAACCGAGTGCGTCGATAGGAGGAATATTGGAGCTACTGCGGGTATTTGGGTCTTTCTCGGGGTACAAGCTGAACCTGGACAAGAGTGAGTATTTTGTGGTGTCTCGGCTGGGGGTGGGGGCAGGGGTGGGGGGGGGGCTGCCATTCCGTAGGGCAGGGACTCATTTTAGGTATCTGGGGGTGCAGGTTGCCCGGGAGTGGGGGAGGCTTCGCAGGTACAACATCACTAGTTTGGTGGGGAGAGTGAAAGCCGATCTGGCAAGGTGGGACGGCCTTCCTCTGTCACTGGTCAGGTATAGGCAGTTAAAATGAATGTGTTGTGCGATTCCGGTTTATTTTTCAATGCCTACCGATTTTCCTGCCAAAGACTTTTTTCAGGGAGATTGAGGGAAGGATTACCTCATTCATATGGGGAGGGAAGGTGGCCAGAGTGAGAAAGGTGCTGCTACAGAGGGGAAGGCAGGCAGGGGGTTTGGGTCTCCCGAACTTGTTGTACTACTACTGGGCGGCGAATGTGGAGAAGGTGCGGAGCTGGATCAGAGGGGTTGATTCTTAGTGTGTCAGAATGGAGGAGAGTTTGTGCAGGGGGTCGGGGCTGAAGGCACTAGCAACAGCGCCGCTCCCGATAGCTCCAGGGAAATATTCAGGGAGTCCGGTAATAATAGCTTCATTGAAAATCTGGAAGCAGTTTGGCCAACACTTCGGGTTGGGGGTAGGGTCAAGGGAAATGCCGATTCGGGGGAACCACAGATTTGAGCCAGGGAGTGGGGATGGAAGTTTTCGGAAATGGGAAGAGAGGGGGATTAAGACGCTAAAAGATTTGTTTCTTCGGGGTCGGTTTGCAGGATTGAGGGAGCTGGAAGCAAAGTATGGGCTAGAGCAGGGAGAAGTGTTTAGGTACATGCAGGTTCGGGATTTTGCCAGGAAGGAGATACAGAGCTTCCCAGAGGAACCGGCCTCCACATTGCTGGAGGAGGTGTTGACGACAAGGGGACTGGAGAAGGGCGCAGTGTCAGCGGTGTATGGAGCTATTCTGGAAGAGGATAAGGCACCACTGGAAGGGATCAAAGCAAAGTGGGAGGAAGAACAGGGAGAGGTTATAGAGGAGGGGTTCTGGTGTGAGGTGCTCCAGAGAGTGAATGCCTCCACCTCATGTGCGAGGTTGGGGCTGATACAGCTGAAGGTGGTATATAGAGCGCACCTCACGAGGGCGAGGATGAGCCGATTTTTTGAAGGAGTAGAGGATGTGTGTGAGCGTTGCGGGGGGGCGGGGGGGGGGGGGGGGGGGGAGCTGCTAATCACGTTCATATGTTTTGGTCCTGTCCAGAGCTAGGGGAGTACTGGTAGGAGGTGTATAGGGTAATTTCCAAGGTGGTGCGTGTGAAACTGAACCGGGTCCCCGGGAGTCCATATTCGGGGTGTCGGACCAGCCAGGGTTGGAAACGGGTGCGGAGGCAGATATCATAGCCTTTGCCTCATTGATCGCCCGAAGGCGGATCCTGCTGGGATGGAGAGCAGCCTCTCCACCCAGTGCCCTGGCGTGGCGGGTGGACCTGTTGGAATACTTGACCCTTGAGAAGGTTAAGTTCGATCTGAGGGGAAGCTCGGAGGGGTTCTACAAGTCATGGGCACTATTTATTATGCACTTTCAAGAACTGGATAACATCGAACATTAGTTTGGGGGGGGTGGGGGGGAGGCGGTGTAGATTAAGGGTGACTATGGGTAATCCCTGATTCCTTTTTGTCATTTGTTTATGTAAACATGCGGACTGATGTTTGGGGGTTGGTGGGCGGATGGGATCGTTGTTATTGTTGTGGGGATTGACATATCTTGCTGGTTATTGTTTATTGTTGATGGGTGTAAATGCAGGAGAAAATGTGAAAAAGGAGAATAAAAATATAAATATTTTTAAATGGGTGTTGTCTTACCCGCCCCTAACTTCATACAGAAGTCATTCAAAACTAACATAATGATGTGTCCTGTCTGGAGCTGTAGACCTTGAGCTTTATCAAGGATTCATTGCATGTCTTGTTCTGTGAAGCTGTTATCAGCGGCTTTTGGGATACTCCCTATACATACCCACGCTTGGGTCTCTTGAGACAGTTTACAGGGAATGTGGCTTGTTCAGCCATTTTGTGTCATTAATATCACAAAATAGCTAACAGCCATTTTGTGTCTTTTCTGATATTAACAGCATTGTGTATACACTATGTATTTCTACAAATTGCCTCTTCTAAACAGGCATCTAAGCCAATGAGTACCTTTTGTTTCATCAGAACTATTCAAAAGTAATATAGGAGCACAAATATAGTTACAGGTCCACCTATAATTTATATCATAGTCCAGTATCACAAAATGCCCTCCAACAGGTTACAGGGGCTGTTTGATCAGCTGCTGGTGGGCAATGCGGTGGGGTAGCTGCAGAGGTCGAGGGGGGTGCAGTATGAGTATGGAGAGAAAGTGAGTCATATGTTGCCCCACCAGTTGTAGCGTCAGGCAGCGTCTCGCGAGAGTTTGCAGATAAGGGCGGAGAAGGGGGATGTGGTGTTGGGTGTTCTAACACACAGAAGAGCCAACACAGTTGCATATGGTACAACACTTGTTTATTTAAACTCACTATTTACAACTTGGTCTTTGCACTCTGCACGTGGGGGGCTCCCTGCTTGTGGTGTTTCAACAGCTCTTTCATGCTTCCTTCTCCCCAGACCTACTGACCTCCAGGTGTCGTGCTCGTGCTTTTTATGTGGTTGGTGTTCTTGTCTGTGATTGGTTGTGGTGTTGTGTACTCTGATTTGCCTGTTAGTGTGTCCATCATGATGTGTGTGTTTGAATATCATGACATCCCCCCTTTTTACAAAGATATGTGCCTACGTGGTAATAAATATGATCGTGACGTGAGTGCATCTAAGAGTGTGTGTGTGTCGTGTGCAGCATGTGTCTATGACGGAACTATGTACATGGGGCGATGTCGAGTGCGTCACATGAATCCAGTTGTACCATAACATAACAGAAATGCGAACGAGAGAAGAAGAAAAAAAATTTTGAACAGTTGTCCAGTCAGACGACATCTGGAACGATAAACAACAACAGGTTATCATGTAAAATTGTCCAACTTATTAAACATATGAACTGTATTATAAGTCCATTCTAATGGGTTTGCGACGAATTCGGGTTGACCGCCTTAAGGGTGGATCAAGAACCACCGGCTGCTGTGCAGGCATGGCCATGGGTGGCGATGGAAAGGGCGTGATGTGCGGCAGCTCCACAAAGTCATCCTCGGAAGCCTGTTGAGGATCTGGCGTGTTGTGTGGCTGTGAACGTGGAAGTCGGCGAAGGGCGCGCCGATTGCGGCGACGCACGGAACCATCCGGCATGCGAACCAGGAACGAGCGGGGAGCCACTTGTCGGAGGACTTCGGCCGGTGCTGACCAGCCACCATACGGTTGATGGACGCGTACTTTGTCTCCGGAGGACAGGGGGGGCAGGTCCGTCGCTCGTGTGTCGTACCGACCTTTCTGGCGATCACGCTGCAGTTGCATGTCCCGAAGAACCGCCTCATGGTCTGTTGTCGGTGCCAGGACGGAAGGTACCGTCGTCCTGAGGGAGCGACCCATTAGTAGCTGCGCTGGCGAGAGGCCCGTGGATAACGGGGCCGATCGATAGGCCAGCAAGGCAAGGTTAAAGTCCGATCCGGCATCAGCCGCCTTGCACAGGAGCCGCTTTGCGATGTGGACACCCTTTTCAGCCTTCCCGTTCGATTGTGGATGCAGAGGGCTGGATGTCACATGAGTGAAACCATATGCTGCGGCAAAGGACGACCATTCACGGCTGGCAAAACAAGGTCCATTGTCTGACATGACAGTCCTTGGAATGCCATGGCGAGCAAACGTTTTCTTGCAGGCCCCAATGACTGCGGACGACGTCAGATCATGGAGAGGCATGACTTCCGGGTAGTTTGAGAAGTAGTCTATAATAACAATGTAATCTCTGCCGAGCGCGTGAAATAGGTCAACACCCACCTTCGCCCAGGGGGACGTCACCATCTCGTGTGGTAGAAGTGTTTCCGGAGGTTGCGCCGGCTGAAACCTCTGACAGGTTGTGCAGTTGAGCACCATGTTGGCTATGTCTTCATTAATACCCGGCCAATATACCGCCGCCCGGGCCCTTCGTCTGCATTTTTCGACACCCAAGTGGCCTTCGTGTAGTTGACGAAGAATCATCTGGCGCACACTGTGTGGAATGACGATCCTATGCGATTTCATAAGGACCCCGTCTATATTGGTGAGATCATCTCGCACATTGTAAAACTGGGGGCACTGCCCTTTTAGCCACCCTTCCGTCATGTGGCGCATCACTCGCTGCAGCAGAGGGTCAGTCGCCGTCTCTGCGCGTATGTGGGCCAGACAAGGATCATCAGCTGGCATATTTGCTGCTGTCAGAGTCACGTGTGCCTCAATTTGACGCACGAACCCCTCCGCATCTGGTGGTGTGCTCACTGCTCGGGAAAGAGTGTCCGCCACTATGAGTTCCTTCCCCGGAGTGTAGATCAGTTCAAAATCGTACCTCCTGAGTTTGAGTAAGATGCGCTGGAGGCGAGGAGTCATGTCGTTCAGGTCTTTGTTAATGATGTTGACCAGGGGGCGGTGGTCAGTTTCGACCGTGAATCGTGGCAGGCCATACACATAGTCGTGGAACTTGTCCAGTCCAGTTAACAAGCCCAGGCATTCTTTTTCGATTTGCGCGTAGCGCTGTTCGGTAGGGGTCATGGCTCGTGAGGCATACGCAACCGGGGCCCATGATGACGTGCTGTCTTTTTGCAGGAGTACCGCTCCAATACCAGATTGGCTGGCGTCTGTTGAGATCTTTGTAGGGCGAGTCGCGTCAAAGAAGGCCAGCACTGGTGCCGTGACCAGTTTGTGCTTGAGCTCCTCCCATTCCTGCTGATGCGACTGGTGCCAGTTGAATTCCGTCGATTTTTTTACGAGATGGCGCATGTTTGTTGTATGAGAAGCCAGGTTGGGAATGAACTTCCCAAGGAAGTTGACCATGCCCAGGAATCTTAAGACAGCCTTCTTGTCAGCCGGTCGTGGCATGGCTGTGATGGCGCTAACCTTGTCTGCATCGGGACGGACCCCGGACCTTGAGATGTGGTCCCCGAGGAATTTCAGCTCCGTCTGGCCGAAAGCACACTTCGCACGGTTGAGACGCAGGCCATTTTGCCGTATGCGGGTGAAGACACGTCGAAGACGATGCATGTGTTCCTGCGGAGTGGTGGACCAAATGATGATATCGTCCACATATACACGTACCCCTTCGATGCCTTCCATCATCTGCTCCATAATGCGGTGGAATACTTCAGATGCCGAAATGATGCCGAATGGCATCCGGTTGTAGCAGAATCTGCCAAAAGGGGTGTTGAATGTGCATAGTCTTCGGCTGGCCGGGTCCAGTTGGATCTGCCAGAATCCTTTGGACGCATCCAATTTAGTGAATATGTTGGCTCGCGCCATCTCGCTGGTGAGGTCTTCTCGTTTTGGGATGGGATAGTGTTCCCGCATGATGTTGTTGTTCAGATCTTTTGGATCTATACATATACGGAGCTCGCCAGAGGGCTTCTTTACACAGACCATGGAGCTGACCCATGGCGTGGGCTCCGTGACCTTGGATAGGACCCCTTGGTCCTGAAGAATCTGCAGTTGTGCCTTGAGGCGGTCTTTGAGAGGCGCAGGAACCCTGCGAGGTGCGTGAACGACAGGGATGGCGTCCGGTCTGAGTCGAATCTTGTACGTGTGTGGCAATGTCCCCATGCCTTCAAAAACCTCCTGGTTGTGAGCGAGGAGGGAATGGAGATTCGCGTGGAACTCAGCATCCGGGAAGTCGGATATCTCATCTGGAGAGAGAGACATGATGCGCTGTACCAGGTGAAGGACCTTACACGCTTGTGCGCCCAGTAACGAGTCCTTTGATGAGCCCACAACTTCGAAGGGGAGTGTGGCCGTGTACCTCTTGTGAGTCACCTGTAGCTGGCAAGATCCTACGGACGGGATAACGTTCCCGTTATAGTCAACCATCTTAAGCCGGGATGGTGTGATGAGTGGTTTGACCTTCATGGCCTGGACTGCAGAGTAAGCAATCAGGTTGGCGGATGCGCCGGTGTCCAGACGGAAGGCGACGCGCGATCGGTTGACCGTCAGGGTGGCACACCACTCATCGTCTGGATTGATGGCATTGACCTTGTTGACATCAATGACGGCAACTCTGAAGTCATCCTGGTCATCTGCATCACTTAACTGGAAGTCTTGATGCGTGGGCTGGACGGTCCTGACTCGTGTGCGAGGTTGTCGAGGATGCGCCGGATCCATGGGTTGAGCCGCACGACAGCGGGCTGCGTAGTGGCCTATCATGGCACATCTGTTGCACTGTTGGTATTTTGCAGGACATTGCCCTTTTAAGTGTAGACCTCCACACTTGCTGCACGTCATGACGTCACGGCGTTCGTTGCGCCACTGCGCATGCGCAGTGCGATCTTGCGGTGGGCGCGCCTGCGCAGTGCGTCCCTCGTTGTGGCCGTTATTCTTGGCGCGCACCTGCGCGGGAGACCGCGAAAAGCGCGGGAAGCGGCCGCTGTCGTCCGGGCCGTGGGGCGGGAAGAAATCGACGGCCTGGATGCGTTCGACGTCGTGGGCGGCCTGGCTTGCCGATTCGACGGCTGGGGACCCCCTCCGTGCCAACTCGGACGCCTGGAATCGGGCAAAACGGCAGGTCGCATTTTCATGGAGGACACAGGCTTCCACAGCAGACGCTAAGGTGAGGCTCTTTATTTTAAGAAGCTGCTGGCGTAGGCCACTGGAGGCAACGCCAAAAACAATCTGGTCCCTGATCATGGACTCTGTGGTGGTGCCGTAACCGCAGGACTGCGCTAGAATCCGGAGGTGCGTCAAAAAGGGTTGAAAAAGCTCCTCCTTACCTTGCAGGCGTTGCTGAAAGATGTATCTTTCGAAAGTTTCGTTTACTTCAGTTTGAAAGTGCTGGTCCATTTTGAGGATGACCGTGTCATATTTGGCCTGGTTTTCGCCTTCCTCGAACACCAGTGAATTAAAGACATCATTTGGGTGGGGGCCTGCGTAGAAGAGGAGCATTGCAATCTTCGAATCATCCGAGACATTCTGTTTTTCGGTGGCACGGATGTACAGGTCAAATCGCTGCCTGTAGAGCTTCCAGTTGGTGCCTAGGTTCCCCGTGACTTGCATCGGCTGCGGTTTGCCGGTGTGGTCCATGTCCAGAATGGCAGGTTGGTAGGCAGGTATCGATCCACTCCTGTACCATGTGGTGTTGGGTGTTCTAACACACAGAAGAGCCAACACAGTTGCATATGGTACAACACTTGTTTATTTAAACTCACTATTTACAACTTGGTCTTTGCACTCTGCACGTGGGGGGCTCCCTGCTTGTGGTGTTTCAACAGCTCTTTCATGCTTCCTTCTCCCCAGACCTACTGACCTCCAGGTGTCGTGCTCGTGCTTTTTATGTGGTTGGTGTTCTTGTCTGTGATTGGTTGTGGTGTTGTGTACTCTGATTTGCCTGTTAGTGTGTCCATCATGATGTGTGTGTTTGAATATCATGACAGGGGAGTTGGTGTTGGAGCCATTTAAGATAAAGGAGGTGCTCAGGGGAACTATGAGAAGTTGCATAAGGCCGGGCAGGGAGTAGAGGGGGGAATATGGGGCAGTTTCTGGATAGGTTGGAGTTCCCAGAGGTGGAGGAGTCAGGCATTGGAGGAGCTGTTGGGGCTGAGGGATGTGATGGATTGTATCAGGGGAATGCAGTTAGGGAAGGTCCTAAGGCCGGATGGATTTCCAGCGGAGTTTTATAAGCAGTTTGTGACTTTTTATAAGCAGTTGGCCCCCCACCTGTTGGGATGTTTAGTGAGGCAGTGGAGAGGGATGAGTTGCCAGCAATGTTGTTTCAGACGTTGATCCTGAAGAAGAGGAAGGACCCACTGGAGTGCAGGTCCTACAGGCCCACCTTTGTTGGGAGACACAAATGTGAAATGGCAAAGGTGTTGGCGTGTAGTTTGGAGGGGTGTGTGCCAGAGGTGGTCTCCAAGGACCAAACAGGTTTGTGAAGGGTAGCAGCTCTCCAACAACATTAGGAGGCTTTTGAATGTAATTATAGCTCAGTCAGGCGGGTGGGCACCGGAGGTTATTGTATCCATGGATGCGGGGGAGGCCTTTGACCAGGTAGAGTAGAGGTATATGTTCAAAATTCTGGGTAGGTTTGGTTTTGGGCCTACGTTTATGGCATGGGTGCATCTTTTGTATTCATCGTGGCAAGCGTGCATACGAGTGAGATGAGTTTAGGGTATTTTGGACTGCATAAGGGAAGGAGGAAAGGGTGTCCGCTGTCGCCGTTGTTATTTGCACTGGCTATGAAACCCTTGGAGATGGCCCTTCGGGGGTCAGCCGAGTGGCGATGGATTATGAGGGAGGGCAGGGAGCATTGTCATTGTATATAGATGACTTGCTGTTGTTTGTATCGGACATGCTGGAGAGTATGGACAGAATTATGGGCCTATTGGAGAAGTTTGGGGCCTTCTCCATGTACACGCTGAACATAGGGAAGAACGAGGTGTTCCCGGTGAATGCAGCGGGGCGGGGGGCCAGTTTGGGGGTATTACTGTTTAAGGTTTAAGAGAGCAGTTTTGTTATTTGGGGATTCAGGTGATTCAATGCTCACGTGAAACTTGACAACATTAGTGGAGGAGGTTAAGAGGGATCTCACAAGGTGGGATGCTTTGCACTTGACATTGGCATGGAGGGTGCAGGTGGTAAAGATGAATGTGCTGCCAAGGTTCCTGTTTGTCTTTTAGACTCTCCCGATCTTTCTCCTTAAGGCCTTCTTCTGGAGGGTGGAGGCACTGATTTCGGAGTTTATATGGGCGGGGAAGGTATCAAGGGTGAAGAGGGCTCTGCTACAGAGGCAGAGACGGAAAGGGGGTGTTGGCACTCCCGGCCCTGCTGCATTATTACTAGGCTGCGAATGTGGAAAAGGTGAGGCATTGTTGGGGGAATGGGGGGAGGGGCAGAGTGGATTTGGCTGGAGGAGAAGTCCTGCAGGGGTTCTAGTCTGTGGGCCTTGATGACTGCCCCGTTGCCGTTCGCCCCGGTGAAGTATACAGGCAGACTATCAGGATGTGGAACCAGTTGAGGAGGCATTTTAAGTTCGGGAAAATGTCTGCGCTGATGCCACTATGTGGGAACCACAGGTTTAAGCCAGGGAGGATGGATGAGATGTATGGGAAGTGGAGGACGCATGACTCTGGCGAGAATGAGTAGGTTCTAGGGCGCGACCGATGGATGTGGCAAGTGTGGGCGGGGTCGTCAAATAATGCTAACATGTTTTGGGGTCGCGAGAAGCTAGAGAGTTTTGGGAGGCGGTGTTTGGTACATTCTCCAGTATAGTGGGGGCCGAGGTCAGACCGGACCCTATTTTGGCAATCTTTGGGGTTTCGGAGGGGCTGGAGGGGAAGGGAGCTGATATAGTGGCCTTTGCCTCTCTGATTGCCCGGCAAAGGATCCTACCGAATTGGAGGTCAGGTACGGCGCTGGAGGTGGCGGCCTAGCTGGGAGACTTGCATAAATTTCTCCAGCTGGAGAAGGTTAAGTTCCAGTTGAGGGGTTCATAAGAGGGTGTTGAGGTGCGGTGGAGGCCGTTCATGACTTTATTTTCAGTGCGGGGGGATATGAAAGGGAGTGCTTAAAAGGGGGAAAACTGTACAAGCTGTTGCCTATGCTTTGATGGACCGTGTATTTTGTTGGTGTTGTGCATGGTTAGCATTATGGCTTCACAGCTCCAGGGTCCCAGGTTTGATTCCCGGCTTGGGTCACTGTCTGTGCATAGTCTGCACGTTCTCTCCGTGTCTGCGTGGGTTTCCTCCGGGTGCTCCTGTTTCCTCCCACAGTCCAATGTTGTGCAGGTTAGGTGGATTGGCTGTGATAAATTGCCCTTTGTGTCCAAAACGTTGGTGGGGTTACTGGATTATGGGGATAGGGTGGAGGTGTGGGCTTAAGTGGGGTGCTCTTTTCAAGGGCCAGTGTAGACCCGATGGGCCAAATGGCCTCCTTCTGCACTGTAAATTCTATGATTCTATGATTTTATGTTTGGAATATCTTTTTTGAAAAAATAAACTTTTACAGTCAGTTTAATGTTCCCCCCTAGCTTAGTTTCATATTGTATTTTCTCCTTCTGAATTAATCCCTTGGTCTGACTTTGCTGACACCTTGGTCTTAGGAAAACCTATTTCCGCGTCAAAAAGTTACTTCTACAAATTGGAGAAAAATGTTGATTCGCCACATTGGCTGAAATAAAAATGGAAAGTACAAAAATGATGTGAGGACAGCGGCAGTTCAATGTTGCTGTTTTTCATTGTGTCAGTGCATTCTGCTACTATACCATTGAAATTGGACAGTGGCTAATTGAGATTTCTCTCACTGTCTGTCTTAGCTTAGTGATAGTATTCCCACGTCTGAGTCAGAACCCAAGCGTTCACATTCCACTACACAGCTTGGAGTATTTAATCTTGATTCTTCAAGACAGAACTAAGGAAGAGCACGTGAAAGGTTCCAACTGCACACATCTGAGGAAGAGTGGCGGTTTCCTTGTACCCTGGCCAATATTTATTCCTCAGCCAACATCACTAAGACAAGATTATTTGTGGAGCCTTGCGAAGGGCCTTATTGCATGTGTTACCCCACATTTTCAAGGTGGTTACACTTAAAAGTTTTTCAGTAAAACACTCTGGGACATTCCAAAATGTATTTATTTATTTGTCATAGGGACTTTTCACAGTAACTTCATTGAAGCCTACTCGTGACAATAAGCGATTTTCATTCATTTCATTCATATCAACTTCAGATGTGCACAGATTGTGGAGACATTTGGCCCACTCTTTGTAGCCAATAGATGGTCTCTCCCCAGTTATCACAATTTTCTGTTGAGCAAAATTAATTTGTCTAAAGTCTGTCTTTCGTCATTCAATTTCCTTTGATTGCTAGGAGCTTAATGGAGTGGCAGTCAACCATTGGTGAAACATTTAATGTACATAACACAAAACACCATGGGTGGAATTCAATGCTGTCCCCCACGGTGAATTTGGTGGAGGGGTTAATTTAATTGGACAGGAGGGTGGCAGGTGGAGACCCCGCCTCCACCCAGAATGGTTATGGCACAGATGGAGGCCATTTGGCCCACCATGTCTGTGCTGGCTCTTGGTGCCATTCCCTGTAACCCAACACATTTTTCCTTTTCAGATAATAATCTAATTCCATTGTGACAGACTCAATTGAACCTTCCTCCACCACACTCTCAGGCAGCGCATTCCAGGTCCTTACCACTCACAAGAACACAAGAAATAGAAGCAGGAGAAGATTAAATGGCCCATCGAGCCTGCTCCGCCATTCAATAAGATCACAAGGATGACACAAAGAGTCTATAGATCGGTTAGCTGAATGGGCAAGAACTTGACAGATGGAATATAATGTCGGAAAATGTGAAGTTATGCACTTTAGTAGGAAGAATAAAGGAGCTGAACATTATTTAAACAGAGAAAGATTAGAGAAAGCTACAGCTCAGAGGGATCTGGAATCCTTGTGCATAAATTGCAAAAAGCTTGCATGCAAGTTCAGCAGGTAACGGGGAAGGTAAATGGAATGTTGCCCTTAATTTCAAAGGGAATGGAACATAAAAATGGGGAAGTCTTGCTCCAACTATACTAGGTACTAGTTAGACTACACCTGGTATACTGTGAACAGTTTTGGCCACCTTATCTAAGGAAAGTTATAATGGAATTGGAGGCAGTGCAGAGAAGGTTCACTAGTTGATCCCGGGTGTGGAGAGATTTTCTTATGAAAGGTTAAGAAGGTTAGGCCTGTACACATTGGAGTTTAGAGGAATGAGAGGTGACATTATTGAGACATATAGGATTCTCAGAGAGCTTGGCAGGGTAGATGCTGAGGGGTTGTTTACCCTTGACAGACAGTCTAGGACCAGAGGGCATAATCTCAGAGTAAAGAGTCACCCATTTAAGACAGAGATGATAAAGGAATTTCTTCTCTCAGAGGATAGTGAATCTATGGAATCCTTTACCACAAAGAGCTGTAGAGACTGGGACGTTGAATATGTTCAAGGCTAAGGCAGCACGGTGGCACAGTGGTAACCACAGCAGCTTCACGGCGCTGAGGACCCGGGTTCAACCCCGGCCCCAGGTCACTGTGTGGGGTTTGCACAGTCTACCCATGATTGCGTGGGCCTCAAAGAAAAGTACAGCACATCAACAGGCCCTTCGGCCCTCCAAGCCTGCGCCGACCATGCTGCCCTTCTAAACTAAAATCTTCTACACAACCCAAAGATGTGCAGAATAGGTGGATTGGCCACGCTAAATTTCCCCTTAATTGGAAAAAAAAAAATTGGGTACTCAAAATTTATAAACAAAAGTATGTTCAACAAAAGCTAAAGAAATTTAGCATGGCTGCATCGACTCTCACAAACCTCTGCAGATGTGCGATAGAGAGCATCCTTTCTGGCTGCATCACAGCCTGGTATGGCAACTGTTCGGTCCAAGATCGTAAGAAACTGCAGAGTGTGGTGAACTCAGCCCAACGCATCACACAAGCTTGCCACCCCCACATTGATTCTGTATACACCTCCCGCTGCCTCAGGAAGGCAGACTGCATTATCAGAGACCCCTCCCACCCAGGCATTGCCTTCTTCCAGACCCTTCCATCAGGCAGAAGTCTGAAGACCTGCACATCCAGACATAGGAACAGCTTCTTCCCCACAGCTAAAAGACTCCTCAACGACTCCCCCTCGGACTGATCTGCTCCATGTAAGAACACTATTCACGACTCCCTATGCTGCTCTTGCTCATGTATTTGCTTTGTTTGGCCCCTTGTTCCGCACTGTAACCAATCACTGTTTGGCGATGTACCATTTGTCAATATTCTCTGTTGATTATTCTTTTGTCTTCTATGTATGTACTGTGTATGTTCCCTCGGCCGCAGAAAAATACTTTTCACTGTACTTCGGGACATGTGACAATAATAAATAAATAAAATCAAATCAAACCAAGGCTGAGATAGACAGATTTTTAACCAGTAAGGGGATCAAAGGTTATGGAGAAAAGGTGGAAAGTGGAGTTGAGGATTATCATATCAGATCATCATGATCTCATTGATAGCGGAGCAGACTCTTTGGGCTGAATTACCTATTCTGTTCCTACATCTTATCATCTTAAGGTCTTATGCATGATCTTGGGCTTCAATTCCACTTTCCTGCCTGTATCCTTTGATTCCCTGAGAGAGCAAACATCTGTCAATCACGGCCTTAAATGTATTCAGTGATGGAGCACCCATAATACTCTGGAGTAGAGAATTCCAAAGACTCACAACCCTTTGAGTGTAATAACTTCTCTTCATCGCAGGTCTAAATGATCAGCCCTTTATCCTGAGACCATGTTTTAGATTCCCCAATCAGCGGAATCAATCTCTCAGTATCTATCCTGTCAAGCACCTTCATATCTTGGATGTTTCAATGAAGTCACCTCTCATTCCTCTAAACTCCAAAGAATACCGGCCCAATTTACTCAGCTTCTCATTAGAGGAGAACCCTCTCATCCCAAGGAACAATCTAGTGAATCTCCGTTGTAACACTCCACTGCAAGTATATCTTTCCTTAAATATGTTGACCAAAGCTGAATACAGTATCTCAGATGTAGTTTCAGTAATGGCCAGTACAATTATAGCAAGACTTTTTTATTCCTGTACTCAATCCCCTTGCAATAACGGCCAAAACCTACCTTCCTGATTGTTTACCGTAACTGCATGCTAATATTCTATGTTACTTGTACCCGCACAGCCAGTCTCTTCGAAAATCAACATTTACAAGTTCCACACCTTTTTAAAAATTCTGCTTTCATATTCTTATGACCAAAGTGAATTACTTCACATTCCCCCACATTTGACTCCATCTGCCAAATTGTTACTCTTAATCTGTCAATATCTCTGTAGCTTCTCTGTGTACTCTCCATTTCTAAACTTTCAAGGTAGCTTTGTATCATCAGCAATCAGGTTCTTGCTGTCGCGTCATATAAGTCATTAACATGAATTGTAATATCGAATGCTTTGGGAAATCCTACATCTTCTGGTTCCCCATCATTTACACGAGTGATTACATTCTCAAAGAACTCTAATAAATTTGCCAAACAGGATTTTCCTTTAGTAAAACCATGTTGACTTATTTTTTTTAAAAACATTTTATTCCCCTCCTTTTTCACATTTTCTCCCAAATTTACACCCACCAACAATAAACAATAATCAGTAACAAATATGTCAATCCCCATATCAATAACAACGATCCCATCCTCCCACCAAACCCCAAACATTAGCCCACATGTTCACACAAACAAATGACAAAAAGGAATCAGGAATCACCCATGGTCACCACAGCCAAACACACACAGCCCCCCTCCCCCAACCCCCACCCCAACCAATGTTCGATGTTATCCAGTTCTCGAAAGTGCACAATGAATAATGCCCATGCTCCATCCTTCCCCTCAGTTCAAACTTAACCTTCTCAAGAGTCAAGAATTCCAACAGGTCCCCCCGCCACGCCAGGGCACAGGGTGGAGAGGTTGCTCTCCGCCCCATCAGGATCCGCCTTTGGGCGATCAACGAGGCAAAGGCTACAACATCCTCTCCCAACTCTTCCTCCCACTTTGCTTTGATCTCTTCCAGTGGTGCCTTCTCCTCTTCCAAAATAGCTCCATAAACTGCCGACGCTCCCCCCTTCTCCAGTCCCCCTGTCGTCAGCACGTCCTCCAGTAATGTGGAGGCCGGTCCAACGGGAAGCTCTGTATCTCCTTTCTGGCAAAATCTCGAACCTGCATGTACCTAAACATTTCCCCCTGCTCCAGCCCATACTTCGCTTCCAGCTCCTTCAGTCCTGCAAACCGACCCCTAAGAAACAAATCTTTTAGTGTCTTAACCACCTTCTCCTCCCATTTCTGAAAATTTCCATCTCAGCTCCCTGGCTCAAATCTGTGGTTCCCCTGAATCGGCATTTCCCTTGACCCTGCCCCCAACCCGAAGTGTTGGCGAAACTGCCTCCAAATTCTCAATTAAGTTATTATTACCGGACTCCCCGAGTATTTCCCCGGGGCCATCGGGAGTGGCACTGTTGCTAGTGCCTTCAATCCCGACACCCTGCACAAACACTCCTCCATTCTGACCCACTGGGAATCAACCCCTCTGACCCAGCTCCGCACCTTCTCCACATTTGCCGCCCAGTAATAATACATCAGGTTCGGAAGACCCAAACCCCCTGCCTGCTTTCCCCTCTGTAGCAGCACCTCTCTAACTCTGGCCACCTTCCCTCCCGATATGAACAAAGTAATCATTCCTTCAATCTCTCTGAAAAATGGCTTTGGCAGGAAAATCGGCAGGCATTGGAAAATAAACAGAAATCGCGCAACGCGTTCATTTTAACCGCCTGTACCCGACCCGAGAGTGACAGAGGGAGACCATCCCACCTTGCCAGATCAGCTTTCACTCTCCCCACCAAACTAGAAATGTTGGGCGGGATTCTCCCATCCCGCGGCAGAGTGTCCACGCCGTCGTAAACGCCTACACAGGGCCAGCACTGCGCTGGAGTGGTTCACGCCGCTCCAGCTGCCGATCTCGGTGTGAACTGTGCACCGCGGGATCTGCACATGCGCAGTGGCTGCGCCAAGGCGCACATGTGCAGTGGCGTCGGCGCCTACGCGCGCATGCGCGGTGGCCTCCTTCAACGCGCAAGCCCCGACGCAACATGGCGCAGGCGTACAGGGGCCGGCGCGTAGAAAGAAAGGCCAGGGGACAGAGAGGCCGGCCCGCGATCGGTGGGCCCCGGGGTCGGAGCTCCCCACACAGGCCTTCTTCGACGCTGCTTTTCGCATCCTTTAACAACTTATTATTTTTCTTCTTTTTCCTTGGTTCCTTCTTCAATCTTCTAAAAAACATTTTTTTAAATTATTCCTTCAAAAAAAAAAAATGTTCAAATACTTTCTTGAAATCCTCTTTCTCTTCTTGTTTATGTTCCTCAAAAATTCCCCTGGGACCGAACTTCTTAAAACATTCTAGGCGGGAGCCACCGGATGTGGAACACCTCCACTACATCGCGCCCTGGCATCGGGCCTGCTGCCTCGTCCTCAGTTTGGCTCCGCCCCCGCTGCTCTGACCGCCTCGCGCACTGGGCCCGACGCCTCAGCTCCAGCTGCCCGACACTCGCGCGGGGTTCCTCGGCGGTTTTCAAACCGGCCCCTCTTGACGCCCAGGATGGCCCCAAAGGCCGACAACAATCGGAAGGGAGCGAAAAATCGGGGAAACCCCCGAAACCGCCGTAAATAGTGGCCAATGGCGGGAGCTCCTCTCCATGTGGCGACCCGCTAGCAAACGCCACCGGAAGTCCTGCTGACTTCTTCTAATCATACTATGCTTTCCTAAGTACATTGTTAAGACTTCCTTAATCATTACATTCCAGGATTTTCCGAATGACTGATGTTAGACAAACTGGCCTGTAGTCACTCTCCTTCCTTTCTTGCAAAGCAGTATTGCATTTGCCAATTCCAATCTGATGGACTGTTCGAGGAATTTTGGAAAATATTGTGGTTAAAAACTGAAGATTCGAATGTGTGTTTACTGCTCATGATGTGGGCTCCATATTGGTGCATCACGGCACTGCTTCATTTCCTTGTGTGTGGTATTGAGATATGGGACCAGTTTTTATATATAGCTGCATCCTGCAGTGGCCTCGTACCATTTAATAATGTGTGGTTAGGTGCAATTTGAAGGATTCTGAACTGAAGGATTAAGGAATCAGTGGATAGCCATGGGTGGGAACCATCCAAGCAAACAGGTAGAAAATAGGTTTCTCGCATTCCAAAGGTCCCTATTCGAAGAAGAATCTTAAATTAGATCATTGCAGAGTTAATCACAACCCTGCAACTGGTTTCCATGATGTTGTACAACCCTCATACACGAACTAGGAAAATTGATTTTGGAATGTTAATGATGCCCTTTAGTGTGGACCCCTGTGAAGAAGCTGCCCACCGCTGCTGTCATTCTATATTTAAACTCTGTTGGAAACTAGCATGTTCAGCAGTTGAGTGCTCGGATAGTCATTCCTTTTAGAACTTCCTTTTATAGTTACTTTTGGATTAACAAAACAGGAAGTGTAAGATTTAATCCAATAATGAACCGGGGCCAATTTTCTACCATGTTGTTCCTCGTTACCGAATTGCTCAATTTAAAAAAAAAACCTGACATCATTCTTGATATTGACAAGGGCTTTATGCCTCTCTGCAATATTATTTACTTAGGCAACAGAGCTCATCAATCTTGTATATTTTAGGGTTTCGAGGTGTGAAACTCTTCTAATTAATTTTTGGGTCATAAACTGAGACACAGCTCCATCACTTACTTCCTCAGACCCCAGAAGTTTGCATTCCATGAGAAACGAATTACATGTTTCCACAGACAGAAATAAAGTTTCATTCTCTTGTCAACATATTTTAACACAAGCCACACAGATATCAGAAAATGAAGGTTCCCCTCTGGTACAGATCAAGTAAAGCAATACATGGTTTGTTTAAACATAATGTCATTCTAAGTTCACAATGTTTTCATCAGTCCTTCAAACGGATTTTTAAAAAACTTAACTTGTATTGTGGGCCATCAAAGTTTTTGAAGTTGGAATTTGCATTACGGTGGCATGGTGGCACAATGGTTAGCACTGCTGCTTCACAGCGCCAGGGACTCAGGTTCGGTTCTGCCTTGGGTGATTGTCTGTGTGGTGTTTGCACTCCCTCCTTGTGTTTGAATGGGTTTCCTCCAAGAGCTCCGATTTCCTCCCTTGGTCCAAAGGTTTGCAGATTAGGTGGATTGGCCATGATAAATTGTCCTTTAGGGTCCAAAAAGTTAGTTAGGATTATGGCGATAGAGTGGGGGCATTGGCGTAGATAGGGTGCTCCTTCGGAGGGTCATTACAGACTCAATGGACCGAATATCCTCCTTTTGCACTGTAAGGATTCTATAAGTCTATGATTCTTTGGCATTGTCCGGGGGCAGGGACAATCAAGCAGGGCAATCCCGCCGGTGTGTAAGCCACTTTGGATCTCCAGCTTGATTCTACCCCTGAAAACTAGGGCAGAAAATCCTGGCCAGTAGGTTTCCTGTAAAGCATTGCAACTAACAGAAATTCAAGCTGAAGCACTAATTTAAACCAGGGAAACAGAAGAAAATCCGTAGAGATTACAGATTCTAAAAGTGAGTAGAATTATCAAAGTTTTACCATCACCAACTGACAGATTATGATGTGTCTTAAGGGGGAAAAGCAAGGAGTGTCAGTGACACATAAGTTGATGGGCGCTGTTTGGAATAATGAATTAATTGATTGATAGAAATTCTGAATCAACCATGTGTCAACTGAAGACATTGAGCCAGTGAGAAGTGTGCCTGCCTGTTACGTCCCGTCAGATGGGAGCATGGGTCAGAGGTAGATCGATAACACCTTTGTGCTAATTGTACATCTAGGTGGCTCTATTCCAGGAGTGGAGTCTCACTAAATTAGACCTTAAATATACTGAGTATCGGAAGCATCAATAACACTGGCATTGTTGCATGATGCCAGAATCTTGTTTTGCTCTATGTTGCCCCAAAGGTTGCAGGCAATGCCCCAACAAGGCTGTGGATGAAAGGTAGCACTTAAGCAGACACCGTTACTGTCACATACACAGAGATGCAACCAATTCCCCAAACATTTGAGCACCTCATTATTTCAGCAAGAACTAACCTATTCAGTGACGGCTACGCATCTCCTGAGGGTTGATCCTGGAACCAAGGAATGGAGGGTTGAATTTTACCTGCCGTTGAGGCAGTGCCAGTCGAGAGAGAAGGCTGCATACTCTTTGAAAGGATCAACATTATCTCCCAGCAACATCCGTGCTTCCTATAATTAGAGAGACCCTTATGCAGATCGAAAAATGATGGAACATACTGTTGATACGGATAGGTCACTCAGTTCCTCAGTTTGAATGTGTGAACAAGTGTGCCACAGAACTGCAAGACCCAACTATCCACATTATAGACCAACTGGCTAAAGTAGAACTTTCCCTGTATTCAAATTGCACATTTAACCCATAATTGCTGAGAACACAGAGCATTTGTGAGCTTATTGTGTTGTGTGTTACAATGCAAGAAGTCAGCCTTTGACACTCTCAGGAAAAGTGTGGATATCTGCAGAGGGTGAATACAGAAGCAGGGTGCAGTCACAAGCCACTGGGGAAGTCCAAGTCCTATCTAAAAACTTAAACTTTGCCGTTTGGAGCCTGTACCCAAGGAGCCATTCCAGCGAACAAGGCTCCTGTGCTGCTGCAGACTTCTGAACATCAGACTGGTCTGCACAGTTGCATAGATTTGCAAGGAGCGACAAAAGCACCCCCAACAAGTGTTGGGACTAATGCAGGACTTTCTTGGTCGTGCCTCTTCTTGTTAACCAAATAAACTAAGGCAACAAACTGTGGGATAAAGTAAAAATGCAGTTCCTTAAAGGGATACTGCATCAAAGTAAACAGAATCTCAAAGGAAATTTAAAACATCAAAACAAAATGGTGATTAAAAGGATTAATAATGTACCCCAGTCCCCGTGGTGCCCACCAGGCATGGAAAGCCTCAATGGGGTTGTGTGTGCACACACGCTAAATTTTGAAATGTTGGTGAACATGACCTTGTAATGGATCACAAAGTTAAGTATAGGAATAGAAGACCATTTAACATTGTCCTCACTGCAATGCCTTCTGCACTCCTCAGAGACCATAGCTGATGCAGCTACAAAGATGAAAGATATTAGCAGGAATTCCCCAGTAACCACCTATCCGGTTTGCCATCTCTGTGAATTTTGGAATATCACACCTGTATAAGAATCATAGACATTTGTAGAAAACACAGCAGGTGCAGTCACAAGCCACTGGAGAAGTCCAAGACCTATCTAAAAACAGATACTCAGATTAGCATAATTACTATCAAAACATCGATTGGGTAATATACTTTTAGATTTTTGGAGGGAATGACTTGGTTTAATGGAACCTGATCATACATGCGTATACAATGAATGATACTCTTGAGAAACAGTCAATAATAAAACCTTTTCACCGAAACATCTGCTGTAGCCTGATATCAAGGGCTACTGGTAACAGAGAACATGATTATAAGGATACGATTGACATTTGAAAATGATGAGGTCAGATTCTGTGCAATTGGGTAGGATATACAAGAAAGAACATTACAGCCCAGGGCAAGGCCTTTCGGCCCACCAAGCTTGCGCCGATCCAGATTCATTATTTGGACCTACTAATTACTGCCCAACAATCTGTAGCACTCCATTCCCCGCCCGTTCATGTGTCTATCAAGATACATCTTAAATGTTGCATTCATGCCTGCCTCCACCACCTCCTCTAGCAACGTGTTCCAGCCACCCACCACCCTCTGCGTGAAAAACTTTCTCCAAGCTTCTCCCCTAAACATGGGGCAGCACGGTGGCATAGTGGTTAGCACTGCTGCCTATGCCGCTGAGGACCCGGGTTCGATATTGACCCCGGTCACTGTCTGCGTGGCGTTTGCACATTCTCCCCGTGTCTGCGTGGGTTTCACCCCTACAACCCAAAGATGTGCAGGTTTGGTGGATTGGCCACACTAAATTGCCCCTTAATTGGAAAACAAAATTGTTGGGTAGTCTAAATTTTTTTAAAAACATCTCCCCTAAATTTTGCCCCTCTCACCTTGAACTGCCCCTTTGTAATTGAGTAATTCACCCTGGGAAAAAGCTTCTCACAATTCACCCTGTCTATACCTCTTGTACTTTTGTAGGTCCCAATCAAGTCTCCCCTCAGCCTCTGTCTTTCCAATGAAAACAATCAGAGTTTATTCAACCACTCCCCATAGTTAACACCCTCCACACCAGGCAACATCCTGCTAAACCTTCTTTGCACTCTTTCCAAAGCATCCACGTCCTTCTGGTAGTGTGGCGACAGGAACTGCACACAATGTTCCAAATGTGGCCTAACTAAGGTTCTATACAACTGTAACATGACCTGCCCACTCTTGTCTCAATGCCCCGGCCGATGAAGGCTAGCATGCCGTATGCCTTCTTGACCACCTTATCAATCTGCATTGTTACTTTCATGGAACTATGGGCCTGAACGTCCAGATCCCTCTGTATGTCAATGCTCCTAAAAGTTCTGCCATTTACTGTATAATTCACACCTGAATTTGATCTTCCAAAATGCATCACCTCGCATTTGGCCGGATTGAACTCAATCTGCCATTTCTCTGCCCGACTCTCCAATCTATCTACATTCTGCTATATTCTCTGACAGTCCCCTTTACTATCTGCAACTCCACCTATCTTAATGTCATCTGCAAACTTGCGAATCAGATCATCTACCTTTTCCTCCAGATAAGTTATATATATTACAAACAACAGTGGCCCCAGCACTGATCCCTGTGGAACGCCATTAGTTACAGATCTCTATTCTGAAAAACTCCCTTCCACTGTCTCCTGTTGCCAAGCCAGTTCTTTATCCATCTAGCGATCACACCCAAATCCCATGCGACTTTACCACTTGTACCAGTCTGCCATAAGTGACCTTGTCAAACGCCTTACTAAAGTCCATGTAGACAACATCCACAGCCTTTCCCTCATCGATTAATTTTGTCACCTCCTCAAAAACTCTATGAAGTTGGTAAGACATAACCTTCCCCTACAAAACCATGTTGCCTATCACTAACCAGTCCATTCACTTCCAAACGTGAATAAATCCTGCCCCTCAGTATCTTCTCCAACAACTTCTCCACCACTGACATCAGGCTAACCGGCCTATAATTATCTGGATCATCCCTGCTCCCATCTTAAACAAAGGGACAGCACTGGCTTTTCTCCAGTCCTCTGGAACCTCGCCTGTGGTCAAAAATGATGCAAATATATATTTTAAAGCCCCGGCTATTTCCTCTCTTACCTCCCACAGGACATAGCCCAACCGCCCCTAGGGACATCTCTACCTTCATGCATTTTAAGATACCCAACTCTTCCGCCTTCATTATACGGACATGTTCTAGAGTATTCACACACCAATCCCTAATCTCAACATCTGTCTTGTCCCTCTCCTTGGTGAATACCGTGCAAAGTACTCATTAAGCATTTCACTCACTTCCTCTGACTCCACGCATAACTTCCCTCCTTTGTCCTTGAGTGGGCCTACTCCTTTCCCTAGCGACCCTCTTGCTCCTAATATATGTATAAAAGGCCTTGGGATTTTCCTTGACCCTGCTTGCCAATGACATTTCATGGCCACTTTTAACCCTCTTAACTCCCCGTTTGAGTTGATTCCTACTTTCCTATATTCTTCAAAAGCTTTGTCTGTTTTTAGTTGCCTAGACCTTATGTATGCTTCCTTTTTTTTTTGACTAGTCTTACAAATCCCCTGTCATCCATGCTTCACTAATGCTGTCATTTCTGTCCTTCATTTTTGTAGGGACATGCCTGCCCTGCACTCTAGTCAACTGGTCTCTAAAAGACTCCCACATATCAAATGTGGATTTACCCTCAAACAGCCGCTCACAATCCACATTCTACACCTCTTACCGAATTCTGTTAGCTTACCCCAATTCCCTCACTCAAGGACCACTCTTGTCCTTATCCATGAGTATTCGAAAACTTACAGGATTATGATCAGTATTCCCCAAATGTTCTCCTATTGAAACTTTGGTCACCTGGCCGGGCTCATTCGCCAATACTAGGTCCAGTAAGGCCCTCCTCTCTCTCTGGTTGGACTATCAACATATTGTTTCAAAAAACCCTCTTGGTCACACCGAACAAATTGCTCTCCATCCAAACCTCTGGCACTAAGGGAGTCCCAGTCAATATGGGAGAAATTAAAATCACCCAACAAAACAACCCTGCTATTTTCACATCTTTCCAGAATCTGACTATATATCTATTCATCTGTATCCCGCTGGCTGTTGGGAGGCCTATAGTACAACCCCAATATTGTGATTGCACACTTCCTATTCTTAAGCTCATCCATTATGCCTCACTGTAGGTTCCCTCCAAGATATCCTCCCTCATCATAGCTGTGATATGTTCCCTAACCAGTAATGCAACTCCCCCACTCTTTCTGCTACCCCCTCTGTCTTGTCTAAAACATTGATATCCCGAAATGTTAATCTGCCAGTCCCTCCTTTAATCATGTCTCCATAATAGCAACAATATCATAATTCCCCACATTAATCCAAGATATAAATTCATCCATTTTACTTGTAAAACTTCGTGCGTTGAAGCAAACACATTCTAGACCTCAGGACCCACTGAGATCAGCGACTTCCCTCTGCCTGCTCTTCCTCTTTGCTATATTTTTCTTAGTCTCAAGCTCTTTCCCAGTCTCTACACTTGCTGGCCTGCTGCTCTGGTTCCCACCCCCCTGCCATATGGGTTTAAACCCTCCTGAACCTTAATAGCAAATCTCCCGGCCAGAATATTGATGCCCCTTGGGTTTAGGTGCAACCCATTCTGCTTGTATAGGTCTCACCTTCCCTGGAAGACATCCCAATGATCCACATATCTGAAGCCCTCCCACCCACACCAGCTCCTCAGTCACATTTTCAACTGTCGTATCTCTCTGTTCCTAGCCTCACTAGCACGTGGCAGGGAGTAAATCTGAAATGACTACTCTATAAGTCCTGCTTTATAGCTTACGATCTATCTTCCTGTAATGTCTTTGCAGGACCTTGCTGCTCCTCCTGCCTCCTCTGTCATTTGCACCAATATGGACAATGACATCTGCCTGTTTGCCCTCCCATTTCAGGATGCCCTGTACCCGCTCAGAGACATCCATGACCCTGGCATCAAGAAGGCAACACACCATCCTGGAGTCTCTTTCACAACCACAAAAATGCCTATCTATGCCGCCGACTATCGAATTCCCAATTCGTATTGTTCTATTATGCTTTGCCCCCCTCTTCTGTACAGCAGGGCCAACCATGGTGCCACCGCTCTGGCTATTGCTGCTCCTGTCACCCAAAAGGGCACTAGTTTTTGGAGAATCTTGGGGAGATGTGAGCATCCCTTATGGGGTGATGGTTGAGTGGGGGGGGTGGGGGATATCTTAGCCATGGCCTCACTGATTGCTCGCAGGTGGGTTCTGTTGGAGTGAAGGTCAACTTCTCCAGCCAATACCTCAGTGTGGCTGAAGGATCTTACGGAGTTTCTACACCTTGAGAAAATTAAGGTACACCATAAGGCAGTCATTTTCAAAGTCGGTGGGTCGCAGGCAGGTGTTGGGAGAGTCGCGGAGCCATCAATCACGGTGTTCCCGATCGCGGGAATTGCTGTGCAGCGGCCACAGCAGCTGGCTTTTAACAATGTCGGCAGCGACCGGCTTTCAGAATGCGACCGGCTGCCCATGCGTGCCCGCTCATCAGTGTGCATGCCCGGAGCCCAGTGAGAAACACCGTCTCCTCCTGACGTCAGCGCTCTGACCCAGGAGAAGATTTTTGTTTTAATTCAATGCAGTCTTGCTGCCTGAAGCGAGGCAGAGAGCAGGTCACATGCTCCGGACACTGACGTCACGTGCTCTGGGCTCCGATTGCGGTTCCTCCATTTTGTCAGCAGCAAACAAGCAACAGGACTGTAAAATTTAAAATGGATCGTTTTGTAATAAGGGAGAGAGGGCCAGAAACACAAACAGGCCAGGATCTCACAACTATACCTGCTGGAGAGAGTGGCTCAGGAGAATCCACAGCAGGACAAAGCAATGATGGTGTGAGCACGGGGCAGCACGGTAGCACAGTGGGTACCACTGTTGCTTCACAGCACCAGGGTCCCAGGTTCGATTCCCGGCTTGGTTCACTGTCTGTGCGGGGTCTGCACGTTCTCCCTGTGTCTGTGTGGGTTTCCTCCGGGTGCTATGGTTTCCTCCCACAAGTCCCGAAAGATGTGCTGTTAGGTGAACTGGACATTCTGAATTCTCCCTCGGTGTACTCGAAAAGGTGCTGGAATGTGATGACTAGGGGCTTTTCATAGTAACTTCACTGCAGTGTTAATGTAAGCCTACTTGTGACAATAAAGATTATTTAAAAAATAGGACAAAGCAGTACTGGTGTGAGCTCCAGGAACTCTGATGAACAACCCATACAGAAATGTAACATTGAAAGACCGTAAGACCAGAGGACATAGGAGCAGAATTAGGCCACTCGGCCCATTGAGTCTGCTCCACTATTCAATCATGGCTGATATTTTTCTCATCTCCATTCTCCTACCTTCTCCCCATAACCCGGATTCCCTTATTAATCAAGAACCTATCTATCACTGTCTTAAAGACACTCAGTGATTTGGCCTCCATAGCCTGCCGCGGCAAAGAGTTCCACAGATTCACCACCCTCTGGCTGAAGAAATGACAAAGCAAGTGAGGTCCTGAGGACCAAGCAGGCTCACCTGTCACATTGAAGGCAAGCGGAAATGGTGGGTCATGAAGATCGGGTGGCATGGGACGTGAAAATCGGCCCGCATGGGTCGTGAAGGTCAGCCAGCGTGGGTCCCGATGGTTGGCTGGTTGATAAAAATAGGTCCCTGAATAAAATGTTTGAGAAACACTGCCATAAGGGGTGCAATTGAGGGGATCTACAAAAGATGGCAGCTGTTTATTCAGCACTTTAAACTGCTCGTCCCCGTCAGCTGTGGGGGGTGGGGGGTGGGGGGGGGGGTGGGGGGGGGGGGGGGGGGTGGGAGGACAGGGGGGGGGAGCGGTGCTGGGTTCTGGGGGGGGGCGTGGCGGAGGGGTGTTGTTTCTTTTTTGGGGGGGGTTGTCTTTCTTGCTTTATTGTTTTATAGTTATCAAAGAATACTGAATAAAAATATTACTTTGAAAAGGATAACAAGTGGCAGATTAAATTTAATGTGGGGAAGAGTGAAGTGGTAGGATGATTGAGGTGAGGCAACATAAAAGAAAGGGTTCAATTCTAAAGTGGGTGCAGGAGCAGAGGGACCTGGGTGTATATGTGTCATGTTATTAAAGGTAGCAGGGTAGCTTGAGAAGGCAGTTAATAAGGCATACTGGATCTTGGGCTTTCTACAAAGAATCATATAGCACAAAAGAAAGGAGGTTATGGTGAAACTTATAACAGACTGGTTCAACCTCTACGCAGATATTAATAGTATGGGAAATGAATCACAGAAAAAGCAATTAACGCCTTGTGATTAACTCCTTCTATAAAAGAATAGGTAGTTAGGAATGTAAATGAAGCTTTTAGGGACAAATACAAATTGAATTGAGATAATTAAATATTGCTTTAGACACAACGGCCAGGATTCTCCAAAATCCCGGGCAAGTGTTGACACCGATGTAAACACCGGAGTGTTTCAGGCCGGCCTCAACGGGTCTCTTGGCCCAGCGATTCAGTGGGCCACAGGGGGCCACGGAGTGCTGCGCGCTGCTCCGGCGCCGATACGCAGCCCTGCACTTCCAGCGCGGTTCCGCGCATGCTTGTGGTGGCCGTTTCCATGCCGGCGCATGCACGTGGTGGCCGTTTCTGCACTGGCAACAAGGTGTAGCGACACAGCGGGCCCACGCGGAAGGAAGTAGGCCCCCTTCAGATTGCTCACGCCCGCCGATCGGTAGCCCCCGATCGCGGGCCTGGCCGTCGTGCAGGCCCCCCCCCCCCCCCCCGCCTCCCCAGCAGGACGGCCACTGCGGCCGAGGGTCCGAGCTCCCGCTGCATGGTACCAGGTTGGAACCACGCCGGCGGAATTCGGTGGGAACTCGGCCAGTCGACCGCAGAGAATCGTCGCGTGGGCCCTACCGGCGCCGTACCGACCATGCGCATGCGACTGGCGGCAATTCTCCAGTAGCCAGAGAATCGCGTCCCGGCGTCGGAGCAGCGTGGCGGGAATCTCCGACGTCACCGCCGATTCTCCGACCCGGCACAATCTCGGAGAATCCCGGCCACTGGGTCTGTGTGGAGTCTGCATATTCTCACCATGTCTGCATGGGTTTCCTTCAGATGCTCTGGTTTCCTCCCACAGTCCAAAGATGGGCAGGTTAGGTAGATTGGCCATGCTAAATTGCCCTTAGTGTCCAAAAAGGTTAGGTGAGGCTACTGGGTTACGGGGATAGGGTGGAGGTGTGGGCTTAAGTAGGGTGCTCTTTCCAAGGGCCCGTGCAGACTCGATGGGCTGAATGGCCTCCTTCTACACTGTAAATGCTATGATTCTGTGAAGTAATTTTTGGTCTCGCAATGCGCAGTGCGCAATGATTGGTGCAAGAGTAGTGGCCACGGAAATTTCTGGATTGATTCAAATGTTTTCAATGAGCCACCAATGTCAGTACTTCCCATATGCAACTTACCCATTAGGAAATTGAAAACTGAGCTCCATAGTAGCTAAAAACTGAACTGATTTGTATACCAACGGTAGGGATATTGCAGAAAGATACCTGGGGGTGCAAGGAATATTCCAACTGGATCCCGACATTGCCTGGGCAAATACTGAAGACACAAACAAATGAGATTAGAGCAGAGGTTCTCTTTTTCCCCAGATAATCAAGGCAGTGCAGAGGTGATTATGATAAAACATGAAAGTGAGCAACATTTTCTTGAGCATCTGGAGGCGATATTTGCTGTAACCAAGGAAGTGCCATCTGAGGAAAATATCGAGCCATTGTACAATGTGAGAACGATTGCTATTCTGCAGGTTTTCTTGATTATTATGGGAGCATGGAATAGGAAACAGAGGTAAGAGAGAAATGTTACATTATTTTCCTTTGTTATCAAGTAAATTGAAGAATCAATGTTTGGAGAGATTGCACATGGTCTGTGGGAGCAGTGTTTGATGGTTTGAGATTTTGAAAATGGTAATCGGCCATGAAAAGACAGATTGGATCCTGGGTTTATGGAAAGGACATCAGATGTTAGAAAAAGACAATCATGTTCGTACAAGTTATAGATTAGGCTGCCCACAGTTTGAACCATCCCATTATTGGAGGATAGATGGTCATGGAAAAGAAAGTAAAAGCGACTGGAGGATTACGGCAAAGGTTCAATAAAATGATCCAAGAACGTAGCGATTCTGTAGTCACCAAGAAAGAGTTTTAAAAAAACACTTTTGTCATTGGAATAGATAAATTTACAAATAGAGCGTGTTAAAATTCAGAATGACCTGGCGCTTTTTGGGGTCTCAGATGTGCCGGAGCTTCTGGAGGGGAAGAGGACAAATGGTGTGGCCTTGGCCGCTCTGATTGCTTAACAAAGGATCCTGTTAAATTGGAGTCGGACATACCGCCGGGGGTGGCAGCTTGGCTGGGGTTTTTTATGGCTTTCTCCGGTTGGTGAAGCTTAGGTTCGAGTTGAGGGGGTCAGTGGAGGGCTTTGAGGATTTGGATTTGTCACGTGTACCGAGGTACAGTGCAAAGTATTGTTCTGCATACAGTCCAGATAGATCATTCCATGCATGAAAAATACAGGACATACGATAAATACACAATGTAAATATATAGACATAGACATTTGGGTGAAGCATATGGAGTGTGGTTCTACAACAGTAGAGAAAATGCATAGAATGATCGGTTCAGTCCATAAGAGGGCCATTCAGGAGTCCGGTAACAGCGGGAAAAAAGCTATATTTGAATCGGTTATTAATAATAATAATAATAATAATAATAATCTTTATTGTCACAAGTAGGCTTACATTAACACTGCAATGAAGTTACTGTGCCCCGAGTCGCCACATTCTGGCGCATGTTCGGGTACACGAGGGAGAATTCAGAATGTCCAATTCACCTAACAGCACGTCTTTTGAGACTTTGGTAGGAAACCGGAGCACCCGGAGGAAACCCACATAATGTAATTCTAGATTTGCAAAGAATCAAAAGAATCAGGTACTTGATGTACAGACTTTTGTGACTTCTGCCCAATGTAAAAGGTTGGAAGAGAGAATAACCTGGGTGGGAGGGGTTTTTGATTATGCTGTCTGCTTTCCTGCGGCAGTGAAAGGTGAAGTGGATTGAGATTTGATGGACTGTGTATTTTGTACTTTGTTGATGTTACATGTGTTTGAAATAAAATATCTTCTTTGTGGTGACTGGGGACTTTTCACAGTAACTTCATTGCAGTGTTAATGTAAACCTACGTGTGACAATAAAGACTTTATAAAGATTATTATTATTATAAAAATTGGGAAACACCTGGAGAGGATTTTTCTGTTGGAAAATTGGTTGCAGGGAGGCACATTATATCTTTCTCAGAATAATTAGAGCATTGAATAGTTCACTAGAAGTTGCTGCTGAGGCAGACTGTAACATCCATTAAAAGAGCTGGCTTAGCTTAGAGGGCTAGACAGCTGGTTTGTAATGAAGAACAAGGCCAGCAGCGCAGGTTCAATTCCCGTACCAGCTTACCTGAACAGGCGTCAGAATGTGGCGACTAGGGGCTTTTCAGAGTAACTTCATACTTGTGACAATAAAAGATTATTAAATGAATTGAAAAGGACGAATAAGAAACTGACATGATGGGTAGATGTGTGGAATGAGAATACACAGCCCCAGCTGAAGAATTCACATCAGCACAGACATGCTGGGCTGAATAGACTTCTGCTGTGCTGTAATCTTTCTGATTCCATGCTTTTGTGTGTTCTAAGATTAAAGGCACAGGACAACTGCAGAATTACGGTCCTAAAAATTGTCAATACTTCATTATAAGAACCATTTTCTGTCACCAGGGCTGTGTTTTTCGATTCCACATAATCCTTTCAAGATACAGGATAATTTGTTTGTTGGTTGCTGCAATCTGAAAATTGTTTTATTTTATTAAAATCACCATAACCTTGTTGCATATGAAGTAAAATCCCAGTGAGTCAAATCTCAGGAAATCCACCCACAAATCGGTTTTAAGCAGAGCTTTGTGATAGCCAATGAGCACTTCTTCCTCTCCATCGGACTGGTAGTAAGCTTGTTCACAGCTTTCCTTTGTCCCATTCCGGCCTACAGAAACAGAAAAGACAGAAAGACAGATAGTAAACAAAACACTACATCTGCTAGCAGTTCTGCAGCCAAAGCAGCAGGAGTACAGAGACGCACACACCCTGCAGCCACTTGGAGCTTTTCGGGAATGTGAACTCCCTTGATAAGGGAAGTCACATGTGATCAGAGGAGAGCTGGCAAGTTGGATACAGAACTGGCTTGGGCACAGAAGACAAGAAGGTAGCAGTAGAAGGGTGCTTTTCTGAATGGAAGGCTGTGACCAGTGGTGTTCCACAGGGATCAGTACTGGGACCTTTGTTGTTCGTAGTGTATATAAATGATTTGGAAGAAAATGTAGCTGGTCTGATTAGTAAGTTCGCGCAGACGACACAAAAATTGGTGGAGTTGCGGATAGTGAAGAGAATCGTCAGAGGATACAGCAAGATATAAACTGGTTGGAGTCTTGGGCGGAGAAATGGCAGACAGAATTTAATCCGGATAAGTGTGAGGTAATGCATTTTGGAAGGTCCAATGCATGTAGGAATTACACAGTAAATGGTAGATGTATTGACAGGCAGAGAGATCTGGGTGTGCATGTCCACCGATCACTGAAAGTGGCAACGCATGTGGATAAGGTCAAGAAGGCATACGGCATGCTGGCCTTCATTGGTCAAGACATTGAATATAAAAATTGGCAAGTCATGTTGCAGCTGTACAGGACCTTAGTTATGCCTCATTTGGAATATTGTGTAAATTCTGGTCGCCACACAACCAGAAGGATGTGGATGCTTTGGAGAGGGTACAGAAGCGGTTTACTAGGATGTTGCCTGGTATGGAGGGCATTAGCTATGAGGAGAGGTAAGGTAAACTCGGTCTGTTCTCACTGGAACGACAGAGGTTGAGAGGCGACCTGATAGAGGTCTACAAGATTATGAGTGGCATGGACAGAGTGGATGGTCAGATGCTCTTTCCTAGGGTAGGAGAGTCAAGTACTAGGGGACACAGGTTTAAAGTGCGTGGGGAAAAGTTTAGAACAGATGTGCGAGGCAAGTATTTTACACAGAGGGTGGTAAATATATGGAATGCTCTGCCTGGGGAGGTGGTGGGAGCAGGTACGAGAGCGGCATTTAAGGGGCATCTAGACAAATATATGAATAGGGTGGGAATGGAAGGATACGGACTCGTAAATGCATACGGTTTTAGTTTAGGCAGGTACCATGGTCGGCGCAGGCTTGGAGGGCCGAAGAGCCTGTTCCTGTGTTGTATTGTTCTTTGTTCTTTGAGCCTCATTCCCACAGGAATGTATCTCTTATTTAACCTGCTATGCCTACAAGCACAGTCTATGTCAAAAACAACAGATTCACATGCCAAATGAAATCACTGTAAAAAGCAGTAAATGTGTGAAAAAAATCTTTATTCAATTTGTTCACATCTTACACTGGCCTGGCCTTGTAAAAGGCTGGAGTTTGGCATTGAAAAATGTCAGGAGTTAGTTCCGGGACAACCCAGGGGGCTGGATTTTCCGTTTCTGAGGCTAAGTGCCAGCGCGAACGGGAATCCGCAGGAGGTTCACGACAGGGAAATCGGCATCATGTGAAACCCCCGCGGATCGCGCCGCAAACGGCCGGAGAATGGCCGGGTCCCGGGCCACGCATGCGCAGGGCTGACGACCTGCATGGCTCACGCCGTAAATATGGCGCCAGCCATGCTTGAGTCCTAACGCCGTCCGCGGCCCACAGCTCACCCCATGGCCACCCCCCACCAGTCCACCCCGCCCTAGCAGAAGCCCCCCCCCAGCCAGCAGCACGGGTCCCGGACGAGTGTGGTGGCACTGTACACGGTCCGCAGCCAGCACGTGGGTTCCCGAATGCGGTGACCAAGTGTGACCCACGCCGCCGGGAGCTCAGCCCATGGGTGGGCGGAGTATCATGGGTGGGCCAGCCGATGGCTCGCCAACAGCGTTGAAACGACACCCGGGCGTGTCACGATGATGCCAGTTTGGAGGGGCGCAGCATGGAGGACTGGTGTCAAACTGGCGCCTGCCCCGATTCCAGCGTCGGAATCCATTCTCTGCCCGATCACGATTTTGTCGTCGGGCTATGGAGAATCCAGCCCAAGATCTTTTCCTACTTAGCATGCTGTCTTCAGAAGTGCACAATACAGCCCGGCATGTTCGCCATTGCAGTCAAACGTGTTTTCGCTTTTCGTGCAGCAGTATGAAATCCCAATACATCTCTCCAGTCTGCGGTATCAGCTGGGAAAGCTGACGGGCGAGCAGACGGGCATCCATCGGACTCTTCAGGGTTATCATCTCCTCAGCTGAACAGCATGCTACATCTCCAATGACATCACCTGTCAGTTCCGTCATGCAGCGTACTACATCGTCCACCTCGGTGTACCTTTCCATGCTCGTGTCTGCTGGAATTTCCATGCCAGCCTTCTGTAGATGAGCAAATAGTTCCTAGTCATCAGGTTGGTTGGCCTCACCCAGTTCCTCCTTGCTCTCAGCATTTTGTACGGTCATCCTTTCACAAAGGGGGATCTCAATGCCAAATGATGGTTGGCCCAGAATTACATGATTTTGTGTTCGTGTGTTGTCTAAATCCGGGTAATATAACAAGTTTAGACAAGTTCAGCTAATCCAGAATTACCAGTGTGGTTTATTTAGGTTTAGCACGAGCATCATTCTATGGAATTTGCTATTCCACCAGTGGGTATGGTTGAGGACTTTGAAATAACCAGAGTTTTGTGTCATCCGAGTTTGACTCATTGTGATTTCACTGTATCTGTAAGCTCAGCTATCATGCTCAAGGTGGGTCTGATGCGAGTGGTCAATTATTAATGGTGACTATTCTGACATCACTCACTGTAGAGTGCCAATACTTATTCTTGTGACCATTGCGTTGATATGGCAGCCGTAGTTCAGTATCTGCTCAGTGAGGACCACCAAGAAATTGACAAGGGAGTCAAAGGTTATAGGGGATAGACAAGAATCTACAGTTGCGGCCACAATCGGATCAACCGTGGCCTTATCAAATAGAGGAGCAAGCTTGACGGGCCGAATGGCCTACTGCTGCTGCTAACTCATTTGTTTGTAGGTAGTGGGGAAAATCTGTGGTGATGCTGCCATTAAAAGGTGGTGACCAGCCTTTCGCTTGTTCAAGATATCAATTACCTGGCACATATGCGCTGCAAATGGAACCTGTCAGTTCAAGCCTTGGCATCATGCTAGTTGTGCTACAAGCTGGCATGGGTAGCTTCCAGGACCAGTTAGAATTCTGTACAGGGAATATATCCTTTGCCCTCTGCTTGTCCTATTAACTGCGCAATATTTGCCATTCTCCCTTTATTTAACAGACCGGGACTACATTTTGGAGTTAATAGAAAAATCCAACTACTGTTGTAGCAGTATCTCAGTGTCTGGCATTCCCTGGTGCCTAACACCCATTATAATTGGCATCATGCAAAAGTCACAGTGAACTAGTGCTTTTCAGTTACCCCACCAAAGAAGGGGGCTAATCCGGGGGTTTGCCATTTTGTTTGAAGGGAACCCATTTTATGAACTTAGGGGTGCAGGTAGCGCAGGATTGGGCTCAGCTTCGGAAATTAAACTTTACGAGTCTGGTGTGTAGGCTTAAGGCTGATCTACAGAGGTGGGATAGCCTCCCTCTGTCCTTGGCAGGCCGAGTGCAGTCAGTGAAAATGAACATTCTGCCACGGTTTCTGTTCCTATTCCAATCAACTAGGGCTAGGATGAGATGGTTGTTTCAGGGGGTGGAAGATAAGTGTGAGCGTTGTGGGAGGGACCCGGCGAATCATGGGCACATGTTCTGGGCATGTCCTGAGCTGATAAGATTTTGAGTTTCCTTCTTCAGCACCATGTCAGCGATTCTGCAAATGGAATTGGAGCCTAGACCCCTAGGGGGCATATTTGAGGTATCAGACCTGCCAGAGCTTCAGACGGATGCAGGGGAGGGTGTCTCAGCCTTTGCCTCACTGATCACTCGCAGACCAGTACTGTTGGAGTGGAGGTCAGCTTCTCAACTCAAGGCTCCGAGTAAGGCTGTGGCATCTTGTGAAGTTTCTCCATCTTGAGAAAATTAAGTACACATTAAGGGGCGTAACTGAGGGTTTTCTTAGAAGATGGTGGCCTTTCATTCTGTTCTTTAAAGAGATAGTCATCGTCTGCTGTTAGGGGGGGGGGCGGGGGGCTATTGTGTTTATTTTATTGTTCTGTATTCATTTTAAAATGTTCAATCAAAATATATCTTTTAAAAGTCACAGTGAGCTGGGAACACTATTTCAGATAAGCCTCATCCAATGCCTTACATGGTAACCTGCTTTATTTTGTCCGACATTGTACCCTTCTGTTGATCCAATCTAGCATTTCATTTTACTGCAGCTAAGCTCTGCACCACCAGTTTCACCAATCCAATAATAGAATCATAGAATTTCATAGCAACAGAAGAAAGCCAGCCCAAGCCCCTGTGTCAGCTAATGTCTTCTTTCCCAAATATTTATCCACATCCCTTTTAAAAACAATTATGGATTCTCTGTCCACCATTATTTCTGGGAGGCTGTTATATGTCCCAATACTCAACTGTTTTCTGCATTTCTTTTTAAAGTGGCAAATTTAAACATATTCTCTTGGTTTCCCTCATTACTTTCACACTTGCTTTTGTTGTATTTTATAATTGACTCATAATTGCCAGTTCCAAGCAGTGAACTATCACCTGCATAACACAACATCTGTTTTTATGCCTTGTTATGAGGACTGATAATTTCAGGCTCACCGTTCCGGGCAAAGGATTTCCAAGCATAAATCAGTCGAACAGCGACTAGAATTCCTGTACTTGGGAGCAAAAGTATCGTGTTTGTGGCACAAACAAACTTGGGAACGGCATCATCTTCATCTGACAGCGCTAGAAATGAAGAGCAATGCTTTTCCCTCAAGGGACTTTCAAAGTGACACAATGGGAATATCCTTGTTCACTGGCCTTTCCACTTCTGATAGAATGGAGTCATAACTTATGAAGGAAAGAAAGCCTTTGATTTATACGGCGTTCGTGATAGCTCAAAGCATTTTACGGCTAATGAAGTATCTGTGAAGCGTATTCACTCATGTAATGCTGGAACTACGCCAGCCAATTTGTGCACAGTGTTAGGATCCTGGACGAGAACCCAGTTATTTGCAATTTGTAAAACTGTGAGGAAAGGTAATTGTCCCACAGGAGTGGTAACAATGACCAATACTTATCTTTTATGTTCAAACAGATTTCAATTTAAACACAGAATCAACCACATTGACAACAGAGAAATAGCTTTACAGTTAACAGTTACAACAATTCTTAAGTGAAATAAGAAACTTCATCTTACTTCTTAAACCTATCACTATATTACAATTAAGCAAACTAATATAATTCAAATGCCACTTAGGATTAAAGTTACCAATCTGATTTTTTACTTGCTATTCCCTGTGCAGGATCTTTGGAGAGAGAAACTTTTAAGACCAAAAATGAAACATTGCACTTTCCGCCCGTGTCTGCATGGGTTTCTTCAAGGTGCTCTGGTTTCCTTCCACAGTCCAAAGATGTGCAGGTTAGGTGGATTGGTTCCTTAATGTCCAAAAGGTTAGATGGGGTTACTGGGTTATGAGGATAGGGTGGGGGCATGGACTAAAGTGGGGTGCTCTTTCCAAGGGCCGGTGCAGACTCGACGGGCCAAATGGCCTCTGTCTGCACTGTAAATTCTATGATTCTGTGATTAAAATCCGAGGTAGAGCTACCTTTTTCAGAGACACCTGGCTCCTCCCCTTAATTGCATCCTCTGTACCCAAAGCATAAGGCATTCTTCGGTCTCCTTCAACAAGATGTCCCAGTTTAGCCAGGACAAAACACAATACCCCTCATAAATTATCTACACCCCAGTTGTCCTTTAACTGTAAACAATATTCCATTACCTCACCAGCTGTAAACAAGTAAATGGTTCTCAACTCTATTAACAGAACACTTCACCTGCAAAATCAATGATTATCTCACTTTTATGACACCTTAACCACAGCTTTAGTAGACATACTGTCTGTATGCATCTTAACCCAGGTTGTAATAACATTACTGCTAAAGAGTATACAAAATATGACAATTTCTTACATTCATCACAACAGCTAACTCCCACTTCTCTCAACGAGTTGCAAATCTGTGGAATTCACTACCCCAGAGTGCGGAGGGTACTGGGACTTCAGATAAATTTGAGGAGAAAGACAGATTTTTAATTTAGGTTGGAGGTTTATGGAGAATGGGCAGGAAAGTGGAGTTTGAGGCTGCATGGAGATTAGCCTTGATCATATTGAATGGCGGAGCGGGCTCAAGGGGCTGAATTGCCTACTCCTGCTCTTAGTTCTTACGTTCGTATGTGATCATTTTTTTAAACAAATTCCAATTAAGGGCATATTAGCATGGCCAATCCACCTACCCTGCACATCTTTTGGGTTGTGGGAGTGAGATCCATGGGGAGAATGCGCAAACCCTACACGGAGAGTGACCCGGGGCCGGGACCGAACCCGGGTCCTCGGTGTGGTGAGGCAGCAGTGCTAACCACTGTGCTACCATGCTTATGTGATAATGACCAGAATATCAGTTCTATTGATGGATAAACATTGCCAGTGAAGAACACCCAAGTATTCTTGCTTTGAATAGCACAATGGGATTATTCATGTTCCAAATTATTCTGATTGCTTTGTTGAGTACAGACACTTTAATACTAGTTACCAGGCACACAGCGAGTGGCATTCGTGTCATCATCATGGTCACGGTTAGCACTAGAAAATAATTATCTTCAATGAAACATAATTCCTCCCACCTCCGGGCACTCACATGTAGAGAGGAACTTTAATTTGAGGTACGTCACACTGGTGGCACAACTAGTTAGAAACGGATCAAATGGGTACCTTCAGGGTAACACTTAGCACAGTATGATGGACGATATTAGTTACTAGTGAAAATTATTGCTGATTTAATGACACAAAGTGCAGCTATTAGGTTTATAGGCATCTTCAGCAATTTGCATTCTTTACTCCCTGTTGAAACAAAAACAGAAACCCGTAGCAGTAAAGCACAGCCTTGCCCAAGGCAATCTCACGTTAAATCACTTTTAATGAGCCCTTTTTTCAACAAAAAAACCAGCCGCACAATAGGCACAGCACGTCTTGATTTTCTGATGTGATTAGTTTTCTTCAGTTGAATAATTATCAGAGGGCAAGTAAAAGATCACAATAACCCAATCACACAATTCTCTCTTATTGAGCGCTGCCCTGAAGGCAACCTGTGTCAGCAGTTTGGAAATACATTAAATCAAAGAAGCTCCTCTCAGCAGGCAAAGTTCTAGAGGTAGGAACAGGAGGGATTGTGTATTAGAAGCCACGGAGGTGATTGAACGGTCAGCCTGTTAGTTCTGGTCACATGACACTGGTTTAAACACACAATAATCATCAAACAACTGTTTCGAGATTAACCGAGTTGTTAGCCGAGATATGGGCTTCATCTAAATGGGGTTGGATCAGGAGAAATATCTGTTAGTACAAAGGAACTGTGTTTCATTTGAATTAAATGATTGGGGGGGGGGGGGGGGGGGAGGAATAGGAGTTTTAATTATAGATAAGCAAAATGTGAAGAAATCCAGGGAAGGGAAGGAACATAAAATAATGAATAATCCCAGGCAATGAGGAATCCAATCACGTCTCTGGAAACATTGGGATGAAGATACTGGAGTTAGAGAATTATGTAACAGCTGAACAAAAGTTGGAATACAGTAGCAGGGGGTTGAAGTGAATTCAATATATAGACATATATGGTGATCAGAAAGAATCGAAAAGACAGCAAGGGAGGAGTGGGAGCTGTATTTCTTCAAGACTATTCAGAAATTAAGAAAATTGTATTTGGCATTCCAAAGAAGACGCATGAGACAGGCTGACTTTAATTGCTGAAACACTGCAAGAGGAGAAGACTATATAAGATTTTACAGCACAGAAATGGACCATTCAGCCTAATTAATCAATGCTGTTGTTTCTCCTCCCACCCTACTGCACCCTCACCCTATTTGTGTATTCTATTTATTTATCTCATATATTTATCCAACGACCCATTCAAGACAAATATATTAACAACAAGGCTCTGGTAAACACTGCTCAGGTAGAAAACATAACATAATATGAACATAATAATTAGGAGAAGTAGGCTGTTCAGCTCCTCGAGTCTGCTCCGTGATCAATAAAGTTATGGCCAATCTGATTGTGGCCTTAATCCCACTCTCCTGCTGGGATTAGAATAGTTAGGTGCTTGATGGCCAGCAGGGACGCTCTGTCCGTGCTGTAAAACTCTATATGACTCTAACCTTTGACTCCTTTGTCAATCAAAAATCTGTCCAACTCAGTCTTGGACATATCCATCGATCCAGCCTCCACTGCTCTCTGGGGTAGAGAATTCCAAAGATAAACAACCCACTGAGAGAAGAAGTTCATCCTCATCTCAGTCTTAAAAAGGAGAGCCAGTATTTTTAAATTTCTCCCCCTAGTTCTAGATTGCCCTGTGAGGAGAAACATTCTCTCAGCATCTAGCCTGTCAAGCCCCCTCAGAATCTTATACATTTTAAAAAGATCTCGCTGATTCTTCTGAACTCCAACACATACAGGCCCAATTCTTTCTCATGAGACGGCACCTTCATTCCAGAACTCAACCGTTTCTGAACTTCTTCCAATGTAAGTATTTCCCGCCTTAAATAAGGAAACCAAAACTATACGTAGTGCTCTAGGTGTGGCCTCATCGAAACCCTGTACAAGTGTAGCACGACTTCTCTACTTTTATGCATCCTCCTTGCAATGAAGGCCAATATTCTATGTACCTTCTTATAATAAAGGGGTATGGTGTTCAGGCGGGAAAGTGGAGCTGAGTCCACAAATGATCAGCCATGATCTTATTGAATGGCGGAGCAGGCTCGAAGGGCCAGATAGCCTACTCCTGCTCCTTGTTCTTATGTTCTTATTACATGCCTCATCTTCCTAATTATTTCCTGTACAAAGACACCCAGCTCCCTCTGTACCATATCAATCTGCATCTCTCTCTGTTTAAATAGTATCACAGAATTGTTGCGGCGCAGGAAGAGGCCATATGACCCAGCGTATCCGTACCTGCTCTCCAAACGAACATTGTGGCATAGTTCCATTCCACTTCCTTTTCCCTACACCCCTGCACATTGTTCTTACTCAAGTAATCATCTAATGCCCTTTTGAATGCCTCATTTGAACCTCCTCCGCCACACATCCAGGCAGTATATTCCAGACCCGAACCACTCGCTGAGTGAAAAGGTTTTTCTCACATCGTATTTGTTCGAGGGCAAATCAGCTTAAATCTACACCTTCTCTTTCTTGATCCTTTTATGAGGGGGAACAGTTTCTCCTCATTTACTTTGTCCAGTCCCCCCCCTTTATGATTTTGTTTTTCTGTTTTTCCATTCTGTTTTTCTATTCCACCCCCGAACCAAAGTGAATGGCCTCACATTTTCCGGCAGCATCTGCCATATATTGCCCAATCTCAAAACCTATCGATATTCCTTTGCAGGCTCTTTGGATCCTCCTCACAGCATGCTTCCCAACCTATCCTTGTATTGTCAACAATTTCTTTTTAGATGTATTTTGTTCCAAACCTATTCAGACGGTTACAAAACATAAACAGTCTGGGGAACATGATCCCAAGCACACAGTTACAAAGTTTGTACAAATTGTTCCCCATTTTCACCTCGCGTCCCTCCCCCCGCAACATACAACTCCTCAAAAATGTCCACGAACATCCTCCATCTTGCCTCAAAGTCCTCCGCTGGACCCCTTAATTCGTATTTGATCTTTTCCAGACGGAGAAAGTCCTATAAGTCTCCCAGCCAGGCGGCCACCACATGTGGCGATGCCGGCCGCCACTCCATTAAGATCCTTCATCGGCAACCAGAGAGGCGAAGGCCACAACATCGGCCTTCCTCCCCTCCATCAGCTCCAGCTTCTCCGATATCACAAATACCACCAATATCGCCCCACCTCTTTTCCCACAATCTTCCTAGTGCCGCGAACATTCCCGCTCAGAATCTCTCTAGCCTCTCGCAATCCCAGGACATATGTGCATGATTTGCTGGTCCACGCCCACACTTCTCACTCGTGTGCCACTCCCTGGAAGAACCAACTCATTCTTGCCTGGGTCATATGTACCCTGTGTATGAACTAGAACTGTATCAGGCTCATCCTCGTACATAAGGAAGTCGCCTTTACCCTGCGTAGCACCTCATTCCACACTCCTGTTTATCTCCCCTCCCACTACTCCTTAATCTTCACCGCCTGCTCCCTCCCTGCTCTCACAGCCTAGCATATATGTCTCTGATCCTGCCCTCCCCTTCCATGTCTGGAAGCAGCAATCGCTCCAGCAGGGCATACTTCGGTAGCTTGAGGAACTATTTCCAAACCTTCCGCGTGAATTCCCTTATCTACAAGTATCTGGACTCACTTACTCCCGGGAGCTCTACCCTCTCCCTCAGTTCCTCCATATTGGAAAACCTCTCTTCCAGGTACAGATACCTCACCTTAACCAGCCCCACTTCTCTCCACTTCCAAGACATGCCATCAATTCCTTCCTCCTCTCTCTCTCTCTCTCTCTCTCTCTCCTCCCCCCCCCCCCCCCCCCCCCCCCAGGCTGATTTTTCACACAGCGGCGTTAACACCGACATCCCCTCTATCCTAAAGTGGCTCCTCAACGGGTTCCAGACCTTCACTGTGGATTGCTCCACTAGGCTCTCCGTACATTTCCTTAGCGCCAGTGGCAACGCCACCATCACCATAACCCGCAGGCTGGATCCCCGACATGATCCTTCCTCCATCCTAAACCTTTCTGCCCCCTCTCCTTCCCACCACCGCCTCATCTTCTCCATGTTCGGCACCCAATAATAATGCAGCAGGTTTGGCAAAGTCACCCCCCCCCCCCTTCTCCCTCTTGACCCTCTTCCCCACCCACACAAACTCTCAGATAATCGTGTCCAACTTCCGGAAAAAAGCCTTTGGTACAAAAATCACAAGCGTCTGGAATATGAATAGAAACCTTGGCACAACGTTCATCTTCACCACTTGGACCCCCCCCCCTGCCAGGTCAGGTGCAGCGTGTCCCACCTCTTCAGGTCCCCCTAACCTCCTCTGCCAGTTTTGCCAAATACCATTTATGCAGTGCACCTACTCTCTCCTCATCTGAATCCTGAGATGTCTAAATCTTTCTCGGGCTCCTTTGAATGGAAACCCTCCCTAGGTTGGCTCTCCGATCCAGCTCGTTCATTGCGAACACTTTTACTTTTCCCTCCGTTCAACTTGTATCGTGAGAATGCCCTGAACTTCCCGAACAGGCACAGAATCCTCCCGATGCTCTCCAGCGGGTCCGAAACGTACAGTAACAGGTCGTCCATATATGGCAAGATCCGATGCTCCCTACTCCTTCTCGTAATCCCTTGCCATTCTGCTGAACCCCTAAGGGCCTTTGCCAGAAGCTCTATAGCTAGTGCGATCAGCAGCAGCGACGGTGGTCACCCCTGCCTTGTTCCCCTGTGTAACCCAAAGTTTGGTGAGCCCATATCGTTGGTCCATACACTCGCCACCCATGCCATGTATAACAGGCACACCCATACCACAAACTTCAGCCCAACCCTGAACCTTCCCAGGAACTCAAACAAATACCGCCACTCCACCCGGTTAAATGCAGTCTCCGCATCCATGGACACCACTACCTCAATTCCCGATCTCTCGACGGAGTCATGATCACATTTAACAGCCTCCGTGTATTACTAGAGGGCTGCTTGCCCTTTATGTAGCCTGTCTGCTCTTCGAAGACAAGATAAGCCCTGGGGCACAACCTTCCATCCTCCCCATCACCAGTTTAGCCAGCACTTTTACATCTGTTTTCAATCGTGATATGGGCCTGTACGACCCACATTCTAACAGGTCTTTCCCCTTCATTTATATCAATGTGATCGTTGCCTGCATCATCGTCTCTGGCAGCTCCCCCTTCCCCAATGCTTCACTAAACACCCCCAAGAGATGTAGTGCCAAGTCCGTCGCAAACTCCATATAAAATTCAATAACAAAGAAAGAACAAAGAAAATTACAGCACAGGAACAGGCCCTTCGGCCCTCCCAGCCTGCCCCAATCCAGATCCTTTATCTAAACCTGTCGCCTATTTTCCAAGGATCTACTTCCCTCTGTTCCCTGCCCGTTCATATAATCATCGAGCCCCGGGACCTTTCCCGACTTCATACCCCTTATACTGTCCAAGATCTCCCTCAGCCCCAAAAGCTCCTCTGGCACCTGCCTCTTCTCTTCCTCCAACTGTGGAAACTCCAGTTCATCTAAAAACCACCCCATGTCCTCTTCTTGACCCCCTGGGTCTGCCTTGTACAGCTCCTTAAAGTATTCCCTAAATGTTTCATTTATTCTCCCCGGCTCCATCACCACCTCCCCTGTCTCAGTCCATATCCTCACTATTTCCCTGGACACAGCCAGCCTCCGTAGTTGGTGTGCTAGCAGTCGACATGCCTTCTCCCTGTACTTCTACTGCACGCCCCTTGCCCTAGGCAGCTGCCCCATCGCCCTCCCCATCTTCAACTTATCAAATTCCCTCTGCAACTTTTTCCTTCTCGCCAATCCCTCCGTCAAACACTCCTTACCTACTTTGACTAAGCTTTTGTTAAGCGCCTATACTCCTCCCTCCTTTTCCTATCCGCTTGTGCCTTGAACGAGATAATCTCCCAATCTCCCCTCGGACCACCGTCTTCAGTGCCTCCCAAAATGTGGCCACCAATACCTCCCCATTCTGGTTCAACTCTACATAATCTTTAATCACCGACTGCACCTTTTCACAAAACCCTCTATCTGCCAACCACCCCGAATCAAGCCTCCGCCCCGGCCTCTGCTCCCATCCCGATCTAGCCAGTGGGGCGCATGGTCCAAAATTACTATCCCCGCATACTCTGCCCCCTCCATCCTCACCAACACCCCCTGGCTCACCACAAAAAGGTTGATTCTGGAGTATACCCTGTCCTGTAAACATGTGAGAAAAAGGAATAATCCCTTCCCCCCGGGTTCTTAAAGTGCCACAGGTCCATCATACCCATCTTTTCCATAAACCCTCCCAGCTCCTTGGCCATTCGTATCCTTCTCATTGGCCCGGGGCTCAACATATCCACCCTTGGCTCTAGAACACAATTAAAATCTCCTCCCATGATCAACTGGTGCATCGCCAAGTCCAGGATCGCTTCCAGCAACCACCTCATAAAACATACATCAACCCAATTCGGTGCATATACATTCACCAGTACCACCGGCATCCCCTCTAATACCCCACTCACCATCACATATCTTCCACCCGGGTCCCTCACTTCTTTCGCATTTACAAACCCCGTCCTCTTGCTCATAAAGATGGCCACCCCTGCGACTTTGAGTCAAACCCCGATTGGAATACCTGACCCACCCATCCTTTTCTCAACCTATCCTGGCCCTTCACACGGAGGCCCGTCTCCGCAGAAAGACCACCTCCGCCTTTAAACTCCTGAGCTGCGTGCAAACCCGAGAACTTTTCACCGGTCCATTGAGCCCTCGCACATTCCATGTTATAAGATTTATCGGGGGATTACGCCTCTATTCCCCTCTACCATCTGCCATCCTCCCCTTTTGGCTCTGCCGTTCTAATTGTACTGGGCCCATCCAAGATGGCCCCCTGACCATGCTTCTTCTCCAAATCTGATCCGTCGCATATCCGTCCCTTATATTGTCAAATTTAGCTACATTTGGTTCCTTCGGGCAGCATGATAGCACAGTGGTTAGCACCACTGCCTCTGTGCTAGAGATCAGAGTTTGATTCCGACCTCAGGTGACTGTGTGGAGTTTGGAGATTCTTCCCGTGTCTGCGTAGGTTTCCTCTGGGTGTTCCAGTTCTGTCCCACAGTCCAAAGTTGTGCAGGATAGGTGGATTTACCATGATAAATTGCCCCTAAGTGGGGTTGTGGGGTTATGGGGATATGACCTTGGTAGGGTGCACTTTCAGAGGATCGGTGCAGACTTGATGGGTTGAATGGCCTCCTTCTGCATTGTGGGGATTCCATGATTCATCAGTATAGATTGTAAATAGTGGAGGCACCATCTATGATGCCTGCAGTACTCCACTAAATACAGTTTAACAACCTAAAAATTACTCATTTATCTTGACTCTCTGTTTTGCATTCACTAGCCAGTCCTCTATCCGTGCTAGTATATTAGCCACTGCACCATGAATATGATGACAGCAATGACATAAAGACAAAACCAAAGCTGAATGAAGAAGTCCCCCTGTCGGATGATAGGGTAGTTAAGAAGGCATATTGGACATGACTTTATCAGTCATGGCACAGATTATAAAAGCAGGAAGGGTATGTTGGAGCTGTACAGGACGTTGGTTAGGCCACAACTAGAGTACTGTGTTCAGTTCTGGTCACCGCACTAGAGGAAAGATGTGATTGCACTAGATGGGGTACAGAGGAGATTCACCAGGATGTTGCCTGGGATGGAGCATCTGAGCTATGATGGATAAACTATGAAGGATAAGCTCGGGTTGTTTTCTTTGGAGCAGAAAAGGCTGAGGGGGGACCTGACTGAGGTGTATAAGATTATGAGGGACATGGACAGGGTGGATAGAAAGCAGCTGTTCCCCAATAACAAGGGGGCATAATTTTAAGGTGAAAGGCAGGAGGTTTAGAGGGGATTTGAGTAAAACCAAATTTCACCCAGAGGCTATGGGAATGTGGATTGCACTGCCTGGGAGGGTAGTAGAGGCAGCAAGACTTACAATCTTTAAAAAGTGCTTGGATAAGCACTTGAAATGTCAGAACATTCAAGGCTGTGAGCCAAGAGCTGGGAAGTGGGATTAGTGTAGATTAGAGTAGTTTTGTTTTGGCGGTGCAGGTTTGATGGGCCGAAGGGCCTCTTCTGTGCTGGATGATTCTATGACAAGAACAATTAAAATGGGAAATAAGAAACCAGTAAAGAAATACTAGAAATGTGAAAAGGAGCCAAGAAACAAAGGTTTTAAACAAATGATTCAAGAATTCTTCCAGCATAGTGGTAAAAGATGAAAGTCAGGCATTGAATTCCAAATTAAAGTATCAAATTAATATTTTCTAGATACGCTGTAGGAGACTATAGAGGGATTCTCCCGCCATGAAGAGGTCACTGGGTACTGTTGATGTCACACAAATAGGAGCTAGCAAACTTAATGCCTGTACTTAAAAAGTGTTGAGCTTGACCCCAGGGTCGTGAGTCCAACATTAGAAATGAGCAAAATAATGAAGCTTTTCTGGGGTGCTTCAGATTACTTCAAATTGGGCCTGTAATCAGAGAGTGTACATTTAAATAGGCGGAAAGTACATTTCTTTATTCAGAGTCCAGTGTTTCTGGGATAATCTGGCAGTAAGAGATACCCTTTTCCAGGGCGAGGTGGACCTCCCGCTCTGCTCTCAGGAGCAGAGGCAAAAACATTCTAGGCATTCACAACGCATGAGGAGAAAGTAAAACATATGGAAGATCACCAATTGCTGAATATACTTTTTAAATCCTTAACATTTCATGTCTTATTAAACTAATTTAATTGAAAATGTCACCCGCTTTCATGAAAAAAATAATGAGACGGGCAAAATTCCACAGTGCATAAATTAGTTTTTCCAGCAGTTAGGGAGCAGCTATTATATTGCAGATAGATAGCTTCTGTCTGTGATTGTAACAGCTCTAACCAGAGACTGCTGCTGGATTGAGAGGTATAACTGTCTGGTTGGAGTTTGCTCCTGCCCAAGAGCTCTCCCGCAGACATCACTGATATTCAGTCCCCGACTGGCTGAAAGCTACCTCAAAGTCTGGATTTCTAACCAATCAAAAAACAGATCACTCAAGTTCGACCTTGTGCTAAGGTGACCTGTAAAAATATGTTTCTGAGCTATTCATCAAAAGCAGGACACATGGTGAGGACAACAAAATAATGCATAATTTCACTGACAAGGCCTTAAGATTTTTTTTAAAAATCAGTTTCTAGACTTCCGGCGGCGGCTATGAAGGAGTAAGTCGCACATTTGGTGGCTCCCGCTCGGGTCGGACTTTTGGACCTTTTCTCCCAATTTTCTACCGGACTTAAATTGTAAAACTGATGACAGAGGCAATTGTGTACTGAATTCCCACATCGGTGCATGGAGAGAAGGACTAGAAGTGCTCGTAAAGGCAGAAACAGAACAAGAGAAGGCTTGGGCTGAAGCTGCAGCAGGAGACAGCATGGCGGAGGATGGGACCTCTGGTTTGTCGACCCAGCGGTCAACGGAGCAGCTGATGCAAGTTATTCAGGAAGGCTTTGCTAAGCAGAAACGGGACTGCTTGGACCCGATAAAAGAGTCAATTGAGCGGCTGGAGCTTAGATTGGACGCCCAAGATCGGGCGATCCAGAAGGTAGAGAAGGCGCTGGCTGAGCAGGAGGAGCATCAGACTGCGGTGGAGCTGGAGGTGGGGGTGCTGAGAGACCAGCAGAAGAAGCTCCTGGAGAAGGTGGAGGACCTAGAGAATAGGTCCTGCCGGCAGAACTTGAGAATCGTTGGGCTCCCGGAGGGGTCCGTAGGAGCGGACGCTGGGGTATACATCACAGACATGTTTGAGAAGCTGCTGGGGGATGGGGCATTCTCCCGGCCCTTGGAGGTGGACAGGGCTCACAGAGCACTCGCGAGGAAGGTGCAAATGGGAGACACCCCCCCCCCCCCCCCCGAGGGCAATGGTGGTGAGATTCCACAGGTACTTGAATAAGGAGCGCATTTTACAGTGGGCCAAGCAGACACGGAGCTGTAAGTGGGAAAACAGTATCCTGCGGGTTTACCAAGACCTGAGTGTGGAGGGGGCCAGGAGAAGAGCAGGCTTCAACCAGATTAGGTCGATCCTTTTTAAGAAAAATGTGAAGTTCGGACTGTTGTATCCGGCCCGTCTCTGGGTCACGCACGAGGAACAGCACTTTTATTTTGAGTCGCCTGAGGACACGCCGGACTTCGCGAAAAGGAAAGGACTGGTGGTGGACTGAGAACTTTTGAACTTTGCTGCAATGTTCATGCTTTTTTTTTCTGTTCTTTTAAAAAAAGTTTCTCGTTTTTCGTTTTGTGGAAGCTGTTTGTAATGCCTTTTGCATTGATTTGAGACCAGCGGTAGAGCTGAGTGAGTTAAGGTTTTCATTTGCACTGTTGGGGGATGGAGGTGTGCTTGCTTAAATCTTGGTGTTTTTCTGTCGGGCAATTGTGTGGGGATTGTTTGATGTTGGAGTATGTTTGTATGAGCGGGGGTGGGGGGTGGGGGGGAACAATAGGTGGGAGACTATCCAGCACCAGGGATGGGGGCCACCAAACTAGCTGGGTAGGCTAGCTCACGGAAGCGCAGTGGTGGTGGTGGGGGGCGGTGGAGAAGAGGGGGGGGCCGGGGGGGGGTGCATATGTTTGGTTTAGTAAAGGGGTTGGATTACAGAGTGTTGTTACTGGGGGTGGTAGGGGGGTAAATGTTCTGCTGACGAGGGAGGGACTTGGGCTAAGGAATAGAGAGGTGGTTGGGGGCAGAGGCTGCCTAGGGGTGGGCCGGTGGAGGCGCGGAGCATGGGCTGGGGGCGGGCTCAATAAAGGGGATGGCTGATCGGCGAAGGGGGGTGGGCAATGAGCCCCCCAACTAGGCTGATCACTGGAATGTTCGCGGGTTAAGTGGGCCGGTCAAGAGGGCACGCGTGTTCGCACATCTTAGGGGACTGAAGGCAGACGTGGTAATGTTGCAGGAGACATACCTTAGAGTAACTGACCAGATTAGATTGAGGAAAGGCTGGGTCAGTCAGGTCTTTCACTCGGGACTTGATTCAAAGACTAGAGGGGTCACGATCCTGATCAATAAGTGGGTGGTGTTTGTGGTGGGTAGAATAGTATTGGATGTGTGAGGTTGGTACATTATGGTCAGTGGGAAAGTGGAGGGGGGTGCAGGTGGGGGTATTAGTAAATGTGTATGCGCCAAATTGGGATGATGTGGAGTTGATAAAGAGGATGCTGGGGAAGATACCGGACCTGGACTCGCACAGGTTGGTCATGGGAGGGGACTTCAACACAGTTATTGACCCTGGCTTGGACCGGTCAAGCTCGAAAACGGGCAGGGTGCCAGCTATGGCAAAAGAACTAAAAGGGTTCATGGAGCAGATGGGGGGGGGGGGGTGGATCCATGGTGATTTGGGCAGCCGAGGGTGAAGGAGTTCTCCTTCTACTCACACGTGTATAAAGTGTACTCCCGGATTGATTGATTTATTTTGAGCAGGGCCTTACTGGTAGGGGTGGTGGACACTGGGTACTCGGCGATCACAATCTCAGACCATGCTCCGCACTGGGTTGATCTGCAGGTTAGTAAAGACAGTAACCAGCACCCGCACTGGAGGTTGGATGTGGGACTTTTGGCTGACGAACAGGTGTGCGAGTGGCTGAGGAAATGTATTCAGAACTACCTACAGGTCAACGACACGGGGGAAATTTCAGCAACGGTGGTCTGGGAAGCACTGAATGCGGTGGTCAGAGGGGAGCTGATCTCAATACGGACCCATAGGGAGAAGGTGGACAGGGCAGAGACGGACCGACTAAAGGAGATACTACAGATCGATAGGAGGTATGCGGAGACCCCAAAGGCAAGGCTTTTAAGGGAACAACAGGCGGAGTTCGGCTTGTTAACCACAGGGATAACAAAGAACAAAGAAAATTACAGCACAGGAACAGGCCCTTCTGCCCTCCCAGCCTGCGCCGGGAGGGCGATGGAGCAGCTGAGACAAGCGATGGGGGCGATCTATGAGTATGGAGAGTAGGCCAGCAGAATGCTTGCACAGCAGCTTAGAAAGAGGGAGGCAACCAGGGAAATAGGGAAAGTAAATGACGGAGATGGGAACCTGGTTGGAGATTCAGCAGGGGTGAATAAGGTGTTTAGCGATTTCTACAGTAGGCTGTATAGGTCGGAACCCCGAACGGGGCTGGCGGGGATGAGGCACTTCTTGGAGGGGCTGAATTTCCCGAAGGTGGATGGGGAGCTGGTAGAAGTCCTGGGGGCCCGGAACGGGTTGGAAGAGATAGTGGAGGGCTTGAAGGCCATGCAGGCAGGTAAAGCCCCGGGGCCGGGCGGGTACCCAGTGGAGTTTTATCAAAAGTTCTCTGGGATATTGGGGCCGGTGTTGATGAGGATGTTCAATGAGGCAAGGGAAAGAGGGGTGCTGCCCCCGACGATGTCACAGGCCACAATTTCGCTGATTCTTAAGCAGGACAAGAACCCGGAGCTGTGTGGGTCCTCTCGGCAGATATCCCTGTTGAATGTGGATGCCAAATTGCTGGCCAAAATTTTGTCCTCCAAGATTGAGGATTGTGTTCTGGACGTTATTGGAGAGGACCAGACGGGGTTTGTTAAGGGTAGGCAGTCGGTGGCCAATGTAAGAAGGTTGTCAAACGTGATCATGATCGGTTCGGATCTGGGCGGGGCTTTATTGACTGGGTCAGGTTGCTGTATCAGGCTCCTGTGGCAAGCATACATACGAATAGGACAACATCGGACTGTTTTAGACTGCACCGGGAGACGAGACAGGGATGGCCCCCTCTCCCCACTGTTGTTCGCGCTAGCTATAGAGCCGTTGGCAATTGCTCTGAGAGCCTCAAGGGGCTGGCCCGGGAGGGGTGGGGAGGGTGGAGCACAGAGTCTCGCTCTATGCAGACAACCTGCTTCTGTATGTAACGGACCCAATAGAGGGGATGGAAGAAATCATGAGGATTCTGGGGGAATTTGGCCGGTTTTCAGGGTATCAGCTAAATATGGGGAAAAGTGAGGTGTTTGCGGTCCAGGCGAAGGGACAGGAGGGGCGATTGGGGGAGCTGCCATTTAGATTAGTAGGGGGAAGCTTTAGGTACCTAGGCATCCAAGTGGCGCGGGAATGGGACTGGCTGCATAAATTAAATCTGGCCCGGCTAGTAGACCAAATGAAGGACGATTTTCGGAGGTGGGACGCGCTTCCGTTGTCACTGGTTGGGAGGGTGCAGACGGTGAAGATGACGGTCCTCCCGAGATTCCTGTTCGTGTTTCAATGTCTCCCATCTTTATTCCGCGGTCCTTTTTTAAACGGGTCAACAAAGTGATCACTAGCTTCATTTGGGTGGGCAAGACCCCACGAGTAAAGAAGCTTGAGCGGAGTCGGGGAGAGGGCGGGCTGGCGCTGCCAAATTTTAGTAACTATTACTGGGCAGCGAGTATAGCCATTATCAGGAAGTGGGTGGTGGGGGAGGGGTCGGCATGGGAGCGTATGGAGGCGGCTTCATGCAAGGGCACCAGTTTGGGGGCGTTGGTAACTGCGCCTCTGCCGTTCCCGCCGGCACGGTACTCCACCAGCCCCGTTGTGGTGGCGGCCCTGAGAGTCTGGGGGCAATGGAGAAGACATGTGGGAGCAGAGGGAGCATCGGTCTGGTCCCCAATCTGTAATAATCACTGGTTTGCCCCAGGAAGTATGGATGGGGGGTTCCGGATATGGCGGAGAGCAGGGATTGAGAGGATGGGGGATATGTTTATAGAGGGGCGCTTTCAGAGTATGAGGGCACTGGAGGAGAAGTTTGGGTTGGCGAGGGGAAACAAATTCAGGTATCTGCAGGTGCGGGACTTCCTATGTAAACAGGTGTCAACCTTCCCTTCCTACCACTAAGGGGGATTCAGGTCAGGAAAGTTTCCAGAGGGTGGGTAGGCGAAGGGAGCGTCTCTGACATTTACAACGAACTTATGGGTTTGGAGGAGACGCAGACCGAGGAGCTGAAGCGCAAGTGGGAGGAGGAGCTCGGAGGAGAGATAGTGGATGGTCTATGGGCGGACGCGTTGAATAGAGTCAACACGTCCGCAACATGTGCCAGGCTCAGCCTGATGCAATTCAAGGTCGTTCATCAGGCTCACATGACAGTGGCCCAGATGAGCAGATTCTTTGGGGTGGAAGACAGGTATGCAAAATGTGCGGGAAGACCAACGAACCATGTCCACATGTTCTGGGCATGCCCGAAGCTTAGGGGATTTTGGCAGGGGTTTGCAGATGTCATGTCCATGGTGTTCAAAACAAGGGTGGCACTGAGTCCAGAGGTGGCGATTTTCGGGGTGTTGGAAGACCCGGGAATCCAGGAGGAGAAAGAGGCCGACGTTCTGGCCTTTGCTTCCCTGATAGCCCGGAGACGGATACTATTAGCTTGGAGGGACTCAAAGCCCCCAAAGCTGGAGACCTGGCTATCGGACATGGCTAGCTTTCTCTGTTTGGAGAAAATGAAGTTCGCCTTGAGAGGGTCACTGTTAGGGTTCACCCGGAGGTGGAAACCCTTCGTTGAATTCTTTGCGGAAAATTAATCCAATTTAAGGATTGGACTAGATAGGTTCTTTGATGGCCAGCACAGATACAATGGGTCGAAGGGCCCCTTCTGTGCTGTGAAACTCTATGACTCTAGTTATACTCACCAATCATGTTCTTCAGTTCTGTTCATTCCAATCAATGATTTGAAATAAACAAGTGTTGTTGATGTAATCAGAGTTACAGGCTTAATGGATCACTGAACTCGGCTGGAGAGCTGAGTTAGCAGATGTAGTTGATGCTAAGTAGCTGGATTCATGACAATTAAAATTTTAAGAATGAAGATTTAGCTTCAATACAGCATCAGTAACGCTTTCATAGCCTGATGCCACCAACAGTCACCGCACTCAAAATATTCCGATACCTCGTTATAAATGGAAAACCAAGGCAATTTTTGATTTTTACAAAATTGCAAATGGGTGCACACAAGAAATCAAAAATGAGCTACACTTATTAATTAAAGAGGCTCAGCCCTCAGTTTAAATGATTGCACAAGCAGATGCCTACCATGGGTCTGTACATGCTCGTAGACTCCATTTAGAACATAGAACATAACAGCGCAGTACAGGCCCTTCGGCCCTCGATGTTGCGCCGACCTGTGAAACCACTCTAAAGCCCATCTACACTATTCCCTTATCGTCCATAGGTCTATCCAATGACCATTTGAATGCCCTTAGTGTTGGCGAGTCCACTACTGTTGCAGGCAGGGCATTCCACACCTTTACTACTCTCTGAGTAAAGAACCTACCTCTGACATCTGTCTTATATCTATCTCCCCTCAATTTAAAGCTATGTCCCCTCGTGCTAGACATCACCATCCAAGGAAAAAGGCTCTCAATGTCCACCCTATCCAATCCTCTGATCATCTTGTATGCCTCAATTAAGTCACCTCTTAACCTTCTTCTCTCTAACGAAAACAGCCTCACTTCCCTCAGCCTTTCCTCACAAGATCTTCCCTCCATACCAGGCAACATTCTGGTAAATCTCCTCTGCACCCTTTCCAATGCTTCCACATCCTTCCTATAATGCGGCAACCAGAATTGCAGGCAATTCTCCAAATGCGGCCGCACCAGAGTTTTGTACAGCTGCAACATGACCTCATGGCTCCGAAACTCAATCCCTCTACCAATAAAAGCTAACACACCGTACGCCTTCTTAACAACCCTCTCAACCTGAGTGGCAACTTTCAGTGATCTATGTACATGGACACCGAGATCTCTCTGCTCATCCACACTGCCAAGAATCTTACCATTAGCCCAGTACTCTGTCTTCCTGTTATTCCTTCCAAAATGAATCACCTCACACTTTTCTGCATTAAACTCCATTTGCCACCTCTCAGCCCAGCGCTGCAGCTTATCTATGTCCCTCTGTAACTTGTAACATCCTTCCGCACTATCCACAACTCCATCGACTTTAGTGTCATCTGCAAATTTACTCACCCATCCTTCAGGTCATTTATAAAAATGACAAACAGCAGTGGCCCCAAAACAGATCCTTGTGGTACACCACTAGTAACTGGACTGCAGTCTGAACACTTCCCATCAACCACCACCCTTTGTCTTCTTCCAGCTAGCCAATTTCTGATCCAAACTGCTAAATCTCCCTGAATCCCATGCTTCCGTATTTTCTGCAGTAGCCTACCATGGGGAACCTTATCAAATGCTTTACTGAAATCCATATACACCACATCAACTGCTTTACCCTCATCCACCTGTTTGGTCACCTTCTCAAAGAACTCAATAAGGTTTGTGAGGCACGACCTACCCTTCACAAAACCGTGTTGACTATGTCTAATCAAATTATTCCTTTCCAGATGATTATACACCCTATCTCTTATAAACCTTTCCAAGATTTTGCCCACAACAGAAGTAAGGCTCACTGGTCTATAGTTACCGGGTTTGTCTCTATTCCCCTTCTTGAACAAGGGGACAACATTTGCTATCCTCCAGTCTTCTGGCACTATTCCTGTAGACAAAGATGACATAAAGATCAAAACCAAAGGCTCAGCAATCTCCTCCCTAGCTTCCCAGAGAATCCTAGGATAAATCCCATCCGGCCCGGGGGACTTATCTATTTTCACACTTTCCAGAATTGTTAACAACTCCTCCTAAAGAACCTCAAGCCCTTCTAGTCTAGTAGCCAGTATTCTCCTCGACAACATTGTCTTTTTCCTGTGTGAATACTGACGAAAAATATTCATTTAGCATCTCTCTTATCTCCTCGGGCTCCAAGCACAACTTCCCACTACTGTCTTTGACTGGCCCTATTCTTACCCTTTTATTCCTGACATATCTATAGAAAGCTTTAGGGTTATCCTTGATCCTACCTGCCAAAGACTTCTCATGTCCCCTCCTGGCTCTTCTTAGCTCTCTCTTTAGGTCCTTCCTAGTTAACTTGTAACTCTCGAGCGCCCTAACTGAACCTTCATGTCTCATCTTTACATAAGCCTCCTTCTTCCTCTTGACAAGTGTTTTGACTGCCTTAGTAAACCATGGTTCCCTTGCTCGACCACTTCCTCCCTGCCTGACAGGTACATACTTATCAAGGACACGCAGTAGCTGTTCCTTGAACAAGCTCCACATTTCCATTGTGCCCTTCCCCTGCAATTTTCCTCTCCATCCGATGCATTCTAAGTCTTGCCTCATCGCATCATAATTGCCTTTCCCCCAGATATAACTCTTGCCCTGCGGTATATACCTATCCCTTTCCATCACTAAAGTAAACGTAATCGAATTGTGGTCGCTATCACCAAAGTGCTCACCTACCTCCAAATCTAACACCTGTCCTGATTCATTACCCAGTACCAAATCCAATACAGCCTCGCCTTTCGTTGGCCTATCTACATACTGTGTCAGGAAACCCTCCTGCACACATTGGACAAAAACGGACCCATCTAAAGTACTCGAACTATAGCGTTTCCAGTCAATATTTGGAAAGTTAAAGTCCCCCATAACAATTACCCTGTAGCTTTCGCTCCTATCCAGAATCATCTTTGCAGTCCTTTCCTCTACATCTCTGGAACTTTTCGGAGGCCTATAGAAAACCCCTAACAGGGTGACCTTTCCTTTCCTGTTTCTAACCTCAGGCCATACTACCTCAGTAGACGAGTCCTCATCAAACGTCCTTTCTGCCACCGTAATACTGTCCTTGACTAACAATGCCACCCCTCCCCTCTTTTACCACCTTCCCTGAGCTTACTGAAATATCTAAACCCCGGCACCTGCAACAACCATTCCTGTCCCTGCTCTATCCATGTCTCCAAAATGGCCACAACATCGAAGTCCCAGGTACCAACCCATGCCGCAAGTTCACCCACCTTATTCCGGATGCTCCTGGCATTGAAGAAGACACACTTTAAACCACCTTCCTGCCTGCCGGTACACTCCTGCAACTTTAAAACCTTACTCAGGACCTCACTACTCTCCACCTCCTGTATACTGCAGCTACAATTCAGGTTCCCAAGCGCCTGCTGAACTAGTTTAAACCTTCCCGAAGAGCATTAGCAAATTTCCCCCCCAGGATACTGGTACCCCTCTGGTCCAGGTGTAGACCATCCCGTTTGTAGAGGTCCCACCGACCCCAGAATGAGCCCCAATTATCCAGAAATCTGAAACCCCCCCTCCTGCACCATCCCTATAGCCACGCGTTCAACTCCTCTATTTCCCTATTCCTCGTCTCGCTTTCACGTGGCACGGGTAACAACCCAAAGATAATAACTCTGTTTGTCCTAGATCTAAGTTTCCACCCTAGCTCCCTTTAGGGGTCAAACGGTCATGGCTCCATTTCAGAGACATAAATGAATAACCAGCTATCATCAGAGATGCCACCTTTCAGATGAAGCATTAAAGCAACATCCTTTTCAGGTGAATGCAAGCGATCCTGCAGGACCTTTGTAATCTTCCCCGTGTTTATTCCTGAACTCAACATCACTAAACTGACAAAAGCAAATGACTGCGGACGCTGGAATCTGAAACCAAAACAGAAAATGCTGGACAATCTCTGCAGGTCTGAAAGCATTGTGGAGAGAGAAGGGAGCTAATGTTTTGAGTCTGGATGACTCTTTGTCAAAGCTAAACAGATTATCTGGTCATTTATCTCATTGCTTCACTGGGTCCTAAAACGGTGACTACAAAAGCATTTCAATGTCTGTTTGGGCATGAAAGTCATCTTATCAATACTGTACCATTCATGTTATTCTTGCATCAAATAAGTGAAACAAGGTCCGAGCATAGGGTCAGGATACAAATTTATGTCTCAAAGTCTTGCAAAAGCATCTTTATGGTTAAAAAAATAACTAGAGCCTCTTATCTATGCCCGATGAAGAAGATATTCTCCCTTTGAAATGAATTTAAATGTTAAACTAAGAAAAATGGCACAGACAGAACTGTGCTTTGCCTCTCTGCTACAGAAACACATTATTTGATTGTGGTGGTGTTGATTGCATTGTCAACCAGAAGGTCCCAAATAAGTAACCCAAAAGTTATCACAGACAAGAAGGCAGCTCACCATCACCTTCTCAAGGGTAACTAGGGATGGACAATAAATGCTGGCCGAACCAGTGAAGCCCACATCTCATGAATGAATAAAAAGAGGACTTCCGGTGATGGTGATGTGCTGAGCAGATGCACATCAGGTGGCTCCCCTCCAGAATATAACCAAATAGGTGCTTTTAGGTAAATTTGGCCTGAAGATTCGACAGCATCACACCCTCAATCGAGAAAGGGAATGAACACAGCCAGCATGCCAACAAATGTGAGCTCGAGAGGCCGAAGGGATGGCAGGAGCGGAGGAAAAGGACACGAGCAGCAGGTCGACGGGTCTGTGGACCCACAAGGAGAGGGCCCTGACCACCCGGGAGGGAGACCGACAATCTGAGCTGCAGCCTGTCCACCCCTATCACCCCACCTGGAGATGGATGGAAGGCATTCCTTATGAAGGATCTGGCCACAATGAGAGAGGTGATAAAGGTGGCAATCCAGGTGGCGGTCAACGTGGCATCACAGAGGCGTTGATCGCCACACAAACGCCATACAAAAATGGGGGCAGCAGGGTAGCACAGTGGTTAGCACAATGGCTTAACAGCACCAAGGACCTGGGTTCTATTCCCGGCTTGGGTCACTGTTCTCTTCGTTGTCTGCGTGGGCTTCCTCCGGGTGCTCTGGTTTCCTCCCACAAGTCCCGAAAGACGTGCTATTAGGTAATTTGAACATTCTGAAATCTCCCCTTGTACTCAAACAGGCGCCGGAATGTGGCAACTACGGGCTTTTCAAAGTAACTTAATTGCAGTGTTAATATAAGCCTACTTGTGACAATAAAGATTTTTTTTTTTTTAAATGGCTCGATGGACTGGGGAAGAAGTTGTTGGAGACGCAGGGAAAAATGATTCAGGAGCTGGAGAAGGTGTCGGCAGACCAGATCGACAGGACTGTGCCGCCCTCTGATACTCAAAAAGCCGACGCCTGTTGGTCCACCAGCTGAGGGAACTGAACATGGAATGGGTGAGGCTGGAGGAGTCCTCCTACAAGGGAACAACCCTCCAAGTCCTCGCCACCACAGCGCTCCCATCCCCCCAGCAAAATACACATCTTGCCCAGTGGTAGTTGCTACACTGAAGACATGGAACCAAATGAGACATTTCGGTTGAACCGAGATGATCGCCATGGCCCCCATCTGCGGCAACCACAAATTCCCGCCAGCCATGCTAGATGCCACCTTTAAGAACTGGACACAGGACAGGGGGACACTGGTGGTCAGGGACTTTTATATGGGGGACAGACTCGCGCCCCTAGACGAACTAACAGAAGAACTGGAGCTACTGAAAGGACAGGAGCTCCGGCACCTACAAATCAAAAGCTTTCTCCGCAAGAAGACAGCAAATATCCCTCAGGCCCCAAGAGACGTTACTGGAGGAACTACTGGGCATGGACAGCAGGGAGAGGGGGAACTGTGGGCACATCTACAGACGACTGCTGGAAAGGGCAAGAACACCATTGGATGGAGTTAGGCAGAAATGGGAGGACGAACTCAGGCCGGAAGTGCGGTGGGGACTCTGGAGTGAATCGCTAAGTAGAGCCAACTCCACTTCCTCCTGTGCAAGGCTAAGCCTAATGCTGTATAAAGTGATGCGCAGAGCTTATCTTATCAGAACCCGAATGAACAGGTTCTTCCCAGAGGTGGAGGATAAATGCGAACGGTGCCAGGGAGGCCCAGTCAACCACACCCACATGTACTGGGTCTGCCCCAGACTAGTTGGGTTCGACAGCCTTCTTCGAGATGATGTCCAAGGTTTTAGCAGCGAGGATGGAGCAGTGCCCGAGAGTGGCACTCTTTGGGGTTTCGGACCAGTCAGAAGTACATATGGGGAAGAGGGCCGATGCTCTGGCTTTTGTTTCCTTACTCACATGCTGGAGAATCCTGCTCGGCAGGCAATCAGCACCACCAACCACAGCTGCAGACTGGCTGGCAGACCTGTCGGAATGTCTCCACCTGGAGGAGATCAAGTACACCATCCGAGGGTCGGACGAGAGCTTCAACAAAGTGTGGGGGCTATTCAGCATCCTGTTCCAAGACCTGTGCAAAAGCCAATAGTGATTAGGAAGAAAGAGGAGAGGGGGGACCGATGAGGGCAGACAAGAGCACACAAAGTAGAGAGGAGCCCAGGGGAGTATCTGGGAAAGCCCCCCCCCCACCCCACAGAATTGTATTGGGAAGGTAATAAATTTAGCAATACGACAGCCAGGGTGAAAGGTGATGCCATGAGGGAGCCCGACTGTCAACGGGCGGGGAGGCTGACAGAAGTGGCATGTGTAAAATTGTACATAAGAAACAGCATACTCTATAAATATATGCTTTATATGTCAAATTGTTGAAATTGGAATATGCCAATAAAAATATATATTTTTTTAAATGAATAAAAAGAAAGAATTTTGGATGACAAAATAAAAGTACATAAAATATTGGATTTTCTTTGGTCTCTTTGGAAACCTTGGCTTCTGAAACTTTAATACAAATTAATTATTTGTCATTTTATCTTGCTGACGTATGATGACAATGTTAAAAAAAGACTTGCCAATAACCTTACTCTGAGCAAAAAGAAGAAATAATAAAATAAAAACTAGAACAAAATTTGAGAGATTTGGGCTGGTCTAAGGTGTCCAACTGGAGAATAATAGGTACATGCTTAATTTTGCAGAAGTATTGACCTACCTGAGTTCTTGTTATGCCCAACGACAAAGACATTTATCTGATATGTTAACGTATTTGGGGCGGCACGGTGGCACAGGAATTAGCACTACTGCCTCACAGTGCCGGGGACCCGGTTCGATTCGGACCTCACTAACTGTGTGGAGTTTACACATTCTCCCCATGTCTGTGTGAGTTTCCTCCGGGTGCTCCGGTTTCCTCCCAGTTCAAAGATGTGCAGGTTAGGTGGATTGGCCATGCTACATTGCCCCTTAGGGTGGGGTTTCAGGAATAGGACAGGGATTGGGCCTAGGTTGTGTGGTCATTCAAAGGGTCGGTGGAGACTCGATGGGTTGAATGGCCTCCTTCGGCACTGTAGGCATTCTATGATTACATTTTCTCAAGATAATTACAGATAAGGAAGGCTATTTCCCATCTGTGTTACTGGTTCTTGCACGATTCCAGAGCGTTTCCCTTCACTTACACTCTCTAAAAGTCGTCTATTTATTGATTACTGCATGTGGAAAGCAATTTGCCTCTTTACTAATTTTGAGTCTGTGTCCAGCTAATTAATGCAGTTTACTTCAAAGTTATTTTCCCAGTTTGCCTTTCCAATCGTCTCTCTCGCTCTCTCTCAGCATCCCCTTCGAGTAGTAAAAGCCCCAGTTCTCCCAATCTCACCTCAAAACACTGTTGATTGAACATGGAAATCAGCCTCAAGGCTCATTTCTTCAATCTCCAATGTTTGAATACCTCTTTTTTCTCGGTGACCAGAGCATATTATACTGATGGCAGTGTACCAGCACAAGTGAACATAAAATATCCCCATGACTAGATTTTTAAAAATCAGCAAGTTCACCCAGTGTGCCAGCAAACGCCACTCCCTAAACCAGCCTAAAAGAGATTTGTTATTAATTCATTCACTGCAGAACCTTACGGTCAAAAAGCTGGCTGCTACATTTGCCTAAATGTAAATATAAAAATACTTTTGAAGTGCAAATGCTTGCGAAAGAGAAATTGTAAAATTCTTTGAGATGTCCTAAGTCTAAGATAAGGTACCCTGTTAACACAGATTCATTCTTATTGTAAGGTGAAGGAGCAACTTGCATTTTTAGAGAGCACCTTTTAACAACTTCAGGACTTCCCAAATCATTTTACATCCAATTAAATAAATTTGAAGCCAATTTGCACATGGAATGGGCACCCAAACAGTAAAGTGATAATGACTAGATAATCTGTTTTAATTATGCTGATTGAAAGATAAATATTACACATTATATTTGGGAGAACTCGCCTGCTCTTCCATGAAATCGTGCCACGGGATCACTTTTACACCTACCGGAGAAAGCTTAATCTGAAAGCTGATACCTCCAACAGTGCAGCACTCCCTCAGGACAGTACTGGAGTGTCAGTCCAGGTTTATTTTAGCATCACGTTCCAAATCAGAATCTTCCGGCTCAGATACAAGAGCATTAACACTTCAGCCCACTGCTGAAGAGATTGTTAATTGCCCTCTGAAATGGCGGAGTAAGCCATTGGCTTCAAGAGCAATTAGGAATGGGTAACATATGCTGGCCGAGTATTCCATGAAAGAGTTTTAAAAAAACTAAAAACAACATTGGGATCCAACCTATAAGGCAGCATCTAGATACAAAAGAGGCTTCAATGAGGTAGGTACGTGTCAATCTCTGACACAGGATGCAACTATCCAGATATAGACAACTTTCATCGCGAAAAGGTACCCTTATGTTTAGTGCCCATTGTCTGCAATGAGCACAATGTGCCTGTTCAGTTTTGCGCTAAAGACAAATCAATGATTGTCCAAGCCCATTTCCTGGCGCTCGTTTATTTGCAGTATGTGATTTATCTAGTTCATAATAAGTGAAAGTGACTAAGGAGAAATTGACCAAAAGCTACCTTGATCAGTCTAATTATATTTTGTTGTCGCCATGCGCTGGTAATTTTTTGAGTGCTTCATTGATTAAACGTTTCAAGATTTTTTCAAAACCAACATTATTTAGTAAATGGTGTGTTTATGCTAAGAATGGTAACAGTACAGTTGAAAAGCTTCAAGGGGCAAGATGCTTTAAGTTTAAATTTAGCCAAAGCCTGCAGTTGTTCCAGGAGTAGAACCAAGTCATACAATACATGGCAAAGTAACCAGATGGGAGATGAGAATGTTTTTTCATGCCACTTGTTATGATCTATACAAACCATTACCAGTGAACAAAATAAACTTTCATCGGGAAAGGCATGTATTTATTAAAGGTAAATGATGTTTAACCAACTTGGTTAAATTCTTTGAGATGACAGCAAAGGATGATGATTACGATCATGTAATAGGTGCTGTACATATGGACTTTTTGAAGGCATTCAACAAAACGCCATACAGGCTGATTGAGAAGATGAGAATTCGCCGTATTAAGGGGAAAGTGGTGATAAGGAGAAAATAACCATTTCAGTGAGGTATTGTATGTTGTACTGATATAAAGGCACCAATCACCTGGAAGGGATTGGGTAAACATGTTGCAGATTCATTTATTTAGACTAGGCACATGAACAGGTAGATATGGACAGAAAGTTTGAAGACATCCAAGTTGCAGATCAGTGTGCACTCTGCTGGAAGCAAAAGCAAAACTAAGTCTGGATCACATGACACACTTCCTTTCCAGTGATGTCAGGCTGCAATCCCTTAAAGACAGATGAGAACAAATGACAGGAAGCAAAAGGTGGTGGTGAATGGATGACAGACTGCAGGAGGTGTGCCCCAAGGATCTGTTTTTGGCTCATTATAAATATCTTGGACTCGGGTTCAGGGATCAGCATTATAAAGATTTTAGGTGATACAAAACTTGGCAAAGCAGTAGATTCTGATGAGGATAGTTATAGGCTTCAGGATGACACAGACAAGGTGGTGAGATGGGCAGAAGGATATTAGATGGAGTTTATTGTGTGGAATTGTGAAGTGAGGGACTTTGGAAATATTTATACGGAAAGGCAGTATGCAGGCAGTCCTCGACTTCACAATGCTTAAAGTAAAATTAACAGCACTCAATATTTAAAAATTGAGACCTGCTTTGAATTTAAAATGTTAGTTTTGTGAAGAATGTAGGAATTTTTATATGTATTGTATTGTGTCTGTTGCAGTAATATTATAAAAAGAACTTAGTTTAAGGTATCCAAATTGTGTCTGCTAAAGCTGCGATTAAGGTGCTAAGTTAGGCAGGTTGTGATGTCCCTCATGGGAGGGGCTAGATTTTTTTTAGTTCAGCCCTGCCGTGTCTGTTGTTTTTAGTTTCATTTTTAGAGTTCTGATCTGGTTTCTGAGGAAAGGTGTGTTTCTCAGGCTGACTTCCAAAAGCTCCTCTTCCAAGGACTATCTGTAAGCCACTCAGTGTTAACTGTATTGGGCCGTACGGCGGCTCAGTGGTTAGCACTGCTGTCTCATCGGGCCAGGGACCCGGGTTCAATTCTGACCTCGAGTCTCTGTCTGTGTGGAGTTTGTACATTTCCCTGTGTATGTGTGGGTTTCCTGAGAGAGCTCCAGTTTCCTCCCACAGTCCAAAGATGTACAGGTTAGGTGAATTGGCTAGCTAAATTGTCCGCAAATGCCCAAAGGTTAAGTGGGGTTGCAGGGAGAGTGTGGAGTGTGCGCCTAGGTAGGGTGCTCTTTTAGAGGGTTGATGGACCAAATGGCCTTCTTCTGCACTGTAGGGATTTTATGATTCCATTAATTAGTGGCACTTGACCTATGTGTGTAGAATGTGTTTAATTGAAACTTTAGAAGTAGATGGGAAAGTAAGCTCAGAGACATTTTTTTGTAAGAATGGTTTAACTGTTAATTGAAAAGCTGTTTTTTCCTGCTAATCCTGTGTTTAACAATAAAGTTTGTTTCGATAAATAATAGTTTTCGGTGGAATCACTCCTGGAATGAAGTATCCTTTCCCCTCAGATTACAAATCGAAAAATTATTGGAGTCTCATCTGGTTTCCTAATATAATCGGGGTCTCGTCTGGGTACCATAACAGTTTTGACTTTACAACGCGAATGTGCAAATTCCACACGCACAGTGACCCGGTTTACTCAGAGAACTGTCAGGATCTGGAACGCTGCGCCGGAATAGGAGGTGGAAGCTGATTCCATAAATTTGAAAGGAAGTTGGACAGATACTTGAAGATAAAAGCATTACCGTGCTACAGACAAAGAGGGGGACAAGGGATGAAGCATAGACTGCCCTTTCTGCGATCCAGCGCAAACACAATTTGCCAAATGACCTCCTCCTGTCCTATAGGTGTCTGTGATTTGGAGCACAGTCTTGGAAAAGCTACTTGAAGCATATTTATTCTTAACTTTCAGAAGAGAAATGGTTCTATGGGAGGGATTTCAAAAGGCTAATGGATAGTTAGCTGGAGAGAAAACAGGACTTTAGGCAAAGGCAGACTAGCTAAATTGTTCTTGCGGGGGCAGCACGGTGGCACAGTGGTTAGCACTGGGACTGCAGTGCTGGAGGACCCGGGATCAAATCCCGGCCCTGGGTCACTGTACGTGTGGAGTTTGCACAGTCTCCCCATATCTGCGTGGGTTTCACCCCCGCAATCCAAAGATGTGCAGGGTAGGTGGATTGGCCATGCTAAATTGCCCCTTAATTGGGGAAAAAAAAACAATTGGCTACTCTAAATTTTTTTTTTTTTTTAAATAAATAAATAGTTCTTGCAAAGATTCGGTATTAGCTGAACAGCGAATGCTCTCCTGTTTAATGATTCTATATACTTGAAAAGGAGAAGATTGCAGAAACATAGGGAAAGAAGGGCCAGTATAGGCACAATGGTCTCCTGTGCTGAATATTCCATGAGTAACACTGATACTCTGATTAGGCTATAGGGAACTTGTTGATAACTCAAGAGCTTCAAATTTAAATGGCTTACTGTTTGAAGAAGCCAGTTTGCCTCACTAAAATGCACTGAATAAGTTATACTGTTTGTGGATGTCCCTGGAAGTTAATCTAACTGTAATCTGTTTTGGATTAGAGGAAGCACATACTTTGAGGTTAAAAGGCACGGAAAAGCAAACACATGGGTAGAGGTTGCACATTCATCACCATTATTTTTAAAGTTTGGTAATGTAGGCTTGCTACTTCCTCGCGTTGATAGACTGAAAAAAATCTTGAATCGCTGCAAAATTGTTATGCTTGTTAATCCACCATTTACTCAAGCACTGCTCAAGTAAGAAGTACTGCCTGCAGACAGTACATTCATATCAAACACCCACTTCGTTTATGGTGATTTTAGGCACTGAACATTTTAAGTATTTTTTATTTTAAGACATAGCTCCGGAACGAACAAAGTTTTAATTTAATTGCTGTGTTTGAGGAGGTTCATAATTCACATAAACCTCCTTCTCATTTTTTATTAATTGAAATATAGCTTGAGAACGCGATTCTAATTGGTCAGTTTGACAAAATGGACTAGGCCCCCCTTTTGTATTCATGAGAGTGTGAACAAAACATGAGAATGATTCCATCAACATTTAAATATTCCCATTCAATTCCTTCATGCCAGACAATAAGACATTAAATAAAAATTAAGAAAATATATAACGTGGATAAAAGGAGCTTGGAGCTCGCAATACTTTTTTTTGACGTCGGCATATCTCCTGACCACATAGCCGCACGATTAAAACTGCCTATTTTCATCTCCATTATAACATCCAACTCGTGTCTTTAGCTCATCTGCTACTGAAATGCTCATCCATAGCTTCATCAACTCCAGAGCTCATTATTGCAATGTACACCTGCCTGGCCTCCCATGTTCTACCCTCTTTACACTTGGCACAATTCTTCTCAGGAATTATTCCTCAGTTCCAGAGAACTGAAGAATTGAAAATGTTACATACTTGCTCCAAAACAAAGAGGTTTCATGAGGGCAATGTTGTTGATGTGGTGGACATAGACTTCCAAAAGGCAGTGCCGCAGAAGACTTGTGAGCAAGGTTACATTTCATGGAATAGACTGGAAAATAATAATAATAATCTTTATTAGTGTCACAATTAGGCTTACATTAACACTGCAATGGAATTATTGTGAAAATCCCCTCGTCGCCACACTCCGGCGCCTGTTAGGGTACACCGAGGGAGAATTCAGAATGTCCAATTCACCTAACAAGCACATCTTTTGGGACTTGTGGGAGGAAGCCAGAACACCTGGAGGAAATCCACGCAGACATCGAGAGAACATGCAAACTCTGCACAGAGAGTGACCCAAGCCGGGAATCAAACCTGGGTCCCGGGTGCTGTGAAGCAACAGTGCTAACCACTGTGCTACCATGCCACCCTATGTGAACAATATTCCATTAGCTCACTAGCAGTAAACAAGTAAATGGTCTCAACTCCATTAACAGAACACTTCACCTGCAAAATGATTTCCTCATTTTATGACACCTTACTCACGTCTTTAGGAGACATAATTTCTGTATGCATCTTAACCCAGATTGTAATAACATGACTACAAAAATGACCCAAACCGGGAATTGAACCCAAGTCCCATGCGCTTGTTGCTGATTTTCTCCTTGGTTCAATTGCTCTGTTTTATTACCTTTGCTCTCGAGTCGCGAGGTATCTTTATGATACCGCCACAAGGTTCAAGTCCGAGTAATGATCAATAACCCAATACACCGATTAGTAAGATTTAAATCAAAGCACATTTATTATACACAGTAATCGCTACTCATGCACAAAGTCTACGTTTAAGCTACTTCTACAACTAACAGGCCTATACTTAACTTCGGACTGGCCCACCAGGTCAGGGGAACAAATGGCCTTTCGTTCGGGTTCTCAGTCTGCGGGATTCGACGTTGGTACGGATTGGTAGCTAGGAGCCCCCATCTCGTAGCGAGAGTTGAATTAAGACTTACTTCTGTCGGTCGTCACTGCACCGGTCACGGTCAATGTTGGTCCGTGTTGCTGGGAGGCCCGGACAGGATGCAGAGGTGAAGAGAGCGATTTGAACTTGGGGCTCAACTCTTATAGTCCCCAGGGGCTTCCCGCCTTTCGGAGCGGACCCTGTACCTGGTCCCAAGTGATTGGACTTTGTCCCAATCGCTTGGTTCTATTTTCTCCAATACTTGAGCGGTTCCCTGATCGATGGGCGGTCTTGAGGTGCTCGTTCACCTCCTTTGTGTTGGCTCCTGCTGGCGCCGAGGAGTCTGACTTTGCTCCGTGTGTCCAAAATGTTACTTATTGCTCCCGGGGATTGCTTATCAGTATGCAGATGGCTGCTACTTTGTTATGCTGATGGTCGCTGGTATCGATGTTGTCTGGTCTTTGTGGAGGTAAATACACAAGCAAACCTGCAGCTGGTGGTTTCGCTCTTGTTGGCTGACTTTCCCATCAGCCTTTGCCGTTTGCCATTTTAAATCGGGAGTTGGCCAATTTAGGTGGCTACACGCTGTGAAGCAACAGTGCTAACCACTGTGCTAACATGCCGCACTAGCAACATGGATACAAAATTGGCTCAGTGAAGCAGAATAATGGTTCATGGAGACTGGAGAAAGGTTTGTAGTGGGATTCCTTAGGGGTCAGTGTTGCGATCCTTGCTCTTCCTGATATACATCACCCCTGTAATCACATCAACTTTGGTGACCAGGGAACAATTGCAAAATTTGCAGATGATATGAAACTTGAAAGCATTGTGAACTGTGCTGAGGATAGCATAGAACTCCAAAAGGACTGTGGCCATCTGGGATGGCCACTCACAACTAGGTAGAGAGAAACTCGCAAAGCCTAGCAGGTAAAATGGACAAGCCAAGACTCGGGCAGGCTCAGAACCTGAAATGCATATTTGCAAGCAAGAAGTCCAGACGGTATTGAAACACCGACCAATTAGCATTTTAATGGGGCCGATTAGCATTTGATGGCCCATCGCCACCAAAACAAAGGACTGGTATTCGAGTGACCGGCACAGTCCCAGACATTCCGGCGCCACTCCCTGTTCAGAGGACGTGTAAACAATGGAGTCAGTGACCGCTTGGGCCACGCCCACACACCCAGATCCCCGCCCACTTATTGGTTAGGAATCGAACGGAATGATCAGGGATCACCCAATTAGTGGGGCCCAAACTGAAGGATCGCCCAAAAGAGCGCGAAAACCTCCAAGTATAAGAAGAGTTCGCCACATGTTCGTCCTCTCTTGGAGCTGGTACCTCGGTCACGGCCATCTCCAATTGCAGCAACACCAGAAGCAAGTCCAAGTTCAACGCACGAGCCTAGCTGAGCAGCAGTTACTCTTTCGTACTCGATAGATCCAGAATCGAACAGCGGCCACTGTTCTCTGACCTAAGCCGGGTGCCCTAAGTTAAGTACAGGTTGTCTTAGTCGATAGGTGCAGTTAACTAGCAGTGTTTATGTTGCATGACTAATTGTGTGTAACTAAAGCACCCTTGACCTTGAACTAACTAACTGGTGTTTGGCTCTTTGATCGATAGCCGGTTGAACCTTGTGGTGGTATCATTCGATACCTGGCGTCTCTAAGCATTACAATACAGATAACATAGAAAGAAGGGCAAATTCACTGATTGCCATAATTGGAACAGAGCCACAGAAAGGACAGAGTAAAAGAAGAAAACGCAACAGGACAAAGATAAGTCAGTGGAATGGGCGGACTAGTAGCAAATGAAATTCAATGCAAATGCAAAATTATTTATTTTGGTCAGAAGAACATGAAAAACAGTATAAAATAAAGGATACAATTCTAAAGTGGCTGCAGGAGAAGAGGGACCTGGGTATATATGCGAACAAGTCACTGAAGGCAACAGGACAAGTTGAGAAAGCAGATAAAGCATAGAGCATCCTAGACTTTTTTTAAATGTATTTTATTACAAACATGTATCAAAGCAGGTTACAGCAAATAAACATACTTCCAACAATCAACTATACAGTCTGTACAGATTTTCCCCCTTTTTCACCTCCCCCCCCCCCCCTCCCCTCCGACGAACAGCTCCTCAAACACGGTCACAAACATACCCACTTTTTCTCAAACCCCCCCTGCTGAGCCCCTTAACTCATACTTTATCTTCTCCAACCGCAGGAAGTTGTACAGGTTACCAAACCATGCCGCTACCCCCGGTGGCGAAGCGGACCGCCACGCCAGCAAAATTTGCCGCCGTGCAATCAGAGGCGAAGGCCATGACATCAGCCTTCCTCCTCTCCATGAGCTCGGTTTTCTCTGAAACCCCAAATATCGCCACCAAAGGGTCCAGGTCCACCTCCTCCTCCACTATCCTGGCTAAGACCGTGAACACTCCCGCCCGGAATCTTCCTAATTTTTTGCAACTCCAAAACATGTGCGCATGATTCGCTGGCCCCCGCCAACACCTGTCACACTCATCTGCTACCCCCTGAAAGAACCCACAGACATATGCACCCTGTGCACCACCTTAAATTGTATCAGTCTCATCCTTGCACGAGGTCCCGTTTACCCTTTGCAGTGCCTCACTCCATACTCCCCAATTGGTTTCTCCTCCCAAATCCGCTTCCCATTTCTCCTTGATCTTCACCATCTGCTCGCCTCCCTGCTCCCCCAGCCACTTGTGTATATCCCCAATTCTTCCCTCCCCTTTCACATCCGGAAGCAGCAGTCACTCCAGCACGGTGTATCCCGGCAACCTAGGGAACCCCCTCTAGATCTTCCGCGCAAAGTTCCTAACCTGCAGATATCGGAACTCACTCCCCCTCGGCTGCTCTACCCTCTCCCTCAGCTCCTCCAGACTGGCGAACCCTTCCGCCAAATACAGATCCTTCACCTTGACCAGCCCCACTTCCCTCCACCTCCTGCATACACTATCCACCCCCCCCCCCGGCTCAAATCCATGATTCTCGCACAGAAGTGTTAGCACCGACATCCCTTCCCCTAAAATGCCTCCTCAGCTGATTCCATATCTTCACCGTGGACTGCACCGCTGGGCTCCCTGAATACCTACTCTGAGCCATTGGCAACGCTGCTGTCACCATAGCCCTCAAATTAGACCACTTACAAGATTCCTCCTCCATCCTAACCCACTCTACCCCTTCTCCTTCCCACCACCGCCGCACCTTGTCCACATTCGCCGCCCAATAATAATGAAGCAAGTTCTGCAATGCCAACCCGCCTGCTGCCTCTGCCTCTATAGCAGGGTCCTCCTCACCCTCAGCACCTTCCCCACCCATACAAAGTCCAAGCTGATCGTGTCCACTTTCCAAAAAAAGGCCTTTGATATAAAGATCGTGAGAGCCTGAAAGATGAACAAGAACCTCAGCAGAATATTCATGTTCAGAGGAACCAGCAAAAGAAGCTTCTGGAGAAGGTGGAGGAACTAGAGAATAGGTCCCACCGGCAGAACTTGAGAATTGTCGGGCTCCCGGAGGGGTCCGAAGGAACGGACGCTGGGGCATACGTCGCGGGCATGTTTGAGAAGCTGCTGAGGGATGGGGCGTTCTCCCGGCCCTTGGAGGTGGATAGGGCTCACAGAGCACCTGCAAAGAAGCTACGAATGGGAGACCCCCCCTCCCCTCCCCCACCCCCCGAGGGCTATGGTGTTGAGATTCCACAGGTTCTCAGATAAGGAGAGTATTCTGCAGTGAGCCAAACAGACGCGGAGCTGTAAGTGGGACAATAGCATCCTGCGGGTTTACCAAGACCTGAGCGTGGAGGTGGCCAGGAGAAGAGCAGGCTTCAATCAGATCAGGGCCATCCTTTTCAAGAAAAAGGTGAAGTTTGGACTGTTATACCCAGCCCGTCTCTGGGTCACGCATGAGGATCAGCACTTTTACTTCTGAGTCGCCTGAGGACGCGTTGGACTTTGCAAGAAAGAAAGGGCAGACGACGTTCTGAGAACTTTTTGAACTTGGATGCAACGTTCCTGTTTCTGTTTTCTCGGTTTTGTTTCTGTTTTTGTAAAAAGTTTCTCGTTTTGCTTGGAACCAGCAGTAGAGCTGAGTGAGTTTAGGTTTTTATTTCCACTGTTGGGGGATGGAGGTGTGCTAGTTTTTAAATTGGTGGTTTTCAGTTGGGCAATTGTGTGGGGATTGTTTGATGTTGGGGTTTGTGTGTATGAGGGGGGGGGGGGGGGGGGGGGGGGGACAATAGGTGGGAGATTATCTGCCGCTGGGGATGGGGGCCACCATTAGTTAGCTGGGTGAGCTAGCTCTCGGAAGCGCAGTGTGCATATGTTTGGTTTAGGAAAGGGATTGGGTTACAGGGTGTTGTTGCTAGGGGGGGGGGAGGGGTGAATGTTCTGCTGGCAAGGGAGGGACTTGGGCTGAGGGACAGAGAGGAGGTCGGGGGCTGCCTGGGGATGGACCGGTGGAGGCGCGGATTGCGGGCTGGCCTAGAAAAAGGTGATGACTGATCGACGGTTGGGGGGGGGGGGGCAACGAACCCCCCAACTAGGCTGATCACCTGGAATGTTCGAGGGTTAAATGGGCGGTCAAAAGGGCACGTGTGTTCGCGCATCTTAGGGGGCTGAAGGCGGATGTGGTGTTGTTGCAGCAGACGCACCTTAAGGTAACGGACCACCTTAGACTGAGGAAAGGCTGGGTCAGCCAGGTGTTTCATTGGGGCTCGATTCAAAGACTAGAGGGGTCGTGACCCTGATCAATAAGCGGGTGGTGCTTGAGGCGGGTGGTGGACATGGGGTACTCGGACGTGGGAGGTCGGTACATTATGGTCAGTGGGAAACTGGAGGGGGTGCAGGCGGTATTAGTGAATGTATATGCGCCAAATTGGGATGATGTGTTTATAAAGAGAATGCTGGGGAAGATACCGGACCTGAACTCGCACAGGTTGGTCATGGGAGGAGACTTCAACACAGTTATTGACCCTGGCTTGGACCGGTCAAGCTCGAAAACGGGCAGGGTGCCAGCAATGGCAAAGGAGCTAAGAGGGTTTATGGAGCTGATGGGGGGAGTGGATCCATGGAGGCTTGGGCAGCCGAGGGCGAAGGAGTTCTCCTTCTACTCACACGTGCATAAACTGTACTCCCAGATTGATTTCTTTATTTTGAGCAGGGCCTTGCTGGCTGGGGTGGTGGACACGGGGCACTCGGCGATAACAATCTCAGACCATGCACCACACTGGATTGACCTGCAGGTTAGTAAAGACAAAAATCAGCACCCGCACTGGTGTTGGATGTGGGACTTTTGGCGGATGAGGGGGTGTGCGAGCGGCTGAGGAAATGCAGTCAGAGCTACCTGCAGGTCAATGACACAGGGGAAACTTCGGCAGCGGTGGTTTGGGAAGCACTGAAAGCGGTGGTAAGGGGGGAGCTGATCTCGATCCGGCTTCATAGGGAGAAGGTTGACAGGGCAGAGACGGACAGACTGGTAGAAGAGATATTACAGATCGATAGGAGGTATGCGGAGACCCTAGAGGCAGGGCTCCTGAGGGAACGGCGGAGGCTGCAGGCGGAGTTTAGCTTGCTGACCACAGGGAGGGCGGTGGAGCAGCTGAGAAAGGCGAGGGGGGCGATTTATGAACATGGGGAGAAGGCCAGCAGAATACTTGCACAGCAGCTTAGGAAGAGGAAGGCAGCTAGGGAGATAGAGAAAGTAAAGGACGGTGAGTGGAACCTGGTTGGTGATTCGGTAGGGGTGAATAAGGCGTTTAGAGATTTTTACAACAGCAGGCTGTACAGGTCGGAACCCCCAACGGGGCCGGAGGGGATGAGGCACTTCTTGGAGGGGCTGAATTTCCCAACGGTGGACGGAGAGCGGGTAGAAGGGCTGGGGGCCCCAATTGGGCTAGAAGAGATAGTGGAGGACTTGAAGGCCTTGCAGGCGGGTATGGCCCCAGGTCCGGACAGGTACCCAGTGGAGTTTTATAAAAAGTTCTCGGGGGTACGGGGGCCAGTGTTGCTGAGGATATTCAATGAGGCAAGGGAAAGAGGGGTGCTGCCCCCGACGATGTCACAGGCAATGATTTCGCTGATTCTTAAGCGGGATAAGAACCCGGAGCTGTGTGGGTCCTACAGGCCGATCTCCCTGCTGAATGTGGATGCCAAGTTGCTGGCCAAAATCTTGTCCTTCAGGATTGAAGACTGTGTTCCGGACGTTATTGGGGAGGACCAGACGGGGTTTGTTAAAGGTAGGCAGTTGGTGGCCAATGTAAGAAGGCTGCTAAATGTGATCATGATGCCCCCGGAAGGTAGAGGTAGTGGTCGCAATGGATGCAGAAAAGGCTTTTGATTGGGTAGAATGGCTTTATCTGTGGGAGGTACTGGAACGGTTTGGATTTGGGCGGGGCTTTATTGACTGGGTCAAGTTACTGTATCAGGCTCCTGTGGCAAGTGTGTGGATGAACAGGACAACTTCAGACTATTTTAGACTGCACCGGGGGAGGAGAAAGGGATGCCCCCTCTCCCCACTGTTGTTTGCGCTGGCTATAGAGCCATTGGCAATTGCTCGGAGCGCTTCAAGGGTCTGGAGGGGACTGGTTTGGGGGAGTGGAGCACAGGGTTTCGCTCTATGCGGATGGCCTGCTTCTGTACGTTTCGGACCCAGTAGAGGGGATGGAAGAAATCATGAAGATTTATGGGGAATTTGGCTGGTTTTCGGGGTATAAGTTAAACATGGATAAGAGTGAGATGATTGTGGTTCAGGCGAGGGGACAGGATGGGCGACTGGGGGAGCTGCTGTTTAGGTCAGTATGGGGTAGTTTCAGGTACCTGGGCATCCAAGTGGCGCGGGAATGGGATCGGCTGCATAAATTTTATCTGGCCCAACTAGTGTACCAAATGAAGGACGATTTCTGGAGATGGGATGCGCTCCCGTTGTCGCTGGCCGGGAGGGTACAAACGGTGAAAATGACGGTCCTCCCGAGGTTCCTATTTGTATTTCAATGTCTCCCCATTTTTATTCCGCGGTCCTTTTTTAAGCGGGTCAACAGGCTGATCACAGGCTTCGTCTGGGCGGGCAAGACCCCGCAGGTAAGCAAGGTAATGCTCGAGCGGAGCCAGGGAGAGGCGGGCTGGCGCTGCCAAATTTCAGCAACTACTATTGGGCGGCTAACAAAGCCATGATCAGGAAGTGGGTGGTGGGGGAGGGGTCAGCGTGGATGCGGATGGAGGCGGCTTCTTGTAAGGGCACCAGTCTGGGGGCGTTGGTAACTGCGCCTCTGACGCTCCCGCCGGCGCGGTACTCCACCAGCCCCATGGTGGTGGCGGCCCTGAGAGTTTGGGGCCAGTGGAGGCGGCATGTGGGAGCATCGGGCTGGGCCCCAATTTGTGATAACCACCGGTTTGCCCTGGGGAGTATGGATGGGGGGTTCCGGGTATGGCGGAGAGCGGGGATTAAGAGGATGGGGGATGTGTTCATAGAGGAGAGTTTTCAGAGTATGAGGGCGCTGGAGGAAAAGTTTGGGCTGGCGAGGGGAAACAAATTCAGATATTTGCAGGTGCGGGACTTCCTTCGTAACCAGGTGGCAACCTTCCCGCTCCTACCGCTGAGGGGGATTCAGGCTAGGGCAATTTCCAGAGGGTGGGTAGGAGAGGGAGCGTCTCGGACATCGATAAGGAGCTTATGGGGTCGGAGGAAACACAGACCGAGGAGATGAAGCGTAAGTGGGAGGAAGAGCTGGGAGGTGAGATAGAGAATGGTTTGTGGGCAGACGCGTTGAGTGGAGTCAACGCGTCCGCAACATGTGCCAGGCTCAGCCTGATACAATTTAAGGTTGTGCACCGGGCTCACATGACAGTGGCCCGGATGAGCAGATTCTTTGGGGTGGAGGACAGGTGCGCAAAATGTGCGGGAGGACCGGTGAACCATGTCCACATGTTTTGGACATGTCCGAAGCTTAGGGGATTTTGGCTGGGGTTTGCGGACGTCATGCCCAAGGTTTTAAAAACAAGGGTGGCGCTGGGTCCAGAGGTGGCGATTTTCGGGGTGTCGGAGGATCCGGGAATCCAGGAGGAGAAAGTGGCGGATGTTCTGGCCTTTGCTTCCCTGGTAGCCTGGAGACGGATACTTTTGGCATGGAGGGACTCAAAGCCCCCGAAGTCAGAGACCTGGCTATAAGACAGGGCTCGCTTTCTCTGTATGGAGAAAATTAAGATTACCTTGAGAGGTTCACTGTTAGGGTTCACCCGGAGGTGGCAATCGTTCGTCGACTTCCTTGCGGACAATTAATCGTCAGCAGAGGGAGGGGAGAAGGAGCAGTTTAGGTTAGAGTAGGGGGGTAATAAGGGTGGGACCTGTACGAAAGGTTAACGGTTTTTGCACTATATTTATGGTTTCATTTTTCTATACCAAAAATGCGTCAATAAAATGTTTATTAAAAAAAAAAAGAATCCTCATGTTCATCACTTGGACCCTCCCCACCAACGTTAAGATCCTCCCTGGCCTCCTCCACCAGCTTCGTTAAGTTCCACTTATGGAGCACCGTCCATTCCCTCGCTACCTGAATCTCCAAATGCCTAAACCTATCTCTCGCTACTGTAAATGGCATCCCCCCTAAATTAGCATCCTAGACTTTATTAATGGAGCATAAAGTACAGCAAGGAGGTTATGTTGAATTTGTGTAACACACTAGTTCGGCTTCAGCTGAGTATTGCATTCGGTTCTGGGTGCCGTATTTTAGGGCAGATGTGAAGGGTATTAGAGAGAGTGCAGAAAAGATTCACAAGAGTGATGCCGGGGATAAGGAACTTCAGTTACGAGGATAGATTGGAGACGTTGGGACTGGTTTCCTTCGAGAAGAGAAAGCTGAGAGATTTGATGGAGATAATCAAAATCATGAGGAGACCGAACAGATCTGAAATGGGGAAATTGTTCCCACTCGTGACAAGGATCGTAAGGGAGGAGATTTAAATTAATTGGTAAAAGCAGCAGGAGGAAAACTTTTTTCACACAGCAAATGGGCAGCATCTGGAATGCACTACGAATGTAGTATAGGCAGGCTCAATCAAGGCATTCAAAGGGGAAGGGCACGTTTAAACTGAAAAGCAAGAATTTTACGGGGAGAAGGTGAGAAAGTAGCACTGGGTGAATGCTCATTCCAAGAGTTGGAGCAGACAAGATTCTGTGCTGTTACAATTCTGTGAATTGCCGCAGTCCTAATTCACACCAAGTCCCTTTCATCTATCAGCCTTCCTCCGCCTGCTTGCTACACTGGCACCCAGATAAGCAACACCTCAAATTTAAAATAACCGTTTTCCCACCCTCCACAGCCATGCCCCTTCTTATTTCTGTCATTTTTTCCATGCACACAACCTTCTGTGATATGTATTCCTTAAACTCTTCAGTATCCCCAATTTTAATCGCTCCGCCATTGGCTGCCATGCCTTCAGCTGCTGAGGACTTAAGCTCTAGAAGATCATTTGCAATCCTGAAGTCGTTTGACCCTGAGCTTGTTTTTTTTAAATCTCCTCTTGCCCCTCCTTATTTCTGCAACCTCCTCTAGCCCTGTAATCCTGCTAGATCTTTACAATATCCCAGTCCTGAGCTTGTGCATCCCCAATTTTCATCACCTCACCACGGAGTTTCCTGAATCTCTCCTCTCCACTTCGGAGATGCTCCTTAAAGGATATCTCTTTGAATTAACTTTTTATCCCCTGTCCGAAGGGTTACTTAAGGTGGGTTGATGTCAAACTTTGTTCGACAGAGCTCCTCTGAAGTGCCTTCGCAGAGTTTGCAATAATAGAGGTGCAATATAAACATAAATTGTAGCTGGTTAAGAGATTAATTAAAATTTCAGTGTAATGAGTGATTCCTGAGGGAACTTTGCTGAATTTAACACGGGGAAGGGACTATTCAGCCCACTGTGCATCAACATTCTGAAAAAAGCTAAGCACCTTGTTTCCCTATGTCACACTTTTCTCGTACACCGTTCAGGGACGTTTCAAAGCAGAGCCTGCAATAAATTCACAGCATTTTAAAATGCAATTCTTTTTTTAAGATCTTTCCAGAATTTCTTTTAAAACATCACTTAATAGTATCAATGAGTCGCAGCTTCCACAAGATTAGAACACCGCCTCGCAAGTCAGAATCTCATTGACTCCCAGAACATTCAAATGCATTACAATGTCAAAAAACCCAAGAGGCAGAACCGGTACTGTGACAGAAAGATCTGCAGCAGATCAATACAAAGTTGGAAATCTGCCTCATTTCTTCGAGAAGCAAGTTGAGTGAGTTACGGTTGACTGATCAGCCAGAAAATAAAATGTAAAAAAGTTAGAAACTTCAATGATACTTGATGTTCTAGCGCGCGGTCACAGATTCCAAGAGAATTTGGACTCACTTAAGCACGGTGGAAACTATGGCAGTACATGAGCAGAATTTGCGGATACAGTTGTGACTACTTGGGAGGCACGGTGGCCCAGTATTTCGATCCCAGCCTCGGGTCAGTGTGACTGGAGTTTGCACATTCTCTCCGTATCTGCGTGGGTCTCATCCCCACAACCAAAGATGTGCAGGTTAGGTGGATTAGCCATGCTAAATTGCCCCTTAATGGGAAAAAAATAATTGGGTACTCTAAATTTATTTAAAAAAACACTTGCCACTACTTATCTGTTTTGTACAGCAGAGTCCGAATCAAGTTCTAAGATCTCAGTTACTGGTGTCCAGACTGCTTTGTATATTGGGCATGTAATATTGTATATTGGGTATATGTAATACAGAACCGAAGGAGTAGTGAAATCATGTTTGATCAAGTAAATATGGCAAATCTCTTCAATTAGCTCTTCCACAATAGTTGCATCAATAATTCCTGGGTCCCAGAGATGACAAACTCAAGTTGATTGCGTTGTTTACAGAAAATTTATTAGTAATTCCATTTTTTGCCAAATATACAGCTATGTGATTTATCTAAATATCTTTTCATCATATTAAATTACAAAAGTAAGCAATCTTCATCAGTTAGTACTTTTGATTCCTCTGTAAAACAAGTAGCACCCATTACATAACAGCAGTCACCTCTGCACTCCATCCACAGCAAAACAAGTAATGCATATAATTCATCACAATCAAAATAAAGATAACAATTCATTATATATTAGAAGATAGATAAGTCAGACTATACCGAGATACGTTATGGATGATCGATTATAAATAACCACAGGATATGAATGTGCATTTGCTGCTTTTCTGATACTTTCATACCAATTCCAGCATAATTTCCCATAATACTAAAGTGTCTGTGTGCATGCTCAATAACAAAAGGGGCAATAATCCCACTTGTTCCCATCTAGTCTGCAGTTAAAATTGTACTTTATCTAAAATTAAGAGAACGCATTTTCAAAATGCCCCTGTTAAAAGCAAGCCATGGTTTATCCGAGAGTGCAGCCAGAATATGAGCACTTTATAAATGAACTGTAAATTAAGGTGACCGATGAATTTTGCATTAACTTGTACCAAACGTTGTGTGCAGCATTTTAAAAATAGTCCGAAAGGTGTTCAAAAACCGATCCACCTAACAGGAATGACGAGTAGATTGTTCTGTGTTCAAATTTAACACCCAGCTTTAATAGGCCACGGTTATATAAAAGGATGCTGACTCATTGTAAAAACAAGAAAAAGTAGGTTCACTTCGTGAGACAATAAACTCCTCACTTTATTGGAAATATAGGGAGAAATTAAGCTTCTCGCAACCTGGCTCACAATCCCACAGACCTCACCAAGGCTGCACACCGAATGTTGGACTCTGTCTGATTAGAATCAAAGCAATTTAAATTAACATTCTAGTTTCACAGTTCGTTCTTGAAGAAGTCAGGCTGAAATTAGATTGAGGTCTGGTGCATGCACTATTCTCCACTTGATGCCATGCTTCACCACAAATGACAAGTGTGTGCTGATGCGAACAGAGGCAACCCTTCTTCACCTCACTCCCCTTTCAGTATAATCAAAAGTGAACACGGTTTCAATCAGTGTAAAACCTGCCACTGTTAAAAAGTCAAGTTTGTACTTGGCATTGATTTAGAAAAACAAAAGGAAAAGTATACTGCACCATTTACATGAAGCACTGCAATCTGTATTGAACAGTGACTAATTTAATCAAGATTATGTCTGTGAAAATGTGGCCTATTGATATTTTAAGGTTAGTTTCAAAGTAGAAGGCAATAAATTTTACGGTACTTTTAATATGAAACTGATCAGTACTTCAATGTATTCTGTAGTTCAGCCAGTCAGACTGAGCCATATAAGCCACATATAAAATACATGCACTGCATTAAAGGTATTTTTCACCTTTCTATACAGAGCATTTTAAAAGGGCAAATTTACATAACAGCATATATTATCCTTTATACAAAACAAATATATTTCATAATTGTAATTTCTCAATAACTCTGCCTGAAGAAATGCTGAATAATCTCATTTTGTTCACTATAGATTCTTTTCTACGAGGGACACGCCACTGAAAGACTCTCAGGCCAGTCTAAGGGGGTTAACTTTGTGAATGCAGGAGTTTACACTCGATACTGTGGTGCAAAAGCTCTGCCGCTTCATTGGCTGAAGGTTATTTATGTCAAATGGTACAGTGGAAGACCACAGATGATGTGACCACAACTGTTCAAATACAACTTATCCCAAATGCCTTTCAACGCATTAGTTGCAAAAGGGGAACAGTCCGACAAATGGACGCTTGGTGCACCACAGTAGAGTCCCCATCAAGAGGATTCTATTGTCTTCGACCTTGGAACAAAATGGCAGCTCAATGGATCTTCAAATGCCAAGTGAAAGTACACCCAAATGTTTTCAGGCATGTTAAGTAACACATGTAGAACTACAATTAAATCCTAATGAGGAGTCACAACTTAATCTTCAAGAATGTTTCTTGAAAGAATCAAGAGCTCATATGGGTTACAGAACCTGCATTCATGTTAAATATATTCAGCAAAACTCCCAGCGGTTGTTTTGGTGGAGTGACTCAGGATGGAGTTGTATAAAAAAATAATTTGAGGTTCCGTTGGGTACATTGTTTCACCAACATTTACAGCACAAATTGCAAGGGCTGTAAACAAACAAATCTAATCCAAATTAGTGACTGCTGTGACTTTCTTGCTGGCACTTGGATGCATATTTCCTATGTCAACACAACTTGCATTAAACAGTGTAACCCTGAACAGCACAACACAAACAGTGATCCTACTTGTATTATAGACATATGAGATGATAGAAGGTGAGATTTGAAATCCTCAAATGAATGGAATATATTCCAAAAGATGAAACAATAAAACTGAATGCCCAACTCCCAACTGCAGACACAGGATAGGTCAACCATCCATTCGGCCAGTCATCGCCTCAGTAGTGTCAACACAAATAGCTGTAAACTCACTGGGAAACAAGACTCAATTTTGATTGACTGTAACTGGAAGTGTCAAACAAAAGTTGTGGCCAACACAATGATCAAATTTAAAAACTCTGAGGCTACTAAATGAATTAATTTTGTTACCTTTTAAATGGAAGGGAAAAGGCATTTTAAAATTGCCCAGGCCTGTTTAACAGTCACCCCAGAGAACTCAAGCCAGAGAGGTTGACATCTCAACTTGCCAAGCTCGCAACCAGCAAAAGATTCGACTTTCAACTCCACTATGATGGGAGAATTGGTTAGGGCAGTGGGATGGGGGGGGGGGGGGGGGGGGCGCGAGCAATTGATACAAAATTAGTAGAACGGGTGAAATTAAGTGAAAGAGACAAGAAACCATAAATAACATGCAAATTAAAGCCTGCTGATATTCTCAATGGTTATTTAGCAGCATATTTTCTTTAGAATCCAACTGATTAGGTAAAATGCCAATCAAAATCTTGTTCTGCTTAAAAAAAGCCATTTCCACCTGTCCCTTATGATGCATGTAGCTGATCAGAGGAGACAACTCTGACATGTGACCAGGTAGAAAATAATCAAGCCCAAATCATCCTGATTTTTCAAGGACCAAAACAAGCAAATTAACAATCATTTTTTTCTTTGAAAGTCTTCGCAAATAGTCAGTAGTACTGAGGGACAGAACATATAACAAACGGGGCGGGTCTATGAGGAATGTACAGCTGCACAATGTAAACCTCTGTTAACAAACATACAAAAAAGCATAGTTTACAATTAAAAAATATTTCAGAAATAACTTTTTTCTCTTTAGAAAAAGCACACATTTGGTAAATACATTTAAACAATTAACGATTTTCACATGCATTATTCACTTGTACTACTAGTTACTGCTCCATCACAGTTGCTGCCACCAAATTCGCCTCTGAAGCTGACAAAGTGATAGCAATGTGGAAATCATTCAAAACGCTATCAAAATATCGAAAGTACATTGATTTGTGCAAATGTAAACTGTAATGAAAGGAACCCAATATTCTGAAATCTAGTGCATTTTTAAGAACGGCAGAAATGTTTTTTTTTAGTGCTTGTAGGACATCGTCAAATACACAACTTGACTCGCGCCAAGAATTTGGCCATTCTTTTGATACAAGTGTAAGTAATGAAAATGAAATCAGCAACACAACCATAGGAGTTATCTTGCTGGAGTCACAAGTCAGTTATGGTGACATAAACACACTGTGCAAGTGCAGTTGCTTGTTCATTCAGTATTCTAATAGTGAAGCCTACAAGGCCATTAGTAGTTGATCTGAGAAGTTAGTGTTCAAGTATAGAATATTCTTAGACATATGGGTCGGCCCAACACAGCAACAATTTTTAGTGTGCCTGTCTTATAAAGGCAAACCCAAACGCATAACAGCCCAGGGGAAATTGAGAGCAAATCAAATCAGCAACTTGTTAAACTGGGTGTTCGGAAGTTAACGTTGGAAGTTATCACACAATATATCACTACTAGTATCACAGAATCCCTACAGTGCAGAAGGAGGCCATTTGGCTCATCAAGTCCACACTTACCCTGCAAAAGACCACTCTCCGTAGGCCCAATCCCCCCAGCCTAATTCCTACAAATCTACCCAAGGGGCAATTTATCATGGCCAATCCACCTACCCTGCACATCTTTGGACTGTGGGAGGAAACAGGAGCACCCGGAGGAAACCCACGCAGACACGGGGAGAATGTAAAAATCCGCACAGACAGCCACCCGAGGTCGGAATTGAACCCGGGTCCCTAGCACTGTGAAGCAGCAGCGCTAACCACTGTGCCACCGAAGATGACTAAATGAGACATGCAACAAATTAAAATGTCTGCCTTTTTGAAAGTAACCCAGTGTAAGGAGAAAAGACACTTAAAAATTCATTAAAATCTAATGGAATATTTCACTTAGCGGTTTCCTCCTCTCTCACCTCAACTCCTGCAGATCCCAGCATACTTTTTAAAAAATGAAGGATTTAAAGGGAGAAAAAAGTTTTTAAAACATAATATGCAGTTGTTGCTCTATCCGGTGGAAAATCTTAACCAGAAGGAGTCCAGGTGATATGATTGCGATCTAATGCATTAGCTGTCATTAGACTGACAAATTAACAAGCTATTGCAGGACTGCAATACTCCAGGGGTTCTAGCTGAATGCATCAAAATAAAGAGACAACTGTTAGTTTCTATTTTACATGGATGGGACCAAACATTTCACTCGAATTGCAATAATTCAACTGAAAGAAAAGGCGAATAAAATATGCATCTCCAGAAAAGTGGCATTCCCAAAACAATCTAAAGTCTGACTAACCTGGTCTTCACTGAAGATAGCATTTGTCCATAGGCACAAGTTCCATGCCTAGGATTGGCAGGCAGTTGGTTACACATCTGAAAAACCAATTACCATCATTGAAGTCTGCGGGTTTGTTATGAACAGTGGGAGCTCATAAATGTCCTTGTCAGCAGTTGCTAAGCTTCAGCTGCCCCCTGTAGGCCTTTGGAACTGTTTCAATGGCTGTCAATGATGAGTTGGTAAATTTTCCTGAGCTATTATAAATATCAAATCAATCACCAGAGGTACCGTACAATGAAAAGCACATACACTACACCTGGAATCACATTAGAAACACAAAATGATGCATCAGAACTTGTGCAGAAATCAATAAAACTGCTCCTTATTTATTTCCTTGCTCTCGATATCCCCAAAATTAAAAAATTAATCATCCAGCATATTTCGTAACACACTGATTAAATGTCTCAGCCCATAAATGTACTCCTCATCTTCTGTGTTGCTAGGGAACACATGTGCAAAGTCTATCATTCTTACGTCAACCTCTGGAGGCTCCTGAAGCATGCTCGAGGTATGCATCAAATCCTTCTCCAATTGTTTTATTTCATTGCCATTTGGCTGTCCAGGTGAAACGAGAGTTAAGCATTTGCATATGCTGTGGTCTTGCTCTGCATTCTTCAGCTGTAGTGGGACCACACTTTGATGTGCCCTGGAGCACCCTTTCCTGTGAAGTGCGTACATATTGGAGAGGCTTTGACCAACTGAGGCCTCCATCATTCCATTCTCGCTGGAGCACAATACATGTACGTTATTATTGTATTCCACTACTTCTCCAGTTCGCCTAATTCCCTTTGGTGCTGCTGGTTTGTGGGATTCATCAACGACACCCATCGCGGTCAGCCGAGGCAATCCCTCATAAACAAACAGTAAGGAGCTTGCATAGAAACAGAGCTTATTTTGATTCTCAAACCACTGTAGTATCTTTTCAACCTCTCGAATACTTGAGGCAACAGCGTCCTTTCTCAAACAGCTTCCATCATGGAAGAATCTCGACAGACCTGCAAAATGATTGGCAAAATATCATCTTAATGAGACGGACATTGAACATCCATATCAGTGCCTAAATTTTAAAAAAAATTTTAAAGAGAAAGAGAAAAGCTGTTTCTCTACTGAACAGCCTTGAAGACATTCTGACAACAGTGCAACCAGAGGAACAAATCTGTTGCACATGGACTGGAGGGACTGAGTAAACCTTTCAAAAGGAGAAACGTTTGTATTTATCCAGCGCCTTTCACAACCACAGCACCTCCCTCGGTGCTTTACAACCAATGAAGTACATTTGTCATTGGTAAACGTGGTGGCCAATTTGGGCACAGAATGCCTCACATACAGCAATCTGAAAATGAACAGTTATGATCAGTAATGTTGACTGAGGGATAATTATTGGAGAGGATATCGGGCAGACCTACTCTAACTCATCTTCAAATCATGCCGGTGGGATCTCTACATCCACTTGAGAGAGCAGACAGGGCCTCGGTTTAACATCTCACCTGAAAGGTGACACTCTGAATTTTGCAGCGCTTCCTCAGCACAGCGGTGATGTGTGCCATTCTCAAGCCATTGGAGTGGGATTTAAACCTGCAACTTTCTCCCTCAGGTGAGAGTGATGAGCCACAGTGTAGACCGACGGACATTACCTAGGCTTCTGGCGAGTGTAAACTGGGTAGTGGAACCACATTTCACATAGCAGCTTGACTCAATCCAATAAGAGTCTGGACAAAGCAGTGATGTGAATTAAACTCAACACTTTCACAACTGCTCCCTCAAAGTATTAGTTTAAGGAAAATGCAATGGAATATGCTGCCAGCTGTTTAGGACTTATACAGCCTCCCATCAGTACTAACAAATAAATATCTCCAGGTTGTCACAAAACATACAGCAAATTAGTAAAACTTTGCTCACAGTACAGTTCACAGCCAGATGTTTCACAAGCTAAACAGTCAGCTTTTATTACCACCCTCATTATCAATATTACTTTGGCTTAAGTTGTAGAGCATTTGCCAATGACAGTTAAAGCTGCATGCAAAGATTTATTGCTAGAAAAAGGTATTAAATTCACTGCCTGTATATATTTAATTGCTCCATTTCACCACACAGATTAGCTCTCATATATTCACATTATGCAGTTTATAGAATACATTCTTAATTCTTGATTTCCAGAACAAAAAGTGCCAATTTCTGTAATTATAAAACTGAAATTATTAAATGCAATAGAAAATTTACTAAACACATTTAAATCACTGAGCAATCCAAGTACAAAAGCTAATATAATCGCAGGGTTAAATGCCTCCCCCTCAGGGAATGTGCATCTCATTATGCCAATATGGAGGCACTTGTCCATATGCAGAGTTTTACTTCAGTTCGATTAGGAAAATTGTATTTTTAAGGTTCCAGTTTCTCTGCATCTGTTTACTGTCATTAACTTCAGTAAATCTGTTGTATGGCTCATTGAGTGCCATTTGGCTTCTTACAATGCAGCATCACAGGAGGCCATTCGACCCATTATGCCTGCAGCAGCTAGTTGGTAGTGCTTTCAAATTAGTGCCACAACCTCACTCTTTGGCCATATCCCCGCCACTTTTGACCCTTTTGTGTACTAGTCCAATTGCCTTTGGCACGTTACGGTTGAATCTGCTTCAACCAACATTTCAGGCAGTGCATTGCAGGCTGTTACACCTCACCACGTAATGTTTCTTCATGTTGCCTCTGGTTCTTTTGGTGAACACTGTAAATCTGTGTCTGGTTACTGACCTTTCTGACACTTGAAATAGAATAAATGAGAAGAAACTATCTACACTGCTCCATGATGTTGAACATCTCTATTAAACCTCTTAAATGTCACTATTCGATTAATAACCCCAGTCACTCCAGTCTATCCACAAATTTATTTTAAAATTCACAGGAAGTGGCATCATTAACAAGGCCAGCAGTTATTGCCAATCCATAACTGTCCTTGAAGAAGTGGTGGTGAGCTACATCCCAGTGCCGTCAGGTAGGCAGTTCTGGAATTTTAACCCAGCAATGACAATATATTTCAAGTCAAGATATTGGAGGGGAAAGTGTTCCAATGCGTCAGCTGCCCTTGTCCTTCCATGTAGTAAAGGCCATGGGCTGGATTCTCCGCACCCTCGCGGCAAAAGCGCGGCCCGCGCGGGGGCGGAGAATCCATGTTCCCGCAAGAAATCGAGACTGGCGCCATTTCACCGATTCTGCGGGGCGCGAAAAGCAGTGTACTCTGGGAGTACGCCGTGCCGCCTGGGACCTTTGCCAGAGGCCCGCTCAGCCATTCTCCACCCCTGACCGGCCGAAGTCCCGACAGAATGGAACTAATGTGCTCCAGCCAGTCGGGATACTCGCGTGGCGGCTGCAAACTCAGTCCGCGGCTACCCTGATCGGGGGCGGGCGGATCGGAGGCCGGGGGCTTATAGGCGGCCGGGTAGTGCTTGTGCAGGGTTGAGGGTCGGCCATGTGGCCGATCGGGGAGTCTCTTTTGTGAGTCCAGCTCCGCGGTCCGAGTGCGCCGGCCTCCGATCCGCCCGCTGCCGTGCGCATGCACATCTCCGACCGGATGTGCGGGGGCCCATATCTGCAGGAAAAGCGGAGTGATCTACTCTGGGTCCTTGCTAGCCACCTGCAAGGTGGGAATTCATGTCTCCTTGATGCAAGTTTTTCTGGCTTAAAACTCTACCATTTGCCGCCGGCGTGGGGACATGTTCCCAATATTGGAGAATCCAGCCCCATGGATTTGGGAGGCGCTGGATTGCTGCAGTACAACTTGCAGATGATACATACCAGTCACGGTGTGCCAGTGGTGTAGGGAGTGAATATTTAACGTGGTAGGTAGGGTACCAATCAAGGAGGCTGCTGTGTCCTGGATGGTGCGGAGTTTTGTTCAGTGTTGAAGCAGTACTCACCCAGGCAAGTGGAGAGCATGCCATCATACGCCTGACTTGTGCCTAGTAGAAAAACCGAAGGGAGTCAGCTTGAGTTATTCACCACAGAATACCCAGCCTCAGCCCATTCCTCTAATCACAGTGGTCCAGCTAAGGTTCTGATCAATGATAACCCCTCCCCACCAGAATGTTGATGGCGAGCCATTCAGGGACAGAAATCTCATTAAATGTCAAAAGGAACTGGCTGAATGCTCTTAGTGGAGATGATTACTACCTGGCACTTGCGTGGCACCAATGCTACTTGCCATTTACAGGCCTGAATGTTATCCAGGTCTTGCTCCATGCGGTAGTGGCTGTTTAACTATGAGGAGCTGACTTTTGGGTGCGGCTATGCCGAGGTAGGTCGCACGTTCGGCAGCTCCCGCCGGGAACTGACTTTTGGGCTCTCCAGAGGGGCCCCAACGGCAATTGTTCGACGGCTTCCAGTGTGGGAAGGTGACAGCAAGGTCCCCCCGACATTATATGGATTGGACCAGGAGTGGAGCGGTTAGAAAAGTGATCTTGGGGCAGCGAAAAGTGCGAGGGAGGAAAAGCAAGATGGCGGCGGGTGGAGACCAAGCAGCGTGGGCGCAGTGGTCGCAAGAGCAGCAGGAGTTTCTTAAATACTGCTTTGAGGAGCTGAAGACAGAAATGCTGGCGCCAATGAAGGCGGCGATTGAGAAGCTTGTGGAGACCCATAAGGCCCAAGGTGATCCGGGAGGTGCGGCAAAAAGCCTCGGAGAACGAGGATGAGATCTTGGGCCTGGCGTTAAAGGTGGAGGCGCACGAGGCGCTGCACACGAGGTGGGCGGAAAAATTTGAGGACTGGAGAATAGGTCGAGGAGGAAGAACCTTCGGATTCTGGGTATCCCTGAAGGAGTGGAGGGGCCCCGATGCCGGGGCATATATGAGCACGATGCTCAATTCGCTGATGGGCGCGGGAGCTTTCCCGAGGCCCCTGGAGCTAGATGGGGCTCATCACGTCCTGGCAAGGAGACCCAAAGCCAACGAGCCGCCAAAGGCTGTAGCGGTGAGGTTCCACCGCTTTATGGACAGAGTGTGTCCTGAGATGGGCCAAAAAAGAGCAGAGCAGCAGGTGGGAGAACACGGAGATCCGAATTTACCAGGACTGGAGTGCGGAGGTGGCTAAGAAGAGGGCTGGTTTTAACCGGCCTAAGGCGGTGCTCCATCGGAAGGGGGTGAAGTTCGTGATGCTGCAGCCAGCGCGATTGTGGGTCACGTTCCAAGATCGGCACCACTATTTTGAAATGCCCGATGAGGCATGGAACTTTATACAAACTGAAAAGTTGGACTCAAATTGAGGGTTGGTCGTGGGGGGCTGTTTACTGTGTTTATTGCGTTTGGGGAATGTTCTCTTGGTTTGAGGGCTGGGTGGGGATGGGTGAATGTATTTGATGTGGTGGCTGTGGGAGAGTGTGGGCATCAGTGTTGGAGGGGCAGGGCCCGACGGAGGAAGAGGGGGAGTGGAGGCGCGGGGATGGGGAGCAAAAAGGAGCTGCGCCAGAGGGGACGGGGCCGGCTCAGGAAAGTGTGGACGTTTTCCCGCGGTAGGGAAGGATGGGGGCGGTGTTGGAGAGGAGCGCACACTGACTGCCAAGGGATGGGGGAATTCTCACACTGGGGGGGGGTCGATGGAATGGCGGGAGAGGCCGGGGTCAGCAGGAGTCAGCTGACTTACGGGAGTGTCATGGGGGGAGCAAAATGGCTAGATGTGGATCTAGCGGGGGGAGGGGGGGGGGGGGGGGGGAAAACAGGGTTGGTGCTGCATTGGCCAAAAGGGAGCTGGAAGTAGGAGAGGTAGTCGGGGCGTGGGTCCGCCGCCTGGAGGACTGGAGGGTGCGGGAGGCGCGGGCACGTGGCTGGCCTAGAAAAGGAGATGGCTAGTCGACTGGGGGCGGGGGGGATTTATGAAACGCATGCTGGGTCGTATTCCGGATCTGGAGGTAGGAAGCATGATAATGGGGGAGGGGGGACTTCCAACACGGTGCTGGACCCAACACTGGACCGCTCTAGGTCCAGGACGGGTAAGAGGCTGGCTGCGGCCAAGGTGCTCAGGGGGTTTATGGGCCAGATGGGGGCAGTGGATCCATGGAGGTTCGTCAGGCCGCTGGCCAGGGAATTTTCCTTCTTTTCCCACGTCCATGGAGCCTACTCCCGGATAGATTTTTTCATTTTGAGTAGGGTGCTAATCCCGAAAGTGGAGGGAACGGAATATTCGGCCTAGCCATCTCGGACCACGCCCCGCATTGGGTGGAGCTGGGGGAGGAGAGGGACCAGCGCCCGCTGTGGTGCCTTGATGTGGGACTATTGGCAGATGACGAGGTGTGCGGGCCGGTGCATTGAAAGATATTTGGAGGCCAACGACAACGGGGAGGTGCAGGTGGGGGTAGTCTGGGAGGCGCTGAAGGCGGTGGTCGGGTAGAGCTAATCTCCATTAAGGCCCACAGGGAGAAGAGAGAGGGGAGGGAGAGGGAGAGGTTGGTGGGGGAGATTTTAAGGGTGGACAGGAGGTATGCAGAGGCCCCCGAGGAGGGGCTACTCAGGGAGCGCCAGAACCTCCAGATGGAGTTCGACCTGTTGACCACAGGGAAAGCAGAGGCACAGTGGAGGAAAGCGCAGGGGGCGACGTATGAGTGGGGAGAAGGCGAGTCGGATGCTGGCACACCAGCTTCGTAAGAGGGAGGCAGCGAGGGAGATTGGTGGAATTAGAGATAAAGGGGGGAATACGGTGCGGAGTGCGGTGAGAACAAACAAGGTATTTAGGGACTTCTATGGGGATCTGTACAGGTCTGAGCCCCCAGGGGATGCGACGATTCTTAGATCAGTTGAGGTTCCCGAGGGTGGAGGAGGAGGTGGTGGCTGATTTGGGGGCGCCGATTGGGCTGGAGGAGCTGGTTAAAGGAGTGGGGAGCATGCAGGCGGGGAAGGCCCCAGGGCCAGATGGGTTCCCGGTTGAATTCTACAGGAAATACGTGGACCTGCTGGGCCCGCTGCTAGTGAGGACTTTCAATAAGGCGAGGGGAGGGGGGGGGACCTTGCCCCCGACAATGTCGAGGGTGCTGATTTCTTTGATCCTGAAGCGGGACAAGGATCCACTGCAATGTGGGTCGTATAGACCGATCTCGCTCCTCAATGTTGATGCTAAGTTGCTGGCAAAGGTGCTGGCTACGAGAATTGAGGACTGTGTCCCGGGGGTGATTCATGAGGACCAGACGGGATTTGTAAAGGGTAGGCAATTAAGTATAAATGTGTGGAGGCTCCTCAATGTGATTATGATGCCCCCGGTGGAGGGGGAAGCGGAGGTAGTGGCAGCTATGGACACGGAGAAGGCCTTTGACCGGGTGGTGTGGGAGTATCTTTGGGAAGTGTTGCGGAGGTTTGGGTTCGGGGAGGGGTTCATCAGCTGGGTCAGGCTGCTATATAGAGCAAGTGTGGCTACGAACCGGCGGAGGTCGGAGTACTTTCGGCTGTACCGGGGGACGAGGCAGGGGTGCCCCCTGTCCCCCTTGTTGTTTGCACTGGCAATTGAGCCTCTGGCCATGGCACTAAGGGAGTCCAAGAAATGGAGGGGACTGGTCCGGGGGGGGGGGGGGGAACACCGGGTGTCATTGTATGCTGACGGCCTGTTGCTGTATGTGGCAGATCCAGTGGAGGGGATGGCGGAGGTCATGCGGATCCTAAGGGAGTTTGGGGACTTTTCGGGGTATAAACTTAACGTAGGGAAGAGTGAGCTCTTTGTGGTGCATTCAGGGGACCAGGGAAGGGGGAATAGACGAGCTACCGCTGAAGAGGGCAGAAAGGAGCTTTCGGTACCTAGGGATCTAAGTAGCTAGGAGTTGGGGGGCCCTGCACAAGCTCAATTTGATGCGGTTGGTGGAGCAGATGGAGGAGGATTTTAAAAGATGGGATATGCTGCCACTCTCACTAGCGGGTAGGGTGCAGTCCGTCAAAATGACGGTCCTCCCGAGGTTTCTCTTTGTGTTCCAGTGCCTTCCCATTATGATCCCCAAGGCCTTTTTCAAACGGGTAAGCATCATGGGTTTTGTGTGGGCAAATAAGACCCCGAGGGTGAAGAGAGTGTTTCTGGAGCGTAGCCAGGGACCGGGGGGGGGGGGGGGGGGGGGGGGTGCTGTCGAATTTGTGCGGCTATTATTGGGCAGCCAATGTGGCGATGATCAGTAAGTGGGTAATGGAGGGAGAGGGGGCAGCGTGGAAGAGGCTAGAGATGGCGTCCTGTATGGGCACGAGCCTGAGGGCGCTGGCGACGGCACCGCTGCTGCTCTCGGCCACAAGGTACACCACGAGTCCGGTGGTGGCGGCGACGTTGAAGACGAAGTGGGGGCGAAGTGGGAGCCTCGGTTTGGTCCCCAATTCAGGAGAATCATCAGTTCGTCCCGGGAAGGATGGATGGGGGGTTTCGGAGCTGGTATCGGGCAAGGATTAGAAGAATGGGGGACCTGTTCATCGATGGGACGTTTGCGAGCCTAGGGGCGCTGGAGGAGAAGTTTGGGTTACCCCCGGGAAACGCTTTCAAGTACATGCAAGTGAGGGCATTTGTGAGGCGGCAGGTGAGGGAATTCCCGCTGCTCCCGGCACAGGGGATTCAGGACAGGGTGATTTTGGGTGTATGGGTTGGAGAAGGCAAAGTTTCGGCGATTTACCAGGAGCTGAAGGAAGAGGCGGCAGCCTCGGTGGAGGAGTTAACGGGCAAGTGGGAGGAGGAGCTTTGGGAGGAGATAGATGAGGGTCTGTGGGCTGATGCCCTGAGAAGGGTTAATTCTTCCTCCTCTTGCGCCAGGCTCAGCCTAATACAGTTCAACGTTACTCACAGAGCGCATATGACAGGGGCGAGGTTGAGTAGGTTCTTTGGGGTGGAGGACAGATGTGGGAGATGCTCGGGAAGCCCGGCAAATCACGTCCATATGTTCTGGTCGTACCCGGCACTGGATGGGTTTTGGAGGGGTTTTGCAAGGATTATGTCCAAAGTGGTGAAAGCCCGGGTCAAGCCGAGCTGGGGGTTGGCATTATTTGGGGTAACGGATGAGCCGGGAGTGCAGGAGGCGAAAGAGGCCGGTATTCTGGCCTTTGCATCCCTGGTAGCCCGGCGGAGGATTTTGCTATTATGGAAAGATGCGAAGCCCCCTAGTGTGGAATCTTGGATCAATGACACGGCAGGGTTCATCAAGCTGGAGAGGATAAAGTTTGCCTTGCGAGGGTCTGTGTAAAGGTTCCTCAGGCGGTGGCAACCGTTCCTAGACTATCTCGTGGAGCATTAGGAGGTGGTCAGCAGCAGCAGCCCAGGGGCGGGGGGGTTTCTTTTGGGGGGGCGTTTGGGTGGGTGGGTTTTTGTATATGGGGGAAATCCAATGTACAATTTTTGTATAATTTTTGATTGTTGTGTTCTTGTTTCGTACTTTTTGTTGGGGGGGTTGTTGAAAATCTGTTGAAAAATTTGAATAAATATAGATTGTTTTTTTTAAACTATCTGAGGAGCTGCAAGTGGAACCACTTGTGCAACCATCAGCTGACATCTGCATTTCTGACCTCATGATGGACGGAAAGTCATTTACGCAGCAGCTGACGATTCTTGGGCCTAGGATGCAACCCTGAGGAACTGCTGCAGTGATTATCTCTAGATATATTTCTACAACGGGGAAAGAAAGGGCATCAAAGATTGAGCTCCCTGGACGACTAAAGATCCTGAGATAAATTTTTAATAAAAAAGATGTATGACAAATTAGTTCAGTAGTTTGCTGGAATGTCACTGAAGGAGTGAGAACAATCACTGTACAGAGTTTATACTGGGCCAGAAGCAATACAAGAAGGCTTAACAAGAAGCATTCATTTACACAAATGGACAAATACTAAGGGTTATCCTCTACAGTCAATGAAATACCATAATGTTTTATAATAGTTTAATATCCTAGATTTTTTTTTCCATTCTCAGAATGCAGGTAAGTCTGGCATTGATACATTTGTTGCTCATTCCCTGTTGCCCTGCCAGGTTGCTGGAGGGCACATTGCGTTACCCAGAGTGTGGGATTAAGTGTCATATGACTGGAACAAGCAGGGGGACAAAGCTTCCGCCAAACATTAATTGAATTTTCACAAAGATCCAGCAGCGATCCATGACTATTTGACTAATTACCAAAAATACGGAGTTCAATTTCACAACTTGTCATGGCAGGGTCTGTGAAATCATATCTTGTCGGCCATTACTCCAGTAACATATGCACTAGGTAACCATTCCAAAATCAAATCAGCCTTGGAAATGTCTGGGTTCCTCTAATTAGACACCATGTCCCTGATCGGAGAACAAAAAGGAAATACAAAGCCATCATGTTATCTGTGGAATTCGCTACCGCAGATTCCAGTGGGTGCTGGGACAGTGAGTAAATTTGAGGAGTTAAACAGATTTTTAATTAGTAATCATTTGAAGGGTTACAGAGAGCAGGCAGCACAGTGGAGAGGAGGTCATGAGGAGATCAGTCATGAGTGTATTAAATGGTGGAGCAAACTCGAGAGGCTAAATTGCCTACTCTTGCTCCTAGTTATTTTGTTCCAAGAACAATTCTATCTAATTCCACCCTCCAGCGCTTGGTCTGCAGCCCTGTAGGTAACACCACCTCAAGCACAAATCTGGTGTTCTTGATTAATAAGATAAAGGGGATTTCTTGATTAATGAGGGGATCAGGAATTATGGGGAGAAGGCAGGAGAATGAGGAACATATTGGTCATGATCGAATGGTGGAGCAGACTCGATGGGCCGAATGGCCAAATGCTGTTCCTAAATCTTGTGACTCCTGTAAAGGTAAAAGAATGGGTCCAAAAATCCAGAGAACACTGATTGTCAAGGGAAAATACAGGATTGGATCAGGAAAAAAGGAGAAGGTTTACGGCAGATATAGAGGGACAAAACAGTGGATGCCTTAGAATAGTACAAAAACTGCACGGGGATACTTAAAAAATAAATCAGGAGAGCAAGAGGAGACAATGAAAAATCACTTGGCGGAGAAAATAAATCACTTGGCGGGGAAAATAATGAAGTTTTACAAGTATGTTAAGGGACAAAGGGTAGCCAGGGAAAGGGTAAAGCCTATTTGGGACCAAAGTGGCAATCTGTGTGTGGAGCCGAAAGATGTAGTTGAGGTATTAAATGAGTATTTTGCATTTGTGTTCATTATGGAGAAGGACAGCGTAGTTATACAAAGCAGGTAGGAGGACTGTGATATAATTGAACAAATTAGCATTGAGAGGGAGGAGGTATTAGTGGGTTCAGTGGGCAGTAGTGCATAAATCGCCAGGCCCAGATGGGATTTATCCTAGGCTGCTGTGTGAGGCAAGAGAGGAGAATGCAGGGGCTCTGATGCTAATTTTCAAATCCTCTTTGCCACAAGAGAGGTGCCAGAGGACTGGAGTACATCACATGTGGTACAATTATTCAAGAAGAGAAAAAGGGGAAAAACAGGTAATTATAGGCCAATGAGACCAACATCTGTGGTAGGGAAATTATTTTTTAAAATTCTAAGCACCAGAATTAATCTTCACTTGGAGGGGCATGGCTCTGTCAGGGGAGCTATTGTCTAACAAATTTGATTGAATTTTTCAAGGTGACAAGCTTTGTAAATGGGGGCAGTGCAGTTGATGTAGTCTACATGGACTTCAGTAAGGTTTTTGACAAGGTCTCGCATGGGAGACGGATCAAGAGGTAAGAGCCCATGGGATCCAGAGCAATTTGGCAAATCGGATCCAAAATTGGCTGAGTGGCAGGAGACAGAGGGTGTTGGTCGAAGGTTGTTTTTGTGAATGGAAACCTGTGTCCAGTGGTGTACCGCAGGAATCGATGCTGGGCCCTTTGCTGTTTGTAGTATACATTAATGATCGAGATGTGAATGTGGGTGGTATGATTAATCAGTTCACAGATGACACAAAAACCGGTGGGAAATAGCAACGAGAAAAGCCTTAAGTTAAAGGCAATATAGATGGGCTGGTCAGATGGACAGAACAGTAGCGAATAGAATTTAACCCTGAAAAGTGTGAGATGATGCACTTTGGGAGGACAAACAAGGGAAGGGAATCACACAATGAACGGTCGGACGCTAGAAGTACAGAGGACCAGAGGGATCTTGGGGTGCATGTCTATAGGTCCCTGAAGGCAGCAGGATAGATAAGCAGGACAGAAGGCAGTGGTTAAGAAAGCATATGGGATACTTGCCTATATTAGCCGAGGCATAGAATATAAGAGTAGGGAGGTTATGCTGGAGCCGTATAAAACATTTGTTAGGCCACAGCTAGAGTAGTGTGTGTAGTTCTGGTCACCACACTATAGGAAAGATGTGTTTGCACGAGAAAGGGTGCAGAGGGGTTTCACCAGGGTGTTCCCTGGGCTGGAGCGTTTCAGCTACGAAGAGAGGCTGTAGGCTTAAATGGTTAAAGATTGTAGGCTTTTCTCTGCTGAGAGCAGAGAAAGCTAAGGGATACCTGACTTGAGGTCTATAGAATTATGAAGGGCATGGATAGGGTAGATGTGAAGAAACTTTCCACTTGGTTGAGGGGTCAGGGGTTTAAATTTCAGTGATTAGCACTGTTGCTTTACAGCACCAGGGTCCCAAGTTCAATTACCGGCTTGGGTCACTGTGCAGTCTGCACGTTCTCCCCGTGTCTGCGTGGGTTTCCTCCGGGTGCTCCGGTTTCCTCCCACAAGTCACGAAAGACATGCTGTTAGGTAATTTGGACATTCTGAATTCTCACTTATTGTAGTCGAACAAGCGCCGGAGGATGGCAACTAGGGGATTTTCAGTCACTTCATAACAGTGCTAATGTAAGCCTACTTGTGACAATAATAAAGATCATTATTAATTAAGGTAATGGGCAGAAGATTTAGAGGGGATTTGAGGAAAACCGTTTTCACCCAGAGGATGGTGGGAATCTGGAACTCACGGCCTGCAAGGGTGATAGAGGCAGGAATGCTCACAAGGTTTAAGAAGCATTCAGAGGAGTACTTGAAATGCCATAGCATACAAGACAACATTCCAGGTGCTTGCAAATGGGATTAGAATAGATAGATGTTTGATGGCCGGCACAGACAAGATGAGTTGAAGGGCCTCTTCTGCGCTGTAAAACTCTATGACTAAAATCTAAAACCAGCGATAGTCCCCAATCCAGTGCCTCCTGTTGAAAAGTGGCAATGTGTTACCAGGTAGGAAGGATAAGATTCCTTTGTAATTTTTTTCACAATCACATGTATTACAAATAATCATCATCGAGGATCAGCCTGGCCACTTGGAAGGCTGAAGGTCCCTAGAAAACTGCACCCTAGCAGGGAAGGCAGAAAATTGGTGGCGGTGAGAAGATCCTTTCTCAAAAATCCAAAACATTAATGAAGAATTTGGACAGTATCAGAAGTCAATTAAGATTCCTGCAAGTATATATCTTAATATTATTCCATTGGAAATAAGAGTGAGGGATAAATCAGAGCTCCAGAGAAATCAGTGTGCAGGCATGGGGTGGCACAGTGCCCAAGGTTTCTCAAATTTTCACTGCTTAGTCTGATGTTACAGCAGCCACTGTTTTCGCTGAAACCGCTCCAGGACGTTCCACGCCTGAGATAATTGGCAAGCAGCTGATACGAATTTGATTCTGACTTCGATATAGCTTTGAATTAGATATAACTTTTGGGGCTAAAGGGATATGGGGGAGAGGGCGGGGAGGAGAGGCGGAATCAAAGTATTTAACTTGCTGATCAGCCATCATAATGAATGACGGAGCAGGCTCGAAGGGCCGAATGGTCTCCACCTGCTTCTATTTTCTATGTGATCCACTGTAATAGGAGATGTAAGGTAGGACCTGCACTACAGGTTCGCCGGTAGCTCCTGCCGGCTGGCTCCGCCCACGGAGAACTGTATAAATATGCATGACCTCCAGTGCCCTGCTATTTCGCCAGCTGCAGCAGGAGGCCACACATTTGACTGTAATAAAGCCACAGTTGTACCCAACTTTAGTCTTTGTGCAATTGATCGTGCATCACTATGTATGTTTCTATGCATGTTTGGCAAAAAACAAAAACAAACAGCAATTGATTTATAAAGCTTTCTGATCTCGGGCACAATGGAAAGCTGCAGCAATCTGCAAACTTTAAGCAATCAACCAAAGTTCTGCAGTTTCTGAGTGTTGAGTAGAACAGCCAGAGGTCAGAGAACATTTGCAAGTTTATTCCTCATACCCGGGTGAGATGAGGAAACTACCCGGCCAGCTCATTTATTGGGATACAGTAAAGTGGATCTGTGTTCACTTGTGGTTTGTGTGCATGCGCACGTGTGGGTGTTGTGGCAACCCTCCCTTCCCAAAAACAGAAGCATCAGGTTCTGAAGACTTGGAGCAATACTGTGTGATGCTATGGACTTCCACCAGATGCAAACAGGTTCAGCTGTAAGAATCCTAGTCAGAGAAAAGTGAAGTCAACGAATGAATAAAATATTCATGCCTACTATATTGATGAGGAACTAGAATATTTCTGTTGAGCAGTTGGTGGCCATCAAAGGCAATGTTCCTAAGTACAACTAGCTTCAAATCCCATTTAAATTCCATATGCCCCAAGGCCATTGTTCAACTATAACCTTACATTCAAAAAGGTCTCTTATCCCAAAATGTTTTATATTCCGTTCATATCTTCAGGTAAAAATGTATTCAGTTAACTTAAAGAGGAAAGAGACACAAAGGAAATCCTTTTCTTTCAAAAAAAATCCCACCATTTGAGAGAGAGAGAGATATATATACAAGAATTTGGATTGATTTTTTGATTTAAAAAGATAATTTTCCTGAGCTTCAGGTAGTTGGCTGTCAATCATTGCATCGCTGATGAGATGAATCCAAACGATTCAATTAGAAACAAACATAATGGATAACTTACAGCTCTGGACAAATCCATTTGCTAACCGATAGTCCCAGGACCCTGTTGTCGCAGATTACCCAAACATGGAATCCTAAAGCTCCAGATCAGTTCATGACGCTGTCTGAACTCAAAGCAGCTCCCTGCTCACGTGTGTCACCCCCTCCTCAACTCCACCACCACTCCCTACCCCGCCGCAGCCCCACCACCACTCCCTATACAGCCCACCCCCCCCCACCCCCAAATTGCTTTCAGTGAAGCCCCTCCAACTTTATGGTGATGAGCAGATCTTCAAGGAAGAGATTCAGCTTCTTATGCTGGGAACGTGAGCTTTTCATCTGGGCTCACATTCATTCCAGACAACCGATGAGAGCCTCTTCTCTGCCTGCTACAAGAATCTGAAGTGAAATGAATTTGACCAGTCTCTATCTGGATCCAATTCCACAGGAGGATACTGCTCATAGTTCAGTGGTAAATTGTCATTCTCAATGAGTAAGGAGATATGAATATCTGGTGTGGGAAATGGTGTACAAGGGCAGCAGAGCAGCTGCTCCTTTGAAACTGGAATCAAACACATTTTGGTTAAACAGAAGCAATCTCACGCCGCACCTTGCGATTGCGACGTGCGTTGTGACTTGCCTGGCAAAGACTCAAAGTATAAGTTTAATTTCTGAGAAGTTACATTGTTCACTTCAATTAATGTAAACATTGCACAATATCAATTCTTTGTGGCAATTGGCTGCACCATGTGCATTCTGCACCATTCCCAGCTTTGTACACTGTCTTGGACATGTGCCTCCTTGCCCACTCTAGTGTCTAATCACTGTGGTGTTGCAGGTTCATACAAGGTCTTGGAAACATTTTAAAACTACCCAAACTGCACACAGTTCCTACAGCAGTTTGCAATAAATGACAGCTAAGTGTCTTAACACACAGGGAGGCACAAAAAGGAAACCAATTATCCTTTGTCTAGCCCTAGAAGACACTGCAGAAGCTACAAGGGAAGTATAACGATAAATACCAACGTAAGAATTACCACTGGAGGTCACAGTGCCCCGGTCAGTTGAAGTGGGCGTTAAGCACAGCTTGATAATGGTAATTATCATTGACGCAGGGCTCAAACTGGTCAGCAGTTGAAAACCGATTTCAGAAAAGCAAATGTCAGAAATGCAAGCATAGATCCTCTGATTTTGTCTCAAACAATGAAACATTAACACTAACAGAGCCACTTATACACCATCAACGTTTCTAGACGGCACTTCGAAAACTGAGAAACAAAGCAGGTGAAAAATTACCCAAGTGCTGGCGCCAGGTTACCCTCCACAGCCAATTAGTTGGGGCAGTTTGCAGAATTGTACCAAGTGACCTTGCACTCAACCTTCATGTGCTCCAGGTACATAAGACCTTGTTAGATGCAGAATAGAATATTGCTGAAGTGCATAGTCCAATATTCCATTACGTTTGCCTGAGTACCTTAAAATAACTGAAAAATCTTGACAGAACTCATATATCAGAAACATTAGAAGGCTAAATATTAATATGTTACATTAGAAAATAGATATATCTGCTTAATGCCTGGGATCCCGAATTTCCAAGCAACTCTATACAATTTAAGCCTTGCAGAGTTCATGTCAGAACCCATATTTCTGAAGGTTATGGAAAATGCTTCTTTAATTCGTCTGGGAGGTGCAAATTTATTTCCCCATTTTAAGTTATTTCCATCTTAGATTAGAGATGTTTCAGGGGCAACTTAATAGACTCGTGCAAAATTGTGGGGTTTCGACAAGAGTAGATAGGGAGGGACTGTTTCCACGAGCAGAAGTGTCAGGTACCGGAGAACTCAGACCGAAGATCATTGACAAGAGAAGCAAGAAGGAGATGGAAATGGTTATACACTGCAAATTCCGCTGACTTGGAATGCACTGCTTGAAAGGACGATGAAAGCAGATTCAAAAATAACTTCCAGAAGAAGTGGATGAACACTTGCAAAGGAAAGAAGTTGTGGGGCCATGGGGAACGAGCACAAGAATGAAGCTAATTGGACAGCCCTTTCAGCAGTCAGCCAGCAATATACGATGAACCAAATTACCTACTTCTGTGTTGTATGATTCATTTCTATTGAGGCACTGTCAGTAGATGTTAATCAAAAAGACATATTTATAACGTAATAAAGTGGCCCAAGTCGCCTTGAATTATAAACTAAAATATGACAACAAGGTACAGAAGGAGATATCAGGGAAAACAAAGATCTTGGTTGAAGAGAAACGTTTTAAGGATGGTCTCAAAGGTGGAAAGTAAGTTAGAAAGGTGCAGGGTCATAGGACAAAATTACACATTTTACCATCTAAGCAACGGAAGACGTGACCACCAATTAATTATAATTGGAATGTTCGGAAGTCTCAGAATAAGAGGAGTGTAAATATTTCAGAGGGTTGTGGGACTGGAGCAGATTACAGAGATAGTGAGAGGCAAGGCCATGGAGGGATTAGAAAACAAGGACATTGCTCAACCGGGAGCCAATGTAGGTCAGTCAGCACAGGAGTAACAGATGAATGGGACTTGGGTGTGAGTTAAGAGTGATGGATGACCTCAGAACATGGAAGACCAACAGAATGCACTGGATCAGTAACCAGAGGTGGAGACACGAGTACTTCTAACCATGAACCACAATTACCATTTTCAGTATATCAGTAAAGCAACTGAAACAGCATCATATTCTCAATCCAAATGGCGGAGATGACATGAATCCTCTATTTGTCATTGATTTGCTTTAACCTACTAACCCATTTTCTTTGCAGAACCAAGATCAATGGGGTTACATAATCTCTATATATTCCACAACTTGAAAACTGCCCCTTCAGGTGAGGTTTCAAAAATACAAAAAGGAATCAAAGTTCAGGAAGTCCACATCAATGGGGAGTGGGGGTCATGTGGCACAGTGGGTAGCTTCTCTGTCTCTGAGCTATAAGCTCCGGGTTTGAATCCCACCCCAGGACTTGATGGCCAAGGGACATGCCAATGGCAAGTGGGAAGAGCGGGAGAGACTTGATGCAGGGTGGCGCCCCTCAAGCTGTAAGCTCCTGGCAACAGGTGATTCTTTTTGTCCAATTAAAGGACAATTTTATCATGGCCAATCCACATACCCTGCACATCTTTGGGTCGTGGGGGTGAGACCCACGGGGAGAATGGGCACAGTCCACACAGATAATGACCCGGGGCCGGGAACAAACCCTGATCCTCAGCGCCGTGAGGCAGCAGTGCTACCCACTGCGCCGCCGTGGCACGCTATGATTGACCTGTCCAAGGAAAGAATTTGTTATGGGAGCAGATTACCTCAGAAAGGATATTATTACCATAAAGTGAGTGCAACAAAGGTTTACCGGACTTGCTCTGGGGATGGTGGAACTGTTTTATTAAGAGAGACTGGGCAAACTGGGCCTGTATTCTCCAGAGCGACAAATAATGAGAGGCGATCTCATTGAAATCTACAAAATATTTAAAGGAATAGGCAAAGTGGATGCAGGTAAGATGTTTCCCTTGGTTTGGAGATTCTTAAACCAGGAACACAATTTCAAAATAAGGGGATTCCACTCAAGACAGAGATGAGGAGAAATGTATTTACAGAGGGTTGTGAGTCTTTGGAATTCTCTACCCCAGAGGGCTGTAGAAGCTCATGTCATTGAGTACGTTTAAAGTAGAGATTGATAGATTTCAGAGTAACAGTAACGCATAGAGTTATGGGGACAGTGTAGGTAAAAGACATTGCAGTGTCCAATCAGAACAAAGAACAATACAGCATAGGAACAGCCCTTCGGCCCTCCAAGCCTGTACCGGTCAGGACACCAACCTTGGCCAAAACCCTCAGCACTTCCTAGTGCCGTATCCCTCTACACCATCCTATCCATGTATTTGTCAAATTGCCTTTTGAATGCCGTTAATGTATCTGCTTCTACAATCTCCCCTGGCAATGCGTTCCAGGCACTCACCACCCTGTGTGTAAAACACCTGCCTCCCACATCTCCTCTAAACTTTGCCCAAGGACATTAAACCTATGCCCCCTGGTGACTGGCCCTTCCACCCTGGGAAAGAGTGCCTGTCCATCCACTCTATCCATGCCCCGCTATCAGGTCACCACTCAACCTTCGTCTTGCTAATGAAAACAGTCTGAGTCTATTCAGCCTCTCTGCAGAGCTAACACTCTCCAGACGAGGCAACTTCCTGGTAAACCTCATCTGCACACTCTCCAAAGCCTCCACATCCTTCTGGTAGTGTGGCAACCAGAATTGTGCGAAATATTCCAAGTACGGCCATACTAAGGATCTATACAACTGTAGCATGACTTGCCAGTTTTTCGACTCGATGCCCCATCCAATGAAGGCAAGCATTCCGTATGCTTTCTTGACTATCTTGTCCACTTGTATTGCCACTTTCAAAGATCTGTGGACCTGCACGCCCAGATCTCTCTGACTTTCTATATTCCTAAGAGTTTTACCATTTACAGTATATTTACCCTCTATGTTAGAACTACCAAAATGCATTACCTTATTAAACTCCATTTGCCATTTATCTGCACAAGTCTCCATCTATGTCCTGCTGTATCCTCTGATATTCCTCAACCTATCTGCCACTCCACCAACCTCCGTGTCATCCACGAACTTACTAATCAGACCAGCTACATTTTCCTCTAAATTGTTTATGTACACTACAAACAGAGGCCCCAGCACAGATTCCTGTGGAACACTAGTCGCAACATTCCATTCAGAAAAACATCTTTCTACTGCTACCCTTTGCCTTTTGTGACCGTGCCAGTTCTTATCCATCTTGCCACCTCACCTCTGATCCCTTCATTTTTTGTACCAGTCTACTAAGAGGCAACTTGTCAAAGGCTTTACTTAAGTCCATGTAAACAACATCCACCGCCCTCCCCTCATCAATCATCTTTGTAACCTCCTCAAAAAACTCGATCAAGTTAGTGAGGCACGACCTCCCCTTCACAAAACCATGCTGTTTATCGCTAATGAGTCAATTTGTTTCCAAATGGGTATAAATCCTATCCCTGAGAATTCTCTCCAATAATTTACCTACTACCGATGTGTGGTTCACCGGCCTATAGTTTCCTGGATTATTCCTGCTACTTTCTTAAATGGTGAAGCAGGCTTGACTGGCTGAATGGCCTACTCCTGCTCTAATGTTCCTATATCTGCTCTCGGTGTTGGAAGGGAAATAACAACATCAATGGGGACTGAACAATTGTATGAGCTGATATAATACTAATTCACAACACCAGATAATGGCCCCAGTACAATAAGAAAGAGGATGACAGCCTGGGCAAATAAAGCAATGAGAGAAATACCATGCCAGATATTAAATTCAATGGAGGATCAGTCGGCCTGAATGTAATACAAAAAAGTCGCTGGCTATCCAAGTTTTTTAAAAAGTTATGATTGTAGGAATTACTTCACAAAAAAGATGTACTAGTTGTGACAAGGAAAGTTTAGCATAGCTGATATGGGACGGGTAAGATAATGTTGAGCAACTTTTGCGAAAAAAAATACCAGTTACTGCGGTTCATTGTTTTTAAGTACTGAAGTTTAAAAAGACCTTTAAAAGCTGAATGGAAACTGGAAAGCTTTTCATTCGCAAGGATGTCATACTGGCTAGAGAGCTACCACCAGAATTCAGAAAGCCATGTTACTATAGAAACCACATTGTGAAGGGATACATATCCTTTGCGGCAATATTAAGGTGCACTTGAAACCGCTCCTCAGAAATGTGAGATTAAGACATATAAATTGATTGATTGACAGAAGGGACCATGCGGCAGTGTGATTAGTCCTTTTTAGGGATTTGGGCCATCTGTATGCCTCCTCTCTACATCCAGCTTCTATCAGTGACTGCCGAAACCGAGATTTACCCTGGCTCAGTCATTAAAATGTGAATTTAGCTGGCCAAATTTGTCAAATCCAAATACTTTATCACATAGCATCCTGGGCAATATTGATCCCTCAGTCAACAACTAAAAAAAGGAAAATACCACATTATGTGCGAGAGTTGGCTGCCACAGTAGACTATACTTTTAAAAAATATTGACGAAAGCAAAATACTGCAGATTCTTTTAAACCAAAATAAAAACAGAAAACGCAGGTAATAAGCAGAAGGTCAGGCAGCATTCGCAAAGGGAGAAACAGTTAAAGTTTCAGGCCAATGAACTTTCACAGAACTCGAAAAGGTCAGAGATATGCCATCATTCCTTTTGTCCTTCCATTCATTCCCACCTGTCCCTGCCTTGCTAGTCGCTTATAAGCGTCTCTAAATCTTTTCCAGATATAATGAGCAGTCGTCTACTGGAATCGTGAATTTAAGTTTCTCTCTTTACAGTTGGACTTCATTGGCGAAAAATGTACTTTATTGGTTGTAAAAAGCTTTGCAAATAGCCCGAGGTCATGAAAGTGCTCTATAAATACAAGTCATTATTTTCTTTTGTCCCTTCTCTCATAGTAATCTGCAAAAAAAACAGGATTTAGGGCTTTTTTCTGAACCTCTCAAGTTAAAATCATGAACAGAAAGCTTTGGCTGTCAGTGCAAACCCTAAAGGCTCCAGTAATTTTTGAGCTAAATCTAAGCAACCACTGGATCCTTTTGGGAGCAATGGTCACATTATTTTGCAGGTCTCTGAAAGACATCTTTACTTTGTGGAATGTTAGCCCGCATTAAATTACCACCAGGACACTATATCTGTCTGCAAAATACAGCATCTGGGTGCCAAATGCCAGCAATTCAGGCTCAATCTGCTTGATGGATATGATTGATTAAAAAAAAGGCTTTATTTGCTGTTATGGTTTGGGAATTGACTAATGAGCCAGCTGTATGGCTCAAGTCCAGCAGTATGAGGGGCCTGGTGCCTCTGGTTCATGTAGAAGCCACCTAACTAAAGCACGGGGACAAGAACGGTACATGCTGCCAATGTCCTGCTTTATCTGAATTTCTGGAGGCACAGTGGCAGTGAGAAAGGAATTTTAGACATATTTCAAATTATAAAGCAGGAGACAGGTTCGGTATTCAAAGTTGGCCAGTGGCCATGTCCAATTCTTTTTAATAGAACCAAAAATACTTCCAGCCTCAGCTGGACAAGCTGACATTGTGGATTCCACCCACGCCACTCCACCATTTTCTGTTGGCAACACCAGGATGCTATGGTGGACAGCTCATTATACCTGGACAATGCTTCATCAATACAACTACAACTTGCATTTTAAAGCACCTTTATCATAACATAACACCCCAAGATGCTGCACAGGAACTTTATCAAACAACTTGTGCCACTGAGTGAGACATGGTGACATTAGGGCAGGTGGCCACAAGCTTGGTCAAAGAGGTAGGTTTTAAGTAGCACCTTTAAGTAGAAGAGGGAGCTGGGGAAGTGGGGGAGGGGGGGGGGGTTTAATCATAGAATTTACAGTGCAGAAGGAGGCCATTCGACCCATCGAATCTGCACCGGCCCTTAGAAAGAGCACCCTACTTAAGCCCACACCGTCACCCTATCCACGTAACCCAGAAACCCCTCCTAACCTTGTTGGACACTAAGGGCAATTTAGCATTGCCAATCCACCTAACCTGTACATTTTTGGACTGTGGGAGGAAACCGGAGCACCCGGAGGAAACCCACGCAGACACAGGGAGAATGTGCAAACTCCACACAGTCACCCGAAGCCAGAATTGGACCCCGGTCCCCGGAGCGGTGAGGCAGCAGTGCTAATCACTGTGCCACCGTGCCGCCCTTTGGGAGGAAATTCCAGCACTCAGGGCCCCCAGCCACTGAGGGAATGGCCACCAAAGGTGGAGCGATTAAAACTTGGGATGCTCAAGAGGCCAGAAACATCATCCCAAAGAACAACATGCACTTGTTCTCCTGGAAGCTGACAGCTGCAGTGGCCAGCAGTGAGAGTATTGGCTGAGCTGTCCAAATTGTAACGGAGAGATTACTCTTTTTAAAACGGTCATGAAAAATTTCCTTTGTTATTTTATGTCTACTGCCCTTTAAGAGGTTGCACTTGATCTGCTACTGCCCAAATTAATCTACATTCAACATCCATTTAGCAACATGGAGCAGTAAAGTTTAGATAGTTAATAGCTTAAACGAGAAGCATTGTTCACCGAATTGTCTCCATTATAAATGCCACAAAGGAAAGTATATCCACTGTTACCAGCCTGAGCTCTTCAATGTCGATACTCCATCGTGGAGCTTGCTGATACTCAGCATCAATGGGCACTCACTTGCAGCACTGATTAGAATATAAACATTGCAGTCTCCAATTTATTATGGGAATACATTATTTGCCTCCTCACCCCTTTCCATTTCAGGAAATGCAATAAATTAGAAATTAACTTTGACATCAAAGGAAGGCATCAGGAGCAAGTGGTGAAGGTGGTGTCTGGAGGTTTCACAAACAAATTTGAGGGAATGAGGGGAAGGTTGGGGGCATAGCAGGCAGGAAAAATAGAAATCTATCTTCAAACCAAACAACTAAAGAAATCTGCACCGTTAGAATTTGTGGAGTATGTGGTAGTCTGTGTAGAGGTATTACGGTACCTAGTAATGCTGGAGCACCATTGGTAGATATTGTATGTTTCCCATTGGTCAAGCTGTATGGTAGCTCCGCCCTGCAAGGTGGGATATAACAGCCCGTGCCACCCCAGCAGCCTTCTTTCTGTACCTGAGCTGCTGGGGGAAACATCTAGCTTATTAAAGCCTTCAGTTGGACTACAACCCCGCTTTAGTAGTCATTGATCGTGCATCAGGACTACAACCCCGCTTTAGTAGTCATTGATCGTGCATCAGAGTACAAATATCCAACTTGCTCAAATCCAGAAAGATCATGTACTTGGCTAAGGAATCGCTACAGGCGTACTGATGGAGTTGGATCAGCTAAAAGCACAGTTGTAAAGAGCATTGATAATCTATCTGTTGTTTGTCCAACTGGGACTATCATTTAAAGCATTAGCTTGCAGGGTTATCAGGAACTGAATCGAAAGAATCTGGGCTCCATTTGAACCAGACAGACTGGGCAATCATCAACAGTCCCTTGTGGGATTACCAAGTCTGCTAAAAAAAAGGGCTCCCTTTGAAGTTTCTTTGGACCAAGTGGGCTACAAACTCCTCCGAGCATTGCATTTTCTTGTACGTGGGCATTCTGAAGGTCACTTTTTCAACTTTATGAAAAGCCTGTTAAATGGTGGTACATCCCTGATCACTACAGAGCCATGCATGTGCACACCTTAGAGAGAACATGATTCAAACTCCTATCATCAAGCAAATTAACTTCAAGGCAGTTCAACTCCAAAAAGGCCATTTTTAATATTCTTCTTCACTTCTTTAGACCCTCTCCTCAAAGAAGACGGTCACTAGTTCAACATTAGGCAACATATAAGTAGGGGCTGGTTTAGCGCAGTGGGCTAAGACAGCTGGCTTGTAATGCAGAACAAGACCAGCAGCGCGGATTCAATTCCTGTTCCAGACTCCCCGAACAGGCGCTGGAATGTGGCGACTAGGGGCTTTTCACAGTAACTTCATTGAAGCCTACTTGTGACAATAAGCGATTATTATTAGGGGGACATTTAAAACCAGTAAGAAGTGCCCAAGTCAAATCAATATATGCCAATATTTTATATATATTTTATACCCTTATGTCTCCTGGCTAGATTGAGAAAGGGAAGGTGCTCTCTTTTTTTTCTATATATAAGCTCTCTCTGGTTTCACTATGCTGCTTTCCTTCCATTTATAGCTGTCTCCCAACCCGTTCCTTTATCGCTCTCTCCAGGGTCGTGCTGTTCTGCCTCCCAGCTCATTCCTTTACGACTCTCTTCCCCCAGGGCTTGCTCCTTTACTGTTCTCTCTGGTCAATAATGGTCATTTTTCTGCTACCTGATGCAGAAAATTAGAATAAAATGGCTTGAATGTGCAAGGTAATCGCGAATGAAATGAAAATGTAACATGAAAGAAACAAAGTGTTCATTTGTTCGTTGTCTGAACTTCTTCCTCGCTGCTTTGGGGCTTAAGTTTCCATTGACTTAGTCAACAAACCAACTAGACACCAACTTAATAGAATATTAGTAGCAGTCCTAATGCCAGATAAGGTGACATAGAGGAAGTCACATCATCAACAACTTGGGTGTAAAAATTGGTATCTGCTGCACCTTGGGAAAGCAGTGACTTGCAAACTTCCTCAATGCAGTTAAACCACATTCTTACTTCTGAGCATTCGTGTCTCACACTGTGGGCTACAGACAGCATGGAATTAGTTACTGATGTAATCAAGCTAATCCCTCTCCTCCCAGGGCAGTACTAGATTCCCTTTTAATATCTTTTTAATACGTCAATATTAAACCTCATTTTTCTTAATTTGGTACTTTATCTTTTTGCTGTGGGCATGAACATTCACTCCGAGAATCAGGTCAAAGAAACCAGAAAGGGAGCAAATGGCAAAGTAACTGAGCTCGAAACCATTTGGCTTCCAATTTATGGACGGGACTGGTTTTAAACAAAATATATTCTCAGATGGCAACAGATTTTATTTTCCCACATTGTTCAGAACAAGGTTGAAGACAACATATTACATATTAAGCTTTGAAGCCTGTGGAAAAAAAAACAAGCTGCAGATTTACAAAGCGAGACCACAGCACCACCTGATGGCTAATAGAACCAAAAGCTGCCCTTTAAAATAGGAGCAATGCTGCAATCTGGAGTAAACAAATCCCTTCCAGAAAGAACAAGCCTCCCTTTTTGTCATACTTTTTGTTCGCATAATAAAATGGAGGTTACTAATGGGGGTTATTTGTCTCAGTCCGCCCAGTCCCAAACGAGATTTTAAGGGTTTCTCCCGCTTTCTCTGTAATGGAGTCCCAAAGATGTGTTGATTATGAGCACAATGGGAAGAAAACAATTGAGTCAGATGCTAAGGAGAAATATTCTCCTTCATAGGATCTTCTAATTGAAGAGATTAGCCATAAACATCCTCAGGATCGTGATTTATACAAGGTTTCCAGGGTCATGATCTGTATCCTATTAAAACAACCAACAATGACTGGGGTGCACACCATCTTTTCCCCTCTCTGGCAGTTTGTGTGTTTCTCAAGGCATGCAACAGGAATGTAGCACAAGCTGGCAGTCTTGGTTCGAGAGGTCAATGGGTGGGTCCAGTTGGGAGGATTCATCCAAGGTAGGAAGAGTTCAAGACCCAGTCATGAAAAGGGGATTGTGGAGTTGAACTGGTTTGCACTGGAACAAAGACTTACTGCTGGAGGAGTGGGACATGATCTGCAAAATGTAACTGGCAAATGTTACATCACTTTCAAGAGCATTTATACTTGTATTCCTTTCATATTTCTGCTGTTTCAATTTGGTTTTTTAAATGAATTTAGAGTACACAATTCATTTTTTCCAATTAAGGGACAATTTAGCGTGTTCAATCCACCTACCTTGCACATCTTTTGGTTGTGGGGGTGAAGCCCACGCAAACATGGGGAGAATGTGCAAACTCCACACAGTGACCCAGAGCCGGGATCGAACCTGGGACCTTGGCGCCGTGAGGCAGCAATGCTAACCACTGCGCCACCGTGCTGCCCATTCTGCTGTTTCAATTCGGATGGAGTGTTATCTATGAGCCCACTCCCACTGTTCACGCCATGGGCTCCTTTAACCCAGAATCAGACTGACTGAACCATGGACAATTGGTTTGCCACCAGGATAAGAAAGTCAGAAGCCAGATTCAGCAGCACCGCAAACGAGACGCTGATTCAATGTAAATTTCATGAAATCGCAACTAAAAGAGCAACTTGCATGGAGGAGAAACAAGTATATAACATTTTAAAAATGTCATGGCAGACTTTGGTCGGGAGAAATGCCCATGCCTCCCCCATTCCCAAGTACTGAAAGTGTGGAACTCACTCCGAACAAAACCAATTGATGCCACTTGGATTAATTCCATTGAAGATAAATATGAGGCTGTGGAATGTAATGATTATGTATAAACAGATTATTGGGTACTTTTCAGGACCCATGATCCATTTGCTATGTGGTAATAGGATGTCATGGGTCAGGAGGTTGATTACTGGAGCTGTGAGAACGATTGCTCAGGAATTTGGCTTTTGGTTTGGAGATGGGAGAGGGACAATCAAGAAGTATTTGTGCAAATACACTGATCAGGAGATTAAATATATGGCACAGTCTACAATTTGGTCTGGGGAAAGAGCCCTGGTAGGCCTAAAGGCCATTTATCTCACCACATTAATGTTCAGACATATCGTTGGGAATGTGTAGTGGTGGCTTCATTCTGCAATTGACCCTGGCTCCATATTCAACATGAAAACAAACCTGTTGGATCGTACTAGAAAAATGAAGTTGGACAAAAGGTACAATATCCAAGCTACTGATTCTTGACCCAAACACAAAATGAAAGCAAATAATTTTTTAGAACTGGAATTACTACAGCAACAACAGTGAGCACTTATATAATCATTAACACAAAAATATACTTCTAAGAGGTTCACAGAGAACCAAGCCAAAATAGGATAAAGAGGGTGAAGGGATGAGCATTACATAATGCAGTAAAGAAGGAGAAGGAGGATGGGCAGAAAAGAGCCCAGGTAGCTGAAAGAATGGCCTCCAATAATTGAACAAAGGGAGATGGGAATGCATGAAAGGTCCAAGTCAAGAGGGTAAGCTCAGGGAAGAAGGATTAGAGATTTTATTAAAGGTGCTTTATAAATGCAGGTTATTATTCTTGAAACAGGAAAAAACGAGGAATGAAAAAAATACTAAACACTATCAACAACTTGTATTGACACAGGACCTTGAAAGCAAAAATTCCCAAGATGCTTCAATTTAACATTAAGCCACAGAAGGAAATATTACATCGAATGATCGAAAGCTTGGTCGAAGAGATAAGTTTTAAGATACTCATCTTAAAGGAGCAAAGTGAAGTAGAGAGGTGTAGGGGAGGAAATTCCAGAGCTTGGGGCCTGGCTCACTGAAGGCACAGCTACAAACAGTGAAGGGGTAAAATAAATTGGCGATGCTCAAGAGGCCAGAATCGGGTGAGCACAGATGTCTCGGAAGGTTAGCGGTTGGAGAAGGTTATGAAGGCAAGGGAGGGCAACACCATGCAGGAAAGTGAAATCAAGATGAGAATTCAAAAATCAAGACAGGGAACCGATGTAGGTCAGCGAGCTTGGTGAATGGGACATGGTGCGAGTAAAGGCGCAGGCAGAACAGTTTTGGATGATGTCAAGTTTGTAGAAATTAGAACATGAGAGCCAGCCAGGAATGCAAATCTTGGATGGTCAAGTTTAGAGATAACATAGGCATAAAAAAGTGTTTCAGCAGCAGGTGAGCAGAGGCTGAAACGTTACATGTTACACAAGTAGAAATAGGTAGTCTTAGTAATGCCGTAACTATGCGGTTGGAAGCTTATCTTGGGGTCAAATATGACACGGTTGATAACTGTGAGTTAAACTCAGATAGTGGCCAAGGAATGGAGTGAGTAGCTGAGGAATGGTGTTTGGAGCGGGGGACCGAAAACAATCGCTTCAGTCTTTCCAATATTTAAATAGAGGGAATTACTGTTCTTCCTGTGCTCTATGTCAGATAAGCAGCATAATAATTTAACAACAGTGGAGGAGTTGAGAGATGGTGGTGAGGTTGAGCTTAGTATCATCAGGATACAAGTAAAAATGAATGATAAGTGTGAGTATAACTCAGGTCTGTCAGCATCTGTGGAGAGAGAAACAGAGTCAATGTTTCGATTCAAATAAGAATGTTCCTCCGAACCCTAAAATCTACTGCTTTCTTTCGGATGGTGTCACGAGGGGAAGCATATAGATGAGAAATAGAACATAGAACATAGATAGAAGGGGACCAAGTGGAGCTTTGGCGAGCTTGAGCGGTAATAGTGTGGGGGCAGGAAGAGAAGCTATTTCAAGAGATTCTCTGGCTATGATTAGATAGATAAGAATGGTGGCAGGAGAAAGTAGCTCTGCCCAGCTACACAAAGTGGATAGGTGATGGAGAATGATGGTGTTGTGAACCATGTCAAGGACTGCAGATAGGTCAAGAAAGGAAAAGTTCACTTTTGTGACAATCACATAGGTAGAACAGTGGTTCGACAATCATATAGGTAGAACAGTGGTTAGCACTGTTATTTCACAGCATTAGGGACCGGGGATCGATTCCCGGCTTGGGTCAGAGTCTGCACGTTCTCCCAGTGTCTGTGTGGGTTTCCTCCGGGTGCTCTGGTTTCCTCCTACAAGTCCTGAAAGATGTGCTGCTTGGTAATTTCGACATTCTGAATTCTCCCTCCATGTCCCCGAACAGGCTTTTCACAGTAACGTCATTGCCTTCTTGTGACAATAAAGGTTATTATTATTAATTTGTGACCTTGCTGCAATACTTCCTTTGGATGACACACACTGCTGCTATAGTGCACTTGTGGTGGGGGCAGTGAATATCTAAGGTGGTGGGTGGGGTGCTGATCAAGCGGGCTAATTTTTCCTGCACGGTGTTGAGATTATTGAGTGGGAGCTGAACTCATCCAATCAAGTGGAGGGTATTCCATCACACTCCTGACTTGTAGATGGCAGACAGACTTTGGGGAGTCAGGAAGCAAATTACTCATCACAGAATTCCAGTCACGATCCACTCTTGTTGCCACACTAAAAATATGTCCAAGATCGCAATTCATGCGAAGCTAAGTATCATGAATTGTGAAAGAGAATAAAGTCCAAAACACTGAGTCATAGCAGGTGACTAAATGGCAGTAGACTTTGCATGCAAGAATGACAGTGAGAATATAATTTTAATTGCATATATTTAAAAAATAAAAGGGCGTTGGGTGGTTGGGTGTAAAGTAATGGGTTAAGAGACATTGCAATTAGCTGTCTCATTTATGTTAAGTATCCATTAATTGACACTGATATGTAAAGGGGCTTCAGGTGGCCTTTGTCAGGTGATGTATGTTAGAGTTTTGTGCAAAGGCTGTTGGAATGAAATAAATGTGTGTTTGTGAAAAAGGAATGGAACTTTAGACTCTTCATATCACAGCAACTAAAATGTCTAACAATTGGTAGCAGAGGATGGTTGCTGTGTAAATGTGAAGGGTTGAAAGATACAACTTTTCCAGATCTAACCAAGGAGTGACTGAGAAAAGAAAAAAAAAGGATATATGGCTGAACCGAGGATAAAGGTGGCTGGATATGACTATCATCCCTTATTTTCTGAAAGGGAATCGTACGACCAATGGAGAAGTGCAGTAGTTATGTGGACTAAGGTAACTGCTTTGGGAAAGAGAAAACAAGGTATGGCATTGGCTCTTTCTCTACCATATGGCAGTAAAATCCGAAACAAGGTGCTTTCTGAGCTGGAATTGGAAGAGTTAGACTCAGAAGGAGGTCTGGAGACTTTATTACATTATATGGATAAGATTTATAAGAAAGATGACTTGTTAAGTGCGTATGAAGCATGGTCGGATTTTGATAAGTTCCGGAAAATGGAGGATATCTCCGTGGAAGACTATATAATGGAATTTGGCAGACTATATAGGGGCTGGTTTAGCACAGGGCTAAATCGCTGGCTTTGAAAGCAGACCAAGCCAGGCCAGGAGCACGGTTCAATTCCTGTACCAGCCTCCCCGAACAGGCGCCGGAATGTGGCAACTAGGGGCTTTTCACAGTAACTTCATTTGAAGCCTACTTGTGACAATAAGCGATTTTCATTTCATTTCATATAAAAGGCTGCAGAAACACAACCTGGAATTTCCACAGTCTGTGTTGGCCTTTAAATTACTTGACTGTGCTAGAGTGAGCAACATGGATAGGCTCCTGGTTTTCACAGGAGTTCAGTTTACTGACAATGATACCTTATTCGAACAGGTGACAAAAGCTTTACAAAAGTTTCTGGGGAAACATTCGATTCTGATGGCTCTGATGACCCAAATAGGTCAGCCTGCAATAAGGCAGAATATGGAAGATACACTAGTAACAGGCTGGCGAAATTGTATGGTCACGAACAGGGCTCAAGACTATAGACGGAGACCGAGACAAGGAAATTATGAAGACAGAAACCCAGTTAGAACCTACAATAGGAAGATGAACCCCAGAAATGCACGGGGCATGATAAATCGATGTTTTCGATGTGACTCTCAATACCATTATGCTTTCAACTGTCCAAAACGTTATGATAGAGTGTTTGAAGCGACATGACACGGAAGAGTCAGAAGAGGAAAAAGATAGTAAACAGAAAGAAGGCATTGTCCTATTGACAAGCAGTTTTACGCCGGTAACGAGGGTGTTGGTTGCAGAATCCTTCAACTGTGCTGTTTTGGACAATGGCTGCACATCTACTGTGTGTGGAATTGACTGGTTAAAATGTTACCTGGACTTTTTGAATGCTGAAAATCGTAACAAGGTTAAGGAATTTGAAAGTTCCACAAGTTTCAGGTTTGGGGATGATAATACTCTGAAGTCGCTGAAAAGAGTGGTGATCCCTTGCAATATTGAGTGAATCATTTCATTAGCGCGGATGTTGTATCAAGTGAGATACCTTTGCTTCTGAGCAGACCGTCGATGAAGAAAGCACACATGAAACTGGATATGGAACAGGATAAGGCATCAGTTTTTGGAAAGACAATGGACTTACAATTTACACAGTCAGGACACTATTGTATTCTATTACTGACAAATAATATTTCAAGTAGAGTGGTTAAGGATGTGTTAATGGCAGTTGAAAATGGGACTTTAGCTGATGAAAGGCTTGTGGTATTAAAACTGCACAGGCAATTTGCACATCAGTCTCCTCGGAGGCTGAAACATTTATTAAAGGATGCAGGGGTATGGGATGACGACTATACTAAACTGATAGAACAGGTTAGTGACCGCTGTGAAGTTTGTAGGAAGTACAGAAGGACACCAGCACTACTGATAGTAACCCTACCTTTGGCCAGGGATTTTAATGACATTTTGGCCATGGACCTTAAGATCTGGGATAAAGCAAATAATATATTTATTTTGCCTTTTGTAGATTTAGCAACCAGATTTAGTCAATCAACGATTGTACGAAGTAAAGAAAAGAGAGTAATTCTGGATCAAATCGTGGAAAAATGGATCGGGACAGGAATGGGTCCACCGACAAAATTCCTTACGGACAATGGGGGAGAATTTGCTAATGATGAGTTTAGGGATATGTGTGAAAACATGAATATCAGAGTTATGAATACGGCTGCAGAAAGAAATCATGCTGTCATCGATGACATGCTTCGGAAAATTTTGGCAGATCGACCAAATTTCAGGCTAAATTCAGCTTTAGCATGGGCAGTACATGCAAAGAATTCATTGCAGATGGTTGGGGGCTATAGTCCTTATCAATTAGTGTTTGGTAGAAATCCTAAAATTCCATCCATTTTGGATGACATGCCTCCAGCTTGGGAGGGGACTACAATTAGCTCTGGTTTTGCTGAACATTTAAATGCATTACATAGCAGTAGAAAGGCTTTTTTGGAAACAGAAGTCTCTGAAAGAATATGCTAACTATATTCTGACTGGGGTGAGGGGTGGGGAGGTTAAATAAGTTAGCCTATCCTCAATTATTTGCAATGACTCTACAAGTTTAATGTTGCTCGAGGGCAAGATCGGACACAGATATCATGTCTTCAATGGATTAATATGCCATCTGCACTCACTATGTAGGCTTACATTTGAAAGATGATGAATTGAGTACGGTTAATTTGGGCTGTGGGCCCCTGTGGAATTATTGTGACAGCATGAGCTACTGTTGGGGGCAGGGCAATAGAGGGGATAGCGGAATAAAAATAAGGACTTCCACATTCATGCTGTGAGATATTAGTCATAACACCCAGGTTTTCGTTTCCTAGATGGCCATAGTGTTTCTTGACATTTTGGGGGAAATAATTAATAGCTCCTTTGTTGGGGGTTCAATGACGAGCACAGATATTAAAAATATGAGCTCTTCCTTGAGCCTGATTTTATGGCCCTGCCTTTTTAATGTACATACTTACTGCTCTCCCAAGTGCAGCAGACTTTGACCACATGGCATTTTTCAGTAATTAATGCTAAGCATGAGGATGAGGCAATAGCAATGTTGTTAAATATGGCTTCCAATATAATCTTTTAGATTATATGACAGAATGTCAGAACAACGTATAATCTTGTAAGAATATAATCTCACCATCTTTCAAAGTTTCCTTGGTTAGACCTCTTCCATAGCGCTGATCGTATGTCATGTAGCTATCTGATGAGAACTGGTAGACCTAAGTAGAAAAATTTAATTAAGATCAAGTGGCAGCATTCATTTCATATAAAATATCTGCTGGCTGCTAATATTCAAGGAAAATAGCAAAATACAATCCCCTGGAGAGGGGACTATGGGAATGGCGGTGAGGAGGAGGCTAGGAGGAGGCGGCTAGGGGAATGGTGAGGGGGGCTGGTGGAATGGTGGAGAGAATGCTAGGTAAATGGTGGTGAGAGGGCTAGGTAAATGGTGGTGAGAGGGCTAGGTAAATGGTGGTGAGAGGAAGCGAGGGGAATGATGGGGAGGGGGGTTGGGGAAGGGTGGGGAGGGGGGTTGGGGAAGGGTGGGGAGGGGGGTTGGGGAAGGGTGGGGAGGGGGGTTGGGGAAGGGTGGGGAGGGGGGTTGGGGAAGGGTGGGGAGGGGGGTTGGGGAAGGGTGGGGAGGGGGGTTGGGGAAGGGTGGGGAGGGGGGTTGGGGAAGGGTGGGGAGGGGGGTTGGGGAAGGGTGGGGAGGGGGGTTGGGGAAGGGTGGGGAGGGGGGTTGGGGAAGGGTGGGGAGGGGGGTTGGGGAAGGGTGGGGAGGGGGGTTGGGGAAGGGTGGGGAGGGGGGTTGGGGAAGGGTGGGGAGGGGGGTTGGGGAAGGGTGGGGAGGGGGGTTGGGGAAGGGTGGGGAGGGGGCAAGGGGAAGGGTGGGGAGGGGGCAAGGGGAAGGGTGGGGAGGGGGCAAGGGGAAGGGTGGGGAGGGGGGAAGGGTGGGGAGGGGGGAAGGGTGGGGAGGGGGGAAGGGTGGGGAGGGGGGAAGGGTGGGGAGGGGGCAAGGGGAAGGGTGGGGAGGGGGCAAGGGGAAGGGTGGGGAGGGGGCAAGGGGAAGGGTGGGGAGGGGGCAAGGGTGGGGAGGGGGCAAGGGGAAGGGTGGGGAGGGGGCAAGGGTGGGGAGGGGGCAAGGGTGGGGAGGGGGCAAGGGTGGGGAGGGGGCAAGGGTGGGGAGGGGGCAAGGGTGGGGAGGGGGCAAGGGTGGGGAGGGGGCAAGGGTGGGGAGGGGGCAAGGGTGGGGAGGGGGCAAGGGTGGGGAGGGGGCAAGGGTGGGGAGGGGGCAAGGGTGGGGAGGGGGCAAGGGTGGGGAGGGGGCAAGGGTGGGGAGGGGGCAAGGGTGGGGAGGGGGCAAGGGTGGGGAGGGGGCAAGGGTGGGGAGGGGGCAAGGGTGGGGAGGGGGCAAGGGTGGGGAGGGGGCAAGGGTGGGGAGGGGGCAAGGGTGGGGAGGGGGCAAGGGTGGGGAGGGGGCAAGGGGGGAAGGGGGCAAGGGGGGAAGGGTGGGGAGGGGGCAAGGGGGGAAGGGTGGGGAGGGGGCAAGGGGAAGGGTGGGGAGGGGGCAAGGGGAAGGGTGGGGAGGGGGCAAGGGGAAGGGTGGGGAGGGGGCAAGGGGAAGGGTGGGGAGGGGGCAAGGGGAAGGGTGGGGAGGGGGCAAGGGGAAGGGTGGGGAGGGGGCAAGGGGAAGGGTGGGGAGGGGGCAAGGGGAAGGGTGGGGAGGGGGCAAGGGGAAGGGTGGGGAGGGGGCAAGGGGAAGGGTGGGGAGGGGGCAAGGGGAAGGGTGGGGAGGGGGCAAGGGGAAGGGTGGGGAGGGGGCAAGGGGAAGGGTGGGGAGGGGGCAAGGGGAAGGGTGGGGAGGGGGCAAGGGGAAGGGTGGGGAGGGGGCAAGGGGAAGGGTGGGGAGGGGGCAAGGGGAAGGGTGGGGAGGGGGCAAGGGGAAGGGTGGGGAGGGGGCAAGGGGAAGGGTGGGGAGGGGGCAAGGGGAAGGGTGGGGAGGGGGCAAGGGGAAGGGTGGGGAGGGGGCAAGGGGAAGGGTGGGGAGGGGGCAAGGGGAAGGGTGGGGAGGGGGCAAGGGGAAGGGTGGGGAGGGGGCAAGGGGAAGGGTGGGGAGGGGGCAAGGGGAAGGGTGGGGAGGGGGCAAGGGGAAGGGTGGGGAGGGGGCAAGGGGAAGGGTGGGGAGGGGGCAAGGGGAAGGGTGGGGAGGGGGCAAGGGGAAGGGTGGGGAGGGGGCAAGGGGAAGGGTGGGGAGGGGGCAAGGGGAAGGGTGGGGAGGGGGCAAGGGGAAGGGTGGGGAGGGGGCAAGGGGAAGGGTGGGGAGGGGGCAAGGGGAAGGGTGGGGAGGGGGCAAGGGGAAGGGTGGGGAGGGGGCAAGGGGAAGGGTGGGGAGGGGGCAAGGGGAAGGGTGGGGAGGGGGCAAGGGGAAGGGTGGGGAGGGGGCAAGGGGAAGGGTGGGGAGGGGGCAAGGGGAAGGGTGGGGAGGGGGCAAGGGGAAGGGTGGGGAGGGGGCAAGGGGAAGGGTGGGGAGGGGGCAAGGGGAAGGGGCAAGGGGAAGGGTGGGGAGGGGGCAAGGGGAAGGGGCAAGGGGAAGGGTGGGGAGGGGGCAAGGGGAAGGGGCAAGGGGAAGGGTGGGGAGGGGGCAAGGGGAAGGGTGGGGAGGGGGCAAGGGGAAGGGTGGGGAGGGGGCAAGGGGAAGGGTAGGGAGGGGGCAAGGGGAAGGGTGGGGAGGGGGCAAGGGGAAGGGTGGGGAGGGGGCAAGGGGAAGGGTGGGGAGGGGGCAAGGGGAAGGGTGGGGAGGGGGCAAGGGGAAGGGTGGGGAGGGGGCAAGGGGAAGGGTGGGGAGGGGGCAAGGGGAAGGGTGGGGAGGGGGCAAGGGGAAGGGTGGGGAGGGGGCAAGGGGAAGGGTGGGGAGGGGGCAAGGGGAAGGGTGGGGAGGGGGCAAGGGGAAGGGTGGGGAGGGGGCAAGGGGAAGGGTGGGGAGGGGGCAAGGGGAAGGGTGGGGAGGGGGCAAGGGGAAGGGTGGGGAGGGGGCAAGGGGAAGGGTGGGGAGGGGGCAAGGGGAAGGGTGGGGAGGGGGCAAGGGGAAGGGTGGGGAGGGGGCAAGGGGAAGGGTGGGGAGGGGGCAAGGGGAAGGGTGGGGAGGGGGCAAGGGGAAGGGTGGGGAGGGGGCAAGGGGAAGGGTGGGGAGGGGGCAAGGGGAAGGGTGGGGAGGGGGCAAGGGGAAGGGTGGGGAGGGGGCAAGGGGAAGGGTGGGGAGGGGGCAAGGGGAAGGGTGGGGAGGGGGCAAGGGGAAGGGTGGGGAGGGGGCAAGGGGAAGGGTGGGGAGGGGGCAAGGGGAAGGGTGGGGAGGGGGCAAGGGGAAGGGTGGGGAGGGGGCAAGGGGAAGGGTGGGGAGGGGGCAAGGGGAAGGGTGGGGAGGGGGCAAGGGGAAGGGTGGGGAGGGGGCAAGGGGAAGGGTGGGGAGGGGGCAAGGGGAAGGGTGGGGAGGGGGCAAGGGGAAGGGTGGGGGGGAGGGTGGGGAGGGGGCAAGGGGAAGGGTGGGGAGGGGGCAAGGGGAAGGGTGGGGAGGGGGCAAGGGGAAGGGTGGGGAGGGGGCAAGGGGAAGGGTGGGGAGGGGGCAAGGGGAAGGGTGGGGAGGGGGCAAGGGGAAGGGTGGGGAGGGGGCAAGGGGAAGGGTGGGGAGGGGGCAAGGGGAAGGGTGGGGAGGGGGCAAGGGGAAGGGTGGGGAGGGGGCAAGGGGAAGGGTGGGGAGGGGGCAAGGGGAAGGGTGGGGAGGGGGCAAGGGGAAGGGTGGGGAGGGGGCAAGGGGAAGGGTGGGGAGGGGGCAAGGGGAAGGGTGGGGAGGGGGCAAGGGGGAGGGGGCAAGGGGGAGGGGGCAAGGGGGAGGGGGCAAGGGGGAGGGGGCAAGGGGGAGGGGGCAAGGGGGAGGGGGCAAGGGGAAGGGTGGGGAGGGGGCAAGGGGAAGGGTGGGGAGGGGGCAAGGGTGGGGAGGGGGCAAGGGGAAGGGTGGGGAGGGGGGAAGGGTGGGGAGGGGGCAAGGGGAAGGGTGGGGAGGGGGCAAGGGGAAGGGTGGGGAGGGGGCAAGGGGAAGGGTGGGGAGGGGGCAAGGGGAAGGGTGGGGAGGGGGCAAGGGGAAGGGTGGGGAGGGGGCAAGGGGAAGGGTGGGGAGGGGGCAAGGGGAAGGGTGGGGAGGGGGCAAGGGGAAGGGTGGGGAGGGGGCAAGGGGAAGGGTGGGGAGGGGGCAAGGGGAAGGGTGGGGAGGGGGCAAGGGGAAGGGTGGGGAGGGGGCAAGGGGAAGGGTGGGGAGGGGGCAAGGGGAAGGGTGGGGAGGGGGCAAGGGGAAGGGTGGGGAGGGGGCAAGGGGAAGGGTGGGGAGGGGGCAAGGGGAAGGGTGGGGAGGGGGCAAGGGGAAGGGTGGGGAGGGGGCAAGGGGAAGGGTGGGGAGGGGGCAAGGGGAAGGGTGGGGAGGGGGCAAGGGGAAGGGTGGGGAGGGGGCAAGGGGAAGGGTGGGGAGGGGGCAAGGGGAAGGGTGGGGAGGGGGCAAGGGGAAGGGTGGGGAGGGGGCAAGGGGAAGGGTGGGGAGGGGGCAAGGGGAAGGGTGGGGAGGGGGCAAGGGGAAGGGTGGGGGAGGGGGCTAGGGGAAGGGTGGGGGAGGGGGCTAGGGGAAGGGTGGGGGAGGGGGCTAGGGGAAGGGTGGGGGAGGGGGCTAGGGGAAGGGTGGGGGAGGGGGCTAGGGGAAGGGTGGGGGAGGGGGCTAGGGGAAGGGTGGGGGAGGGGGCTAGGGGAAGGGTGGGGGAGGGGGCTAGGGGAAGGGTGGGGGAGGGGGCTAGGGGAAGGGTGGGGGAGGGGGCTAGGGGAAGGGTGGGGGAGGGGGCTAGGGGAAGGGTGGGGGAGGGGGCTAGGGGAAGGGTGGGGGAGGGGGCTAGGGGAAGGGTGGGGGAGGGGGCTAGGGGAAGGGTGGGGGAGGGGGCTAGGGGAAGGGTGGGGGAGGGGGCTAGGGGAAGGGTGGGGGAGGGGGCTAGGGGAAGGGTGGGGGAGGGGGCTAGGGGAAGGGTGGGGGAGGGGGCTAGGGGAAGGGTGGGGGAGGGGGCTAGGGGAATGATGGGGAGGGGGCTAGGGAATGGTGGGAGGGGGCTTGGGGAATGGTGGGGGAGGGGGCTTGGGGAATGGTGGGGGAGGGGGCTAGGGGAATGGTGGGGGAGGGGGCTAGGGGAATGGTGGGGGAGGGGGCTAGGGGAATGGTGGGGGAGGGGGCTAGGGGAATGGTGGGGGAGGGGGCTAGGGGAAGGGTGGGGGAGGGGGCTAGGGGAAGGGTGGGGGAGGGGGCTAGGGGAAGGGTGGGGGAGGGGGCTAGGGGAAGGGTGGGGGAGGGGGCTAGGGGAAGGGTGGGGGAGGGGGCTAGGGGAAGAGTGGGGGAGGGGGCTAGGGGAAGGGTGGGGGAGGGGGCTAGGGGAAGGGTGGGGGAGGGGGCTAGGGGAAGGGTGGGGGAGGGGGCTAGGGGAAGGGTGGGGGAGGGGGCTAGGGGAAGGGTGGGGGAGGGGGCTAGGGGAAGGGTGGGGGAGGGGGCTAGGGGAAGGGTGGGGGAGGGGGCTAGGGGAAGGGTGGGGGAGGGGGCTAGGGGAAGGGTGGGGGAGGGGGCTAGGGGAAGGGTGGGGGAGGGGGCTAGGGGAAGGGTGGGGGAGGGGGCTAGGGGAAGGGTGGGGGAGGGGGCTAGGGGAAGGGTGGGGGAGGGGGCTAGGGGAAGGGTGGGGGAGGGGGCTAGGGGAAGGGTGGGGGAGGGGGCTAGGGGAAGGGTGGGGGAGGGGGCTAGGGGAAGGGTGGGGGAGGGGGCTAGGGGAAGGGTGGGGGAGGGGGCTAGGGGAAGGGTGGGGGAGGGGGCTAGGGGAAGGGTGGGGGAGGGGGCTAGGGGAAGGGTGGGGGAGGGGGCTAGGGGAAGGGTGGGGGAGGGGGCTAGGGGAAGGGTGGGGGAGGGGGCTAGGGGAAGGGTGGGGGAGGGGGCTAGGGGAAGGGTGGGGGAGGGGGCTAGGGGAAGGGTGGGGGAGGGGGCTAGGGGAAGGGTGGGGGAGGGGGCTAGGGGAAGGGTGGGGGAGGGGGCTAGGGGAAGGGTGGGGGAGGGCTTAATGGCAGGGGAGGTGACTGGGAGAATGGTGGGGGAGGTGCATGGTGGGGAAGGGCGTGGGAGAATGGTGAGGAAGGGCGTGGGAGAATGGTGAGGAAGGGCGTGGGAGAATGGTGGGGAAGGGCGTGGAGAATGGTGGGGAAGGGCGTGGAGAATGGTGGGGAAGGGCGTGGGAGAATGGTGGGGAAGGGCGTGGGAGAATGGTGGGGAAGGGTCTGTTAGAATGGTGGGGAAGAGTCTGGGAGAATGGTGGAGAAGGGTCTGGGAGAATGGTGGAGAAGGGTCTGGGAGAATGGTGGAGAAGGGTCTGGGAGAATGGTGGAGAAGGGTCTGGGAGAATGGTGGGGAAGGGCGTGGAGAATGGTGGGGAAGGGCGTGGAGAATGGTGGGGAAGGGCGTGGAGAATGGTGGGGAAGGGCGTGGGAGAATGGTGGGGAAGGGCGTGGGAGAATGGTGGGGAAGGGTCTGTTAGAATGGTGGGGAAGGGTCTGGGAGAATGGTGGAGAAGGGTCTGGGAGAATGGTGGAGAAGGGTCTGGGAGAATGGTGGGGATGGGTCTGGGAGAATGGTGGAGAAGGGTCTGGGAGAATGGTGGAGAAGGGTCTGGGAGAATGGTGGGGAAGGGTCTGGGAGAATGGTGGGGAAGGGTCTGGGAGAATGGTGGGGAAGGGTCTGGGAGAATGGTGGGGAAGGGTCTGGGAGAATGGTGGGGAAGGGTCTGGGAGAATGGTGGGGAAGGGTCTGGGAGAATGGTGGGGAAGGGTCTGGGAGAATGGTGGGGAAGGGTCTGGGAGAATGGTGGGGAAGAATCTGGGAGAATGGTGGGGAAGAATCTGGGAGAATGGTGGGGAAGAATCTGGGAGAATGGTGGGGAAGGGTCTGGGAGAATGGTGGGGGAAGGGCTGGTAGGGAAATCAATAAATATCTGGATAGAATGCTTTTAAAAAAAACGAAGTCAGGGTTATAAATGTGACAGGAACATGAACAGAGCTGTATAGCCTGTGTATTTGTGGTGATAATTCCCTATACAACAGTTGAAAGGAGGCATTACAACAGGAACGAGTAACATTCCTACAGGTAGAAATCATGAGAATCTTGATACTGACATTTGTACAAACTATAACAAAAACACTGCCACATTTGTGGGATTAGGACAATTACCGAAGCAAATTGACATGCCAAACCACACAGAACTATGTGTAAACCTGTAGTAAACACTGGCATTAATTACAGTCTTTAAAATTTAAGGCTCGGAAAGATACTGAAATTTGGGTAGCGAAAACCAGGCATCATTATTAACTTCAGTGCTTTGCACTGCAATAGAACCACTCATCAATGGCTGCTGTAATGTCAGTATCTCATACTGACCAAATCCTCAAAGCCACTGCATATCATTTTTGGAACTTACCAGCAATAGGAATTACTTCCAGCCATCAACATTCGTAACTATGTTTGCCTCAATTATCCATGTTGTAATAAATTTCAGAAATTTTGGACAGTGAGTAATCCTCAGATCCTCTGAATCTCTTATCCAGTTACTGGGACTCCATTTTAATAGGTGAACGGGTATTAATCAGGTCATCTATTGACCTCATCAGTTGCAAATCTCACTCCAGGAGATCAGCATGTCATCTCATCCAACGCCTCAGTACTGAGGGAGTACTGTACTGTTTTTCAAATGAGATGTCAAACAGGGATTTTTAGGTGCATGTAAAAGGTCCCATGGTACTACTCTAAGAGGAGTTCTTCGGGTGTCGGCCAACATTTATCCTTCAACCGACATAATGTAAAAAGATTAGGTGGTTATGTACTTCATTCTGTACATGAGAATTTACTGTGCCCCGACTGGCAGACACATTCCAATACATTATAACGGCAACTGCACACAGGCTATGACGCACTTCAAGGCATCTTGGGGTCATGCAATATACCAGTCTTTCTTTTTTTTTTAAATCTTCAAACTGTTTTGGGAAGTCAATGTACCTTTCACATGTGAACAAGTCAGGAAAATGTCCTGCCTACCACCCCTCCCCGAGTTGATGAAACAGTACTCCTCCATATTGAACACCACTTTTAGATGTGGAGATGCCGGCGTTGGACTGGGGTGAGCACAGTACGAAGTCTTACAACACCAGGTTAAAGTCCAACAGGTTTGTTTCGATGTCACTAGCTTTCAGAGCGCTGCTCCTTCCTCAGGTGAATGTTCCAGAAACACATATATAGACAAATTCAAAGATGCCAAACAATGCTAGGAATGCGACCATTAGTAGGTGATTAAATCTTTACAGATCCAGAGATGGGGTAACCCCAGGTTAAAGAGGTGTGAATTGTACCAAGCCAGGACAGTTGGTAGGATTTTGCAGGCCAGATGGTGGGGGATGAATGTAATGTGACATGAATCCCAGGTCCCGGTTGAGGCCGCACTCATGTGTGCGGAACTTGGCTATAAGTTTCTGCTCGGCGATTCTGCGTTGTCGCGCGTCCTGAAGGCCACCTTGGAGAACGCTTACCCGGAGATCAGAGGCTGAATGCCCTTGACTGCTGAAGTGTTCCCCGACTGGAAGGGAACATTCCTGCCTGGTGATTGTTGCGCGATGTCCGTTCATTCGTTGTCGCAGCGTCTGCATGGTCTCGCCAATGTACCACGCTTCGGGACATCCTTTCCTGCAGCGTATGAGGTAGACAACGTTGGCCGAGTCGCACGAGTATGTACCGCGTACCTGGTGGGTGGTGTTCTCGCGTGTAATAGTGGTATCCATGTCGATGATCTGGCACGTCTTGCAGAGATTGCCATGGCAGGGTTGTGTGGTGTCGTGGTTACTGTTCTGAAGACTGGGTAGTTTGCTGCAAACAATGGTTCGTTTGAGGTTGCGCGGTTGTTTGAAGGCAAGTAGTGGGGGTGTGGGGATGACCTTGGCAAGATGTTCATCGTCATCAATGACGTGTTGAAGGCTGTGAAGAAGATGACGTAGTTTCTCCGCTCCGGGGAAGTACTGGACGACGAAGGGTATTCTGTCGGTTGTGTCCCATGTTTGTCTTCTGAGGAGGTCGGTGCGGTTTTTCGCTGTGGCGCGTTGGAACTGTCGCTCTGAGTCGAGTGCCATATCCCGTTCGCTTTTCACTTTTAGAATATCACTTTTAGAAGCAGAGAGTAGGAAGGGCACAGAATGTACTCCTGGGGAACTTCAATGTCCATCATCAAGAGATGCTTGATAGCACTGCTGACTGAGCTGGTCTAGTCCTTAAGAGCATAGCTGCCAGACTGGGCCTGTGGCAGACTGTCAGGGAACCAAGAGGGAAAAAATCTACTTGTCGTCATCCTCACCAATCTACCTGTCGTAGATGCATCTGTGCATGACCGTATTGATAGGAGTGACCACTGTACAGTCCTTGTGGAGATAAATCCCATCTGTACACGGAGGATGCTCTCCATTGTATTGTGTAGTCTTACCACCATACCAGCCTGGTATGGCAACTGCTCGGCCCAAGATCGCAAAAAACTTCAAGTCGTGAACACAGCCCAGTCCATCACACAAACCGCCTCCCATCCATTGACTCCATCACACAAACCGCCTCCCATCCATTGACTCCATCGACACCTCCCACTGCCTGGGGAAAGCGGGCAGCATAATCAAAGATCCCTCCACCCGGCTTACTCACTCTTCCAACTTCTTCCATCGGGCAGGAAACCAGAAAGTTTGAGAACACGCACAAACAGATTCAAAAACAGCTTCTTCCCCGCTGTTACCAGATTCCGAAACGACCCTCTTATGGACTGACCTGATTAATACTACACTCCTGTATTCTATGTATTGACATTGTGTACCTTGTTTTGCCCCATTATGTACTTTCTTTTTATTTTATTTTCGTGTACTTAATGTACTTTTCACAGTAACTTCATTGCAGAGTTAATGTATGCCTACTTGTGACAATAAAGATTATAAATAAATTAATGATCTGTTTGAGCTGCTCGCAGAAAAATACTTTTCACTGTACCTCGGTAAATGCGACAATAAACAAATCCAATGCTAAATGGGATAGATTCAGGTTAAATCCAGTAGCTCTACACTGGGCATCCATGAGGTGCTATGGGCCTTCATCAGCAGAAGAACTGTATTCCACCACAAACAGTAAGCCAACACATCCCTCACTCAACTATTACCATCAAGCCAGGGGATCAGCTCCGGTTCAATGTAAAGTGCAGGATGACATGCCAGGAACAGCATAAGGCATGTCTGAAAACACAGTACCACACTGGTGCAACTACCTGCATACTAAACAGCAGAAGCAGTAAAATTCTAAGCAATCCAACAGATCAGATCATAGCTCTCCAGTCCAGTTACATCCATTCATGAATGGTGGGCAATTAAATAACTGGTGAAGGAAGCTCCACAAACAACCACATTCTGAAAAATGGTAGAGCCCAGAACATCAGTGTAAGTACAAAGTTAAGTGTTTACAATCATCTCCAGTTAGAAGATTGAAATGATTCTCTATCTCAGCTCCCTCCTGAGGTGCCTGAATTGGCTACAGCTGGCTTGTATTAATTCCCCATGACATCAAGAGGTGACTGAGCACACGGATATAGCCACGGCTATGGTGTCCGACAACAACCCAGCTATAGTGTTAAAAACCTGTGTTCCAAAACTGGTCAGGGCTCCAGCCAAGCTGTTCTCATACAGTAACAACAATGGTACCTGCCAATGTGGAAAACTGCCCAAGATGAATTCCAGAGGTGAGGCAAGAGTGACCATTGTGGTTCAAGAAGGCGTCTCAAGGGCAATTAGTGATGGGCAATAAATCCTGGTTTTGCCAGCTAGGCCCACATCCCATAACTCAATTAACAAAAAGTCACTATAAAATCTGCAGTTGCCTGCTGCTAATTATTGCTGTGCTGGTTAAATATTCCATCAACTCCAAATGCCACATGCCCCTCGGGAGGTAAGCAAGCCAGACGTTCAAACTGATCGTTTTCCTGCATAAAAATATGTTTTACAAAAGTCAGCAGAACCAAAGGCAGGCTGAAGTGAATTGTATTAGAAGATGGATGTGGATGGAGCAGCACAAAAGAAGAAATCACTGCAGAGAGCCAAGTGTAATTCAATGGTCACAGGTTCCAAATCTCAAAGGGAGGCTTACCTTATCGACCATAATAGGAAACAGCCAAATGTAAATTTGTGAACAGATTTCTTTAGTAGTTGAGTCGGCAAGATCCATGCTTCATAAAATGGTTGAAATTATTGATATATATATATATATATATATATATGCGCGTTATTTGTCAAAGTTTTACATTGTAAAAACATCTGCTGCCTAAAGCGACTTGCAAAATCAAGAGTGATGCCTGGTGTGCATACAAATCGCTACCCAGCATTGCTGGTTCTCAGGGTGCTGCTCTCGCACAAAATCATTTGGGAAACTTTGGGGACTCTCAGTGAAAAATCAAAATGCAAAAATGATAATCATGCAGGTCAGCATCTTGCTAACTGACAGCTCTTGATAATTTATCAACCCTGATAAGGTCTGTGTCTAAATTGTGTAGCAATATCGTGCAACAGTAGCTCTACCCTTAGGCTGTCAGACTATTCCTGGCTTGCATGAGTGAATCTCACACTAATGTCTTGCGGATCAGACCTTTGAGTCGCAAACATGTTATATTATACACTTCTTTAAGAGGTGATTCCACAATGGGCCATTTTGCTAACGTTTGTATGAGACTTTTTTTTTTTTAATTAATAACTGGGATGAATAACTTTATGAATCATTACAAAAATAAACAGATCATTGGGGCAATATGTGAGGCAAAAGGGTGTGTTGGCAAAGTTAGAGATATGAGGTCAGTAAAATAATTTTACAAAATTACTTTAAAAAGTTGCCTAAAAAAAGATCGTCAAGACATTTTATACGATTGACTTATTATTAAGTACAACACTTTTGAAATGTCTGCAGACAGATCTGCAAACAAGTTTTAAAAATAAAACTTCAAATCAGATATTGCATTTCATAAGCACTCGGTATTCAGTAATTCCACACTATAATTTGCACATTGTCAGCCTCTGTGATGAAGCAAGCAGAAATCATTACAATTATGTAAGCCATACCTTAATGTATATTTTAACCCTTAATAGTTATACCAATAAAACAGCCCAATCTACAAATATATATGAGAGTCTGCAAGAGATTCTTTTTTTTTTTTTTTTAAATTGAAAAATGTAGACAGAGCAAAGTTGTGACATCTTACGAAAGGCATTACGTAAAGGGTGGTACAGCTGTGAGATAGGTGTAGTGGTCAAACACATTTGAAGCCTTTTGTGTTAGCACAGACTAATCCTTTAGACAACATTCATTGCTAAACAGGAACTATACATGCCAAGTGATGCATCTTTGAGTGTTTGTGTGTAAAGTGGCATTTTGGACTAGCATTACTTGTAAGTGGATATACATGGTAATCTTAACATACCTGGCATTTATTGGTCTTAAATGCATTTTACCCATAAAAACAATACTTTCCTTTACTGCCTTTATCGATAGGAAGATTCAACCTGGAGAAGGATGAAGCAGACTAACTGTCAAAATGTTACCTACAGCCTTGCATACGGTGCCAGACACCCGGAAGTGAGCTTTAATTTGCTTTCAAACTAAACAGCAAATCTGGTTTAACAAGCAGTATACATTCTAAACTCCACAATTTTACATTAATTATTCTGAATATAAAATTTTCTATATATTAAGTAGTTAATCCACAGTTTTTTTTTTTTTAATGGTTTATATATAAAAATAGGACTAAGAATGAAGGCCTTCCCCATTTTCTTTCTAAACTCAGCAGCGCAGCTCATGAACCGAGTTTACAAACAAGCCATTGGGCCTTGCAGACCAGACTGTCCCCATCCTGTATCCTTAGCTTGCATGCAGTAAGGTCACAGCAATCATGGCTGGGGAAAGAATGCTGGAATTGGCTTTATCGTCCTGGGTTAAGGAAAGGAAGAATGGCCAGGATTCCAGTTCCCAATTCTTTTTCCTGAAAGACACCAGTGTGCACCAATGAATGTGACTTGACCTAGGAGCCCCCTCCATTGAAGAGCAGTCTGCCAGCCCCATCAAGCTTATGTAGGAACAACAGCTTACCCGAGTGAGGTACCAGAGAGCAAATGGCAGCCGGTGAAACTATATACTATCTTTCCAGGTCAGTCTCAACAAGGAGAAAAGCAGCAGAGGGAAAATAAAGCTCCAGATTAATTATTCCAGTTAAACCTTGCAACATATTGGAGTCTCGTTATTTTAAACTTCACTTCACCTTTATCCTTTTAAAATATATTGGTTGATAAAAAAGAAATTTGTTAACCACAGGAAATAAAAGAAGTCCGAAGAAATCAGACTTGAAACCAAGGCTGTTCAACATTGCTTTCGGGTTCCTCGGTCTAGGATCTGCAGAAACATAAAATATGCATAAACGGGGGAAAAATGGTCAATGTCGGTCACTAATCTACACCAATATATCACCAGTAGGAAACTAACTCCAATACTGGATTCAGACTACTGTATCCACAATCTTGACTCCAATTTTCTAGTCCGTAATGTCATGGGTACTTTTTTGTACATCAATGCTTGAGGATTTTAACCTCACGTGCCCACTAATCCGGACTGTTACAGCAAACCTGAAATAATGATTCCGAAAAACAAAGGGCTGCAAATGAATATCCCTCTCGCTGGAAGTGGCACTTAGAACTGGTCACCTATTAATCTCAGAGTCATCAGTTCACCATGACCTGTAAATGTTCAAACCTTGGCTTCAACATCACTCATCTTGGTTGTCGAAAGGTTATCTATGACACCAAGGTACGGCCAAGGAAACCATTGATTTTCAGGGCTGATTATTCCAAAGGCAGTAAGGACTGTACATTTTTAACATGCTACACACACTGAAATTGCTCCCATTTTGTATTATAGATGGTGTGATGGACAGCAGAATGTTATAGTGGTCACTGATAACACCACCCCACTGTGTCAACAAAAAACACTCAAATTTATTGCAAATCTCCCAGCTATTTGCAAGAAATTGATTTATTGGTTGGCTGGAAATTTGTACTTCCTTTTCACAATTCAAACAATCAGCATCCTTTTGCAAACAGCAACCGAACATCGGCACAAAGGAAACAAGAGGAAGCAATTCAGCCTCTCGAGCCCATTCCACCGTTCAATTAAATCAGAGCTGATCTTCTGCATCAATGTAATTTTCCTGTACTCTCCCATAACCCTTGATGTCTTTACTTTCTAGAAACGTATCGATTTCTGTCTTGAACATGCAGTGATTGAGCATCCACAGCCCTCTCAGGTAGAGAACTCCAAAGATTCACCACATTCTGAAGAAATTCCTCGCTCTCTCAGTCCTTCTCAATGGAGGACACAGATAACATACCAGAAATGTTGGTAACACAGGGTTTAGTGAGAGGGAGGAACTGGAGAGGATCAGTATTAGCAGAGAAATGATGTTGGGGGAAACTGAAAAATCTCCTGGGCCTGATAATCTACATCCCAGTGCACTTAAGGAAGAGGTCCTAGAAATAGTGGAAGCATTGGTGGTCATCTTCCAAGATTCTATAGACACTGGAACAGTTCCTACAGGCTGGAGGGTAGCTAATGTAACTCCACTATTTAAAAAGGAAGATAGAGAAATAACAGACCAGTCAGCCTGCGGTCAGTCGTGGGGAAAATGCTAGAGCCCATTATCAAAGATTTAATAGCTGAGCACTTAGAAAACAGTGGCAGGATCGGACAGAGTCAGCATGGATTTACAAAAGGGAAATCATGCTTGACAAATCTTCTGCAGTTCTTTGAGGGTGTAACTAGTAGAGTTAATGAGGGGGAGCCAGTGGATGTAGTTTATTTCGACTTTCAGAAGGCTTTTGACAGGGTCCCACATAAGGGAAAATTAAAGCGAATGAGATTTGGGGTAGAGTATTGAGATGGATAGAACGTTGAAACAAAGTGGAGGAATAAAGGGTCTTTTTCCAAGTGACAGACAGTGACTAGTGGGGTGCCCACAGGGATCAGTGCAAGAACTGCACCTATTCACAATGTGTTTTATGATTTAGATGAGGGAATCAAATGTAATATTTCCAGATTTGCTGCTGACACTAAGTTGACTGGGAGGGTGAGCTGTGCGGAGGATGCAGAGATCCTTCAGTGTAATTTGGACAAGCTGAGTGAGTGGGCAAATGCATGGCAGACGCAGTATAATGTGGATAAATGTGAAGTTATCCACTTTGATAGCAAAAACAGGAAAGCCAATCATCGGAATGGCTACAGATTGAGAGAGAGGATTGGGTGTCCTTGTACACCAGTCACTGAAAGCATGCATGCAGGCAGCAGCAGGCGGTAAAGGCAGTAAAGTAAATGTTGGCCTTCATTCACCCAGTGTCTGTGTTTCCTCCCACAGTCCAAAGATGTGCACGTTAGGCAGATTGGTAATGCTAAAACTGCCCCTTAGTGTTCAAACGGGAGATGGGTTACAGGAATACGACAAGGGAGTGGACCTGGGTGGGGTGCTCTTTCAGAGGGTCGGTACAGACTCAATGGGCCAAATGGCCTCCTTCTGCACTATAGCAATTCTATGCTTTCTAATGAGAAGATTTGAGTACAGGAGCAGGGATGTCTTGCTGCAATTATACAGAGTCTTGGTGAGACCACACCTGGAATAGTGTGTGCCATCTTGGTCTCCTTATCTGAGGAAGGATGTTCTTGCTATGGGGAGAGGGCACTGATTCCTGGGATGGCGGGGCTGATGCATGAGGAGACATTGAGTGGGTTAGGATTATATTAGCTGGAGTTTAGAAGAATGAGGGCAGCCTCAAAGAACCCTATAAAATTCCAACAGAATTACATAGGGTAGATGCAGGAAGATTGTTACCGCTGGTGACTGGGGGTTGGGGTTGAATCCAGAACTAGGGGGTCATAGTCCTCAATGATTCACTCCACATTCGTAGACTGAGATAAGGAGAAATTTTTTCACCCAGAGGTTGGTGAGCCTATGGAATTCTCTACTGCAGAGGCCAAAACATTGTATGTTTTCAAGGAGTTGGCTATAGTTCTTGGGGCTAGAGGGCTAGAGGGATCAAAGGATATGGGGGGAAAAGCAGGAACAGGTTACTGAGTTGGATGATCAGTCATGACCATAATGAATGGCAGAGCAGGCTCTCTTCCTGCTTGCTATATAAATGACCTAGCTCTTTTTCTTAAGATTGTGCCCCGGTTCAAGAACAACCCCCTCCTAGGGGGAAATATCCTTCCTACGTCCACCATGTCAAGCATTGTAAGAATTGTGTATGTTTCAATGTGATCACCTCTCATTCTTCTAAACTCCAGAGTACAGACCCAGCCTCCTCAGACTCTCCTCATAGACAATCCCGCCAGGAAAGTGAGGTTAAAAAGTAAAGTGGAGACCATTTTATCTAAAAACGGAAACACCAAATTTGTACTGTGATACAGAATTTCAACTGGAATGAGCCAGTACAATCCTATAGCTATTACAGAGTATTTTTTTAAAAGCCTGATTCCTGTAATAGCTGGAACGCAACCTCAAAACTCTGCTGATGTTTCCACAGGTCGCTGCGTTCCAAGTTCAATTTGCCAGTCTGTTCTCAGTCAGAGCAGCATTACGGATATGGTAATTGGAGCACTCCACCCAAGCTAGAGACATAATAAATGGGCAGGGTTCCCACTCCTCGCAACTGTTGTGCAACCCCTGCTGCAGGTGACAGTCGGAGAGTTGTAATGGCACAGGAGGTTCCCATGCCGCCCATCAGGTCCATGCCGGTCATGGCAGTGTGGTCACTGGGCGAGAGCAAGACTGACTCAGCTGCAATGCCCCAGATAACCTGGTGATCAAATAGCCCACCGTAAATGTTGACACGAGAACACAAGCAAAATACTTCAAGGAACCACACACATAACCACACAGAGTCTGAAGTGGAGACGGGAAAATGAGCAAGAGAAAAATAAATTCTTCAGCAAATAGTTAAAACACCTTCAACTGAAAACCACATCCCTGAAAGCAAAGTGGATTTGTTCATGTAACCAGATAATTCTGAACAATGTAAACAATCTTTAACCCCTTTACCATCTCAGATTTCTGTTCCTCTATCGCTGTGTAAACAGTGCTGGACAAAGACAGCTTGGAAGTAGGTGTTTGCTTTGGATATTTACTTCTACTTTTCATTCGATGTTACACAGAATGTCTGCCTCTCATTTAGCTGTTAAAAGCATCACTGAGCATACAGAAGCAAACAGTCAATTGGCAGCAGGTGTAGCATATTCCTCTGCAGCGTGCAGGATATTGTCAGAGTTTAGAAATACAGTCTTGCCCTTCAATGATGGGTGTTGTGAATTGTGGCACAGGCAACAGCTAAGGGTGGTGAGCACTGCCAGTTTTCACCACCTCATCAGGTAGGCCTGGCACACAAGAGGGATGTCCATGACATGTCCCCCTCCTCAGTGGAAATGGGATACCAATTGGTTTCACTGGAAGAGACAGATTTGAGTCTCCATTAAGTTTATAATCATCGGAGGATGATGGTCCTTTTGGGATTTAAATTTTTAGGTATCTTTTTCACTTTCACTCCACTGCTAGCAACCTCACCTCACTTGTCAAAAACATGATGGCGGCAAGGTGGCACAGTGATTAACATTGCTGCCTCACATCACCAGGGACCCAGGTTCAATTCTGGCCTTGGGTGACTGTCTAGAGTTTGCACATTCTTCCTGTGTCTGCGGGGTTTCCTCCATGTGCGCCGGTTTCCTCCCACAGTCCAAAATTGCGCAGGTTAGGTGGGGCTGTGGGGATAGGGCAGGGGAGTGGGCCTAGGTCAGGTGCTCTTCCAGAGGGTCCGTGCAGACTCAATGGGCCGAATGGCCGCCTTCTGCACTGTAGGGATTCTATGATGTTGGGGAATTTATGTTTCTTCAATTAGAATTGGTATTCATTGCTCCTTTCATAAGAAAAAACATGATAACTCCTGATGCTAAAGGTTTGCTGAATCATTATTTTCTATCGTAACAGATTTGATCATTCTAACATGTAAAGCACAGAAATGTGGGGAATTAACAAAAACATTTTTTTATTGGTCCAGCACACCTTAAAAATGTGAAAAGCATTGAATCGCGAACAGAATTACTCTTATAATTTAGAGCTTTTCCTAGTTTGCGAATACTGACTTTGTCCAAACACTCATCTTGAAAATATTTTAACTATTAACAAGTTAGCCTATAAAAATGGAGTGCAATTTTTGACTTGTTGCTTGAAGAATTTAGGAAGACGAGGAAGTATGTTTTGCTCCAAAGAATTTCTCAATCTCTTAATTTAAAAGTACTGGGATTCATAGCAGTTCGAAGGTATTCTGGATTCAGTAGTGCCTTCTCAACTTCTCGAAGACAAGGACTATGTGGTCTGAACCATTTGTTGAAGGGAACCTTTTGCAACGAGACCTCACACTGTGGAACAGACTGGGAATAATCTAGACGGCACCCAACTGCAGGAATAATCAGCTTCATGATGCATTTCTTCCAGCAATAAAATGAGACCCATAATGGTGAGCGCTTACACTGTTACGTAGAACAGTACAGCACAGTACAGGCCCTTCGGCCCACGATGTTGTGCCGACCATTTATCCAAATCTACGATCAACCTAACCTACACTCCTTCAATTTACTGCTGTCCATGTGCCTGTCCAAGAGTCGCTTAAATAATAATAATAATTGCTTGTGACAAGTAGGCTTCAATGAAGTTACTGTGAAAAGCCCCTAGTCGCCACATTCCGGGATCTGTTCGGGAAGGCCGGTACGGGAATTGAACCCGTGCTGCTGCCTTGTTCTGCATTACCAGCTATTTAGCCCACTGTGCTAAACCAGCCCCTAAATGTCCCTATTAATGACTCTGACTCCACGAGCTCCGCTGACATCTCCCCTATACCTTCCTCCAATCACCTTAAAATCACCTTGTGACAGCCATTTCCACCCTGGGAAAAAGTCCCTGGCTATCCACTCTATCCATGCCTCTCATCACCTTGTACACCTCGATCATGTCACCTCTCTTCCTTCTTCACTCCAGCGAGAAAAGCCCTAGCTCCGTCTACCTTTCTTCATAAGACTTGCCCTCCAGTCCAGGCAGCATCCTGGTAAATCTCCACTGCACCCTCTCCAAAGCATCCACAAGCTTCCGACAATGAGGCGACCAGAACTGGAAACAATATTCTCCAAGTGTGGTCTAACCAGGGCTTTATAAAGCTGCAGCAAAACCTCGTGGCTCTTAAACTCAATCCCCTGTTAATGAAAGCCAACATACGCCTTCTATAAAAACCACGAAGAGCAGAGGTCCCAGAACAGACCCCTGCGGGACACCACTGGTCACCGACCTCCAGGCGGAATACTTTCCATCCAATACCACTCGCTGTCTTCTTTCGGCCAACACATTCTGTATCCAGACAGACAAATTTCCCTGTATCCCATGCCCCCTAACTTTCTGAATGAGCGTACCATGGGAAACCTTATCAAATGCCTTACTGAAATCCACATCCACTGCCTGACCTTCATCAATGTGTCTCGTCACACCCTCAAAGAATTCAATGAGGCTCATGAGGCATGACCTGCCCCTCACAAAGCCATGCTGACTATCTTTAATCAAATTATGTTTTTCAAAATAATCATAAATCCTATCTCTCAGAATTCTTTCCAATATTTTGCTCGCCACAGACGCAAGACTGACTGTTCTGTAATTCCCAGGGATATCCCTATTCCCTTTCTTGAACAGGGGAACAACATTCTGTTGCCATCTCAGATGGCCACCTGCAAAGGACCATGGGAATTATGGCCAACCCAGGACTGACAGACAGACTCAGAGCTTGTGTGTGTATTTGCAACCCAGATAACTAGACGCGATCAAAACCCCCACTCGTTTGCATTCTAATGGCCCATTTCCCCAGAACAAAAGAACTGTACTCAGATAACTGATACAGATACAGACTAATCAGTGCCACTCCCTTTACTCAGGGAGCCCAAACAGCCAAGGTCAATGGCCGCTAAGGACACGCCCAGCCATCAAGGCCCTTTATTGGCCAAAATTGAAGGCAGTGATCAAAGCCTGTCGAATTATTGGGTCCAAGTTAAGGACCGCCTCAAAGAGCACGAAATCCCAGAGGGATAAGAAGAGACACAGCCATGTGTTCGGTCTCTCTTGGATCCGGCCTATGCCAACCCAAGTGCAGCATAACGACCAGACAGACAAGTTCAAGACCAACGATCGCTACCAGACGGATGTGCCCAGCAGAAACAGAGCCACTTCTTCCACCCAGCCACGTAAGATCCGGACAAAGGCCTTGTCTATCTGCATAGAGCCGGTTGCCCTGAAGTTAAGTATAGGTTATTGTAGTTGTTAGGTGTAGTTTAACTTGTAGTGTTTTGTGTTGCATGTCAAAGTAATCCTTGTGTGTAAATAAACCATCTTTGAACATGAACTGACTAACTGGTTGTGTGGTCCTTTGATCGATATCCAGTAAAGCCTTGTGGTGGTATCATTTGATATCTGGCGACTCTAAAGAGCATCATTATTAATTGGCAACATTCCTCCGGTGCCGACTGGCAACATTATTGGTGACGCTCGTGGGATAGTATTCCATTGAAAAGAGCAACAATTCGCCTTCCTCCAATCATCCGGTACTACTCCAGTGGAGAGTGAGGACGCAAAGATCATCGGCAACTGCGCAGCAATCTCCTCCCTCGCTTCCCGTAGTAACCTTGGGTATACCCAGTCTGGCCCAGGGGACTTATCTATCCTGATGCTTTTCAAAATTTCCAGCACATCCTCCTCCTTAATATCAACCTGTTTGAGCCTATTAACCTGGTTCACACTGCTCTCATGAGCAACAAGGTCCCTCTCTCTAGTGAATATGCAAGTTAAGTGAAGGTCACTTCTAACAGTGAGGTGCCTCAATTTGTTTATGAAGCCCAAGAAACTGAGTGAGATGGTGTTTTACACAGTAGGTACTCACCCATAGTTTCCCTTATTTATGGTTCTTTACAGGCTGCTTCTGACAAATGCTGGTATGGCCCATGTTATTTTCCCCTCTTTCCTCTATCCTCCTCCACCTGTAGACAATAAACCCAGCTGGAATAGATCTTTTGTGCAGCTGCAACAGCTCAGTGCAACACATTCCAAACATTGTATTTAAATACTACAGCTCTGAATAATCAGTCATTTAGTGCCTCCAGTAGCAGGTACATCATGCTCTGCATAACCAACATTGATATTGATTGGAGCTTTGTCTCACTTGCCACTGTCAGATTTGTTGTGCTACAAAACCTACTTTCATTATAAATGAGACAGCCGCAGCAAATTGCAAAAGTGACTCAGCCTTTTCAAAGGGAGGCAATCTCCAAACTATAAAGTGAGAATGAAACCTTTAAGTAGTCCACATCAGCTGTTTGTAAACGTTTGGAATGAAATTGAGCATACATTTATTAAATGAAAACTGAAATGCATATTTCAGCATTGATGACTGCATTTTGGAACAGGCAACTGCTCCTTCAAATTGTTCCAGGAACGAAGAACTTCAGTTATGAAGATAGGCCAGAGAAGTTAGGACTATTTTCCTTTAAGAGTAGGCCGAGAAGAGATTTGATGGAGCTGTTCAAAATCATGAGGGATCTGGACAGAGTAGATAGGAAGAAACTGTTCCCGCTTGTAAAAGGATCAAGAACAAGTGGTCACAGATACTTTTCACTGTACTGTAGCGCACAAAGACTCCGTGAGACGAATAGAGTGAAGTCGATGAGGCTTTATTAAGCGTGTCTGTTCCCCCGCAGCTCGATAGTAAACTGGCCTGCGGGGGAAGACTCCGGCTTCTTATACTTCGCCTTCAGGGCGGAGCTTGAGGTCAACGGCCAACCAGGACCCGGGATCTGTCAGCCAATGACATTAGGGCTTCCAGTCCCACATGACCCCCAATACATAATACCACATGTACCTCAGTATATGTGACAATAAATCAAATCAACAGATTAAAAGCAATTTTAAAAAGCAAAGGTGAGATATGAGGAAAATAAATTTCACAGCGAACGGTTAAGACCTGGAATGCACCATCTGAGTGTGATGGAGGCAGGTTCAATCGATGCTTTCAAATGGGAATTAGACTGTCATTTGCACAAAGAATGTGTAGGGTTATGAGGAGGTGGGGACGGCACTAAGTGTATTGTTCCTCCAAAGAGCCCGTGGAGGCACGATGGGCTGAATGGCCTCCTTCCGCACCGTGGATTCTGTGAAACTGCCTACCAAACAAAGTATAGCAGACTTCTACATCACAGAATACAGAAGTACTTAAAGATAACTCGCATAAGCAGTTGGATTCTAAACTTAAGGCTATCGTTTTTGTCCAGGTCTACTAGTTTTTAAAGGTCTTACTGGGTAGATATATTTTCTTCGACTAAATTTGGAGGGATAAGAACAAGAAAGACGATTAGACGCAACTTTTCCATTTATCAGGAAGATTAAGCAGGAGTAGGCCAGTTAGCTCCACAATCGTGACCATGACTAGTCTTCACAGCTTTCCATCATCTCCATTTACTCGCTATATCCCATGTTACCCCTGCCGAATCAAAATCTATCAATCAAAACACCTATAATCTTTTGTGGTAGAGAATTCCAGATCTCTACTACTCTATGTAGAAAGAAAAAGGCTTCCTAATTTTGATGGAAAGCTTAAACTTGATGTTCCTTTGTTCTCGATTCCCCTACCAGAGAAAATAAGTGTTATGGAGCAGCCCCATCAAATCCTTTATAATATTTTAAACACTTCAATCAGTTCACCTCTCAACTCTGCCATACTCAAAGGAATGCAGGCCAAGTTTATGCAAACTAGTCTCTTCATTTAAGCCAAGTTTATGCACGCTTTCCTCTTCATTTATGCCGAGTTTATGCGAGCTCTCCTCTTCATTTAGTGCTCCAACCTTCGGTCTACCCATCTTTGCATTATATCTTCCATCCCTTTTCTCTTGAAACGATTCTGCATTGCAGGGCTTGCCACAGTAACCAACAGCCAATGGTGACCTGGCTGGAACGGGAACAAACTTGGGATTTCACAAGTCAAGTACACCAGCTGTTGTTGTAATACCATGGCTAATAAACCAATTAAAACTCAACCCATGAAATAACCAGGGTCATTCCATCATTTCCCACTGAATAATTTCATTTTTTTTCCTTAAAACCTAGAAACAAGCAGTCTGACAGTCAAAGACAATTTATCAGAATAATGTCCCAGTGGCAGTATAATGGTTCAAGGAGGCAACTTACCACCACCTTCTCGAGGGAAATTAGGGGTGGGCAATAAATGCTGGCGGAGCCAGCGCCACCCACAACCCTTGAAAATAATTGTTTTTTTAAATACACGTTGATGGAATTTAAAGTTCTTACAAGGTTACCGATTTACATCAGCAAAAGAATTGCCAAAGGTGTATCGCAACAACTTCCAAGTAGTTAACTATACATACTTCACAACCTGTGCAAATATTGTTAAATACGAACCAGTAAACTATACTCTTATATAGAAGCAAAAAAACGAATTTACAGCAAAATACAAAGTACTGTTATACAAGAAGACACAAGAGGAAGCACACCAGTCACATTGCTGCTTTGATAGTATGTTCTCAATCCCTGATTTAGGACAAACTAAATTTGCAATACTCCATTAACAAAAATAGATATGATCTAATTATTGAAATGCAGGCTGTGGTAGTCAGTATTAGAGGTATTACGGTACTCTGTAATGCCGGAAGACCACTGGTGTAGAAGGTACCCTGTTCTCATTGGTTAAGCTTGTCTGCTGGCTCCGCCCAGAAAGACCATAAGACATAGGAGCGGAAGTAAGGCCATTCGGCCCATCGAGTCCACTCCATCATTCAATCATGGCTGATTTCAACTCCATTTACCCGCTCTCTCTCCATAGCCCTTAATTCCTCGAGAAATCAAGAATTTATCAAATTCTGTCTTAAAGACACTCAACGTCCCGGCCTCCACCACCCTCTGTGGCAATGAATTCCACAGACCCACCACTCTCTGGCTGAAGAAATTTCTCCTCATCTCTGTTCTAAAGTGACTCCCTTTTATTCTAAGGCTGTGCCCCCGGGTCCTAGTCTCCCCTGCTAATGGAAACAATTTCCCTACGTCCACCCTATCTAAGCCATTCATTATCTTGTAAGTTTCTATTAGATCTCCCCTCAACCTCCTAAACTCCAATGAATATAATTCCAGGAACCTCAGACGTTCATCGTATGTTAGGCCTACCATTCCTGGGATCATCCGTGTGAATCTCCGCTGGACCCGCTCCAGTGCCAGTATGTCCTTCCTGAGGTGTGGGGCCCAAAATTGCTCACAGTATTCTAAATGGGGCCTAACTAATGCTTTATAAAGCTTCAGTAGTACTTCCCTGCTTTTATATTCCAAGCCTCTTGAGATAAATGACAACATTGCATTTGCTTTCTTAAACCTGCAAGTTTTCCTTTAGAGAATCCTGGACTAGGACTCCCAAGTCCCTTTGCACTTCAGCATTATGAATTTTGTCACCATTTAGAAAATAGTCCATGCCTCTATTCTTTTTTCCAAAGTGCAAGACCTCGCACTTGCCCACGTTGAATTTCATCAGCCATTTCTTGGACCACTCTCCTAAACTGTCTAAACCTTTCTGCAGCCTCCCGACCTCCTCCAAACTACCTGCCCCTCCACCTATCTTTGTATCATCGGCAAACTTAGCCAGAATGCCCCCAGTCCCATCATCTAGATCGTTAATATATAAAGAGAACAGATGTGGCCCCAACACTGAACCCTGCGGGACACCACTCGTCACCGGTTGCCATTTCGAAAAAGAACCTTTTATCCCAACTCTCTGCCTTCTGCCCGACAGCCAATCATCAATCCATGTTAGTACCTTGCCTCGAATACCATGGGCCCTTATTTTACTCAGCAGTCTCCCGTGAGGCACCTTATCAAAGGCCTTTTGGAAGTCAAGATAGATAACATCCATTGGCTCTCCTTGGTCTAACCTATTTGTTATCTCTTCAAAGAACTCCAACAGGTTTGTCAGGCACGACCTCCCCTTACTAAATCCATGCTGACTTGTCCTAATCCGACCCTGCACTTCCAAGAATTTAGAAATCTCATCCTTAACGATGGATTTTAGTATCTTGCCAACAACTGAGGTTAGGCTAATTGGCCTACAATTTTCCATCTTTTTTCTTGTTCCCTTCTTGAACAAGGGGGTTACAACAGCAATTTTCCAATCCTCTGGGACTTTCCCTGACTCCAGTGACTTTTGAAAGATCATAACTAACGCATCAATCATCAATAACATAACTAAAGATCATAACTAAAAGTGGGGTATAAGAGCCCGTGTCGTCCCAGCAGCTGCCTTCTGTACCTGCGCTGCTGGGGGAAACATCTAGTGTAATAAAGCCTTCAATTGTCTCCAATCTTGCTTCTGGAGTTATTGATCGAGCATCAATTTATTACACTAGATTTTAAAGAATGGAGCTCCGAATCAAGCCGGAGTGTCTGCAACTCAGCCCCCACGCGGCAAACGCAGTGGCAACCTTCAAGCACTGTCTGGCGTGCTTCAATGGATATCTCGGGACGGCCGAAAACACACCCACGGAAGACCAGAAACTACAAATTCTGCACTCGAGGGTGAGCCCAGAGGTCTACACCCTCATTGAGGATGCGAGCGACTTCAAGGCCGCAATGGATCTGCTGAAAGGACATTATATTCGCCCTGTAAACTAGGTCTACGCCTGACATCTACTAGCGACGAGGCGACAAATCCCTGGGGAAATCGCTGGAGGAGTTCTACCGTGGTGTTGGGGAGAAACTGCAGCTGCCCGCAAGTTTCGGTGAGCGACCATACAGAACCTTTGATCCGGGATGCTGTCCTCCCAAATCCGCCAGCGATTGCTGGAGAAAGAGACACTAGGCCTCAAGGAGGCACGGGCCCTTGCCAGCTCCCTGGATGTGGCCTCCCGAAATGCCCGCGCTTACATCCCCAACCGCGCGGCAGCCCCCTTGGCAGCGTGGAACCCCCCCCGCGGCCGGCCCCAATGCAGCTCCCACCCCCCCACAAGCTTGTGCTGCGAGACGGCCTGGCAACCCCGGGGGGCCCCGCTGCTATTTTTGCGGGCAAGCCAAGCACCCCCGACAACGCTGTCCGGCCCGCTCACCCTTCTGCAAAGGATGCGGCAAAAAGGGCCACTTCGTGGCGGTATGCCAGGCCCGGGCGATTACTGCGGTCTCAGGTGGTGAATACGGACCGCCACCACAACCCTCTCCACGGGCCCCGTGAGGCCAGCGGGCGCTGCCATCTTCCTCCTCCAGGGCCACGTGTGGTGTCCGGGCGCCGCCACCTTGTCTCTCGGACACCACATGTGATGGATAGGCGAAGCCATCTTGTACACCCCCAGCCATGTGCGACCGCCGGCATCTTGGCTGGACTCTCAGGACCCCAATTCGGACGACCACACACCGCCCGAAGAGATCATCCAGCTGCTGCCACGATTAGCCTCGGTCACCCTGGACCAGTCTCGCCCCCGAACACTCTCGACTGCAACGACGACGGTGCTCATCAATGGGCATGAAACGTCCTGTCTGATCAACTCTGGGAGCACGGAGAGCTTCATACACCCCAACATGGTAAGGTGCTGGTCTCTCCCCGTTCACCAAAAAATCTCCTTGGCCTCCGGGTCTCATTCAGTAGAAATCAAGGGGTTTTGCGTAGCGACCCTCATGGTCCAGGGAAGGGAGTTTAAAATCTACCGGCTCTACGTCCTTCCCCACCTCTGCGCTGCCACACTCCTAGATTTCCAGTGCAACTTCCAAAGCCTAACTTTCAAATCCGGCGGCCCTACACCCCTCCTAATTGTCTGCGGCCTCGCGACCCTCGAGGTCGATCCGCCTTCCCTGATTGCGAACCTCACCCCGGATTGCAAACCCATCGCCGCCAGGAGCAGACGGTACAGTGCCCAGGACCGGACCTTTATTAGGTCGGAGAACCAGCGATTACTGAGGGAAGGTGTCATTGAGGCTAGCAACAGCCCCTGGAGAGCTCAAGTAGTGGTTGTAAAGACCGGGGAGAAGCATAGGATGGTCACAGACTATAGCCAGACCATCAACAGATATACGCAGCTTGACGCGTACCCTCTCCCCCGCATATCCGACCTGGTCAACAGGATTGTGTAATACAAGGTCTTTTCCACAATGGATCTAAAATCTGCCTACCACCAGCTCCCCATCCGCCCTAGCGACCGCAAATACACTGCTTTCGAAGCAGATGGGCAGCTCTACCACTTCCTAAGGGTTCCCTTCGGTGTCACTAATGGAGTCTCGGTCTTCCAACGAGAGGTGGACCGAATGGTTGACCGGTACGGTTTGCGGGCCACATTCCCGTACCTCGATAATGTCCCCATCTGCTGCCACGACCAGCAGGACCACGACACCAACCTCCGAAAATTTCTCCACACCGCAAAAATCCTTAACCTCACATATAACAAGGATAAATGCGTGTTCAGCACCGACCGCCTGGCCATCCTCGGCTACGTAGTGCATAATGGAGTTACAGGCCCAGACCCTGGATGCATGCGCCCCCTGATGGAGTTCCCCCTCCCTCACTGCTCCAAGGCCCTGAAACGCTGCCTAGGGTTTTCCTCTTATTATGCCTCCTCACTGACCCATGGTCGGTGGTCTTCATGTTCGATAATGCACAGCGGCGCAAGATAAGAAACGACAAGATCCTACGGTGGAGGACCGAACTCTCCACCTACAACTATGAGATCTTGTATCATCCCGGGAAGCTAAACGAGCCTCCTGATGCCCTATCCTGCGGCACATGTGCCAACGCTCAAGTGGACCGCCTCCGAGCCCTCCACGAGGACCTCTGCCACCCGGGGGTCACTCGATTCTTCCATTTCATCAAGACCCGCAACCTGCCCTACTCCATCGAGGTGGTCAGGACAGCCACCAGGAACCGCCAAATCTGCGCGGAGTGCAAGCCGCACTTCTACAGGCCAGAGAAAGCGCACCTGATAAAGGCTTCCTGTCCCTTTGTAACGCCTCAGTATGGACTTCAAAGGCCCCCTCCCCTCCACCGACCACAACACGTACTTCCTGAACGTGATTGACGAGTACTCCCGGTTCCCATTCGCCATCCCCGACATGACCGCAGCCACCATCATAAAAGCCCTCCACAGTGTACGCTGTTCGGTTTCCCTGCCTACATACACAGCGATAGGGGGGTCCCCCTTTATGAGCGACAACTGCGTCAATTCCTACTCAGCAAGGGCATTGCCTCGAGCAGGACGACCAGTTACAACCCCCGGGGAAACGGACAGGTAGAGAGGGAGAACCGAACGGTCTGGAAGACCGTCCTACTGGCCCTACGGTCCAGGAATCTCCCAATCTCCCGCTGGCAGGACGTCCTCCCGGATGTCCTCCACTCCATCCGGTCACTGCTGTGTACCACGACCAACCAAACACCTCACGAACGTCTCCTTGGCTTCCCTAGGAAGTCCACCTCTGGGACCTCGCTCCCGACCTGGCTGGCAGCTCCTGGACCCATCCTGCTCCGCAAACACGTGCGGGAGCACAAATCAGACCTATTGGTTGAGAGGGTCCATCTCCTCCACGCTAACCCTCAGTACGCCCACGTGGCGTACCCCAACAGCCGACAGGATACGGTCTCCCTGGCGCCTGCTGGATCCCCCCCCCCGCAGCACCAGTCCCACCCACCCTCCCACCGGCGCACCCCACAGCCGCCCCCTTCCCAGGCAGATCGGTTCTCCCACCAGTCCCGTCTAGGGGTGATGAAGTTGCCGAAGCCACGCTCCCAGAGCCACAGACGCCGGAGCCGCCGCCTGCATCACCACCAAAGCTACAACAATCGCAGAGGACGACCAGGGCCACGATCGACTAATTACTTCATTCTGAAATGTAAATACATTTTGTAAATAGTTGCGATGTAACGAACACTGTACGGAGGTATACCAGATACCCTCATAACCTTAACTTCTACCACTCTGTAATGCGAGGCCACCAACCCCGCCGGAGCCACCCCCATTTTTTAACAGGGGTGAATGTGGTAGTCAGTATTAGAGGTATTACGGTAATCTGTAATGCCGGAAGACGATTGGTGTAGAAAGCACACTGTTCTCATTGGTTAAGCCTGTCTGCTGACTCTGCCCAGAAAGGCGGGGTATAAGAGCCCGTGTCGCTCCAGCAGCTGCCTTCGGTACCTGTGCTGCTGGGGGAAACATCTAGTGTAATAAACCCTTCAATTGTCTCCAATCTCGCTTCTGGAGTTATTGATCGAGCATCACAGGCATCTTAAGATAGCCATGAACACCACAATGGTCCAAGCTGCTACAATTAGAATGATACACTCCCAAGTATTAAAGCCAGTATCCATCCCACTCGGCCTGCTAAGGGCCTTTTATATCAGCCAGAAACAAATCAAAATAGTTTCTTAATGGTGAGAGAATAGGAGCAAAGGTCATTTACAAAAAAGCAATCAAATCAGTGGAAAGATGGCCTTTAGCTCAAGGGAAATGCAATACAAGTGAGCAAGTAATGCCTCAATTGTAAAGCACCTTGGACAGACCCCATCTGAGGTACGGCTTTGGGCACCGTACACCAGGAAGGGTTTCACAGTCATGGGAAGGGGTACTGTGCAGATCCACTTGAATGATACTGGGGCTAATTTATAGGGATGGATATACATGGTTTCTATTCCCTTTAGAAGATTGAGGGGTGATAAAAAATACATGAGATTCAAAAGGGCGGAATACAAAGAAACCATTTCCTCTGGTGGGACAAACCAGAACTAAAATTAGAGCAAAACCATTTATGACTGAAATCAGGGGGCACTTAATCACAGAAATGGAAGTCAGGTACACTCTCTCTTCCTCTGGGGATTAGTGAGGCCATTGAGACATTACAGCTGAGCAAAAGTAATTGCATTAACAAATTTAACACATCGCTATCAAAAACATACATATAGTCGTTTGGTCATACAGAAAGAGTATTGCTGAAACAAATAACATGCTCTGTGCCAGAAAGTATGAGGTCTTAAAAACTGAAACTGTAACTTAGGCCAGTTTTTAAAAACAGTGATGGTTTTGCTAAAAAAAAAAGACATGCCGCCACAGCTTTTCATCTTGTACTCATCAGTGCAGTTCACAAGAAAACCGATAGTAAAGGGAACAACAATTTATACTGCGTGAGAAGAGTGCTGACTGATTGGCAAGTGGACTTCGTAGAGGCATCACCATGGTGCATTCTCCATGACCAATGGCATCCTTGTGAACTGTCCTGATGAGTGCAAGATGAAAAGCTTTGACAGCATGTATTCTTTCAGCAATAGTCAAGTTCTGTACTACCAAATGACTATTAGCAAATTTTATGTGCAATATTAATTTTAATGATACAGCTAGTTTCTTTTGGCGATTTATTTCAAATTAGGAATAAATCTTGCTTTTAATAAAGGAAACATTTTGGAATGTGTGACTTGTAAATTAACAGATGGGGCAAGTGGTGGTAAAATCCTGGGCAGAGTGCACTCAGATTTACAAATACCAATAATGATTTCAGCTATTAGTCCTGTAAAATTCTGATTCTTTATTTTCAACAATTACTACTGCCTTTGTTTTTTTCTTTAAACTTTGTAGGCCTGGGAATTGATTTGCATAGGTTTGAAAATGTTTACTTACTCCTCTGTTTAAGTGCTGCTGCTCCAAGTAAATCACAAAGACCAGGTACTTGATCGTGTGAGAATCTTACGTATTCCCTTCATTTTGTTACATGATCAGGCACATGCAATGCCCTTTACAGTCCACACCTGCTGTCACAGCCGCAAACTACAGTTCAGTGTAGTCTGAACAATGACTTTGTCAGGAACCCATTATCTTTAGAAACTTAACAACTCACTTTAACTAAACAATATGTAAAACCTAACACATTCAAACTTATGGCTCTTGGAATTGTCAATAAATTTCTCTTACCCGCATGCCAAGTACCAAGAAACCAATTTCTTCCATCAGTGGATATTTACTGATCTGTTGCTGTACCTTCTCGGCTGATGCATCCGGGTCATAACTTTTTTTGCCTATTTTTACATCCATAATGCATGGTTTGTTGAACTTCCGTGTCACATCTTCCAGTTTAAGGTACAACTCTGAACTCAGAAGTTAAAGAATAACCCTCAGTGGTAATCTCTTGAAACAATTTCCTGCGCCTTATTTTCTTTAGTTACTTTACCATTACCTTCAAGGTGAAAATATCAAATCAACACCTCACTACTTACTTATCAAAATTTCATGCTGATTATGGTATTTAGCTGTCCCTTCCAGCCATATCCACGAGACTCACCTCTTGCTCTTTCAACCCTATCTTCACTAAAAAGCTAACGACTGAACCTCCCTCTTAGTCTTTGTGTCAGCCAATATTGTTAAAAATCCCACCTCGGCAGCTGTTGCCCCTCTTGCCTTGCTCGCACCATGCACCTCCAATGCTGCTCCACTTTTGTAACCTGTGTGTAGGACTGTTCGTGCCTGGGCTCCATTCTTAGCTATTTCATCTCATCACTTGCAATGGCTTCTCTTCCTGCTCCCATACTGTTATCTTTGGTGTTCCCAAAGGATCTATCCACGGCCCCTTCCTATATCTCAGCTGCATGCTGACCCGTGGTATCATCTGCAAGTTTTGTTTAGTAAGCTCAACCTCAAACCACCACCTCTCTGGAATCCACCCTGGTCGTTAAATTACCAGACAGCTTATCCAACATCCAGTACTGGGTAGACATGATGTGGAGATGTCAGCGTTGGATGGGGTGGGCACAGTTACAGTCCAACAGGCTTATTTGAAATCACAAGCTTTTGGAGCGCTACTCCTTCATCAGGCGAAATGGAGGCAGGTTCACAATCACAGCATATATAGGCAGAGACACAATTGCCCGGGTTTGCAAAACCCTACTAACTGTCCTGGCTTAATTCAATTTACACCTCAATTATCTGTGATTATCCCTCACTCCACTCACACTGTTTGTACCTGTGAAGACTTATTTACCTGTAAAGACTTGCATTCCAATCAGCAATTATCTTGCAATTGTGTCCCTGCCTATATATGCTGTGTTTGTGAACCTGCCACCTGATGAAGGAGCAGTGCTCCGAAAGCTTGTGATTTCAAATAAACCTGCTGGACTTTAACCTGGTGTTGAGAGACTTCTTACAGGACTGGGTAGGCAGCAATTTCCTCTTGTTAGATACTGGAAAGATGGAAATCTTTGCTTTCGGTCCCTGTTTCAAACTGTGTGCCATAGTTATTGACTCTATCTCTCTCCCTGGAAACCTGTCTGAGACAAAATGAGATTGTTGCCAAAATTGGTGGTACATCTGACCCTGAAACGAGCAACCAACAACAATGCCACTATTTCCATTTCAGTATCGCCTGACTTCAACCCTGTATCATCTCATCTGCTCCTGAAACATTTGTTCATCCCTTTGTTACCACTGGACTTTTAACTATTCCAATGCACTGCTGGCTGGTTTCCTACACTCTGCCCCCTGGAAACTTGCGGTCATCCAAAACTCTGCTGCCTTATTCTAACTCTCACAACATGTTCACCTGACCTAAACCGGCTCATGATCAAGCGATAGTTTGATTTTTAAATTCGCATTCTCGTTTTCAAATTGCTCCGTGATCTCGACCCTCCTTACCCCTGCAATCGCCTCTCGCCTCACAGCCCTTTGTGATAGCTGCACCCATCTGATTCTGGCCCCTTGACCTTTGTCGACCAGTTGCCGAGGCTCTAGGATTCTCTGCCCACAACTTGCTTTTTCCTTCAAGACACCTCTTAAAACATACCTCTTGACCCAGGCTTTTAGTCATCTCCTTACGTGGCTCAATGTCATACTCTCTTTTAAACACTCCTGTAAAGTCTTTCCTTCCATTAAAGGTGTTGGGACTACACAGGCCAATTCGTGATCATAAAAAATTATCAGCAGATTTTGAATGCAATTTTTCTACCTTCATTGTGAAAATAAATTACTTGCAACATCAAAAGGGCAGAAAGCAGCAGCAATAGATTTTAGAAATGAACAATGCATTTTTATAATAGTATGGGGTGTTCAGGTTTATTCAAATTTGATTTTTTTGTTGTTGTTGAAAGAACAGCACCCACACACCCGAGATTTTTGTTTTTGCTTGAAAGATTAACTAATATTGGGGAAACAATGGAACTCTGCTCTATTATTTGGTTACTCAGAGCTGATCAACAGCTGGAGGATATTTTGTCTCCGTTGATAGCAGATGGCACCAGCAGATGTCATGTAGGACCAGTGGTCAGGAATGTGTTCATAGACCAATTAAGTCGGTGTCAGTTTACGGTTATTCCTGTACAGCCTAACAGTGATTAATTGTGAGCACTACTGTCGGGATTATCACACTAACTGCATTCAGTACCACGGATACGCTTAATCTTAGAGGCCCACAAGCATTTCCAACATTAAACAGTAGGGCCATGAAGCTTTAAAAAACAATCAAATGGTTGTTTTCTAAGGTTTGAAGCCACAGATTATGTAAACAATTGCCCGCACAACAGATGGAGGGGGAAAAAAAATCTCTCTATGAAGTGTGTAGAGTGTCTCAGCTTCTTTAGTGCGTACAATGAGTGACTATCACAAATACTGCCCACACAAACTGTGAAGCTATTTGCTAAAGAGGATGGGAATACCAAGAGGATGGCAGGCATTTTCTCTTCAGGGCATAGTCAGAAGGCACTTCACAGGAATGTTAGAAAATAAAAGTATGGCACCGAGCCACATAAGGAAATAAAGCCAACAGCTTGGACAAACAGCTAGGCTTCAAGGAGCTTTCTAAAGGATGTAGAGGGGCCGGGAGGATATTCCAGGACCTGGGACCTTGACAACTGAAGGTATGGCCACTAATAGTGCAGCAAATAAAAGTGAGGATGCTCAAGAAGCCATAATTAGAGGAGCGCAGATATCTCAAAGCGTTGTGCGATTAGAGGAGATTACAAAGATCAGGAGAGGGTAAGATTACGGCAGGATTTGAAAATAAAGATGAGAATTTTAAAATCAAAACGTTGCTTGACTGGGAGCCAAGGTCTGTGAGCACAGGGGTAATAAGGGAAACGGTCTTGATGAGAGTTAACGGTCTTGATGAGAGTTAAGTCTCAGGTACCAGAGTTTTGCATGAACTCAAGTTTACAGGGGGTAAGGGGCAGCATAGTGGTGCAGTGGTTAGCACTGCTGCCCATGTTGCCGAGGACCCAGGTTCGATTCCGGCCCTGGGTCATTGTCCATGTGGAATTGGCACATTCTCACCCCCACAACCCAAAGTTTGTGTAGGGTAGGTGAATTGGCCATGCTAAATTGTCTCTTAATTGGGAAAAAAATAATTGGGTACTCTAAATTTTAAAAAAACATTTAGAGGGTAGAATGTGGGAGACCAGCCAGGGGTGTTCAGTAATGGGTTAAGAGTTAAGTAATGCATTAAGAGACATTGCAATTAGTTGTCTCATTTAGTTTAAGTATCCAATGATTGACACTGATATGTAAAGGGGCTTCAGGTGGCCTCTGTCAGGTGGTGTGTTGTTAAGAGTTTTGTGCAGAGGCTGTGGAAGTGAAATAAATGGTGTTTGGTGAAAAGGAACAGGATATTGACTCTTCATACAACGGTAACTAAAACGTATAACAAATGGTAGCAGAAAATGGTTGCTGTGCAAATGTGAAGGTTTGAAAGATACAACTTTTCCTGATCAAACCAAGGAGTGAGTGAGAAGGAAAAAAAAAAGATACATGGCTGATCCCAGGAAAAAGGTGGCTGGATATGACTATCCCCCTTATTTTCTGAAAGGGAATCGTACGACCAATGGAGGAGTGCAGTAGTTATGTGGACTAAGGTAACTGCTTTGGGAAAGAGAAAACAAGGTATGGCATTGGCTCTTTCTCTACCATATGGCAGTAAAATCCGAAACAAGGTGCTTTCTGAGCTGGAATTGGAAGATTAGACTCAGAAGGAGGTCTGGAGACTTTATTACATTATATGGATAAGATTTATAAGAAAGATGACTTGTTAAGTGCGTATGAAGCATGGTCGGAATTTGATAAGTTCCGGAAAATAGAGGAATTCTCCATGGAAGACTATATAATGGAATTTGGCAGACTATATTAAAGGCTGCAGAAACACAACCTAGAATTTCCACAGTCTGTGTCGGCCTTTAAATTAACTGACTGTGCGAGTGGGTGCAACATGGATAGGCTCCTGGTTTTGACAGGAGTTCAGTTTACGGATGAGGATACCTTATTTGATCAGATGACAAAAGCTTCAAAGAAGTTTCTGGGGTAACATTCGATTCCGATGGCTCTGATGACTCAAATAGGTCAGTCTGCTATAAAGCAGAATATGGAAGATACACTACTAACAGGATGGCAAAATTGTACGGCTACGAACAGGGCCCAAGCCTATAGAAGGAGACCGAGACAAGGAAATTAAGAAGACAGAAACCCAGTTAGAACTTACAGTAGGAAGATGAACCCCAGAAATGCACGGGGCATGATAAATCGATGTTTTCGATGTGACTCTCAATACTATTATGTCTTCAACTGTCCAAAATGTTATGATAGAGTGTTTGAAGCAACACATGACATGGAAGAGTCAGAAGAGGAAAAAGATAGTGTTCAGAAAGAAGACATTGTCCTATTAACAAGCAGTTTTACGCCAGTAATGAGGGTGTTGGTTTCAGAATCCTTCAATTGTGCTGTATTGGACAGTGGCTGCACATCTACTGTGTCGAATTGACTGGTTAAAATGGTACCTGGACTCTTTGAATGCTGAAAATCGTAACAAGGTTAAGGAATTTGAAAGTTCCACAAGTTTCAGGTTTGGGGATGATAGTACTCTGAAGTCGCTGAAAAGAGTGGTGATCCCTTGCAAATGGCCAGAGTGAATCATTTCATTAGCACAGATGTTGTATCAAGTGAGATACCTTTGCTTCTGAGCAGACCGTCGATGAAGAAAGCACACATGAAACTGGATATGGAACAGGATAAGGCAACAGTTTTTGGAAAGACGGTGGACTTACAGACACTATTGTATTCCATTACTGAAAAATAATATTTCAAGTAGAGTGGTTAAGGATGTGTTAATGGCAGTTGAAAATGGGACTTTAGCTGATAAAAAGCTTGTTGTATTAAAACTGCATAGGCAATTTGCACATCCGTCTCCTCGGAGGCTGAAAAATTTATTAAAGGATGCAGGGGTAAGGGATGAAGACTATACTAAACTGATAGAACAGGTGAGTGATTGCTGTGAAGTTTGTAGGAAGTACAGAAGGACACCAGCACGACCGATAGTAACCCTATCTTTGGCCAGGGATTTTAACAACATTGTGGCTGTGGACCTTAAGATCTGGGATAAGGCCATTTTTCCGAAAGGACAACTACCAAAAGTTGATACAAAGTTGACAAACTTGCCTGAAGGGTCTAGTCAATGGAAGGATGCAATTGTTATTAGAGCAGGGAAGGCCACTGGAAAGTATAAACATTGGTTGAATGTACAGCATTCAGGGGAGGGAGTTAAGACAATGGATTGGGAACACGAAGTTCAAAAATGGAGGGCACAGAAACGCAGTGCCAGTTCAGATAGTACATCGGATAGTGAACAGGTCCGCAGGAAAAGGTCGAGAATTTTGAAAGAACATCCCACAGCAGATCGGAAAGATCAAGCAGTAGCAGTATAGAACAAGTTACCAGGCGAGCGTGGAGACGTAGTTTATCAAGGTCTCGGAACATGAGTAAGACTACGAATACTAATAGGAGTAGAAGCCCACATGCACATGAGATTTTGGTGGCTTCCAATAAATTATATGAAAAGTTATCAAAGATGCTAAACAGCAAAAACTGCATAGTTGGAGTGAATGTGGGGTATACACGGAAGTACCGGATAGGAGACAAAGAGCTCTGTCCCACAGATGGATTTGCATGGAAAAGGTTCTTCCGGGTGGAACTTATAAGGCAAAGGCCAGGCTTGTGGCAAGGGGATTTGAAGAAAGCTTAGAAGATCAGGATTTAAGGGTAGATTCACCGACAGCAGGAAAGGTTAATTTTAAAGATCTTCTTTTAGCCACAAAGGCATGGGAATGCAAATCTATAGATATGAAAGTTGCCTTCTTGCAGTGGCATCAATTCCAGAGAGACATTTTTCTCCGTCCTCCTAAAGAAGCAGCTAACACTGAAGAGGTATTCTGAAGTTGAACAAATGTGTATGTGGCTTAAATGTTGCATCTGGAGTCTGGTATTTTTCGGTAAGGTCAGTTTTGTTGAAGTTAGGCTGTTACCAGTTGAAAGTAGATCCGGTAATGATTTACTGGCACTATAAAGCGAACCTTTCTGGCATTTTTATGATGCATGTCGATGATTTTTTGTGGGGTGGGACTAGTGATTTTGAAGCTATTGTAATCTCTGGTTTGAGGAAAGAATTCAGAGTTGGAAGTCAGGCTTCCGGTGCATTTAAATATATTGGACTGGAAATTGGACAAAGTTAGGGGCAACTTTACGTCAGCAATCTTATTTGGAAAGCATCAGCCCAATAGCAATTAGTCGTGGCAGAGTTTCACAAAAAGACACAATGGTTTCAAAGATAGAAAAAGAGCAACTGCAAAGTTTAGTTGAGCAACTGAACTGGTTAGGTAGACAGACTAGACCGGATGTGAGTTTTTATGTCTTAGAGTTGAGAACAAAAATGAATGATCCCAAAGTGGAAGACATAATAAGAGCAAATAAAGCGTTTGGCCAACCTAAAACTGCAGGAGTATGTTTTGAGGTTCCCGGTTTTAGGTAACCGTAGGCACTTGAAATTCATAGTTTATAGTGATGCATCCTATACAAATCAAGCTCAGGAGGTTTTATAATTTTCCTCTTGGGGAACAATGGTAAATGTGGTCCTCTTGTGTGGGAAACAAAGAAAATAAGGAAAGTGGTGGAAAGCACTTTGGCTTCTGAGACGTTAAACTTTGTAGATTTGTGGATATGGCCTTTTATATATCTCAGATATTGACTGAAATTTAACTTTTGGTTATTGTTAATAAAAAAAAAAAAATTGAAAAAAAAGGGGGGGAACTTGGTGTGTGTTTTTGAGTTTCTTTAAATTTTGTTTTCACCTAATTATTTTTTTCTCCAAGGGGAGACTTAAGTAATGGGTTAAGAGTTAAGTAATGCATTAAGAGACATTGCAATTAGTTCTCATTTAGTTTAAGTATCCAATGATTGACACTGATATGTAAAGGGGCTTCAGGTGGCCCTCGTGTCAGGTGGTGTGTTGTTCAGAGTTTTGTGCAGAGGCTTTGGAAGTGAAATAAATGGTGTTTGGTGAAAAGGAACAGGACTATTGACTCTTCATACAATGGTAACTAAAACGTATAACAAGGGGTACATCGGAATAGTTGAGTCTTGAGGTAAAAAAAAGGATATCAGAGAGTTTTAATACCAGGTGAGCTGAGACATGGGCACTGTCAGGAAATGTTATGGAGGGAGAAATTGGCAGTCTTCGTGATGGCGTGAATTGGAGGGTGGAAACTAATGTCAAGTTCAAATATGACAACAAGGTTACAAAAACAGGCTAGCTTACTCTTAGACTGCTTGCTGCCAGGAAAGGGATAGAATCAGTAGATAGGGAAGAAAATTTGGAGCAGGGACTGAAACAAAAAGGCTTCAATCTTCCCAATAGTTAATTGGAGGAAATTTCTGTCCATCCAATTTTGGATGTAGCTAAACAGTCTGCCAATTTAGCATGGGAGGGCAGCTCTAGGTAGTACAGCTGGCATTGTAAGCATGCAGGTGAAAACTAACACTGTGCCTTTGGATGGCCATGGGGCAGCACGTGGATGAGAAATAGGAGGGGACTAAGGAAAGATCCACTGGGGTATACCAGAGGTAGTGGTGTGGGGCAAAGAAGCCATTGCAAGTAATCCTCTGACATGGATGAAATATACCAAATAACAACAGTCTCTCCCAGCTCCACACCAGTGGCTTTGGAGAACGACGCTGTGGTCAACCATGTCAAAGGCTACAGAGCAGGTCGTGAAAGATGAGGAGGAAAGGTTTACCTTTGGTGCAGTTGAATAGGATGTCAGTTGTGACTTTGAGAAGTGCTGTTTCAGTACTATGGGCGAAAACCTGATTCTAATGAGTTCTAAAGATGGGAACAATTCTGGACGTGAAAATACATTTAAGGATTTCAGAGAGGGAAGGAAAGTTGGAGATGGAATGTTAGCTTGCAAGGATGATGGGGTCAAGGGTATTTTTTTGAGGAAAGGCAAGATTTAAAGGAGACAAAGACAACAACTAAAGAGGAAGAACCAAAGTTGCGCGATCAGCAATTTATTGGGAATAAATTCAAGGGAACAGGGGCTGGGTCTCATGGGAAAGACGTGCACAGAGAGGGCATGATGGGAGATGACAAAACATTAAGATTTATATGGCAGTATCAAGTAAGAATCGTCAGGTTACCAGCTCATACTGTACACGATATTACAGTTCAGTGCAAAGGATACCATTAGGTGAAGTAGTCGGCGTCCAGGTGCCAAGGAATTTAGGCAGGAATTTTCGTAGTTCTAAGAACACATGCTCATGACAAGATGAACCAAACACCTGAAAACAGAAGAAAAGTCTACTGAGAACAAATGTTTGAACTTCAGAACTACACGAAAAGCTTTCTCACCTATAATGTTTCTCAGAGTATTCTTAGAGACTCTGACTGAAAAGAATGTCTTAATTCAGCAAGTTTAGAAACATCGTTCAGTAGTCAAGAATTAGTCAAGTGCATTTCAACCCGAATGTGCAGATATTCTTGTATTTCACAGCCTTTTGGCCCACAGCTCATTGTTCAACATTCAAAAGCTCAAAATTGGTTTCAGTTTCACCATATCTGTGTATCTACATTAAACCTTCACTATACAGAGGTAGTGCATGAAGGAAAAGCTATACACCGTACTTGTGCATCACAGCTTCAGAAAGGAGACTGAACAACTGGAGTTGAGAGACATATGTTCTGGTGGGCACCCCAACATGGTGGGAAGTTCTTATCCTGAATTTGGAAGGAGTGCACCATTTTGCCATGTTTTCCTGGCCTTATCCTTGCTCTCCCTGGTAGTATAGGGGAACCAAGTTAAATTTAACGATTGTGCTGGGCCAATCATATTGCTGTTCTCCTGATCCCCTTCTGTATCTACGTATACTGGAACATTTTTGCGGCGCTGTACCATTTCCTTGATTTTATTGCCTTACTTGTTCAAATGAAAACTTCAATAAAAATGTTTTTATAAAGGAAAGTAATATGTCAACTGGAAAATATTACATCAACATAGAGGATGTGATGATGGGAATGTAAAATAAAAATCATTTAGATAATTTTGTGAATTTAAAAAAAGGTCCTGCATGCAACAGCTGTAACTGCGCTCCAATTTCTACTAGTGTCTACTCAATATGGAATGAACACTGACAAGTTGTGCATCATTGCATTGATAGTGCAGAATCACATCCCAAAACAAAAACAGAAAATGCTGGAGAATAATAGGGCTCAAGTTTCAGATTAATGGACTCGTAGTGCCCGCCACGCAGAAGTGATTCCAGTTTTTTCTGTTTTTATCTCACATTTCCAGTATCTGCTGTATTCTGTTCAATGCTTTGTTGCCCATGGAGACCAATAATCCAAATAGTCAAACTTGCCAAATGACGCCAAGCAAAGAAATTGATGAACAAGATTTCACCTTTTAAAACTTCTACTTTAACGATCGAGCCAAAAGCAACATAAATGAACCACAAATTAACAGGCAAACTGTATTCAGTTGAAACTATAAAATGCACTTTAAATAGCGCCACAACAAAGATAGAACTCATGGATTCACCGGCGGTCCCCTCAGAGCGGAATAGCACCACGTACAGCGCAAGGCCCGTCACAATTCGGTCATCCCCAGAGATGCTCAAATCTTCTTCTTCATGCGGGATTTGGTAATTGAGTCGCCTCCAAACGCAGCTTTATCCATCAGAGTTCCACAAATAGGCATCTCCAAAAAGTGCGAACTTTGGTCCAAATGGTCTCCTTCTACACTGAAAAGATAATGATTCTGTGAACTGTGAACATCCTTCACTTGGTTCACGACAGTATTCAGGTTCCAGTCTTCTCAGCTGTCTCACACGAAGAGCTCTTTACAACCTGCTCGTTATAATAATCGGTCGGCCCACTCCCGTTGCTGAAATCACGATCCCACCATAGCATGAGAGAAACCAATAACCACCACATAAGCACAACCTCCATATAATTAACAGGAGCGACCCCCTAATTAACTGCCCTTGTGATCTAAAAGCCTCCATACCTGGGCTTGAGCGGGGACTTGTGCGGCTTCCCACAAGCTACAGCTCACACGTGCATCTGTGAAGTCCCGGATGCCCTGTATGCCCAGGCAGCGGAATACAAAAGCTTTGCCATGGACCAAGCCCAAGAAGGTGCCCGGGCAGCAGGATTCTCTGCCATCAAGGGGATGCCCCCGGTCCAGGGCTAAGTGGCACACGTCGCCTTGCGTGTACCAGATCGTCTGGGAGTGCCATACAACAACAGGAAGGGGTTCCACTCTCTGAACATCCAGCTCGAGTGCGACCACCACATGAAGATCATGCGTGTGTGCACGCTTCCCAGGGAGTGTGCACAACAGCTACATCCGGGGGCAGTCAGACTTCCCCAGCCTCTTCGAGCACCACCCCAGGACGGCCCTTATCTTGGGAGATAAGGGGTTACACCCCCCCCCCCCCCCCCCCCCCCCCGGAGGGCTGGCTAAATACGGCAGTACAAAGGCCAGTGACCGAAGCGGTGATCGATTCAACAAGGCTCATGGGGCCACCCAGGCTATCACTGAGCAGTGCAACAGACTCAAGATGCAGTTCCGATGCCTTGACCGCTCTGATGGTGCACTGCAGAACAATCCCCCAGAGGGTCACCTGCGTGGTGGTAGTCTGCGGTGTCCTCCACAACCTGGCACAGCAGCGGGTCGATGTGCTGAAGGTGGTGGGAGAGGAACATGTGGCCACCTCCGAGGACAATGAGGATGAAGATACATCGGACCAGTAGGGGCTGGAGAACGAGCCCCGGGAGGACCCGCAGGACCAGTCGGAGGACAGGCGGCAGTGGTGCGAGTCCATCAAGCCCGGAGGGCCAGCAAGGCCCTCATCCTCACCCGCTTCACATAGGACATGGCCTCGTTCGTAATTTCCCCTTTTCCCAACCCCCTGCCCCCTCCCGACCCCCAACCTTCCCCTTCCCCCACCCCCCATTCCTCATCCCCTTTCGTACCATTCCCCCTCCCAGTGTCTCTGTAACATCACTCCAGGGTGATGAGACAGTGTCGCACCGTCAGCAAGTCACTGTCGAGGGCGGGGATGGGAGGGTGGGGGTGGTGGGGCGGGGGCGGTAACCTGCTGAGCGTGGAGTGCCACCCCTCCTCATACAATGTCATAGTCTGACCCCTGCTTGTCGGCTGAATGCTTGCTCACACCCATCACCTGCACGTGGTGTGCCAAGGTGGGAGGAGTGGGAAGAGGCATCCAGGACCTGTGTGTCCGGGGAAATGGGGCATGGGATTGGTGCTCACCCCGCATTGTGGAGGAACGTGCCAGAGACGTCATATTGGTCAACGATTTGTAATAATTTACACCAGTGTCCCCAACTGCTACAAACCCCTCTTGGTGCACCCCCCCCCCACCCCTCCCAAACTCTTCCCCCCAGCACACACTGCATCAAACACCCCCCCCCCCCCCCCACCCCCCTGCGCGGTTCCCTCTCAGGGGTCCTACTTGACCTTCCGTGCTCTACCACTGTGTCTAGGTGTCTCCAGGATGCACATCAGGAGGAGGAGGCAGCCTGCTGCCGACTGCGTTCAGAGGCCTTGGATGCCCCTGGTGGGTGTCCTCTGGGGCCGGAGGGGCCCGACTCACATGCCAGTGGCACATGCTCTGCCATACCATCCTTTTTTGGTGCTCTCAGAGATGCACCGTTGTTGGGGTGAGTCTTGTGGGAGCGACTGGCCAGTCCGTTATGTTGCTCTGGGTCACCGTCGCCAGTCCGTTATGTTGCTCTGGGTTGGCACCCAGTGTTCCCCGTCTCCTGGTCGGTGCTAGGGGTTCACCTCAGAATGGTGGGGCAGCTGGATCGAGCCCCAGTGGCTTGATCCAGCTGCACCAAGTTATCTGGCTCTGTCAGTCCTGGCGGCTCCCCAATGTCTGCAACACAGTGTCAACGGGGCAATGGTCCTCAGTGACTGGAACATAGTGTGGAGCACCCTGGCAATGCCCACTGCGACCAGGACATGCTCTGCAGTGCCTCGGCCATGCCCATCTGATATTGGGACATGTCCCACAGTGCCTTGGCTATGCCTGCGACCGGGACGTACTCTGGAGGGCCTCGGCAATTCCCACCCGAGACTGGGACACGTCCCCCAGCGACCGGGACATACTCTGCAGTGCCTCAGCTAAGCCCACCTGAGACTGGGCCATGCAGCGTCTCGTCAAGGTCCGCCTGGTACTGGGTTACAATCCCCAGCGACTGGAGCACGTTGTCAAAGGCGCTCAGCCTTGGCGGTCGCCAACTGAGCCACGCCTTGGACACCCCGACTCATGCTGCCGACGGCGTGCACCGGGATGAGGATTCTGCGGGAGAATGGACATGAGGTCAGTGGGAGGAATGGGTCATTCTGCATGGCATTAACAACTCGCGTGACAGTTCATCTGGGTAGGGGCCGGTGGACCCTCACCTTCTTGGAAACACGGCTGTTGGCTGTACAGGAGCAATTTAAGTGCTGCTATCGCTCATTAGCGGGCGGCTGGCAAGCGAATCAGCCGGCAGGACCATCTTTTGCGGCGTGAAGCCCGTGGGCCCTCATTATGTGGACCAATTAATGTTTCATAGCAGTGATGGCCTCGTCGGGCCGAGCATCGGGAAGTACACAGCAGTTTTTGTTTTTACCAGAGTTGGTAATCAGTCTTTGATTTGATTGGATTTATATTTTGTCACATATACCGAATTACAGTGAAATGTATTTTGCTGTGGCCAAGGAAACGTGAACAGGAGACAAAAATAAATAGATAGTTACAGTGAATGTGAAAATGTACACAGTACATCGACAAATAAGTAATTAGTTATAGTATGGAACAAGGGCAAAATAACAAAGCAAATACGACATAAGCAAGAGCAGCAGAGTGCATCACGAATAGTGTCTTATAGGGAACATATCAGTCCGAGGGAGAGTCGTTGAGGAGTCTGGTAGCAGTGGGGAAGAAGCTGTTTCTATATCTGGATGTGGTCTTCAAACTTCTGTATCTTTGGCCTGATGGAAGGGTCTGGAAGAGGGGAAAGCCTGGGTGTGAGGGGTCTCTGACAATGCTGTCTGCCTTACTGAGGCACCGGGAGGTGAAGGCAGAATCAATGGGAGGGTGGCAAGCTTGTGTAATGGGTTGTGCTGAGTTCATCACACCCTGCAGTTTCTTGCGATCGTGGGCCGAGCAGTTGCCATACCAAGCTGTGATGCATCCGGATAGGATGCTCTCTATGGTACATCTGTCGAAGTTTGTGGGAGTCGATGCAGGCATGTCAAATTTCTTTAGCTTACATAGGAAGTAGAGACGTTGTTGGGCTTTCTTAATTATTGCATCAACGTGAGTGGACCAGGATACTCTGTTGATGATGATGACCCCCCCCCCCCCCAGGAACTTAAAGCTATTGACCATCTCCACTTCAGAGCCATTGATATAGAAAGGGGCGCGTGTCATGATACGCTTCCTGAAGTCTATGATCAGTTCCTTGGTTCTGCTGGCATTGGGAGAGAGGTTGTTTCGGTACACCATGCAACCAAGTGATCTACCTCCCTTCTGTAGTCTGACTCGTCGCTTTTTGAGATACAACCCACCACAGTCATATCATCCGCAAACTTCTAGATAGAATTGGAGTTGCATCTTGTCACACAGTCGAGTATGTATAGCGAGTACAGTAGAGGACTAAGCACACATCCGTGTGGGCCCCGGTGTGGAGGACTATTGTGGAGGAGGAGCTGTTACCTATCCTGACAGATTGCGGTCTGTTGGTGAGCAAGTCAAGGATCCAGCTGCACAGGGTCATGTCAAGTCCAAGACTGCAGAGTTTGGTTATTAGTTTTGTCGGGATAATGATGTTGAAGGTGGTGCTGTACTCAATTAATAGCAGTCTGACGTAGGTGTCCTTGTTGTCGAGGTGTTCGAGTGTTGAATATGTGTCTCTTGATGTTTTTGGAAGTGCCTTGTCTGGAAACAGGGAGGAGTTCCACTGACCCTTAAGAAAAATATCCTGCAGTACAAGGCAGTGGCTTGTGTTTATATTCTCAGTGATTTTTGAATTTATATCAATATAAATAACTCAGGACTTCGTGTTCTAAAGTTCAACATTGTGTGTCATTGTGTTTTTTGCCCGCCATCATCATGACACTTTACAGTGTATGATTCCACTAGAACTATAACCTAAAGTAACCCTTTAAAGCAAATTGGAGTATTATTTAGTGCAGGCTCAATATACCTAATCTACCCTTCTTCCTTGTTACAGACCTCAGAATGCCCTGTGCTAAAATTAAACTGTATCACCAGTTCTGAAAAGCTGTAGAAATCCCTTTCCCTCAGCCAAGTATAATACATTTGTCTCTTCGAGGATTTGCTCCAGCTCATCCCTCCCTCAACTCTTATCTGATTATAACTCAATATCCCTTTTCTGTGTCCTTAGTGATAGCAGTATGGTACTAAGTATTAAAAGATAGAATAAAATAATTCAATAAAAATTTAAACTTTGTGGAAGAAATATACACAATCAATCGCCAGTCTGTAACTTAGACATAATGACAGACTCTGTAATCCTCTTGGTTAAGTACTGGAATGCTCTACCAGTGACCTCTCGAACTCCACACGCAATTTAATTTGAAAGTACAGCTCGAGATTTTCTGCAACTGAATCCCATTTGCACTTACAAGAAGAATAAGTCACCTGGATTAAACTGTTCAGACAATTTCATTTCTGTTTATCAAATGCTATTTTAGTTCAAATTACAGAACTCAAACTTGCCTGCCAGTGTCGAGGGAAACACCTAATAAAAGGTGATCTTTCACAGCACTTTATGCCATTATCCTCTATTTAGGGTTGAACAAGAATTTAACAAACGTGAGTGGGTTCTGAGCCTCCTCGATGGTTCAGTAATGGACTGAGCCATGGGAGGAATCCATTCAGTACATATAAGAAACCAAACCAGGTAAGTACTAGCTTTGTCCCCAATCTGAATCGACTTGCTCAATCTTAGCCAAGATGTCAGTGAAGGCACTAAAATCTGCCCTACGAGATTAATGGACAGGTAGAAAGAAAAGTCAGTGACAGATCCAAATCACTGACCAATGTCCAATTACCACTCAAAAAGTGCACATCAGGACATCACGCCGGGTTAGTAAGCCAGCTGGCACACTCTGGTCAATCTCTTGAAGAGTGGTACATTGGGGGAGATAATAGAATCTATGGAATCAAATCCAGCACAGCATAGAAGAAATGAAGACAGGGTTTATTCATAGCAGTGCTGCAATAGCTTCAAATTGGAGGGAGAAAGTATTGGAAGAGCACTTTAAAATAGATCGAGAAGCTATAAGTACTAAACACTAAATACTAAGGAGACCACAATATTGTTTAATTTCTAGGAACTCAATGTGGGTGGCTCAAAATCTGAAATATTGCCAAAAGACTTGTGTTAATTATTAAAAGTATCCACGATGATATGAGAGCATCACGGTAGCATAGTGGTTAGCACAATTGCTTCACAGCTCCAGGGTCCCAAGTTTGATTCCGGCTTGGGTCACTGTCTGTGCGGAGTCTGCGCATCCTCCCCGTGTGTGCGTGGGTTTCCTCCGGGTGCTCCAGTTTCCTCCCACAGTCCAAAGATGTGTAGGTTAGGTGGATTGGTCATGCTAAATTGCCCTCAGTGTCCAAACTTGCTCTTAATGTTGGGTGGGGTTACTGGGTTATGGGGATAGGGTGGAGTTGTGGGCTTGGGTAGGGTGCTCTTTCCAAGAGCTGGTGCAGACTCAATGGGCTGAATGGCCTCCTTCTGCACTGTAAATTCTACGAGAGAACACAGAAACATAGAATGTAGGAGCATCAATAGGCCATTCGGCCCGTCGAGCCTGCCCCACCATTCATTATGATTATGGCTTATACTCCATCTCAACACCATACTGCCGCAGTTTCCCCATACCCCTTCAACACCTTTAGAGTCTAGAAATCTATTTCCTTCTTAAATATATTCCGTGATTTGGCCTCCACAGCCTTCTGGAGAATTCCACATGTTCACCATCTTCTGAGTGAAGAACTTTCTCATCTCAGTCCTGAATGGACTACTCCGTATCCTGAGACTGTGATCCCTTGTTCTAGAGCCCTTCAGCCAGAGAAAACAAGGGGCGAAGTCTCCGCCGACGGGATGCTTCATTACGCTAGCAGCACACACACACCCGTGGATTTCCCGGGGGTGTGGTAGCTACAATGGGAAATCTCGTTGGCTGACGGCGGGAACAGAGAATCCCGCACCTGGCGACGGTACGCCGATGAGGGGCACGTGGCTTGGGAGGCACAGAATTCACCCCAACATTCTTGCATCCAGTCTGTCAGAATTTTATATGTTTCTGTAAGGTCCCTTCTCATTCTTCTAAATTCCAGTGAATACAGGCCCAGTCGACCCAATCTCTCTCCTCACTCGACAAACCTGCCATCCCAGGAATCTGTCTGGTGAACCTTCGATGCAGTCCTTCCATGGCAAGTATATCCTTTCTTAGATTTTTCCAATTAAGGGTCAATTTAGCATGACCAATCCACCTACCCTGCACATCTTTGGGCTGTGGGAGTGAGACCTAGGCAGACACAGGGAGAATGTGAAAAGTCCACACTGACGGTGACCCGGGGCCGGGGTCAAACCTGGGTCCTCGGCGCCATGAGGCACCAGTGTTAACCACTGCGCCACCATGCTGCCCCCATCCTTCCTTAGAAAAGGAGACCAAAACTGCACATAATACTCAGGTGTGATCTCGCTAGAGCTCTGGACATCTGCAGTAAGACATCCTTGCTCCTGTACTCAAATCCTCTTGTAATGAAAGCCCACATATCATTTGCCTTCCTAACTGCTTGTTGCACCTGAATGCTTTCTTTCAGTGACTGGTGTATAAGGATATCCAGGTCCCTTTGAACATCAACATTTCCCAATCTATCCCAATTAAATAATACTCTGCCATTCTGTTTCTCTGTCCGAATTGGATAACTTTATCCACGGTATAATGCATCTGCCGAGTATTTGCCCACTCACTCAATTTGCATAAATCCCTTTTTGTTTGACCATACTCATTTCCACTAAGTTTTGTGCCATCAACAAACTTGGAAATATTACATTTGGTTCCCTCCAAATCACTGACGTATATTGTGAATACCTGGAGCTCAAGCACTGATCCATGTGGGGCCCCACTAGCCATTGCTTGCCACATCGAAAAAGGCCGATTTATTCCTTTTCTGTTTCCTGTCTGCTAACCAATTCTCAACCCATGCCAATATATTACCCCCAATCCCATGTGCTTTAATTTTGCGCACTAACCTCTGAAGTGGGACTGTATCTAAAGCTTTCAGAAAATCCGAAGAACCCACACCCGCGGACTCACCCTTATCCATTCTACTATCCACATCCTCAAAAATCTCCGGTACGTTTGTCAAACATGACTTCCCTTTCATAAATCCATGTTGACTTTGTCTAATCTCGTTGATATTTTCTAACTGCCCTCTTATCACATCATTTATAACAGACTGGAGCATTTTCCCTATGACTGATGCGAAGCTAACCAGTCTCTAATTCTGTGTTATAGAAACAGGATTAGGCCATTCAGCCCTTCGAGCCTGTCCCGCCATTTAATGAGATCATGGCTGATCTGTGGCCTAACCCCATATCCCTTATGTTTGCTTAACAAAAATGTATCTATCTCAGATTTAAATTTAATAACTGTTCTATTGTGGGAGAGAGTTCCAAACCTCTACCACCCTTTGAGTGAAGCAGTGCTTCCGAACAACTCTCCTGAATGGTCTAGCCCTAATTTTTAGACTATGCCCCTGAGATTTAGAATTTCCAATTAGTGGAAATCGTATATCGTTATCTACCCTGTCTTTCCTGTTAATGTCTTAAATACTGTGATCAGATCACCCCTTAACCTTCGAAATTCTAGCAAAAACAGTCCTAATTTATGTAATCTCTCCTCATAACTTAACCCCCCATAGTCCAGGTATCATTTTTGCAAACATTGCACTTCTTCCAAGGCCAAAATATCCTTCCTAAAGGTGTGGTGCCCAGAACTGTTCACCGTGACTCCAAGTGGGATCTAATCAGGGCTTTGTATAGCTGGAACATAACCCCGGTGTCTTTATATTCCAATACTCTAGACATAAAGGCTAGCATTCCATTAGCCTTTTTCTGCACTTTTCCAGACATTTTAAGGATCTATGCACCTGAACCCCCAAACCGCTTTGGCCATCCATTGTAATTAACCTCTTTCCATTTAGAAAGTACTCTGCTCTATTCTTTTTTGGTCCAAAATGGATAGTCTCACACTTGCTTACATTAAATTCCATCTGTCACAATGTCTGCCCATTCACCTAGGCTGTCAATATCTCCTTGCAATTTTATGCTATCGTCTCGCCTGTCTACAATGCCACCTAACTTTGTATAGAACATAGAACAGTACAGCACAGGACAGGCCCTTCGGCTCACGATGTTGTGCCGACCATTTATCCCAATCTACGATCAACCTAACCTACACCCCTTCAATTTACTGCTGTCCATGTGCCTGTCCAAGAGTCACTTAAATGTCCCTAATGACTCTGACTCCATTTACACTCTCTGTGTAAAGAACCTACCTCTGACACATCCTCTATACCATCCTCCAATCACTTTAAAATTATGTTCCATCGTGACAGCCATTTCCGCCTGGGGAAAAGTCTCTGGCTATCCACTCTATCCATGCCTCTCGTCACCTTGTTACCTCTATCAAGTTACCTCTTTTCCTTCTTCGCTCCAATGAGAAAAGCCCTAGCTCCTCAACCTTTCTTCGTAAGATATGCCCTCCAATCCAAGCAGCATCCTGGTAAATCTCCTCTGCACCCTCTCCAAAGCATCCACGTCCTTCTTATAATGAGGCGACCAGAACTGGACACAATATTCCAAATGTGGTCTAACCAGGGTTGTATAAAGCTGCAGCAAAACCTTGCGGCTCTTAAACTCAATCCCCCTGTTAATGAAAGCCAACATACCATACGCCTTCTTAACAACCCTATCAACCTGGGTGGCAACTTTGAGGGATCTATGTACGTGGACCCCAAGATCCCTCTGTTCCTCCACACTTCCAAGAATCCTGCCTTTAACCCTGTATTCAGCAGTCAAATTCGACCTTCCAAAATGAATCACTTCACATTTATCTCGGTTGAACTCCATCTGCCACTTCTCAGCCCAGCTCTGCATCCTATCGATGTTCTGTTGTAACCTGCAACAGCGCTCGAAACTATCTACAACTCCACCAACCTTCGTGCTATCGGCAAATTTACTAACCCACCTTTCCACTTCCTCATCCAAGTCATTTATAAAAACCACAAAGCAGAGGTCCCAGAACAGATCCCTGCGGGACACCACTGGTCACTGACCTCCAGGCAGAATACTTTCCATCCACTACCACTCGTTGTCTTATTTCGGCCAGCCAATTCTGTATCCAGACAGCCAAATTTCCCTGTATCCCATGCCCTTAACTTTCAGAATGAACCTACCATGGGGAACATTATCAAATGCCTACTGAAATCCATATACACCACATCCACTGCCCGACCTTCATCAAGGTGTCTCATCACACCCTCAAAGAATTCAATGAACCTTGTGAGGCATGACCTGCCCCTCACAAAGCCATGCTGACTATCTTTAATTAAACACTCTTTTTCTAAATAATCATAAATCCCATCTCTCAGAATTCTTTCCAGTATTTTGCTCACCACAGACATAAGACTGACTGATTTGTAATTCCCAGGTATTTCCCTATTCCCTTTCTTGAACAGGGGAACAACATTCGCCTCCCTCCAATCATCCGGTACTACTCCAGTGGAGTGAGGACACAAAGATCATCGCCAACTGCACAGCAATCTTCTCCCTCGCTTCCCGTAGCAATCTTGGGTATATCCCGTCTGGCTCAGGGGACGTATCTATCCTGATGCTTTTCAAAATTTCCAGCACATCCTCCTTCTTAATGTCAACTTGTTCGACCCTATTAACCTGGTTCACACTGTTCGCACGAGCAACAAGGTCTCTCTCGCTAGTCAATACTGAAGCAAAAGCAAAATATTCATTTCGGGCCTCTCCCACTTCCTCAGACTCTAGGCACAAGTTCCCTCTACTACCCCTGATTGGCCCTACTCTCACTCTGATCATCCTCTTATTTCTCACATGTGTAGAACACCTTGGGGTTTTCCTTCATCCTTCCCACCAGGACTTCTCATGCCCCCTTCTAGCTCTCCTCAGTCCATTTTTGAGTTCCTTCCTGGCTACCCTGTAACCCTCCAGAGCCGTGCCAGATCCTTGCTTCCTCAACCTTGTAAGCTTCCTTCTTCCTCTTGACTAGAAGCTTCACTTCTCTTGTCATCCAAGGCTCCTTCACCTTACCATTCCTTCCTCATCTGAGTGGGACAAAACTATCCAGCACTCGCAGCAAGTGCTCCTTAAACAATGCACATTACTGTTGTGCATTTTCCTGAGAACATCGGTTCCCAATTTATGCTCCTCAGCTCGTGTCTAAAAGCAGTATAATTTCCCCTCCCCCAATTAAATACCTTCCCATACTGTGTGTTCCTGTCCCTCTCCATGACTATGGTCAAGGTCAAGGAGTTGTGGTCACTGTCACCAAAATGTTCTCCCACCGAGATAGCTGACACCTGGCCTGGTTCGTTGCCAAGCACCAAATCCAATATACCTACCCCCCCACCTAGTCGGCATATCTACATATTGAGTCAGGAATCCTTCCTGGACACACCTGACAATATCTGCTCCATCCATTTGCACTAAGAAGGTTCCAGTCAATATTAGAGAAGTTGAAGTCACCCATGACAACAACTCTGCTACTTTTGCACCTTTCCAAGATCTGTCACCCAATCTGTTCCTCCATCTCTCTGCAGCTATTGGGGAGGTCTATAGAAATCTCCCAATAAAGTGACTGCACATTTCTTGTTTCTGACCACCCATACTGACTCAGTAGACAAACCCTCCTCGATTACCTCCTTTTCTGCAGTTGCGATGCACTCTCTAATTAACAGTGCCACTCTCCCTCCTCTTTTACCTCCCTCCCTATTCTTATTAAATCATCAGCAAATTTGGATGTATGACTTTCCATGCTATCATCCAAGTCATTAATGAATAATGTGAATAATTGAGATCTTTGTGGTACACCACAAGTTACCAATTAGAGTAATTGCCCATTATCCCCACTCTGACTGACGCCTGCCACTCAACCAATTTCCTAACCATGTCAATAATTTGCCCTCAAATCCATGAGCTTCCATAGAACCCCTGCATTGCAGGAGACCATTTGGCCCATCAACACTCCAACCCTCTTAAAGAGAACCCCAATTAATGCCACCACTGAAATGAAATCATCTTTGAGGAGGAGATACTTTGGGTTCCAGCTAGGTACATCCTCACAAGGGCGAAAGGTAGGGAAACCAAAGCTGGAACTCCCTGGATGATGATGATGATAGAGAATACGATGAACCAGAAAAAGGAAGATGCATGACAGTTGGAATTCTTCAAGCAAAAACCTGGTCAAATTCAAATGATTGAGAGAGTAAGTGAAGAGGAAAATAAGACTGGCAGAGAGAACGTGCGAGTATAATTGCAGTCAAAATAAAAAGGAAGCCAAAAATCTTCAATGGCAAGTAAATAGTAAGTGAGTGGTAAGCGGAGCTAGTCCTATTAAGAACAAAAAGGATGATATATGTTTAGGGACGCAGGGCAAGGCTGGAATACTTAATGAGTATTTTGCACCAGTATTTACAAAAGGGGAGGTAATGGAGGAGTGAAAATCCAGATGAAGGGGTTACTACAAAGGCTGACTATGCTTAGAATGGATCAGTCACCTGATCCAGATGGCTTACATCCAGATTGCTAAAGGAAGTGAGGGTGGAGAAAGCAGAAGGTCTGGTCATAATCTTCCAATCTTTTCTCAATATGGAGGTGGCGCCAGAGGTTGGAGTGCGGTAAATGTGATACCCTCACTCAAGAAAACAAGGACAGTGCTAATTTTTTTTTCCAGTTTAAGGTTTTAGAAACAATAATGAGGGGGGGAAAAATCAACAGGCACTGTGAGTTAATCAAGGGCAGCCAGCACACATTTGTGAAAGGCAGATCGTTCTTTTTTTAATATAAATTTAAGAATACCCAATTTTTTTTTTCCAATTAAGATGCAATTTAGTGTAGCCAATCCACCTAACCTACACATCTTTTCGGGTTGTGGGGGTGAAACCCACGCAGACACAGGGAGAATGTGCAAACTCCACACGGACAGTGACCCAGGGCCGGGATTCGAACCCGGGTCCTCATCGCCGTAGGCTACATTGCTAACCATTGTGCCACGTGCATCGTTCTTGACTAATCTTAATTGTTTGGATGAAGTCACAGAAAAAGCTGAGAAAAGGAACTAGTCCCTTGGATTTTAAGAAGTCGTTTGGCGTACAAATTGTGGCACATGGAATAAGCAGGCCAGTGTCAACTCGGTATTTTAAAATTAGTTTTAAGGACTGAAAACAAAGTAGTGGCAAATGGTTATTTTTCAGACTGGAGGATGGTTCCCCATGGGTCAGTGTTAGGACCACTGCTTCCCTTGATATAAATAAATCATTTGGATATTGCTGTACAGGGCAATATTTCACAACCTGCCGATGATACCAAACTTGGGAGGATGGCAAACCGGGAGGACAACGCAAATGAAATGCAACAGGACATCGGCTAAAAGAATGGGGAGACAAGTAGATGGTAATTTAGTTTAGAGAAGTACGAGGTGATGCATTTTGGCAGAATGATTGAGACATAATATGGACTTAATGGCACATTTGTAAACTGTGTGCAGGGATTGAGGGTACTTGGGGGTGCATGTGCAAAGATCTTTGAGGGTGACAGAACATACTGAGAGTGCAGTTAACAAAGCTTTGGGGATTTTGGACTTCAAGGAAGTATTGAGTACAATTGCAGGGAAGTTATGCTGTACCTTTATTTGGTTAGGCCACGCCGAGTATTGCATTCAGTTCTGCTCACCACATTTTAGGATGTGAAAGTCTTTGATAGAACACCAAAGATGGTGAAAGAGACTAAACTTGCAGGGTTACAAGGACAGAGTGAGAGAATGGGACTGCCTGGCTTGTTCTACAAAAAGCACTTTGGGTTGTACGGCCTCATTCGGTGCTATAAATGACCAGTGACTGAGATTTCAGTTTGCAATTTATGCAGCAAGTATTTGACTGATGGGTGGAATTTTTCAGTTTGAAACTGCACTGCAGCATGTCCTTTAGTATACTTTTGTTTTCAAAACAATAGGGACACCAACCCGAGGAAAGAACATAAAAACATCACTTTTTTTCCTATTAGGGTAATAAACATCTGAATGCAATCATTATCCCAGAAACAGACTGATACGCACAAGACATCCATTATTCACAACAATTGAAAATGCCTAATGGAAATCAGGAGATCTCAAGTACTAAACAGGCTGTATAAACAGCCAAGTTTAAACTTAAAGTTGAAGTTGGCGTTTAACTATTTCTCGCCGTTTATCATTTGTGACAATGACTTGTCTTTATATGAAGCGCATAAGAAAAATGGCAGTCTTTAAATATTGTACATAGGGTCCAGGATTATATTGTGATGTACTAAAAGTGAAGTCTATCTGCTTTAACTGTAAAAGACGGTGCCACAGTCAAACGATCTGCACAAGGGCAGAGCTGACAGGATCATGATTTAACTCTTCAAGTACTTCTACATCAGCACTTGTTTAGTTTTAGATTGTAGATTGGAGAGCAATGTACAAACGCAGCCTCCTTGTTTGATGTTGCTAAGCCTTAAACAGATGACAAAATGGTGGGCCAAATTGAGATGATACAGTTGAGTTTATAAGTGTTGAAATATTCAAAGATATGGGTCAATGCATTGCCAATAAAACAATTCCCAGAATTACAGCAACTGAAATCAACAACAAAACTGAATGTACAGGATTACTGTATATGCTTTGAATTGTAAGGTTTTATATTCCATAAAGCATGGTCACGGTAAAACTTCTGCATCAATTCGCGAACCTCGTTGGCATAACATACGGGAGCTGAAATTCTATCTTGGAAGCAGTACAAAAGAGGAAGTAGTGAAAATGTGAAACAGATTGCCACTTCACTATCAACTGGAGTACTACCATTCAAGACCAAGTTCACTTCAAAGTGTCTTCAGATAAAAGATTACCACATGCAGAAAGATTGCAGTTTTTCCCCTACAGATTCTGAACGCCATCTATGGCCTTTTCTTGTTCACATATAATCTCTGTTGTGTTTCGTTTTCGCATATTTTTTACTTAAAATAAGTTTGCATACTTGCATGCTTCATATACTACAGAAATTTCTTCACATTATAGCTGCTCTCTTCCTGTCCTGGCTCAAAGTGAATTGAAGTGCCTTGTCACATAAAGGGCATTACCTCTGGCAATTTAATCAACCTTTCCTCACCACAATTAAAATGCTGTCTTCCCCTTTATATTGTAGCAATCACAACTGCACAATAAATAATATTCATACAAGCGTCAGACAATGACCATCTCGAAGAGAGAATCCAATGATCTCCTCATGACATTCAATTGCATTGCCACCACCAATTCCCTCACTATCAACATCCTGGAAGGTACCATTAATTAAATTGAACTGGACGAGCCAGATAAATACTGTGGCTACACAATGTCAGAGGCTGGGAATTCTGAGGTGAGTAACTCACCGCCTGACTCCCAAAAAGCCTGTCCACCAATTACAAACACATAAGTCAGGAGTGTGATGGAATACTTTCCACCTGCTGGATGAGTGCAGCTCCAACAACATTCAAGAAACTTGACATCATCCAGGACAAAGCAGCCCGCTTGATTGGCACCCCATACAACACAAAACCACTCCCTCCACCACCGCTGCACAGTGGCAGCCGTGTGCACTGCCCACAAGATGCACTGTAGCAACTCACTAAGACTACTTCAACAGCACCTTCCAAAGCAATGATCTCTACCACCTAGAAGGACAAAGGCAGCAGATGCACAGGAACGCCACCACCCACAATTTTCCCCTCCAAGCCACACAATCCTGACTTCAAACTGCTCCTTCAAAATCCTGGAATTCCATCCCTAACAGCACTGTGGTGTATCTACACCTCAACGGCTTCAGGGGTTCAAGAATGTAGCTCACCACCACCTTCTCAAGGTCAATAAAAATGCTGGCATTGCCAGCGGGGCCCACATCACATGAAAGAACAAAAACAGACTTAAACTTTTGAGATTAACTGCAGTGATTAAAAAATTAATTTCCATATTCTTGCTGATAAAACCTACACAAAGATAAAAGCAAATCACTGCGGATACTGGAATCAAACAAAAACAGAAACTACTGGACAATCTCAGGAGGTCTGACAGCATCTGTGGAGAGAAGGGGAGCTAACGTTTCGAGTCTAGGTGACTCTTTGTCAAAGAAGATTCACTCGACTAATTCCTGGGATGAAGGGATTATTGCAGGAGAACAAGTTGGATATGTTGGATTTGGGTGTTCACTGGAGTTTCGAAGAATGAGAGGTGATCTTATCAAAACATATAAAATCCTGAGGGAAATTGGCAGAGTAGATGCTCAGAGGATATGTCCCCTTTTGGAGAGTCTAGAACTAGGGGACACAATTTAAATATAAGGGGCATCCCATTTATAATGGAGATGAGGAGAATAATTTTTCCCAGAGGTTCGTTCATCTGTAGAATTCTCATCCCCAGAGAGCAGTGGATGCTGGGTTATTGAATATTTTTTAAGGTCGAGTTAGCTCGATTCTTGACTGACAGCAGAAGCAAAGGCTATGGGGGTAGACATGAAAGTAGAATACAGCTACAATCAGTTCAGCCATGATCTTATCAATTAGCAGAGGAGACCTGAGGGCCGTATGGCCTACTCCTGCTTCTAATTCATATGGCATACACAAGTCTGACCCTAAACATTCAATGTGGCGGAAGAGAATGAGGCAGCGAGAGACATGTTTAGAAGTTAGCCCTACAATGTTTGACATATAAAAATAGTTTATAATTATCCTATTCTATTAAATATAGGCTGCAAGAATAACATAGGAATATTTCAACATGCACACGCATGATCGGGTTTCATCCCTATGACTACCACACAGCAAGTTCCCATCTCAGGTCAGTCACCAGAGGTGCACCAAAGTGCAGTCACCGGGGCGGCACGGTGGCAGGCACTGCTGCCTCACAGTGCCAGGGACCCAGGTGCAATTCCTGCCTTGGGTGACTGTCTGTGTGGAGTTTGCACTTTCTCCTAGTGTCTAAATGGGTTTCCCCTGGGAGCTCCGGTTTCCTCCCACAGTCCAAAGGTGGATTGGCCTTGATCAATTGCCCCTTAGCGTCCAAAAGGTTATATGGGGTTACTGGGATAGGGTGGGGCCTACCTCGGGCCTGGCTCTAGGCAGGGTGCTCTTTCAGAGGGTTGGTGCAGACTCGAAGGGCCGAATGGCTTCCCTCTGCACTGTTAGGATTCTATGAAGTGCAACACTCTTCTCCCGGTAGCTGGCTGTACACAGCTAGAGGCCTGGAAGAAAATGGACTGATTGTCATCTCAATAATAGCTCTTGAAAGGGGAAATATGTCAGTTGTCACAAAAGCAGCTCTGTCAGCAGAAATTGAAGTTAATGTTAACTGCCATGGTCTTATTAACATTTAATTTTGTTTCTTGATAACTGTGGTACAAAGCTACTCTGTTGAATTAGTGATAAAAGTCAAGACGCATCCTTCAAGGTAGACTATCCCAATTCTGATATTTCTGACAGATCTGCAACTCTAACACATCATGTCCCAGTTTAAAGTAGATGATGTGACTTCAATAGTGTTGAGCTGACACCTCAACTGTTCTTTCAGAGAAGCTTAAAACTGAACTGGAACAATTTGTAAGTGCTTTGCTGCTCCATGTGAATGAAATGCCCTCCGATCGAACTCGAAAATGGAGGGAGCCAAGTGGACACAGGACGGTGTCCGGTGGACATTCTGGCCAACAACTCGGATTGTAAAGGACTGGTCAGGCAGCACCACACTGGGCACTCACAACCCGCAGGACTCTTTCATATCCCTCAGTGCCTCATCCGCAATTTTTCATCCAAGGCGCCACTTTGCAATTTTATCGGGTGTAGAAAGTGCTCCCCTCTTGCCTGACACAGGCAGAGCTAGAGCTCTTGTGTAGATGCTCAGTTATCCAAGTGACTGCAGAGTACTTCCAGGCAGTCTGAGTGATACACTTCCTCTTGTACAAGCACACAATGCAATCTGGTGTGTAAGCGCTGGGTAGTCAAATGGATGGTTGAGCACCTCAAACACTGGCAAATCTTGCGAGGCAGCATCAGCAGCAGTTTAACAACAATTCGACCCACCACATAGCTGCCTCCCAAATGTCTTCTGCAAAGGCTTTAACTGACAATAAATACAAAGCGATCAACATCACAATTGTCATACATTTACTAAAGAACTCAATTTAGCTGCGTACTAAAAACCCTGACCAAACAGTCAGAAAATGTATAAACCAGAGGTAAGTTGTGCTCACCATTATACCGTGTCTTGCCCTTCAACTGGTATCACCCACTGCCATGCTATTTTCCTATTCTTTCTTCAGCTTTTGATATTACTCCATCACAAATGCTTCAAATTCTCTATTTAACTATTCCGGTGAATTATTTTATGCTTAAATCCAGGCATAAGATGTTCTAACTTCTATCATGCACTGCTTAACCATCTTTGAATCATGTGCAAAAAGCATTTTTCAAGCCTCTGTTTAATGAACAAGGAGGCCAAAACCTTTTAACAAAAGCTGCCCTTTAAACGGGCCTTTGCCCCCTACCTGGAAAGCTCGCACTCCACGAGACCCATGGGGAGATCAATAATAGTTTCCCCGTGGATGAACGCCTCTGTGTCCATATCCGAGCCGGAGTCACCTTCCTCCTGCTGGTACGGTCGATGGGCCACAATCGGGTGGGTTCCCTGACTGAGGGGTGGTTCCTGGCAAGGCGGATGCACTGACATATCTCGTTGGGTGTCGTGTAGCGCGGGCTCCTGCTTCTTAAGGTGGGCCACATGCTTGTGTTGGATTTTCCCTTTGACTTTATAGGAGACTTGTCCTCTTCTCTCAATTACGACTCGAGGGAGCCAGAGTGCACCGTCTCCAAAGTTACTGGCATAGACTCCGTCTCCTGATTGGAACTTCCGGCCTGGTGCCGACGGTCACGGTGTTGCTTCTGCACTTCTTGCTGCACTTACCCACCCAGGTTTGGGAAAATCGGGCTTAACCCTGAGCCTGCGGCCCACCAGCAGTTCTGTTGTCACATGTGGCGGCATTCTATAATTATAAAGTAATCTTGCCAGTCATGCGTCTATGGTGCCCGCAGTCTGCTTCTTCATGCCTCTTTTGGATGTCTGAACCACCCTTTCAGCCAGGCTGTTAAGATGAAGGATGGTACGAAGTGGTTTGATGTGCTGGATTCCGTTCAGTTTAGAAAATGGTGTTCCGTTGTCTGTCACCAGGACTTCAGGAATCCCATGAGTGCAGGATGAGCACCTCAGTTTCTTGACCGTGGCCGTTGACGTAGTCACAGTCATTTTATAAACATCGAGCCATTTCGACTTGACGTCCACAATGAGGAACATGGACCCATGAAAGGCCCTGCAAAATTGGTATGTAAACTCACCCAGGGATGCCCTAGCCATTCCCTCTCGACAGTGACCCTTGACGTAATCACGGTCATTTTATAAACGTCGAGCCTTTCCCACGGGGCGTCCACGATAATGAGGAAAATGGACTCCACGAAAGGCCGTGCAAAATTGGTATGTACATTCATCCAGGGATGCCTAGCCATTCCCAGGGGTGAAGGGAGGCTGCCGGTGGGAGCCTTTGGTGCTCCTGACATGCCGGGCAACTGCATATGACTTGCTCTATGTCCCTATCGATGCCAGGCCACCAGACGTAGCTTCGAACCAGTATCTTCATATTCAAGGCACCCGGATGACCACTGTGTAGATCCTTCAGGAAGGGCTCCTGGCCCTGCGGTGGGATGACACACAAGCTCCCCACAACATGATACCATACTCCACACTTAGCTCGAGTTTCTGGGCAAAAGGTTGCTGGGGGTTTCGCCTGTAATCCGCCATTTAATAGCATGAGGCGTAGCTTCGCCAACTTTGGTTCTTGGAATTCATGCTCGAACGTGATCAGCCATTACCGACAGAGTATCTATAAAATTCAGAGTTGCCAGAACTCCATCCGCCACTGGTTGGGACGGGGGACTCAGAGAGTGGGAGATGACATAGGGCATTAATGTGGGCTGTGCATCCAGACAATGTTGGAACGAGTACACATGTGCAGCGAGCAAAGTACACATGTTCAACCCAAAGCCAAATCCAGACCGATGCAATTGGGGGGGATCCCCTTGTCCTCTTTAAAGAGGCTGGCAGAGGCTTGTGATCGGTCACAGTGAAGAAGTGCTACCGTAGACATTCTGATGGAATGTCTTGACTCCATTTATCAGTGCCAAGCCTTCCTCTTCTATTTGGTCAGAGCGGCATTTCGCGCCTGCCAGAGTTCTCGACGCATAGGCAATAGGACGCTTCATGCCATTGTGGCCAGCACCGCTCCAATGCCCTCGGGACAGGCATCACAAGTCAGGACTAGCAGTCGAGCTGGGTCATAATGGGTGAGGAATCGAGAGGACGACAGGCGCTCTTTACCCTGGCAAATGCTTTTTCCTGTGAGACACCCGAAAACCACTTTTGATTCTTCTTAAGCAATTTGTGGAGGGATGCCAACAGTGAGCAAGTTTGAGAAGAAGTTTCCATGATAATTCACCAGGCTCAAAGAATGACTGGAGTTTGGTGGCATTCCTCGGAGTTGGGCCCCTTTTATGGTCTGAACCTTCTCCTCCACATACAGGAGGCCATCTCTGTCCATCCGTACCTCAAGTACGTTCATGCCTTTGCTCTGACCACACATTTGCTCCTCTTCACAACAAAAACCGTAAATACTGGACAATCTCAGCAGGTCTGACAGCATCTGTGGAGACGAGAGGGAGCTAATCATAGATTATCATAGAATTTACAGTGCAGAAGGAGGCCATTCGGCCCATCGAGTCTGCACCGGCTCTTGGAAAGAGCACCCTACCCAAGGTTATCACCTCCGCCCTATCCCCATAACCCAGTAACCCCACCCAACACTAAGGGCAATTTTGGACACTAAGGGCAATTTATCATGGCCAATCCACCTAACCCGCACATCTTTGGACAGTGGGAGGAAACCGGAGCACCCGGAGGAAACCCACGCACACACGGGGAGGATGTGCAGACTCCGCACAGACAGTGACCCAAGCCGGAATCGAACCTGGGACCCTGGAGCTGTGAAGCAATTGTGCTATCCAATGTTTCGACTCTTGATGACTCATTGTCAAAGCTCCCTTTTCTCTCCATAGATGCTGTCATACCTGCTCAGATTGTTCAGTATTTTCTGATTTTGTTCAGATTCCACAGTAATTTGTTTTTTGCTCCTCTTCAGCTGGGCGCCAACTTGGGAGAACCGTCTGAACACTTCCTCCAGGTTTTCCACACACTCCCTCTGTCGGTGGCACCCGAGATGAACACATTATCCAAGTGCACAGTTACATTTGGCAGCCCTTGAAAAATGCCTTCCATTACTCCTTGCAAGATTTCTGGAGCTGACAAGACCCCAAACAGGAGGCGAGTGTATTCAAATAACCCTCTGTGGGTGTTTATAGTTGCGTATGTCCTGGATGCGGAGCCCAGTTCCACCTGAAAATAGGCATGGCTCATATTAAGCATTGTAAAGGAATACCCTCCAGCCAGTTTCACATATGAGTCTTCAGCCCTGGGCATCGGGGATCGGTCCAGGCCCTGGTCATTGTGAGTTTGTAATCTCTGCAGAGTTGGACAGACTTGTCCGGCTTCTTAGTCGGTACTATGGGCGTGGCCCACTTTGCAAATCGCACTGGGCATAAGATTCCCAGATCCTTTAGGCGCTGCAGCTCTGCATCAACTATTGTGCGTAAGGCTAAGGAACAGGCCTCGCCCTAAAATATTTGGATTGAGTATCTGGGTCCACATACAAACGAGCCTAGGTCCCCTTTATTCTATCCAGACGCTCCTGGAAAACATCAAGGTACTTCAACCAAGTTTCCGGTGCCCACATGGAGGCACGACTGAGCGCAACATAATAATAATCTTTATTAGTGTCACAAATAGGCTCACATTAACACTGCAATTAAGTTACTGTGAAAATCCCCTAGTCGCCACACTCCAGCGCCTGTTCGGAGGGAAAATTCAGAATGTCCAATTCCCCTAACAAGCACTTGTGGGAGGAAACCGGAGCACCCGGAGGAAACCCACGCAGACATGGGGAGAACGTGCAGACTCCGCACAGACAGTGACCCAAGCCTGGAATCGAACCTGGGACCCTGTCACTGTGAAGCAATCGTGCTAACCACTGTGCTACCCTATCATTCACTCATGGCACAAAAAAATGTTCAAATGGAAGAAAACATTTTTAAAAAAATATATATCAAAAATTCCCCTGATGAACAATAGGTGATTTGCATGTTCGCGTGATATTAAATGAAGAAAAGAGCACTGCAGGAGCTATTAATGTGCACCATGAACATGCTGGCAGATTAGAATGAACTAACTCGGTGCACCTAATGGTTTTCTTACTTACTGTGTAACTGCTGTGAAATTGAAATCTCTCTCATAGAATCATAGAATTTATAGTGCAGAAGGAGCCCATTCGGCCCATCGAGTCTGCGCCGGCTCTTTGAAAGAGCACCCTACCCAAGCCCACACCTCCACCCCATAACCCAGTCACCCCACCCCAACACTAAGGGCAATTTTGGACACTAAGGGCAATTTAGCATGGCCAATCCATCTAACCTGCACATCTTTGGACTGTGGGAGGAAACCGGAGCACCCAGAGGAAACCCACGCAGACACGGGGAGAACGTGCAGACTCCGCACAGACAGTGACCCAAGCCGGGAATCGAACCTGGGACCCTGGAGCTGTGAAGCAATTGTGCTAACCACCATGCTATCGTGCTGCCCAAGATCTGGCAAGAGATTCTACTGATGAGTCATTCACTATACTCAAATCTCTTAAAGGTTTATGAGAATGATGCAAGTTACTGCTCTGACAGGACGGCCATAAAGTTGCGCTATTTCCTGATAAGCAACATGACCCTTGAAATGGAGTAAAATACTTTATGCGGGCATGCAATTGTAATGAGAATGGCTGACAACCAAAGGTTTAAACGAACATCAAAATCTTTTCACAACGTGGCAGTCAGGTCTTAGAAAATTGTGAAGGAGTAGGAGAGGGAGCAAGGGCCGAATGGGCAGTTTAACCAACACAAACCAATGCTCCTAAAGCAAGCTTGCAACATGATCAGTCATACTTTGTTTTTGTTTTTTTAAAACTGTCCACGTGTGCTTACAACTGCAATAAAATTAAGAATATGTGCGGCCGCAAATTGATCCATCGTGTTACATTAAAACACAAACCTGCTGGTCCTCTACCGGGTGGGGTGGAGGAGCGACTGACTATTCTGTAGCAAAAGCACATCAGGATGTCATAAGCTGAACCACTTTCGAGCTTAACAAACCAGATGCTTAAAAAATGACATAGCAACAAATTCATCAGTTCCAGTATACTGTACAAATTCATCAGTTCCAGTATACTCTACAGTCTCCAATTAAGGCGTGTAATAGTTCACATGCTCGGATCGAAAAGACATTCGAGAGTCTGGACAACTGACAGATTGTGGCACAACAATATTGTGGAAAGGTTCCCCCACATTCAATTGTTAAGCAACCACACCGTGACAGAACGCTTCACAACCACTACATTTGACCAGACTCCCAGCAATCAGGGCCATTTGAACCAACTCCCAAAAGCCCAGTGATGTGTAACAAACTCCTGCATCAGTTCACAAGTGGCCTGTTCATTCCATCATCTGTAAACCAGGCTGTTATCAATGACTAGGCTTTTCCAGCTTACAGGATGAACACTCCAAGTAGTTCTTTCCAGATTCAGAGACAATATAGAGACAACAAGAGCATTTTTAAAGTTCTTTCTTGGGATATGAGCATCAATGGCCAGGTCAGCACATATTGTCCATCCCAAATTGCCCTGTAAACAGTGGTAGCGAGTCATCTCATTAAACCGCTGCGGGCCATGTGACCTAGCTATACCCACAATGCTGTTAGGAAAGGGGCTCCAAGAATTTGACCCAGAGGCAGCAAAGGAACAGCAATATACTCCCATGTCAGGGTGGTGTGACTTGGAGGGGAACCTGCAGATTGGGGCATTCCCATGTGTCTGCTGCCCTTGTTCTTCTCGATGGTACAAGTCTCAAATTTGGAAGGTGCTGTTGAAGGCTTGTTAATTTGCTGGAAAACATTCTGTAGCGTCCACCAGCGTTGAAGAATTGAATAATTAATATGGTGGCTGATCAAGCAGGATGCTGTCCTGAATGGTGTTGAGTTTCTTGAGTGTTGTAGTAGCTGCACTCATCCAGGCAAGTGGAGAGTATTCCGTCACACTCCTGACTTTGGGGAGTCAGGTTGTGAGTTACTTGCCAGAGAAATCCCAGCCTCTGACATGCCCTTTCTTGCACTCACAAGGTACAGTTTCAGGTTAATGGAAACCCTCAGGTTATTGACACTGGGGGATTCAACCGTGGTAATGTTAAATGTAAAGGGAAAAGGGTTAGATCCTCTTTTGTTGGAGACGGTCATTGTCAGAAACGTGTGTGCTATGAATGTTACTTGCCACTTATCAGCCTCAGCCTAAATATTGTCCAGATCTTGCTGCTTGCAGGCAGAGACTGCTTCAGAAGAGTTGTAAATCATGCTGAATGCTATGCAAACATTTCCATTTCTGACTTTATATCAGAGGGAAGGTCATTGCTGAAGCAGCTGAGCCGAGGACACCCACACTGAGGACTTCCTGCAGTGATGTCCTGGGGTTGAGACGCTTGGTTTCCAAAATCACAAACACCTTCCTTCGGACTGGGTATTGCTCTAACCAAGGGAGAGCTTTCCCTCCAATTCCATTGACTTTAATTTTCCTGGGGTTCCTTGGTCCCAAACTCGTCAAATGCTGCGAGATTTCAAGGGCAGTCACTCTCACATTGCCTTTGGAATTCAACTTTTTTGCCCATGTTTGGACCAAGGCTGGAACAAGGTCTTGAGCGGTGGCCCTAGTAGGGCCCAAACTGAGCACTGATGAGCGCATTGTTGCTGACTAAATGCCAATTGATATCACTTTTGTTATGAAGACGTGCTTATATGCAATATTAATTTAGAATGTCATCAGCTGGACAACCTTTTTTGAAAATAACACTTTCCCTAAGCAAAGCACTGGCTTACAGCAGCTACTATGTTACATTTGTGAAGGACCCAAGATGATTTTATGAAGACAGTGTCCATGGAGCACCCAAGTTCACATGATCCAGCTTGCATATGTAAAGATACTGGATTTTTGGACAGTCAGAGACTCTGCCACAGGGACACCCTTACCCAATTTCTCTTTCTTCTAAATCCCCTCTCGTCAAAGCCGAGCTGCTTGTGTGCTTAAAAATAAAATCACCAAAAGATCACGTTGTTGCAAACCAGGAGTTCTTAAAGGAGAACTCTAAATCAACCAACCATGATAGCACATCGACTACTCCACTATGGCAAGGACCCTTCAGCTGTAAGCAAACCTCTGGACAACTGTTTTCTGTTTCTTGGCCAAGTTTTTAAAGACCTGATAAGAGTTTTGTTTTTTCCCTTGGGGGAATGTGTGTGTTGTTTTTGCATTAGTGGGTCGTTAAACCTATGGTAATATTTTAATTCTTTTGATAATTTCTGCATCTTTATCCAAGTGAATTGTAGCAAAAAAACGAACTCTCTGCTTGTTAACTTAAAGGGCTAGCACCAAGCTATACACAGTTCAGTGTTAAGTGGCAATATTTTAAATTCAAAATCTGATATAACAAACTCAGAAGTGGGGCAGAGACTTCACCCCTGCTAGCCTGCTGTTAACACTGCTGACAACATCTTGCATCACTTTGCTTATGATTGAATGTACATTAATGGAGCGGTAATTGGCCTAATCGGATTTGTCTTGCTTTGTGATATGCAGAACCATAACGACACACAGAAGTACACTTCAGAGGTTGAAGAACAACCAAATTTTATTTTAGTTGTGAATGCTCATCATCACTTCATAAATTCCACCATATTGGAATATTCCTAGAGCAGTATTCATTGTCCATTTCAGAGCAATAAACACATACACACACACACAAACGTTGTCTCTGCAAAACATCACTCTGGAGCAATGCAGACATACATAAGAGACTGAAAAATACACGCTGCTTCTGGGTGTGATACTCGCTATTTTGTTGGTCTGAATCTATAGACATGGAAAACAGTAAAACTAGCAAAATTATTATTTTTTAAAATAAATTTAGAGTACCCAATTCATTTTTTCCAATTAAGGGGCAATTTAGCATGGCCAATCCACCTTCTCTGCACATCTTTGGGTTGTGGGGGTGAAACCCACGCAAACACGGAGAGAATGTGCAAACTCCACAATGACAGTGACCCAGAGCCGGGATCAAACCTGGGACCTCGGCGCTGTGAAGCTGCAGGGCTAACCCACTGCCCCACCGCACTGCCCCAAAACTAGCAAAATTAACACATCTTAATGCGAAGAAAAACTTTCTACACATCAGGATTTAATTGCAAAAGTGGAAATGAATACTTGCATATCAATGGTAATAACAAAGTAAGGAATCTGACTAGTTTGTTTGTAATTACAGAATCTAGTCCGTAGATTTTGATATATCCCAACAAAGAAATGACAATATATGTTGTTAGGATGTTGTGCGACTTGGAGGAACGTAAGACACATGGAGACCATGCTCTTCTGCTCTTGATCTTAACACTGGAGATGAATGGGTTGTGAACTGCCGTTAACTCAAGCTTAGTGAGTTGCCGCAGTGCATCCTGGATAGTACACATGGCAATCACTGGATTGGAGTAAGAGAGGAAGTGAAGTGAATATTGACTGCATTGGAAAGTTGGCTGATCAAGTGAACTCCACTGAGATACATGGTGTGGGGTTCAAGCTATACCCGTCCCAGGATATGGGTACATTCTGTCACACTCCTGACAAAGACCAGAAGCCACTTACAGAAGTATCCAGCCTCTGCCCTGCTCTTGCAGCTGCACTGTGATATGGATGGTCGTTGGTGACTTCCAAAATGGGGGAATTAGGCAACTACTGTAATACTACTGAAGGTCATGGGAAGGTGGCAGGGACTTTTCTTGTTTGAGATGGTCTTTGCCCAGTAGCTACATAGGTTTACACTACATTACATTGTGCTCTGGCTGGATTCTATTCCTTTAGTTGTTATGTATGTAAGTCTCCAAGGTGTTTAAAACCATCTGGAATGAGAAGATGCCATCTCTGGACGGTAATCTGGAATAAAGCTGCAAAATTTAAAAATTAAGGCCAGACCTTTTTGGAGCAAAATCAGGATTTCTTTTTGCAGAAATTCACAAAACTCTACCAAAAGATTGTGATTATTGTAATTCTCAGGACGAAGATATTTTGTTACCTAAAGGTATCAAAGGATATGGCGCAAAGATGATAGTCCCGATCTAAGAATGCAGGCTCAAGGGATTGAATGGCTAACTCTTGCTCCTATAATTCTCCCACCACATATAAAATAATGGGCATTTTAGTGTATTTAGAAAACAGAGGGAGTTAAGCATAGGGAGAAAGAAAGGGAAGTATTTTCCTTTTCAGAAAACCACACCACTGCAGCTTCTGCCATCAAGACATCAAAACATGAGCAAAGTAACTGTACAAAAGCAATTCATCACCTATTCATACAAATATTCCAGGCAGCAGCTGCCCATACAATTTGTTGCTCAGTTACACATTCTAATGATCACTTAAGTTAACCAAAACGGTTTAATATTTCATTGCACAACGTCAATTGTGAGCAATTACTGTGGACTTTGTTTGAAACAATTAAATATTAACAAGGAACTAAGCATTCAGATAGAACTCAAGTTGATGAAAAACTAATCTCAGCCACAAGGGAGTAGCCACTTCACTTCACTGAACAAGTGTTGGGGACAGGGGGTGGGGGGGGGGATAGAATTAAAATCCAGTGACAAAACCTGCCCACGGTTCAGCGACATGCCTCTGAGCAACAAGTTCACAACGATATTTTAGTGATGTCGGTCATTGCTGGAATTCTAAAGGACACAGCATCTATTTGGCTAAGTAACCAGCGCAAACTGGATCCTTATTGCAAGCAAACATACCTGCTGTTTAGTAAAGCAGTCAGATACTGAAATAGAGCAACTGAAGCTCAGTGAAGCATCTTCCAAAGCCATCATGTGTTACATGACATGCTTAGTTGAACAATGCAGGTATTGACAAAGACCCAAGCACAGGTCATCATTCTGCCATCAGAGGTCTGGAACGTGTGTTGTGCGGCACAGAACAGCGAATTAAAAACGTTGCTCAGTCTAAGGCAAGTCATACACCCAGATGAATGATTACAGAAGGCTTCAGATATTCATGAGCAAAAGGGAGTGGAATAAACTGTGAATTATGGACTAACATAATCACTAATAATATGTGGATTTACATTACTGACAGGCAAAAAATATTCAAAGCAGGAAGTGGCCAGCAAAGATCGATGACAGGGCTTTCAAAGTTAATTTATTAAATCCATTAGTCTTACTTCTCCATATCCTTCACACACAAGTAGCTACAGCATAGCATGAAGGAAGGCTTTACAGCATAAGCTAGTATCACAGAATCCTACTGTTCAGGTTTTCAGCCTGTCACATCCCTGAGCTTGTCTCGGAGCTATCCACTTAGTCACCTTCTGCTGCCCTTATAATCCTTCTAAAATTCAACCTTTCGCAGCTATTTCATCTGCCTCCATTTGAAGAGCGATAATGGTTGCTGCATCTACCACAATTTCTGCATTTTCATTCCGAACTCTAATAATTCCTTCTAACCTCTTTCCAGATTAATAGTCTTATTGGAGTCAAGACCTTATCCTAATAAATATATATATTCATGGCTAATTTATAAAATATTAAAAACTGGACAAAGACTTTAAAATGACTGGAGTCATGTATGGCTGTGACTTTCAAACAAAATGAACTTTCTGGTGGTATCAAAGAAGCTGACAACTTCTTGTCTAACCCCTGAAGATGTTAATGACCCAGTGAGCTGCAGAAACGAAATTCAAAGAGAATTATACAAAGACCATTTACATTTTCTCAGCCAGATCGGGCCAACAGAGACTACCATTGGCTAGCACCTAGGACCCGGCAACCGTCTTTCAAATCCTTAATGGTTGAAACATTATCAATCTCAAGAATCCAAAGAAAGGAGTACGCATCCTTTGTTACACGACCCCGCCACCCCCTAGCTGGGAGAACAAGTTACACTGTCTTGCTGTACTGCCAATTAGTCTGTCATCTAGCGAGTAGCAGCTCAGAACACAGGCTTGGTCCAGGTGAATGGCTGGCCCCCATCTATACTGTTTCTACACCATAGGCTACAAAACTAATTAACTTCCATGTGCCTCTCCATTGTGCAAGTAACCTCAAATTGAAAAGTGAATTATATAGCATCAGTCTTCAACCCACCGGCCTCAGTGAAAAAAACACACCATTGGATGTTGATTTGAGACTGTGGACCTATGTGAAATAATAATTCTTTATTCTCTTGTCTTTGCACTGAAAATCTGACTTTTTCTACCCTCACCCCCACTTGTTTATTGCCTTAGTGAAAAAGGAGGCAGCATTGTGGCCCTCCTCTCATGTTTTTTTTTTAATTTAGAGTACCCAATTCATTTTTTCCAAGGGGCAATTTAGCGTGGCCAATCCATCTATCCTGCACATCTTTGGGTTGTGGGGGTAAAACCCAAGCTAACACGGGGTGAATGTGCAAACTCCACACGGACAGTGACCCAGAGCCGGGATCGAACCTGGGACCTCGGTGCCGTGAGGTAGCAGGGGTAACCCACTGAGCCACCGTGCTGCCCTTCATGTTTTAATGTGTTTGAATGAACTACTCCTCGGAATTCATCCTTGTTCGGGTTCTTAATAGAAATTAGATTGCCCCAAAATTGAGGATGGAAAATACATCACCACTTCTAAAGCCGGTGTGTGCGCGCGCGGGGGGGGGGGAGGAGGGGGGGGGGGGGAGGGGGGGGGGAAGAGAGAAATCAAACCACCTGTTTACATACAGGTGGAGAGAAATCAGGCGGATTAAATTAAATCCCTCTTGTCTTAACGCTCACGAGTTACCAACATTTTGAGCATCCAAATAGATTTGCCCTGTCATTGTCCAGGATTTCACTGTGACAAACACCATCATTCGCAACATAGCCTTACAAAGAAAGACCAGTTTCTCTAGTCAGCTCATTAACAAACCCTCACATCCTTCATACCATATGGATGAATCTCTTGATCCATCTCCATGGACTTGACATCTTTCCTAAAGAAGAGTGCTCAAAACTGTAATCACTAAGGCTTAATCAATATTTATTTAAGTTTAATTAGATCTTTTACTCTATGCCCTTATTTATAAAACCTACAAAAATGCTTTGCTAAAAACCTTTTTCAAAAATGTGTGCATCTGAACCACTCAACCCTCCATTCCACTATTCCTTTAAATTCTCAGCAAATGGTGCACTTTTCCAGGATGTTAAATGTTACATTCCTTCGCATTAAATTTCATGTGGCATCTGACTGGGCAATTACTAGCCTGCAGCGAACCGAGAGATTAGCTGGAGAACACGGAAGAGTCAAATCACATCATCTTACTTAGAAAAATACAATAGGTCATTGACTATTAAAAAAGATGGTCAATATGTTCTGATTTCTAATGGAGAATGGATTCAGTGGGCTGAATTAGAAAAATGCTCAATTTAATGGAATCTAATGGCTGTTAAGTGGAATAATTGGACAAAATATAATACAATGCCCTCCAGTGAAAAGTGCCAGTATAGATGTGTAGTGAGCAGAGTTAGGTTCAGGCGTGATAGTTAAATACTCTGGTAACGCTAAGAATGAAGGATTAATTAGATGTCTATGGAATGTCATGCCATCATCAGTGGTGTGATAAGTGGATCAAAACATGCTGCAAATTAGATTTGGAGAAATAGAACAAGATAGAGAAAAAATAAGAGAGAAAAAAATCCTGCTGTTTCTCTATTAAGTGTGTGGGACAAAGGAGAGTGAAATTTAATAACTATTTATTTCGTAAATTGGAACTGCTACATGTCTGACAAGAACTGCGTGTTCTGCAGCAGCAGGAAAGTTTAAATTTATGCGAGGGTTAATTCAGTCTTTTTGTGAAAATAAGCTGCCTAGAAGAAACGCTGCAGATTTAATCAACAGAATATTCAGCTTCCTGCTCCCAAGTCTGTGAGATGGTGCATAGCGAAGCTGTATGGGGAGAATAAACTACTGTTGATAAAAATGATTTTGCATGAGCAATGTGCGTCATAGGATTCTACATAGTGAGCACTGTGTATGGGAATTACTGAACCTAAATATCATTTCATATTTTGAGTTTTCAGGGTGCTGTTGGAATACTTTGAACTTGATCAGTAGAGTCTCTGCATCTGAAACAATTCATTTGTGCATAGTGATTCATCATTCACTTTCACAACCACCTTCCCCTAAGAGCTTCCTGTATTATTAAATTAATATTTCATATCTCTATGAAAAGGCAAATATTCTGGCAAGAAGATTAGAAGCTTTGATTACTATTAAAACCTTGCATTTCAGACCTAATCGTAAATTCCCACACTGTGGCAGATGCTGGCAAGAATTTACACACATTTTTCAAACCAGAACTCTTCCTGCAGATGTCACAAGTCATCTAAGAGTGCCTTCCTTTGTAATTGTTCAGAAGGAGCATAATGCAAGGACACCAGTTGTAGTTTAATGAAACCACCCAACAGAAGGTACATTCAGTGGAAGGGTGTTATTAAAAATAGAAATAGCGTTTATGTTGCAGACAGTGATACACACAGGCATGCGAAGCACTCTTCGTCTGAACTTGACGTGCAAGAATATTTTAGAAGTGGAATACCGTATTCAGTTTCACAGAAGCAAAATAAACTACCGAGAGGCAAACTATCTCACTCCTTTTTGTCATACTAAACGATTCAATGTTTAAAGACTTGGAAATAAGTTCTTCATAAAGAGTACGAGGAGCTAGGCACCAAATTAAAAAGTAGAACCTCAAAAGGTTAGAATCTCTGGATTATTACCCAAGCCACGTGCAAATTGGCATCAGATACATAAAAATTAGTGAGGGAAGTAGATGGGTCAAAGACTGATGTGGGAGAAGTGGGTGCTGGCTTGTGAGGCACTGGCACCAGTACTGGGAAAGTGGGATCTATACTGTTCGGACAATCTACATCTGAACCGTGCTGAGACCGGCCTTTTTGAGAATTGCAGAGCTAAGGAAAGAGAGAGGGTTTTAAACTAAGTAGTGGCGAAAGGGATCAAATGTGGAAAGACGTGCAGCAGAATTCTCCGTCGACGGGATCCTCCAGTCCGTGGCAGCGCACTGGTACCTGCGGGTTTCCCGATGGCGTGGAGTGGCCACAATGGGAAACCTCTTTGGCCGGCTGCGGGAACAGAGAATCTTTTGCCGACGCGGGCAAAAGCGCGCCTGGCGGACCAGAGAATCCCGTCCATGGTATGTCAAAGACCAGAGACAAGGTAAGAGAGGAAAATAGTAAATGGAAAGTTAGGGTCAGGGAGGCAGGTTATACGTTACAAACGTAACAAAAATACAAAACCAAAGGCTCTGTACCTGAATGCACATAGCATTCATAACAAACTAAATGAATTGATAGTACACACTGAAGTAAATAAATATAATCTGACAGCTATGATGGAGACTTGACTGCAGGATGACAACGATTGAGGAGGATATGACATTCCAAAAAATAGGAACTGAAGACAGAGTGGAGGGGTAGCAAAGTTAATCAATGATGGTGTTTGTGCAATAGTTAGAGATGACATTTTCTCATATTACACTCCACCTGCCAGAGTTTTGCTCACTCACTCAATCTTATCTATCTATAATGTCGACAAATTCCTTATGTCTTCTTCCCAACATGCTTTCCAAACTATCTTTGTACCGTCTTCAAATTTAGGTACCATGCCTTTGCTCACCTCATCTAAGTAATTGATGTAAACTGTAAAAAGCTGAGGACCCCAGTACAGACCCCTGCGGGACTCCACTTGTCACATCCTGTCAACCAAAGACCATTACTACATTCTCAGGCTGGAGGAAAACAATTTTCTATCCAGACTAATTTATTATCCCCTACAACATGCTGAGCTTTTCCAGCACATTGTTTTTATTCCAGATTTCCAGCATTCACAGTATCTGGTTTTACACCATTTAAAACCCACCTCTTTGGTTGGTCATCTGACTAAATATCTCCTTATTCAGCACGGTATCATATTTTGTTTTATAATGCTCCTCCGAAGCACTTTGGGACATTTTACTATGTTCAAGGTGCTACATAAATACAAACTAGTGTCATTGGTTGGGTAGTGGACACAGGTTCAACAGTGACGTTCCAAGGGGAATTGGATAATTGCGTGAAGAAAATAATTGCAGGGATATGGGGAAAAAGCAGTGGAGGGGGACAAACCAACTGGACTTCTCTTCAAAAGCCCTGGCATTGACTCAATGGGCCAAACTGCCTCCTTCCCTGCAGTTCTATTCCATAACTCCAATAGTTAAATCATCTCAAAAATGTTGCAAAGTGGTTTTTAAACATATATTTCTCTCAAAATAACAATTACAGAGCTGGGAATCAAAGACTGACATAAATAAATTTGTATTGTAACATAAATTATTTAAAACTACTATTTTTCTGTGCTCAAGGCACAAAAATCAAAATACTTCAGAAAGGAATTAATCATCAGTACCAGAGAAACAAACATTTCTGTTTGGGTTCTCAAAGCCAAAAAGATGTGGGTCATAAGCAACAGGAACATTGCCAAGCAATGCACACGATGTTAGGCATTAGGAACACAACAAATATATTGCTGAGTTAATAACCCATAAAAATTGCTTTCAATTCCCAACTAATTAATTTCAGCTGATTACAACTCTAAACCCCTTCAGAATACTGTTTAATTTTATATAAATTTAATCATAATTATTTACATGAGTTTCCCCTCCCCTCTCTCTCTTCATACATTCCTACCCAATGTGACTAGTCTGTCCTAACATTCTTGGAGGTCGCATGGTAGCAGCATCAATGGGCTCACTTGCTACTGGGCATCTCAGCTGGAATATGGCAATCATGTCACAAAACACAAGGTACATCACATCTGCCAGAGTGCAACTTGGTAGCATATCTTCTCTGCACAGAGGCTGCAACTCCAATGTTGGGTTCAATGCAGTAGCACTGCAGGCCAATTCCATCTTAAATGATGTCCAACCAAAACAGCAATTACCATGTTGTAGAAATTCAACTCCCTGGGACCACGCGGAGGAGGTTGCAACTGCTTCAAGACAGTGCCATCTGGATGCTGCAACATACCTGGAAACAAGACCAAAGAACAACCTATGAAATAATGGTTTTGCATTTCCAGCGCTGTCTTTACATATTCATCCTTACTTCAAAGTCAAACTCCTTAAAAAAATTCAGGTCATCCTCTGATCATAAGGCCATGTGGTCACTCACTGGAAGATAAGAAACATTCCAGCATCTCTCGCCAGGAAAGGACAAAAAAAGGCAACATCAGGATTTTGTTAAAAAAGTATAATGCATTTATCAGTGCCAGGACATCGAGATAAGAAATTGGCAAGTCAAATGCCTCGATCCTTTCTTTGTGATTAAATACTCATATGCAACATCACATTATTTTTCATTAGTATACCAAGATAAACTTTTGTATTTGAGTAATGCAAAGCAATTAATCATAGAATTGTAGATAGGGCTCCAAACCTGGTCATTATACCAGAGAATATATCAGTTGTTAGGCAACACACCAAAGTGGCACTGTCGGTTACATCTGCTCGGCTCTATCAGTGGCTCAGGGATGGGGAACAACCATGTGTTATTACGACAATAATAACCCAAGCTCAAAATGGTACCAGAACTGAGAGATTAGGGGGCGACACGGCGCAGTGGTTAGCACTGCTGCCTCGCAGTGCCGAGGACCCGGGTCACTGTCCATGTGGAATTTGCACATTCTCCCCGAGTCTGGGTGGGTCTCACCCCACAACCCAAAAAGATGCGCTGGGTAGGTGAATTGGTCACGCTAAACTGCCCCTTAATTAGAAAAAATAATTGGGTATAAATTTATATTAAAACAAAGAACGGAGAGATTAGAACGTCTGGGAAAGACTGAACTAGTTTGGGTCATTGTTATTTTGGAAAGGTGAGAGGAAAGAAGGCTTTAAAATTATAAATTATTTGTAGATGTGGAGAGTGCATTTCCACTTGTGGAAAATCCAGAAGTAGCAACCATAAATACAAGATAGTTACTAATAAACTGAATGGTTAGGATCTGCAATGCACTGCCTGAGAGTGTGGTGGAGGCAGATTCAATTATGGCTTTCAAAAGAGAACTGGATCATTATGTGTAGACAAAAAAGGGTGCTGGGGTGGAGGGGGGGGGGGGGGGGGCTCATGCCAAAAGTGGGATGGGTCCTCCCTCTTGCAGGGAACCAGCATGGGGACAACAGACCAATGGCTTTGTTCTGTTGAGTAACCATGCTGCAATTCTATGCAACACCAACATTAAACAGTCCCTCACCATTTAAAAAGTATTCTGCTTTTCTCATTCTTCTGTAATTTTCCCCCACATCATGCAAGCTTGGATTACGCTTGAACCCCTCGTCTAAGTCACTACTGCATTGATCCTTACAGCAACTCATAAGTAACAGCTTGCCAACCTGAAAATTATTTATTCCCGTTGTTTCTCCTTTAACCAATCCTCAATTCCAATAACATATTACGCCCAACCCCATGCCCCATTCTCCGACTGAACAACCTTTTTTGTAGCATTTTATCAGACCTCTTTTGAAAAGCCATTTGCTGCTTCCTCTTTATCCATCCTGCAGTATCAATCCTCAAAAAAACTCCAATAGGTTTATCAAACACTTTCATAAAACCATGCTGACTGCCTAATGACATGGTTTTCAAAGTGCTCTATACCACTTACTGAGTTATATTTTCAGCGTTGTTCTTGCAACTGTTGCCAGGCTAACTCTTTTCCTCCTTTCTTGAACAATGGAATTACCTCCCAACTCAAGGGGGTTATTCCATGTTCTAGGGAATTTTGGAAGATTGCAACCAATGCATCCACTATCACTGCAGCCATCTTTTTTAGAACACTGGGATGTGGTCCCTGAGGTCCAGTGGATTTGGTGGCTTATAGACCCATTAATTGCTCCAATACCTTTTTTACCTAACATTAATGACTTCATGTTCCTCACTCTCATTGTACCCTAGGTTCCACACTATTTTATATGGTTTTGTGTCTTCTACTGTGCCAAAAGATAGAAATATTTGTTAATTGCTCTGCCATTTCTTTTTACCCCATTATAATTTCTCATGCCTTAACCTTAACTTCTAAGGGATCCACATTTACACCCCTGCCCTTCCTTTTTACACACCAGTCGAAGCCCTTGTAATTAGTTTTTATACTCCTAGCAAGATTACAGTTTTATTTTCCCCCTCTATCAATTTTTTGTTCATCCTTCACTGGTTTCCAAAAACACTCTCAATTCTGACACTTACTGCTTTATTGGGGGGGGGGGAATATTAGAAACCTCTAAATCTAATACTATCCGTGATCCCTTTAATCAACCACAGACGGATCATTTTTCCATGGAGTTTTGATTTTTCAATGGACTTGAGATTTGTGAAATATTGCTTGAAATATTCACTAATGCTTACTCACTGTGAATAACCTTCAACAAAGTTTCCCAGTCTAACCCAGCCATCTTGACCCTGATTCTTCTGTGATTGGCTTTATCAGAGTTCAAAACTCTGATTTTGACCTAAGTACATCACTCTTGAATTCAATGTAACAATCTATTACATTATAATCGCTCCTCCCTGGGGATTCTACACTATGAGATTGAAAGATTAAGAAAAAAAGACTCAGATTCGAATGTGGCTGGGTTATTCTCATCAAGTTTTAAAGGGGTGACAAAGGAAAGATGATTTCTCCTGAGCGGAGCATCAGTGATGAGAAGGCATAATTTCACCGAGTGAATGAGGAGTGGGACTAGGAGATACTGCAGTACACAAAGCTATGTGGAACGTGGAACCCTTGCTGATGGGAGCAGCTAAAGCAGAGACTTTTCCTAAATTCAAAAAGTTCATAAACTTGTAAAACACTGCAGGTTTTATGAGCCTTCTGGGCTGCAAATATCCATGGTTCCCTGTGTGCACTTAAGCAGGATTGAGGCTGGCAATCCCCCAAATAGCGAGTGGGATACATGTCTTTCATAAAAGGAGCATTCTCAATGAAGGGTGGGTGGGAAAGGGAGAGACACTGATATACCTACATGTATATCAGAAGAGTGGACAATAAACTGACTGGGTGTTATGGAGAAGCCCAGCAATTTATTGTTGTTCAGAAAGCATCATCTTCTCCACTTCCAGGATATTCTATATAGCACGGCAAATTTGGTCTTCTACAGAGTAATTAAAACTGCTTTGGGTCACAAAGGTTTTGTGACTTGGTCCAAGGAACCCACCAAAAACAAAGCAGCTTCATTTTAGGCTCATTGTACAGCAAACACATTTCAAGTCTTCTTCATATTTTGTATTTTAGTGATCACTGTCTTTTTCAAAAAGACAACTGCATATGGTCAATCTTTTTTTAAGCAAAAAAAAACCTCTTTGCTTTTGTTTCCTCTGCCACATTCCAGAGCGGGAAGAGAAATTAAGAAGCACTGCAGTTACAGCATTAAACTTCCACTCCTCAATCCAAAGTTCAAATCCGATGCGTAGAGACTTTGTTCAAACTTCAACAACTCAACAAATATCAATTCAGTGGGCAGATGTTGCCCTATCCCAGGTGGGTGCACTTTATTGACACAAAAGATTGATAAATTGTGAAATAAGAGTATTAAGGAATCTGGCACCACAACAGGGAATTGGAGTTATGAACCAGATCAATCATGACCTAATGGTAGAGCAGGTTCGAGGGGCCGAGGCCACCACTCCGTTCCTATTTACTACAACTTCTCAAGTTGGCAATACACTGCGGTGATTGGCATTATGAATAGCTGAGACAGAACGTAGGCAGCTTTACTCTACAGCTACGCTAGTGTCAACAGACGCCGACTCCTGCATCTCATGCATCCAACACAGAAACCCTAAATGAGGGGAGCAGCAGAGAAGCCTTAGTTTTTTTTAAAAAAGTGGTCCACCTGGGGCTGGTTTAGCACAGGGCTAAATCGCTGGCTTTGAAAGCAGACCAAGGCAGGCCAGCAGCACGGTTCAATTCCCGTACCAGCCTCCCCGAACAGGCGCCGGAATGTGGCGACTAGGGGCTTTTCACAGTAACTTCATTTGAAGCCTACTTGTGACAATAAGCGATTTTCATTTCATTTTCACCTGGCCAGCAGCCTTAGGAAATCCAGGGAGATAATTGCGTGGGTGGTGCCAGCTGTAAAATGCCAGTGCGCCAGCAGCCACCAGTTCCCACACGACACCCAAAACCAACACAAAAGCAGGCTAAAACTGACTTGTGCTGTCCTTGACCTCAACACCGACACTGAATGCAAGAACCAGTGATGTGGGGGTGTGAGAGTCCCAGTCCCTTGTGCACATGTGCCTCATCTTGTTCAACACTAAAATTCCCGAAAGGAGAAAAGACGCAGTTTTTCACTACACACCGACTGGAGTTGATCACTCTCTGTTCAGTGGGCTTTTGAGAAATTTTAACCCTTAAAATTTGCCTTTTACAACAAAGCAATCAAACTCCAGCAAACTGAAATCCAGTTCACATTTAAGGAGACAGATAGATAGCTGATTAACATAAATAAACGTAGCATTGTATGAAAGTTTGGACAAGGTTTCTGAATAACAATTACTGCGCAAAAGCTGGTTTCATATTTACAGTGAGTAGAAAATGGGAATTTAATTCCTCAAAATAAACTCCAGAACATCCCAAAATGATCAGAAATTGTACCGACTGCACCTCACTACAATTAAAACTTCACGGAATATTCAATGAATGTAACTTTTAAAAAATAAGTCACATTTTTTGACAGCTTCTAGATGTAACAAAGGCACATCAGAGAAATAATTAAATTGCAGTTTTTATAACCTCAGGATGTCCCAAAATGCTTTATAGCCACTTTTGAGAAAGCACAGCAGCCAATTTGCCTGCAGTAAGGTCCCCCACATTACAATGATGAGAAGAGCTACTTAATACTTTCGGCTTTTAAGTAATCCAAGAGGCAAATATTGTACAGGCCACCTTATCTTTGCACTTCTTCAAAGGGATCAGGTAATTTTTAAACAGACATGCCACAATGGGCAGCATGGTGGCACAGTAGTTAGCACTGCTCCCTCAGTTCCAGGGACCCGGGTTCAATTCCGGCCTCGGGTGACTCTGTGTGCAGTTCGCACTTTCTCCCCGTGTCTGCGTGGGTTTGGGCTCCGGTTTCCTCCCACAATCCAAAGATGTGCAGGTTAGGTAGATTGGCCATGCTAAATTGCCCCTTAGTGACCAAAGGGTTAGGTGGGGATATGTGGGGTGCAAGGATGGGGTGGAGGCATAGGCTTAAGTAGGGTGCTCTTTCCAAGGGGCGGTTCTAATTCAGAGCGCCAAATGGCCTCCTTCTGCACTGTAAATTCTATTATCTGAGAGACTACACTGATGTGTCAGCATGGGATTTGTGCCCCAGCCCCGGGAGTGAGAGCTTCTGACTTAAAAGCTAAGAGTGTGACACAGTGAGCCACAATTAACATCCAAGATTTGGATTGTTAGAGCTGATTGATCATTGAATTTTGCCAAATCTACATAAGCTTTAGGTTTATGTACCCAGTACCCATTACAGTGTTTTCTGACTCCCAAAGGTCTGTAATAAAGCAGCCAAGAGTTAATACACTGCCCCCCAGGTTAAAAATCTTAAAAGAGCAATAGAAAACAGTACGACCACACCCAGCATACCATGTTACCCTGTTATAAAATCAGGCTGCACACCATCCCAAGGTTCAAACTCATCACTCGCAGAAAGCTGTGGATGGAGAAATTTCCCAGATTTTTCACACCAGTGTCCTTCCAGATTACCATAAAATTACTAACGCAAAATGGACAGCCAATGCTTAATGCAGAAAAACGAAAAACAAATGCCCCTGTCACAGTCCCGAGAAATACGCTGGGACCGGAGCATGGGAGGAGTACATTTACATGGATGAGCGTATTGCTGATTTTAGATAACTGATGGCAAACTTGTTGGAAATATTCCAAATATGCACTATGTCTGTGAACTATGTTCTGGTACTTCAGGATCCTGGAGACTGTCTCAGCTCTGTAGGCCTGTAGCCATCTAAGATGGCCACCTGCAAAGGACCATGGAATTATGGCCAACCCAGGACTCAGACAGATACAGAGCCTGTGTGTATCTGAAACACAAGTAACCAGGCCTGATCGAAACCCCCGCACGTTTGCATTTCAATGGCCCATTTTCCCAGGACAATAGAACTCCAATCAAGCAACCGGTACAGCCCCAGGCTGATCGGTGCCACTCCCCTTACTCAGAAAGCACAACTGCCAAGGTCAATGACCTCTAAGGACCCGCCCAGCTACCAAGGCATCCGCCTCTTTAATGGCCGAAATCGGAGTGATCAGAGCCCTGTCAAACTATTGGGTCCAAGGTTAAGGACCACCCCAAAGAGCGCGAAATCCCAGAGGGATAAAAGAGGACACAGCCATGTGTTCTGTCTCTTTTAGATCCGGCCTGTGCCAGCAAACTGTAGGAAAAGCCAACCAAGTTCAAGACCAACGATCGCTACCTGACAGTTGAGCCCAGCAGAGACAGAGCCACTTTCTTCGATACAGCGAAATTGAAATCCAGATAAAGGCCTTATCCATTTGCGCAGTGCTGGTCGCCCTGAAGTTAAGTATAGGTTATTGTAGCTGATAGGTGTAGTTTAACTCGTAGTAGATATTGTTTTTGCATGTCGAGGTAACTCTTGTGTATGTAAATAAGCCATCTTTTGAACTACCTAACTGGTTGTGTGCTCATTTGATCGATATGAGGGAAGGCTTGTGGCTCACCAACATTATCATTAATATTAGCAAATGTATTGGCAACGCTGTTGGGACCGAAAACAAGCAACAGGCCTGGCAGACATAATGTGAAACACACAGCCAGTACCCGGATAGCTCAGTAAGTCTACCCAGCAGGAAGTGGAGCCACACAGCGCAGATTTGACCATGGCCTGTGCCGGATTAGCAGATACAGCAGTAACTTGCATTTATAGAGCACCTTTAACGTGGTAAAACATTCCAAAGCACTGCACAACAGTAAATTGACACCAAGCCTCAAAAGAGATATTAAGCCAGCGAAACAAATGCTTGGTCTAAAAACGAGGTATTAAGGAGCTCCTCCAAAGCGAAGAGGCAGATAGAGAGGGTTGGGAAGCAGGGATTTCCAAGTGATGTTCAACATGGAGGAGTACAGATTCATCAGCCCATGGTGGATGGTACGTGGTAATCAGGTTTCTTTAACCTGTAGCCATGAGACTTCATGGGATCCAGAGTTGGCGTTGAAGATACCGAGGGCAACTCCCTACCGACCGTACACCACTGTGCCACCACTTCTGTTGGGTCTGTCCTGCTGGTGAGACAAGACATACCCAGGAATGGTGATAGTGAAGACATGATCTGGAAGGTATAATTCTGTGAGTATGACTTTGTCAGGGTGCTGTGTGACTAGTCTGCGAGACAGCTCTCCCATTTTGGCAGCAGGGATGAGTCTTTGTTGTTTCCGGTGCCTGGGTCGATGCCGGGTGTCCGTCCGGTTTCATTCCTTTTTTGTGTTTTTGTAGCAGTTGAATACAACAGAGTGGCTTGCTAGGCCATTTGCGAGTCGACCACATTGCTGAGAGTCACGTGTAGGCCAGACCAGGTAAGGATGGGTTTTTATGATAATTGACAATGGTTTCATGGTCACCTTTAGACTTTAAATTCCAAATATTTAATTGAGTTTAAATTCCACCATCTGCCGTGGTGAGATTCGAACCCAGAACCCTGAGGATTACTAGTCCAGCAACAATATCACGAAGCCACTGCCTCTCCATTTGCCTCTTGAGCAAAGTACTGGGGATGCAGTGTGCGTGCAAAAGCACATCCCAGGACACAGCCAAGACCTTCAGAATGATATATTGTCGAAAAATAATTCTCTCACCAAATAAAGAAGAGCCAACACAGGTCGGCAAAATGCAGGCCTGTGAATAACCAAGTAACTAATGGAAAAATAAACTGTAGCCCCTTGGGGAACGGTAGCACAGAGGTTAGCACTGTTGCTTCACAGCACCAGGGTCCCAGGTTCGATTCCCGGCTTGGGTCAAGGTCTGTGTGGAGTCTGCACGTTCTCCCTGTGTCTGCGTGGGTTTCCTCCGGGTGTTCCGGTTTCCTCCCACAAGTCCCGAAAGATGTGCTGTTAGGTAATTTGAACATTCTGAATTCTCCCTGTGTACCCGAACAGGCGCCGGAGTGTGACGACTAGGGGCTTTTCACAGTAACTTCATTGTCGTGTTAATGTAAGCCTACTTGTGACAATAATAAAGATTATTATTATTAAAGGTAATGGACAGAAGATTTAGAGAGGATTTGAGGAAAACCGATTTACCCAGAGGGTGGTCGAACTCACGGCCTGAGAGGGTGGTAAAGGCGGGAACCCTCACAATGTTTAAGAAGCATTTAGATGAGTACTTGAAACGCCTTCGCATACAAGACAAGCCTAGTTGTGACACTAATAAAGATTATTATCTCTAGGAAGCTAAATTCAGGGAAAACTGAATTTCTAATCATGTCGACTGGTGCAGCATTTGCATATACAGTTCGCCTGTCCTTTGGTTTCTTCACTTCACCGATTACCAATCTCCTTTTGGCTTTTGTATAACAAAAACATTTGTCATTTAGTCTTTCCTGTCGTGTCCCAGTCATAGGCCTAGCCTTTGTTCTTCCTCTCTTCTTTCACTTGTTCAAGACCTATTACATTTCATCTTTCCTCAGTCTTGAAACATTAACTGAGTCTCTCTCCCCACAGGTGCTGCCTGATTTGATGGCACTTCCAGCATTTTCCTTTCTGCTCATCCTTCAACCAGAAATCCTGTTTCTCAAACAAGGCCCAGTATCATCATCAGAAACGCACAAGTTCCCCTCGTCTGGGATCTCAACCAGCAAAACTATTTCCACACTGTCTTAATTTTAACAGAAAAAAAGTTACCCAAATCATAAAACAACCTGTATTTATATAGCATCATAATGTAATTAAGGTGTTTCACTGGCACTATTTGATAAAATTTGACAAGGAGCCTCATATGCATCAGGAAGTTACCCAAAACATGGTCAAAGAGATAGATTTTAAGGAATGTTGTTACGAAAGAGAGAGGAGAGGTGGTTAGGAAGGAGGTAAAGTGGCAAAGGATTTGCTTCCACTCTGGTTTTATGGATCCGGAGATGGTGGATAAGTCCAGTTTGTGATCTGCAGACTTTGAGGCATGTGGTGCCTTGAAGATTTGGAGGCTTGTGCGCTCATCTCCAACACCTCACCTTCACCCTCGCCTGAGGAAACCTCAAATCTGCAACCACGACACTGATTGCTAATCAAAGTCCTTGACTCTGCTCCTCAACACCCTGCCCGCCACAGTCTCAGCACTAGCCCAGTCCAGAGCAAAGTTGGAAAAAGCCATTCAATAACTGAAAAATAATCCTCCGCAAACTCACCAGCACAAGGTGGGGTGCAAAAACCACAGTGCAGCATACCTCCGGTCTTCTTGACAGCTGAGTAAAGCAAGTAGTCCCAGATGACCATAAGCTGCTTTCCCCCTTTGGGGGAGGGGAAGCTGACTGGTGGTGATTTAACCAGAGGATCACCACGCCTCAGGCGAGGGGTATGGTTGAGAAGAATAACCTCATGAATAACCTCAGCCGGTACGAGAATTGAACCAATGCTGTTGGCCTCGCTCTGCACCACAAACCAACTGTCCAGCCAACTGTGCTAAACCCCCTAGCTGAGTATTGTGCACCCAGCTGGGCCACAAGTTCATCACACAAACTCACTGGCATACAGCTTCACTCAATGATGGGGATAATCGCTGGAACACAGAGATCAACCAGTCCTCTTAAACATCATCGCAGCAACGTAAGCTTTGCCAATTCATAGAGACATTGAAGAAGCACTCCACCCCCCCACTCCTCCTCACCTCACCCATTGCTCAACAAAAGCCTCTCTGGACACAAACCGAGGGTCTCCAACTTCATAACACTGACAAAACCTGGAGGAAGATTTGGGCAGAAAACACCTTGCCAATAAACACACCGTCTCTGGCCCAACATTTCGACCAACAGATTTCAATCTCCCCTGGAGTGTGCAGCCAACCCTCAATAGAGGGCTGACTGGGCATTGCCCCTGCGGCCATGAGGCACCTTGAAACCTCACCTCAGCTGTCATTGCGGAAACCCTGACCACACCGGGGTGCCCATGATACCATCTTATCCCCGCCTGAAGTTTGAGGGTGACGTCCCGGAATTACAAACTGCTGTCCAGCGGGGCATTGGATATGTTCGGGAACTTAAAAAATCAATGATCGTAGGCATGCTGCACTTCACGGACGAGCGGGAGCGAGGGGCGGGCGGGGAGCGGGGGCGGGCGGGGAGCGGGGGGCGGCGGGGAGCGGGGGGGCGGGCGGGGAGCGGGGGCGGCGGGCTGGGAGCGGGGGGGCGGGCGGGGAGCGGGAGCGAGGGGCGGGCGGGGAGCGGGAGCGAGGGGCGGGCGAGAGCGGGAGCGAGGGGCGGGCGGAGAGCGGGAGCGAGGGGCGGGCGGAGAGCGGGAGCGAGGGGCGGGCGGAGAGCGGGAGCGAGGGGCGGGCGGAGAGCGGGAGCGAGGGGCGGGCGAGAGCGGGAGCGAGGGGCGGGCGGAGAGCGGGAGCGAGGGGCGGGCGGAGAGCGGGAGCGAGGGGCGGGCGGAGAGCGGGAGCGAGGGGCGGGCGGAGAGCGGAGCGCGGGGCGGGCGGAGAGCGGGAGCGAGGGGCGGGCGGAGAGCGGGAGCGAGGGGCGGGCGGAGAGCGGGAGCGAGGGGCGGGCGGAGAGCGGGAGCGAGGGGCGGGCGGAAGGAGCAGGGAGCGAGGGAGCGGGCGGAGAGCGGGAGCGAGGGGCGGGGCGGAGAGCGGGAAGCGAGGGGCGGGCGAGAGCGGAGCGAGGGGCGGGCGGGAGAGCGGGAGCGAGGGGCGGGCGGGAGAGCGGGAGCGAGGGGCGGGCGGAGAGCGGGAGCGAGGGGCGGGCGGAGAGCGGGAGCGAGGGGCGGCGAGAGCGGGAGCGAGGGGCGGGCGGAGAGCGGGAGCGAGGGGCGGCGGAGAGCGGGAGCGAGGGGGCGGGCGGAGAGCGGGAGCGAGGGGCGGGCGGAGAGCGGGAGCGAGGGCGGGCGGAGAGCGGGAGCGAGGGGCGGGCGGAGAGCGGGAGCGAGGGGCGGGCGGAGAGCGGGAGCGAGGGCGGGCGGAGAGCGGGAGCGAGGGGCGGGCGGAGAGCGGGAGCGAGGGGGCGGGCGGAGAGCGGGAGCGAGGGGCGGGCGGAGAGCGGGAGCGAGGGCGGGCGGAGAGCGGGAGCGAGGGGCGGGCGGAGAGCGGGAGCGAGGGGCGGGCGGAGAGCGGGAGCGAGGGGCGGGCGGAGAGCGGGAGCGAGGGGCGGGCGGAGAGCGGGAGCGAGGGCGGGCGGAGAGCGGAGAGCGAGGGGCGGGCGGAGAGCGGGAAGCGAGGGGCGGGCGGGAGAGCGGGAGCGAGGGGCGGGCGGGAGAGCGGGAGCGAGGGGCGGGCGGAGAGCGGGAGCGAGGGGCGGGCGGAGAGCGGGAGCGAGGGGCGGGCGGAGAGCGGGAGCGAGGGGCGGGCGGGAGAGTCGAGAGCGAGGGGCGGGCGGAGAGCGGGAGCGAGGGGCGGGCGGAGAGCGGGGAGCGAGGGGCGGGCGGAGAGCGGGAGCGAGGGGCGGGCGGAGAGCGGGAGCGAGGGGCGGGCGGAGAGCGGGAGCGAGGGGCGGGCGGAGAGCGGGAGCGAGGGGCGGGCGGAGAGCGGGAGGCGAGCGGAGAGCGGGAGCGAGCGGAGAGCGGAGCGAGCGGAGAGCGGGGAGCGAGCGGTTGAGAGCGGGAGCGAGCGGAGAGCGGGAGCGAGCGGGAGCGAGCGGAGAGCGGAGGAGCGGGAGCGAGGGGCGGGCGGAGAGCGGGAGCGAGGGGCGGGCGGAGAGCGGGAGCGAGGGGCGGGCGAGAGCGGGAGCGAGGGGCGGGCGGGGAGAGCGGGAGCGAGGGGCGGGCGGAGAGCGGGAGCGAGGGGCGGGCGGAGAGCGGGAGCGAGGGGCGGGCGGAGAGCGGGAGCGAGGGGCGGGCGGAGAGCGGGAGCGAGGGGCGGGCGGAGAGCGCGAGCGAGGGGCGGGCGGAGAGCGCGAGCGAGGGGCGGCGGAGAGCGGGAGCGAGGGGCGGGCGGAGAGCGGGAGCGAGGGGCGGGCGGAGAGCGGGGAGCGAGGGGCGGCGGAGAGCGGGAGCGAGGGGCGGGCGGAGAGCTGGAGCGAGGGGCGGGCGGAGAGCGGGAGCGAGGGGCGGGCGGAGAGCGGGAGCGAGGGGCGGGCGGAGAGCGGGAGCGAGGGGCGGGCGGAGAGCGCGGAGCGAGGGGCGGGCGGAGAGCGGGAGCGAGGGGCGGGCGGAGAGCGGGAGCGGGCGGAGAGAGGGAGCGAGCGGAGAGAGGGAGCGAGCGGAGAGCGGGAGCGAGCGGAGAGCGGGAGCGAGCGGAGAGCGGGAGCGAGCGGAGAGCGGGGAGCGAGCGGAGAGCGGGAGCGAGCGGAGAGCGGGGAGCGAGCGGAGAGAGGCGGGAGCGAGCGGGAGAGCGGGAGCGAGCGGAGAGCGGGAGCGAGCGGGAGCGGCGGAGGGCGGGCGGGAGAGCGGAAGCGAGGCGGAGAGCGGGAGCGAGGGGCGGGCGGAGAGCGGGAGCGAGGGGGCGGGCGGAGAGCGGGAGCGAGGGGCGGGCGGAGAGCGGGAGCGAGGGCGGGCGGAGAGCGGGAGCGAGGGCGGGCGGAGAGCGGGAGCGAGGGGCGGCGGAGAGCGGAGCGAGGGGCGGGCGGAGAGCGGGAGCGAGGGGCGAGCGGAGAGCGGGAGGCGGGCGGAGAGCGGGAGCGAGGGGCGGGCGGAGAGCGGGAGCGAGGGGGCGGGCGGAGAGGCGGGAGCGAGGGGCGGGCGGAGAGCGGGAGCGAGGGGCGGGCGGAGAGCGGGAGCGAGGGGCGGGCGGAGAGCGGGAGCGAGGGCGGGCGGAGAGCGGGAGCGAGGGGCGGGCGGAGAGCGGGAGCGAGGGGCGGGCGGAGAGCGGGAGCGAGGGGCGGGCGGAGAGCGGGAGCGAAGGGGCGGGCGGAGAGCGGGAGCGAGGGGGCGGGGCGGGAGAGCGGGAGCGAGGGGCGGGCGGAGAGCGGGAGCGTAGGGGCGGGCGGAGAGCGGGAGCGAGGGGGCGGGCGGAGAGCGGGAGCGAGGGGCGGGCGGAGAGCGGGAGCGAGGGGCGGGCGAGAGCGGGAGCGAGGGGCGGGCGGAGAGCGGGAGCGAGGGCGGGCGGAGAGCGGGAGCGAGGGGCGGGCGGAGAGCGGGGAGCGAGGGGCGGGCGGAGAGCGGGAGCGAGGGGCGGGCGTGAGAGCGGGAGCGAGGGGCGGGCGGAGAGCGGGGAGCGAGGGGCGGGCGGAGAGCGGGAGCGAGGGGCGGCGGAGAGCGGGAGCGAGGGGCGGGCGGAGAGCGGGAGCGAGGGGCGGGCGGAGAGCGGAGCGAGGGGCGGGCGGAGAGCGGGAGCGAGGGCGGGCGGGAAGAGCGGGAGCGAGGGGCGGGCGGAGAGCGGGAGCGAGGGGCGGGCGGAGAGCGGGAGCGAGGGACGGGCGGAGAGCGCGAGCGAGGGGCGGGCGGAGAGCGCGAGCGAGGGGCGGGCGGAGAGCGCGAGCGAGGGGCGGGCGGAGAGCGCGAGCGAGGGGCGGGCGGAGAGCGGGAGCGAGGGGCGGGCGGAGAGCGGGAGCGAGGGGCGGGCGGAGAGCGGGAGCGAGGGGCGGGCGGAGAGCGGGAGCGAGGGGCGGGCGGAGAGCGGAGCGAGGCGAGGGGGGGCGGTCGGAGAGCGGGAGCGAGGGGCGGGCGGAGAGCGGGAGCGAGGGGCGGGCGGAGAGCGGGAGCGAGGGGGCGGGCGGAGAGCGGGAGCGAGGGGCGGGCGGAGAGCGGGAGCGAGGGGCGGGCGGAGAGAGCGGGAGCGAGGGGCGGGCGGAGAGAGGGAGCGAGCGGAGAGAGGGAGCGAGCGGAGAGCGGGAGCGAGCGGAGAGCGGGAGCGAGCGGAGAGCGGGAGCGAGCGGAGAGCGGGAGCGAGCGGGAGAGCGGGAGCGAGCGGAGAGCGGGAGCGAGCGGGAGCGAGCGGAAGCGAGCGGAGAGCGGGAGCGAGGGGGCGGGGCGGAGAGCGGGAGCGAGGGGCGGGCGGAGAGCGGGAGCGAGGGGCGGGGCGGAGAGCGGGAGCGAGGGGCGGCGGAGAGCGGGAGCGAGGGGCGGGCGGAGAGCGGGAGCGAGGGGCGGGCGGAGAGCGGGAGCGAGGGGCGGGCGGAGAGCGGGAGCGAGGGGCGGGCGGAGAGCGGGAGCGAGGGGCGAGCGGAGAGCGGGAGGCGGGCGGAGAGCCGGAGCGAGGGGCGGGCGGAGAGCGGGAGCGAGGGGCGGGCGGAGAGCGGGAGCGAGGGGCGGGCGGAGAGCGGGAGCGAGGGGGCGGGCGGAGAGCGGGAGCGAGGGCGGGCGGAGAGCGGGAGCGAGGGGCGGGCGGAGAGCGGGAGCGAGGGGCGGGGCGGAGAGCGGGAGCGAGGGGCGGGCGGAGAGCGGGAGCGAGGGGCGGGCGGGAGAGCGGGAGCGAGGGGCGGGCGGAGAGCGGGAGCGAGGGGCGGGCGGAGAGCGGGAGCGAGGGGCGGGCGGAGAGCGGGAGCGAGGGGCGGGCGAGAGCGGGAGCGAGGGGCGGGCGGGAGAGCGGGAGCGAGGGGCGGGCGGAGAGCGGGAGCGAGGGGCGGGCGGAGAGCGGGAGCGAGGGCGGGCGGAGAGCGGGAGCGAGGGGCGGCGGAGAGCGGGAGCTGAGGGGCAGGGCGGAGAGCGGGAGCGAGGGGCGGGCGGAGAGCGGGAGCGAGGGGCGGGCGGAGAGCGGGAGCGAGGGGCGGGCGGAGAGCGGGAGCGAGGGGCGGGCGGAGAGCGGGAGCGAGGGGCGGGCGGAGAGCGGGAGCGAGGGGCGGGCGGAGAGCGGGAGCGAGGGCGGGCGGAGAGCGGGAGCGAGGGGGCGGGCGGAGAGCGGGAGCGAGGGGCGGGGCGGAGAGGCGGGAGCGAGGGGCGGGCGAGAGCGGGGAGCGAGGGGGCGGGGCGGAGAGCGGGAGCGAGGGCGGGCGGAGAGCGGGAGCGAGGGGCGGGCGGAGAGCGGGAGCGAGGGGCGGGCGGAGAGCGGGAGCGAGGGCGGGCGGAGAGCGGGAGCGAGGGGCGGGCGGAGAGCGGGAGCGAGGGGGCGGGCGGAGAGCGGGAGCGAGGGGCGGGCGGAGAGCGGGAGCGAGGGGCGGGCGGTGAGAGCGGGAGCGAGGGGCGGGCGGAGAGCGGGAGCGAGGGGCGGGCGGAGAGCGGGAGCGAGGGGCGGGCGGAGAGCGGGAGCGAGGGGCGGGCGGAGAGCGGGAGCGAGGGGCGGGCGGAGAGCGGAGCGAGGGGCGGGCGGAGAGCGGGAGCGAGGGGCGGGCGGAGAGCGGGAGCGAGGGGCGGGCGGAGAGCGGGAGCGAGGGGCGGGCGGAGAGCGGGAGCGAGGGGCGGCCGGAGTGCGGGAGCGAGGGGCGGCCGGAGAGCGGGAGCGAGGGGCGGCCGGAGAGCGGGAGCGAGGGGCGGCCGGAGGAGAGGAGCGAGGGGCGCGGAGAGCGGGAGCGAGGGGCGGCCGGAGAGCGGGAGCGAGGGGCGGCCGGAGAGCGGGAGCGAGGGGCGGCCGAGAGCGGGAGCGAGGGGCGGCGGAGAGCGGGGAGCGAGGGGGCGGCCGGAGAGCGGGAGCGAGGGGCGGCCGGAGAGCGGGAGCGAGGGGCGGCCGGAGAGCGGGAGCGAGGGGCGGCCGGAGAGCGGGAGCGAGGGGCGGCCGGGAGAGCGGGAGCGAGGGGGCGGCCGGAGAGCGGGAGCGAGGGGCGGCCGGAGAGCGGGAGCGAGGGGCGGCCGGAGAGCGGAGCGAGGGGCGGCCGGGAGAGCGGGAGCGAGGGGCGGCCGGAGAGCGGGAGCGAGGGGCGGCCGGAGAGCGGGAGCGAGGGGCGGCCGGAGAGCGGGAGCGAGGGGCGGCCGGAGAGCGGGAGCGAGGGGCGGCCGGAGAGGCGGAGCGAGGGGCGGCCGGAGAGCGGGAGCGAGGGGCGGCCGGAGAGCGGGAGCGAGGGGCGGCCGGAGAGCGGGAGCGAGGGGCGGCCGGAGAGCGGGAGCGAGGGGCGGCCGGAGAGCGGGAGCGAGGGGCGGCCGGAGAGCGGGAGCGAGGGGCGGCCGGAGAGCGGGAGCGAGGGGGCGGCCGGAGGAGCGGGAGCGAGGGGGCGGCCGGAGAGCGGGAGCGAGGGGCGGCCGGAGAGCGGGAGCGAGGGGCGGCCGGGAGAGCGGGAGCGAGGGGCGGCCGGAGAGCGGGAGCGAGGGGCGGCCGGAGAGCGGGAGCGAGGGGCGGCCGGATGAGCGGGAGCGAGGGGCGGCCGGAGAGCGGGAGCGAGGGGCGGCCGGAGAGCGGGAGCGAGGGGCGGCCGGAGAGCGGGAGCGAGGGGGCGGCCGGAGAGCGGGAGCGAGGGGCGGCCGGGAGAGCGGGAGCGAGGGCGGCCGGAGAGCGGGAGCGGAGGGTGGACTGGTAGAGGGAGTGAGGGTGGAGTGGTAGAGGGAGCGAGGGTGGAGTGCTAGAGGGAGCGAGGGTGGAGTGGTAGAGTGTAGCCACCTAAGTTGGCCAACTCCCGATTTAAAATGGCGAACGGCAAATGCTGAAGGTAAATTCAGCCAACACAGGCAGAAACCAACAGGTGCAGGTTTGCTGTGTATTTAACTCTGCAAAAGCCCAGACTTCATCGATACCAGCGATGTTATTATCAGCATAATAATGTAGCAGCCATCTACATACTAATGAGCAATCCCCGGGAACAATAGCAACATTTGGGACACCCAAAACTAAGCCAGACTCCCCGGCGCCAGCACAAAAGAGGTTAACGAACACCTCAAGACCGCCCATCGATCAGGGAACCGCCCCAGTATTGGAGAAATCGAACCAAGCGATTGGAACAAAGTCCAATCACCTGGAACCAGGTACAGGGTCCGCCCCGAAAGGCGGGAAGCCCATGGGGATTACAAAGTTACGCCCCAAGTTCAAATCGGCCCTCTTCTTCTTGACCGGGTCACCAGCAACGCGGACCAACATTGACCGGTCCAGCGGCCACCGAGAGATCGTAAGTCTTAAGTCAATGCTCGCTACGAGACAGGTGCTCCTAGCTACCAATCCGTACCAACTTCGAATCCCGCAGACTCAGAACCCGAACGAAAGGCCATTTGTTCCCCTGACCTGGTGGGCCAGTCCGAAGCCAAGTACAGGCCTGTTAGTCGTTGAAGTAGCTTAGACATTGAATTTGCGCATGAGTAGCGATTACTGTGTATAATAAATGTGCTTTGATTCAAATCTTACTAATTGGTGTATTGAGTTACTTGATCATTACTCGAACTTGAACCTCCTGGCGGTATCATAAAGATACCTGGCAACTATAGAGCAAAGTTTATAAAACAGAGCCAAGTGAACCAACCAAAAGTTAGCAACAAGAGGGAGTGACGTGGAGGGGGAGGCGAGGGGGGGCCAGGGGGGGACCAGGGGAAAGGGGGGGACCAGGGGAGGGGACGGAGGGCCGGTGGGTGGGGCCGGAGGGCCGGGGGGGGGGGGTGGACGGAGGGCCGGGGGGGGACGGGGGACGGGGGGCGGGGGGGGGGCCGGAGGGCGGGGGGGGGGGGGAGACGGAGGGGTGGGGGGGAAGAGGAGGGGTGGGGGGAAGAGGAGGGGTGGGGGGAAGAGGAGGGGTGGGGGGGAAGAGGAGGGGTGGGGGGGAAGAGGAGGGGTGGGGGGGAAGAGGAGGGGTGGGGGGGAAGAGGAGGGGTGGGGGGGAAGAGGAGGGGTGGGGGGGGAAGAGGAGGGGTGGGGGGGAAGAGGAGGGGTGGGGGGGAAGAGGAGGGGTGGGGGGGAAGAGGAGGGGTGGGGGGGAAGAGGAGGGGTGGGGGGGAAGAGGAGGGGTGGGGGGGGAAGAGGAGGGGTGGGGGGGAAGAGGAGGGCCGGGGAGGGGGGGACGGAGGGCCGGGGAGGGGGGGACGGAGGGCCGGGGAGGGGGGGACAGAGGGCCGGGGGGGGGGGGGGCGGGGCCGGGGGACGGAGGGCCCGGGGGGGTGGGGGGGACGGAGGGCCGGGGGGGGACGGAGGGCCGGGGGGGGGGGACGGAGGGCCGGGGAGGGGGGGACGGAGGGCCGGGGGGGGGGCCGGGGCCGGGGGGGGGGGGGGACGGGACGGAGGGCCCGGGGGGGGGGGGGAACGGAGGGCCGGGGGGGGGGGAACGGAGGGCCGGGGGGAGGGGACGGAGGGCCGGGGGAGGGGACGGAGGGCCGGGGGAGGGGACGGAGGGCCGGGGGAGGGGACGGAGGGGTGGGGGAGGGGACGGAGGGCCGGGGGAGGGGACGGAGGGGTGGGGAGGGGACGGAGGGGTGGGGGAGGGGACGGAGGGGTGGGTTGAGGGTGGGGAGGGCACGGGGGGGGGGGAGAACGGAGGGAGGGGTGGGGGGTAGAGGAGGGGGGGGGAAGAGGAGGGGTGGCGGGGGGAAGAGGAGGGGTGGCGGGGGGAAGAGGAGGGGTGTGGGGGGAAGAGGAGGGGTGGGGGGTAGAGAAGGGGTGGGGGGGGAAGAGGAGGGGTGGGGGGGAAGAGGAGGGGTGGGGGGGAAGAGGAGGGGTGGGGGGGGAAGAGGAGGGGTGGGGGGGGGAAGAGGAGGGGTGGGGGGGAAGAGGAGGGGTGGGGGGAAGAGGAGGGGTGGGGGGGAAGAGGAGGGGTGGGGGGGAAGAGGAGGGGTGGGGGGGGAAGAGGAGGGGTGGGGGGGAAGAGGAGGGGTGGGGGGGAAGAGGAGGGGTGGGGGGGAAGAGGAGGGGTGGGGGGGAAGAGGAGGGGTGGGGGGGAAGAGGAGGGGTGGGGGGGAAGAGGAGGGGTGGGGGGGAAGAGGAGGGGTGGGGGGGGAAGAGGAGGGCTGGGGGGGAAGAGGAGGGCTGGGGGGGGGAAGAGGAGGGCTGGGGGGGAAGAGGAGGGCTGGGGGGGGGGAAGAGGAGGGCTGGGGGGGGAAGAGGAGGGCTGGGGGGGAAGAGGAGGGCTGGGGGGGGAAGAGGAGGGCTGGGGGGGGAAGAGGAGGGCTGGGGGGGGAAGAGGAGGGCTGGGGGGGGAAGAGGAGGGCTGGGGGGGGAAGAGGAGGGCTGGGGGGGGGAAGAGGAGGGGGGGGGGGAAGAGGAGGGGTGGGGGGAAGAGGAGGGGTGGGGGGGAAGAGGAGGGGTGGGGGGGGAAGAGGAGGGGTGGGGGGGAAGAGGAGGGGTGGGGGGGGAAGAGGAGGGGTGGGGGGGGGAAGAGGAGGGGTGGGGGGGGGAAGAGGAGGGGTGGGGGGGAGAGGAGGGGTGGGGGGGAAGAGGAGGGGTGGGGGGGGAAGAGGAGGGGTGGGGGGGGAAGAGGAGGGGTGGGGGGGGAAGAGGAGGGGTGGGGGGGAAGAGGAGGGATGGGGGGGGAAGAGGAGGGATGGGGGGGGAAGAGGAGGGATGGGGGGGGAAGAGGAGGGGTGGGGGGGAAGAGGAGGGGTGGGGGGGGAAGAGGAGGGGTGGGGGGGGGAAGAGGAGGGGTGGGGGGGGAAGAGGAGGGGTGGGGGGGAAGAGGAGGGGGTGGGGGGGGGAAGAGGAGGGGTGGGGGGGGAAGAGGAGGGGGGGACGGAGGGCCGGGGGAGGGGACGGAGGGCCGGGGGAGGGGACGGAGGGCCGGGGGAGGGGACGGAGGGCCGGGGGAGGGGACGGAGGGCCGGGGGAGGGGACGGAGGGCCGGGGGAGGGGGACGGAGGGCCGGGGGAGGGGCCGGAGGGCCGGGGGAGGGGACGGAGGGCCGGGGGAGGGGCCGGAGGGCCGGGGGAGGGGACGGAGGGCCGGGGGAGGGGACGGAGGGCCGGGGGAGGGGACGGAGGGCCGGGGGAGGGGACGGAGGGCCGGGGGAGGGGACGGAGGGCCCGGGGGAGGGGACGGAGGGCCGGGGGAGGGGACGGAGGGGTGGGGGAGGGGACGGAGGGGTGGGGGAGGGGACGGAGGGGTGGGGGAGGGGACGGAGGGGTGGGGGAGGGGACGGAGGGGTGGGGGAGGGGACGGAGGGGTGGGGGAGGGGACGGAGGGGTGGGTTGAGGGTGGGGAGGGCACGGGGGGGGGAGAGAACGGAGGGAGGGGTGGGGGTAGAGGAGGGGGGGGGTAGAGGAGGGGGGGGGTAGAGGAGGGGGGGTAGAGGAGGGGGTGTAGAGGAGGGGGGGGGGTAGAGGAGGGGGGGGAAGAGGAGCGGAGGGGGGAAGAGGAGCGGAGGGGGGAAGAGGAGCGGAGGGGGGAAGAGGAGCGGAGGGGGGGGAAGAGGAGCGGAGGGGGGGGAAGAGGAGCGGAGGGGGGGAAGAGGAGCGGAGGGGGGAAGAGGAGCGGAGGGGGGAAGAGGAGCGGAGGGGGAGAGAGGGGGGGTCAAGGGGGGGGTCTCAAGGGGGGGCTCAAGGGGGGGCTCAAGGAGGGGGCTCAAGGGGGGTGCTCAAGGGGGGGGCTCAAGGGGGGGCTCAAGGGGGGGGCTCAAGGGGGGGGCTCAAGGGGGGGGCTCAAGGGGGGGGCTCAAGGGGGGGCTCAAGGGGGGGGCTCAAGGGGGGGCTCAAGGGGGGGGCTCAAGTGGGGGGCTCAAGGGGGGGGCTCAAGGGGGGGGCTCAAGGGGGGGCTCAAGGGGGGGGCTCAAGGGGGGGGCTCAAGGGGGGGCTCAAGGGGGGGGCTCAAGGGGGGGGCTCAAGGGGGGGGCTCAAAGGGGGGCTCAAAGGGGGGCTCAAGGGGGGGGCTCAAGGGGGGGGCTCAAGGGGGGGGCTCAAGGGGGGGGCTCAAGGGGGGGGCTCAAGGGGGGGGCTCAAGGGGGGGGCTCAAGGGGGGGGCTCAAGGGGGGGGCTCAAGGGGGGGCTCAAGGGGGGGGCTCAAGGGGGGGGCTCAAGGGGGGGGCTCAAGGGGGGGGCTCAAGGGGGGGCTCAAGGGGGGGGCTCAAGGGGGGGGCTCAAGGGGGGGGCTCAAGGGGGGGGCTCAAGGGGGGGGCTCAAGGGGGGGGCTCAAGGGGGGGGCTCAAGGGGGGGGCTCAAGGGGGGGGCTCAAGGGGGGGGCTCAAGGCGGGGCTCAAGGGGGGGGCTCAAGGGGGGGGCTCAAGGGGGGGGCTCAAGGGGGGGGGGTCAGAGGGGGGTCAGAGGGGGGGTCAGAGGGGGGGTCAGAGGGGGGGTCAGAGGGGGGGTCAGAGGGGGGTCAGAGGGGGGTCAGAGGGGGGTCAGAGGGGGGTCAGAGGGGGGTCAGAGGGGGGTCAGAGGGGGGTCAGAGGGGGGGTCAGAGGGGATGGAGGGGTGGGGTCAGAGGGGGAGGGGTCGGAGGGAAGGAGGGGGACGGGGAGAAGGAGGGGTGGGGTGGGGAAGAGGAGGGGTGGGGTGGGGAAGAGGAGGGGTGGGGTGGGGAAGAGGAGGGGTGGCGGGGGGAAGAGGAGGGGTGGCGGGGGGGAAGAGGAGGGGTGGCGGGGGGAAGAGGAGGGCTGGGGGGGGAAGAGGAGGGCTGGGGGGGGAAGAGGAGGGCTGGGGGGGGAAGAGGAGGGCTGGGGGGGGAAGAGGAGGGCTGGGGGGGGGAAGAGGAGGGCTGGGGGGGGAAGAGGAGGGCTGGGGGGGGAAGAGGAGGGCTGGGGGGGGAAGAGGAGGGCTGGGGGGGGAAGAGGAGGGGGGGGGGAAGAGGAGGGGTGGGGGGGAAGAGGAGGGGTGGGGGGGAAGAGGAGGGGTGGGGGGGGAAGAGGAGGGTGGGGGGGGAAGAGGAGGGGTGGGGGGGGGAAGAGGAGGGGTGGGGGGGGGAAGAGGAGGGGTGGGGGGGAGAGGGGTGGGGGGGGAAGAGGAGGGGTGGGGGGGGGAAGAGGAGGGATGGGGGGGGAAGAGGAGGGATGGGGGGGGAAGAGGAGGGATGGGGGGGGAAGAGGAGGATGGGGGGGGAAGAGGAGGGGTGGGGGGGAAGAGGAGGGGTGGGGGGGGAAGAGGAGGGGTGGGGGGGGAAGAGGAGGGGTGGGGGGGGAAGAGGAGGGGTGGGGGGGGAAGAGGAGGGGTGGGGGGGGGAAGAGGAGGGGTGGGGGGGAAGAGGAGGGGTGGGGGGGAAGAGGGGGGGGGGGACGGAGGGCCGGGGGAGGGGACGGAGGGCCGGGGGAGGGGACGGAGGGCCGGGGAGGGGACGGAGGGCCGGGGGAGGGGACGGAGGGCCGGGGGAGGGGACGGAGGGCCGGGGGAGGGGACGGAGGGCCGGGGGAGGGGACGGAGGGCCGGGGGAGGGGACGGAGGCCGGGGGAGGGGACGGAGGGCCGGGGGAGGGGACGGAGGGCCGGGGGAGGGGACGGAGGGCCGGGGGAGGGGACGGAGGGCCGGGGGGAGGGGACGGAGGGCCGGGGGAGGGGCCGGAGGGCCGGGGGAGGGGCCGGAGGGCCGGGGGAGGGGCCGGAGGGCCGGGGGAGGGGCCGGAGGGCCGGGGGAGGGGCCGGAGGGCCGGGCCGGAGGGCCGGGGGAGGGGCCGGAGGGCCGGGGGAGGGGACGGAGGGCCGGGGGAGGGGACGGAGGGCCGGGGGAGGGGACGGAGGGCCGGGGGAGGGACGGAGGGCCGGGGGAGGGGACGGAGGGCCGGGGGGAGGGGACGGAGGGCCGGGGGAGGGGACGGAGGGCCGGGGGAGGGACGGAGGGGTGGGGGAGGGGACGGAGGGGTGGGGGAGGGGACGGAGGGGTGGGGGAGGGGACGGAGGGGTGGGGGAGGGGACGGAGGGGTGGGGGAGGGGACGGAGGGGTGGGGGAGGGGGACGGAGGGGTGGGGGAGGGGACGGAGGGGTGGGGGAGGGGACGGAGGGGTGGGTTGAGGGTGGGGAGGGCACGGGGGGGGGGAGAGAACGGAGGGAGGGGTGGGGGTAGAGGAGGGGGGGGGTAGAGGAGGGGGGGGGTAGAGGAGGGGGGGTAGAGGAGGTGGGTGTAGAGGAGGGGGGGGGGTAGAGGAGGGGGGGGGAAGAGGAGCGGAGGGGGGAAGAGGAGCGGAGGGGGGAAGAGGAGCGGAGGGGGGAAGAGGAGCGGAGGGGGGGAAGAGGAGCCGAGGGGGGGGAAGAGGAGCGGAGGGGGGGGAAGAGGAGCGGAGGGGGGGAAGAGGAGCGGAGGGGGGGAAGAGGAGCGGAGGGGGGAAGAGGAGCGGAGGGGAGAGGAGGGGGGGCAAGGGGGGGTCTCAAGGGGGGGGTCTCAAGGGGGGGGCTCAAGGGGGGGCTCAAGGAGGGGGCTCAAGGGGGGTGCTCAAGGGGGGGGCTCAAGGGGGGGGCTCAAGGGGGGGCTCAAGGGGGGGCTCAAGGGGGGGGCTCAAGGGGGGGGTCAAGGGGGGGGCTCAAGGGGGGGGCTCAAGGGGGGGCTCAAGGGGGGGGCTCAAGGGGGGGGCTCAAGGGGGGGGCTCAAGGGGGGGGCTCAAGGGGGGGGCTCAAGGGGGGCTCAAGGGGGGGGCTCAAGGGGGGGGCTCAAGGGGGGGGCTCAAGGGGGGGCTCAAGGGGGGGGCTCAAGGGGGGGGCTCAAGGGGGGGGCTCAAGGGGGGGCTCAAGGGGGGGGCTCAAGGGGGGGGCTCAAGGGGGGGGCTCAAGGGGGGGGCTCAAGGGGGGGGCTCAAGGGGGGGGCTCAAGGGGGGGGCTCAAGGGGGGGGCTCAAGGGGGGGGCTCAAGGGGGGGGCTCAAGGGGGGGGCTCAAGGGGGGGCTCAAGGGGGGGGCTCAAGGGGGGGGCTCAAGGGGGGGGCTCAAGGGGGGGGCTCAAGGGGGGCTCAAGGGGGGGGCTCAAGGGGGGGGCTCAAGGGGGGGGCTCAAGGGGGGGCTCAAGGGGGGGCTCAAGGGGGGGGCTCAAGGGGGGGGCTCAAGGGGGGGGCTCAAGGGGGGGGCTCAAGGGGGGGGGGGTCAGAGGGGGGGTCAGAGGGGGGGTCAGAGGGGGGGTCAGAGGGGGGGTCAGAGGGGGGTCAGAGGGGGGTCAGAGGGGGGTCAGAGGGGGGTCAGAGGGGGGTCAGAGGGGGGTCAGAGGGGGGTCAGAGGGGGGTCAGAGGGGGGTCAGAGGGGGTCAGAGGGGGGTCAGAGGGGGGTCAGAGGGGGGGTCAGAGGGGGGGTCAGAGGGGGGGTCAGAGGGGGGTCAGAGGGGGGGTCAGAGGGGGGGTCAGAGGGGATGGAGGGGTGGGGTCAGAGGGGGAGGGGTCGGAGGGAAGGAGGGGACGGGGAGAAGGAGGGTGGGGTGGGGAAGAGGAGGGGTGGGGTGGGGAAGAGGAGGGGTTGGGTGGGGAAGAGGAGGGGTGGCGGGGGGAAGAGGAGGGGTGGCGGGGGAAGAGGAGGGGTGGCGGGGGGGAAGAGGAGGGGTGGCGGGGGGAAGAGGAGGGGTGGGGGGGAAGAGGAGGGGTGGGGGGGGAAGAGGAGGGGTGGGGGGGGAAGAGGAGGGGTGGGGGGGAAGAGGAGGGGTGGGGGGGGGGAGAGGAGGGGTGGGGGGGGCGAGAGGAGGGGTGGGGGGGGCGAGAGGAGGGGTGGGGGGGGCGAGAGGAGGGGTGGGGGGGGCGAGAGGAGGGGTGGGCGGGGCGAGAGGAGGGGTGGGCGGGGCGAGAGGAGGGGTGGGGGGGCGAGAGGAGGGGTGGGGGGGCGAGAGGAGGGGTGGGGGGGCGAGAGGAGGGGTGGGGGGGCGAGAGGAGGGGTGGGGGGGGCGAGAGGAGGAGGAGGGGTGGGGGGCGAGAGGAGGGGTGGGCGGGGCGAGAGGAGGGGTGGGCGGGGCGAGAGGAGGGGTGGCGGGGCGAGAGGAGGGGTGGGGGGTGGCGAGAGGAGGGGTGGGGGGGCGAGAGGAGGGGTGGGGGGGGGCGAGAGGAGGGGTGGGGGGGCGAGAGGAGGGGTGGGGGGGGCGAGAGGAGGGGTGGGGGGGCGAGAGGAGGGTGGGGGGGCGAGAGGAGGGGTGGGGGGGCGAGAGGAGAGGAGGGGTGGGGGGGCGAGAGGGAGAGGAGGGGTGGGGGGGCGAGTGGAGAGGAGGGGTGGGGGGGCGAGTGGAGAGGAGGGGTGGGGGGGCGAGAGGAGGGGTGGGGGGGCGAGGAGGGGTGGGGGGGCGAGAGGAGGGGTGGGGGGCGAGAGGAGGGGTGGGGGGGGCGAGAGGAGGGGTGGGGGGGCGAGAGGAGGGTGGGGGGGCGAGGGTGGGGGGGGGCGAGGGTGGGGGGGCGAGGGTGGGGGGGGCGAGGGTGGGGGGGGGCGAGGGTGGGGGGGGCGAGGGTGGGGGGGGCGAGGGTGGGGGGGGGCGAGGGTGGGGGGGGGCGAGGGTGGGGGGGGCGAGGTGGGGGGCGAGGGTGGGGGGGCGAGGGTGGGGGGGGCGAGGGTGGGGGGGGCGAGGGTGGGGGGGGCGAGGGTGGGGGGGGCGAGGGTGGGGGGGGCGAGGGTGGGGGGGGGCGAGGGTGGGGGGCGAGGGGGGGGGCGAGGGTGGGGGGGGCGAGGGTGGGGGGGCGAGGGTGGGGGGGCGAGGGTGGGGGGGCGAGGGTGGGGGGGCGAGGGTGGGGGGGCGAGGGTGGGGGGGCGAGGGTGGGGGGGCGAGGGTGGGGGGGCGAGGGTGGGTGGGGGCGAGGTGGGTGGGGCGAGGGTGGGTGGGGCGAGGGTGGGTGGGGCGAGGGTGGGTGGGGCGAGGGTGGGTGGGGCGAGGGTGGGTGGGGCGAGGGTGGGTGGGGCGAGGGTGGGTGGGGCGAGGGTGGGTGGGGCGAGGGTGGGTGGGGCGAGGGTGGGTGGGGCGAGGGTGGGTGGGGCGAGGGTGGGTGGGGCGAGGGTGGGTGGGGCGAGGGTGGGTGGGGCGAGGGTGGGTGGGGGCGAGGGTGGGTGGGGCGAGGGTGGGTGGGGCGAGGGTGGGTGGGGCGAGGGTGGGTGGGGCGAGGGTGGGTGGGGCGAGGGTGGGTGGGGCGAGGGTGGGTGGGGCGAGGGTGGGTGGGGCGAGGGTGGGTGGGGCGAGGGTGGGTGGGGCGAGGGTGGGTGGGGCGAGGGTGGGTGGGGCGAGGGTGGGTGGGGCGAGGGTGGGTGGGGCGAGGGTGGGTGGGGCGAGGTGGGTGGGGCGAGGGTGGGTGGGGCGAGGGTGGGTGGGGCGAGGGTGGGTGGGGCGAGGGTGGGTGGGGCGAGGGTGGGTGGGGCGAGGGTGGGTGGGGCGAGGGTGGGTGGGGGCGAGGGTGGGTGGGGCGAGGGTGGGTGGGCGAGGGTGGGTGGGGCGAGGGTGGGTGGGGCGAGGGTGGGTGGGGCGAGGGTGGGTGGGGCGAGGGTGGGTGGGGCGAGGGTGGGTGGGGCGAGGGTGGGTGGGGCGAGGGTGGGTGGGGCGAGGGTGGGTGGGGCGAGGGTGGGTGGGGCGAGGGTGGGTGGGGCGAGGGTGGGTGGGGCGAGGGTGGGTGGGACGAGGGTGGGTGGGACGAGGGTGGGTGGAACGAGGGTGGGGGACGAGGGTGGGGGACGAGGGTGGGGACGAGGGTGGGGGACGAGGGTGGGGGACGAGGGTGGGGGACGAGGGTGGGGGGACGAGGGTGGGGGACGAGGGGGGCGGGGGTGAGGGGGTGGGGGTGGGGGCGGGCGAGGGTGGGGGGTGAGGGGGTGGGGCGAGGGTGGGGGGGGTGGGGGGGCGAGGGTGGGGGGGCGAGGGTGGGGGGGCGAGGGTGGGGGGTCGAGGGTGGGGGGTCGAGGGTGGGGGGTCGAGGGTGGGGGGTCGAGGGTGGGGGGGGCGAGGGTGGAGGGGCGAGAGTGGGGGGGCGAGGGTGGGGGGGCGAGGGTGGGGGGGCGAGGGTGGGGGGGCGAGGGTGGGGGGGTGGGGGGGCGAGGGTGGGGGGGTCGGGGGCTGAGGGTGGGGGGGGTGCAGGGGGCGAGGGTGGGGGGGGTGCAGGGGCGAGGGTGGGGGGTGCAGGGGGCGAGGGTGGGGGTTGCAGGGGGCGAGGGTGGGGGGGGCGAGGGTGGGTGGGGCGAGGGTGGGTGGGACGAGGGTGGGTGGGGCGAGGGTGGGTGGGGCGAGGGTGGGTGGGGCGAGGGTGGGTGGGGCGAGGGTGGGTGGGGCGAGGGTGGGGGACGAGGGTGGGGGACGAGGGTGGGGGACGAGGGTGGGGGACGAGGGTGGGGGACGAGGGTCGGGGACGAGGGTGGGGGACGAGGGTGGGGGGCGAGGGTGGAGGGGCGAGGGTGGAGGGGCGAGGGTGGGGGGGCGAGGGTGGGGGGGGCGAGGGTGGGGGGGGCGAGGGTGGGGGGGGCGAGGGTGGGGGGCGAGGGTGGGGGGGCGAGGGTGGGGGGTCGAGGGTGGGGGGCGAGGGTGGGGGGTCGAGGGTGGGGGGTCGAGGGTGGGGGGGCGAGGGTGGAGGGGCGAGAGTGGGGGGGCGAGGGTGGGGGGGCGAGGGTGGGGGGGGCGAGGGTGGGGGGGTGGGGGGGCGAGGGTGGGGGGGTCGGGGGCTGAGGGTGGGGGGGGTGCAGGGGGCGAGGGTGGGGGGGGTGCAGGGGGCGAGGGTGGGGGGGTGCAGGGGGCGAGGGTGGGGGTTGCAGGGGGCGAGGGTGGGGGGGGCGAGGGTGGGTGGGGCGAGGGTGGGTGGGACGAGGGTGGGTGGGGCGAGGGTGGGTGGGGCGAGGGTGGGTGGGGCGAGGGTGGGTGGGGCGAGGGTGGGTGGGGCGAGGGTGGGTGGGGCGAGGGTGGGTGGGGCGAGGGTGGGTGGGGCGAGGGTGGGTGGGGCGAGGGTGGGGGACGAGGGTGGGGGACGAGGGTGGGGGACGAGGGTGGGGGACGAGGGTGGGGGACGAGGGTCGGGGACGAGGGTCGGGACGAGGGTGGGGGACGAGGGTGGGGGACGAGGGTGGGGGCGAGGGTGGGGGGCGAGGGTGGAGGGGCGAGGGTGGAGGGGCGAGGGTGGGGGGGCGAGGGTGGGGGGGGCGAGGGTGGGGGGGGCGAGGGTGGGGGGGTGGGGGGGCGAGGGTGGGGGGGTGGGGGGGCTGAGGGTGGGGGGGGGTGCAGGGGGCGAGGGTGGGGGGGGTGCAGGGGGCGAGGGTGGGGGGGTGCAGGGGGCGAGGGTGGGGGTTGCAGGGGGCGAGGGTGTGGGTTGCAGGGGGCGAGGGTGGGGGTTGCAGGGGGCGAGGGTGGGGGTTGCAGGGGGCGAGGGTGGGGGTTGCAGGGGGCGAGGGTGGGGGGTGCAGGGGGCGAGGGTGGGGGGGTGCAGGGGGCGAGGGTGGGGGGGGGTGCAGGGGGCGAGGGTGGGGGGGGTGCAGGGGGGCGAGGGTGGGGGGGTGCAGGGGGCGAGGGTGGGGGTTGCAGGGGGCGAGGGTGGGGGTTGCAGGGGGCGAGGGTGGGGGGGTGCAGGGGGCGAGGGTGGGGGGGTGCAGGGGCGAGGGTGGGGGGTTGCAGGGGGCGAGGGCGGGGGGCGAGGGCGGGGGGGCGAGGGCGGGGGGGGCGAGGGCGGGGGGCGAGGGCGGGGGGCGAGGGCGGGGGGGCGAGGGCGGGGGGGCGAGGGCGGGGGGCGAGGGCGGGGGCGAGGGCGGGGGCGAGGGCGGAGGCGGGCGGAGGGCGGGGCGAGGGCGGGGGCGAGGGCGGGGGGCGAGGGCGGGGGGGCGAGGGCGGGGGGCGAGGGCGGGGGGGCGAGGGCGGGGGGCGAGGGCGGGGGGGCGAGGGCGGGGGGGCGAGGGCGGGGGGGCGAGGGGGGGGGCGAGGGCGGGGGGCGAGGGCGGGGGGGCGAGGGCGGGGGGGCGAGGGCGGGGGGGCGAGGGCGGGGGGGCGAGGGCGGGGGGGCGAGGGCGGGGGGCGAGGGGGGGGCGAGGGTGGGGGGGCGAGGGTGGGGGGCGAGGGTGGGGGGGGCGAGGGTGGGGGGGCGAGGGTGGGGGGGCGAGGGTGGGGGGGGCGAGGGTGGGGGGCGAGGGTGGGGGGGCGAGGGTGGGGGGGCGAGGGTGGGGGGGCGAGGGTGGGGGGGCGAGGGTGGGGGGGCGAGGGTGGGGGGCGAGGGTGGGGGGCGAGGGTGGGGGGGGCGAGGGTGGGGGGGCGAGGGTGGGGGGGCGAGGGTGGGGGGGGGCGAGGGGTGGGGGGGGGCGAGGGTGGGGGGGGCGAGGCTGGGGGGGGCGAGGCTGGGGGGGGCGAGGCTGGGGGGGGCGAGGCTGGGGGGGGCGAGGCTGGGGGGTGGGGGGGCGAGGGTGGGGGGGTCGGGGGCTGAGGGTGGGGGGTGCAGGGGGCGAGGGTGGGGGGGGTGCAGGGGGCGTGGGTGGGGGGGTGCAGGGGGCGAGGGTGGGGGTTGCAGGGGGCGAGGGTGGGGGGGGCGAGGGTGGGTGGGGCGAGGGTGGGTGGGGCGAGGGTGGGTGGGGCGAGGGTGGGTGGGCGAGGGGTGGGTGGGGCGAGGGTGGGTGGGGCGAGGTGGGTGGGGCGAGGGTGGGTGGGGCGAGGGTGGGTGGGGCGAGGGTGGGGGACGAGGGTGGGGGACGAGGGTGGGGGACGAGGGTGGGGACGAGGGTGGGGGACGAGGGTGGGGGACGAGGGTGGGGACGAGGGTGGGGGACGAGGGTGGGGGACGAGGGTGGGGGCGAGGTGGAGGGGCGAGGGTGGAGGGGCGAGGGTGGGGGGGCGAGGGTGGGGGGCGAGGGTGGGGGGGGCGAGGGTGGGGGGTGGGGGGGCGAGGGTGGGGGGGTGGGGGGGCTGAGGGTGGGGGGGGTGCAGGGGGCGAGGGTGGGGGGGGTGCAGGGGGCGAGGGTGGGGGTGCAGGGGGCGAGGGTGGGGTTGCAGGGGGCGAGGGTGGGGGTTGCAGGGGGCGAGGGTGCGGGTTGCAGGGGCGAGGGTGGGGGTTGCAGGGGGCGAGGGGTGGGGGTTGCAGGGGGCGAGGGTGGGGGGGTGCAGGGGGCGAGGGTGGGGGGGTGCAGGGGGCGAGGGTGGGGGGGGTGCAGGGGGCGAGGGTGGGGGGGGTGCAGGGGGCGAGGGTGGGGGGTGCAGGGGGCGAGGGTGGGGGTTGCAGGGGGCGAGGGTGGGGGTTGCAGGGGGCGAGGGTGGGGGGGTGCAGGGGGCGAGGGTGGGGGGGTGCAGGGGGCGAGGGTGGGGGTTGCAGGGGCGAGGCGGGGGGCGAGGGCGGGGGGGCGAGGGCGGGGCGAGGGCGGGGGCGAGGGCGGGGGGCGAGGGCGGGGGGCGAGGGCGGGGGGGCGAGGGCGGGGGGGCGAGGGCGGGGGGGCGAGGGCGGGGGGGGCGGAGGGCGGGGGGGGGGCGAGGGCGGGGGGCGAGGGCGGGGGGCGAGGGCGGGGGGGCGAGGGCGGGGGGGCGAGGGCGGGGGCGAGGGCGGGGGCGAGGGCGGGGGGCGAGGCGGGGGGCGAGGGCGGGGGGCGAGGGCGGGGGCGAGGGCGAGGGGGGGCGAGGGCGGGGGGGCAGAGGGCGGGGGGGCGAGGGCGGGGGGCGAGGGCGGGGGGAGGGCGGGGGGGCGAGGGCGGGGGGGCGAGGGTGGGGGGGCGAGGGTGGGGGGGGCGAGGGTGGGGGGGCGAGGTGGGGGGCGAGGGGTGGGGGGGGGGCGAGGGGTGGGGGGGCGAGGGTGGGGGCGAGGGTGGGGGGGCGAGGGTGGGGGGGCGAGGGTGGGGGGGGCGAGGGTGGGGGGGCGAGGGTGGGGGGGCGAGGGTGGGGGGGCGAGGGTGGGGGGGCGAGGGTGGGGGGGCGAGGGTGGGGGGGGTGAGGGTGGGGGGGCGAGGGTGGGGGGGGCGAGGGTGGGGGGGCGAGGGTGGGGGGGGCGAGGGTGGGGGGGGGGCGAGGGTGGGGGGGGGCGAGGGTGGGGGGGGCGAGGGTGGGGGGGGCGAGGCTGGGGGGGGCGAGGCTGGGGGGGGCGAGGCTGGGGGGGGCGAGGCTGGGGGGGGCGAGGCTGGGTGGGGCGAGGGTGGGTGGGGCGAGGGGTGGGTGGGGCGAGGGTGGGTGGGGCGAGGGTGGGTGGGGCGAGGGTGGGTGGGGCAAGGGTGGGTGGGGCAAGGGTGGGTGGGGCAAGGGTGGGGGGCGAGGGGGGCGGGGGTGCAGGGGGTGAGGGTGGGGGTTGCAGGGGGTGAGGTGGGGGTTGCAGGGGTGAGGTGGGGGGGTGCAGGAGGTGAGGGTGGGGGGGTGCAGGGGGCGAGGGTGGGGGGTGCAGGGGGCGAGGGTGGGGGGTGCAGGGGGCGAGGGTGGGGGGTGCAGGGGGCGAGGGTGGGGGGTGCAGGGGGCGAGGGTGGGGGGTGCAGGGGGCGAGGGTGGGGGTGCAGGGGCGAGGGTGGGGGGTGCAGGGGGCGAGGGTGGGGGGTGCAGGGGGCGAGGGTGGGGGGTGCAGGGGGCGAGGGTGGGGGGTGCAGGGGGCGAGGGTGGGGGGTGCAGGGGGTGAGGGTGGGGGGTGCAGGGGCGAGGGTGGGGGGTGCAGGGGCGAGGGTGGGGGGGTGCAGGGGGCGAGGGTGGGGGGTGCAGGGGGCGAGGGTGGGGGGTGCAGGGGACGAGGGGGGGTGCAGGGGGCGAGGGTGGGGGGTGCAGGGGGTGAGGGTGTGGGGGGTGCAGGGGGTGAGGGTGGGGGGGGGTGCAGGGGGCGAGGGTGGGGGGGTGCAGGGGGCGAGGGTGGGGGGGGTGCAGGGGCGAGGGTGGGGGGTGCAGGGGGTGAGGGTGGGGGGGGGTGCAGGGGGTGAGGGTGGGGGGGTGCAGGGGGTGAGGGTGAGGGGGGTGCAGGGGGGTGAGGGTGGGGGGGGTGCAGGGGGTGAGGGTGGGGGGGTGGTGCAGGGGGTGAGGGTGGGGGGGTGCAGGTGGCGAGGGTGGGGGTTGCAGGGGGTGAGGGTGGGGGTTGCAGGGGGTGAGGGTGGGGGGGTGCAGGTGGCGAGGGTGGGGGTTGCAGGGGGTGAGGGTGGGGGGGGTGCAGGGGGTGAGGGTGGGGGGGGTGCAGGGGGTGAGGGTGGGGGGGTGCAGGGGGTGAGGGTGGGGGGGGTGCAGGGGGTGAGGGTGGGGGGGTGCAGGGGGTGAGGGTGGGGGGGTGCAGGGGGTGAGGGTGGGGGGGACAGTCAGACCCTCCCCCCCGGCCCCGCACTCACCCAGCTCGGATTTCCCGTACTTGTGTCCGGCCACCTGGTGACTGAGGGGGGGTGCAGCCATTCGGGAAGCGGTGGAGCCCGAGGCCGAGGCCCAGGCCCAGGCTGGGGGCCGGGCCGGCCCGAGCTCAGGCCGCTCTCCATCGCCGGCACGGAGCGGGGATCCTAGCCGCCCACAACCCTGACTCTCCGGGACAGGCCGGGAGCGCAGGGCCGCCGCCGCCACCGCCTCAAATCCATGGACGAGCCTCCGAGAGACACAGAGGGCGGCCGCCCACTCCCCACAGGCCCGCTTCCGTGTCCCTGACAGGCCGGAACTGACGGCAACACGCAGCAAGTACACAGACTGTGATAGAGCAATGCACAATAGACAGGGAGTGTATACAGACTGGGGATAGAGCAATGCACAATAGACAGGGAGTGTATACAGACTGGGGATAGAGCAATGCACAATAGACAGGGAGTGTATACAGACTGGGATAGAGCAATGCACAATAGACAGGGAGTGTATACAGACTGGGGATAGAGCAATGCACAATAGACAGGGAGTGTATACAGACTGGGGATAGAGCAATGCACAATAGACAGGGAGTGTATACAGACTGGGGATTAGAGCAATGCACAATAGACAGGGAGTGTATACAGACTGGGGATAGAGCAATGCACAATAGACAGGGAGTGTATACAGACTGGGGATAGAGCAATGCACAATAGACAGGGAGTGTATACAGACTGGGGATAGAGCAATGCACAATAGATGGAGTGTATACAGACTGGGATAGAGCAATGCACAATAGACAGGGAGTGTATACAGACTGGGGATAGAGCAATGCACAATAGATGGAGTGTATACAGACTGGGGATAGAGCAATGCACAATAGACAGGGAGCGTATACAGACTGGGGATAGAGCAATGCACAATAGACAGGGAGTGTATACAGACTGGGGATAGAGCAATGCACAATAGACAGGGAGTGTATACAGACTGGGGATAGAGCAATGCACAATAGACAGGGAGTGTATACAGACTGGGGATAGAGCAATGCACAATAGACAGGGAGTGTATACAGACTGGGGATAGAGCAATGCACAATAGATGGAGTGTATACAGACTGGGGATAGAGCAATGCACAATAGACAGGGAGTGTATACAGACTGGGGATAGAGCAATGCACAATAGACAGGGAGTGTATACAGGCTGGGGATAGAGCAATGCACAATAGACAGGGAGTGTATACAGACTGGGGATAGAGCAATGCACAATAGACAGGGTGTGTATACAGACTGGGGATAGAGCAATGCACAATAGATGGAGTGTATACAGACTGGGGATAGAGCAATGCACAATAGACAGGGAGTGTATACAGACTGGGGATAGAGCAATGCACAATAGACAGGGAGTGTATACAGGCTGGGGATAGAGCAATGCACAATAGACATGGAGTGTATACAGACTGGGGATAGAGCAATGCACAATAGACATGGAGTGTATACAGACTGGGGATAGAGCAATGCACAATAGATAGGGTGTGTATACAGACTGGGGATAGAGCAATGCACAATAGATGGAGTGTGTACAGACTGGGGATAGAGCAATGCACAATAGATGGAGTGTGTACAGACTGGGGATAGAGCAATGCACAATAGACCGGGAGTGTATACAGACTGGGGATAGAGCAATGCACAATAGACAGGGAGTGTATACAGACTGGGGATAGAGCAATGCACAAAAGATAGGGTGTGTATACAGACTGGGGATTGAGCAATGCACAATAGACATGGAGTGTATACAGACTGGGGATAGAGCAATGCACAATAGATGGAGTGTGTACAGACTGGGGATAGAGCAATGCACAATAGACAGGGAGTGTATACAGACTGGGGATAGAGCAATGCACAATAGACAGGGAGTGTATACAGGCTGGGGATAGAGCAATGCACAATAGACAGGGAGTGTATACAGACTGGGGATAGAGCAATGCACAATAGACAGGGAGTGTATACAGACTGGGGATAGAGCAATGCACAATAGACAGGGAGTGTATACAGACTGGGGATAGAGCAATGCACAATAGACAGGGAGTGTATGCAGACTGGGGATAGAGCAATGCACAATAGACAGGGAGTGTATACAGACTGGGGATAGAGCAATGCACAATAGACAGGGAGTGTATACAGACTGGGGATAGAGCAATGCACAATAGACAGGGAGTGTATACAGACTGGGGATAGAGCAATGCACAATAGATAGGGTGTGTATACAGACTGGGGATAGAGCAATGCACAATAGACCGGGAGTGTATACAGACTGGGGATAGAGCAATGCACAATAGACATGGAGTGTATACAGACTGGGGATAGAGCAATGCACAATAGATAGGGTGTGTATACAGACTGGGGATAGAGCAATGCACAATAGATGGAGTGTGTGCAGACTGGGGATAGAGCAATGCACAATAGATGGAGTGTGTACAGACTGGGGATAGAGCAATGCACAATGGACCGGGAGTGTATACAGACTGGGGATAGAGCAATGCACAATAGACAGGGAGTGTATACAGACTGGGGATAGAGCAATGCACAATTGACAGGAAGCGTATACAGACTGGGGATAGAGCAATGCACAATAGACAGGGAGTGTGTATACAGACTGGGGATAGAGTGATGCACAATAGACAGGGAGTGTATACAGACTGGGGATAGAGCAATACACAATAGACAGGGAGTGTTTCCAGACTGGGGATAGAGCAATGCACAATAGACAGGGAGTGTATACAGACTGTGATAGAGCAATGCACAATAGACAGGGAGTGTATACAGACTGGGGATAGAGCAATACACAGTAGACGGAGTGTATACAAACGGGATAGAGCAATGCACAATAGACGGTGTGTACACAGACTGGGATAGAGCAATGCACAATAGACAGGGAGTGTGTATACAGACTGGGGATAGAGCAATGCACAATAGACGGAGTGTATACAAACGGGATAGAGCAATGCACAATAGACGGTGTGTACACAGACTGGGATAGAGCAATGCACAACAGACAAGGAGTGTACACAGACTGGGATGAGCAATGCACAATAGACAGGGAGTGTACACAGACTGGGATAGAGCAATGCACAATAGACAAGGAGCGTACACAGACTGGGGATAGATCAATGCCCAATAGACAGGGTGTGTGCACAGACTGGGATGGAGCAATGCACAACAGACAGGGAGTGCACACAGACTGGGGATGGAGCAGTGCAAAACATACAGGGTGTGTGCACAGGCAGGAATGGAGCTATGTACAGATACAGGATGTGTATACAGTATGGGGACAGAGCAATGTAGAGTGTGTATACAGACTGCAGATAGAGCAATGTACAATAGACAGGGTGTGTATACCGGTTAAGGCTTTGGCAATGCACAATAGACAACGAATGTACATAGACTGGGGATAGAGCACTGCACAATAGACAGGGAATGTACTGTGGCAAGCCACGTATGGCTGTTGTATATATTATTGTATTTAGTCACTGTTACTGTTGTTGTGTTGATGTTGTTGTTGGCTCCGCCTGTGGCTCCGCCCCTCTGAGAAGGTATATAACCCATCGATCCTGGACAGCCCCTCAGTTCGGGAGAAGCTACTGGGGGGCACTTTCTAGCTGATTAAAACCACCGTTCTTGTTAACTACCGTTTCGACTGGATTGATTGGTATCATATACATAGACTGGGGATAGAGCAATGCACAACAGATAGGGAGTGTACACAGGCTTGGGATAGTATATAGGTCATAGAATCGTAGAATTTACAGTGCAGAAGGAGGCCATTCAGCCCATCGAGTCTGCCGGCCCTTGGAAAGAGCACCCTACTTAAGACCACACATCCACTCCATCACCATAACCCAGTAACCCAACCTAAACTTTTTTGGACACTAAGTGCAATTTACCGTTGTCAATCCACCTAACCTGCACATCTTTAGACTGTGGGAGGAAACCGCACCTGGAGGAAACCCACGCAGACACGGGGAGAACGTGTAGACTCCGCACAGGCAGTGACCCAAGCAGGGAATCTAACCTGTGACCCTGAAGCTGTGAAGCAACAGTGCTAATTGTGCTACTGTGCTGTCCTGTTAGTTTATGTTTATTCCTCTAAATTCCCTTACTTCCCCTTTCTTTTATTTGTGCTGCTACATTTGTGATCCATGATTTGATTTGTGTACATATGTCTTTAAGACAGCCTGTGTCTTTAATTCAAGCAGAGGGAAGCAGTGGCCTGTGCCTTTATTTCAAACAGCAGAATCCAGAAGGCTATGCTGTTTTAGACTGGTGATTGCTGGCTCGTGCGAGTGATGACTCAGTTTAATTGATTTGGCTGGTGGCCAATGAATAGTCCCAAAAGGCTGTGCTCTGCCCAGTAGCATATGATGGTGATTGGATATTACCCAAAGGAAAGTTTTCAGAGTCACGAGGTTTAAGTTTGGTTTCACTTTTGATTCTGCAGTCTGGATGTAGGGATCTAACTAACTCACTCCAAAAAGATCCAACAAATTCTGTACGGAAGGCTACTTTGGGGGCAGACTCTATCTTCAGCAAGTCTGGGTGTCGTTCTCTTGAGACTGCAAAGACCTGAGGTCAAACCACAAGCTGTAAGCAAGGTTTGATGTGAAATAAAGTGTCTATATAAAGATATAGGCCTAAAGGTGAACCTCGAGCTGAAGGCCCAGTTTGATAAGAAATAAACCTCTCCAGAAAGCTTCTGCCTGTAATTACTGTGTTTTCTGGCGTGCAGGGAACCTAAATGAATGACTTTGCAAGAAAGACTGTTACCCGCTGTAAGCCACAGTGGGTAGCATTGTTGCTTCACAGCTCCAGGGTCCTCGGTTCGATTCCCGGCTTGGGTCACTGTCTGTGTAGAGCCTGCACGCTCTCCCCGTGACTGCATGGGTTTCTTCCGGGTGCTCTGGTTTCCTCCCACAAGTCCCGAAAGACATGCTGTTAGGTTAATTGGACATTCTGAATTCTCCCTCCATATACCCGAACAGGCTCCGGAACGGGGCTTTTCACAGTAACTTCATTGCAGTGTTAATGTAAGCCTACTTATGACAATAAAGATTATTATTAAGCCAGAGACTTTGATCAACCAATGTGCTGTGAGGAAAGCATGCCAAAAAAAACACAATTTGAAACAAAAACTATTATCTTTTGATCTTCATCCTTATTATTTTTACCCCTTTCCACCCCTTTGTGTTTGTCTGTTTTGTGTGTGTGTGGACAGTGTTGTGTTTGGTCCTTTATACTTCACGAAGGAACTCATCAAACACTTCGACAAGTCCAAACCAGAATCTTTTATTGAGTCTTGTATGGTAAGATAGCAATCTGATACAGAGCACGTTATCATGGAGTTTGCTAACTATTCCTCTGGAACTTGGACCTAGCACTGACCATTCACATGTATGTCTTATTACCCTCTCAGTCTTCTTCTGAAGATGGCCGGATGTATCTCCCTTTATATCGGAGTCACAGGTCACATGACCTTGGTGTAGAGACCACATGGTCTATACCGCCACCTGCTGGTTGGAGGTCTCACACCATCCGACTATGATATAGACAATAGGCATATCACCACATCCCCCATACTGATCTCTGCACGTGTTAATACATGTTTAGTTAATGTGAAGTCAGTACAGACAGATGATCACTAGATGGCAATACTAACAGGACCTATATAAGGAGTTTCCTACTCTTTCTTTAGATAGTGTGTACGACAGCGAGAGTGAAGACGTGACCAGATCAGAGTGTAGTGTATTATCATATTTCTTAGTTTAATCTAATCTTACTTATTTGTTTTACTAGTCAAAGTATTAAAGTTAAAGAACTCACAAGTATATTATTTTATTACTCAATAAATAATTTGTCATCATCTGGAAAACTTTGACTGTTTATCATCAGAATTCAGTACAACTCAGCAAGCCAAATGAGTAATATTTATATTACAATTCAGTAATATAACACCCCCTTCCTCACAAAACATTGACTTTTTTTTTTACAGGTAACATTAAACAGTGTACATTCATTATATGTAGCTGGTAACATGAACATGTTTTACTAAAGTGTCCATTTACACGCTGTGCCTGACAAGTGTCCATTTCCTTTGGACAGATCTCATTCTTTCGAGTTGTTGCCTACCTCGTCGGAGACTGGTTGACTTGCCAAGCGTCTTGCTTTCTCTTACGCTTCACCCTATGCCTTTGAAAGGCCTGTGTGCAACACTGCAATATTTGTGTTACCAGTCGCTTTCTCTTCCATTTCCTTGCATGCTGTTGTTTGCCACTTGCGACTGGTTGCCTTGCTGGTTGGCTGGTGGGATGAGGTAGTTCCTCCAGTATTCTCATCTTTTTTCTTTTAATTTTTTAGGATACAGTGATGGATTTTGGTGTGTCGCTTGGTTTTGGGTTTTTTCTTTGTAGCAGCCTCTGGCGTGGCACTGGCTGTCGTTGTGTGTTGAGTTGTTTGCAGAGGTTTAGGCATTGCATCATCTCTGGGTGGTGTAACCATGTCCACTTCGACAGCCTCATCGACATTCTGGGTCACCTCGGTTTTTAGTGCCAGCATGAAGGATGGAACTGGGATTGTCAGTTTCACGTCTTCTTGGCATGCTGGAGCATCGGTGACTTGTTCTTCATCGCTGGAGATGACTATGCTTTCTGGCTGAGCTGATCCAGGTATTGGGTCTTCTTGATCAAACTCACAAATGTGAAAGTGGTATGTGGAGTGCATAATGAGATAGTCATCAGGTCGTCATCAGAGTCAGTGTTTGAGTTGCCTACTATTGTAATCTCCATGTTGCTATAATCAGCATCTTCATCTATGTCCTACCATTGCTTGGGAGTAAATTACTGGAGCCGTTTCAAGGACTTGTAATGGGTCACCACATACCTCTGAGGCCAGTTTTTCCGAGATTGGGACGACTTCTTGCATCTCTGGTTCAATCAACAGCTGATCTTCGGTTGTATCAGCAGCTTCAATTTCTACATGCGCCATCTCCAAACTCCCTCTCTCCACAGAGTCCAGCGCTGTCTGGGCGTCCCCCCGTGACTACCCCGTCATTGCTTGCAGACCACCGGAGCCATGCCACTGGAGCCTCATCCGTTCTGCTGGAGAAGAGATGTATAGTGTTCATCATCCGTCTCACCTTCCATGTCATCACTTTCTATATCATCGTCGATAACTTCAAGCAGATGTTCTTAGTAATCGGCATCGGATTCAGCATCATCGTCAGTCTTTTCACCTGAAAAATCTAACTTCGCATAGGGAATTATTTGTTTGCGAAATAGAGTGCCAAGTTCAAAATCAGCCTTTTGTTTAGTCGCCAATGCTTGGCTTAAGATCCCATCCTGTGGAACTTCAGTGGGACTGAAAAAGTCGAAGAACGATTCATTTGATGTGGTTCTTGTCGCTGTTCTTGGAGTGCTCCGACCCCTGTACTTTGGAATTGTTCTTACTGTAACATTTTTTCCCTCCCTCCAGTCGATTGTGCAGCCTCTGTAGCCGAAGATTTGTGGTTCAGCAAAGAATTATTTCAGCGGCTGTGAGCCCAACTGATACACTTTAGTGATCACCTCATTCGTGAAATACTCATTAGGCCCGAATGTAAACTCCAGAGTGAAGCTTCACAGCTTCCCATGCTCTGTCCATTTAACACTCCCATCTTGCAGATGGTTAAATACGGGTTCGCCATGTTCTCGTACCATGCCATTGAGCCTGTGCACGTTCTCCAAGACTGTTAACCAGAATTGCGGAATGCCCGCCGGCAGTTCCGTCCTTTTGGTTTGTCGTCCTCCACTTGGGTTTCTTCTAAATTCTCATACACTGTGCATACAGTAATGCTTTGTTGTGATTCATCGTTCTCCAGCTATCTTCTAGCATATTTAGCCGCTCAAGTAGATTCAGGGATTCGCATGATTTTATCTCAAGTACTGAGTCCACATCCATGTCTACAATGTGAAAGGGTAGTTTGTGCTTAATGCCTGCCACTGAGAGCACAAGTTCGCAAACATCAAAGGTCTCCAAAGTTCTTGCTCCGAAGTCTATCATCAGACCTTGCCGATCAGCAAAGTCCCGCTGCACGTTTAGCTTTTGCAAAGCGTGTCGACTCACGAGGTTGGCTGTCGCTTTTGAGTCAAAGTCACAATGAATGAAGCATTAGGTTCGATTTGAATACTGACGTAAAAGGTTTTCGGAGTGTTCTTATTATCTTCATTCTGAGTTACGATTTGGTTTTCATCTTTGTTTCTGAGAGTTTTCTGGGTTCTCGCCGCAATGAGATCGATGAAAAACTGTTCTTCCGTGTTTATCTCAACTACTGCATGCATCACTCGTGCATGATCCATGGTGGAACGCGTAAAACCATTGTATTACAGAGTGCCCAACATGGCCGCACCTGGAAAAAACTTTTGCAAAGGCCCAACGTTGTTGTGGGGCATGTCGAGTATCAAAATTTTGGCACAAGGTGGCCGTGGCAGCTCCTATCGGCTGCTTAAAATGGCCGCCCGCACTGAGACCACATTTCTTCATGATGTGCGTCACAGCACTAATGGCGCTGGCTAATTCTTCCATGTTTTTTTTATAAATTTACAGTACCCAATACATTTTTTCCAATTAAGGGGCAATTTTAGCATGGCCAATCCACCTACCCTACACATCTTTTTGTGTTGTGAGGGTGAAACCCACGCAAACACGGGGAGAATGTACAAAGTCCACACGCACAGTGACCCAGAGTCGGGATCGAACCTGGGACCTCGGCGCCGTGAGGCAGCAGTGCTAACCACTGCGACACCGTGCTGCCCTTTTCTTCTTCCATGTTGCCGCCAAAATGCTTTGAACAGAGTGCGCCTATTCTTTGTGCAGCAATCTCAGTCGCCTGGCAAATCATCACTGCCTTTTCCTGCACCAAATCTTCCTCCCGCAAAAATATCGCCCCAAGCTTATCATCTGGTAAACCAAAGACAATTTGGTCATGAATTAACAAAGATTTCAGGTCATTGAAGTTGCATGACTGGGTCTTCAGCCTCAAGTCCGTGACAAAACCGTCAAATGATTCGCGAGGTCCCTGGGTACACATACGGAACATATAGCGCTCAAACGTTCCATTCTTCTTAGGGGAACAATGCTTATCAAAGTGCTTCATCACTTCATCAAATTTCTTGTGATCCTCCTCATTATCAAACACAAACGAGTCATACAGTTCGAGAGCTTCTGAACCCGCCACTGTTAGCAGCAACGCGATTCGCCTTTCATCAGGCTGGGCCTGCAGGCCCACAGCAGCAACAGAAAGTTTGAACTGCTGTTTGAACAGCTGCCAATTCTCACCTATATTACCGGACATCTGAAGCTGGTGGGGGCCCCTCAGTCCGTCCATCTCGAGCTTCAACATTTTCTTACACGTTGGGTCGCCTCAGGGTTGAGGTTCACCAGACCAGTCTTCCAGCCGAATACCTAATGTTATCACTGCCGTCGCTATCTTTAAATCTTCAGCACTCGTGGTACCATGTTGTGTTTGGTCCTTTGTACTTCACGAAGGAACTCACCAAACACTTCGACTTATCCAAACCAGAATCTTTTATTGAGTCTTGTGTGGTAAGATAGCAAACTGATACAGAGCACATTATCATGGAGTCTGCTAGCTAACTACTCCTCTGGAACTTGCACCTAGCACTGACCATTCTCATGTATGTCTTATTACCCTTAAGGGCCAAAGACTTCCAAAGGCATGTGGGGCTGGAATTGGCCACGCACTTGCCCAGGGTGGCGTAACAATAGAGCAATGTACAACAGACAAGGAGTGTACACTGACTGGGAATAGCATAACCCACAGTGGACAGGGAGTGTACACAGATTGTGGATAGAGTAATGCACAATAGACAGGGAGTGTACACAGAAACCGGGTGGAGCAATGCACGATAGACAGGGAGGTCTCACAATCTGGGTATTGAGCAATGCAAATGGGCAGGGAGTGTGCACTGATTGTGGATAGAGCAATGCACAATAGACAGGGAGGTTTCACAATCTGGGGATTGAGCAATGCAAATGGACAGGGAGTGTATACTGACTGTGCATAGTATAAGGACATTGTGTTTAAACCTTGCTTTCCTCATTTAAATCTGGCTTTCCTGTGTCATCCCCTTTATGTTCTGTTATGCTGGATTCCACAATTCTGCAGACCTTGCTTTTAAACGTAAACACTCCCGGTACGAGGTGCTATTTGAACTGGTCCGAGGACTCCCCTCAGTGCAGTGTGCTATGTGATATATTCCTGTGATGACACCTTTTTGATGGACTTGGCCAGTAGCCAAGCACTGCTTCTGAACTCCCGGGACCTGTGTGGTTTTTGCTGTTAATTGGTGGGGAGATTCAGAAGATTCTGAAAGCAGGGGAGCACACTCTAACTTCATTCAGTTCCGTTTAAGCCCAGGAGGGAGCAGGTGGGGACTCTCTATCGACTAAGGCTGGTGTTTAAAAGACTGCCAGCAGGCTCTGTGGCCAGGTCTGGAAAGCCAAACCTCTGGCTGAGGAATGTACAGTGCTGACAACACTCTCCTGAGGTCTCCAAAGGTCTGGAAGGAAAAGCCTTTTCTTTTCTCTCTACCCTGCAGCCAGAAAACCTGCACAAAGGCCAGACAAGCGTTCAAGAGGCAGAGTAGACGGAAAAACCCTCTTTTGAATTCTCAGGCAGAGAATTCTGAGATAGTCTCAGTGAGACTGCGAGTCAGTCTGGTGGAGATTCTATTATCGCTATTAACTCTTATTATGAATAAATCGTTTATTTGTGTTTTAGGAACATAGGAATTCGGAGCAGAAGTAGGCAATTCAGTCCCTTCGAGCCTGCTCCGCCATTCATCAGATTATGCCTGATCTCTTCCTGGTCTCAAATCCACCTCCCTACCTGTTCCCCATATCCCTTTAAACTGTTTTTAGAATCAGAAATATATCTGCCTCCTTCTTGAAACCATTTAATGACTCGGGCTCCACCGCACTATGGGGCACTGAGTTCCCCAAATTCAACACGCTCTGCGAGAAGTAGTTCCTCCTCATCTCAGTTCTAAATCTGCTGCCTCTCAAACTATATCTGTGACTTCTTGTTCTAGATTGCCCCACAAGGGTCTATGTTTACTTTATGAATCACTTTTAGTACTTTTTACAGACCTCGATCAGGTTCCCTCTCAACCTTCCAAAGAAATCCAACCAGTGGCTTTCAACACAATGAATAATTAATAACCCACACTTCAGGTAATCATCTTTATGCCGCTTTATTCCTGTTTTCAGCTTCTTCTTCATGGGGTGTTTACCAGAGACCCTGGAGTTCACACCAACACTGCTGGCAGCTGCAAAATGGAGGAATCTCTCTCCCGTCCAGAACACGTGACGTCAGAGAGACCTGCTCTCTACCGTCGCTCCGGTTGGGAAGACATCAGCAATTTTTTTTTAAAAATATATTTTATTGAATTTTTTTTCCAAACAACAATTTCTTCCCTCTTACAAAGCAAACGTAACAGTAAAGAAATTTTAACAATAAACAAATAACTAAACCCCATAATCGTTTAACATAAACTAACCCCCCCCCCCCCTCCCCCCCGGGTTGCTGCTGCAGGTCTAACGTTCCTCTAGGTAGTCGAGAAATGGCTGCCACCGCCTGGTGAACCCTTGAGCCGATCCTCTCAGGGCAAACTTTATCCGCTCCAGTTTAATGAACCCCGCCATATCGTTTACCCAGGCCTCCAGTCCGGGGGGTTTCGCCTCCTTCCACATGAGTAGGATCCTACGCCGGGCTACTAGGGACGCAAAGGCCACAACGTCGGCCTCTTTCGCCTCCTGCACTCCCGGCTCATCCGCAACTCCAAATAGAGCTAGCCCCCAGCCTGGTTTGACCCGGGCCTTCACCACCTTCGAAATCACTCCCGTCACTCCCTTCCAATACCCCTCCAGTGCCGGGCACGCCCAAAACATATGTGCGTGGTTTGCCGGGCTTCCGCCGCACCTCCCACATTTGTCCTCCACTCCAAAGAACCTGCTCAATCTTGCTCCCGTTATGTGTGCTCTATGTAGCACCTTGAATTGAATCAGGCTAAGCCTGGCGCATGAGGAAGAGGAATTTACCCTGCTTAGGGCATCAGCCCACATACTTTCCTCAATCTCCTCCCCTAGCTCTTCTTCCCACTTTCCTTTTAGTTCGCCCACCAACTCCTCCCCCTCTTCCCTCATCTCTCGGTATATCTCTGACACCTTGCCCTCTCCGACCCACACCCCTGAAAGCACTCTGTCCTGAGTCCCCTGTGTCGGGAGCAGCGGAAATTCCCTCACCTGTTGTCTAGTAAACGCCCTCACCTGCATATATCTCAGGAAGTTTCCCCGGGGCAACTTATACTTTTCCTCCAATGCTCCCAAGCTCGCAAAAGTCCCATCTATAAATAAATCTCCCACCCTCCTAATTCCCAACTGGTGCCAGCTCTGAAATCCTCCATCCATTCTTCCTGGGGCAAACCTATGGTTGTTCCTGATTGGGGACCCCAGCAGGGCTCCCCGCACCCCTCTCTGTCGCCTCCACTGTCCCCAGATATTCAATGTTGCCGCCACCACCGGGTTCGTGGTAAACATTTTAGGTGAGAACGGTAGCGGCGCCGTCACCAGCGCCTCTAAACTCGTCCCTTTACAGGATTTTCTCTCCAGTCTTTTCCACGCCGCTCCCTCCATCACCCATTTACGTATCATTGCCACATTGGCGGCCCAATAGTAATCGCCCAAGTTCGGTAGTGCCAATCCTCCTCTGTCCCTGCTACGCTGAAGGAACCCCCTCCTTACTCTCGGAACTTTCCCTGCCCACACGAAGCTCGTGATGCTCCTGTCTATTTTATTGAAAAAGGTCTTAGTGATTAGTATAGGGAGACATTGAAATACAAATAAGAACCTCGGGAGGACCATCATCTTAATTGCCTGCACCCTGCCCGCCAGCGACAGAGGCTGCATGTCCCACCTCTTGAAGTCCTCCTCCATTTGTTCTACCAGCCGTGTCAGATTAAGTCTGTGCAAGGTTCCCCAGCTCCTAGCGATCTGAATCCCCAGGTGTCGGAAGTTTCTTTCCACTTTCCTTCGAGGCAGGCCTTCTATCTCTCTACTCTGGTCCCCTGGATGTATCACAAATAATTCACTCTTCCCCATATTTAGCCTATACCCCGAGAAATCTCCGAACTCCCTCAACATTCGCATAACCTCTATCATCCCCCCCCGCTGGGTCCGACACGTATAACAATAGGTCAGCTGCGTATAGCGAGACTCGGTGTTCTTCTCCCCCTCTAATCACCCCTCTCCATTTCCTGGAGTCTCTCAACGCCATGGCCAAAGGTTCAATTGCCAACGCGAACAACAATGGAGACAACGGGCATCCCTGTCTTGTTCCCCTATATAGTCGGAAATACTCCGATCTTTGTCGACCCGTAACTACACTTGCCGTTGGGGCCCCATAAAGAAGTTTGACCCAGCTAATAAACCCGTTCCCGAACCCAAACCTCCTTAACACTTCCCATAAATACTCCCACTCCACCCTATCAAATGCCTTCTCTGCATCCATTGCCGCCACTATCTCTGCCTCCCCCTCCACTGGGGGCATCATTATCACCCCTAATAGTCGTCGCACGTTAACATTCAGTTGTCTCCCTTTTACGAACCCTGTCTGGTCTTCGTGCACCACCCCCGGGACACAGTCCTCTATCCTCGATGCCAGTACCTTTGCCAGCAATTTGGCGTCCACGTTCAATAATGAAATAGGTCTATAGGACCCGCACTGCAACGGATCTTTATCCCTCTTCAAAATTATCGATATCGTCGCCTCCGACATTGTCGGGGGTAAAGTCCCTCCTTCCCTGGCCTCATTGAACGTCCTCACCATCAACGGGGCCAACAAGTCCACATATTTTCTGTAAAATTCCACCGGGAACCCGTCTGGTCCTGGGGCCTTCCCTGCTTGCATGCTCCCCAGTCCCTTAATAACCTCGTCCACCCCAATCGGTGCCCCCAGGCCTACCACCTCCTGCTCCTCCACCCTCGGGAACCTCAATTGATCCAGGAACTGCCGCATCCCCTCCTCTCCCTCTGGGGGTTGAGACCTATACAGTCCCTCATAAAAGGTCTTGAACACCTCATTTATCTTTCCTGCTCTTCGCACCGTGTCTCCCTTTTCGTCTCTAATTCCCCCTATCTCCCTCGCTGCTGTCCTCTTTCGCAACTGATGAGCCAGCAGGCGATTAGCCTTTTCCCCATATTCATACCTATCAGCAATTTTTTTAAAAGGTGCTCCTGGGTCAGGAGGAGGCCTTAGCCTCGCGATTGGGAACAACGTGATGCATGGCCTCACGATCGGGAACACCGAGACCCACCACCCCGCGACCCTACTGACACTCGACCTACGACCCACTGGGCTCTGGGCTTGCGCACTGCTGAGGGGGTACGCATGCGCAGAACGGCCAGGATTCTGAAAGACAGTCGCGCCCGGCATTTTTAAAAGCCGGTTGCACCGTCGAGCACTACTTCCCACGATCGGGAACGCCACAACGCATGGCCCCATGATCGGGAACACCGTGATGCATGGTCCCGCAATCGGGAACGCCGAGACGCATGACCCCGTGATCGGGAACGCCGAGACGCATGGCCCCGCGATTGGGAACAACGTGATGCATGGCCCCACGATCGGGAACACCGTGATGCATGGTCCCGCAATCGGGAACGCCGAGACGCATGGCCCTGTGATTGGGAACGCCGAGACGCATGGCCCCGCGATTGGGAACACCGTGATGCATGACCTCACGATCGGGAACACCGAGACCCACCGCCCCGCGACCCTGACACCCGACCTGCGACATGTTTAGCTCTTCTCTTGTTATAAATAAATAGTTTTTTTGTGTTTTACTTACAATCTGATGCCTGTAAGTCATTGGAGCAATCAAGGGTCACAGATCTCAGACAAAATATACACATTATTGGTTCATTCCCTTGTGTTTGGACCCCGGGGTCTGGAATTTTCCACGCACTAGCCACTTACTATGACCTCCTGTCATAACAATAGACAATAGTGTACACAGACTGGGGATAGAGCGTCACAGAATAGACAGGGATTGTATACAGATTGAGGATAGAGAAAGACATAATAGACAGGAAGTGTACACAGATTGGGGACAGAGCCATGCATAATAAACAGGGAATGTACACCAACTGGAGATAGAGCAATGCACAATAGTCATGGGCATACACAGTGTGATGAATGTTGGAAATTCTTATACAGTTTGCAGTAATGTTACCAAACATCCGGGTTGAGCTTTGCAGTAAAAAAAAAAAATCCTTGCTTAACATACAGACAAAATTTGAGTCTGCAGAAGGTGCAATTAAGTTTTCAAAAAAATGAGATCATCATTCATTCCAACGTTGTATATTGTTTACCTAAATAGGGCTAATGGAATTTTGTTTTTAGAAAGAAGGTTCCTGGCATTTAGAGAGTTGAGTGTTGTGATTAGCCTTAATAAGATGGTCATTGTATAGTTATTGAAATAGTGATGATGTAATTAATGGGAGGAGCCAGGTCTGTAGCAGGCAGTTTAGTTTTGGAGTTTTGCTGGTAGCTTAGAGCTGAGCAGGAGCTTTTGCCAAAGGCTTTCAGGTTAAGCGGTAGTCTCCAAAAGACAGCAAAACATGCAGCTGGGATCTGAAATGGTTTCTCTCGCTTCAAGCAGCCTCTTTCATGAAATCTTGATCGAGAGGACTGCAAGCATCTCTATGCTTGCTGACCATTTCTAAGTGGCTTTTGACCTATGATGTACTTTTCTTAATTTGAGACAGAGAACTTAACCGTTAGAAGTTCCTGTTTCTTTTCAGTGTTGAGAATTATTTAACTGTTAATTGTAAGTATTTTCTGTGATGTTAATGTGTTTAATCCTGTGTTAAGAATAAAGTTTGTTTTAATATAAAAGATATACACTGGTCAGTGGAATCACTGGTGGAGCAAAGTATTCTTTCCTCATAGTTTTAAAAATTAAAAAATGTATTTCGGATTCTTGTCTAGTATCCTAACACATGCTGGGGTCTGGTCCTGGATCTTAACAAAATTGGGGGCTTTAAAAGAATAATCCCTTGATTGTTTTGGGATTATTGAATTTAAAGACAGTGAGTGTGAGGAATATTACGATCCCGCACAAGTCCCCAACAGTGGATAGGAGACTGGACAGAAATCCCAATATTTTGTTTTAATTTTTCAAGACTTTGAGGAAAGAGTACCTTGCGCTAGGAGTGATTTCATATACTTTATTAAAGCAAACTTTATAGACTTCCAGAGGCAACCATGGAGTCATTGGTCGCACATTTGGTGACTCCCGCTCGTGGCAGTTTTTTCGGACCTTTTGCCTGGCTACCAAGTGGATGTGAGGCGGAATAAAGGTGCAGGAGAATGCGGAGAAGAAATTGACCCTCTGGTATGACCCTCTGAGGGCCAGAATTGGTCGAAAAAGAGGGAAACAGTCATTTTGAGCTGGTGCGGCGCCTGCGATGTATGTGGAGATGATGGAGGGGCAGGGAGCGACCTTGCCAGCTCAGTGGTTGACGGAACACCTGGTGAGCCTCTTGAACGAGAAGTTCACTCAGCAACAGAAGGAGAGTCTGGAGGACCTGGCCCAGGCGGTGGACTCGATCAAGGTGGTGGTCGACCACGTTGAGATGAGGCTGGCAGCCCAGGGTCAGGCGATCCAGAAGATGGAGGAAGTGGTGGGGGAACACGAGGAGTAGTTTACCTCAATGGCAACAGAGATGGGGCTGATGTGCGATCAGCAGAAGCGGCTCCAGGAGATGGTCGAGGACCTATTGAACCGGTCACACAGGCAGAATATAAGGATCGTTGGCTTGCCGGAGGGGAGTGAAGGAGCTGATGCTGTGTGTATGTGGGGAGCATGCTGGAGAAGCTGCTTGGAGAGGGTGCGTTTGCATGGCCATTGGAGGTGGATCGAGCGCACAGGGCTCTAATGAGGAAGCCCCAGGGGAATGATGCACCAAGGGCGCTGGTGGTGTGGCTACACCGGTTCCTGGACAAGGAGCAGATTATGAGGTGGGCCAGGCAGATGAGGCGATGCACCTGGGAGGGCAGTGAGATTCGAATATATCAGGACCTGGGTGCAGAGTTCATCAAGAGGAGGGCGAGTTTCAACAAGGTCAAGGCAGCCCTCTACAAGAAGGGGGTAAATGTCGGACTGCTGTATCCAGCACGTCAGTGGGTAACCTACGAAGTATAGGAATTGTACTTTGGATCGGCGAAGGAGGCGGTGGAATTTGTCAGAGACAATGGACTGACAGGAGAAGGTGGACCTTGAACGTTTTGTGGAGATGTTATTGTGATGTTGCTGCTAACTTATTATTTCTTTCTTTTACGGCTTCAGGTGTGTTTTTTGTTCTTTATTAGGGGACGGGGAGTTGGTCCCTTTGTTTGGGTTTGGGGAGAGGATGTTTTTGTTTTTTTGCACAAATGTTCGAGGGAGGGAGGGATCAAAGGGGGGGGGAGTAAGATGCTAGACGCCATGGGCGGGGGCCGTCAGGTTGGCTGGGCAGGCTAGTTCACGGAAGCGCAATGGGGGGTGAGAGGAAGGTCAATGGGGGCAAGGTTGTTACTGGGGATCTGGGGGGGGCGATGGGGGAGAGGTATTGCTGACAGGGATAGGGCTTGTAAAATGTAAGGGGAGGAGGATCGATGGCAGGCGGGCCTGGGGGGGGGGGCACATGTCGGAGGCTGGCCCATGGCTGGCTATGGCTGATCGGTTGATCGGCGGGGTGGGGGGAGGAGGGGATGCAGGATGCAGGATGCAGGGTGCCCCCCCCCCCCCCCCCGACCAAGCTGGTCACGTGGAACGTGCAAGGATTGAATGGGCCGGTCAAGAGGGCCCGTGTGTTTGCACACTTAAAGTGATTAAAGCCAGATGTGGCCATGCTGCAAGAGACGCACCTGAAGGTGGGGGACCAGCTTAGGCTGAGAAAGGCATGGGTGGGACAAGTGTTTTCATTCAGGGTTGGATTCTAAAACGAGGGGAGTGGCGATTTGGTTAATAAGCGGGTAACGTTCGAGGTGGGAAGTATAGTGGCGGACTCTGCGGAGAGGTACGTTATGGTAAGTGGGAAACTGGAGGGGATGCCGGTGGTGTTGGTCAACATCTATGCCCAGAACTGGGACGACGTGGAATTTATGAGGTGGGTGCTGGGTAAGATTCCAGACCTAGACTCTCATCGGCTGATTATGGGGGGAACTTTAATACGGTCCTGGATCCGAGACTGGACCGGTCGAGCTCGAGGTCGGGGACGATGTCGGCTACAGCTAAGGAGCTCCGGGGGTTCATGGAGCACATGGGGGTGGACCCGTGACGATTTGGGAGGCTGAGGGCGAAATAATTTTTGTTTTACTCCCATGTGCACAAAGTGTACTCCCGAATAGATTTTTTGTGGTAGACAAGACGTTATTGGCAGGGGTGGTGGATGTCGTGTTCGGCAGTACTGGTGTCAGACCATGCCCCGTACTGGGTAGATTTAGGAGTGAATAAAGGGGGGCAGCGCCCGCAATGGAGGTTGGATATGGGACTGTTAGCAGAGGAGGAGGTGTGAGCGGGTGAGGAAGGCCATGCGAGGGTATGTGGAGATTAATGACACGGGGGAGGTTTCAGCAGGTACGGTCTGGGAGGCACTGAAAGCAGTGGTCAGTGGCGCACAGAAAAAGGCGGAGCGGGTGGAAATAGAAAGGCTAGTGGATGAAATCCTGCAGGTGGACCGTGGATACGCAGAGACCCCGGAGGAAGGGCTGCTAACGGAACGCCAGAGGCTGCAAATGGAATTTGGGTTGTTATCCACGGGTAAGGCGGTAGGGGAGTTGCGAAGGGTGAGAGGAGCGGTGTATGAGTATGGGGAGAAGGCAAGCAGGATGTTATCGTACCAGTTGAGGAAGCAAGAGGCGGCAAGAGAAATTGGGAAAGTGAAGGACATGGGAGGGAACACGATCTTGGACCCGGCGCGTTATGGGAGTTTTATAGTAAACTGTATAAGTAGGAACCCCCAGCCGGGGAAGAGGGGATGAGGAGGTTTCTGGGAGGGTTGGAGTTCCCGAATGTGGCCGAGGAGTTGGTGGAGGGATTAGGGGCCCCAACCGGGCTTGAAGAAGTAGTGGAGGCGATGCAATCGGGTATGGCTCCGGGACCGGGCGGGTACCCAGTGGTATTCTACAAGAAGGTCTCGGGGTGTTGGGACCACTTGGTAAGGGCCTTCAATGAAGCAAAGGAGCTGGGACTGCTCCCTCCAACATTGTCACAGACGCGATCACTCTCATTTTAAAATGGGATAAGAACCCAGAAAACTGGGTCATAGAGGCCAATCTCCCTCTTAAATGTGAATGCCAAACTGTTGGCGAAGATCCTGGCTACAAGGTTCGAGGATTGTGTCCCAGGGGTAATGGGGGAGGACCAGAAGGGGTTTGTTAAGAGGCGGCATTTGGCGACCAACATTGGGAGATGTTTAATGTAATCATGATACCTCCAGAGGGGCGCGAGGTGGTGGTGGTGTCCAGGGACGCAGAGAAGGCCTTTGATCGGGTGGAGTGGGAATACTTGTGGGAAGTCCTGAGGTGGTTTGGGTTTGGGCAGAAATTTGTGGATTGGGTCCGGTTGTTATATCAGGCACCAGTGGTGAGTGTGCGGATGAATCGGGTGAGATCGGACTACTTCAGGTTACAAGACAGGGATGTCCACTTTCCCCACTGTTGTTTGCCTTGGCATAGAGCCATTGGCATTGAAATTGAGAGCACCGAGAGTCTGGCAGGGGATAGTAGGATGGGGGTGGAACACAGGGTCTCTCTCCACGTGGACAATCTGTTGCTGTACATATCGCACCCTCTGGGGGGAATTGGATTATGGGGATATTAGAGGAATTTGGCCGTTTTTCGGGATACAAATTGAATATGGGTAAGAGTGAGGTCTTTGCGATCCAGGCGAGGGGGCAGGGGAAGAGACTGGGTGAGATGCCGTTCAAGGTGGTGGGAGGGAGCTTTCGATATTTGAGTATCCAGGTGGGAGTGGGAACAGCTGCATAAACTGAATTTGGGGCGGCTGGTAGAACAGATGAGGAGGGGCTTTCGGAGGTGGGATGTGCTCCCGTTGTCATTGGCGGAGAGACAGTTAAAATGACAGTCCTGAGGTTTTTGTTTGTTGTTCCAGAGTCTCCCAATCTTTATTCCCAAGGCGATCTACAAAAAGGTGAATGCAGAGATCTCGGCATTTGTTTTGTTTGGGCGGGTAAAACCCCGCGGGTGAAAAAGGTGCTGCTGGCCCCGGGGGGGGGGGGGGGGGGGGGGGGGCAAAATTCATCAACTATTACTGGGCGACAAATATTGTGACGGTCAGGAAGTGAGTAGTGGGGGGGGGGGGGTTGGTATGGGAACGGGTGGAGGCGGCCTCATGTAAGGACACGAGTTTGGGGGCATTATTGACGGCACCATTACCGTTCTTGCCGGCTCGGTACTCCGCAAGCCCGGTAGCAGTGGCAGCCCTGAGGGTGTGCGGACAGTGGAGGCAGCATATGGGATTCGAGGGGGTGCCGATATGTGATAATTACAGGTTCGCTCCAGGCGGGGTGGGGGGATTGGATTGGATTTGTTTATTGTCACGTGTACCGAGGTACAGTGAAAAGTATTTTTCTGCGAGCAGCTCAACAGATCATTAAGTACATGAGAAGAAAAGGGAATAAAAGAAAATACATAATAGGGCAACATAACATATACAATGTAACTACATAAGCACTAGCATCGGATGAAGCATACAGGGTGTAGTGTTAATGAGGTCGGTCCATAAGAGGGTCATTTAGGAGTCTGGTGACAGTGGGGAAGAAGCTGTTTTTGAGTCTGTTCGTGTGTGTTCTCAGACTTCTGTATCTCCTGCCGGATGGAAGAAGTTGGAAGAGTGAGTAAGCCGGGTGGGAGGGATCTTTGATTATGCTGCCCGCTTTCCCCAGGCAACGGGAGGTGTAGATGGAATCAATGGATGGGAGGCAGGTTCGTGTGATGGACTGGGTGGTGTTCACGACTCTCTGAAGTTTCTTGAGGTCCTGGGCTGAGCAGTTGCCATACCAGGCTGTGATGCAGCCTGATAGGATGCTTTCTATGGTGCATCTGTAAAAGTTGGTAAGGGTTCATGTGGACATGCCAAATTTCCTTAGTTTCCTGAGAAAGTATAGGCGCTGTTGTGCTTTCTTGGTGGTAGCGTCGACGTGGGTGGACCAGGACATATTTTTGGAGATGTGCACCCCTAGGAATTTGAAACTGCCAACCATCTCCACCTCGGCCCCGTTGATGCTGACAGGGGTGTGTACAGTACTTTGCTCCCTGAAGTCAATTACCAGCTCTTTAGTTTTGCTGGCATTGAGGGAGAGATTGTTGTCGCTACACCACTCCACTAGGTTCTCTATCTCCTTCCTGTATTCGGACTCGTCGTTATTCGCGATCCGGCCCACTATGGTCGTATCGTCAGCAAACCTGTAGATGGAGTTGGAACCAAGTTTTGCCACGCAGTCGTGTGTGTACAGGGAGTAGAGTAGGGGGCTAAGAATGCAGCCTTGCGGGGCCCCGGTATTGAGGACTATTGTGGAGGAGGTGTTGTTGTTCATTCTTAATGATTGTGGTCTGTTGGTCAGAAAATCGAGGAGTCAATAAATAGGAATCTAATGTAGGAGTCCTTGTTTTCGAGATGCTCTAGGAATGAGTGTAGGGCCAGGGAAATGTGGGGCTGGGCCGGGGTTTCGGAGGTGGCAGTGGGCAGGGATCGAGAGATTTGGGGATCTCTTTATTGATGAGGGTTTCCCGAGCCTGGAGGAGGAGTTTGAGTTGCCAGGGGAGAATGGGTTCCTGTACCTGCAGGTGAGGGATTTTGTGCGGAGGCAGGTTTCGACCTTCCCGCACCTGCCACCCCAGGGGCTACAGGATAAGGTGATGTCGAGAACAGGAGTTGGAGAGGGGAAGGTCTCAGAGGTCTAGAAGGAGCTGATGGAGTGGGAGGGGGCCGCGATAGGGGAGGTGAAGAAAAGTGGGAAGAAGAGCTGGGTGGGGAAGTTGGTGGCCGGATTATGGAAGGAGACCCTGAGGAGAGGTAATGCGTCCTCGTCGTGCTCCAAGCTCAGCCTGATACAATTTAAGGTCCGCAGGGCACACATGACTGTGTCCAGGTGAGCAGGTTCTTTGAGGAGGCGGAGGATAGGTGTGGGCGCTGCGCGGGGGTCCTGCGAACCATGACCACATGTTTCGGGCATGTCCAAGGCTGAGGGATTTCTGGTAGGGGTTTGCTGACGTCATGTCAGAGGTATTACAAACGAGGGTGGTGCCGAGTCCAGAGGTGGCGATCTTCGGTGTGTCGGAAGACCCGGGAGCCCAGGGAGCGAGAGAGGCCACGTCCTGGCCTTTGCCTCCCTGGTGGCTGGAGACGGATCTTACTAGGGTGGAGGGACTCAGAGCCCCCGAAGTTAGGGGTGTGGGTTAGCGACATGGCGGGGTTTCTCAGACCTGAGAAAATTAAATTCGCCTTGAGGGGTTTGTTGCAGGGGTTTGCTCGGAGGTGACAGCCGTTCATCAATTTATTTGAGAAAAATTAAGCTGGCAATAGGGAGGGGGAATCGGGGAGACATGGGAGGTGGTCGAGGAAGGCGACACTGTTTGTGTAAGCCACATTGGCTGGGTTTTGTGCCCGGGGGTGTTCGTTGGGTATATTATTGTGGGGTTTTTCTAATTGAAATTTGATGTTTAAAATTGTTAAAATTATAAATGCCTCAATAAAATATTTTCCAAAACAAAACTTTATTACTGACACACTATTAAAATATCTTTACCTTCACACAAGAAAACAGCTTACAATTACCCCTTAAACAATGCTAATCAATACAGTGACACAATAATCCTTAACTGCTATCTTTACTCCCACTCAAACGACAAAACCATCTCAGATCCCAATCCACTTTTAAATACAGTTAGCAGTCAGGAATACTTGCTGCATAGATGTCTTGACTTCACCTTCATAAAGAGAGTTCTTTTGAGACTGCTTAAAGAAAAAGACCCAACACCTTGTCAGAATAATGCAGAATTTCTGGCTGTATTTCTTCATTGTATTGTTTCGACCTCAGCTCACCTTCCAGCCAAAACCTATAACTCTCTGAAAACCCTTAACATCTGACTGCTTCAATCTCTAGCTCATCCCAGTAACTACATCAATCTTGCTAAACTGAACACAATGACCGGGATTCTCTGACCCCGCGCCAGGTTGGAGAATCCCTGGGGGGACGTGAGAATCTCGCCTCAACGCTGGCTTACCTATTCTCTGCTACTGATTCTCGGGCGCCCGCGGGATCGCTGCTGTGCCGGTCGGGGGCCGTTGAAAGAGCCACCCCCCGCCCCAGCGATTCTGCGGGCCCCGGTGGGCCGAGTGGCCGCCGTGTTCGGCCGAGTCCTGCCGGCATGGGTTACCCAGGTCCCATACGGCGGGACCTGGAAGGTGTGTCTGCAGGGGAGGGGGGGGGGATCCGACCCCGGGGGGGCCTTCATGGTGTCCTGGCCCGCGATCGGGGCCTACCGATCGGCGGGCGGGCTGATTCCGTGGGGGCCTATGTTCCTCCGCGCCGGGCCCCTGTAGGGCTCCGCCATATTGCCCGGGGGCCGGCGCGGAGACGGGAACCAATGCGCATGCGTAGAATCATGCCGGCTGTTCTGCGCATGCGTTGAATCACACCGGCCGTGGCGCGCATGCATGAACTCGCACCGGTCATTCCACACCGGCTGAAGCTGCGGGGACCACTCCGGCGCCGACCAAGCCCCCTAGGAAGGGGAGCATTCCTCATGATCGAGGACCGTTGACGCCGGAGTGGTTGTCGCCGCTTTTCACGCCAGCGTCAGTACTTGGCCGCGGGTTTGGAGAATCCCGGCCAATGTCTCTAATTAACTGCTTTGCAGGGGACCCACTTAATATAAATAAAGGGCCACTAGCCCAAACATTTATGATGCTTTAATTGAACTTCTGGCTCCTAAAAGCTCAGTTGTCTTGCTAACAGGGTTTTTAAGGACACTACCGCAGGAGTCATACACAAACAAACCTTTTTAACCCTTACTGCACCAAAAACTTTCGATACATATGAAACACCTACATTCATCACTGGAACTGGTGCTTTTGTTCTGCTGTTGCAGTTTAAATAAGGAATTATTAGCACAATGGCTCTTTGGGTGGCTGATAGTTTCCTGGGTGTGGAAGAGATGACGGGGAGTGTTTTCCAAAAGGTGGTTAAAACAAAGCTTTTAGATTTGCCGAACAAGCTGGAGATGATTTTACCTGTAGAGGCGAATACGGTAGAGATAATTACAGCGATAACTCAGTATTTAAATTTGCTAGAGACAGACTGAATAATCAGAATTAGCTAAAATTCGGTTACAAATTAAACAATTGGAAATGCAGGAAAAAGAAAAGTAGAGAGTGGCAATGACAGAATAAAAGGAAAAAGAGAGAAAGGTAATAGCAGAAGCAAAGGGAAGAGAGAGAGGAAATGTCAAGAGAAATGAGTAATGAGAGAGAATTTGAACTTCACAACATGTAAATTGAGGAGAGTGAGTTTGAAAGGGAAAGATATCAACTTAAACTGTTGTAATTAAAGACAGACAGTGAGGAAAGTCTAGAGGAAGGATTAACACTTCTTAGTCAAAAGCCTAGTGGGGATATGTTTAAATACATTCAAGCCCTGTTGAGGTTTGACGAGAAAGATGTGAAAGCATTTTTTTTCTAATTTGAGAGAGTGGCTAAGCAATTGAAGTGGCCAAAGACCATGTGGGTATTATTGATGTTCAAACAAAGTTGCTAGGTAGAGCTAGTGAAGTGTTTGCATCACTATCAGAAGAGGTATCTAGAGATTGTGATGAGGTGAACATATGAACTGGTGACAGAAGCCAGCAGACAGAAGTTTAGAAATCTAACGAAAGAACTAGGTCAGATGTATATAGAACTTGAAAGAATCAAAGTAATCTTTATAGGTGAATAAAGCATTAAAAACAGATCAAATGTATGGCGCTCTTAGGGAAATGGTTATTTTTAAGGAATTTAAAGATTCACTTTCAGCAGTAGTTGGAACCCACGTGGAAGAGCAAAGGGTTAAAACTGCTATACTGGCAGCAGAAATGGTAGATGATTTTGAATTGATTCAAAACTTAAGGTATGATTTTCAACATCAATTTCAAACTGTGAAAGATAGAAACTGGGGAAATGAGAAATCCACAGGAAATCCAAAGGCAGTCTAGTCGGAGATATTAAGGAGTGTTTGCCTCAGGTTAAAAAAGAAACTTATGATAGTAGCAAAGAGATATGAAAACTTAAATGTTTTAGTTGTAATAAAGTTGGACACACAGAGTCGCAGTGTTGGTGGCTTAACAAAAGTACTGGAAAAACAGACTTGTTAAAACAAGTTAAGCCAGCGGGGTTTATAAAGTGGGAAATAAAATGCCATGGCTGCAATGGAAGATGTGCAAAAGAGTACTCAGCAGTTCATATGTTGGTGGATAAGCAAGCTTTTTTCTTGTTTCAGATTTTATTTGTGAATATAAGGTTTACTCGCGTGTAGACGGTGGAGTGGGTAAGGAGGTTAAAACCTTAAGGGATACAGGAGCAAGTGAATTGTTAATGGTAAGAGGTAAGGAGATATGTAATTCAGAAGGAGTATTGCCAGAAAAGGTGGTAATATGTGGAATTTGTGGTGAAGCGTATTATGTATTCCAGTGAAAAGAGAAGTGGTGGTAGGGGTACAGTTTATCCTGGGTAATGATATAGCTGGATCATAGGTGGGAGTAATATCTACTGTGGTTGAAAATCATTGGAACGTCAAACAACTGAGTTGTTGAAAGAAGCATATCCTGGGCTATTTCCAGATTGTGCTGTGACAAGATCACAAAGCCATTGGTTGAGACATGAGGAGGAAAAATCAAGGAGTAAAGATAGGGAGACTGAAGTTCAGTTATCAGAGTCCATCTTTGACCAGATGGTTACTAAAGAACAAGAGCAGGTGATGGATGAAGCAGATATCTTTAGTTCAGGAAAGTTGGTCAAATTGCAACAGAAGGATTCAGAGATAAACCAGTTGTCTCAGGAAGCATACATAGAAGTAGAATCTGAGTGTATACCAGAGTTGTTATTACATTAGAAATTATATATTAATGAGTAAGTGGTGACCATTACATATTCAGGCAGATGTGAAATGGGCAGAAGTTACTGGTGAGTTATAGAAAGGAGGTTTTATGGGTATTGCATGTGGTTCCAGTAGGGGGTCATTTAGGAGGTAGGAAATCTCAAGCGAAAATATAAAAAACATTTTTATTGGCCTAGACTGCATAAACAAAAAGTGGGAATCAGTATTTGTTGAACATAATGGATGTGTCTACTAGATTTTTTCCAGAGGCCATTCCATTATTAAATAATTTTTTCCAATTTGTTAGTCTTTTTTTAATTTTTCCAATTAAGGGGCAATTTAGCATGGGCAATCCACCTCCCCTGCATATCTTTGAGGTTCTGGAGGTGTAGCCACCTAAATTGGCCAACTCCCGTTTAAAATGGCGAACGGCAAAGGCTGATGGGAAAGTCAGCCAACAAGACAGAAACCAGCAGCTGCAGGCTTGCTGCGTATTTACCTCTGCAAAGGCCAGACAACATCGATACCAGCGGCCATCAGCATAACAAAGTAGCAGCCATCTGCATACTGATGAGCAATCCCCGGGAACAATAAGTAACATTTCGGACACACAAAGCAAAGCCAGACTCCTCGGCGCCAGCAGGAGCCAACACAAAGGAGGTGAACGAGCACCTCAAGACCGCCCATCGATCAGGGAACCGCTCCAGTATTGGAGAAAATCGAACCAAGCGATTGGGACAAAGTCCAATCATTTGGGACCAGGTATAGGGTCCGCCCCGAAAGGCGAGAAGCCCCTGGGGACTATAAGAGTTCAGCCCCAAGTTCAAATCGCTCTCTTCACGCTCTCTTCACTCTTCTTCACCTCTGTGTCCTGCCCGGGTCACCCAGCAACACGGACCAACATTGACCGTGACCGGTGCAGTGACGACCGACAGAAGTAAGTCTTAATTCAACGCTCGCTACGAGATAGGCCCTCCTAGCTACCAATCCGTACCGACTTCGAATCCCCCAGACTCAGAACCCGAACGAAAGGCCACTTGTTCCCCTGACCTGGTGGGCCAGTCCGAAGATAAGTATAGGCCTGTTAGTTGTAGAAGTAGCTTAGACGTAGAATTTGTGCATGAGTAGCGATTACTGTGTATAATAAATGTGCTTTGATTTAAATCTTACTAATCGGTGTATTGGGTTATTGATCATTACTCGGACTTGAACCTCGTGGCGGTATCATAAAGATACCTGGCGACTCGAGAGCAAAGGTAATAAAACAGAGCAATTGAACCAAGGAAAAAAATCAGCAACAGAGGTGAGACACACACAGACACGTGGAGAATGTGCAAACTCCACACGGACAGTGACCCAGGGCCAGGATCGAACCCAGGTCCTCAGCGCCATGAGGCAGCAGTGCTAACTACAGCACCACTGTGTCGCCCTCCATTTAAAATATTACAGCAAAATATTACAGCTAAGAGGGTTATACAGGAATTAATTAATTGTTTTACCAGATGTGGACTGCCAAACAAAATCCAATTAGATCAAAAATCCAATTTTATGGCAAAGTTGTTCAGGGAAGTTATGGATAGCTTAGGAATGAAGCAATTTAACTCAACTGCATATTGTCCAGAATCACAGGGAGTGTTAGAAAGGTGGCATCGAACTTTAAAGACTATGTTGAAGGCCTATGTAACAGCCCCCACGAGACCCATGGGGTTGACCCAATTGATCTGCCCCATGGAGCTCGTGGAATATGAACTCCCCCGCTGAGGGGCGGAGTCCCAACAGCGGGGCTCATTGAATCGGACAGATTACAACCGGCCAGGATTGGAAACAGCATTTTCAGATGGTCCCAGCTGAGACGGATGTACTACCTGCCGGCTTGCAGCCTTGTTTTACTTTAGCAGAATAAACCTGTGTGTTTAAACCATATGACTTATAGTGGTGCTCTACCTGCGGTCGGAGGAACGGTGGGGGCCAGGGCGCCAGAACCATAAGGAAGAGTGTCATCCTGATCGGGAGACACACCCACCCAGAACCAGGGCTTTACAGCTAGCACAACCCGAGGAGGTCGAATGCATGCAGCTAAACTGCATCACCGCACTAAGAGTGGTCCCCATCAAAATCACCATCCAGGTTAATCGCCGCCCGCTATAGATGGAAATTGTCACAGGGACTGCTGCCTCGGTTATAGGACAGTAAATGTACCAGAAAGTCCATACAGGGATCCAACGCCTGGGTCTAAGGGACACGAGGGCACATTTGGCAACACATAGAGGAGAACCACTAACCATCGCTGGCACAGTGACAGCTCCGGTTGCCTATGGGCAGCGATCCATTCATTTGCCACTGATAGTGGTACAAGGGCCCGGACCCAGTCTCTTGGGCTGTGACTGGCTGCAGAGGCTCCATGAGGACTGGCAACAGATTTTCTTTTTTTTTGAAATTTAGAATACCCATTTTTTTTTCAATTAAGGGACAATTTAGCATGGCCAATCTTCCTACCCTGCACATCTTTGGGTTTGTGTGGGTGAGACCTACACAGACACGGAGAGAATGTACAAACTCCACACGGACAGTGACCCGGGGCCTGATAGAACCCAGTCCTCGGCGCCGTGAGGCAGCAGTGCTAACCACTGCACCACCGTGCCTCCCTTAACAGATTTTCAAAATGGGCTCTGGGGAATTGTATGAGGTTCTGGGGAAATACTCAGATGTTTTACAGGATGGCTTGAGAAAAGTAAAGGGAGTCGTGGCCAAAATCTACTTGGACCCAGAAGCCCCCACCAAAGTATTTCAAGATCACCCAGGTCCCTATGCCCTGTTGTTGAAAGTGGACGATGAGCTCAGCTGGCTGAAAGGTCTGGGGATTATTCATCCTGTGCAGTTCGCGGAATGGGCAGTGCCTGTAGTCCCGCTGCTAAAGCCAGATAAAACTGTCCGCTTGTGTGGCGATTACAAATTAACGGTGAACATGGCCTCCTGGATGGACAGGTACCCGATACCGCACAGGGAGTTGGCTGGGGTGTCACTCCTTCTCCAAATTAGACACGAGCCACACGTACCTTCAGGTTGAGTTGTATGTGGCGACCAGGAAATATGTGATCCTGGCTTCCGGTGGCGGCTATGAAGGAGTAGGTCGCACATTTGGTGGCTCCCGCTCGGGAGCATGGAGTGCATGGAGAAGTGGACCAGGAGTGCTCGCAAAGGAAGAAATAGGCGATGGAGATGGCTTGGGCGGAAGCTGCAACAGGAGAAAGCATGGGGGAGGACCGGAGTTCTGGCTTGATGAACCAGCGGTCTACGGAGCAGTTGATGCAGGGCTTCGCCAAGCAGAAACATGACTGCTAGGACCTGATTAAGGAGTCGATTGCGCGACTGGAACTCAGACTGGATGCTCAAGATTGGGCGATCCAGAAAGTGGAGAAGGCACTGACTGAGCAGGAGGAGCACCAAGCTGCAGTGGAGTTGGAGGTGGGAATGTTGAGAGACCAACAGAGAAAGGCTTCAGGAGAAGGTGGAGGATCTAGAGAACAGGTCCCGCCGGCAGAACCTGAGAATCGTGGGTCTGCCGGAGGTATCCAAAGGAACGGACGCAGGGGCATACATGGCGGGTTTGTTCGAGAAGCTACTGGGGGCGGGGACGTTCACCCGACCCTTGGAGGTGGACAGGGCGCACAGTGGGCTAGCAAGGAAGCCGCGTGTGGGTGATCCCCCCGAGAGCAATGGTGGTGAGATTCCACAGGTACCTGGACAAGGAGTGCATTCTATGGTGGGCCAGGCAATCGTGGAGCTGCAAATGGGAGAACAGCGTCCTGAGTATACATCAGGATCTGAGCGTGGACGTGGCCAGGGGAACAGCAGGGTTCAACCAAATAAAATCGACCTTTTTTAAGAAGGGTCAGGCTGCTGTATCAGGCGCCCGTGACAAGTGTTCGGACAAACAGGCTGACATCCAGCTATTTTAGGCTGCACCGGGGGACGAGGCAGGAATGCCCCCTATCCCTGCTGTTGTTCGGACTGGCCGTAGAACCGCTGGCAATTGCACTGAGAGCCTCAACGGTCTGAAAGGGACTGGTCTGGAGGGGGGGGGGGGGGGCGGGGGGGGGCAGAGTCTCGCTACACGCGGACGATCTGCTCTTATATGTGTCGGACCCATTGGAAGGGATGGAAAAAATTATGGGGGATTTTAGCCGATTTTCGGGTTATAAATTGAACATGGGGAAAAGTGAGCTGTTCGCGATCCAGGCAAGGGGGCAGAAGAGGCGATTGGGAGAGCTGCCGTTTAGAGTGGTAGGAGGAAACTTTCGGTACCTAGGCATCCAGTTGGAGCGGGAATGGGAACGGCTGCACAAGCTAAATCTGGCCCGACTAGTAGACCAAATGATGGAGGATTTTCGGATGTGGGACGTGCTCCCGCTGTCACTGGCTGGGAGGGTACAGATAGTGAAAATGTCGGTTCTCCCAAGATTCCTGTTTGTGTTTTCAGTGTCTCCCCATCTTTATTCCTCGGTCCTTTTTTAAACTACCCTATCCTGAATCCTCCTTGGTGGTAGGAGCGGGAAGGTTGGGACCTGCCTGCGTAGGAAGTCTCGCGCCTGCAGGTACCTAAATTCTTTCCCTCCCGTCAGTTCAAATCCCGCCAGTGGGCAGCACGGTAGCATTGTGGATAGCACAATTGCTTCACAGCTCCAGGGTCCCAGGTTCGATTCTGGCTTGGGTCACTCTCTGTGCGGAATCTGCACATCCTCCCCGTGTGTGCGTGGGTTTCCACCGGGTGCTCCGGTTTCCTCCCACAGTCCAAAGATGTGCAGGTTAGGCGGATTGGCCATGATAAATTGCCCTTAGTGTCCAAAATTGGCCTTAGTGTTGGGTGGGGTTACTGGGTTATGGGGATAGGGTGGAAGTGTTGACCTTGGGTAGGGTACTTTTCCGGGGGCCGGTGTAGACTCGATGGGCCGAATGGCCTCCTTCTGCACTGTAAATTCTATGATAAACGGGTCAACAAGGTGATCTCGGGCTTTGTATGGGCGGGTAAGACCCTGCGAGTTAAAAAGGGGATGCTGGAGCGCAGCCAGGGGGAGGGCGGGCTGGCACTCCCAAACTTTAGTAATTATTACTGGGCGGCGAATATAGCCATGATTAGGAAGTGGATGGTGCGAGGGGGGTGGGGGAGGGGCGGTCAGTGTGGGAGCGAGGAGGCGGCACCTTGTAAGGGCACTAGTTTGGGGGCGTTGGTAGCGGAGCCTCTGCCTTTCCCGCCGGCATGCTACACCACCAGCCCCATGGTTCTCGCGGCCCTGAGAGTCTGGGGGCAATGGAGGAGACATGTGGGAGCAGAGGGAGCATCGGTCTGTTCCCCAATTTGCAATAATCACCGGTTTGCCCCGGAGAGGTTAGATGGGGGGTTCCGGAGGTGGCAGAGAGCAGGGATCGAGAGGATGGGAGAGATATGTTTATAGAAAGGAGCTTTCTCAGCTTGAGGGAACTGGAGGAGAAATTTGAACTGACGGGAGGGAAAGAATTTAGGTACCTGCAGGCGCGAGACTTCCTACGCAGGCAGGTCCCAACCTTCCCGCTCCTACCACCAAGGAGGATTCAGGATAGGGTAGTTTCCAGAGTGTGGGTGGGAGAAGGGAGAGTTTGGGGCATTTATGAGGAGCTTAGGGGGTCAGAGGAAACACAGACCGAGGAGCTGAGAGGAGGTAAGAGGAGTTAGGTGGAGAGTTAGAGGATGGTCTCTGGGCGGATGCGTTGAGTAGGGTCAATGTGTCCACAACATGTGCCAGGCTCAGCCTGATACAATTTAAGGTCGTTCACCAGGCTCACATGACAGTGGCCCGGATGAGCAGGTTCTTTGGGGTGGAAGACAGGTGTGCGGGAAGACCAGCGAACCATGTTCACATGTTCTGGACATGCCCGAAGCTTAGGGAATTTTGGCAGGGGTTTGCGGACGTCATGTCCAAAGTATTGAAAACAAGAGTGGCGCCGAGTCCAGAGGTGGCGCCTTTCGGGATGTCGGAAGATCCGGGAATCCAGGAGAAAGAGGCAGACGTTCTGGCCTTCGCCTCTCTGGTAGCCCGGAGGTGGATATTATTAGCTTGGAGGGACTCAAAGCCCCCGAAGTCGGAGACCTGGCTCACTGACATGCCTAGCTTTCTCTGTCTGGAGAATATCAAGTTCGCCCTGAGAGGGTCAATGTTAGCGTTCGCCCGGAGGTGGCAGCCGTTCGTCGACTTCTTTAGGGAAAATTAACCGTCAGCAGAAGGGGGGGTGGGGGGCTGTGGGGGTAGTTTAGTGTAGAGTAGGGGGTTAGAAAATGTGGGACCTGTGAGGGAGGAAGACGGCTTTTGCACTATGTTTATATTTGAATGTACACTGTTTCTTCTGTTGTTGTTATAAAACCATAAATACCCCAATAAAATGTTTATTAAAAAAAAGGAAATATGTGACCATCAATACCCACAGAAGTGAATGTACCGGGCTCCCATCTGGGCGATTTTCCAGTGGGTTATCGGGAACATCCTCCAAGGGCTCCCAACAGTGGCAGTCTACCTGGACGACATCCTGAATACCGGAGTCACCAAGAAGGAACACCTGGGTAATTATGAGGAAGTCCTCCGCCATTTCTCCGTCCATCTACAAAGGGGCAAGTGTGTATTCCAGGTTAAACTTACCTGGGATACCGGATCAACAAGGATGGCTTGCACCCAATGGAGGAGACGATACGAGTTATCAAAGAGGCTGGCACACCTGAGAATACAACCAAACTACGACCGTTCCTCGAACTCTTAAATTATTACGGCAAATTCGTCCCGAATTTGGCAACCATACTGGCACCGCAGCATGCCCTCTGGAAAAAACACAGGAGGAATGGGCATGGAGCGCACCGCAAGAAGAGGCGTTTGTCAAGATAAAACGATAGCTATCATCCTCCAGGCTGACTCATTACAACCCTTCCCGGCAGCTCCTGATCATGTGTGATGCCTCCCCATATGACATTGGGGTGATCTTTGGATGTGGACGATGTGCTGGACAGGCCAATACCCTGTTCATCAAGGACTTTGATCGATGTGACGCTCAGAGCAAAAAGAAAGGGCTTGCCATAACCTTTGCGGTCAAAACGTTCCACCAGTACGTTTATTATGGGCAGCACTTTGCAATCATAACAAACCACAAACTGCTGCTCAGTCTGTTCAAGGAAGTCAAGGTATTCCCACCAAATGCCTTGGCCAGGATACAGCGATGGAAGCTATTGTTGGCAGTATATGAGTATTGTTTTGATTATCGCCCAGGCGCACAATTCGCACGTGGATACCCTGTGCTGACTCCCATTGTCGACATGCCCCCTGAGCCCCAGTAGCAGATGAAGTTGTGTTGGAATAAAATTTTATCGATACCTTGCTGGTCACAGCCTCACAGATTTGTGAGTGAACACAGAAGGACCCGACCTTAACGAAGTTATGTCATTCTGCACAGGGGACAACAGGGAAGATTGCCTGAGAAGCTGCAGATTTTCACAAATAAGCAACAGGAGCTTTGTGTGGCAGACAGCATTCTCCTGTGGGGAGCCCCCATTCTGGTTCCAAGCCAAGGCAGGAAAGCCAAATTGCAAAACCTGCACAATGGACACCTGGAATTGTCCAAGATGAAGATGCTCGCTAAAAGCTACGTGTGGTGGCCGGGACTTGATGGCGACATCGCGAGGTTGGTGCAGCAATGCTCCACACATCAGGAACATCAAAATCTCCCACCAGCTGCGTCTCTTCACCGCTGGGAGTGGCCAGTCTGGCCCTGGGTATGGATACACGCCAACTTCGGCAGACCCTTTCAAGGGTCAATGTTCCTGCTTCTAGTTGACGTCAGCTCAAAATGGTTAGATGTCTACCGGATGCCGCCCACCACTTTACAGACTACCATTGAGAGGTTACACAAATCGTTTGGTATCCATGGCTCGATACTGATAACGGCACCCCTATTACCAGCGGGAAATTCTCACACTTCATGCAGACGAATGGTGTAAAACACATTCGGAACGTCCCATACCACCACTCTTCAAACTGCCTGGCTGAGCGGGCGGTGCAGACTTTTAAGAGAGGCATAAAGAAGCATGCCAAAGGGTCCATAGAGATAAAATTGGTGAGGTTCCTGTAGACAGGGAGTGTACAGATTATGGATAGAGCAACGCACATTAGACAGGGAGTGCGCACAGACTGGGGTAGGGCAATGCACAATAGATAGGAAGTGTACACATACATTGGGGATAGAGCAGTGCACTGTCGACAGGGAGTGTACATAGACTGAGGATTGAGCAATGCCCTCTAGGCAGGGAATGTACTCATCTGGGGATAGAGCAATGCACAATAGACAGGGTGTGTACACAGACTGGGGATAGAGCAATGCACATTAGACAGGGAGTGCTTACAAACTGGGGATAGAGCAATGCACATTTGACAGGGAGTATGCACGGATTGGGGATAGAGCAATGCACAATAGATAGAGAGTGTACACACATTGGGGATAGAGCAATGCACTGTAGACAGGGAGTGTACATAGACTGAGGATAGAGCAATGCACAGTACACGGAGCTATACAGACTTGGGATAGAGCAATGCACAATAGACAGTGAGTGGACACAGACTGGGGATAGCGTTATGCACAATAGACAGGGAGTGTATGCAGGCTGGTGATAAAGCAATGCAATTGGGGAGGTGGTGGCATAGTGATATTGTCACTGGACTAGTAAGAGTCCCAGGGTAATGATCTGGGCGGAGTCTAAATGTGTGTGCTCACCGAGCTGCAGCCATTTCGGCAGCAGCTGCAGGAGGCTACACATTTCTGCTTAATAAAGCCTCGATTACACTCTACTCTCGTCTCGTCGTAATTGATAGTGCATCAATTTATTACGCAGAGATTGTACAACGATGGACCTCCACATCAAGCCTGATCACCTGCAGCTGCACCCTCAAGCAGACAACACCAAGTCGGCATTCGCACATCGGCTAGCTTGCTTCGAAGCCTACATCGGATCTGCGACAGAACCACCCTCAGAGGCACAGAAGCTCCAGATCCTTTACACGCGGCTGAGCTCCGATATCTTTCCTCTCATTCGGGATGCACCTACCTACGCTGAGGCCATGGCGCTACTGAAAGAGAACTACACTCAGCAGACCAACAAGCACTACGCCAGGCACCTCCTGTCCACGCGGCATCAACTCCCTGGTGAGTCTGTGGAAGATTTATGGCGTGCCCTGCATGCCCTGGCGAGGGACTGCGATTGCCAGGCCGTTTCGGCCGTTGAACATTCCGAACTCTTAATTAGGGACACTTTTGTTACGGGCATAGGGTCGGCGTACATCCGCCAGCGCCTCTTAGAAGGGGTTACCCTCGACCTCGCGGCGACCAAGAAACTCACGATCTCACTAACGGTCGCCTCCCGTAATGTATAAGCGTACCCCCCCCCCAACCGCACGGCGCCTCCCGACCGTACGGCGCCCCCCTCCTGGAGATCGTGGACCCCACCAGCGAACACCCCATCGTGGACTCCACCAGCGACCGCCCCCAGCCAACACCAAGCCTGCGCTGCGCGGCAGCCAGCCAACCCCGGGGGACCCAAGTGCTACTTCTGCGGACAGACAAAGCACCCCGGCAGCGCTGCCCTGCACGGAGCGCACTCTGCAAGGCCTGCGGGAAGAAAGGACATTTCGCTGCTGTGTGCCAGGCCCGCTCGATCGCCGCTGTAACTAGGCCCATTGTTCCTGCACCCCAACGTGCGACCCGTGGGTGCCGCCATCTTTCCCGCCTCAGGACCCCTGCCCGTCGGGCACCTTATCGGCCGCTCTTCGCCTGCCGACCAACCAGGGGCCTTCCAACACCACCTACAGCTCGCCTCCATCACGATCGACCAGTCCCGGCCGCATAACCTTGCAACCACGTCGACGACGGTAAAGGTCGATGGGCACAAGACATCATGCCTTCTTGACTCTGGGAGCACAGAGAGCTTCATCCACCCCTATATGGTAAGGCGCTGCTCCCTCGCGGTACACCCATTAACCAGAGAATCTCCCTGGCCTCCGGATCCTACTCCGTGGAGATCCGGGGTTACTGCACCGCCACCCTCACCATCCAGGGCGTAGAGTTCAACGACTTCTGGCTCTATATCCTCCCCAACCTGTGGGTTGCCTTGCTATTAGCCTGGACTTCCAGTGCAACCTCCAAAGTGTAACCCTGAAATTTGGCGGGCCCCTACCACCCCTTACTGTATGCGGTCTCACGACCCTTAAGGTCGTCATGCCTTCTCTGTTTGCAAACCTCACCCCGGACTGCAAACCCGTCGCCACCAGGAGCAGACGGTACAGCGCCCAGGACGGGACCTTTATCAGGTCCGAGGTCCAGCGGCTGCTTCGGGAAGGCATCATTGAGGCCAGCAACAGCCCCTGGAGAGCCCAAGTGGTAGTGGTGAAAACTGGGGAGAAAAACAGGATGGTCATTGACTACAGTCAGATCATCAATCGGTACACGCAGCTCGACGCGTACCCCCTCCCACGCATATCTGATATGGTCAATCAGATTGCACAGTACCGGGTCTTCTCGACAGTGGACCTGAAATCTGCCTACCACCAGCTCCCCATTCGCAAGGTTGACCGTCCGTCCACTGCGTTTGAAGTGGACGGCCGCCTTTACCACTTCCTTAGGGTTCCCTTCGGCATCACTAATGGGGTCTCGATCTTCCAACTGGAGATGGACCGAATGGTTGACCGGTACGGACTGCGGGCCACCTTCCCGTACCTGGATAACGTCACCATCTGCAGCCACGACCAGCAGGACTACGACACTAACCTTTCCAAATTTCTCCACACCGCCAAACTCCTCAAACTAACGTACAATAAGGAGAAGTGCGTGTTCAGCACCAACCGCTTAGCCATCCTCGGCTATGTGGTGCAAAATAGAGTTCTAGGGCCTGACCCCGATCGCATGGGCCCCCTCATGGAACTCCTCCTCCCCCACTGCCCCAAGGCCCTTAAACGATGCCTGGGGTTCTTCTCATACTACGCCCAGTGGGTCCCGAACTATGCGGACAAGGCCCGCCCACTCATTCACTCCACCATTTTCCCCCTGACGGCCGAGGCTCACCAGGCCTTCAACCGTATCAAGGCCGACATCGCCAAGACCACGATGCATGCAGTTGACGAGATGCTCCCCTTCCAAGTCGAGAGCGATGCATCAGACGTCGCTCTGGCTGCCACCCTCAACCAGGCAGACAGGCCCATGGCATTCTTTTCACGCACCCTCGATGCCTCCAAAATTCGGCACTCCTCCATCGAGAAGGAGGCCCAAGCCATCGTAGAAGCTGTGCGGCATTGGAGGCATTACCTGGCCGGCAGGAGATTCACTCTCCTCACTGACCAACGGTCGGTTGCCTTCATGTTCAATAACACACAGCGGGGCAAGATCAAAAATGATAAAATCTTGAGGTGGAGGATCGAGCTCTCCACCTACAATTACGAGATCTTGTATCGCCCTGGTAAGCTCAAGGAGCCCCCCGATGCCCTGTCCCGAGGTATATGTGCCAGCGCACAAGTGGACCGACTCCGAACCCTACACGACATTCTCTGTCACCCAGGGGTCACCTGGTTCTTTCACTTCATAAAGACCCGCAATCTGCCCGACTCCATTGAGGAGGTCAGGGCTATCACCAGAGACTGCCAGGTCTGCGCGGATTGCAAACCGCACTTCTACCGGCCAGACCACGCGCATCTAGTGAAGGCCTCCCGCCCCTTTGAGCGCCTCAGCGTGGATTTCAAAGGGCCCCTCCCCTCCACCGACCGAAACACCTACTTCCTTAACGTGGTCGACGAATACTCCAGATTCCCGTTCACCGTCCCATGCCCCGATTTGACATCTGCCACCGTCATCAAAGCACTCAACACCACCTTCGCCCTGTTCGGTTTCCCCGCCTACATCCACAGCGACCAGGGATCCTCCTTTATGAGTGATGAGTCGCTTGCACACACATTTATACTCCGCCTACTGGGCGGAGCCAGCAGGCAGGGATCTAGCCCCGTAACTGTAGTACAGGAGCTTTACCGTATTACATCTCGTATGTGATATATACAACAGTGCTGACTACCACATTGTGCACCCAGTACAGTGCGTTTTGTACGGTGCAGGGACTGCACATGGAGCATTTTGTGGTATTTGATGTAATGCTGCCAGAAGAAAATACTGGAGTAAATACTGCAATGATCAGCAAGAAGGATATTGATCACCAGTGTTTCCTGAACTATTTTCCATTAATTCTCAAAGATTGATGTGCCCCCAGATGTCAACAAAAATAAAACAGCAATAAAGACGCATAGTATGTAATTAAAGGTTGTATGTTATAGATCATCCAAATTTGAAAATACTTTGACAAGATGTTATTTCATACATTAATGTCGTTTTCAGTCAAGATCTCCACATTCTCCTGTGCTAGAAGACTCTGTGAAGGCCCTCTCCTCCTGGCCCAGGACAGCTGCACTTTCACCCTTCTGAACATTGCCCCCTATACAGAAGGCAGCTGTTAACCTTGACCTGTCAATGCGAGAAGCCCCCACCAACTGCCAACCCACTCAGGGCAAACAAGGTAGCTTCTTATTAAAGATTTCTGGCCTACACAAAATGTTTACGAAGCCTCTTGTCCCAACCACCAGGCCCATCGCTCTTCTCTGTGAAACCTGGGAGTGAGACGAAGAGAGGAGCAGGGAAAGGGCAGGGTCAGCTGCCACTTGGGCCTCGGTGCAGGGCACAGTCCCAGAATTGCGGAGGCTGCGATCCACAGCTTGGGAAGTGCGTGCTGTGAAGGCTTAAATCATTCTGCCGCAGGGCAGCACGGTGGCGCAGTGGGTTAGCTCTGTTGCCTCATGACGCTGAGGTCCCAGGTTCGATCCCGGCTCTGCGTCACTGTCCGTTTGGAATTTGCACATTCTCCCCGTGTTTGCATGGGATTCGCCCCCAGAATCCAAAGATGTGCAGGCTAGGTGGATTGGCCACGCTAAATTGCGCCTTAATTGGAAAAACTGAATTGGGTACTCTAAATTTAATTTTTTTTTTAAATCATTCTGCTGGGTGTGGCTCGGTGATGCCCTCTGGGAAAACCCTGGTCTGCAATGGCCTCTTTCCTGACCACAGGTGTTCCCAAGCACTTTCCTAGAAAAAGTAGGATCTGCATCTCCCAGGCAACGTGGCCAGCAGTCCAGGAGAGTTTTGCATTTTAAATCTTGAGTGGTCTATTCCCTTTATGTTTATGGATGCCTCACGAGCGATGTAGTGAGTCAGGGTCTGCTGGGTCCTGTAGCCATCTGGGATGGCCACTTCCAACTAGGTGCAGGGAAACTCGCAAAGCCTAGCGGGTAAAATGGACAAGCCAAGACTCAGGCAAGCTCAGAGCCTGAAATGCATATTTGCAAGCAAGAAGTCCAGACAGTATCGAAACTCCGACCAATTAGCATTTGATGGTCATCCTCACCAAAACAAAGGACTGGTACTCGAACGACCAGTACAGTCCCAGACATTTTGGCGCAACTCCCTGTTCAGGGGACGCGTAAACAACGGGGTCAGTGACCGCTTGGGACACGCCCAGCCATCCAGATCCCCGCCCACTTATTGGTTAGTAATCGAACGGAGTGATCAGGGATCACCCAATTAGTGGGGCCCTGACTGAAGAACCGCCCAAAAGAGCGCGAAAACCCCCAAGTATAAGAAGAAGAGTCCGCCACATGTTCATCCACTCTTGGACCTGGTACCCCGGTCACGGCCATCTCCAGCAACACCAGAAGCAAGTCCAAGTTCAACGCTCGCTACCAGACGGATGAGCCTAGCTGAGCAGCAGTACTCCTTTGGACTCGAGAAGATCCAGAATCGAACAGCGGCCACTGTTCTCTGACCTAAGCCGGGTGCCTGAAGTTAAGTACAGGTTGTCTTAGTCGATAGGTGTAGTTAACTAGTCGTATTTATGTTGCATGACTAATTGTGTGTAAATAAAGTACCCTTGACCTTGAACTAACAAACTGGTGTTTGGCTCTTTGATCGATAGCCGGTTGAACCCTGTGGTGGTATCATTCGATACCTGGCGGCTCTAAGCATTACAATACAGATAACATAGAAAGAAGGGCAAATTCACTGATTGCCATAATTGGAACAGAGTCACAGAAAAGACAGAGTAAAAGAGTAAGAGAAGAACAAGGCAACAGTTATTGGTGACATCTGACGGGACTTGACCCAGAAGTGACCGTGTCACTCCGAGAGAACCCACAAAACGATTGAATTAGAATCCAATTTTGCAAAATAAAAGAAACCAGAAGCGAAACCAGTGTCAATCAAACCTTCAGAATTCGGAAGTGTGTAATTTGCATGCGTACTAACAAAGGGATTTAAGGTAAACTCGATAGATTTTGTTGCGTGAAACTTTCGGGGGTCGCGTAAACCGGAAAATAGCTTGAGCCGTACCCGTGTTTGCACCACCGCTTTATTCCCCCTTGTCCCAAATTTCCGGGAAACAGAAGTAATTGTTGGGATGGCCATGAAGGCAATGGAACGCCTTATGCATCCACAAAAGCCCGAGGTCGCAGCGGCCAATAGATCAGAACAGTGTCCCGTATGGGAAGAAGAGCTTAGGAGATACCTGAAGGGGAAAGGATGGCCCCTATGGTTGGAATTTTGCGCAAATGAGGGGACAGATCCTGGCAGCATAGGACAGACTTGGTGGGACAGCCTGACCGAGATTCACAAGAAAAGTTTAAGCAAGGTTCGTAAGCCGATGGTAATCGTGTTCTGTCTGGCACAATTGCGAGGCACAAAGGAGGTCGTGAGGATGCTCCACAAGCAGCTTGAGGAGAAGTAGAGAGGGAGATTTAAGTGAAAGCGAGAGATTAAATGTGCAGCTCCGGGAGCAGTTAGCGGCGAAGGACAAGGAGATGGATGATGTCAAGAGGGCACATCAATCTTGTCTCGCCCACCTTAGCAGCTTCCAGATTCAGTATGATAAAGTCTACCAGGACACGCAACGTGCTGTAATGGTAAGAGAAGAAACAGAGAACCAGGTACAATAGTTAAGGAAACAGTGCGAAGATTTGAAGCACTCCACAGTTCCACCACGGAACAGAGGCAGAGTTTGGTAGATCATGCCAAGTGCAGGTAGCAAATTGCAAAGTTGCAATCCCTGCTATCTGTTCAAAATGGGTTTCGAGACACCTTTGGCCAACAGCTAGATCAGGAGAATGCCCCCGATTGGCAAGAACTCAAGTGAAACGGCCCAACGGTACGTAAGTGAGACCGAGAATCAAAATAGAGCCTCCCAGGCCCCAAAAAGAAAAGTACCCGCACCACCGACTGCACAGGCAGCACCCAACCCAATGAACCCCATTACCATGCAGCGCAGGGTCACCACGGAAGGCCAACCTGATTTCGTGTAAACCACCCCATTTACTATCACCCAGTTAAGACATGTCCGCGAGAAGATAGAGACTTTCCACCCCACCTCAGACCCACATCACTTTTTCGAACTAGTAAAGCAACAGACCCTCATGTACGGTTTAAACAAGCAGGAAGAGGTAAAGCTCATAGTGATGAGCCTAGACCCGTCAGTTAGTTCAGCCCTTCCCCACCCACAAAATGTCGGAGGAGGTAATCTCCAAGAAATGAAAACGGCCATTTTAGACGCCATAGGCTATAATAGAGGAGACACAGTAGAAGGACTCAAACGGTGCAGGCAGAAGAAGGGAGAGCATCCAACGGCATTTTGGCATGTGAGGGTACCTTTAAGAAATGGATGTTTAAGCAATGTGCCTTTAAGAAATCAGAGTGTGGGTGGAGCTGGGTTTTAGATCAGCCATTTTGCAGTTTTTTAGTTTCAGTTTGAAAAGAGCTTGGGTGTGTGTCTGTGTTTGCAGTGAGCAGGATCTGCTGTGATCTCTGCCATGAAAGACTATCTCAGGATCATGTGTCATAGATAGAATTTACAGTACAGAAGGAGGCCATTCGGCCCATCGAGTCTGCACCGGCTCTTGGAAAGAGCACCCTACCCAAGGTCAACACCGCCACCCTATCCCCATAACCCAGAAACCCCGCCCAACACTAAGGGCAATTTTGGACACTAAGGGCAATTTAGCATGGCCAATCCACCTAACCCGCACATCTTTGGACTGTGGGAGGAAACCGGAGCAGCCGGAGGAAACCCACGCACACACGGGGAGGATGTGCAAACTCCGCACAGACAGTGACCCAAGCCAGAATCGAACCTGGGACCCTGGAGCTGTGAAGCAATTGTGCTATCCACAAGGCTACCGTGCTGCCCCAGCAATTTGGGTGATATAAACTCATAAAAGTAATGCCTTTAACCTGATGTGTTACTGTTTAAAGGTGTCAAGTCTCTTGGATGTTGAAAAGAATAACTGAAGGATTATTTAGTGTTGTATTATTTTCGGGGTTATCTTTGAAGTAAAGGGTGTTAAGAGATCCAATGTTTATTTAAAAGGTTCAGTTGAGTTCATGGAATAAACATTGTTTTGTGTTTTAAAAACCATTTGTCCATAATTGCTGTATCACACCTGGAAAACAAACCGTGTGTTCGGAAAAGCAACAATATATTAAAGGGGGAGGTCGGTTGAACTCCATGATACATTTTGGAGTTCTGAAAACGCCTCTCCCCTAACAATTTGCTGGATGCCTCTGGATCCATTTTACTGCTGTATTTGGTGAGTTAGCCCCCGCCCGTTTATCAGCAGACGATACGACCAAATGGACCCATACGCTAGTATCCCATGCCACAGAAGCAGGACAGAAGGCATGTGCCAGTTACGACCCCTCAGACCCAGCACACAATGAAGTGTGGGTTCTAAAACGATTGTCCAGAGCTTGGGAACAGTCTAAACAAAGAAAGACAGAGCAGTAGAGAGTAGACGCTACAATGAATCCAGTAACAGCACACCAAGACCCCGCATAGGTAAATGAAGGCGGAAGTAGCGCCCAGCACCCCAAGACACAAGAATGTTACAATTGTGGACGAAAAGGACATTATGCCCGAGAATGCAATGCCCCCCCGAAGCAGCAAAGGAATCAGCACCCAAATGCCCCCCTCCCAGAAACAATGCCAGACCCATCCACAGTGTTAGCGCCCTACCAGATAATTCAGCCATGAATGCCACCGATTGACGGTGTTCGGGCTCCTCAACTTGGGTCTGCGATACCCTTTGGGATAAGTCCAGAAGACCGGTAGTTGCAGGCACAGTCCGGGGTTCCTTTGTGACACAGGAGGGTCCCGAACAACGTTAAACTCCTCCATCATGTACCAAAAAGAGATATGGCCCTCTACGGACACCAGTAGCCTTTGTGGCTTTACAGGTCACCTCCAGCCCCTGTGGATGTACAGCTCGATAATATTAAAACAAGACACTTGATCATTTTAGTAGATTTACCCCAGACAGCAGAACACATCCTAGGCATAGATTTCATGAGTACACACAACCTTTCATGCGATCCAGTCAACCGATGTATATGGAAAATGGCTAGAGCAGCGCGAGCCCCCGCCACGCTCACAGTAGGAGATTATACCCATAGAATCAGCTCAGTAGGAGAGTACTGGTTTGATCCACAAACCATTACCACAGAAAAAGCGGTTAGAGAGGTCTTGAAAAGACATAAAGCAGCATTTGCCCAGCACAAGCACGACTGCGGCAAAATCCCAGGAGTAGTAAACATTACAGGTCCCGATCCTAAACCTCAGAAACAGTACAGCTTCCCCCAGCAAGGGAGAGATAGCCAAGGTAATTCAAAGCTTATTGAATCAAGGAGTGATTCAACCCATTGCATCGACAAACAGTGCCCCAATTTGGCCAGTAAGTAAACCTGATGGTTCATGGCGACTGACCATCGTCTACAGAGAGTTGAACAAAGTGACTCCCCTAGCAGCCCCCACCATTGCCACGAGTCCTAAGGCCATGTTGAGACAGGGACTCCAGTCAAAAATGTTCACAGTATTGGATATCAGCAATGGCTTTTGGTCCTTACCAGTGGACAAAGCATGCCAGTATAAATTTGCGTTCACTTTCCAGAGACAGAAGTACACGTGGACGTGCCTTCCACAACTTCCCCTCCATCTTTCACAGACAATTGGCAAACGGCTTATCTCAATTTTCCCGCCCTGAATGCCTTGTTCAGTATGTGGATGACTTACTCCTACAGACTAACACCAAGGAAGAGCACATTTTGCTTCTTTCCAAATTATTAGAACTACTGACAACAATTTGATGCAAAATTAACCCCTAGACAGCCCAAATCCTCCAGAATAAAGTCACATATTTAGGTACGGTCATCACGCATGGGAAGCGTGAAATAGAACACAAACACATTGATTCCATTGTAAACTTGCCCTTGCCCCAAAACGTTACAGCACTCCGGTCATTTGTAGGACTGGTTGGATATTGTAGAAACCACATAGACGGATTCGTCACAAAAGCCGCCCCACTTTCCGAGCTGCTAAGGATACGGGCCCCATGGAAATGGCTTCTACAGCACGCGGATGCCGTGGGTGCATGGAAACACACCCTGAGCACAGCCCCCACTCTGCAAGCCCCAGATCCACACTCCCCATCCGCGATAGAGGTAGCGACCACCAACCGAACCCTTTCGGCCATACTCCTGCAGGAAAGGTACTATCATCTAGGACCGTTAGCCTATGCCTCGCGAGTCTTAGATCCAGTGGAACAGGGAATTTCAGCCTGCGAAAGGCACCTGATAGCGGTTTTCCGGGCGGTACAGTACTTCTCGTACATAACCGGACTCAACCCAGTAACCATTTTGACCGAACACACCCCGACACAGCTTTTATTGGACGGCAGACTAAAAGACAGCACAGTAAGCCAAATTCGAGCAGCGCGATGGACCCTACTCCTACAAGGACGCGACATTACTGTAAAACGGACAAAAACGCACACGTTTCTGGCTGATAATTTGCACTATGCAGGAACCCCACATGAATGCGAGATCATAGACCCCAAGCATAGTACAGGCCCCTTTGTTCCCAAGTCGGTACCAAAAAAGACAGGTATCCAACCACAGACGACCCAGCCCACAGACAAAACACTGAGAATTTATGTAGATGGCTCCTCCACAGTCCTTGATAGAAAAAGGATCACAGGATGTGGTATTTATATAGAGGACGTGCAGGGACGCGCTTTAGAAGAAATTGCTTTAAAGTTGCCTGCACACTTAGGTTCGCAGGCAGCCGAGTTAGCAGCCATCGCTTACATTGTCCAGCACCCCGATTTGTTCCCGACCCCTGCAGACATATATTCAGACAGTTTGTACATCTGCAACAGCCTAACAGAATTCCTACTCCTGTGGGAATCCGGAGGATTTATTTCCGCCGATGGAAAACCTCTACCCTCAGCCCCACTGCGCAAACATATCCTTCAGACAGCGAAAGGCAGGAAATATGGCATAATTAAAGTAAGTCACCATCGTTCCTCCCCTCCCGGTAACGTGAAAGCTGACGCCCTAGCGAAGGCAGGATCACGACATGGCCACTTTTGGCAACCCCCCGAGAGTGCCCCAGTATACGCAGTTCAGGTTTCACAGACCAACATCCAAGACTTGGCCCAGGAAGACGAGGCATTAAAGGAAATTTTAAAAGGAAACTTTCCAGCCCCCTACGAAAAGTTTAGGAATTCCTTAACGATCCATGAGGGAATCATTTTAAAAGATGGCATTTATGTAGACCCTCACTCAGGACTGGAATGACATAATTTGTAAATTCCATGCCGGACATGGGCACCAAGGGATTGAATCCACCCTTGTCCACCTCAGACCCCTCTGCTGGTGGCCTGATTTGAAAACCGACTAATCCCATTACGTCGAAAATTGCTTGATTTGTGCACAAAACAACCCAGATAGGTACGCGAACAAAGCCCAGCTACGACACACCCGCCCTGTGAATGGCCCGTGGACAAACCTTCAATTAGATTATATTGGTCCCCTCCCCCCCTGCAGAAATGGATACAAGTATGTCTTAGTGGTAATCGGCACATTTACGAAATGGGTCAAAGCTTTCCCCTCGAGGACAAATACAGCCAAGTCCACAGCAAAGATCTTAACTGAGCAAATTTTTACGAGCTGGGGACTCCCCCGTAGTACTTAGTCGGACCAAGGTTCCTACTTTACAGGCAGGGTTATGAAAAATGTGATGACGATATTTGCTATTAAGCAAAAGTTCCGCATTGCCTATCACCCGCAGTCCTGCGGCATTGTGGGACGTATGAATCGGACACTAAAGGCCACACTTAGAAAAATGGTGCAGCAGCACAACACGACATGGGACACAGGGCTCCCATTCGCACTGATGTTTATGAGGAACACAGTGTCGAGCTCAACAGGATATACCCCCCATACCCTCATGACCGGACGACCCATGAAGGGTACCCAATACTTATTTGGACTGATTTGGCCAGCCCCGCAGTCACCGCCCTGACTCATGAGAAAGCAGTCCAGCACATGGTAGGAAATATTCAAGCAGCACAGCTCGTTGCAGCTGTTCGACTAGGCGCTAAACGAAAGCAGAGTAAGGCCTGCTTTGATAAGACAGTACACCCGACAGAGTATACAGTCGGACAGCAAGTGATGATCACCTTATACAACCCCAGCTCATTCCTCTCCCCTAAATTTGCAGGACCCTATTCAATCTCGGACAAAGTAAGCCCCTCAGTTTATAAAATCACGTAAAATCAGGATGGTTCCATAGAAATCAGCTTAAGGTTTATGGAACACAGTGCAGCCACTCGCACCACCTCTCATTGGTGATGGCAGACAATGAGGACCAGCCCACTAACAACCCAATTTCCCCCTCCCCTAGCAGCAGCAGCATGTCCACAGACACGACCTTGACCCCGCCCCCAGAATCAAATTTCACCTTGACGCTTGATTCGGCTGCTAGCGACAGCGACAGTGACAGCACAACTGAAGCCCCTGAGAAACCCGAACAAAGGACCCACAGACCAGGCCCCAGTCACTACAGCCCCAGTGACACCGACCAGGATACGCTCAGCCTCTTTGAGATGATTTATTTGCCCACACCTGAACCTGACCACCACCCGATGATAGCGACAGCCCCATTGCCCCAACCGCCCTACGGAACATGAAACACTGGCACCGTGATAATTCCTGTTGCCTGACAAGGAATGATGAAATGGAACCCCACATCGGCACACACCGCGTTAGCACGCAAACTCCATGAATGAGTTTGGCACCCAGGAGATGGTGACAACTCCAAGTCTGACTCCCACCATGAAAACCCTTTGAAAATCTTTTCGGAACGGAACCTTGAGGTGTCCAGGTGATGAGAGTCAGGAACCAATTGAGATTTAAGGTGTCCTATACTCTGATGGAACCTGCCCGCTTTTATGTTTAGTTTGTTTTTAAATGTTGTTCGTTCTCTCTTGTACAATTTTGTGTGTCGTCCTCACGGCCGCTTTCTTGATAGTCAGAACTACTCTGCTGATGCCACATGGCAGAAACAGGTTTGTTGGAGCCCATATATTTACCGCTCTTGGAAGGTCACTCAGGCAGTTGAGTAACGGCACTGATCCCCGCCCTGCCTTAGGACCCCCTATACATTTGGTCAGCCAAGCTCGGGTAGTGGAGTAACGGCACTGGTCACCGCCCTACCCGGGGATTCCACCTCCGCAGATCATACGCACCACCCCATTCGGAGAATTGTTTTCAAAACTCTTTTGCTGTTCTTTTTCTTCCCTGTGGTTTAAAGAATGCATTTTGCCACAACTTTTGCCCTTTCCGGCGACCCTTCGGTTGCTATCCCCCACATACTATTTACATGTTAGAATCACTTGGTTGGAAAAAAAACAAGTTTGCAGAGGACAGAGAAATTGTCCGCCCACTCAGCCCGACAGACAGAGGCTGCGAGAGCGCTCGCACTATGATAGAATTTTTGTTTCGGATGTCTTGTCTCCTCAAATGGTTGTTCTAAAAAAAAATTTTTTTAATGAGGGAGTCACATATGGTGACGATTCTAATGGGAAATTGACGTTAAGGAGAAACAGACAGACAAACAAGATATTAAACAACAAGATTATAACAGACTCTATGCTTGTTCCCCGAGAAAGATACGAAGATACTCAACGGCGAAGGAAAGCCTGAACAAGATGAAGACGACCCTGATGATCTACGTCATGATCGTCGCTGGAACAGTACAGTTACACGCGTTACCTACCCCCACTGCCCTCACCACACAGGCCCCGAACACAACTACTCAACGCAACACCCCCAGCCCGGACACTACACCACACATAGCCCCAGCCACCGATACCCCCACATGGTGTGAGAATCCCGTTAAGTGATATTCCCTGTCCTACACAGTGGAAGCCTTACTAGTGGTAGCCATATTGTGCAGTGTCATCCAGACAATTAGATTGCAGAAATGGAGAAGGAGAGCCTCCCGCCCTCCAGTATACACCTTTAGAGCCCTTTTCCTTGGACTCCAGCAATCTCCACACTTCTTCTGAACCTTTCCCTTAATAAATTCAGCGGTTGTTTTTGTTAATCAAGCTATTTTTCTGTATGTGAATGTTAGTGATAAGAAGAAATGTGATGCTGCTATCGGATTTTTGTATTGTAAGATACGTTCTTTGATTGTTAAATAGCAGCATGAGTGTAGTCTAGTTAGAGACAGTTAGAGATTCCCTTTTTATGGAATGTTAAATGGCCCCTTAGGAATTTTTAGAGATGTGTGTATTCGGGAAATTTAGGTAAATGTATTTGACCCATATGACAGAGTAGGGTAGAACCTGTCCTTGATTAAGGGTACCCGGCATTTCAGAGAACAGGAGAAGACTCAGTATTGTGATCCTTCACGCTCCGCATTGAGGATCAAGAGGACGGAGTGTAGCCATCTGGGATGGCCACTTCCAACTAGGTACAGGGAAACTCGCAAAGCCTAGCGGGTAAAATGGACAAGCCAAGACTCAGGCAGGCTCAGAGCCTGAAATGCATATTTGCAAGCAAGAAGTCCAGACAGTATCGAAATTCCGACCAATTAGCATTGTAATGGGGCCGATTAGCATTTGATGGCCCAAAACAAAGGAGACAGAGGTACAGTCCCAGACATTTTGGCGCCACTCCCTGTTCAGGGGACGTGTAAACAACGGGGTCAGTGACCGCTTGGGACACGCCCAGCCATCCAGAGCCCCGCCCACTTATTGGTTAGGAATCGAACGGAGTGATCAGGGATCACCCAATTAGTGGGGCCCAGACTGAAGGAACGCCCAAAAGAGCGCGAAAACCCCCAAGTATAAGAAGAAGAATCCACCACATGTTTGTCCTCTCTTGGACTTGGTAACTCAGTCACGGCCATCTCCAATTGCCGCAAGTCCAAGTTCAATGCTCGCTACCAGACGGATGAGCCTAGATGAGCAGCAGTACTCCTTCGGACTCGATAGATCCAGAATCGAACAGCGGCCACTGTTCTCTGACCTAAGCCGGGTGCCCGAAGTTAAATACAGGTTGTCTTAGTCGATAGGAGTAGTTTACTAGTAGTATTTATGTTGCATGACTAATTGTGTGTAACTAAAGCACCCTTGACCTTGAACTAACTAACTGGTGTTTGGCTCTTTGATCGATAGCCAGTTGAACCTTGTGGTGGTATCATTCGATACCTGGCGTCTCTAAGCATTAGAATACAGATAACATAGAAAGAAGGGCAAACTCACTGATTGCCATAATTGGAACAGAGCCACAGAAAAGACAGAGTAAAAGAGTAAGAGAAGAAAAAGGCAACAGTCCTGAACTCTTGTTATCCAGTGGGTTAGCCATGGTATACCTAGTCTTTCTTTTCCTCTTCTTTTACTCTGGGAGATCATGGGGCCCAAGAACAACTCAGAATTGTTGTTGCTGGTCCTCTCTTTATAATTTTGGAATTATCTGAATGATATTAGTTCTATTCTGGGCCTGGAACGGGGTTAGGTTCCATTGCAGGGCATGTATGTAATTTCCCCTAAGAACTGGGGTTCTCCTGGATTTTCTTTTGTAGAGTTGAGCACCCAATCTGGCTGCAGGAAATTTATTGTCGCTTCATATAATACTTGTCGTCCTGAACGGCATGAGAGGCGGAGCACCATGTTGACTCACGGTGGCACAGTGTTTCGCACTGCTGCCTCACAGCGCCAGGGACCCGGGTTCAATTTCGACCACAGGCGACTGTGTGGCGTTTGCACATTCCCCCCATGTCTGCGTGGGTTTCCTCCCACAGTCCAAAGGCAGCACGGTAGCATTGTGGATAGCACAATTGCTTCACAAGGGTCCCAGGTTCGATTCCGGCTTGGGTCACTGTCTGTGCGGAGTCTGCACATCCTCTCCGTGTCTGCGTGGGTTTCCTCCATGTGCTCCGGTTTCCTCCCACAGTCCAAAGATGTGCAGGTTAGGTGGATTGGGCATGCTAAATTTCCCTTTGTGTCCAAAATTGCCCATAGTGTTGGGTGGGGTTGCTGGGTTATGGGGATAGGGTGGAGGTGTGAGCCTTTGGTAGGTTGCTCTTTCCAAGAGCCGGTGCAGACCCGATGGGCCGAATGGCCTCCGTCTGCACTGTAAATTCTATGATCTAAAGGTGGGGTAACTGGGTTACAGGAATAGGACGTGGGAGCGGGCCTAGGTAGGGTGCTCTTTCAGAGGGTCAGTGCAGGCACAATGGGCCAAATGGCCTCCTTCTGCACTGTACAGATTCTATGGATCATGATCTTATCCTGTTTTTCCTTCGGTTCTTGGTAGGGTTACAAGGGCATTTGGTTTCGTTTAATGATTGTACCGAGCCAGTTATGTTGTCGTTCTCCAGTGCCCATCTATCTTAAGCTTCTGTTCTGATTATTTTTTAAATATTGGTCTATTTTGTCACTTTGTTGCATTGATTTCTAAAATGTAAAATCCTAAAAAGTATACTTAGTAAAAAAAAGCACTGGACCTTCAGATTCTGGACAGTCTGCTTGTTTGCAGAAAAGGTTCAAAGATAATTTAAATCACTTTGCAAACAACAGGAGGCATCATTCGGTGAGGCTGGGTGAACAGGTGATGACAGAAAGAGGAAAGACTCCCGAGGACACACCTGCCTTCTCAGAGATCCCCTGGCACTATTTCAAAGCAGAGCAAGGGAGCTCTTCCCAATAGTCTGACCAATGTTGATCTTCAACCAACAGTCACAAACATTTAATCTGGTCAATCTCACGTTGCTGTTTGTGGGAAACTGCAGTGACTGATTGTGTGTAAATTGAATGCTGCGCTTCCCACATATGGCAGTGACTACATTTCAAAAGGACTTACTTGGCTGTAAACTATGTTGGAGCATCCTGAGACATTACATAATTGCACATCCTTCCTGACAGTGGAGACACCCTCCTTTCATCTCATACTTTCTTGTTACCAGCTTTTACTCCTGCCCCCCTCATCACTGGCCACTAAACAACATTTTAAATGAAGTAGTGGGCAATTTCAGTTTTAAATATTATTGCCTAGACAATAATCACAGCACCATGGGTGGGATTCTCCGACCCTACGCCGGGTCGGAGAATCGGCGCGGGGGACGCGAATCACGCGACGCCGCTCTGGCAATTCTTCGGTGTGGTGAATGTATTCACCATAATGCATGACACTGTAACCATTGTATTCACCTAATGTAACCTATGACCTGGAAGTGGTGATACGAGCTGCTTCCAGGTACTGTACTGTAACCCCGGTGGGCTCCGCCTCTGGCTCCGCCCTCACCGGGGCCATATATAACCCGGCCACCTGCGGGTGGCACTCATCTGCACAACCGACTCTGGCTAGACAAGTTCACGACTAATAAAGCCTTATGTTCACTCGCTCTCTAGGCCTCGTGGTGAATTGAAGGTATATCATCCGGGGTCCGGAGAATCGGCCCCATTGGCACCAGCGCGGTCGGCGCGGCGCCGGTCGGGGGCTGCGGCGATTCTCCCCGCGCGATGGGCCGAGCATCCGCCGAGTTAGGCTGAGTCCCGCCGGCGTTGTTCTCGTGTGGTCCTACCCGGCGGGAACTCAGCATTCATGCTGCGGGGGGCAGCCTGGTGGGGGGGGAGGGGGGATCCGACTCCGGGGGGGGCCTCCAAGGTGGGCTGGCCCACAATCAGGGCCTACCGATCAGCGAGCGGACTTATCCCGATGGGTTCCTATGTTCTTCCGCGCCGGGCCTCTGCAGGTCTCCACCATGTTGCATCGGGGCCGGCGTGGAGACGGCAACCCACGCGCATGGGCGAACCCTCGCCGGCCGTGGCACGCATGCGCAGACCCGCGGCGCCCGTCCTGATGCCCATATCGGCAGCTGGAGCTGCGTGAGTCGCTCCAGCGCCGTGCTGGTCCCCTCTGCGGCGCAGGATCACTGATTCTAGGGGCCTGTTGATGCCGTCGTAAAATGCTCTGGCGTTTTAAGCCAACACTTAGCCCCAGGATCGGAGAATCCCGCCCCATATTTTAACTATGTTAAGCGCTTTTGGACATAGTTCACGTGAGAAGGTGTTATATCAATGAAACTCACTTGAAAGTCATCACCTGTTTCTTTAAGCAAGACATTTTTAGTCAGCAATGTTGATTATGTCCAGCTGGTGTCAACCTAACTCCTCTGTAATTTGAAGCAACTCAAGGTAGGATCGTTGGGGGTAATTTTGATTGCAGATCTATCCCGGACACTAGAGGGCACTTGGACGCTGCATTTATATCCAGCAGTACAATTCTAATCAGTGGGGAATGCTCTCCTCCAGTTAACATGTCCAGTAGAACTATACCTTGCATTACATCACTTAAGCCCAATCTCCATGCAATTAACGGGAACGATCCCTATCTAAAGGCCCCCCGTGATCCAATCAACACCCCCCTCCCCACCCCCCCACCACCACCACCCCACCCCACCCACACCCCCACCCACCCCAGCAAGTGGTCACGTAGGCGTCAATTCGTACTCACTTTTAACAACGTGAAGCTGGCGGAATGGCTGCTGCGGGGACCCAAGGAGGTGAGTAACCACCTTCGCTCCCAGGCAATGAGACTGGGGACACTGAGGTTATTGCCCCGGTGCTCATAAGGGCGCTGCGGGAGTCTCCGGGGCGGCCATCCTCGGTTGAGGTGGGCCGCCGTCGGTGGGGAGGGGGGCCCGGAGTATGGGGAATGGCCGTCCATGCCCAGGGCTGAAGGGGGCGGGGTAGGATGGGTGTCTCAGCGCCCGCGGGACTGCTATGCCAACCCCTGGATCATGTGGTCCCGTTCCAGGGGCAACCCTACCCAGACCCTGCCTGCCAGCCGCCCGACCACCCGTAACTCCCACTGACCGTGGAGGGCTCTGGCGGCGTGGCTGAAGGCTACAGCTAATTGGGATTTAGCAATCGTGGGTAAGTGAGCATTTCACGCCTCAAAAATGGATCTGCGTGGGTAAGCGTGCCATCTAGCATGTGGGGGGATATTGCCTAGCACCCACTCAGACTGTGGTGCATAGACACTGTGGCTGAATACTGCAGGAGGTAAATAGGATACAACGGCCAACATCCGAGACAGCACCATAACACTTCTATGACCAGTGGGTGGGTGTGTGCACCAGGGAGGGGACCAGAACCCAGTCCAGGTCATGTTACATGCGAATGTCTGGGGTACAGGGTGTGGGGTCTGGTGAGCAGGAGCCCCCGCTGCGGCCGGGTTGTGTGGGTAGGGCCTGCCGGGGATGGGATGGTGGGGGGAGCAATGGGGGACTGGAAGGTCCCAGATGGGGGTCACCACTGGTTGTCAGTCTCACACCCTCTTCCAATTCCCTACAGATAGAACATAGAACATAGAATGATACAGCGCAGTACAGGCCCTTCGGCCCACGATGTTGCACCGAAACAAAAGCCATCTAACCTACACTATGCCATTATCATCCATATGTTTATCCAATAAACTTTTAAATGCCCTCAATGTTGGCGAGTTCACTACTGTAGCAGGTAGGGCATTCCACAGCCTCACTACTCTTTGCGTAAAGAACCTACCTCTGACCTCTGTCCTATATCTATTACCCCTCAGTTTAAAGCTATGTCCCCTCGTGCCAGCCATTTCCATCCGCGGGAGAAGGCTCTCACTGTCCACCCTATCTAACCCCCTGATCATTTTGTATGCCTTTATTAAGTCTCCTCTTAACCTTCTTCTCTCCAACGAAAACAACCTCAAGTCCATCAGCATTTCCTCATAAGATTTTCCCTCCATACCAGGCAACATCCTGGTAAATCTCCTCTGCACCCGCTCCAAAGCCTCCACGTCCTTCCTATAATGCGGTGACCAGAACTGTACGCAATACTCCAAATGCGGCCGTACCAGAGTTCTGTACAGCTGCAACATGACCTCCTGACTCCGGAACTCAATCCCTCTACCAATAAAGGCCAACACTCCATAGGCCTTCTTCACAACCCTATCAACCTGGGTGGCAACTTTCAGGGATCTATGTACATGGACACCTAGATCCCTCTGCTCATCCACACTTCCAAGAACTTTACCATTAGCCAAATATTCCGCATTCCTGTTATTCCTTCCAAAGTGAATCACCTCACACTTCTCTACATTAAACTCCATTTGCCACCTCTCAGCCCAGCCCAGCTCTGCAGCTTATCTATATCCCTCTGTAACCTGCTACATCCTTCCACACTATCGACAACACCACCGACTTTAGAATCGTCTGCAAATTTACTCACCCACCCTTCTGCGCCCTCCTCTAGGTCATTGATAAAAATGACAAACAGCAACGGCCCCAGAACAGATCCTTGTGGTACTCCACTTGTAACTGAACTCCATTCTGAACATTTCCCATCAACCACCACCCTCTGTCTTCTTTCAGCTAGCCAATTTCTGATCCACATCTCTAAAGCTCCCTCAATCCCCAGCCTCCGTATGTTCTGCAATAGCCTACCGTGGGGAACCTTATCAAACGCTTTACTGAAATCCATATACACCACATCAACTGCTCTACCCTCATCTACCTGTTCAGTCACCTTCTCAAAGAACTCGATAAGGTTTGTGAGGCATGACCTACCCTTCACAAAGCCATGCTGACTATCCCTGATCATATTATTCCTATCTAGATGATTATAAATCTTGTCTCTTATAATCCCCTCCAAGACTTTACCCACTACAGACGTGAGGCTCACCGGTCTATAGTTGCCGGGGTTGTCTCTGCTCCCCTTTTTGAACAAAGGGACCACATTTGCTATCCTCCAGTCCTCTGGCACTATTCCTGTAGCCAATGATGACATAAAAATCAAAGCCAAAGGTCCAGCAATCTCTTCCCTGGCCTCCCAGAGAATCCTAGGATAAATCCCATCAGGACCCGGATTCGCGCACGTGAAGTGGGAGACAGCCAGAGTGGGACAGAAATTTGGCAATTTGGAGCAGTGTGATAATTCGGTGTATAGTGGAAGGAGGTGCTTTTTCCCTTTTTGTTTTGTGTTCTTTCTCCTTGCTTTGCAACTGTTAATCTGCAGGGAGAGGTCCAGAGAGCATCCTGGGAAGCTAAGTTATATAAAGACCTACCTTGGGTATTTGCAGCGACAAGCGAAGGTAAGAGTTTGATAAGTTTTCGAAAATAATTTAATTGGTGATAGAAATGTCCGTCAATGGGGTTAAGTGCTGCACTTGGGAGATGGGGGAGATCCGTGACGCTTCCAGCGTCTCGGGCAATCAAATCTGCAGGAAGTGCACCAATTGCAGCTCCTCACAGACCACTTGGATAGGTTGAAGCAGCAGTTGGATGCACTTAGAAGCATGAAGGTGGGGAAAGCATCATAGACAGGAGTTTTCGTGATGTGGTGACACCCAAGGTGCAGGCAGATAGTTTGGTGACGACTAGAAGGTAGTCAGTATAGGAATGCCCTGTGATCTACCCCCTCTCTAACAAGTATGCCATTTTGGATACTGTTGGGGGGGATGGCCTATCAGGGGATAACAGCAGCAGAAGCCAGAGCAGTGGCACCATAGCTGGCTCTGGACAAAGAGCAGGGCGGGACAAAGAGCACTGGAGCAATAGTTCTCGGGGACTCTATAGTTAGGGGTACAGATAGGTGCTATTGTGGACGTGAAAGGGACTCCAGGGTGGTATGTTGCCTCCCGGGTGCCAGGGTCAAGGATGTGTCTGAACGGGCAGAATGCATTCTGAAGGGAGAGGGTGAACAGCCAGAGGTTGTAGTTGGTACTAACTACATACGTAGGAAGAATGACGAGGTCCAGCAGCAGCAGTTTATGGAGTTTGGTAGAAAGTTAAAAAGCAGGATCCTTAGGGTTGTATTCTCAGGATACTCCCTGTCCACGTGCCAGTGAGGCTAGAAATAGGAAGATAGTACAGCTCAACACATGGCTAAACAGCTGGTGTAGGAGGGCGGATTTCAGATATCTGGACCATTGGGATCTCTTCCGGGGCAGGTGGGACTTGTACAAGTAGGAAGGGTTGCATCTAAACTGGAGGGGCATAAATATTCTGGCCAGGAGGTTTGCTAGTGTCACACGGGAGGATTTAAACTCATTTGGTAGAGGGTTGGGAACCAAAGTAAAGGTGAATTAACTGATGGGGAACTTGAGCAGTCATTTTCAAAGTCGGGATCCCGACTCGCGGGTGGGTTGTGTGTGAGTGTCAGGAGGGTTGCAGAATCATCCAGCGTGGCGTTCCCGATCGCAGGAATTAATGCGCAATGGCCGCAGCAGCTGGCTTTTAAAAATGACAGCTGCGACCGACTTTCAGAATGCGGGCGCACTGCGCATGTGTGCCCACTCATCACTGTGCATGCCGGGAGTCCAGTAAGAAACACTGCCTCATCCTGACGTCAATGCTCTGACCCAGGAGAAGATTTTTTAAAAATTGAATGCAGTCTTCCTGCCTGAAGTGACGGGAAGAACAGGTCACCAGCCCCGAACACTGACGTCACGGGCTCTGGGCGCGATTGCGATTCCTCCATTTTGTCAGCAGCAAACAAGACTGAAAAATTTAAAATGGATCGTTTAGTAATAAGGAAGTGAGCGCCAGAGACACAAACAGGCCAAGAGCTCACAACTAAACCTACTGGTTTAGCACAGTGGGCTAAACAGCTGGCTTGTAATGCAGAACAAGGCCAGCAGCGAGGGTTCAATTCCCGTACAGGCCTCCCCGAACTGGCGCTGGAATGTGGCGACCAGGGGCTTTTCACAGTAACTTCATTGAAACCTGCTTGTGACAATCAGCGATTATTATATGGAGAGAGTGGCGCAGGAGAATCCACGGCAGGACAAAGCAGTGCTGGTGTGAGCTTCAGAACCTCTGATGAACTCATACAGAAATGTAACATTGAATGACAAAGGAAGAGAGATTATGAGGACCAAGCAGGCTCACCTGTCGCATTAAAGGTAAGTGAAAATGGAGGGTCACGGTTGGCGTTGGTCGTGAAGGTTGGCCGGTTGGTAAAAATGGGTCCCCGGAATAAAAGTTTGAAAAACACTGAACTAGAGAATCGAACATAGAACATTACAGCTCAGTACAGGCCCTTCGGCCCTCGATGTTGCGCCGACCTTTGAAACCACTAAAGCCCATCTACACTATTCCCTTATCATCCATATGTTTATCCAATGACCATTTAAATGCCCTTAGTGTTGGCGAGTCCACTACTGTTACAGGCAGGGCATTCCACGCCCTGACTACTCTCTGAGTAAAGAACCTACCTCTGACATCTGTCCTATATCTATCTTCCCTCAATTTAAAGCTATGTCCCCTCGTGCTAGCCATCACCATCCGAGGAAAAAGACTCTCACTGTCCACCCTATCTAATCCTCTGATCATCTTGTATGCCTCAATTAAGTCACCTCTTAACCTTCTTCTTTCTAAAGAAAATAACCTCAAGTCCCTCAGCCTTCCCTCATAAGATCTTCCCTCCAGACCGGGCAACATCCTGGTAAATCTCCTTTGCACCCTTTCCAATGCTTCCACATCCTTCCTATAATGCGGTGACCAGAACTGCACGCAATACTCCAAATGCGGCCGCACCAGAGTTTTGTACAGTTGCAACATGACCTCATGGCTCCGAAACGCAATCCCTCGACCAATAAAAGCTAACACACCGTATGCCTTCTTAACAACCCTCTCAACTTTGGTGGCAACTTTCAGGGATCCATGTACATGGACACCAAGATCTCTCTGCTCATCCACACTACCAAGAATCTTACCATTTGCCCAGTACTCTGTCTTCCTGTTTTACTTCCAAAATGAATTACCTCACATTTTTCTGCATTAAACTCCATTTGCCACCTCTCAGCCCAGCTCTGCAGCTTATCTATGTGAATGGGCCAGAGTTTGTAAGGAGCATCTAGGAGGGCTTCTTGAAACAGTATGTAGATAGTCCAACTGGGGAAGGGGTCAGACTGGACCTGGTGTTGGGGAATGAGCCCGACCAGGTGGTCGACATTTCAGTCGGAGAGCAGTTCGGGAACAGTGACCACAATTCAATAAGCTTTAAGGTACTGATGGATAAAGATAAGTGTAGTCCTCAGGTGAAGGTGCTAAATTTGGGAAGGCTAATTACAACATTGTTAGGCAGGAACTGAAGAATGTAGATTGGGGTCAGATGTTTGAGGGCAAATCAACATCTGGCATTTCAAGTATAAATTGATAGGAATTCAGGACCGACACTTTCCTGTGAGGCTGAAGGATAAGTATGGTAAGTTTCGGGAACCTGGGGAAACGATCGATATTATGAGCTTAGTCAAAAAGAAAAAGGAAGCGTTTGTCAAGGTTAGGAGGCTGGGAACATATGAAGCAAGCGTGGAATACAAGGAAAGAAGAAAGAAACTTAAGCAAGGAGTCAGGAGGGATAAAGAGGGTTAAGGAAAATCCCAAGGCATTTTATACATATATAAAGAGGGAGAGGGTAGCCAGGGAGAGGGTTGGCCTACTCAAGGACAGGGGAGGGAATCTATGCATGAAGCCAGAGGAAATGTGTGAGGTATTAAATGAGTACTTTGTGTCAGTTTTCATCACAAAGAAGGACTTGGTGGATGATGAGTCTGGGGAAGGGTGTGTAGATAGTTTGGGTCATGTTGAGATCAAAAAAGAGGAGGTATTGGGGGGGTCTTCAAAAACATTAAGGTAGACAAGTCCCCAGGGCCTGATGGAATATACCCCAGAATACTGAGAGAGGCAAGGCAGGAAATTTCTGAGGCCTTGAGAGAAGTCCTCACTGACTATAGGGGATGTCCCAGAGGATTGGAGAAGAGCCAATGTTGTTCCTTTGTTTAAGAAGGGTAGCAAGTTAATCCAGGTAATTACAGGCCAGTGAGCCTTACTTTAGAGGGAGGGAAATTATTGGAAAGGATTCGTCGAGACAAGATTTACTCCCGCTTGGAAATAAGTGGATGTATTAGCGATAGGCAACATGGTTTTGTGAAGGGGAGGTCGTGTCGCATTAACATGATTGAGTTTTTAAAGGAAGTGACAAAGATGACTGATGAGGATAGGGCAGTGGATGTTATCTACATGGACATCAGTAAGGCCTTTGACAAGGTCCCTTATGACAGACTGGTACAGAAGGTGCTCGGTGGGGTGCCATTGTGGGGGAGGGGTGAGGGAGGGTCTGGGAGGAGTGGGGAAGGAGCGGCAGCACCATCGGTGGATTGGGGCAGTTGGGGACACTGCCTTGGTCTGCTTTAAAAGCCAGCGATTTAGCCCACCCCTTGAGTGGCGTGGCAAATGAATGAAGGAACCAGGTCAGACAGGTGAAGGAGCAAGCGATTCAGGGTAACTGTCTAAACTTTTCACTGCTCCTACCAGCGAGGAAAATTCAAAGTCGCCAGTCCATGCCCTGGAATATTCTGGAAAATATTTATCCACAGTCACACCAGTCCAGCCCACCCAGTCTATCCCAGAATTGGCTCTCCAGATGCTGGCTGGAAAGGGAGCACTGGCTGTCAGATACTCGAGGTAAGAGAGAGTGCTGCTTCCAGCCTCTTGTTTTGCTGCTGGGCAAGAACAATTGCATTGATAAAATAAACCATCTCCCCTTGACATTCAACAGTATTAGTATCACTTACCATTGACCAGAAAGATACCATGACAAGTCATATGGATATTATGGCCCAAGAGCAGATCAGAGGCTGGGAATTCTGCAGTAACTCACTTCCTGACTCCCCAAAGCCTGACCATCATCTACAAGGCACAAGTCAGGAGTGTGATGGAATACTCTCCACTTGTCAGATATGGCCACTCCAACACACTCAAGAAGCTCAACACCTCAGAACAAAGCAGACTACCTGATTGGCACCCATCCACCACCTTAAACATTCACTCTCTCCGTCACTGGCACATAGCGGCAGCAGTGTACTCACCAAGGCTCCTTTGACAGCAACTTCCAGACCCATTAACTCTACCGTCTAGAAGGTCACATGGGGACACCACCACCTGCAAGTTCCCCTCTAAGCCACACACCATCGTGTCTTGGAACATATCACAGTTCCTTCACTGTCACTGGGTCAAAATCCTGGAACTCCTTTCCAACAACATTGTGGGTGTACCTACACTACGTGGACTACTGTGGTTCAAGGCAGCATGGGGAGGTGGTTGTGTAGTGGTATTGTCACTGGACTGGTAATCCAGAGACTCAGGGCAATGCTGAGGACCCGGGTATGAATCCCACCCCGGCATTTTTATTCAATTTGAACTGAATTTATTCTGGAATTAAAAGTTTAATGATGACCATGAGGCCATTATGGATTGTCGTAAAAACCCATTTGGTTCACTAACTCTGCCGTCTTTCCCTTGTCGGACCTGCAAGGTGACTCCAGACCCACAGCAATGTGGTTGACTCTGAAATACCCTCTGAACACGGGCAATTAGAGCTGGGCAATAAATGCTGGCCTAGCCATTGATGTTCGTGCCCCAAGAATAAATATAAAAAAGGTGTTGTGTACTCAGTAGCAAAGCCAAAATTGAGTTTGATCAGAGGGCCTCTTCCCCCATTTGATTATAATGTTGTTACACAGGACAACTAACGACAACATCTCATTACCTTGTGAATTTTTCCTGTTAATTTAGGTTTGATCTGGTTTAAATAACTGAGCTGGACTCAAATTAAATTCAAGCATTTACTTCAAAATATCAGACCACTTTTATTTTGATTGTCTCCTGCTGTATTTCAGGTCCTCTCTAGCCATGCCTTAAGCATCTACTGCCGTCAAGAGTAGCTTGAGTTAACAGGCCCTTTATTGCGATTTGCTCACACTCTGAATCCTTCCTGAATACCTTCCGTAGACGGAAAACACAGCATCAATTCTAAACCTCAGCCTCATCACCAGGTGGCACCTTCTATAGTTAGTCCAACACCAAGGGCAGTTTAACTGCACATTCTTTTCCCACATAATGAATTTTAACAAATGGTAAAACAACCAAATGAATTATTACATTGCAGAATTTATTTTTCCAAAGTCTTCAAACTAAAGAACTCTCAAACCCTTGCCTATTTGACCCGCAACTCTATTGTTTAGTCTCTCAACCCTGGCCTCCGTACTGAAAGAGCCCTAAAAGACATTGTGTGCAACTGTGGCCATGGTGAGCTATCCCTCCGTACATGCCCCAATCTCCCTTTTCATTTAGGTTTTCATTTAGGTTTGTATTACCACCTTTTCCCATGTGTAAGGAAAGTGTAAGGCATTTTCAGCAGAATAATTGGAAACCTCGCTATAAGATATGGAGGCAAGCTGAAGGTTTTCACATCTGTTGAAATTCTAAGACAGTTGCTAGGAAACGAGACCCTGACATCACAGAGAGAGATGAATCAGAGCGTATGGAATAACTGTGGGTGTAAAATATTTAGCATTGTTTGTGAGTCAGAGTTATGTATCATTTCACAGAGAGCGCAAAGAGCCAAAGGCTGCAAGTAGTTAGATGTCCCATGGAGGACTAGAGGTTTAATACTGTTATCATACAGTAACTATACAGTTGGCATTTAATTGTAGCTACTGTATTATCTGTCAGTAGTGATTACAGTTTAACAGTTGGTAGCAGTAAAAGTGGCCATGAAACGACAGGATTGCTGTACAAATCATTAATGAATGCCCTTTTGAGATGGAAACCTGACCATTTGTTTTTTTTAAAATGTATTTTAAGACAAACATGTATCAAAGCAGGTTACAGCCAATAAACACCCTGGGAAACATACTTCCCAACAATCAACTGAACAGTCTGTACAGATTTTTCCCATTTTTCAACCTCTCCCACCCTCCACCCCCACCCATCCGAGACGAACAGCTCCTCAAACACGGTCACAAACATCCCCCACCTTTTCTCAAACTCCTCTGCAAAGCCCCTTAACTCATACTTTATCTTCTCCAACCGCAGGAAGTCGTACAGGTCACCCAACCAAGCCGCTACCCCCGGTGGCGATGCTGACCGCCACTCCAGCAAAATTCGCCGCCGTGCAATCAGAGAGATGAAGGCCAAGACATCGGCCTTCCTCCTCTCCATGAGTTCCGGCTTCTCTGAAACCCCAAATATCACCACCAAAGGGTCAGGGTCCACCTCCTCCTCCACTACCCTGGCTAAGGCCGCAAAGAATCTTCCCAATTTTTCTCAACCCCAAAATATGTGCACGTGATTCGCTGGGTACCGCCCACACCTCTCAAACTCATCTGATACCCCCTGAAAGAACCCACTCATTCTCGCCCGAGTCATATGTATCAGGCTCATCCCTGCACAAGCGGTGGCCCCGTTTACTCTTCACAGTGCCTAACTCCATACTCCCCAATTGATCTCCATTCCCAACTCCGCTTCCCATTTCTCCTTGACCTTCACCACCCGCTCACCTCCCTGCTACCCCAACCACTTGTATATATCCCCAATTCTTCCCTCCCCTTCCACATCCACAAGCCGCAGTCGCTCCAGCAAGATATATCCCGGTAACCTAGGGAACCCCCTCCAAACCTTTCGCGCAAAGTCCCTAACCGGCAGATACCTGAACTCACTACTCCTCGGCAGCTCTACCCTCTCCCTTAGCTCCTCCAGACTGGCGAATCCTTCCTCCAAATACAAATCCCTCACCTTGACCAGCCCTACTTCCCTCCACCTCCTGTATACACTAGCCATTCCCCCAGCTCAAACCCATGATTCCCACACAGCCGTGTTAGCACCGACATCCCTTCCATCCTAAAATACCTCCTCAGCTGATTCCATATCTTCACCGTGGGCTGCACCACTGGGCTCTCTGAATACCTACTTGGAGCCATTGGCAACGCTGCCATCACCATAGCCCTCAAACTAGACCCTTTACAAGATTTCTCCTCCATCCTAACTCACTCTACCCCTTCTCCTTCCCACCACCACCACACCTTGTTCACATTCGGACCCAATAACAATGAAGCAAGTTCAGCAACGCCAACCCCCCCACCCCCCGCTGCCTCTGCCTCTGTAGCAGGGTCCTCCCCACCCTCGACACCTTCCCCGCCCATACAAAGTTCGAGATGACCGTGTCCACTTTCCGAAAAAAGGCCTTTTGTATAAAAATCAGGAGAGTCTGAAAGATAAACAAGAACCTCGGCAGAATATTCATTTTCACCACTTAGATCCTCCCCGCCAACATTAAGTGCAGTGTATCCCACCTCCTAAGATCCTCCCTGGCCTCCTCCACCAGCTTCGTTAAGTTCCACTTACTGAGTCCTGTCCATTCCCTCGCTATCTGAATCCCCAAATACCTAAACCTACCCCTCGCTACCGGAAATGGCATTCCCCCCTAAATTAGCCCACTGTCCTAGCTCATTCACCAGGAATACCTCGCTTTGAAACCTGACCTTTTGACCCTGTCTGGCCGGCATGTGACTTCAACCCCACACTCACCCCAGTTGACTCACTTGCTCTCTGAAGTGGCCTTGAAAGCCAATCAGTTTGTATATCACTTTACCACGTAGAGGTCCAAGAAGGCCCAACACCACCTTCTCAGGGTAACTAGGCACCGACAAAAGAAATGCTGGACTTGCCAGCAACACCCATTCCCTCCCTAAAATATGAATAAACGGGCATGAACATCTTTGTCAAATGGAATAGGGGATTAGATAAGGCATAATCACTGGCACATTGTGTAAATTCACAATAGAGGTAGAATGCGTCACTGCATTATTATATTGTCATGTACAATTGAGTGTCGGCTGCAAATGGATGTACAATTCTTTGATTATTCCAGGGACAGCTTCAAGGCTAGCTTCATATTTGGCAATGGGAAATTCTTGCCAATAGAAGCTGTGTAAGAACTGTTGTATAGATCGTCATTAAATTCTTTTCAGTGTTGTCTGATTGGTCATCAACAATGTATTTTGATAGAGTTGTCCAACCTCAGTGTGGATTTGAAAGAGGTCTTGCGATTGAAGAGACTTAAACATAATTTTGATAACTTACAGATGATTTGATGAACAGGAAACCCTTTGAACCCTAACTGAACACTAAGTGGTGCCTACAGGTTTTCAGTGGCTGCCTTGAATGATGTCTGTATCTAGTCTCCTGTCCAAGTGATGGATCCATGTATCAAAGCACCAGACGTGGGATGATTGCTGCATCAATGAGATGCCACATTGTTTCCAGGTTATATGCCAGTAGCTGTAGTTTCTATTGTTTTTTTTCACTCCTACTTTGTCCTTTGTGAGTTATATCTAAATTGCAATGTTCTTAAATATAAATGCATACCCATCTAAGGGAAATAACAGAAGTATCTGAGTATATGGTATCTGTAAACATGGATTTCACCTTATAATAGGGTTGTCAACTCTGGACATATTCTTGGAGGTGTCATTACATGTCTCCAACCACCCCGCCACCACAAATCATATGGGTCGCTACCTCTACAGCCTAATTGGGTAACAAATAGACTCTTTGTTATCTAATTGAATAATTCTGGACCATCAATCAGATCCCCCCCTCCCCCGACTCCAACGGCTTTAGAGCCTATAAACAAACAAAAGTATTCCAACAAAAATTTTACAAACTCAATCGTAACACTGCATTTTTTCCAAGTGTTGCTGGCAGCAGTGTCCGGTTAGATTAGACTTTAATTCCTGGACACTCCAGGGCAATCCTGAAGGGTTGCCAGCCCTACCGTATAAGGGTTGTGTCACCTATGGCTGAGCAGTTTAACTTGATTTCACAAGAGCTTTTGGACAAGAAGTTCCGAAGATCCAGGAGGCCAAGGCGTGGGAGCTGGATTTTTAGGGGTGGAAACCAGAGATAGGAGGATGTTTGATTTCATTCACTGCAGAAACTCACTGAAGTTACACCAAGTACAAATAGTGATCATGGTAACACTCAGAATCTCCTAACCAACAGTCATACAATAACCGTTGTTTATCCATAAATACATCCATAGTCGTACCATGATAGGGCAGGTAGTGGGCCTAGGTAGAGTGCTCCTTCGGAGGGCTGTGCAGACGCAATGGGCCGAATGGCCTCCTTCTGCAATATAGGGATTCTATGGATTCCTTGGTCCATATTGTGCAATCCTCTCTATTTCCTGCTGACAAAAACAAAATACCGCGGATGCTGGAAATCTGAAATAAAAATAGACAACGCTGGATTAACTCAGCAGATCTGGTAGCTTCAGTGGAGAGAGAAACATAGTTAATGTTTCAAGTCCATATGACCCTTCTACAGAATCTCCATTTCCTGTTGAAGGCTGTTACTATTTTATTCAAAGATCTACCTTTGACATTCTTCTGCTTCTCATCTGCCTCTCAGCAACATCATCCAAAATCAAAGGCATGATGATTGCAACGAGAACTAGCTCACCACTGCCTCTCCCAAACCTTCCACGGTTTCTATGTGCAGCAAGACCTGGGCAACATTTAGGCAATGACTGATAAGTGGCAAGTAAAATTCATGCCACAAAGTACCAGGCAATGACCATCTCCAATATGAAAATATCAAACTATCATCCCTTGACTTTACCATCGCTGAATCCCCATCAACATCCTGGGGGTTACCATTGACCAGAATATATATTTTTTAATTTAGAGTGCCCAATTATTATTTTTTTCCAATTAAGGGCCAATTTAGTGTGGCCAATCCACCTAACCTGCACATCTTTGGGTTGTGGGGGTGAATGTGGAAACTACACACGGAGAGTGACCCAGGGCCGGGATTTGAACCATGGTCCTCAGCGCTGTACTCCCAGTGCTAACCACTGCGCCGCCGTGTTGCCCTATTGACCAGAACATTAACTGGACTAGCCCTGTAAATACTCTGGCTACAAAGTAGGTCAGGAGTTGGGAATTCTGCAGCACATAACTCACCTCATGATTCCCCAAAGCCCATCCACCATATCCAAGGTACAAGACAAGAATGTGATGGAATACTGTCCACTTGCGTGGATGAGTGCAACTCCAACACTCGGGAAACTTGACACCATCCGGGACATGTAGCCCACTTTACTGGCACCCCACCGAGCACCTTAAACATTTACATCCTCCACCATTGACCCACAGTGGCAGCAGTGTGTACTATCTGCAAGCTTCACTGCAGTTTCTCACCAAGGCTCCTTTGACAGCACCTTCCAAACCCATGACCTCTACCACCTAGAAGGACAATGGCAGAAGATACAAGGAAAGACCACCACCTGCACATTCCCCTCTAAGCCACACGTCGTCCTGACTCAGAATGATATCGCTGTTCCTTCACTCTGTCTTGGTCACAATCCTGGAACTCCCTTCCTCACAGCACTGCGGGTATTCCTACAGCACATGGACTGCAGTGGTTCAAGGTGATGGCTCACCATTACCTTCTCAAGGGTAATTAGAGATGGGCAATAAATGCTGGCCTAGCCAGCAATGCCCACACCTCTAGAAAGAATTTAAAAAAGACAACTTGTCTGACAGTCAGTACTGGATGAACAGAAATGGGGAATACCAAAACTAGTCTTCAGAAATCCATCACATCTCTACCTAATGCCGGTCCAACCCTTCACAACCTTGGTGCTGTATTTAATCTCAAAATAAACTTCACTGCTGAAGTTGAAAACTCACCACTATTCTTAGAATTCCCCCCACACCAAAAAGGGTCGATATTCTAAATGGTGAACAGGGATTCTCACTCCCTGACTCCTATGCAGGCTTAGCTGGGTGCTATTCAGGTCAAACTATGTTTTCAAGTCATCCCCCGGTATAACCCATACCTTCACAGAAGAATTTTACCCACTTACCACTTAGTAGCATCAATATCCTGGGTCCTGCGTTGCTAAGTAAGTAAAGTAGGCTTTGTAATAACCAGTGTTTCAGGTTAAAACTTTTATGTTATTTTATTATTATATATTTTTCTTTTAAAAGATGCAATCACTGTCTTTACAGAAAAGTAAAAAGATCTTGCTTCTGGATCCTTCTGGTCAGTTGGAGGGACCTTCAGGCACAACTTGACAATCAACTTTTTAAAATCTGGTCTTCTTTCGATGTATTTGCTGTTCTGCTCGGTTGCTATGCTCTAGCTTCCCCATGTACCGAGCTGTGAGAGCTGGCTCTCCCCTTTCTTCAGCTTTATATATTTTTCTAACAGTTATTAAGTTATGACTTTATTGTAAAGTAACTTTTATTTCACTTGGATTGTAAAAGGTACCTTTAATCTGAATTTTTCTAACACGACTAAGTATTCATTTTGAGCATGACCTCAGCTCATAGATCTGATTACATTGTTTCCTTTGTGATGTTCAAAAATGCTTTGATTTCAAAGTGGTGTGACTTTTGATTCCTGTCATTTCTATAGTTTTATCAAATTGTGTCCCCAGCTCATAATTTTGACTTTGATTTGGGTCTAATTTGTGTTCTCGTAGACACGTTGTCTCCAGCTTTCTTTAATTTACCTGATATCAGCAGAACTTCACACTTTGTCACCTAATTCAACTGAACCTCATCCATTCTTTTCCAGCTGCTTACCTAACTTCAAAAGGTGCGAAACATTGCTTTCAGCTGTATACTAAAATTCACTGATTGTGTCTTGAAAGACCTGTTTGTTTTGTTTGCTAAGTCTGCTTGACCAAGGCTATCTGCATTTTACAATCCTCTCCTGGCAGCTGCTGTTAACCCTTCGTGGGATTTTCCCCTACATTCTCTCATGTTTCTTAAATCAGGTATTACCAGGTTTCCATGCTTCAAATGACATATCTTTCCATATTTTCAATTACACTGCTTATCTATACCAACATTGCCCATGCCCACCTCCACAATACACCTTTGTTCTCGTCTCAGCTCATCTGCTGCTGAAATGTTCTAGACTTGAATATTTCATTGCCCTTTTTGGCCAAACCCTCACTTTCCACCTTTTATACTCTTGAGCCCATCCACAACTCACCTGATGAAGGAGCAGTGCTCCGAAAGCTAGTGATTCCAAATAAACCTGTTGGACTTTAACCTGGTGTTGTAAGACTTCTCACTGCACCAACCCCAGTCCAACGCCGGCATCTCCACATCATCGTATATATTCTAGCACGCATCAAATTCCTGTCCTGTACTGACTCACCTACAGTGGCTGCCAATCCGGCAATGCCTCCATTTTAAAGTATCACCCTTGTGTTTTCAAACCCTTCCATGGACTTCTCATCTCTAATCTCCTCCAGACTTACAACCCTACTACATCTTTTCACTGCTCCATATCTAGCCTCTTGGCCATCCCAGATTTTAACTGGTCCACCATTGGTAGCTTTGCCAATCTCGGGCTCAGTCTCCATCCCCTTGTTCCCCATTCTTTAAACTCTGAAAACAATCTTTCACTGTGACCAGAACAATGTCGACAGGTTTCACTCACTCCTTACTGGGAGCTCCTCGCTCACACCAATTCAATTCACATTGCTGCTGCTCCTGACCACCCTGCCCCAAGCCCCAAACTCCTGATCCCTGTCTCCTCCAATTCCCTGAGGATGAACTCTACTGCAGCCCATTTCTGTTCCCAGTGCACATGGCATTTCTTGGTCTACTCATTTAATGGGAGCAATAAGCCATCTTAAAATAAGAGGAATGTCATTCAAATATCTTGAGCCTTTTTTTGTCTGCTGGTCAATGTTCATTTAGAGTTTAAAAAACTATCCATCTCCCTCTGAAGTGTAGCAAAAGTCTCGCTGAGTAGTTTTGTACGCACATTCTCCATCTTCTCGGAAGTAGTTAATTGTAAGCAGAACGCTCATATTCCTGAGTGCAGAGTTTGTACATATGCCATTTTAATCAGCTCCAGTTTATCTATTATCTTTTGATAAACATTCCACACACCCTTCTATCCTCCATTTTCTTCTTCTATCTCTCCTTGTAGCCCAGCCAACCAATTATTTCTGGAGCGTAGTTGCTGCTGTCTTATCAGCAAAGATAACAGTCACTTTGAGCGCAGGAGGATCATGCAAATGAGGCAAATGATCTGTTACTGTTTTGGTGATTTTGCTTGAGGGTTGAAAATTGGCTAGTACTGAGGAGAAATTCTGTTCCTACTTTAGAGCTTCTATGATGGCCTAAGCAGCCAATGCCTTACTTTAACATCTCATTCAGAAGATAGCACCTCCAACACTTGTGGAGTTTCCATTTTCTCCCAGTGTCTGCGTGGGTTTCCTCTGTGAGGTTCAGTTTCCTCCCACAATCCAAAGAAGTACAAATTAGATGGATTGGCTACGCTAAATTGCCCCTTAATGTCCAGGGATGTCCAGGTTAGGTGGGGTTTTGGGGTTGTGGGGATAAGGCGGGGAGTGGGGCTAGGTTGGATACTCTTTCAGAGGGTCGGTGCAGACTCGATGGACCGAATGGCCTCCTTCTGCACTGCAGGGATTCCAACTGAAGTATCAGCCTCAATTTTCTGTCTAAGTCCCAGAGTAAAGCTTGCTCCCACAACCTGACTGAAAGACAAGAGTGCTACCACTGGGCTGAGCTGACATTTGCCACTGGTGTTCGTAGTATTGAAGATGTGGCCTTGTGGGTCACATTTTGTTTAAAAGTAGTGCTGGTAGAGTTAATTTGGTAATCCCAGTGGGAATGGAATTTGTTCCATCTCTTTGCTCTATTACAGTGTGGCTTCCCACGGAATCATAGAATTGTTGCGGGGCAGAAGGAAGCCATTTAGCCTATTGCGTCCGCACTGGCTTCGAGATGAGCATCATGACTCAGTGCCATTTGAACTTCAATGAATACATTGGAGTGGGAGGTGTTTTTTACTGTGAGGCTGGGCATACGACCAGCTTAACCCGTCATGAGAAAATCCCCTCCATACCTGGAATCAACCTAGTGAACCTTCTCTGGACTGCCTCCAATGCCAGTGTTTCTTTTTTTAGATAACAAGACCAAAACTGTTCACAGTATTCCAAGTGGGGTCCAGCTAGTGCCCTGTATAGTTCCTCTGCCCATCATTTCTATTTAAGTAATCAAATAATCGTCGTAATGCCAGAAAATATGCACCGAGAGTGTATAATTGTTCAATTACCTGCATAAACTAAGAGGTCTTTCTCATTGGTTGGACAAATTAGCCAGCAACGTAGGAAAACGAACATGCTGTAGCTGTCGCGATTTTTATCCCTTCTCCACTATACACGGGCGGCATGGTAGCAATGTGGTTAGCACTATTGCATCACAGCGCCAGGGTCCCAGGCTCGATTCCCGCTTGGGTCACGGTCTGTGTGGAGTCTGCACGTTCTCCCTGTGTCTGCGTGGGTTTTCCCCTGGTGCTCCGGTTTCCTCCCACAAGTCCCAAAAGATCTGCTTGTTAGGTGAATTGGACATTCTGAATTCTCCCTCTGTGTACCTGAATGTGGCGACTAGGAGATTTTCACAGTAACTTCATTGCAGTGTTAATGTAAGCCTACTTGTGACAATAAAGATTATTCTTATTACAACTAACTGCCAGTTCAGTATCTGCAAGAACAAGTCACCTGTCAGAACATCAATCCTGTTTTGCTTTTTGCCGTGACGGGTCCTCCACTGTAAATAAATCTCTATAATAGCGGAAATATAAATATGACACGGCCAGTATACTTACCAGGCAATTTTAATAAATGGGCTATAAACAATGATGAATTTTGATGATTGAGACAATGGATTTCAGTGCTCTGCCAGGGGAGACTTTCTTCACGTCAATGTTAACTGCAAACACCTCAAGGTTTAATCTAGTATGCCCAGCCTCACAGTAAAACACCTTCCACTCACCTTTAGTAAGACTTTTCTTTATTCCGGCAACATCAGGAACATGCACACATTCAGAGGCCTTTAACATTTTACAACAGTAGATATTTTGGACACAAAATGTAATTAGTCTGGATAGTAGCATAAATAAGACAGATAGGCTACCTTGTACACCTTGCCTTTCACTGATTTCAATGAAGTTGTTTATGGGGTGGGGGTGTTATAACAGACACACTGAGTGATAACACCCATTTCACGCTACCATCCAAAGCAACACGCCCTATCCCAATGTAACTCAATTGAATTTCTGAAGAACCTTTACATCTGTCAAAGAATCTCACCCCATCATTGAGCTGGGATGTAAAGCCACCATACCAACCAGCTGTCTGTAACAAGAATTTGCCATGGAAATTCAGTTTTGAAATCTTTAACAACTCTGAACTGAGACACAAAAGATAAAAACACACAGAAGCAAACCAAAATGGCAGCAGTGCTCAATGAGTGAAATCATACGACAGGGACCAGCATGTGGAGTTGCGTCCTAAAATGCTGATTGTCGTGTTATTTACCCTGGGGTAACATGGACTGCAACACAATACAGTTAAATGATCAAGCATGCACCAAACGTAGGCGTTGGTTCAATAAGATTTATTGAACTTCAGTAACGAAGCACACAGCTGCCTGTGGGTTGACTCTCTACTACTCTAAGTAAACTAACATTAACTATCTAGACCAGGCTAGCTCTGATCCACGTGTAGGTGTTGAATGATTTGTACACCGTCACTACAGTTGTCACCAGTGGAAAGAGGGGGAGTGCTGATGCCTCATGTGTTTTATAGTTGGAAACCCCCCTCTGGTGTTCTGTCTGGTGATTGATCGTATTCTGTTCTGTACGTTGATTTGATCACCCGGGTGTCTGTCACTGCCTGTTTTTACCTCATGATGTGCATGGGTGCATATTATGACACTGATATGCCGTACAACATGAGCAGCCACACATTCGCACTCGACTAGAGATGGATGAAGATTCATGTGCACATGCAGCCACCCAGGGATTCCCAACACAAAGTACATACTCTGAAACACTCACTTCATTCATTAATGACTAAAAAAGGCCTAAGAACAAACAGGCAACTTGTAAAATGATCTTCTTTACATGCAGATGTTAGTGGGAATTTAAATTTTCCTCTGCTGTGGGCCCAGTTCACAAATTGTAAAATTGAGAATCGACTTCAGAAAGGCAGCACATATCACCTGAGAACTGACCTGGGAGTGAAACCTTCTGCACTGTTTCAGTTAAGCTTCATGAACAAAGGGACTATCGGTGACAGGGATGTGCTGAGAAGTCACACATCAGGTGGCTCTCCTCCCACAAACCTGAACACTTTTTGCCCGAAAAACGCCCGCTAACACCAAAAAACATCCCCACACCACTACCACAACACGGCAGAGAGGAAAATGCCAAACAGCAGCCACTCCAGAGGGCGGGTGGAAACCAGGAGTGGAAAAAGCCTGGACAAGCAAACAACCGAACTGGCCAGCGCACGAGGCTGCAAAACCCGGGCTTCGCCAGACCGAGAGGGACAAGCCAGCCACACAAGAAGCCAGGGGATGGGTGGAGGATACTTCTCTCAAGAGAATGGAGAGAGCATCGGGAGGAAACTAAATCGGACATTTAAGCTGCGGTGAAGGGTGCGGTCGTCAAAGCTATGGGGACCAGGCAGGTGGCCCTGGATAAGGCGGAAAGACGATTGGAAGCCCAGGAGGAAATGATCAAGGAGCTAGAAAGGGCTGCAACAGACCAGGGCGACCGGATCATCATCCCGGAAAAGCAGGTGGCAAGGCAGGTGGCGATGCAAGGAAACCAGAAAGGGAAAATCGAGGACCAGGAGAACTGGTCGAGGCGGCAAAACCTACGAATCGTGAGCGTATCAGAGGGGATCGAAGGTCGGAAACCTACAGACTATGTGGCCCAAATGCTGGGCAACTTGGTGGGAGGGGATAGCTTCCCCAACCCACCAGAAATCGACAAAACGCACCAGTTGCTTCCCCCAAAGCCCCAAACCAAGGAACAGCCATGGGCGATAATTGCCAAAATGCACGGGTACCAGGACCGGGAACGAATCCTGCACTGGGCCAGGCAGTCCAAAATCTGTAACTGGGAGTTTTGGATATATCAGGACATTGGAGCTGACCTGGCCAAGAGCCGGGCCGAATTTAATGAGGCGAAGGTCTTTGCCACCTGAAAAGTATGAAAGCCAACATAGTCTTCCTCCAAGAGAATTACCGGAGGGAGAAGAACCGATTACAGGTAAGGAAGGGCTGGGTGTGACAGAAATGGCATAGGGTTCAGGATGCCATACCCAGCCAAGCTCTGGGTCACGTCTCAAGGCAGGGAGCACTTCTTCACGGCCCCTGCGGACAAGTTCGTCGCGGAGAACAGACTGGAAAAGCGGCAGCAGGGACAGCGATGAAGAACCCAAAGGTAGAGACTCTTAATGCTTAAGTGTTTATTTTTTACATTCTGTATAGCCAACTGTAAACCATCACCATATCGGGAGTGTACTGCCTCGTTCTGGAGACGAGAGCGGAAAGAGAGGAAAGTACGAACGAGTGCAGCAAAGCGTAGGAGAAGGTGAGGAGAATGGCGACAGGACGCACAACTGGCCACCACACTAGCGAGGTAGCTACCACCGGGAAGTGTGCAGGAGAGGCTGCGACGCGTCTCCCGTCAGGGGGAAGATGCCTGGCAAGGGGTGGGGGGGGGGGGGGGGGCAGACATCGGGAATAGGGGAACAACTATGAGAAGAAACAGGGAAGGGAGCAGCTACAGGGTAGAGGGGGAAAAAGACAGGTGGGAGATAGGTAAAGAAAGACTGAGGGCATTAGGCTGACTACAACAGGCCACATGTGGAACAAAATGGCGCTGCAAGCAACCACTTTAGAGGGTCCCTGAACAAAGCAAAACCCCTTAGTGGAGGGGCTCACACACATGGCTACCCCGTTGGAGGCCATCTTGTGTGTACCCAGACAAATGGAAATCCCAGAGCGCAGGGACCCAAACCTCATGGGGAGAACAGTGACCACGGCCTTCTTGGACAGCCCCCCAACAAATGAAAACTCCAGAGTGCAGGGGCGCATCCACCATGTAAGTATGGCTGATCCCACAGAAGCGAGGGGACAAAAAAAAAACATCAGGATAGTCACCTGGAGGGCAGCATGATGGGACAGTGGTTAGCACTGCTGCCTCAATGCACTGAGGTCCCAGGTTTGATCCTGGCACTGGGTCACTGTCCATGTGGAGTTTGGACATTAATAATAATAATCGCTTGTCACAAGTAGGCTTCAATTAAGTTACTGTGAAAAGCCCCTAGTCGCCACATGCCGGCGTCTGTTCAGAGTCTCCCCATGTTTGCGTGGGTTTTTCCCCTACAACCCAAAAGTTGTGCAGGGAGGTGGATTGGCCATGCTAAATTGCCCCTTAATTGGAAAAAATGAATTGGGTACTCTAAATTTTAAAAATAAGGATAGTCGCCTGGAACGTCAAGGGACTTAATGGTCCAGTGAAGAGATCCAAAGTCTTTGCCACCTGAAAAGTATGAAAGCCAACATAGTCTTCCTCCAAGAGAATTACCGGAGGGAGAAGAACCGATTACAGGTAAGGAAGGGCTGGGTGTGACAGACCTACTACTCCTGCCACGGGGCTATTGGGGTAGCCATACTGCTAAGTCGGAGGATGATGTTTACGGCGACAAGAAAGGTTACGGGCCCAGAGGAAGGGTACGTCATGGTCAGCGGTGTCCTGGACGGGGCACCGGTAGTCTTCTTTAACGTGTACGCTCCCAACTGGGACGACAGAGTTTGTAAAGAAGACCATGGCGGGAATCCCCAACATAGACACACACCAACTGATCATTGGTGGGGGGGGGGGGTCTATTTTAAACTGTGCGCAGGACCCACGGACGGACAGGTCGAACCCTAAAACGAGAAAAGCCTCCAACATAGTCAAAGAACTCAGCCTATTCATGGAACAGATGGGGGTGGTAGACCCATGGCGATTCACCCACCCAGAGGAGAAGGGGTTCTCCTTCTTCTCCCAAGTACATGTCTATTCACGGATCCATTTTGTAGTGGGAAAACAGTGCTTCCAGGGCAAGAGTGGAATATTCTGCGATTGTAATCTATGACCATGCTCCACATTATGTGGATGAGAGGTTGGAGACAGGCCACGCCCAACACCCCCTCCCCCCTCCGAGGATGGTCACAGCCCTCCTGGCTGATAAGACTTTCTGTGAAAAAATATCATAGGCCATAGACGAGTACGTTACGAACAACCAGAATGGGGAGGTCTCACCCTCCACATTCTGGGAGGTGCTGAAGGCTGTGATCAGGGGTGAAATTATAGTTTACAAAGCATGGAGAGATAAGGAAGAGAGGGTGGCTCAGCAACAGCTGGAGGTAGACCGACGATACTCCGAGGCCCTGACCGTCGAGCTCCTGGCAGGGAGGAAAAAGCTACAGATGGGCTTTGACCTGCTCTCCAAGAGGAAAGCAGAGCACCAACTCTGCCAGGCACAGGGAACCCTGTATGAACAAAGAGACAAGGCCAGCCACTTGCTGGCTTACTAGCTGAGAAAGCAGGCAACCACGAGGGAAATAGCCCAGATTACAGACAGCAACGGCAAATTAGTTGCGGAGCCGGAAAAGGTCAACAAGGCATTTGAGACTTTCTACCAAGGGCCGTACACCTCCGAGGATGAAGCAATTCCTTGATGGACTGAATGTGCCAGTCGTGGGGGAGGGTAGGAGGTGGGATCTAGAAGCACCGCCAGAACATGGGGAAAGTCATGGAGAGTATCAGCTCCATGCAGGCGGGGAAGGCAACGGGACCAGACGATTTCCAGGCGGATTTCTACAAAAGATTCGCAACAGCTCTGGCCCTGCACCTGCGGGAGATGTTCACAGACTCACTGGCAAGGGACACTCTGCCGCCTACGCGAGCACAAGCCTCAACAGAATGCGGTTCCTACGGACCATCTCGCTACTAAATGCAGACATGAAAATACTGGCCAAGATCCTAGCCAGAAGGTTGGAGGACTGCGTACCAGAGGTGGTAGCAGACCAGATGGGCTTTGTCAAGGGTAGACAGCTACCTGGCGCCTGCTGAACGTGATCATGACCACATTCAGGTAGAGAACACCCGAGGTGATGGTCTCCCTGGACGCAGAAAAGGCCTTTGACAGAGTCGAATAGAAATACCTCAGAAGTACTGGAGCAGTTCGGGCTTGGAACAGGATTCACGGCCTGGGTGAAACTCTTATACAATGGTCCCAGAGCAACTTTACGGACAAATACCACTGGCTCGAAGTACTTCCAGCTGCACAAGGCAGTGATGCCCTCTATCCCGGCTGCTGATAGCCCTGGCAATCGAACTACTAGCGATCGCGCTTAGGGTGGCAAAGATCTGGGAAGGGATCCGGAGAAGAGACAGAGAACACAAGAGTTTTGCTCTATGCAGATGACCTTCTCCTCTACATCTCGGACCCGCGAAGCATCATGCAAGGAATTATGGCACTCTTGAAAGAGTTTGGAGCCATCTCGGGCTACAAATTTGCCTGAGCAAAAGCAAGACCGTCACAGTGAACTCGCAAGGGGAAGGGGCAGAGTTGGAGGGGTTGTCTTTTAAACAAGGCTGACACAAATTCCGCTACCTGGGGATCCAAATAGCTCATGACTGGACAGGGATCCGCAAGTGGAACCTGACCAGCCTGTCAGAGGAAGTTACGAAGGACCTACAGAGATGGGCAGCACGGTAGCACAAGTGGCTAGCACTGTGGCATCACAGCGCCATGGTCCCAGGTTCAAATCCCCGCTGGGTCATTGTCTGTGCTGAGTCTCACATTCTCCCCGTGTCTGTGTGGGTTTCCTCCAGGTGCTCCGGTTTCCTCCCAGTCCAAAGACGTGCAGGTTAGGTGGATTGGCCATGCTAAATTGCCCTTAATGTCCAAAAAGGTAAGGAGGGGTTGCTGGGTTACGGGGATAGGGTGGAGGTGAGGGTTTAAGTGGGTCGGTGCAGACTCGATGCGCCTAATGGCCTTCTTCTGCACTGTATGTTCTATGGAACACACTGGCATTCTCCCTGGCAGGGAAGGGTGCAATCAAAATGAACGTACTGCCCAGGTTCCTCTTCCTGTTTAGACACATCCTGATCTACATCCCCAAGGTTGTTTCAATTCACTAGACAAACTGATTATGGGGTTTGTGTGGGGCGGGAAGAACGCAAGAATCCCAAAGAGAGTACTGCAGATAACGAGATCCATAGAGGACCTAGCCCTCTCAAACCTGTGATATTATCACTGGGCAGCAACCACGGAGAGGATAAAGGAGTGGATAAAAGAGTCAGAAGCTGAGTGGGTGCTAATGGAGGACTCCTGTGAAGGGACCTCCAGGCCCTAGCCACGACAGCACTCAAATATTCAATGAGCTCAGTGGTGGTAGCAACACTCCGGTCATGGAACCAACATGGGGGTTGCTACAGATGAAAAACCTCCCAGGTGGGAAACAAGGATGTACCAACGACCACCACGACAATCACTGCCAGAAGACCTATGGATGCGGACATCCTAGGGAAAGGGATCTGTGGTGACATGTATAGGCGGCTGCTAAGGGGGGCCAATACCCAATTGGATAAGGTGAGGGAGAAATGGGAGGGGGACTTGGGGGTTTGAAATAGGGCAGGGACTCTGGAGCGAAGCACTGCACTGGGTCAACTCCACCTCCACAAGATTAAGCCTCCAGCTTCCCGGATTGCCTTGATCCACTACAGTTCGCCTACCGCTGTAACAGTCCACAGCAGACACCATCTCCCTGGCCCTACACTCAACACTGGAACACCTAGATAACAAAGACACCTATGTCAGACTCTTACTTATTGACTACAGCTCAGCCTTCAACACTATTATTCCTACGAAACTCATCTTCAAACTCTGTGGCCTGGGCCTCGGCTCCTCCCTCTGCGACTGGATCCTGAACTTCCTAATCCACAGATCACAATCAGTAAGGATAGGCAACAACACCTCCTCCTCAATCATCCTCAACACCGGTGCCCCACAAGGCTGTGTCCTCAGCCCCCGACTATACTTCTTGTACACCGATGACTGTGTGGCTAAATTCCCCACCAATTCAATTTTCAAATTTGCTGATGACACCACCTTAGTGGGTTGGATTTCAAACAATGACGAGACAGAGTACAGGAATGAGATAGAGAATCTGATGAACTGGTGCGACGACAATAATCTCTCCCTCAATGTCAACAAAACGAAGGAGATTGTCATCGACTTCAGGACACGTAGAGAACATGCCCCTATCTACATCAATGGGAACGAAGTAGAAAGGGTCGAGAGCTTCAAGTTTTTAGGTGTCCAAATTACCAACAATCTGTCCTGGTCCCCCCTATGCCGACACTATAGTTAAGAAAGCCCACCAACGACTACTTTCTCAGAAGACTAAGGAAATTTGGCATGTCACCTACGACATTCACCAACTTCTACAGATGCACCATTGAAAGCATTCTTTCTGGTTGTATCAGCTTGGTATGGTTCTTGCTCTGCCCAGGACCGCAGGAAATTACAAAAGGTTGTGAATGTAGCCCAGTCCATCACGCAAACCAGTCTCTGATCCATTGATTCAGTCGATAATTCCCACTGTCTCTGAAAGGCAACCAGCATAATTAAGGACCCCGGACATACTCTCTTCCACCTTCTTCCGTCAGGAAAAAGATCAAGGTTTGAGGTCACATACCAACCGACTCAAGAACAGCTTCTTCCCTGCTGCCAGCAGACGTTTGAATGGACCTACCTCGTATTGCGTTGATCTTTTCTCTGCACCCTAGTTATGACTGTAACATTACATTCTGTAGTCTCTCCTTCCTTCCATATGTACGGTACGTGTTGTCTGTATAGCATGGAAGCAATACTTTTCACTGTATACTAATACATGTGACAATAATAAATCAAATCAACTCTAATCAAAGCCTAATGCAGCTAAATGTGGTACACAGAGCCCACTTAGCCAGAACCCGAATGAGTAAATTCTTCCCGGAGGTGGAGGACAAATGTGAACGGTGCCAAGGAGACCCGGCCAACCACGCCCCAGGTTCTGGTCTTGCCCCAGACGTACTAGGTTCAGGCCAGCCTTCTTTGAGGCAATGTCCAAAGTGGTGGGGATGAGAATGGAGCCATGCCGGAGAGTGGCAGTCTTCGGGGTATCAGAACAGCCAGATCTATTCGTGGGGAGGGCCGACGCACTCGCCTGTGCCTCCCTAATCAGCTGCCGAGGAATCTTGCTTAGCTGGCGGTCAGTAGCACCACCCAAAGCTACAGACTGGCTATCCAACCTGTTGGAATTTCTCCGAATGGAGAAAATTAAATTCGCCATCCGAGGGTCGGATGAAGGCTTCCACAAACCTTGGGAGTCATTCGCTCGGTTGTTCCAAGACCTGTTTGTAGCCAACAACTAAGAAGCCAAAGAACAGGAGGGGTAGCCACAACATACGGCTACCGTATGTAGGGGGGGGGGGGGGGAAATAGGGCAGAGATGGGGGGGGACAGAAAGACATGACCAACCATGCTTGTCAAAAGCATGAGAAACGGGGGGAGGGGGGAAAATCATGAACAAATACAAGAATACACTAGTTAAACATTTTACAATCTATCAAACGTAGAAGCTTCTAAATATCATGGGTAGCATGGTGGTGCAGTGGTTAGCACTGCTGCCTCATGCCGTCGAGGTCCCAGGTTCGATCCTGGCCCTGGGTCACCATCCATGTGGAATTCGCACATTCTCCCCATGTCTGCATAGGTCTACCCCAACAACCCAAAAGATGTGCAGGGTAGGTGGATTGGCCACACTAAATTGCCCCTTAATTGGAATAAAATAATTGGATACTCTAAAATTTATTTTTTTAAAAGCTTCAAAATGTCCTGCTATATGTTAACCTAATTCCAAGTTTGCATGTACACACAAGAACTACATTTTGTGCAAAACATAGACAAATGCCAATCAAACTAATGCCTATGTTAATGCAATGAAGCAAGGTGCAATTGCAAGTAGCAAGGGTGTCACAGCAGCACAGTGGTTAGCACTGTTGCTTCACAGCACCAGGGACCCAGTTTCGATTCCTGGTTTGGGTCATTATGTGGATACGGCATTTTTTGCCAATTAAGGGGCAATTTAACATGGCCAATCCACCTACCCTGCCCATCTTTGGGTTGTGAGGGCGAAACCCACACAAACACAGGGAGAATGTGCAAACTCCACACGGACAGTGATGAGACGGCACTTTCTCCCCGTGCCTGCGTGGGTTTCACTCCCACAACCCAAAAATATGCAGGGTAGGTGGATGGGCCATTCTAAATTGCCCCATAATTAGAAAAAATGAATTGGGTACTCTAAATTTGAAAAAAATGTAAGCCTATTTGTGACACTAATAAAAACTATTAGTAATTGGAGCGTTGATCGAGAATGCACAGGGGAAATATTGTCCAAGGAATTAAGATTCTGAAATATCAATTCTAAAGCTGCCAATCTCTTGAACCAGAATACGGGGCTCAAGTTTGAAGAGTGGTAATGGATGGTTTGATTTAAATGATTTTTTGTGGTGAATATATGGAATGGGTTGATCCGAGAAGTTAGTGTGGCAAAGTTTAATTCAGAAATAGACAGTTCTTTCAGGCAGTAGGCACTTTTGAGTTATTGGAATTTGGAGTTGATCAGATAGGCAGCAGTCTTTTCCATTCCCCTACATAGAACTCAGGCACAGGAGTAGGACATTGAGCCCTTCTGCTTTCCAATGCTCCTCTCCATCCATATTGGAACTAAGCAGAAGGCTTTAGGCTCTTGCACAACAGGTTTTACATCCAGCCCAAGGCAAATACTATTTAACTGCATGCACTCAGAAGTACTTCAATAGTTGGAAAGGGCGTTGACACATCAGTTTGTTGTGAAAGGTGCCATATAATTCAAAATCTTTTTTCCCCCCTCGAGGCATTAGATAAATTATAACACGCAGATTTCAAACAACTCCCAATCCTTTATTCATCTGACTTTGTAAAATGATCAAAATAATAGTGTATTTGCCATCTACAATTTAGAAAAAATTATCTTATTGCATTGTACAATGCCAATATTTTACGTTGCACACACAAGAATGAAAATACTTGCAACCACAGACATTTTTTAAGAACATCTCAAATGGTATCTAAGCCAAGATTAGTGTTTCCAGTCTTACAGAATGGACCTTGATGAAAATTAAGGTCTGCATCACACATCTTACATCTACTTCATTTCACACCTACCACAGTGTGCAGTAATTATTTGTACATTAACACAAAACACATTCTATAATTTTATATTAAAATTTCCTTGCATCAGGCCTCTCTTTTTTTGATTATCAGTGGCCCTACGTTGTCTCCAGTTTCTTCATTGTGTTTGGTGTGAGAACCATCACACATTGGGAACTGAAATAAAAAAAGATAGAAAACGTTAGTTCCTTGCTTCATATGCATAAGGTTCTGACTTTTGGGTTAAACGTACACAGGCAATAAGATTCTTTTTTGGCTAAATGACAGAGAAAATGGATGAGGTGACGGCAGTCAACGTTCAAACGTCATTCGATAAAAGTGCCACAAAATAGAAGGGTGAGCAAAGTTGAAGCCCACGGGATTTAATGGGGCTGTGGCAGCAAGGATAAGGAACTAGTTAATGAACAGAAGGCAGGAGAAGTATGTAATGAACAGTTTATGAGGAGATGGTGGTGCAATAGTAACGTCACTAGACTCGTAATCCAGAGGCCCGGCTAATGCTCTGAGGTCACTCGTTCAAATGGCAACTGGTGGAATTTTAATTCAATTAATAAAACCAGGAATTGCAAGCTAGTCTCAGCAATGGTGACCATAAACTGTCATCAACTGTCACAAAACCCATCTGGCTCGTTAATGCCCTTTAGGGAAGGAAATCTGCCATCTTTACCCGGTCTGGCCTACATGTAACTCCAGATCCACAGCAATGTGGTTAACTCGTACCTGCCCTCTGAAATGGCCTAACAAGCACTCAGCTCAAGGGCAATTAGGGATGGACAACAAATGCTGGCCTTGCCAGTGACACCCACATCCTATCAGAGATTTTAAAGTAAAAAGATCTATTGCTTTCAGACAGGAGGGAGTTTACACTGGCATCTTTCAGGGGTGAGTATTAGGACCACTGCTCTTCGATCGCATTTGGGTATAGACAATGAAACGTTGAAGTATGCGGACAGAAAACTTGGGAATGTGGTAAACAGTGGAGAGGATTCTCATTTGGTGGGTGGAAGGGGCTGGAGAGAGTGAGTGATTTATTTCTGGAGGGATGGTTTGCCAACCTGGAGCAGCTGAAAGAGAAAGTCGGGCTCATGACCTCAGACGCGTTTAGGTACCTCCAAGAAGAATGAGGAGAAGCAATATAATATAAATGGTAGAATTTTAAAGGGAGTCCAGCAATAGAGAAACCATCAGTGCCAGCGCAACCGATTAACTTGCATTTTAAAAGCACTTTAATTTCCCTACGGGTCTGTACAGAACCATCATCACCAGTTAATGTCACTGTACCAATGGAGAAGTTATTGAAAACGGCGACTAAAAACTTGAATAAAGCGGTAGATTTTAAGGGAGGAAATTTTAAAGGAGGATAGATGTTTAGAGGAAATTCCAGAGCTTAGGACCTAGCTGGCTGATGCATACGGGACCTATGGGGGGCATAATTATGGGCTGAATCAAAGGCCAGAGTTGCGGCAATGCTGAATTTCCAGACTATTGACAAGTGGAGAAGATTAGAGATAGGAAGGTCAGAGGCCATTAAAGGATTTAATAAAGGGAACTTAACATTTCATTGCTGGGGCCTGACAGCCAACTTATGTCAACTTGTATGGATAATGGATGGGCAAGACTTGAAGTGGGCTGGAGTATTGTTCGCTGACGTTATGCACTTGGAAGGCTGGCCAGAGCAGTAGAGTCGTCATATTTGGATGTGACAAACTTATTCATGAGGATTTCAGACCGAGGTGGGACAGAGATAGGTGATACCAGAGGTGGAAGCAGGACATCTTTGTCATGTAAGGGGTATGGAATTGAAAGTTCAGCTTGGGGGTCAAATCGTACTTCACAGTGGAAACAGTCTGGCTCAATGAGAGGCAGTGCCCATTGAGTTAAAAATATTCGTGAGGGTGTGGAATTTGTGACAGCGAAGCAAATCTTCCCAATATCGACATAAAGGAAATTGTGGCTCACTAGAATGTCAAGCAGCAGACAAGAATACAGAGGAAATGGATGGGTTAAGAAAGATGACGGAGTACGAGTGTAGGATGCCATCAACATACATGTAGAACCAGATACCACAAATTTGATGATAAATGTAATATATAATAATAAATATATTTATTATTTTCAGACTGAGGAGAGGAGATACGGCTTCACCCAGAGACTGGTGAATCTGTGGAATTCACTACCACAAGAAGTAGCTGAGGCAAAAATATTGTGTAATTTCAAGAATAAATTAGAATTAGCTCTCAGGGCTAAAGGGATCAAGAAATATGTGGAAGGCGGTATCAGGGTATTAAACTTGATGATCAGTCATGATCATAATGAATGGCGGAGCAGGCTCGAAGGGCCGAATGGCCTCCTCCTTCTATTTATGATTCTGTGTATGATGTCACCAAGAGGCAGCATGCAAATGAGGAAGACAATATGATAGATCCCTGGAGTACACTGACTCAACAGTGCAGGGCAAAGACTGTGCTGCATCGGGTTGAATACGTAAAAAGGTCTCCAAGCAGGCAGCATGATGGCGCAGCGAGTAGCACTGCTGCCTCACGGCGCCGAGGTCTCAGGTTCGATCCCGGCTCTGGGAGTTTGCACATTCTCCCCGTGTTTGCGTGGGTTTCGTCCCAACCCAAAGATGTGCAGGGTAGGTGGATTGGCCACACTAAATTGCTCCTTAAATTGGAAAAAATGAATTGGGTACTCTAAATTTATTTTTAAAAATGTCTCCAAGCAAAGGCCACCTCATGGAGCTGGACAACAGAAGCAATGGTGTGGTTGAACATGCCAAATGCTACAGAGAGACTGAAGAGAACAAAGAGAGACAATGCTCCGTGGTCAGTCGCACAGGGTGCAACTTGTGACTTTGAATACGGCTGTTCCAGTGGATTTTTAACTGCCAAGAGCATGCTTAACCCGCATTTGTAATTTCTCCAGGCTCTGATTTAAGCATTTGCATTGAATGTATTATGTAGCCTATACAACAGTGTCAGAGGGAAGGGCTACTATGTTATACCTACTATGATTTTAGCAAGCAGAGTAAACATCCTGTTAAATCTGCCCTCAATAACGCACTTCTATGAGCTAAATGTGTTCAATGCCGAAATAAGCAGCCTAGGTGAACAAAATATTATTTTAATGGGCAACTTCAATCAGCTGAATAGGAATTATAAACATCGAAGCGCTTCACAGTGTAAGCTGATAATTGGAATGCATAACAGCTTCATGGCCTGTGCTTAGGGAAGCCATGTGAGGAAATAGAAATCTGGTCCTGCTAATAATAAGTGACCTGGACAACCTCCAGAAAATGGAAGTCATAGCACCCAAGAGAGAGAACAAACATTGAATGATCCGGTCCCAAATGACCTGGGATTCAGAAATACCAAAAGCCAGGAACCAGATCACTTCAAAAAATGCGAAACAAAAATAGTTTTGTGGTGGCTATTCTGCAACACTTCAACTGCAAAGTCTTTAACGGAATAATGCTCTATATGCATGTAAAGTAAATAATTGAGCAAGCATGATCCTAACTAAATTGAACGATGAGAACTATTAGCAGTAGTATAAGACTTGGGAAAGACAAAGACATAGCTGCGGTTAAAAAATATAACAGCAAGAAACTTCCAAGAGAATGGTACAATTTTGTAACAGGAGCATAGTCAGAGAAAAGGTGAGAATAATAAAATGCACAAAGGGTTACAAAAGAGGCAGAAGATAGTAAGCATGCCGAATAATTACTTCCTCCAAGTACACATAAGGAGGGACACAAGTAATATTCCCTCTCAAACAGTTTTAGCATCAGCAAAATTAATAACTCAAAAGGAATAAAATAAAAATTCTCCAAAGCGACACCATTTTCATCAGAAAAAGAGCGAAGGAGAGAGACAGGGAATGAGCCTAGAGACTGACAATGATGGGAAAGTTCCGGATACCAGGATTGAGTGGTACCACCCTAAGACGTAGGCTTCAAAATCCCAATATCTATTTTTTCCCCCTCTACCTTCAACACCACAGATCCGCCTCGGTGATTTTTCTTGATGATCAGAATGGGATGCTGTACCCAAGACATGATCCAATTAAAGCACTAAAGAGGTTCAGCATTGTTAGCTTTGTTGGTTACTACTCAGTATTTGTTGTACATTTTAACAAGCCTACTGTGACCTCTTGGATCTTTTGCAATTTCTTGGCACCATTCATGGTGCTTGTGTGACATCCATTTTGTTCCTTGCAGTGAAGAGTGTTTTCCTGGTGTTTATAAAACAGTGTTTACTTGACAACAACAGCTTGAGTTCAGGAGCTCAACGAAGTGACCAAATTTGCAAACAGAGTTAACTAGTGTGGATAATTTATTCTGAGCAGCCAGCTCAGGATCTGCAGCAAAATAGATTAATAGTCAGAACAATGTCTGTATGCAATTTGTTCCTTCCAGCAAGGTGCATCTATTTCAACAGCAAAGATTAATGTTAGATTAATCCAATTGGTTTTGCTGATGGATGTTAAATACCCAGTAGTTTAAGGTAATAAGGTGAACAGGTGCTGTGCCTGGCAGGGGAAGAGTCAATGATTAGGCAGGATCGCTCCTCAGTCTTTTGGCTAAGATCAAGCCCCAGATGAGGTGCAATGCCTTTTCTTGTCAGTTGGGATCTTGTATCTCGCTTGGGGAGATCATACATTAGATTCAATTTAAATTAGATTCAATTTGAATTTGAATTGGTTTTTGGAACAAGCAATGAGATGGATTACTTAATTATACTCAGATGTGCATAGGAAGAAGAGTCAGCCAGCACTGGGTGGCTAGTGTTAAGAGTGGAATGAGCAATCAACAGTCTCCACCAAAATGTCCTAGTCTCAGTCTTCTTCACAACTGGGCTTGGGAATTCCACCGACAAATAATTTTCTATCTACGTTGATTATTACCTATATTCTATTCTCAAAATAATTACACTGGTACCAGACATAGGACGGCAACTCCAACTCATCTGGAACAATCATTCACTGCATAGAATCCCTACAATGCAGGAGGCCATTCTGCCCATTGAGTCTGCAATGACCCTTTGAAAGTGCACCCTACCTAGGCCTACTCCCACATCCTATCCCCGTAACCATAAGACCATAAGACATATGAGCGGAAGTAAGGCCCATCGGGTCCACTCCACCATTCAATCATGGCTGATTTCAACTCCATTTACCAGCTCTCTCTCCATAGCCCTTAATTCCTCGAGAAATCAAGAATTTATCAACTTCTGTCTTAAAGACACTCAACGTCCCGGCCTCCACCGCCCTCTGTGGCAATGAATTCCACAGACCCACCACTCTCTGGCTGAAGAAATTTCTCCTCATCTCTGTTCTAAAGTGACTCCCTTTTATTCTAAGGCTGTGCCCCCGGGTCCTAGTCTCCCCTGCTAATGGAAACAACTTCCCTACGTCCACCCTATCTAAGCCATTCATTATCTTGTAAGTTTCTATTAGATCTCCCCTCAACCTCCTAAACTCCAATGAATATAATCCCAGGATCCTCAGACGTTCATCGTATGTTAGGCCTACCATTCCTGGGGTCATCCGTGTGAATCTCTGCTGGACCCGCTCCAGTGCCAGTATGTCCTTCCTGAGGTAACCCTACCTAACCCACACATCTTTGGACACCAAGGGACAATTTTGCATGACCAATCCACCTAACTTGCATATCTTTGGACTGTGGGAGGAAACCCATGCAAACTCCACACGCACCAGCACCCAAGACTGGAATTGAACCCGGGTCCCAGCTGTGAGGCAGCTGTACTAACCACTGTGTCACCTATTGGAATAGTCTTTGACCATGAACAGAGGGAAACGATCACATGTAAAAATAAGAACGATGTACCTTTGGGGCCCGGCATCCTTAAGGTACTTCCTTTGTGGTCTTATTCCTTCCTTCAATCCCAGTTATCCGTCTGGCTTATTCCCTTTGATTTGTCCTCCAGTCATTAGCGAAGCAGAATGGGCATCCTGCAGTTTTTGTTTTATTTGTTCATGGGACATAGGCGTTGAAGACTGTGCCAGCATTTATTGCCCATCCCAATTGCCCTTGAGGGAGCAGTTAAGAGTCAACCACATTGCTGTGGGTCTGGAGTCACATGTAGGCCCGACCATTTAAAGACGGCAGATTTCCTTCCCTAAAGGACGTGAGTGAACCAGATGGGTTTTTACAACAATCGACAATGATTTTGTGGTCATCATCAGACTTTTTTTAAAATTGGGTCCCCACAGCATTACTTGGGTCTAGGTTTACTAGTCCAGTGACAATGGCACTATGCCACTGCCACCTCCTTCGAAGGAGGAACAGACTGGAGACCTGCTGGTTCTCCAAAAAACAAAATAAGATACTGGTTGGTCCCAGATTTACTGACGCTTGGTCTATTGGCGAGGAAGAGTGTTCAACATTTTCTTCGGTAGTGGCATTGTGCTGTTCAGAGTGGCAATGAGAAAACAGCTAAGATATCAGTGGGGTGGTACGGTGGCAGAGTTTAGCACTGCTGCCTCACAGCTCCAGGGACCGGGGTTAAATTCCAGCCTTGGGTAACTGTGTAGAGTTGGCACTTCCTCCCCGTGTGTGCATGGGTTTCCTCCGGGTTCCCTGGTTTCCTCCCACAGTCCAAAGATGTGCAGGTTAGGTGGATTGGCCATGATAAATTGCCCCTTAGTGTCCAAAAGATTAGGTCGGGTTACTGGGTTTATGGGGATAGGGTGGATGCTTGGACTTAAGTAGGGTGCTCTTTCCAAGGGCCGGTGCAGACTCGACGGGCCGAACGGCCTTCTTCCACACTGTAAATTCTATGATCACAACACATTCCAGTGCTATGGGACACCTTCGGCAAAATTAACACCATTCCTCACTCACACTGTTCTTAAAATCAAACCCATCCCGAAAAAAAAAGAGTTTTCTGTTTGTTCATCAGCTTTTAAAAGTTATGACTATTTCTTTTGGAATTACCTTTTGTGAAGTTACCCATTTTCCATTTTTTGACGCAAAAGACTGACTCATAAAGTAGAGACAAAATGTCAGAAAACAAAACATACAGACTGAAGTAAGAACAAGAGGATGCACAGGTTCCGACAAAGCCTATTCTGGGCCATTTGACTAGTCCCAGTATCTTGGAAATATATCCCATGATACCCGTCATGCCCATCCACATTTTCCCATATAACTATGCAGTTCACTCTTCGACTCCCTCTCGTGCAGTCCATTTCACCCATTCACCATGAGCAGAAAGTGAACTCATCCAAACTCCGCTCTTCTGAGTTCGAGTCTGTAACCCTGCATATTTCTAGGTGCCCAAGGCCTGTAATGAAATTGACATTCTTACCCGTTTAGATCGCCAGCATCTACAATACACAGCTTTATCTCCCAGGTCTTCCACATCGAATGCATGCACTACTTTAGGGGTATCCTTCTGGATGTCTAGATTAACCAATGACTTGCGGCATTTGTCTTTGGAGTATAAAGTTCTGTAGGCGAGGTAACCAACAGCAGCTGCTCCAATGGTCAGTGAAATCGCTGCAGCCCATTCTGTTTCAGCAAAGAACAAAGGGTCACAAATATATTTGGATGAAATAAAATAGATGAATAATGCCAAATAGCACATCACAGGGAGCTTGCCCATTTATCTTTACATACAATGGTAGCAGGAAGTGAAAAAATACACAACTAGTGTCAACGAACGGAGTAATCAAGAAATAAAAATCAAATGCTGGAAAAACTCAGCTGGTCTGACAGCATCTGTGGAGAAAGAAACAAAGTTAATGTTTCACAATCGATATGACTTTTCTTTGGAACTGATCTGCCCTGCCTCTCTTCAGTTCCAAAGAAAATTCATATTGAGCGCAAAACATTAACTCTGTTTCCCTCGCCACAGATGCTGTCAGACCCTTCGGGGTTTTTCTAGCACTTTGTTTCTATTTCAAATCTCCTGCGTCTGCAGTACTTCACTTTTATGAGTGAGTAACCAAGAATATCACTGCGCTCTGCAGGATATAAAATCCATGTGGTGATGTAGAGTAAACAAATTCTTTTGCTACAGAAAGGCTATATAAAAGTGTGCATTGTAACCATATGAACATGAGCACAGATGTACCAGAAAATTACCTGTCTTAATAGCAATCAATCAGTAATCTCATAAGTAATGATTCTCTCGCAAAGCCGTGCTTATCATACAAGTGAGGCATCACGGGTTATAATTAAAACTTTGCTGTTTATCTAACCTAATGCAGGCAAGTAAAAAATAACCCTTGGAATCACCTGTGAATGATCTGGAAGCAACTTTTGTTCATTAAATAAACACTGAAGACATTGCCCAATCTGATTATTTTTGTTAAGCCAGGTTCTGTAAATTTTATTGATCAAGATTTTTTTTTAAACATAGAAGTAAACAAAACAAAGACATGACTACACGATGCTCGATTGAGGACCTGGGAAGCTTTTCTTAAAAAATATATATATTTTTACTCAGGACGCATCAGCCAGCCTCAGCGATCCCAACTCTGTCCACAGAAAACCTGAAAGGTTGTGAAATTATTGAATGCTGCTATCCAATGCAGAATAATTACTGACCTTCACCTTCTTCTACCCACACAAAGCAGAGTGTACACAGAACCTACACAAAGGCTGATGATGACCGCAAAACTGTTACCGATTCCGGTTGTTACTCTGAGATGAAGAGGAACTACTTCTTGCAGAGGGGCGGTGAATTTGTGGAACTCGCTGCCCCATAGTGCGGTGGAATCTGAGTCATTAAATAGTTTCAAGGAGGAGTTAAGATAGTTTTTTGATTGGGGCGGCACAGTGGCGAGCACTGCTGCATCACAGCGCTGAGGACCCAAGTTTGATCCCGGCCCCCTGTCCATGTGGAGTTTGCACATTCTCCCCGTTTGCATGGGTCTCATACCCACAATCCAAAAGAGGTGCAGGGTAGATGAACTGCCCATGCTAAATTGCCCCTTAATTAACAAAGATTTATTTTGATTTTTAAAATGTGTTAAAGGGATATGGGGAACAGGTAAGGAAGTGGATTTGAGACCAGGAAAAGATCAGCCATGATCTGCTTGAATGACGGAGCAGACTTGAAGGGCTGAATTGCCTACTTCTGCTCTGAATTCCTATGTTCCACAGTATTACTCCACTGAACTTGACAGCAACTTAGTGACTTTGTACACAAGCAGGAAAATGGAACAATCCAGTAGTTGCTGTCCTCCTTTCCTCCTCTAATGGCTGCACAGTTGAGGTCCCACAGAGCAATATCTAAGCATTCAGTAAATTCATGAAAACCCCCACTTTTACACTGTGATCTCGTGCTGTAAGGACCTCTGTAAAAGGTTACTTAAGCCTTGTGTGATGATATGTAATTGGATTTTTAAGTGGCTTCATAACTACTTGGAAATTCAATCTATGATTTATTTTGAAATCTGAAAATTTAAATAAAAGTGAAGTATTTAAGTGTCAATGCTTTTAACTTTCTGGTTTACTGTCTGTGAGAATACTTCAATGTGATTGACTGCTTACCCCGATTGCTGACATCAACTTGCTCGATGTCAGATTTAAAATGTTGACAGGAAAGTGAGATGCAGAGATTTCCAGAGCTTAGCGAGCAGCTTTCTTTGAGGAATAAAATTGCTTCATGCAGCCCACAAAATCCAGCATGTGTTTATTCTAAGGTTTCTAATCTATTCGTTATCAACAAAAGGAGCAACCAACATCACACAATTCATAGTATTTTAACCAATAAGGGCAACATGGTGGCGCAGTGGTTAGCATGGCTGCCTACGTGCTGAGGACCCAGGTTCGATCCCGGCCCTGGGTCACTGTACATGTGGAGTTTGCACATTCTCCCCCTGTCTACGTGAGTTTCGGCCCCACAATCCAAAGATGTGCTGGTAGGTGGATTGGCCACGCTAAATTGGCAAAAGATAATAATTGGGTCCTCTAAATTTATATTAAAAATGTATTTTTGCAATAAATTAACAAAAGACTCAATGTCAGATCAGGTGGGGCTTCTCCAAAGGACACAAATTGGGATTTTAAAATAACAATCCGGATTTTTAAAAATTCTTTCATGGGATGAGAGTGTCGCTGGCTGGGCCAGCATTTTTTGTCCATCCCCAATTGTCCTTGAGTGGGGGCAGTTAAGATTGCTGTGGATCTGGTGTCACATGTAGGCCAGATGAGGGAAGGCTGGCAGATTTCCTTCCCTAAATGACATTAGTAAACCAGATGGGTTTTTACAACATTCGACCGATGGTTTCATGGTCATCAGCAGATTTTTAATACCAGATTTTTAAAATACATATTCAAATTTCACCATCTGTCGTAGTGGGATTTGAACCCACGGCCCCAGAGCATTACCCTGGGTCTCTGGATTATTAGTCCAGTGAAAATACCACTACATCACCTCCTCCCCATTGTCATTTTTCTGGTGTTCTGCCCACAAACTAATAGTTTCAAACTAAGCATGGAGGAATTTAAACTTAAAAATATCTGGACCACCAGTCCAGTATCATAAACACCTAGCTCTAGTTTGACTTAGCTTGTTCCCATGTAAACATAGGAACTGGAGTAGACGTGTTGGCCCCTCGAGCCTGTCCACCTTTCTATTGGACCATTTCAGCTTCATTTATCTGCCTTTAATCCAAATCCTTTGACACCGTTACCCCAACAAATAGCTGTAAGCTTCAAACTTGAACATTTCAACTGACCCCACATTTCCATATTCCTGGTTGGCCATGTGATGGAAGGAAACTTGAAACCTCCACAATCACGATTCATAGCTCCAGACTGCAAAATGCATGTGTACAGTGCATGTTTCTACAGCAGCGCAAATTTCCCAAGTGAATTGTAATACACACCACTCTATCCTGTCTTTTCATCATTTTATTATAAGGATCACCCATCAACCTTCTACACTCAAGGAAAACTCAGGCTGACACAACATGTCCTCAGAACTGAACCCTTTTATCGTCCTGATGAATCTGTGTTGTAACCCCTCCCAGGCCTTCTTCATGGGTGGTGACCAAAATTGAATGTGGTACTCCGCATGGATGTCTTTATTTTAATCCTTTCATGGGTTGTGGGTGTCACTGGCTAGGTCAGCATTTATTTCCGATCCCCAATTGCCCTTGAGAAGGTGATGGTGAGCTGTTCCTTGTACCGCTGCATGCACACCCAGTGCTGTCCAATAAAGGTTTTGCATAACTGAAGCATAACATCCTCTCATTCGCATTCCAACCCCTTAAGATAAAGTCCAAAGTCCCATCAACTTTTTTGGTAGCTTCTTCTAAAAACCGGACAGGACAGCAAGAACTCCCCTCCTTTTCCAAAAGTGCCATGGATCTTTTAAATCAATGTTCACCCAAGAGACCAGATAGTCCACAACTTAACACCCCGTTCATAGAACATTGAACAATACAGCGCAGTACAGGCCCTTCGGCCCACGATGTTGCACCGACATGGGAAGTCAAAAAACAAAAGCCATCTAACCTACGCTATGCCATTATCATCCATATGCTTATCCAATAAACTTTTAAATGCCCTCAATGTTGGCGAGTTCACTACTGCTGCAGGTAGGGCATTCCACGGCCTCACCACTCTTTGCGTAAAGAACCTACCTCTGACCTCTGTCCTATATCTATTAACCCTCAGTTTAAGGCTATGTCCCCTCGTGCTAGCCATTTCCATCCGCGAGAGAAGGCTCTCACTGTCCACCCTATCTAACCCTCTGATCATTTTGTATGCCTCCATTAAGTCTCCTCTTAACCTTCTTCTCTCTAACGAAAACAACCTCACGTCCATCAGCCTTTCCTCATAAGATTTTCCCTCCATACCAGGCAACATCCTGGTAAATCTCCTCTGCACCCGTTCCAAAGCTTCCACGTCCTTCCTATAATGAGGTGATCAGAACTGTACGCAATACTCCAAATGCGGCCGGACCAGAGTTTTGTACAGCTGCAACATGACCTCATGACTCCGGTACTCAATCCCTCTACCAATAAAGGCCAACACACCATAGGCCTTCTTCACAACCCTATCAACCTGGGTGGCAACTTTCAGGGATCTATGTACATGGACACCTAGATCCCTCTGCTCATCCACACTTCCAAGAATTTTACCATTAGCCAAATATTCCGCATTCCTGTTATTCCTTCCAAAGTGAATCACCTCACACTTCTCTACATTAAACTCCATTTGCCACCTCTCAGCCCAGCTCTGCAGCTTATCTATGTCCCTCTGTAACCTGCTACATCCTTCCGCACTGTCGACAACACCACCGACTTTAGTGTCGTCTGCAAATTTACTCACCCACCCTTCTGCGTCCTCCTCTAGGTCATTTATAAAAATGACAAACAGCAACAGCCCCAGAACAGATCCTTGTGGTACGCCACTTGTAACTGAACTCCATTCTGAACATTTCCCATCAACCACCACCCTCTGTCTTCTTTCAGCTAGCCAATTTCTGATCCACATCTCTAACTCACCCTCAATCCCCAGCCTCCGTATTTTCTGCAATAGCCTACCGTGGGGAACCTTATCAAACGCTTTACTGAAATCCATATACACCACATCAACTGCTCTACCCTCGTCTACCTGTTCAGTCACCTTCTCAAAGAACTCGATAAGGTTTGTGAGGCATGACCTACCCTTCACAAAGCCATGCTGACTATCCCTAATCATATTATTCCTATCTAGATGATTATAAATCTTGTATAAAACACAACTCTCCCTGCTCTTTTTCCAGTAATATCATTGACTCCTTAGCATCCACCCAAGAGGGCATACCAGGAGGTCAGTAAAACATTTCAGGCTAACAGCAGTACCTCATACAGTGCAGCACTTCCTCAGTACAGTGCGCTCCAGCTGGGGTGGTGCGCTCAAACCTCCGCAGGGGGATTTCAAAAGACCAATAGTACACTACTTCCATGAACACAAATTCCGAAAGCTTCCGGCCGCACATTTCGGCAGCTCCCGCTAGAACGGACTTTTGGGCTCTCCGGAGGAGCCCCAACGGAACTTTTTTGATGTAATCCCGTGTGGGAAGGTGAAGGAAGGTCCCCCTTCCGTCGTGTATGGAGGGGACTAGCAGTGGAGGGACAAAAAAAGAGGCTTCGGAGCAGCGGCAGAAACGAGGGGGAGAAAACAAGATGGCGGAGATCGAGCAGCATGGGGGCCGGACCAACAGGAGTTTCTCAGGCACTGCGTGGAGGAGCTTAAAAAGGAGGTGCTGGCGCCAATGCTGTTGGCGATCGAGGGGCTGAAGGCGACCCAGAAGGCCCAGGCGATAGAGCTCCGAGAGGTGAAGAAATAAACTAATGAGAACGAGGATGAGATCTTGGGCCTGGCGGTGAAGATGGAGGCGCTGCACAAGCGGTGGGCCGAGAGATTCAAAGTTCTGGAGAACAGGTCGCGGAGGGAGAATCTCCGGATTCTGGGTCTCCCCGAAGGAGTGGAGGGGGTTGATGCTAGGGCGTATGTGAGCACGATGCTCCATTCGCTGATGGGTGCGGAGGCCTCTCCGAACCCCCTGGAGCTAGAAGGGGCTCACCGGGTCCTGGCGAGGAGACCCAAGGCTGGTGAGCCGCCAAGGGCGATAGTGGCGAGGTTCCATCGATTCGCAGACAGAGAGAGTGTCCTGAGATGGGCCAAGAAGGAGCGGAGCAGTAAATGGGAGAATGCGGTGATCAGAGTCTACCAGGATTGGAGCGCGGAGGTGGCAAAGAGGAGAGCTGGCTTCAATCGGGCCAAGGCGGTGCTGCATAAAAAAAGGGTGAGATTCGGAATGCTGCAGCCAGCGTGACTGTGGGTCATGTACCAGGACCGACACCACTATTTCGAAACGCCAGAAGAGGCTTGGACCTTTATCCATAACGGAAAAATTGGACTCGAACTGAGGGGCTGTGGTAGTGAGGGAGATGTTGACTGTATACAGGGTTGTAAATATGGGTAAAAACACGGGTAAAGAATGTTTTACGGGTGGGACGATGGATGGGGATGGGGGAAGAGTTTTTGAAGGGGGGACAGTGAGGAATGTGGGCGTCGGTGCTGGAGACTTGGGGATGGGGGAATTAGGATAAGGCCGCAACATGAGCTGCGCCACAGGGGGCGGGGCTGGCTTAGGAAAGCGCAGGCTTTTTCCCGCACTAGGGAGGGGGGAGATGGAGGAGCACAAGGAGGAGGGGGGATTTCCACACCGGGGGGGGTGGGGGGGGGGGGGTGGTCAACGGGAAGGCGGGGGAAGCCGGGGTCAGGAGGAGTCAGCTGACTTACGGAAGTATTATGGGGGGAGCAAAAGAGTTAGATTTGGATCTAGCGTGGAGGGGTGTGGGGAGGGGGGGGGGGGGAGAAGAGAAGGGGGGACAATAGGGTTGCTGCTGCAATGGCCGAGGGGGAACTGAAGAGGTGGTCGGGGCGGGGGTTCCCCGTCTGGGGGACTGGAGGGTGCGGGAGACGCGGGCACGGGACTGACCTAAAATAGGAGATGGCTAGTCGGCCGGGGGGGGGGGGGGGGGGGGGGGGGTGGAAGCCCCTAGCCCCCCAATCTGGCTGATCACATGGAATGTGAGGCGCCTGAATGGGCCGGTTAAGAGGGCCAGAGTGTTCGCGCACTTAAAGGCAGACGTGGTCATGCTTCAGGAGACACATCTGAAGGTGGCAGATCAGTTCAGGTTAAGAAAGGGATGGGTAGGACAGGTGTTCCATTCGGGGCTGGATGCGAAGAATAGAGGGGTGGCAATACTGGTGGGGAAGCGGGTGTCGTTTGAGGCCAAGAACATAGTGGTGGACAACGGAGGCCGGTACGTGATGGTGAGTGGTACGTTGCAGGGGACGGGGGTGGTATTGGTAAATGTATACGCCCCGAATTGGGACGACGCTGGATTCATGAAACATATGTTGGGGCGTATTCCGGACTTGGAGGTAGGAAAAGTTTGATAATGGGTGGGGACTTCAACACGGTGTTGGACCCAGCACTGGATCGCTCCAGATCCAGGACCGGAAAGAGGCCGGCTGCAGCCAAGGTGCTCAAGGGGTTTATGGACCAGATGGGGGGAGTAGATCCGTGGAGATTTGCCAGGCCTTTGGCGAGAGAATTCTCTTTTTTCTCTCATGTACACAAGGCCTACTCCCGGATAGGTTTTTTTGTTCTGGGCAGGGCATTGATCTCAAAAGTGGAGGGGGACGGAGTATTCGGCCATAGCCATTTAGGACCACGCCCCGCACTGGGTGGAATTAGAGCTGGGGGAGGAGAGGGACCAACGCCCGCTGTGGCGGTTGGATGTGGGACTGTTGGCAGATGAGGAAGTGTGCGGGAGGGTGCGTGGGTGCATCGAAAGGTATCTGGAGGCCAACGACAACGGGGAGGTGCAGGTGGTAGTATGAGAGGCGCTGAAGGCGGTGGTTAGGGGTGAGTTAATCTCCATCAGGGCTCATAGGGAGAAGAGAGAGGGCAGGGAAAGGGAGAGGTTAGTGGGGGAGATTTTAAGAGTAGACAGGAGATATGCAGAGGCCCCTGATGAGGGACTACTCAGGGAGAGGCGAAGTCTCCAGATGGAGTTCGACCTGTTGACCACAGGAAAGGCAGAGGCACAGTGGAGGAAGGCACAGGGGGCGATGTATGCACAAGGGGAGAAGACGAGCCTGATGCTGGCACATCAGCTCCGTAAGAGGATGGCAGAGAGGGAAATAGGTGGAGTCAAGGATGGAAGGGGAACTACGGTGCGGAGTGCGGTGAACGTGAATGAGGCATTCAACGAGGAGCTGTATAGGTCCCAGCCCCCAGGGGGAAAAGAGGGGATGCAACGATTCTTGGACTAACTGAGGTTCCCGAGGGTGGAGGAGCAGGAGGTGGCTGGTTTGGGGGTGCCAATTGGGGTGGAGGAGCTGGTTAAAGGACTGGGGAGCATGCAGGCAGGGAAGGCCCCGGGACCGGATGGGTTCCCAGTGGAGTTCTATAGAAAGTATGTAGACCTGTTAGCCCCGTTGCTGGCAAGGACTTTCAATGAGGCAAGGGAGGGGGGACGCTGCCCCCGACAATGTCGGAGGCGACGATCTCTTTGATCCTGAAGCAAGATAAGGACCCACTGCAATGCGGGTCGTATAGGCCGATCTCGCTCCTCAACGTAGATGCTAAATTGCTGGCAAAAGTGTTAGCTACGAGGATTGAGGACTGTGTCCCGGGGGTGATTCACGAGGACCAGACGGGATTTGTAAAGGGCAGGCAGCTAAATACCAATGTGCGGAGGCTACTGAATGTGATTATGATGCCATCGATGGAGGGAGAGGCGGAGATAGTGGCAGCTATGGACGCGGAGAATGCCTTTGACCGAGTAGAGTGGGAGTATCTCTGGGAAGTGTTGAGGAGGTTCGGGTTCGGGGGAGGTTTATTAGTTGGGTTAAGCTCCTGTATAGAGCCCCGGTGGCGAGTGTGGTCACAAACCGGCGGAGGTCGGAGTATTTCCGGCTGTATCAAGGGACGAGGCAGGGGTGCCCCTGTCCCCCCTGGTGTTTGCATTAGCAATTGAACCTTTGGCCATGGTGTTAAGGGAGTCGGGGAAATGGAGGGGGGGTGGTCCAAGGGGGAGAGGAGCAGCGGGTGTCGCTGTACGCAGATGACCTGTTGCTGTATGTGGCGGATCCAGTGGAGGGGATGGTTGAGGTCATGCAGGTCCTAAGGGAGTTTGGGGAGTTCTCGGGCTATAAGCTCAATGTGGGAAAGAGTGAGCTCTTTGTGGTGCATCCGGGGGATCAGGGAAGAGGGATAGATGACCTACCATTGAGGAGGGTGGAAAGGAGCTTTCGATACTTGGGGATCCAGGTAGCTAGGAGCTGGGGGGCACTGCACAAGCTTAATTTGACGTGGCTGGTGGAACAGATGGAGGAGGACTTTAAAAGGTGGGACATGTTGCCACTCTCGCTAGCGGGCAGGGTACAGTCGATTAAAATGGTGGTCCTCCCGAAGTTTCTTTTTGTATTCCAATGCCTCCCAATTGTGATTACCAAGGCCTTTTTTAAGAGGGTAAGCAGGAGCATTATGGGATTTGTGTGGACGAGCAAGACCCCGAGGGTAAGGAGGGGGTTCCTGGAGCGTAGTAGAGATAGAGGAGGGCTGGCGTTGCCGAATCTGGGTGGCTACTACTGGGCAGCCAACGTGGCGATGATCCGTAAGTGGGTGATGGAGGGAGAGGGGGCGGCATGGAAGAGGTTGGAGATGGCGTCCTGCAAAGGAACAAGCCTGGGGGCGCTGGTGACGGCACCGCTCCCGCTCTTGCCGACAAGGTACACCACGAGTCCGGTGGTGGCGGCAACGCTAAAGATCTGGGGGCAGTGGAGACGACATAGGGGCACGATGGGAGCCTCGGTGTGGTCCCCGATCAGAGATACCCAGCGGTTTGTCCCAGGAAGGATGGACAGGGGGTTTCAGAGCTGGTATCGGGCAGGGATTAGAAGAATGGGGGACCTGTTCATCGATGGGACGTTTGCGAGCTTAGGGGCGCCGGAGGAGCAATTTGGACTACCCCCGGGAAATGCCTTCAGGTACATGCAAGTGAGGGCGTTTGTGAGGCGGCAGGTGAGGGAATTCCCGCTGCTCCCGGCACAGGGGATTCAAGACAGGGTGATTTTGGGCGTATGGGTCGGAGAGGGCAAGGTGTCGGCGATATACCAGGAGATGAAAGAGGGGGAGATTTGGTAGAGGAGCTGAAGGGTAAATAGGAAGAGGAGCTGGGGGAGGAGATTGAGGAGTGTCTATGGGCTGATGCCCTAAGTAGGGTTAATTCCTCTTCCTCGTATCTTAGCCTGATACAATTTAAGGTTGTTCACAGAGCGCATATGACGGGGGCGAGGCTGAGTAGGTTCTTTGGGGTGGAGGACAGATGCGCGAGGTGCTCAGGAAGCCTGGCGAACCATGTCCATATGTTTTGGTCATGCCCGGCACTGGGTGGGTTCTGGAGGGGAGTTGCGAGAACAGTATCTAAGGTGGTGAAAGTCCAGGTCAAGCCAAGCTGGGGGCTAGCACTATTTGGAGTAGCGGACGAGCCGGAAGTGCAGGAGGCGAAAGAGGCCGGCATTCTGGCCTTTGCGTCCCTGGTAGCCCGGCGAAGGATCTTGTTAGTGTGGAAAGATGCGAAGCACCCCCCGTGAGGAAGCCTGGATAAATGATATGGCAGAGTTTCTCAGGTTGAAAAGGATAAAGTTTGCCCTGAGAGGGTCTGTGCAGGGGTTCTCCAGGCGGTGGCAACCGTTCCTAGACTATCTCGCGGAGCGCTAGATGGAGTTCGGTCGACAGCAGCAGCAACCGGGGGGGGGGGGACGACACATCTCTTTCTTGGGGTGGGGGGGGGGGGGGGGTGGAGAAGAGGGAGGGATAGGGAAGGGGGGGGGGGGTTCTTCGTGGGGGGGGGGGGGGCATTTGAGCAAGAAAAACAAACGATCCGGAAAACTGATATGTACGGGAGGAATCCAATGTGCGAAGTTCTGTTTGAAAATTCTGGTAAAAATTCTTAATAAACATATGTACAAAAACAAACACAAATTCCAGCCTGCGTTTGTGAATTCTCAATCTTCTGAATTAGGGACAAGAGTGCTACAGGTAAACCAGCAAAACCTCAGTATTAATTCAGTTAACAATTAACAAGTACATTTATTAACTGTAGATTCCTAGAGACTGATTGATAGAAAATTGATAAATTATACTAACCAAAAAACATTACTTTATGTAAATATGTAATGAATTCATAAGAGCTGATATGAAGTAGGCATCTTACTTTGACTTAACAGCAAGTGCACAGGTCAATTTACACGGCATACTTAAACTTCCAACAACTTTTAAACTAAAGTGACAAACTCCTAGGAATAACCTTGTTATTAAAAGGTGCCAGCGGAAAGATTGCACCAAGGTCATTGATTCTCGTTCATGCCTGTCATTCTGAAACCACTGGAGCTTTGGAAGCAAAGGCAAACAAAATGACAGTGAGGTACAAAACCTAAGCAAAGCCCAAGAAGACATACTGAGCAACCTGCTATGGCCTCAGCAAAAGAACATTTGACACACTATGCTACTCTTGTTGAATTTCTCTTATGTAGTTGGACATACAACTGTTTGTAAATGCAGTAGTACTCCATAGGCAATGCAAGTTACTTGCACTAATGTGGAGCAACCAAGCCTTTTGTACTACCAGGTTTACCGACATACTGAACACCTTAAATAAGAAAGCACTTCCATGACCCACATGGGATATGGATGAAGGGGAGCCCATGGGATGCAGGACAATTTGGCAAACTAGATCCCAAACTGGCAATGGCAGGAGGCAGAGGGTGATGGCTGAAGGTTGTTTTTGTGAATGGAAGCCTGTGTCCAGTGGTATTCTGCCGGGATCATGCTGTGTCCCTTGTTGTTTGTAATATACATCAATGATCTGAATTTAGGAGGCATGCTAAGTAAGTTCGCAGATGGCACAAAAATTGGTGGCGTGGTAAATAGTAAGGAGCGAGGTCTTAAGATTACAGAACAATATAGATGGGATGGTTAGATGGGCAGAAGAGTGGCAAATGGAATTTAAGCATGAAAAGTCAGGTAATGAATTTTGGGAAATCAACAAAGCAAGGGAATATGGAATGAATGGTCAGACCCTGGGAAGTACAGAGGATCAAAGGGACCTCGGTGTGCAGGCTCACAGATCTCTGACGACAACAGGATAGGTGGTTAAGAAGGCCTAAGGGATTTTCCCTTCATTAATCAAGGCATTGAATATAAGATAAGGGAGGTTATGCTGGAGCTGTATAAAACGCTGGTTAGGCCCCAGCAGGAGTTTGGTGTACAGTTCTGGTCACCACACTATAGAAAGGAAATGATTGCACTGGAGAGGGGATGCAGAGGAGATTTACCAGGATATTGCCGAAGCTGGATCGTCTCTATCAAGAGAGACTGGATAGGCCGGAGTTGTTTTCCCTGAAACAGAGAAGGCTATATATAAAATTGAGGAACACAGATAGGGTGGATAGGAAGATACTGTTCCCCTTCGTGGTGGGGTCAATAACCAGGGGACATAGATTTAAGGTAATGGGCAGGAGGTTTAGAGGAGATGTGAGGGGAAACTTTTTCACTCAGAGGGTGGTTAGAATCTGGAACTCACTGAACGAAAGGGTAGTAGAGGCAGGAACCAAGTGCTTGAAAATGTGATTAGAATAAATAGTTAGGTGCTTGGATGGTCATCATTGGCATGCATGCTCTTTCCTTGCTGTAAAACTCTACCACAACACATTGTTACAAGTCATTAATACAGATATCTCAATATTTACCAAGTTTACTATACAAGACCATGAACTGCAGAGTGCAGTAATTCACAAGTGAATCAACAGGCTTCTGCAACCTGTGCTTACCCACACGATTAATACATGTTTAGACAAAGCATCAACCACACAAATAGTCTGGGTTGCCAATACAGTGAGATGTAAATAAATTAACAGAAAATAAGGAAAAGAAAGCTCGTTAAACAATTGCATCACACCACAACCAAATCCTTTATTCTTACAGCACATTGATGATTGTCAGGACTGCACTGCGGTAGTTAATGCACACTGTTTGACTCCTTAAGACCAACCGCATTCAATAATAAAGTCGATTTTAACAGCTTCTCTTGGTTAAAAGAAAATCTGTGGAAATGAAGAGGAGATTGGAACAGATACAACCTTTGACTTGAGTTAGGCGTCATGTGGCAATGTCAGCAGCAGACTACCATGAGCAAATCATTCACTCTGCACTGGGAGCTGCTTCCAGACATTTGCTGCAGTCCCTTTGCTCTTTAGACAGTGTGGATTGTGCATATTAGCCAGGGAAGGCTCGCAGGTTTCGGAAAGTGACTCTGACCTTCAACCCTTATGGAGGATGACTGGCGGATTGCACACTGTCGCAGCAAAACTCCGCCAGCCCACTACTTCCCACCTTGCCGAGAGAGAGAGAAGGCCCTGCAAACACCTCATCACCTGCAAACAATAAGCAGGAGTGCAGTGTCCCCCGTTACCTTTCATAGTAGAGCTGCTCCCCATCACTCTGACTGATTGCGGATTCCCCGCTTTGCTCATCTCCCCGGCTTCAGTCACAATGTAACAAACTGCACCAGCCGACCGGCCAGCCCAACGTAATACAACCACAGCCTTCCAGAGGGCACTGCGCAGTCTCCCGGCCGACCCAAGCGTCACGCGGACCCAGGCGGCCTGCACTGCGCAGGCTCTTGGCCGTCCCATGACGTCGCATGGACCTGGCGGCTCGCACTGCGCAGGCTCCCGACCGACCCACGACGTCACGTGTAAGGTGACCTTCCCCAGTTGAGGTTCTGAATCAGATGGGACAAGACTGATCATGGGTGCCACTGAGCTGCTTTCCCAATCTCAGCTGCCACAAAATATTGTAAAAATTAAAACTCAAACAATAGAATCCCTAGGGGCAGCACGGTAGCTTCACAGTGCCAGGGTCCTGTTGTGTTAGGTACACTGGTCTAACACTGGCTGCAACTGGATGCAGCTTAAATCAGAAAGATACTCCAGACCTTGAAGTTAGTTCAATCAGGTTTATTGAACTAATAGCACAGTTATCTGTGAGTTCGAGTTTCTGCTAACTTAAGTGTGGTTACTCTGACAGAACCAGACTAACTCTTAGCCACGTGGTGGAGGTGTGAGATTGTAACAACACCCTTGACTGACTCTAGATGTTCATCAGTGGAAAGAGGTGGACTATGTGTGCCTCGTGTCTTTTATAGTCAGATCCCACCTCTTCAGTGTCCTGCCTGCTTATTGCTCATGTCCTGTTCTCTGTGTCCATCAGCTGCTTATCTGTATATCATTATGTGTGTGTCCGCATATCAAGACATCTTTTTTTAAATGTTTGGATGACAAATGTGAACGTATTTACAAGAATATGCCAATATTAACATATATACATGCAGCGAATGTGAACATATGTACACGTGAAAACAGCTGTCTAATGCGAGAACACAGAACATAGCAAACAGAACAAATGTTCATAAGTCCAATCTGTGGCTTGCGTCTGATCCTGGTCAACCGCTGGAGAGGTGGTGGTGGGGACGACAGCGCTTTGATGGGCGGGATTGAAGCCTGACTAGTGGCCTCCTGAGTCAAGGTATCAGGAGGTGGCAAAACAACAAAAGGAAACGGAGAAGAATGTGGTTGCGGGCAGGCAACTTCGCGCAGTGTCCGTCTGTTTCATCGCACAACAGAAACATCAGCCAGGCGCACAACGTACAAGCGGGGGGGGCAGCCTGTCGAACAACGACAGCTGGAGCTGACCAGCCTCCATCAGGGATCTTGACCCGAACAGTGTCTGACGGGGATAACACGGGCAAATCGGTGGCATGAGCACCAAGGCCCTATTTCTGCCGGTCTCGGAGTTGCTGCACCTTCTGCAGCACCGGGAGGTGATCCAGGTTGGGCACTTGTATGGCTGGAAGTATCGTTCACAGGTCCCCATTCATCAGGAGTTGAGCCGGCGACATGCCAGTGGACAGTGGGGTCGCCCTGTATGCAAGCAGCGCAAGGTGAATGTCAGACGCAGAATCCGCGGACTTGCAGGTGAGCTGCTTCACTATGTGCACCCCTTTCTCAACTTTTACGTCCGACTGCGGATAGTGTGAGCTGGAAGTGACGTGTTTGAACTGAAATGACTGGGCAAACAGAGACCATTCATGGCTGCTGAAGCACGGGCCATTGTCACTCATGACAGTGAACGGGATACCATGCCTTACAGGCCTTTATGACGGTCCGAGATGTGAGGTCTCAGAGCTTCACGACTTCAGGGTAATTGGAAAAGTAATCAATTAACACGTAATCACGACCATTTGTATGAAAGAGGTTGATGCCAACCTTGGACCACGGAGAGGTTTCGATTTCATGCTGCTCAAGTGTCTCCTTACTCTGCGCTGGCTGGAAGCGTTGACAGGTCGCACAGTTAAGGACCATGTTCGCGGTGTCCTGGCTGATCCCAGGCCAGTAGACAGCTTGCCTGGCTCTGCGTCTGCACTTTTCCACACCCAGGTGGCCCTCATGGATTTGATGGAGCACCAAGCTCTGGAGACTGTGTGGATTTACAATCCAGTCCAGTTTGAGAAGGATACCATCAACCACCGTCAGGTCATCCTTTACATTGAATAATTGAGGGCACTACCTTTTTGCCAGCCATTGGCTAGGGTTGCATAACACGCTGCAAGAGGAGGTCTTTGGCTGTCTACTCACGGATACGAATCACCTTCTCATCAGATACCGGGAGGGTGCTAGCACACAGCTGCACCTGTGACTCAACCGTGACTCAATTTGCCGGATGACATTCAGTGGTTCACTAGGCACGGTGATGGAGAGGGAAAGTGTATTGGCAATGATGAGCTCCTTGCCAGGCGTGTAGACCAGGTCAAAGTCGTACCTTCTGGGTTTGAGGAGGATGCGCTGCAACCGAGGCGTCATGTTATTAAGGTACTTGTGGATAATATGGACCAGGGGCCTGTGATCCATCTCGACTGTGAATGTCGGCAGGCCGTAGACATAGTCATGAAACTTGAGAATGCCAGTGAGAAGGCCCAGGCATTCCTTTTCGATTTGTGCATACCTTTGTTCGGTGGGCGTCATTGCCCTTGATGCATTGGCAACCGGTGCCCAGGATGAAGTGTCATCGCGTTGCAACAGGACCGCACCAATGCCATCCTGGCTTGCACCTGTCGAGATTTTCGTTTCCCTGTCTGGGTCAAAAAATGCCAATACGGGTGCAGTGGCGAGCTTGGCTTTCAGCTCCAACCACTCTGCCTGATGGGCTGCCTTCCACTCGAAGGCAGTGGACTTCTTCACTAGGTTTTGTAGGGCCGTGGTGTGTGAGGCCATGTTTGGGATGAACTTGCCCAGAAAATTGACCATGCCCAGGAAGCGCAATACCGCCTTCTTGTCTTCCGGGACCTTCATGGCTGTGATGGCCTTGACCTTGTCTGTGTCGGGGCACACGCCCTGCTGAAAGATCTGGTCTCCTAGGAACTAGGAGCTAGGAACTAGGGGCTGGTTTAGCATACTGGGCTAAATCACTGGCTTTTAAAGCAGACCAAGGTAGACCAGCAGCACGGTTCAATTCCCGTACCAGCCTCCCCGAACAGGCGCCGGAATGTGGCGACTAGGGACTTTTCACAGTAACTTTATTGAAGCCTATTTGTGACAATAAGCGATTTTCATTTCATTTCATTTCACTTGGGTGTCGACATGCCAAAGCAACATTTGGTCCTGTTCAGCTTCAGGCCATTGGCGTGGACACGGCGGAATACGTGCTGGAGACGGAAAACATGCTCCTCAGGGGTCGTGGACCGTATGATGACGTCGTCCACGTACACACGAACCCCTTCGATGCCCGCCATCATCTGCTCTATGATGCGATGAAATATCTCCGATACCGAGACGATGCTGAATGGCATACGGTTATTACGGTACCTGCCAAACGGTGATTTGAAGGTGCAGAGCCTTCTGCTGGACTCATCCAGATGGATTTGCCAGCATCCATGTCACACATCTAACTTCGTGAAAAACCGTGCATGTGCCATCTCACTGGTGAGTTCCTCCCGTTTCGGGATGGGGTAGTGTTCACGCATTATATTCTGGTTGAGATCCTTTTGATCAATGCAGATGCGCAGGTCTCCAGAGGGTTTTTTAACCACCACCATTGAGCTGACCCAGTCAGTCGGTTCGGTTACCCTGGAAATGATCCCCTGCTGCAGCAGCTCCTTGAGCTGTTCCTTCAGGCGCTCCTTCAGCGGAGCCGGGACCCGGTGTGGTGCATGGACCACTGGCTTGGCATCAGGTTGCAGTAGGACCTTGTATCGATATGGCAAAGTGCCCATCCTGTCAAACACATCTGGATACTGAGCGAGGATGTCGTCAATGCCAGCTTAAAGATCCACGTTGGAGGATGTCGTTGAATAAACCCGTTGCACCAGGTTTAGCTTTTTGCAGGCATGCACGCCCAGTAGGGATGCCCTGTCCGGCTTGACAATTTCAAACATTAGCCGTGCATGGGTTCTCCGGTTGGAGATGAGTAGATGGCAGGACCCCAGTGCCGTGATGGCATTACCATTATAATCCAGGAGCTGGCAGGCTGCTGGAAGGACCTTTGGGGGCTTCTTGATGCGTTTGAAGTCTGCCTGAGAGAGGAGGTTGACAGAAGCTCCTGGGTCCAGCTTGAAATGGATGGAGCAGTGGTTGACCTGCATCACCGCACGCCATTCGTCCTCTGAATCCCCAGCGAGGATGGACTGAATACGAGATGAGTTAGGTGTGGCATGTTCACGTGTGGTAATGATGCCCACTCGGTACATAGAACATAGAACATTACAGCGCAGTACGGCCCTTCGGCCCTTGATGTTGCGCCGACCTGTGAAACCACTGTAAAGCCCATCTACACTATTCCCTTATCGTCCATATGTCTATCCAATGACCATTTGAATGCCCTTAGTGTTGGCTAGTCCACTACTGTTGCAGGCAGGGCATTCCACGCCCTTACTACTCTCTGAGTAAAGAACCTACTTCTGACATCTGTCTTATATCTATCTCCCCTCAATTTAAAGCTATGTCCCCTCGTGCTAGACATCACCATCCGAGGAAGAAGGCTCTCACTGTCCACCCTATCCAATCCCTTGATCATCTTGTATGCCTCAATTAAGTCACCTCTTAACCTTCTTCTCTCTAATGAAAACAGCCTCAAGTCCCCCAGCCTTTCCTCATAAGATCTTCCCTCCATACCAGGCAACATTCTGGTAAATCTCCTCTGCACCCTTTCCAATGCTTCCACATCCTTCTCGATCCGTTGTACTGCCAGGATCAGAATCCTGTAATCGTCGTTGCACATTCTGGATGCGCCATCGTCGGAATTGGGAGCGCTGACCTCTGACTGGTGGTGCAGACCTGCACAAGGCTGCATAGTGTCCAGGCTTCCCACAGTTTAAACATCGCCTGCCTCTTGCAGGGCAGTGTCCCTTTAAGTGGGCGTTGCCACAGTTCAGGCACGTCATGACATCAGCACTGTGACGCGGTGTACGTCGTCGCACATGCGCAGTGCGGTCGGCAGGCGCCTGCACCTGCATAGTGTGGGTGTCGGCCGCTTTGTTATCCCATTTGCGTCCTGCATGCGTGGGGCTCCGGGAAAAGCGCGCAAGATGGCCGCTGTCTTCAATGCTGAGGCGCTGCATCCGGAAGATGGCCTGCACACTCACTGCCTCGGGGGAGGCAAGTTTCTCATTTTCAGCTGATTTGTATTGGGAATACCGATTTTTTGCGTGCTCATGCACTGTACATGTTTCAATCGCGACTAGCAGGGTCATATGCTTGATTTTTAAGAGCTGCTCTCTCAGAGGATCAGAGTGAACTCCAAACATGATTTGGTCTCTGATCATGGAGTCAGCAATATCACCAAAGTTGCAGGACAGCGGTGGAAGGCGGAGGCTAGTTAAGAAGGCATTGAAAGATTCATCTTTACCTTGAAGATGTTGTTTGAATATGTAGCGCTCAAAGATTTCATTGGTGTCCACTTTACAGTGACTATCGAACTTGTCCAGGATGGTCTGAAACTTTGTCTTGTCCTGGCCTTCGGTGTAGTTAAACGAGTTGAAGAGTTCGATGGCTTGATCACCCGCTGTTGAGAGGAGAAGCGCAATCTTTCTTGCCTCAGACACACCCTCGAGGTCTGAGGCTTCGATGTACAGCAGAAACGTTTGCTTGAATATCCACCTGTTGGCACTGAGATTGCCGGAGGTCCTGAGCTGGTGAGGAGCCTGAATCTTCTCCATGGTGCCGGGATACATTTGCTGGTCATCACGGAACGGACTGAAGTAAGCCACCTGGTATCATGTTGTGTTCGGTACACTGGTCTAACACTGGCTGCAACTGGATGCAGCTTAGAAAAGAAAGATACTCCAGACCTTGAAGTTAATTCAATCAGGTTTATTGAACTAATAGCATAGTTAGCACAGTTCTCTGTGAGTTCAACTCTCTGCTAACTTAAGTGTGGTTACTCTGTCTGACTGAACCAGACTAGCTCTTAGCCACGTGGTGGAGGTGTGAGGTTGTAACAACACCCCTGACTGACTCTCTAGATTTTCATCAGTGGAAAGAGGGGGAGTGTGAGTGCCTCATGTCTTTTATAGTCAGATCCCACCCCGAGTGTCCTGCCTGCTTATTGGTCATGTCCTGTTCTCTGTGTCCATTAGCTGCTTATCTGTATACCATTATGTGTGTGTCCGCACATCATGACAGGTCCCAGGTTCGATTCCCGGCTTGGGTCACTGTCTGTGTGGAGTCTGCACGTTCTTCCCGTGTCCGCGTGGGTTTCCTCTGGGTGCTCAGTTTCCTCCCACGACTCCCAAAAGACATGCTGTAAGGTAATTTGGACATTCTGAATTCTCCCTCAATGTACCCGAACAGGCGCCGGAGTGTGGCAACTAGGGGATTTTCACAGTATCTTCATTGCAGTGACAATGTAAGCCTACATGTGACAATAATACTCTATGCTCAAGAGAAGACAGTCTTGTCTATTGTAGCCACCTGGGCTGGCCACTTCCCGACTTAAAATGGAGAACCGCAAAGACTAAAGGAAAAATTCAGCCAACACAGGCAAAAACGAGCAAGTGCAGAAATCCTGTGTATTGCAACTTGCAAAAACCAGACAGCACTGAAACCAGCAGCCATCTGCATAGTAATGAGAGATTCCAAGGCACAATTGAAACACTTAAGGTGAATAAAGCCAAGCCAGACTCCTCGGCTCCAGCAGGAGTCAAGACAAAGGAAGGCCAACGGACATTTAGGGACCGCCCAGCGATCAGGGAACAACTCCAGTATTGGAGAAATCGATCCAAGTGATCGGAACGCAGTCCAATCATTTGGAACCAGGTACGGGGTCCGCCCCGAAGGGCGGGAAGCCCCTGGGGACTATAAAGTAGAGTCCCTAAGTTCAAATCGTCCTTCTTGGCAGGGTCACTCAACAACGCAAATCAACCCCTGAGAGTGAACTGCCCAAGCTGCCGCATCAACCAAGTAAGTCTCCAGTCAACGCTCGCTACGAGATAGGCGCTCCTAGCTACAAGTCCATACCAGCTTTTGAATCCTGCAGACACAGGACCAGAACATTTGTTCCCCTGACCTGGTGGGCCAATTCCGAAGCTAAGTATAAGCCTTTTAGTGATAGAAATAGTCTAGAAAGTAGAGTTATATGGATAAGTAGTGACTTACTGTATATAATAAATGCGTTTTGACTTGAATCTTACTAATTGGTGTGTTGGGTTATTGATCAGTACTTGAACTTGAACCTCGTGGCGGTATCATAAAGTTACCTGGCAACTCTAGAGCAAAGATTAAACAAACAGAGCAAATTACGAATTAAGAGCCAACCAAAAGTTAGCAACATATTACTGGCGACATCCTGGTGGGACCCGACTTAGAAGTGGCTTAACCACTCCGAGAGAACCCAAAATTTGAATTAGAATCCAATTGGGAACAGAAAAACCACAAGTGTTCAAGCAGTTCTGATCAATCCTCATAATTCGGAAGTGTGTTAATGTATGCTTAACTAACAGGGCTGTAAGGTAAAACTGATAGATTTTTGTTGCAAAAATCTGTCGGGAGTTTGTATTCCGGAAAATAGCGAAAGCCGTACCCGTAATTACAGCACCACCTTAGTACCCCTCGTTCCAAATTTTAAGAGAGTATTTAGAGAGGAAAGATGACAATGCAGGCAATGCAACGCCTCATGAACCCTGAAGAATTTGTGGTCGCAGCGACCAGCAGCAGAGAAGGACAGTCTCCCATTTGGGACGAGGAAATTAGGAAGTACCTCAAAGGGAAAGGATGGCCCCTTTGGAGTGAGTTCTGTGAGAATAAGGAAACAGGACCCGGGAGTATAGGACATACTTGGTGGGAGAACCTGTCAGAGTTTCATAAGAAAAGCTTGAGAAAAGCTCGCAAGCCGATGGCAATCGTGTCCTGTTTGGCACAATTGCGAGGCACAGAGGAGGTCGTTCGGACGCTCCGTAAAGAGACAGAAGCAGTACATTGAATGAGCAAGGTCGATGTAAGTGAGGTTGAGAAAGAGAACATAGAGTTGAGAAGGAAGTTAGCAGCAAAGGACGGAGAGGTGGATGATGCCAAGTGGGCACACCAGTCTTTTCTGGCGCACCTAAGCACCTTCCAGACACAGTACGAAAAGGCCTATCAGGACACGCAATGTGCAGTCCTGGGAAGAGTGGAAACAGAGAAACAGGTAGAGGTATTGCAAAGGCAGTGTAGCGACCTGAAAGCAGCATTACGAGCACTCCATGCTACCACCACGGAGCACAGACAGAGCTCACTAGATCATGCGAAGTGCAGGAAGCAGATTGCAGAACTGTAGTCTTTGCTTTCAGTTCAGAATGGATTCCACAGCACCTTTGGATCCCAGTTAGATACAGAAGACGGCCCAGATTGGGAAGAATTAAATGAGACCGCGCGTAGATATGTTCAGGGAACATGTGCGCAAGGAAAGCCACAGAAGAGAAAAGCGCCCCAACCCCCCACATCTCAGACAGATCAGGTTCCCATGAATCCAGTAACCACCCACCGTACAGTCACATCGGACGGAGATACAGAATTTCTTTATACCACCCCCTTAACCGTGACCCAATGACGGGACGCGTGTGAAAAAATCACACCGTTCCTCCCCACCTCAGACCCCCACCACTTCTTTGCCAGAGTAAAGCAGCAGGCGACCATGTACGGCCTGGACGAGGGTGAGCAAGTGAAGCTCACAGTTTTGAGTTTAGACTCTTCGGTCGTAGCAGCCCTTCCCGACCCACAGAATGTAGGAGGAGGCACCCTTGCAGAGATGCACGCAGCGATCCTAGACACGATCGGCTACAACAGAGGTGACCCAGTAGAAGGCCTGAATAAGTGCAGGCAGAAAAAGACAGAACACCCCACAGCGTTTCCTGGACGCCTGTGGATTCACTTTACAGCCGTTTTTGGCAATTTAGACCACGCCCATTTGTCCCATGACGGTATGGCCAAATGGACCCACACCCTTATCTCCCGTGCCACAGAGGCAGGACAAAAAGCCTGTACCAATCATGACCCCTCAGAAGAAGCGCATAATGAAAAATGGGTTTTAAAGAGATTGTCCCGCACCTGGGAGCAATCTATCCAAAACAAACCCGCAGTTAGGAAACCCGAGGAACAGCAGGCAGAAGCAGACACACAAGCGGTGAAAACGCACCAGAACCCCGCATGGGTGAACGAAGGCAGGAACAGCCCCCCACAAAAGCCACAGGAGTGTTACAACTGTGGACAGTTAGGACACTTTGCATGAGAATGCAATGCCCCACGAAAGCCACAGAGAGCCCAGCAGGCAGGCACTCTGAATAAGAATAGGACAGAGCCCATACATAGTTTCAGACCAGACGGACCTGAATGGAATGGACTGACGGTGTGAGGGTTCCCCCAGTTGGGTCTGCGAAACCCTTTGGGATAGGTCCGGCCGACCAATAGTTGCAGCAAAGATACGGCGACAGCCCATCAAATTTCTCTGGGACACAGGAGGGTCCCGCACCACAATTAATTCCTCCACCATGTTTCAGAAAGACACGTGGCCCACTACAGCCTCAATCACCCTCAGCGGCTTCACAAGCCTCTCACAGCAGGGACACATCACAGCCCCTGTACCCATTCAGATTGGCAATATAATGACAAAGCACCCCATAGTTTTAGTCAATCTACCCCACACAGCAGAACACATTTTGGGAATTGACTTTATGAACTCCCACCACCTTTCATTTGATCCGGTAAACCAATGTGTTTGGAGAATGGCAAAATCCGCAAGAGTCCCTGCAACGCTCACAATAGGTGAATACGCAAACAAGATTAGCTCAGTCGGCGAAATCTGGTTTGATGCCACCACGATTAGCACAGCCAAGCAGGTTAGGGCAGTTCTGCAGAAGCACAGGACAGCATTCGCGACCCACAAACATGACTGTGGCCGGGTGACTGGTTCCGTTCAAATCACAGGACTGACCCTAGACCCCAAAAGCAATACGGATTTCCCCAAGAGGCAGAGGGATAAATCGCACAAGTTATTGACAGCTTATTAGAGCAGGGCATACTCAGATCAGTAGCCTCCACTAATAATGCCCCGATTTGGCCAGTGAGAAAGCCCGATGGATCATGGCGACTGACCATCGATTCCGGGAACTCAACAAAGTCACCCCGCAGCATCTCCCATGGTAGCCACAAGTCCCAAGACCATGCTCAAACAGGGACTCAACTCACAATACTTTACGGTTTTGGACGTCAGAAACGGATTCTGGTCCATTCCATTGGCAAAAGCGTGCCAGTACAAATTTGCCTTCACTTTTAAAAGTCAGCAGTACACATGGACATGCCTTCCACAAGGATTCCACAACTCCCCCTCCATTTTCCACCGACAGCTGGATTATCGAAATTTTCTCGCTCCGAATGTCTGGTCCAGTATGTGGACGACCTATTACCGCAGACAGACACCAAGGCAGAGCACATCGAGCTTCTGGCCGAACTCCTGGAACTCCTACAACAAATTGGTTGCAAAGTAAACCCCAAAAAGGCCCAGATTTTGGAAAACAAAGTGATATATTTGGTTACGATTATCACGCACGGTAAACGCGAGATCGATCACAAAAGAATTGATTCGATTGCCAAATTGCCCCTTCCCCAGAATGTTTCAGCCCTCCGGTCATTTTTAAGACTGGTTGGCTACTGCCGAAACCATATTGACGGTTTCGCCACCAAGGCAGCACCCCTCTCGGAACTCCTAAAGAAAGGAGCCCCGTGGGAATGGCTTCCATATGCTGCAGATGCTTTGAAAAGAGCCCTCATTGCAGCCCCCACAGTACAGGTTCCAGACCGGCTTTCCCCCTACGCTATAGAGATAGCTAGCACAGACCGCACCCTTTCGGCCGTGCTCCTCCAGGAACGGCACGAACAGTTAAGACCCGTGGCTTACGCATCCAGACTTTTAGATCCTGTGGAGTAGGGATTTTCGGCCTGTGAAAGGCACCTGCTCGCAGTTTTCTGGGCAGTTCAGTATTTTTCCTACATAATCAGACTAAACCCCATCACAATCCTCACAGAACACACCCCCACCCAACTTTTACTTGACGGACGACTTAAGGACGGTACAGTCAGCCAAATTAGAGCAGCTAGATTGACCCTTCTGTTGCAGGGACAGAACATCACCGTTAAAAGGACCAAGACCCACACTTTCTTAGCCGACAACCTTCAGTACCCAGGCACCCCCCACGAATGTGAAATCATCTCACCGCACCACACCACAGGCCCCTTTATTGCGAAAACACCCCCCAGAAAGATAGGTAGTTCACCCCAGAGCCCCCAGCCCACAGACACGTGCGAACCCTTAAAGATATATGTGGATGGTTCTTCCACAGTATTAGAAGGGAAGCGCATTACAGGATGCGGCATATATGTCGAGGACGCGCAGGGACGCGCCCTAGAAGAGATCTCCTTAAAGCTACCAGGCCACTGAGGCGTGCAGGCAGCAGAACTAGCAGCCGTTGCGTAGATTATAGATCACCCAGATTCCTTCCCCAGCCCAGCAGACATATACTCGGACAGCCTCTATGCCTGCAATAGCCTTACAGAATTCCTACCCCTGTGGAAAGCAAGAGGATTTGTTTCCGCAGATGGAAAACCCCTCCCTTCAGCCCCTTTGCTCCGCCACATTTTAGAGAAAGCACAGGACAGGACTGTTGGAATTGTTAAAGTTCGCAGTCACCACCGTTCCTCCCCCCCTGGAAATGTGAAAGCCGACGCACTGGCCAAAGCAGGTTCCAGGCATGGATATTTTTGGACACCCCCCGAAAGCGCACCAGTGAATGCAGTTCAGGTCTCACAGACTAATATCGAGGATTTAGTGCAGGCCCAGAAGCAGGATAGCAATCTCAGGGAGATTTTGAAAGGACAATTTCCAGCACCTTACGTTAGATTTAAAAATGCACTGACCACACATGACGGTGTGGTGTTAAAAGACACCCTTTATGTGGTTCCTGAACAGGACAGGAATCAACTTATTTGTTTGTTCCATGACAGTCATGGACATCAAGGAATTGATCCCACGACAGCCCACCTCAGGCAGCTCTGTTGGTGGCCATGTTTAAAAGAAGACGTAATGCACTACGTTGAGAATTGCCTTAACTGTGCCCAGAACAATCCTGACAGATACGCAAAGAAAGCTCAACTTAGCCACACCCGCCCCGTTAATGGTCCCTGGACTAACCTCCTGATCGATTTTATAGGACCATTTCCCCCTTGCAGGAATGGTTACAAGTACGTATTAGTCGTCATAGACACTTTTACGAAATGGGTAGAGGCATTCCCATCCAGAACCAACACGGCAAAGACCACAGCCAAGTTCTTAACCCACCACACCTTTACGAGATGGGGACTCCCCCGCAGCATTGAGTCCGACCAAGGTTCCCATTTTCCGGGACGTGTCATGAAGAACGTCCTCACGATATTTGGCATTACCCAGAAATTCCACATCACATACCACCCCCAGTCAAGTGGTATCGTGGAGCGCACGAATCGGACCCTAAAAGCCACCCTCAGAAAAATGGTCCAACAAAACAACATCACTTGGGATTCAGTCCTCCCTTTTGCGCTGATGTTTTTGAGAAATACTATTTCAACTTCCACAGGTTCACCCCACACACTCTCATGACCGGACGCCCCATGAAAGGCACAGAATTTTTATTAGGATTGGACTTGACCAGCCCCGAAGTGACGGCCCTCACACACGAGAACGCAGTAAAATAGTTCGTCGAAAATGTAAAAACGGCTCAGCTAGCAGCCGCAGTAAGATTAGGAACAAGAAAGAAACAGAGCAAGGCCTGTTTCGGCAAGACAGTGCATGCAACTGAGTTTGAGGTAGGACAGCAGGTCATGCTCTCAATGTACAACCCAAGCACATTCCTGTCACCGAAGTATTCGGGTCCGAACTCCATTGAGGACAAAGTAAGCCCCTCCGTCTATAAAATTGAGTACCCCAACGGAAAGACTGCGTGGTTCCATATTAACCAGCTTAAGGCATATGGCCCACAGTCCAATCACACATACCACGTCATGCTCGACGCAGCAGACTACATTCCGCCCACACCCAACGTGTCCCTCCCCTCCCCCAACAGGCCCACCACATCCATGGACTCGCCCTCGACTCCAACCCCAACCTCTAGACTCCGCCCCGGAACGCCCACAGACAGCAGCAGCAGCGACAGCGACTGTGACTCAGACAATAGCTACAGCACGCCTCCTTACTGTCCCTATGCAACCGGACCCACACCCAGCGAATCTGACCAAGATTCGAGTGATCCCTTCCTCATCACATTCCTCAACAAACCCCACCAAAGACCACCGTCCTACGATGACGATTCCATCCCCACAGACCGAGACACCACCTTTTGGCACCGCGATAATTCATACAGAATTCATCCGGAACGACGAGATGGACCCCAAATCGCACCATGCAGCCCTATCAGCCCTTATACATTTGAGAGTATGGCACCCGGGAGAAGATGACAACTTTGAGTCTGACTCCCAAAGTGAGAACCCCTTTGCGACCCTGTTCGCACCTGATAACTGAGGTGTCCAGATGATGTTTTAAAAAGGAACCGTTTGGGAGAAACGGTGTCCTTTCTGATGGAACCTGCAACATATTTAATGTTGTTTGTTAGTGTTATTGTTAAGTGTTGTTTGTGCACTTGGAGGTTCCACGGCCACACGCCATATTTGTCGGCCAAAACCTATGAAAACTGGCCAGCACGCTCATCGGCAGGAACCGTGGAGAGCTTGCCAGCCCCCGTTCATAACTGCTCTTCTGGTTCGAAGGTGGAACCTTTACTGCAACCCCCCCACGATGACTACATTTCTTGCCTGTTCTTGCCGGTTGCTCAGGCAGTGGAGAAACGGCATTGGTCTCCGCCCTGCCTGAGGACCCCCCCCTCTGGTCAGCTACGCTCGGGTAGAGCACATACGGCATTGATCACCGTCCTACCCGGGGATTCCATCCAATTCTTACCCGTCGCGGCCCTTACGCACCTCATTTCGGCACTTTTGGTTCAAAAAGTTTTGTTTTGTTTCAGGCGGCCCTTAGGTTGCCAACCCTATGCTATTTACATCCTCAAACATTTGGATGGTAAATCACACAGCCTGCGCGACGGCTCGCACTGTTTCAGTATTTTTAAGTGTGTCTTGTCCTGAATATTCGGTTTAAAAAAAAAATGAGGGAGTCAAACATGGTGACAAATTATAAAGGGAGAATGGGCACTAAAGGACAGACATACTAACTCACGAGATATTAAACAAGATAGTAACAGACACTATGCTTGATCCATAGAACGCCAGAAGTTCCAGGAAAAGCGACGAAACGGAAAGGAAGGGACGAGAAGAGAAAGAAGAAGAACAATGAGGACATCCTCCGTGTTGATCACCACCATTATAATGTGTATTCGGTTGCGCGCGAACGCGAACCCCCTGACCCCCCCCCCCCCCGGCCGTTAGTGATTCACTTCCCCATAGCACCCAGAGCCCAGTAACAGGCAACACCACACCATCATGGTGTGATAAGCTCATAACATGGTACTCCCTTTCCTACATAGTCGAATCCCTATTAGCATTGGCGATACTCTGCAGCATTGTGCAGACTATCCGCATGAGGAAATGGCGAAGGAGAGCCTACCGCGCTAGCACCCCGGTATACAGAATGAGATCCCCTATTTTCAGTTTTCACCAGGCCCCTGAACCCCTTGATCTACAATAAAGACCATTTGTGTTGCATCTTTTGTAAATAAAGAAATGGAAATATTGTACACCCCTGTGCTTAACTGCCACGCCAGTGGAAAAATGTGAATGCTGCTATTATCTTGTATTGTTTAGGAAGTTAATATGATTGACTGTTTGAGTGAGTGTAGTTTATTGAGGACAGTTAGAGGTACCGTTTTTTTATTATTTTGTAATGCATGCCCCTTTATGACATAGCGCCACTTAGAATGTTAGTTAAAAATTTACATTGCATAGTTATGGTCAGTGTAGAGGCCATGGAAGAGTGCTCGCTGGGTCAGGGAATGAAGACAATGCAGTTATGTGATCCCTCACGCTTCGCGTGAGGGATCACAAGGAGGGGCAGTAGCCACCTGGGTTGGACACGTCCCGGCTTAAAATGGATAACCACAAAGACTAAAGGGAAATTCAGCTAACACAGGCAAAAACGAGCAAGTGCAGAAATCCTGTGTATTGCAACTTGCAAAAACCGGATAGCACTGAAAAAAGCAGCCATCTGCATAGTAAAGAGCGATTCCAAGGCACAATTGAAACACTTAAGGTGAATAAAGCCAAGCCAGACTCCTCGGTGCCAGCAGGAGTCAAGACAAAGGAAGGCCAACGGACATTTAGGGATCACCCAGCGATCAGGGAACAACTCCAGTATTGGAGAAATCGATCCAAGTGATCGGAACGCAGTCCAATCATTTGGAACCAGGTACGGGGTCCGCCCCAAAGGGCGGGAAGCCCCTGGGGACTATAAAGTAGAGTCCCCAAGGAACTTCCGGTGACGGCGGGCGGGAGGCGGCCACACAATGGAGGGCTCCCATTTGGGAACGGCATTTTCAGGGCTTTAGGCCCGGTCCCAGGGTCCATGGAGGCAGCAAAAGCAGGAAGAAACAGTGAAGGCACAGTGAAGAAGAAGAAAAATGTCGAGGGGAAGCAAAAAATCATCCGTAAAGAAAACAGCTGAAGGTCCGTCGGGGAGTGAAAAGGTCACCGTGGGGTCACCAAGGAAAATGGAGGCTGGAGCACAAATGGAGGCCGCATTGCTTACGGCTGAAGAAATAACTAAGGTGATGGCTGCGGAATTCGAAAGGCAGTTTACAAGATACATGGAGACAATGAGGAAGGAGATGAGAGAGGTTTTGAATGCGCTGGTGGAGGAGGCGATTTCCCCGGTGATGACGGCAATGGCGAGCGCAGTGGCGGAGATTTCAAGAGCAAGGGGAGGCGCTGAAGGAAGTGGAGGAGACATTATTTCAGCACGGTGATCAACTTGCCTCGATGCAGAAGGCGATGCGGAAGGTGATGGACATTAACAAGGATCTGCGAGGAAAAATGGAAGACCTGGAAAACAGATCCAGGCGACAGAATTTGAGGATTGTGGGGCTGCCCGAAGGAGTTGAAGGACCGAGGCCGATTGAGTATTTTGCCGCGATGCTGGCAAAACTATTGGGGGAGGGGGAGCATCCCTCCCGATATGAACTGGATCAGGCTCATCGGTCGTGGAGGCCTGTACTAATGGCGAGTGAGCCGCCAAGGGTAGTGACTCTGTGCTTCCGTAGGTACAGTGTGAAGGAAAAGGTCCTGAGCTGGGCCAAGCAGAAGCGGGTGGTGCAGTGGGCTGGAGCTGGTATACGTGTATACCAGGACTTTATGGTGGAGCTGGCGAGGAGGCGGGCTGCCTTCAACCAGGTGAAGAGGGCGCTGTACATTAGCAAGGTGCAGTGCGGCATTGTATATCCAGCGAAGCTGAGGGTGACTTACAAGCTCAGGGACTTTTATTTTGGAATGGCGGAAGCAGCGGAGGAGTTTGTGAAGGCAGAAGGACTGTGGCAGAACTGAGAAATTGAGAAATGGCCATGTGCTGATGTGACCTCATGACTGACTGTATTTTCTTCTTTTTTTGTTTTGCGTGTGTATGAGCTAAAGGAGCCAATGCTGTATATATTTAGACAAGGGAAGTGATGGGACTTTCACTTGAAATGAAGGCTCTTTGGGGTGTAGGTGGATATGCGGGGTTTGTGTGCTAAAAGGGGATTTCTGGGCTTTCCTAGGGCCGGGAAAGGGGGAAAGGGCTCCAGGCGGGGGCCTCCACGCTGGTCGGTTTAAGCCGGCCAGTGAACGGGAGTGAGGTGGGGGAGGGGCAGCGGCCATCGGAGCCTGGCAGAACATGGTCCGAGTGGTCTAGCCAGGGTGGAAAGTTGTGGGGAAGGAACCGAGGTTGGGGGGAGGAGTTTTACAAGAGGCCGTGGACGGGAGGAGTTGGAGACTGGGGGGGGGGGGGTATACAACTCTTGGGTATCATGTACTGTACTCTTTCAGAGGTTGGATGGTGTTGAGTGTAGGGGGGGAGGGGAGTGGACTCTATAGGTCAACGGTGACCATGGGCGGTCCCAGACTCCTTTTTCTTTTTCTCCTTTGTTTTTTGTTGCCACCGTGGGAGGGTTTGTTTTATTGGATGCATATATTGACAGGTGGGCCCTTGTTTGGGGTGGTGGGAGGATGGGATCGTTGGTATTGTTAAGGGGATTGATTTTGTATTTGTTACCGTTTACTGTTTGTGGGTGGGGTGTAAATTTTGAAGGAAAATGTGAAAATGGAGAATAAAAACATTTTTAAAAAAAGTAGAGTCCCCAAGTTCAAATCGTCCTTCTTGGCAGGGTCACTCAACAACGCGAATCAACCCCTGAGAGTGAACTGCCCAAGCGGCCACATCAACCAAATAAGTCTCCAGTCAACGCTCGCTACGAGATAGGCGCTCCTAGCTACAAGTCCATATCAGCTTTTGAATCCTGCAGACTCAGGACCTGAACGAAAGGCCATTTGTTCCCCTGATCTGGTGGGCCAGTCCGAAGCTAAGTATTGGCCTGTTAGTGATAGAAATAGTCTAGAAAGTAGAGTTATATGGATCAGTAGTGACTTACTGTATATAATAAATGCGTTTTGATTTGAATCTTACTAATTGGTGTGTTGGGTTATTGATCAGTACTTGAACTTGAACCTCGTGGCGGTATCATAAAGTTACCTGGCAACTCTAGAGCAAAGGTTAAACAAACAGAGCAAATTACGAATTAAGAGCCAACCAAAAGTTAGCAATACTATGCAACCTGCCCTCATAATTTAACCCTTTAAGTCCCAGTATCATTATGGTCAATGGTGATTATTACTTGTGACAATAATACAGTTTATTATTATACCTAGCAGGGCTGACAGAGAGAGTAGGTAATGAGGAAAGTTAATAGCATGTTGTTTTTATTGTGAGGGGAATTGAATACAAAAATGAGGTTACAGGACACTAGTGCAACCACATCTTGAGTACTGTGTATTAGGTTCTCTTCACTGTGTCTCACCAACCAAACATTAGTCAGTGTACATTAGGAGTGGCTGTTTCTACCAATAGGGCTAAATGGAGAGGAAGAAAAACATTGCATGTGCAAATACACAGATTAAAACCTACTGGATAAGTATAAGAAGTAATTAAAAAGTCTAATAGAACATCAGATTTTATTTCAAGGGGTCTGAAATGAAAAGGGTTGGAAGTTATGCTTCTGTTGTAAAATACCTGGGTCAAACACCATCTGACGTACTGTGTTTAGCTCTGAACACACACTTCAGGAAGGATATTCTGAGTGTGTGTAATCACAATTGACCATAATGATACTGGGACTTAAAGGGTTAAATTATGAGGGCAGGTTGCGTAGACAAGACTGTCTTCTCTTGAGTATAGAAGATCTGAGGGGTGATCTGGTTGAAGTATGTGTCACGTGAGAGTACCTTTAAGACATGAATGTTTAAGCAATGTACCTTTAAGAAAACAGTGATGTCAGAGAGTGGGTGGAGTTGAGGTCAGTTCAGCCATTTTGCAGTTTGGTTTTATAGTTTAAAAAAGTGCCTGGCTGGTTTTGCTGAGAGCAGTTTAAAAGTGCCTGGCTGTTTTGCTGTGAGCTGATTAAAACGAGAAAGCCAGTTTGAGACAGCAGCTTGAGAGGTTCTGGTTTGGAAAAGAGCTGGGTGTGTGTCTGGGTTTTGCAATGAGCTGGATTTCTGCCATGAAAGACTATCTCTGGATCATTTGGGTGATTTAAAGTAAAGCCTTTAACCAGATGTGATTTTGTTTAAAGGTGTCAAGTCTCTTGGAAGTTTGAAGGAACATTTTAAGGAATTATTGTTGCAATATTTTCTGAGTTATCTTTGAAGGAAGGGGTGTTAAGAGATGCAATGTTTATTTAAGATGTTAAGTTGAGTTCATGGAATAAACAGTATTTTGTGTTTAAAAACCCACGTGTCCATAATTGTAATCCCACACCTAGGGAAAAAGCCATGTGCTAGGAAAAGCAACAAATCCATTAAAGGGTTGGTTGAACTCCATGGTACATTTTGGGGTTCTGAAAACACCTCACCATGAGAAACAACCAAGCAGCAGTTGAGGCAAATGACATAGACACATTTAAGAGGAAACTAGATAAGTACATGAAAGACTTTCACAATCCGAGGTTATGCCAAAGCATTTTAGAGAGATACAGAACTTAAGTGGAGTCACTCCAGTAGCCTCGGAAACACTGCAGCCAATTTGTGCACAGCAAGCTTCCACAAATACCAATGTGATACAATCTGATAGCCTGTTTTAGTGACATTGATTGGTATTTAATCATTGATTACGAGGGCCCTCTGTTACAATTCCAATTGATGTTACTACTGGGCGAGGAGGCCCCAGAATTGAATCCTGGTGCAAAAGACTGTAATGTTTACCTTTGTTCTGAAAACGTGGAGGAACAGAGTCATGGGACTGCCAATTAGCTTTTAACAACAGAAAAAAACATTTATTGAACACAAAAAAATTGACAATACTGCTCATTCCCACTTATCCTCACAAATTGGCACAGATTTTAAAGATAACACAAGGTACAAAATATATTTCATGCTGTAATGTTCTCAGTATTTACACAGCTCCTGTGACCCAGCAAGCTATGGTCAAACACTGGACAGACTCTTCTGAAACTAAATGGTAGATGTCTGGGTAAACGGTCCTAGATCTGGTCCTGTGTAATGAGACAGGATTGATTCAGGATCTCATAGTTAGGGATCCTCTCGGGAGGAGCGATCACAATATGGTGGAATTAAAAATACAGATGGAGGGTGAGAAGGTAAAATCAAGCACTAGTGTTTTGTGCTTAAACAAAGGAGATTACAATGGGATGAGAGAAGAACTAGCTAAGGTAGACTGGGAGCAAAGACTTTATAGTGAAACAGTTGAGGAACAGTGGAGAACCTTCCAAGTGATTTTTCACAGTGTTTATACCAGCAAAGGTTTATACCAACAAAAAGGAAAGACGGTAAAAAGAGGGAAAATTGACTGTGGCTATCTAAGGAAATAAGGGAGAGTATCAAATTGAAGGAAAAAACATACAAAGTAGCAAAGATCAGTGGGAGACTAGAGGACTGGGAAATCTTTAGGGGGCAACAGAAAGCTACTAAAAAAGCTATAAAGAAGAGTAAGATAGATTATGAGAGTAAACTTGCTCAGAATATAAAAACAGATAGTAAGAGTTTCTACAAATACATAAAACAAAAAAGGGTGGCTAAGGTAAATATTGGTCCTTTAGAGGATGAGAAGGGAGATTTAATAATGGGAGATGAGGAAATGGCTGAGGAACTGAACAGGTTTTTTGGGTCGGTCTTCACAGTGGAAGACACAAATAACATGCCAGTGACTGATGGAAATGAGGCTATGACAGTTGAGGACCTTGAGAGGTTTGTTATCACCAAGGAGGTAGTGATGGGCAAGCTAATGGGGCTAAAGGTAGACAAGTCTCCTGGACCTGATGGAATGCATCCCAGAGTGCTAAAAGAGATGGCTAGGGAAATTGCAAATGCACTAGTGATAGTTTACCAAAATTCACTAGACTCTGGGGTGGTCCCGGCGGATTGAAAATGAGCAAACGTGACACCACTGTTTAAAAAAGGAGGTAGGCAGAAAGCGGGTAATTATAGGCCAGTGAGCTTAACTTCGGTAGTAGGGAAGATGCTGGAATCCATCATCAAGGAAGAAATAGCGAGGCATCTGGATGGAAATTGTCCCATTGGGCAGACGCAGCATGGGTTCATAAAGGGCAGGTCGTGCCTAACTAATTCAGTGGAATTTTTTGAGGACATTAACAGTGCGGTAGATAACGGGGAGCCAATGGATGTGGTATATCTGGATTTCCAGAAAGCCTTTGACAAGGTGCCACACAAAAGGTTGTTGCATAAGATAAAGATGCATGGCATTAAGGGGAAAGTAGTAGCATGGATAGAGGATTGGTTAATTAATAGAAAGCAAAGAGTGGGGATTAATGGGTGTTTCTCTGGTTGGCAATCAGTAGCTAGTGGTGTCCCTCAGGGATCAGTGTTGGGCCCACAACTGTTCACAATTTACATAGATGATTTGGAGTTGGTGACCAAGGGCAATGTGTCCAGGTTTGCAGCCGACACTAAGATAAGTGGTAAAGCAAAAAGTGCAGAGGATACTGGAAGTCTGCAGAGGGATTTGGATAGGCTAAGTGAATGGGCTAGGGTCTGGCAGATGGAATACAATGTTGACAAATGTGAGGTTATCCATTTTGGTAGGAATAACAGCAAAAGGGATTATTATTTAAACGATAAAATATTAAAACATGCTGCTGTGCAGAGAGACCTGGGTGTGCTCGTGCATGAGTCGCAAAAAGGTGGTTTACAGGTGCAACAGATGATTAAGAAGGCAAATGGAATTGTGTCTTTCATTGCTAGAGGGATGGAGTTTAAGACTAGGGAGGTTATGCTGCAATTGTATAAGGTGTTCGTGAGTCCACACCTGGAGTATTGTATTCAGTTTTGGTCTCCTTACTTGAGAAAGGATGTACTGGCACTGGAGGATGTGCAGAGGAGATTCACTAGGTTAATCCCAGAGTTGAAGGGGTTGGATTACGAGGAGAGGTTGAGTAGACTGGGACTGTACTCATTGGAATTTAGAAGGATGAGGGGGGATCTTATAGAAACATATAAGATTATGAAGGGAATAGATAGGATAGATGCGGGCAGGTTGTTTCCACTGGCGGGTGAAAGCAGAACTAGGGGGCATAGCCTCAAAATAAGGGGAAGTAGATTTAGGACTGAGTTTAGGAGGAACTTCTTCACCCAAAGGGTTGTGAATCTATGGAATTCCTTGCCCAGTGAAGCAGTAGAGGCTCCTTCATTAAATGTTTTTAAGATAAAGATAGATAGTTTTTTGAAGAATAAAGGGATTAAGGGTTATGGTGTTCGGGCTGGAAAGTGGAGCTGAGTCCACAAAAGATCAGCCATGATCTCATTGAATGGTGGAGCAGGCTCGAGGGGCCAGATGGCCTACTCCTGCTCCTAGTTCTTATGTCACCCAATCAGGCTTCTGTGGATTTCTCCTCAAATTCCCCCCAGATTATCACACAAGGGTTTTCAAACTCTCACTCTCAAGTGACAAGCTCTTCTTACAAACACTGTTTTCCCTTTCTCAGTAAGGATCCACCTCCAGGATTTCCAATTCTCCGTTCAGTATTTCTTTGTCTCGAATCGCCATGCATTTTCAAGTTTTTCACACAATCTCTCTGGGATTTTGCCACCAGGGGCAGCATGGTGGTTAGCACTGCTGCCTCATAGCACCGAGAATCCGAGTTTGATTCCAGAGTCGGGTCATTGTTTGTTTGGAGTTTGCACATTCTCTGCTTGGGTCTCACCACCACAACGCACAAAGATGGGCAGGGTAGGTGAATTGGCTATGCTAAATTGCCCCTCAATTGGAAAAAAAGGAATCGGGTGATGTGTTAAGTTGGTTCAACGTTGACTGCAACTGGATGCAGTGAAACTAGAAATAGGCTTCTGACACAGGAGATGGTCCAACACTGTTTTATTGAACTTCCTGATTGCTGTACATAGTCTGCTGTGAGTTGACACTCTATCAATCGAACTGATAACCTCCTACTGGCTTGACCAGACTAACTCTCTACCTCACAGTGATAGTGCTCACTGGCTTGTGCACTCTTACTATCTCAGTAGCTGTGTCCTGTAGAGAGAGAGAGAGAGAGTTGTAATGCCCTGTGTGCTTTATAGTGGTGGTGTCCTGTCTGGTGATTGGTTGTTATGTGTCGTGTGTGTTCATTAATTATCCTGTGTGTCAATCATTGCCTGTCTGCATCTCATTATATACATGAGTGGATATTATGATATCGGGTACTCTAATTTTTTTTTAAAAAAGGGAACCTACCCCCAAATGCTTCAAGCTTTACTTCACTTTGCTTGGGCGCATGCTGACCCAGGTTCAATTCCAGCCTTGGGTAACTGTATGGAGTTTGCACATTCTCCCCACGTCTACGTGGGTTTCCTCCTGAAGCTCCAGTTTCCCCAAGTTTAGGTGGGATTACGGGGATGGGCCGGAGGGGGGGGGGGGGGGGTTGGCCTAGGTCGATGCTCTTTCGGAGGGTTGGTGCAGACTCGATGGGCTGAATGCCCTCCTTCTGCACTGTGGGGATTCTATTCGATGACTGAATGGCCTGACCTGGAAACATTCTCACTGGGCATCTGCAAGCCTGACTGGGGAAATGGAGGTGTAGTTTCTGAGAGCCTCATCCTCATGGGAAAGGCCGCCTGAGGAACTACAACCCCCAGCGGGCAGCAATATCGCGCATGCGCGACGATCGGACCACGCGGGACGCCCGCCCGAGGAACTACAATTCCCGGCGGCCAGCGGGGCACGTGCACCCAGAGGCACTTCCGGTGTCAGACTGGAACCGGAAGCGAAGGCTGAGGGGGAGGGGAAAGGAAGCTGAGAGGAGAAGCGGCTCCGACTGCGGCGCTTTCATCCCTTCACATTATGGCGAAGAGGCGGATAGAGAAGGTAAGGGTTCCCCGCGTGCATCCAGCTGCAGCTGGGAAGCGGAGCCCGGACTGGGCGAGTCCAGACCGGGTTGTGAGGCCTCCCTTACGTCAGCCGCCGAGCTCGGGCCCAGTGTGGAGCCCGCCAGCCGGTTTTATTGGCACCCGGGGTTGGAGTGCGTCGCCTCTGGCTGATCGCAGCTGGGGGGGGCGGGCCTGGATCTCGCGCTAAAGTCTAAACCCAGGCCAGACCGCCGCTGGGTTATTTTAACTGATTCCTGCCTTTATTCTCCTGCCAACTCCAGCCGTTACCAAGCCAACAGGAAATGTTGATTATTTATCGCATTTCCCTGTCGGAGAGCTTAAGGTATTGAAGAGAACAGAACCTGTTGGTGTGTCCGGCTCAATAATATGTAAGGTTTTCCCTTTCAAAGGTTGTTAATAACACAGGAGGAGGCTGTTCGGTCTGTGCTGTCTCTTTCTGGAGGAGTCATTGACCTGATGCCACTCCCTTGCTTTCTCCACCTAATCCAATTCCCTTTTCGAAAGTCTCCATGTTAGCGATCTCTTACACACTCTCGGACAGTGCAGTCCAGATCTTAACCCCTCGCTGTGTGAAAAGGTTTTTGTTTGGGTCCTGTTGCCCTTGTTCCTGTTGCCAGTTACCTTAAATTTGTGCCCCCTTGTTCTTGATCAATCGAGCAGTGAAATGATTTTTTTCTGTACTTACTACGTCCACGCCGTTTGTGAGTTTGAATATCTCTATCAAATCTCCTCACAACCTTCTCTTCTCCAAGGAGGTTCCAACTTATCCAATCTAGCTGCACAACTGAAGTTCCTCATCCCTGGAACAATTTTTGTGAATCTCTTCTGCACCGTTTCGAGTGCCTTCACATCCTTCCTGAAACATGTGTCAAGACTGCGTGCAATGCAGCTGAGGCCAAACCAGTGTTTTATATATCCTTGCTTTTGTGCTCTATGCCCATATTAATGAAGCCCAGAATACTGTATGCTTTGTTACTGCTTTCTCAACCTGTCTTTTTGACCTATAATGACTTATGCACATTTATACCAGGTCCCTCTGTTCTTAGTCCCCTTTACAATGTACCCTTTACATTGACTCTCTTCATTCATCCTACACAATGAATCACTTCTCTGTATTAAATTTCATCCTGTCAATCTTTCTGTCCTTTTAAAGTTTTACACTATGCTCCTCATGGTTCACAGTATTTTCAAGTTTCATGCAATCCCCAAATTTGGAAATTGTGCATCAAGGTCTAGATAATTCCTTCTGTAGTGGATTATCAATTCTTCCAATCCTCTGTGCACCTTTTCAGAGAGACATGTGAAAGAATATTATCCATAGAATCCCTAAAGTGCAGAAGGAGGCTATTCAGCCCATCAAGCCAGCACTGACCCTCCAAAAGTGCACTCTACGTAGACCTGTTGGTTATGGCCAAACCACCTAACTTGCACATCTTTGGACTGTGGGAGGAAACCTGATCACCCAGAGGAAGCCCACGCAGACACGGGGTGAATGTAAAAACTTCACACAGCCAGTCACCCAATCAGCTCTGGGTCCCTGAGGCAGCAGTGCGAACGCTGCTGCCCTTTGTGGGTAGCTTCAAATTGGATTTTTATTGGAAAGGAAATCACAAGGGCATTTTGTGTCTCTACCAGTTTACGGAATGCTGTACAGCCAAAGTGCTCACCGTGGGGATTGCTGCAATGCCTAGCTTGATGTTACTTTTGAAGGAAGCACATGCTTGGTAGTTAACTGTTCCCTTGTGCATTCTCCATGCCGGTACCTCGACCAATCAGAGTCTGCTTGCCAACAAATCAGCACCCTCATCTCATGCAATATAAATTGTTGTTCCTTTTGCGATTTGGTACTCTGTCCTGATGAGTGCAAGAAGAAAAGCTTTGGCAGTGTGTCTTTTTTTTAGCAATACTCAAGTTCCGTTATCAAAACAACTACTTTTTGAAGTGTTACGGATGTGTCATGTTGAAGGAGTGATATTCCTTAATGGGTGGTAGAGTTGGTAATGTTTTCAGTTCTGCTGTCAACAGCCTGATACAGATTTAAAATTTTGAATTAAACTGCCATGCTGTTCCTGTTACCTCGTCCAAGCTGCCATTTAAAATGTGAATATGTTGGACAAGCCAGCTGTTTGTTTTCACTTGCAACCTATCCTGCTCGACAGTACCGGTACAGTCAGGTGTCATGGTCCTGGGCGGGTGGTAGAGATGCACAAGGCCTTTTAAGGATTTGCCACTCTCTAAAAATCAGTGTACCCAACCTGTGGCAATGATTGGAATTCCATATGATTAGTTTCATTAAAAAATATCTGACCATATCACTGGACTTGCTGAGGCCATTGTGGGAATATTAAAATGTCATTTAAAAGTATTTCTTGGCACCTGTCATTCTATAAAAGTGCACCATTGAGGTAACTAAAATTGCTTATGAGGAAGTGCACCACCTTTTGGGAAATTGTGTGATCTGAATATCCTTTCTTCTAACAATCCTTTTTCTTTGCAACCTGCAAGTTTTTATATGAAACGTTTCTGAGATACTTAGCATGTTTCATGATGCCAGCAGCGTTATTCTGATCCGGTTTCAAGCAACCCTGAAGGTTGTAAGTTCAGGATCCACTACCAAGACTATCCAAAAGAGAGTTGAGTGAGAAAAGTGTTCGGACTGAACTGGTGGATTAAACCAGAACAAGGTGCGGACTGAACTGGTGGATTAAACCAGAACAAGGTGCATGAGCTGTGAGAACAGCCAAACAATGCGGTAAATTGGGGGAAGGCTAATTATAACAATATTAGGCGGGAACTGAAGAACATAGATTGGGGGAGGATGTTTGAGGGCAAATCAACATCTGACATGTGGGAGGCTTTCAAGTGTCAGTTGAAAGGAATTCAGGACTGGCAAGTTCCTGTGAGGAAGAAGAATAAATACGGCAATTTTCGGGAACCTTGGATAACGAGAGATATTGTAGGCCTCGTCAAAAAGAAAAAGGAGGCATTTGTCAGGGCTAAAAGCTGGGAACAGACGAAGCCTGTGTGGAATATAAGGAAAGTAGGAAGGAACTTAAGCAAGGAGTCAGCAGGGCTAGAAGGGGTCACGAAAAGTCATTGGCAAATAGGGTTAAGGAAAATCCCAAGGCTTTTTACATGTACATAAAAAGCAAGAGGGTAGCCAGGGAAAGGGTTGGCCCACTGAAGGATAGGCAAGGGAATCTATGTGTGGAGCCAGAGGAAATGGGCGAGGTACTAAATGAATACTTTGCATCAGTATTCACCAAAGAGAAGAAATTGGTAGATGTTGAGTCTGGAGAAGGGTACCTAGATAGCCTGGGTCACATTGAGATCCAAAAAGACGAGGTGTTGGGTGTCTTAAAAAATATTAAGGCAGATAAGTCCCCAGGGCCTGATGGGATCTACCCCAGAATACTGAAGGAGGCTGGAGAGGAAATTGCTGAGGCCTTGACAGAAATCTATGGATCCTCACTGTCTTCAGGTGATGTCCCGGAGGACTGGAGAATAGCCAATGTTGTTCCTCTGTTTAAGAAGGGTAGCAAGGATAATCCAGGGAACTACAGGCCGGTGAGCCTTACTTCAGTGGTAGGGAAATTACTGGAGAGAATTCTTCGAGACAGGATCTACTCTCATTTGGAAGCAAATGGACGTATTAGTGAGAGGCAGCATGGAAGGGGAGGTAGTGTCTCACTAACTTGATAGAGTTTTTCGAGGAGGTCACTAAGATGATGCAGGTAGGGCAGTGGATGTTTTCTATATGGACTTCAGTAAGGCCTTTGACAAGGTCCCTCATGGTAGACTAGTACAAAAGGTGAAGTCACACGGGATCAGGGGTGAGCTGGCAAGGTGGATACAGAACTGGCTAGGTCATAGAAGGCAGAGAGTAGCAATGGAAGGATGCTTTTCTAATTGGAGGGCTGTGACCAGTGGTGTTCCACAGGGATCAGTGCTGGGACCTTTGCTGTTTGTAGTATATATAAATGATTTGGAGGAAAATGTAACTGGTCTGATTAGTAAGTTTGCAGACGACACAAAGGTTGGTGGAATTGCGGATAGCGATGAGGACTGTCGGAGGATACAGCAGGATTTAGATTGTTTGGAGACTTGGGCGGAGAGATGGCAGATGGAGTTTAATCCGGACAAATGTGAGGTAATGCATTTTGGAAGGTCTAATGCAGGTAGGGAATATACAGTGAATGGTAGAACACTCGAGTATTGAAAGTCAAAGAGATCTAGGAGTACAGGTCCACAGGTCACTGAAAGGGGCAACACAGGTGGAGAAGGTAGTCAAGAAGCCATACGGCATGCTTGCCTTCATTGGCCGGGGCATTGAGTATAAGAATTGGCAAGTCATGTTGAAGCTGTATAGAACCTTAGTTAGGCCACACTTGGAGTATAGTGTTCAATTCAGGTCGCCACACTACCAGAAGGATGTGGAGGCTTTAGAGAGGGTGCAGAAGAGATTTACCAGAATGTTGCCTGGTATGGAGGGCATTAGCTATGAGGAGCGGTTGAATAAACTTGGTTTGTTCTCACTGGAACGAAGGCGGTTGAGGGGCGACCTGATAGAGTTCTACAAAATTATGAGGGGCATAGACAGAGTGGATAGTCAGAGGCTTTTCCACAGGGTAGAGGGGTCAATTACTAGGGGGCATAGGTTTAAGGTGAGAGGGGCAAGGTTTAGAGTAGATGTACGAGGCAAGTTTTTTACGCAGAGGGTAGTGGGTGCCTGGAACTCGCTACCGGAGGAGGTGGTGGAAGCAGGGACGATAGTGACATTTAAGGGGCATCTTGACAAATACATGAATAGGATGGGGATAGAGGGATACGGACCCAGGAAGTGTAGAAGATTGTAGTTTAGTCGGGCAGCATGGTCGGCACGGGCTTGGAGGGCCGAAGGGCCTGTTCCTGTGCTGTACATTTCTTCTTTGTTCTTGTTCAGTGATCCCCAGATGGCACAAAATTGATTTCATTTTGGTCCCTGTGGCAGTGAGTGTTTGCGTGGAACCCGCTTGCAATGAAATTTTCTGCAAATATTAAAGAAATACCTTCAGGCGAACCTGCTGAAGCTTGGTTGTTCAGTTTGTGAAATGGTTAGATAAACTCCACGCCATGTAGTGGGAAACTAGTTTCCCAGAACATACACTGCATAATATGGTTCCCACTGCCACCCCCTTCTCCTCAAGAGAAGAATAGCAAGGCAAATATATCTAGGTGACCATCCCATGCGATTTGGTGTAGAGTGTACAAGAAACACCGGTTTGAAGTTGTCTTATTGCAAAAGCATATGGAATTCCTGCGATGCAAACAAATACATTGAAGCAGGACAAGGAACAAGTTGTTATCCAGGTGAGAAGAAATAGTGGAGTCACAAAAAGGCAAGCAGTAGTTGTAGGAAATTCAGTTGTTAGAAGGATGGATTATTTGGCAGCCATTGTGTCGCCAGCATTCCCAAATCCTCAGATGAAATGGTGACACACAATGGTGTGGGGGAGGGGGGAGAGAGAAAGAAAGAAGTGATCAGTTTCAGATTGAGGTTCACTTTAGAACCGGTGGCCTCGGGAAGTTCAAAATGTAAACCTGTGAGTTTGGGGATTAGAATTAGGAACAGAAACCATAGTGTAGCAATCTCCAATTGTTCCAAATGCTGCCAGCCTGGACCTCAGTTAACAGATGTGGAAGGGAATGTTTCAGATTTCTAGATGGTGAGGCTGTATAGGCGGGATAGCTTGCACAAAACCACTCTGATGCCTGTAACCAATTTATACTAGCAAGACAGGGAGCTACTATTTTGGGATAGGTTTCAGAGACAGCTGTCATGAGGCTGGTTTAGCACAGCTGGCTTGTAATGCAAAACAAGGCCAGCAGGGCGGGATCAATTCCTCTACCGGGCGCCCCAAACAGGTGTTGGAATGTGGCGACTAGGGGCTTTTCACTTCATTGAAGCCTACTTGTGACAATAAGCGATTATTAAAATGCTACGTTCAAGAGCCAGATGGAAAGCTGTAGCTTAGGGCAGAGGAGGGAGGTCAAAGATATGATAATAAAAGAAAAATAAGAGAAAGTAAAAGGGTTCTCTGACTGAGAGACTTGACTGTCCGAAGATGGGTTGAGATAAGGCAAAGGTTTTGAGATCAAACTAGGGAAACGTGCTTAGACTGCATTAACAAATGTGTTGCAAATCCAAGGAAAATGCAGTGTTTTGGGTAGTAGAGCAGAACAACGAAGTGACCTGCTGATAGGTGAACAATGACCACAGCTATAAAGGTGTCGACGGTAGCCATGATGTGGAGATGCTGCCGTTGGACTGGGGTGGGCACAGTAAGAAGTCTTAACAACACCAGGTTGAAGTCCAACAGGTTTGTTTTGAATCACTAGCTTTTGGAGCGCAGCTCCTTCATGGTGTTGTAAAACTTCTTACTGTGTACAACTATAAAGGAACGAAGTATTTGCCCAGAGTAGGTGTTAATAGCAGAATACAGGTCAGCTCTGCCTGAAAGCAAAATGTGGGAGCAAGATGCAGACTGGCCCCAGGAGAAGAAAATACAAAATGGGAGACAGAGTTTATGGTCTGAAATTGTTGAACTCCATGTTGAGTCCAGAAGGGTTTCAAGTGCCTAATCAGAATGAGGTGCTGTTCCTCAGGCTCATGTTGAGCTTCACTGGAACAGTGCAGCAGGCCAAATACAGAAATGTGAGTGCCAGAGCAAGGTGGTGAATTAAAATGGCAAGCAGCTGGAATCTTGGGGTCAGGCTTGTGGAGTGGGCAAAGGTGTTCTGCAAAGCAGTTGCCCAGTCTGTTTGGTGTCTCAAACGTGGACCGCATTGTGAGCAGTGAATAATGTAGACTAAATTGAAAGAAGTACAAGTAAGTCACCATGGACGGTGAGGAAGTAAAGGGGCAAGTGTTAAACCTGCAATTGCATTGGCAGGTGCCATGGGAAAGGGATGTGGTGTTGGGGGAGATAGAGGAATGCACTGGGGCGTGATAGAGGGAACGGTACAGTGGGAGGGGAAGATGTGTTTGGTGGCATCATGCTGAAATTGGCAGAAGTGGGAAAGGATGATCTTTTGAATATGGAGGCTGGTAGAGTGGAAGGTGAGGACAAAAGGAAACCCTGTTGAGATTTTGGGAGGGAGGGAAGAGATTAGGGCTGAAATGGGTCTGACAGGGCCTTGTCAACCAGAATTGTGAAGTTGAAATTCTTGGTTGAGGAAAAAGGAAGACATTTCTGAGGCACCATTGTGGGAAGTAGTGTCATTGGAACTGATGCGCTGGAGACGGAGAAACTGGGAGAATGAAATGGAGCAGGGTGTGACATGTAGTCAAGCTAGCTGTGAGAGTTGGTGGGCTTGTAATGAACATTAGTAGACCGTCTGATCCCTGAAATGGAGACAGAGAAGTCAAGGCGGGGAAGTGTCGGAGATGGACCATGTGGAAATTGAAAGACAAATTGATTAATTTCCAAATGAGAGCTGGAAGTGGCACCAATAAATTCATTGATGTACTGGAAAAATAATTGTGGCGGGGGGTGAGCCCGAGTAGGACTGGAACAAGGAATGCTCCACTTACAGAACAAAAAGATAGGCCCATGTGGGTACGCATAGCCACACCTTGAAGTGAGATGAGTTATAGGAGAAATTGTTCAATGAGAGAAAAAGTTCAGCCAGGGGAGGAGGATGGTGGTGGATCTTTGTTCAAGAAAGAAAAGAACCCTCAGAATGTCCCAGTGGGGCTGGAGTATAGAGGGATTGGAAGTTCATAGTGAACAGGAGGCAGTTAGGGCAAGGAAATTGTTGAAATGCTACAGAACTTCATAATCCTGAATAAGTTGGTAAGAAACTGGACAGCAGAAGAAAAACTAGTCAAAGGTGAGAAGAAATCAGATCAGTGGGCAGAAACAGGCTGAAACAATGGGTCTCCCCAATGGTCTACTCATCGGTCAGTCAACATAGAAGAGAATATTGGGGGCTTTTATAAACATGAGCAAAAGGATGACAAAGGATTGGATCATTGCGAGACAGAAACCATCTTGCATTTAACAGGGAATGTGAGACATCATTAACACATGTCCAATTGTCACCTTGCTCTATGATGATTTGGAAGACCCCCAGCTGGAGATAAATGTCAAATCATTAAAGCTTGTGTGACTGATAGAAAAATCAACTGTTATGAATATATTCATCCCAGAATACTGAAGATGCTGATAGACAATGACCATAATTCTATAGAAGCTTTTGGAAACTTGTGACCCTCTAAGGCTGAACCCATGGGTGTGTTGGAGCAGAACGGAGAGCTTTACTGTGCATCTGAGTGTGCGACAGCTGGCAAGATCGGCTCCCAAAGTGACTGTTACATTTCACAGACTGATGCTCTTTGCCTTCCTTGAGCACAAATTTCACCAAATAAACCACAAACTTTTTCTCCTAAAATGTCTTTGCTCATGAGACTAACATGAACCTCACATTAACGTGTTTTCCCACTCTGGATGTTTCGGTCATGACTTATTTTTTATCCACAGGGTTTGAGATATGGAGTCTCATTTTCATTATTTGAATGGCAGTTTTGATTTTGCCTTTTAAGACACTAACAGGAAAATTAATTATTTGTTTTACTACATGTTTTCAAAATGATGAAGTATAAATCCAAGTCTCTATTTTAACAATTCCTTTATCATAATAGAACACAAGAATTAGAAACAGGAGTAGGCCACCAGGCTCTTCAAGCCTGCCCCACCATTCAATATGATCATGGCTGATCTATGCCGGCCTCAACTCAATTTCAGTGTCATTTCCCCATCGTCCTCTATCGTTCAATCTTTCAAATATTTATCCACCTTCACTTTAAAGAACAAAGAAATGTACAGCACAGGAACAGGCCCTTCGGCCCTCCAAGCCCGTGCCGACCATACTGCCCGACTAAACTACAATCTTCTACACTTCCTGGGTCCGTATCCTTCTATTCCCATCCTATTCATATATTTGTCAAGATGCCCCTTAAATGTCCCTATCGTCCCTGCTTCCACTACCTCCTCCGGTAGTGAGTTCCAGGCACCCACTACCCTCTGCGTAAAAAACTTGCCTCGTACATCTACTCTAAATATTAAATATTTCCATTGATCCAGCATCCACCACCCTTCGGGGGAAAGTTCCAAAGATTCACCACCATCTGCGTGAATGCATTTCTACCCAACTCCGTTTTAAATGACCAGCCCTTTATCTTGTAGCTATGTCTCCCACTAATGAAAAGATCTGTCAAGTCCCCCAGGATCTTACTTGTTTAAATAAGGTCACCCCTCCCTCTTCTAAACTCCAAGGAATACAGACCCAGACTATTTAGTCTCTCTTGAAAGGACAACCCTCCCAGGAATAGCCTGGTGAATCTCCTTTGGACTGTCTCCAATGTTACTATATCCTTTTTAGGTAAGGGGACCAAAACTGATCACAGTTTTCAGGTGAAGCCTCCACAACAACATGTACAATTGCAACAAAACCTCCCCATTGCAATCAATAAATTTTAAAAATTAATAACTACAAACAATGCTAGATATCATGATTAATTTGTGAAATTCTATACAGTTTTTGATGGCCTAATCTATTTATCAATCTCGAATGTATTCATTTGGATATAGTGCTAAAATGCTGAATCAGTCAAATTGATGAATTTAGCAGCCAAGGCAAATACATTCTGATCATATTCTATGCATCCAATTGGCTTAGATTGACTGCCAGCTCCATTTGGCAATTTGTCAACAGCCACAGTAACCATAAGTGCAACAAAACAAAAAAAGCCGAAAACTACAAGTGCTAGAACCATGTTCGCAAGTCAGCTTACACAAGAGAACAGGTGAGTCAATATTTTGCGCACGGGCCACATTCAGAGCTTGATGAAGACACTTTCCAGAGAATCGGGACAGGAAGGGAAGAAACAAAATTGGACGCTAAAATGAGAGACTGATCGATAATGTAAACTGTCTTCTCAAGACAGAAAGAAAAAGCACCTATGAAACTGAAAGCGTTAGAACTTGTGAATAGTGACAATAATGAGGTCCTGCCAAGTGAAAAATTCAAAAGTGGGGTGTAAATTGATAAAAATAGTTATTTTTTAAACCACAATACTTAATGCACTATTTGTGAACATGTGTGGCTCCCCCCAACTTCCAGCTCAAATTCCTGGTGGCTTCCTCGGTATTCAACATGGACAGCTCCCATTAACTTTCCAGCTCCCTGTAGCACCACTCAGGACAACTTGATGAGTTTGGAAAAGTGCTATTTCCCATGATTATTAAGTTGCAATAAACAATGCGACGAGAGATCAAACAGTATACGCTTAAAAACTATTGTTTTACTGGCTGTTGGTGAGACAATGTAGAGTGTTGCATCTCCTGGTGGATTTCCTAACACTAACTTATGTAGAAATTGGTTTGCCTGTTTTTACAGACACAATCATTGTGGTATGTGAGAGTCAACCTCACTTGAAGTATGGTTTAATACCGATGGGTTGATGGGTAAGTCAGGAACAATATTTAATGCAAAATTGTTCCAATCCGGTTAGGGATTGTTAACTCTGAAAGAGAACTCCAAATATGTTGTTTTACCTGATAGAATTATACCAGATTTCACTTTCTTTCAACAAAACACAATTTTATTGTTTACAGGATCACAGAATTGTTACGGTGTAAAAGGAGACCTTTTGGTCCATTGCATTTGCATCGGCCCTCCAAATGAGTATCATGGCTTTGTGTGATTCCCCTAACTTTGCCACATATCCCTGCATATTGTTTCTATTCAATTAATTGTCTAATACCCTCTTGAATGCCTCGGGTGAACCTGCCTCCAACATACTTCCAGGCAGTGCAATCCATAGCCGAACCACTCGTGTGAAAATGTTTTTTTTCTCGCTTCAAACTTGCTTTCTTTGCAATCGTTTTAAATCTGCGCTGTCTCGTTCTTGATCCTGTTAGGTCAGGTAAAGGTTTCTCTCTTTCTACTCTGACCAGCCCCCTCCTAATTTTGAATATCTCTATGCTCTTAGCCTTATCTCCAAGGCAAACAGTCCCAATCTTTCCAATCTAACCTCATAACTGAAGTTTCTCATCCCTGGAACCATTCCTGTAAATCTCTTCTGCACACTCTCCAATGCATTAATATCCTTCCTATAATGTGGCGCAGAACTTTATACAATATTTCAGCTGTGGTCTAACTAGTGTCACAAGTTCAGCATAATCTCCTTGCGCTTGTACTCTATGTCCCTATTAATAAAGCCCAGAATACAAAATGCTTTATTAACTACTCTCTCCACCTGTCCTGCTACCTTCAATGAACTATGCACATATATACCCAGGTCCCTTCGCTCCTGCATCCCTTTTAGAATTTTACCTCTTATATTGTCTGTATCTGTTCTTCCTACCAAAATGCATCAGCTCACACTTCTCCACATAGAATTTCATCTGCCACGTATCTACCCACTCCACCAACTTGTCTATGTCCTCTTGAAGTTCTGCACTATTCTTACAATTTACAATACTTTGTTATCATCCGCAAGCTTTGTCCTTTGCGCACCAAGATCTAGACCATTAATATATTCTTCTTCAGCAACCCAGCTAAGAAATTCCGTGTTACTAGTCATGTGTTCTGTGGGTCCTTGCGTGGCTGATGAGCTCGATCCTAGAGCCACACACTTGGCAGGTGTTTCCAGGAGGTGGGATCAGTCCTTGGACTTGGGATCACTGGCATTCCTTTGCAGGCTCCTTTTCTGGACCTCCTCTTGCCGTTGGGTGTCCTTGAAGAATTGTATCCCTTCGATCAGGAGGTTTCTCAGGAGGCCTCTTTTGAGCAAGGGTCTCCTAGGCGTTGATGTCTCTGTTGCATTTCTTGAGGTAATCCTTCAGGGTGTGTTTGAAGTGCTTCATTTGTCCTCCTTCGGGAGCCTTCCTTGAGGTGAGCAAAAAAGATTTGCTTTGGCAATCAGGGCTCTCTCATCCTAAGCACATAGCCGGCCCAGCAAAATTGGTTTTGGGATGATCATGGCCTCAGTGTTGGTGCTCTTGGCTCCTTTAAGGATGCTGATAGTATACCTGTCCTCCCAGCTGATGCGGAGAATCCGTCTCATACAGCATTGTCTCCGGGGCCTTGAGGTGGCATCTGTTAGTAGTTCAAGTTTCTGAACCGTATTGAAGAGTTTGAAGGACGATTGCCTTGTACATTAGGGTCTTGGTGTCAGCACGGACGCCGCAGTCATCAAAGACTCTCATCCTTGGGCATCTGAAGGAGGCACTTGTGGATTGGATACAAAGTTGGATCTCAGTATCGATGTCAGCCTTAGGTGAGAAGTGGTTCCCCAGGTCTGGAAAATGTTTCAAGTTTCTCTGATAATTTTGATGGAGGGAGAGACTGGATCTTGCCCTAGGGCAGGTTGGTAGAGCACTTAAGTTTTGAGGTTGAGGCTGAGACCAATTCTCCGATATGCTTCCACAAATTTGTCAAGCATGGCTTGGAGATTCTCTTCTGAGTGGAGATGGCGATGTCATCCCCATACTGACGTTCCACGAGTGATATCAGCGGCATTTGTTTCTCGGATTTTAACCAGTTAATGTTGAACCAGTTTTTATTGAAAAGTTTTCCGTCCATCCTATAGACTATGTCCACTGCACTGGGAAGCTTGTTTTTGACGAGGTGAAGGATAGTGGCGTTGAAGATGTAGAAAAGGGTGGGGCCAATAACACAGCCTTGCTTGACTCCAGCCTTGACCTCCAAGGCTTCTGTCTTAGTTCTGTGATTGTGGACTGCCGCTGAGATCTTGTCGTGGAGGAGTCTGAGGATGTTGATGAATTTGTCCAGACAGCCAGTCTTTGCCAATATCTTCCATAGCACTTCGCGATTGAGTCAAAAGCCTTGGTCAGATCAATGAAGGCCATGTAGAGTGGTTGATGTTGCTCTTGGCATTCCTCCTGAAGTTGCCACTGTTCCATGGTTTGGACAGAGGCCCCTCTGGCTTTCTGGGAGAAGGCGGCCAGCGAGGATTTGGGCAATGATCTTCCCAACGATGGAGAGTAGGGAGATTCCTCTGTAGCTCCCCAGTCCGCTTTGTCTTCCTTGGAGATGGTGACAATGATGGCATCCCTGAGGTTGGCAAGAATTTCTTCTGTGCCAGATTTTCAAGAACAGCTGATAGAGATGATGGGTAATCTCTTCTCATCTAAGTTTGAAAATTTCCGCTGGAATCCCGTCCACTCCTACAGCTTTTCCATTTTTTACGTGTTTAATGGCAGCTTCAACTTAAACCACGCTTAGTGAGAGTCCAAGCTAACCTTTGATGGGCAGTTGGGGGAATTTCCTCAAACACGTCCCATCTATGATTGTACCATGGCTTAGGAGTTCTTTGAAGTGCTCTCTCTCCATTGAAAGCTGATGTTTTCTGCCTCAAGGGAGTTTCACCCTTACTCTGCACTGGTTTGTGACCAAGAGCATTGGGTCCATATATTGCCTTGTGGCACTGAAGAAGCCCTGGGTGTCATGCTTGTCAGCGAGGAGTTGCAGATCCTTCCTCAGCCCACCATTGGTTCTTGATTTCCCTGGTTCTTTTGCACCTCCACTCTGGCTGATTGATGAGCTCTCCCCTTTGCCTTGCTGGTTATATTGTTTTGCCAGGCATGGAGAGCTTTCCTCTTCTTGTTGATGAAGTCTTGGATGGTACAGTCATTCCTGTCGAACCAGTCTTAGTGTTTCCTGGTCTTGTAGCTGATGATTTCTTCACAGCTTGTGATGATGACTGTCTTCAGCTCTTTCTAGCTTTCCTCCACTCCTTTAGAATGAACACTTTGGAGATTTTGGAGACGACATTGTTAGAAGTTCACGAGCATGCTAGGCTGTTGAAGCCGCTCAATGGTGATCTTTTTTCTGAGCTGTTGCTTTATCTTCTGCTCCGTCTGGTGGAGCTTGATGGACATGGCGGAGAGGATGAGCCGGTGATCTGTCCAGGCATCTGCACTGGTCATTGGTTTGGTGATGAGGGCATCCTTTTGGTCTTGCGATTGGACGATGACTAAGTCGATCATGTGCCATTGCTTTGATTGTGGATGACTCCAGGACGTCTTCACTATTTTTAGGGCACCTTTTCTAGCCCTTTCCCCATGCAGGATGAGCAAATTGGATCCTGAAGAAGGCTGCTCAGTCATGAAGAAAGCTGCCGAAATGCTCTCCTGTTCCTAATCCAAGAGCAAGACAATTGAATCAAACTCCACCGCCTATGTCTGAAGCTAGTGATTTCCAGATCCTTTGGTCCTGTCTCTGTCACCTCTTAGCAATCGCTCTAGGGCTTGTCTGTGGGGTGGGGTTTGGTTTCCTTGTGGTAGATTCCTGGTGCGGGACATCTTTAACGTGGATATGCCGTTGCACATCAGCAAACGCACGGTCCTTGACACTGAATAGATCCAATTCCAATGGCGTGGAAATCTCTACGACCGGGGATCTCCCTACTGCTGCAACCTTCACCTGCCACCGCAGCCTTTGATACAGTACGAGTATCTTCCACCTGATCCACCGTTGAGGACGTGGATTGTACTTTTCTGGTTTCTCCCCTCTGACCTTAGCAGCAGGGTGAATCTGCAAGGTAATTAAGACTCCCGATGGCATTGCTCTCGGGATCAATGGAATGTTCAAGCCTCTCCACCACAACAAGATGGCAATCCAAGGAAAGGATTAATATGTGGTCCCAATACCGATAGAAAATACTAGGCAATCTCAGCAGGTCTGGCAGCATCTGTGGAGAGAGAGAAGGGAGCTAAAGTTTAGCATCTGAATGACTCTTTTTCAAAATTATCCAGACTCGAAACGTTAGCTCCCTTTTCTCTCCACAGATGCTGCCAGACCTGCTGAGATTGTCCAGTATTTTCTGTTTTTGTTTCAGATTCCTGCATCCACAGTAATTTGCTTTTATGTCACAATACCTGGGGAACTCCACTACAAACCTTTCTCCAGCTGGGAAAAAAAATCCATTGCTCTTGGCTTCCTATTATTCAGCCAATTATGTGTCCACATTGCTACTGTCTCTTTTATTCCATGAGCTAGAACTTTCTCGAGTCTGTTGTGTGGCACTGTATTAAATGATTTTTGAAAAGTCCAAGTACACCACATCAACATTACCCTCATTGACCCTTTCTGTTACCTCCTCAAAAATATCCCAAGTTAAGTTAACCACAATTTCCCCCGTAGATATTCACACTGGCATTTCCTAATCAAACCATATTTCTCCATGTGACTACTAATTCTATCCTGAATAACTGTTTCTAGAAGCTTACCCACTACTGATGTAAAACTGACTGACCTGTAATTGCTGGGATTATGCATACAACCGTACTTGAACAAAGGTGGAATGTTTACAATTCTCCAGTCCTCGGGCACCTCCTCTGAACCTAGGGAAGACTGAAAGATTATGGCCAGCGCCTCTGCAATTTCCACTCTCACTTGTTTCAATATCCGCCGGTCAGGGTGCCTTGTCAACTTTCAGTATAGACATTCTGTTCAACACTTTCCTTATCAATTTTGAACTCTTCTAGCGACGGGGTTTCCCCCTCCATCGCCATGTCCTTTACCTTAGTATAGACTGATGTATTGATTTAATATCTCAGCTGTGCTCCATGTGTAAATTCTCTTTGAGGTCCTTAATCCTCCTCTTGGGGAGCTCTGGATTTGTTTGCACTGCATTCCCTTCTGAGCGAATGTCTCTTGACTGTGCATGAACTATTTCTTTATTGAAGGTAGTCCATTGTTCAGCTAGTTTTTCCTGTCAACCTTTTGTTCCAGTCTAACCAGCCCAGCTCCGTTCTTGCCCCATTGAAGTCGGCTTTCTCCCAGTTAATTATTCCTAGTCTGGATTGCCTATTGCCCTTTTCTATCATCATTCTTACCATATGATACAATGATCACTGTCTCCTAATGTTCCCCCATTGACACTTTATCTAATTGTCCCACCTCATTTCCAAGAACCAGGCCCAACAATGTATCCTTTCTTTTTTGACAGGGTAGATGCTTCTGGAGAAAAACTTTCTGAACACAATCTCAGAATTTTGCCCCTCTCCGCCCTTTGCTCTACCACTGTCCCAGTCTACATTTGGGAAATTAAAGCCCCCCATTATAACTACTCTATAGTTTGCATCATTCTGTAATTACTTGAAGATTTGTTCTTCTCCATCCTTCTCACTAATTGGTTAATTTTGTTTCCTAGCTGTAGCCAAATTGATTCTGTCCTTGAACCCACAGGGACATTCTCTTCCTCCAGCACTGCAATGCTCTCCTTAACCAATATCACCACCCCTTTTCCTTTCCTACCTTTTCTGAACCAAAAATATTTAACACTCAGTCCTTTCCTTCCTTGAACCAGCTTTCTGTTATCTCCACAACATCATGTTTCCCCATTGCAGTCTGAACCTGTAAATCCCCAATCTTATTTGCTGAAAGAAATTAAACAAATCAAATACCGGTAAGTGAACACCAAACTTGTAGCTACATATCTCAGATTTACTTATTACTTTGCCCAGGAATTCGCTTGCAAGATACATCAATCTTCAAGTTATTTATTTTTGGAGGGCCCACCTAAACGAATACCACAGTCCTCCAGAGAATTGTCAGCTCTAACTATTCTCAAAGGCAAAACCTTCATTTACCATCACTTGAGTGTAGTCACCTCAGTCCCGTATTGTGGTTACTTTTCCAATACTTTTAAGCTCATCTGCTGGTCGCACTCTTTGGCACGACACTCTGAGGACCACTGTAGATGTCTCCACTAGTTTTTCTAGGCAATTTTGCAACTTCACAAAAATCAAACAAAGATTAAGACTCACCTGTATTTCATAGGGTTAATGATGAAGTTAGATTTTTCCCCGAATGATTACTGTGCAGGCCTAGCTAACTCATTTACTTCAGCTATCTTGGTGAACTGCAAATCCCATGAGTCAAGCTGCAATGAAAAACTTCCAGCAAACACCCAAATAAATTGAAGCCAGAAGACCTCCCAAAGCTCCACCCATTCCATGATGATGTATCATGTTCTGTGCTGTCCTCAAGCCAACCCTTAGATGAATGATCCATCATTTCTAATTTATTTTGCAACCTTTCAGGATTTACTGAATGCTTTAAAACAAATTTAGTCCTAAATCAAAGCATTTTTCTGGACTGTCATTACTGCAAGAATTGCAGACATCATATCTCAAGCTTCCCAGCTAAGTCAGCACACGTGTTTTATGATTTTGTGTTTCAAGCTGTTAACTTTTTAAATTAACATGGCCCCAATCTTTTTAACTGTAAAAAAAAATTGCAAAGCTGCTTTAACTGCATTTATCCAATTTTCTACAGTTAAACTCTTAATTCCTAAAACTTAATTATATACAAAAACACAAGAGTCATGAACTAGATCGTCACTACAAAATGATTGCTGTTTGGTGCTTGAGGTGTGATAGACATAGGCTGTTGGAATTGACAGAGTCATGATAGATTAAATGCAACGCCAATGTGAGATGCATTTTGGTAGAAAAGCCACCAAAGTTTGTACACAAACACCTTTAAGTCAAGTGGTACAATTTTAAAAGTACCAAGATCTGGAGGTGTTTGTGTACAAACTTTGGTGGCAGGGCTGTTTATAAAGCAGTTAATAAATTTATATGGAATTGTGAACTTGATAAATAAAGGTATACAGTACAAAAGCCAGAAAGTTGTGCAAAACAAATCCCGAGCTAAACTCCCAACTGAAGCATCCATAGAATCCCTACATTGCAGAAGGGAGCCATTCAGCCCATCAAGTTTGCACCAACCCTCAAAAGAGCACCCTAACTCAGCCCACTCCCCCACCCCTATCGCTGTAACCTGACCTAAATTGCACATCTTGGGAGGTAACCGGAGCACCCGGATGAACCCACGCAAACACCAGGAGAACGTGCAAACTCCAGGCAGTCACCCAAATTGAATAACACTAGGGTGCCTGGTGTTGTGAAGCAGCAGTGCTAACCACTGTACCTTCCAATTCTGGGCACTACACTTTAGAAAGGACATGAAAGTTTTGGGGAGGGCACAGAAGAGATTTACTAAAATAGTAAATTGAATTATCATAGAGTTTACAGTGCAGAAGGAGGCCATTCGGCCCATCGAGTCTGCACCGGCTCTTGGAAAGAGCTCCCTACCCAAGGTCAACACCTCCACCCCATCCCCATAACCCAGTAACCCGACCCAACACTAAGGGTAATTTTGGACACTAAGGGCAATTTATCATGGCCAATCCACCTAACATGCACATCTTTGGACTGGGAGGAAACCGGAGCACCCGGAGGAAACCCACGCACACACGGGGAGGATGTGCAGACTCCGCACAGACAGTGACCCAAGCCGGAATCGAACCTGGGACCCTGGAGCTGTGAAGCAATTGTGCTATCCGCAATGCTACCGTGCTGCCCCTAAGACTAGACTAGAGAGGCTGGCATTGTACTCCTTGGAGCAGAAAAGGCTGAGAGGAGATGTGACAAAGAGTTGTTTAAAATCATGTAGGGCTTTGCTGGAGTAAATAAAGAGAACCTGTTCACACTGGATGAAGCGTCGATAATCAACAGCACAGATTTTGGTGATTGCCTAAAAAAAGAGGAGGCAGGAGGAAATTCCTTTTAATTCAATGGGTGGTTAGGATTTAAGTGCACTGCTTGATGGGATGATTGAATCAGAGATAACTGTCAAAACGTAACTGGGAAAGTACTTGGAAGCAAATTAATTGCGGTTATGTAAGTAGTGGGGTTAACTGGACAGTTCTTTGAAAGAGCAAACACAGACATGATGAACTGAATGGCCTCCTTGTGTGCTGTACTGTTCTAGGAGCATCTAACGTAGCAATCCGTGACAGGTTTCGTGTTTCTATCATTGGTTCGCGAATGGGGATCAAGATGCAATTTGTTCAATTATCCACATTTTAGTAACAGTGCTTCCCTTTAAATCTTGTTTTCTTGAAGTCGTGCATCTTCATTTTCTACATATAGACCTTTATTCCTCTTGAAGTTACATAGTTTTTTGTATAGCCCCTGTAACTCACTTGGCTGTGCCTCACTTTTTAGATGAACATGTTTGAGACAGTGCGTGAGCCTTTCACATCTGTCTTATGTCCTTTTAGGTAGCATGTGAAATGGGGTCAGGCTGCAGGTGGACGTGCAGCAGCAATCTGCTCAACTTGTCTACACGTGGCAAGGTAGCAGGAGTGTTACTCTGCTGGAACTGACACAGAAAAACAATCACTTTTAAGAACTAGATAGAGTATCCTTTGATTCTACCAACAGCATTGGAAGTAGGATGAATCTCCTTATTTTTGTGCAATGTTTTACATAAAAAAAACTTATTTTTCCTCTCCAGCTAACACCCCTTCTACTGAAGGCACTGACTCATGCTGGGGGACAGTTCAACAGGTACTGGCCACCAACCGATACCTCGCTCAAGTTGCCATTCTTCATGTGTGAACCTAGAGAGTGGGTTTGGCAAGCAGTTCGACAGTAGGGGGCATCACAGCTGAGCCCGATCCTATCCACGCATGCACTTTACAGCAGGGGAAATACTGATCAGGACCTGGATCCCTGGCTGATTTTACTCTCCCTTAGCCTATGGGTGCTGAGGGCCTCTCCTGCACCCTGGCGGAGATCAGCTAATTCAGCACAGACTGGGAAAGCACCTGGGACATTCTGGTAGGTATAGCTCAGTCGAACTCTGCCTTAACCAACTGAGCTATTGGGGAGATGAACAATGCGCTATTTTGTTTATATAAAATTTGTTGCAGTTCATCTCATTATCAAGGATGTTATTGTAAGGAAATTCTTTTGAATGTGAATCTCTTGATTTCCCATACCTGCATAGCTCTTTTGTTTTCCTTAAATGCTCCTTTATACCTGTCAGCTCAATACATCTGAATCCCCAAAATGTTGGCATTTTCATTGCTGGTTTTGTACATCCTTGGTTTGCATTGTAAACCTGTATATTGGACAAGTTTTGCAATGTCCTCTATCAGTATAGTATACAATTGTTGCTCCAGGGATTTAATAGTCTACTTAAATCACTCGAATGACAGTGTTCTATGTGTTATTGGAACTGAATTAAATTACACTCTTGTGGTTTGCTCCCCGGTTTCATCAGTTGCTTTCACATCTCTAATTTACTCTGCGAGATTTTGACAGCTCCAATAACTTGCTTTTTATTTCATTTTGTTATTTTAGGGTGAATTGATAAAAATAACTTTTTTTAAAAAAGGCTGCAAGAGGTGGGCAGCTGTTCTATGCAAATATTAGATTTTTAATCTACTTTTAAATGAAGATTAATGTCCCTTTAACTGCATCTTCACTGGAGACATGTCTTTTATTTTTCTGCTCAGTTATAGTGGAACCACCTCCCCCTCTCAGCTGTTGCCACTGCTTCATTTCTGGGCCTGACCTCTCCCAGATCTGGACGCCCAAACATGTCTTGGACTGCTTCGAGCCACATATCTATGAGCACTTTTCTGCCCCAGCTCATTTTGCCTGCAGTGCTCTCAGTACCCATCCCCCTACATGCTCTCTGCCCTCTTTCTCTCCCGATACACTTAATTTTCCAACTTCCCTGCGCCAGCCTGGCCCATTCTTCCATTCTGAGTTTCATGGTCCATTGGCACTATCATTGTAAAACAGCATAGTCTCTAACTGAGCAAAACCACAGGGAATTGTATGTCTGGGTGTGTCATGCCATCTATCATGCTTTCGATGTATGCCCATCCTGCACCTGATTAAGTAAAAATGAATTCATAAAATAATTCGAAGCGGAACAGGCCGCAAAACACCAAGGAGGTACAACCAAGATTAATCATTCAGAAAGGAACTGCTAATGAAGAAGATGCTTAGGAAGTGCTTGAAATCTTTAAAATGTTTTTCCCTGAAGGCCTGCACCTCTTTCAGACACGTGGGAGTTCTTCATGCCTGTCTTTGGGCCAGGTGTGAGACATCTTGAATGCAGAGTTACAACCAGGTAGTATACTGTAAAACCTGGATGAACCAGTGCTGCAACTTAGGTCTGCAACTTTCAGAATTCAGCAGAAGCCTGCCTTACATTTGGATCTGAGCGCAACCTGATTTTAGAGTTGGTATGGGTGCATGGATTTTATCTTTGATGATCTATAACGAGACTGGCCTTTCTCTGATAATGCTGGACTTGTTCATAAGTTTCACTGCTCTGCAGGTCTGGCATGACTATTCAGATGATCTGGTTCCAAAAACAAGAGAAACTATACATCTTGACCAGGATGTAAGGAAAACATGGGAATTACCATGTACAAGTCCTTTGTAGTTTTAAGCAGAGTGTACACTGTAACATTGCATTTAATTTGTTACAAACACAAAACAATATTTTTAAGAAACGGACAAATACTTAATACAGGCTACTGCTGCTGAAGCTGATTAGAATTTTACAATTTACAAACTTCCCTGAGAAAACATGTGACCTGAACTGATGATTGAAGTTGAAAAAAAATCAATTTGGCAAATACATTGTATATTAAATGGCATAACACTTGTGTCCTTTCTAAAACAGTTTAAAATCCAACTTCTGTGAGCAATTGAATGTGCGTTTGTGAGCATAAGGTATGTTGTAGAGACTTGAGCCTGCCATTCTCACTGTTGGTCTGGGGATTAGCTCGACTCCTCACCTTTGTATTCCGAATGCCTCCGCTCACCACAAGTGCTGGACCTTGCTGTTCTTGGTTGCCAAATAACACCAGCCATATCCACACTATTCCTGCTTCAATTCAGCCCTTGTGTCTTGCTGCTGCTCCTAATGTACCAAACTGCTGTGCTCCCCTGCATGTGCATCGTCCCCGCCCAACTGCTCCACGTCCCAGGATAATGATGAGCAACTCCCGCGAAATCTACTGGTTTAATACATAACAAAACATAACACATTGTGCTGGACTGGTCTGAACAAAATTCAAAGTGATGTCTGTTTGTTGTGAGATTTGATTGAAAAATTGTGCAACTCAAACACCAGAACGCATATAGTTCTTCCTGCTTACATTTCCAATTTTAAGATGGGATGTAAATATTCTACTTCAAGCTAGTGACTGAGATTTTGTTTGTCTGACCTTGTTAGCACTGAGAACATGCTCCAGTGTTGGTCAGTAATGTTTCTTCTACAATGAAAAGGCAAGTTACCAGATGTATCAAATTGCTACCATGTGGTGCTTTACTAAATGCTGATTACAGTTGTTCAGTAAAATAACTCAACTTTGTTTTTGAGTCGACCCAATAAAATTGTTCTGGTTGCAATAGGCATAAATACCACTTTACGTGGGTAAAGGCAGCCTGTGGTTGGAGCAAAATAACTTATAGTTACCATCTAACTAAAAAAACAATTGGTGCAGCAATAATAACTAATGAGCAGGTCATTACAAAACCTTTGTCTCTGCCCTTGCCCTTGGTAATTATATCAAAGGATAGCAAATATGCACAGTACGTATGCTGTAGATCCTCAGTCAGGTACCTGTAACTGGAATCCACATCATCATTGTCTGACATTTGTACTGCTATTACTAGCTAAATACGTTGTGAAAACCGTTCTGGAAAATTAAATCTGAAGCTAACATTTACAGTATCCTGTCACTAATGAGTATAACATTTATTTTGTTTAAATTGACAAATGTCAATTTGATGCATCTTCAGTTGAAGACAAACATGTTTAAGATCTTCTCCATTTTGCGTAATACTGTGCCTCATTAATTCTTCAGTTTTGCAGTGTTGTGTAGTCTTGCTATGCGTCACTGTTTCTTTTTAATGCAGTATCAATGCTATTAGTGTTTTGGCCCATAGGATGTCACATCCCGATGTGAGCATTGCCAAGTCTTAGATTTTTCGGCACCTTGTCTACTCTTCAGCCTTCAGTTTGAATCAAGTCCAAATTCATGAATTGCACTTCAGTTCAAATGTAAGTAATATACTCCCCCCCCCCCCCCCCTACATGCACCAATTTAAATATATTTTAACAAAAGCTTGCAACTAAGCTTGTGTAAACTCCACACTTTCTGCCTAACATGTCAGGTACTTCGGAAGATGGTGTAACTGTTACATTTTTTTCACTGCAGATTATTTTCCTGCAGTAACAATGATATTTTCTTTTGCTCATTTAGGAATTAAAAGACTTGCAACGAGACCCACCAGCTCAATGTTCAGCGGGTCCAGCAGGAGATGATAGTAAGGGTGTTTTTTTTTTTTTTTTCAAGGTTTACATTTTCAAAATTTGATTTGAAGGAGACTTTGTTCTAACTATTGCTTAATATCTCTTGCCTTCAACATTTAGTGTTCGTTTGGCAAGCCACTATAATGGGACCTGTGAGTAGCTCATAAATTTTTATTTTACATTTTATTCACGTTTTATAGATGAAATCCTGTTTGCGTTTAACATATGGGATTTTCTGTTCCCCCAGTATGACAGTCCGTATCAGGGAGGAGTTTTCTTTCTTGCAATTCAATTCCCTACAGATTACCCTTTTAAACCACCAAAGGTAACTTTCATTTTACAACATTCATGCACTTGGGAAAGGAGAAAGGAATCTTTTCTCTGCAAATAATGGTAACTTTTTATACTTTAAAGGTTGCATTTACAACAAGAATATATCATCCAAACATAAACAGCAATGGCAGCATATGTCTTGATATTCTGCGGTCACAGTGGTCACCGGCATTAACAATATCAAAAGGTATGGCCGACGTTCTTAGTAATGTAAGAATACTGTTTCACTAAATCCTATTCATGCTTATAAATTGCCTTGCCTTTTTTTTGTTCAACAAAAGTAAACATTTTTTAAAAACTGGAGGGGATCATTTGGAATGTTAAGGCCTAGTTTCTAAGTTCAGACTGATTAGAAGTGTCCTGATCTTCCAACCGCCATTCATCTCCCATAAAACAATTGGTTTAAGGTTAGGGAACTGGGATTGCAGTAGTTCGAGACCAGGTACCATGGTAAATCTGATTTTTTTTGTGTGTGTGTATTCACTGTAATATCCCGTCTTTCAGATGAGATTTTCCAATGAGGCCCTGACTGCCTTTATGAGTTGAATGTTAAAGATCCTAAAGCACTATTGGAAGAAAAGCTGGGAGAACTCTCCTGGTATCCTGGCCATTATTCATCCCTCAAACTAAATCACTAAAACAGCATACCTGGTCACTAATCTCATTGCTATTTGTTTTTTTTTGTCTTAATTTAGAGTACCTAATTCTTTTTATTCCAATTCAGGAGCAATTTAGCATGGCCAATCCACCTAGCCTGCACATCTTTGGGTTGTGGGGGTGAGATCCACACAAACTCGGGGAGAATATGCAAACTCCACACGGACAGCTCATTGCTATTTGTGAGACGGCATAAACTGGCTACTGTGTTTGCCCACGTAACAACAGTGACTACACTTAAAAAGATTTAAGTGGTTGAGCTGTAGAATGTCCTGAAATATATTACATAAATGCAAGCTCTTTGCTTTCTTCTACGCATACAATTTTAGTCTGATACAGTATCTTAATTATACTAAATGTGTGCGGCTTGCTTTTCAATAATTCAGATGGTTTGGAAAGTAATGGACATTGTTCTTCTTTCCTGACAGTTTTATTGTCTATTTGTTCACTCCTGTGCGATCCTAATCCTGATGATCCACTGGTTCCAGAAATTGCACACATGTATAAAACAGATAAGGAAAAGTAAGTAGCATATAGACCCTTGACCAGCACCCAAGAATACGGTTTAATCTACTAGAAAGAGTAGTTTCTGACAAATGTATAGTTTTACCAAAATGCATGAAAGCACTTCAACTGCCTTTTGCTTCTATAAATACCCTGGGTTAATTAGTTTGTATGAAAGGTACAGAGCTAATTGGAGTAGTGCCTTTAATAAACTGGGGGAATTTCCAGACATACTTGATACACCTTTCATTTGTTAACTCCTGTGTTCTTGAAAACAGGCATTTCAAAATCTGATTAGATGCACATAAGCGGCAGTTTCTAATTTTCACTGAATTGCTTGAGAGGGAAAGGTTACTTGAAGACCAGCTAAGATTCATTCCTCTCCGAAGTCTTCGACCTATCGTGGCAATCCTCCAATACCTCTCTCTAGGGCTCATTCTTTGAGTGGGCCAGCATCCCAATTATCCACTGCAGACAATGGAAGCTGTATGGAGACTCTTGTGCCATTAGCTATATTTCTGTTTCCGAACATAGCTATTCTGTGTAGACAATCAGCTCCTTTGAAGGCTCACAGCATTTTGTGTACCTACCCGTGACATAAACAAGGGCCCAAGAGAGAAGACCTAAAAAGTTCCAGAGCCATAGGCTCCCTCACTCCAGGTTTGAGCACTGAAATGTAGCGAGGATTAATTCCCGACAAACCTATTGGGAGGCCTCCACAACACGAAGCTGCCAACCTTGAAATCAAAATAGAGCCCACCTGTTTAATTGGGCTCCCAAGTGCTCTGATTTAGGCAGCAGAACCAATGAAGAACTGCTGGAGAGGACTGACGTAGACAAATTGGTAATTCAGAACAATCAGTATTGCAGACATTTGGCATTCTTTTGTCTGTTTATCTGCCAGAGTTTTTCCTGTCAATCTAAATGCTCCTGTTAAATTTGGGTTTGGTGAAACATCAGTTTAGGTGCAGTATTAAATTTAAGTATAAAATATTTTATTAATTTGCCAGCTGCCTTTGTTAAAGTTGGTCTGTTTCAAATCTCTTCAGGTAGAGCTATTAAAACCCGTGGACTTCATCTAAATCCCTTGTATATTGTTTCCATCGGTGTGTTTTGTGCTAATTTCATATTGCCTGTTTTATTTTTGGTAGGTACAACAAGCAAGCAAGAGATTGGACTCAGAAGTATGCAATGTAGAACTGATGTTGGCTATACTACAACTATCACAAGTGAAGAAAAAGTGGCAACATTTCTTTTTCCAATTGGAACCCAGCCCGTTCACAATAAATATCATTGTGAGTGATGAGTATTGTAAATTTGCTTCAATTGAAACAGTGCTCCTGTTCATTGTGTCTATACTCAAAGCTGCAAACTGTTTTTGCAGAAATTGCCAAATGAGCAATGAAGCAAGTAGTTTACTAATAAAATTCCACATTGTGATGTTTTCCCTCTTCTGATGAGCATTCCAGTGCTAATTCTGAAAATGGTTCTCCAGTCGGACTGCTTTGCAATTCTATGCATTACATTTTGGACTAGTATTAACAAACATCTGGTTTTCTGTGCCGATTTTCTTTTCACTTTGCTGCACTTGTTCCGAAATATTGGTGTAAAACGTGGGAATAAGCTGGTTGCCAACAGTGATTGCTGTTGCCAAATACCACCAAGTGCAAATGCTAGCCCGCCCATTGTAAATGCATTCCATTCATTTAGTGGAAGTGAAGGAGATGCATCATTCTGATGTTCGTACTTGGAGTCAGCTGATCGGATCACTTAACAGGCCTGCTACATTGGTGCATCAACTATATCATAACAGATACTTTACCCCCCCCCTTGTTACCCTGTCAATTTTAATAATTTTCATCTAGTTTCAAATTTAATAATTTTCATCTAGTTTCAAATGTCTTTTCTCAAGGATATAATTGTAAGTGTATATGGTGCTAGCTTTTTATATTTGACATATGTACACCGTGTTACCTACCTCGAGTAAAATGTACCCTTGCTTGCCTATTATCCATTTCACTCATTACAAGATTGATGTGCACCCTCCCCTAATCAGTTTGCCACAGTTGCCTATTACTAATTAAGTAAATTTGCTGTTGTGAATGGTCTCAACATTAAATGGTAAATGAGATCACAGCCAATTTTCCAATTATGTGAATTCCTTGAACCACTGTAGCAGCGACAATTTCGGGGCGTTTTATCTAATTTTTATGAATTATTTAAAATATAGGTAAAATCATGTAAAACAAATATTTCACAGCCAAATTGTATGATGTTTACCAGGAATCTTGAATTCACAACTACTAAACTGTTATCGTCATACCATTATATATTAAATATTACTGCAAAATGCACCTTTCTCTAAACAGTGAAGAATTGAACTGTTGCACTTGTAATTAAAACAGTTGGACTGTTTTGCTAGTGCTTTGTTCTTTTTTTTTTAAAAAGCTTCATTAATTTTTTTGCTTCAATGTTTGAGTTCAGAATTTATCCTTGCTGAAACTTGCAGAAGTCTATTTTATGTCGCTTTCAGAAGTGCTCAACTTTTTGTGATCTGGCCTGTACCCTTATCAAAAGCTTGTTTTTTGCTCATTTTGTTCAGGAGATGGGATTAACGGCCCATAACTTCCTGGTCCCAGTGTTCAATTTAGGGGGGACCCCTGTGATGCACCGGGAAATCCTTCTAAGAAGTTCCCAGCCCAACGCAATTGTCCAGGAGTGCTAACTTCCTCTGGACAATTGCGTTAAGCTGGGAACCATCTGACACAAGTGATTTTAAGTCTCTTACTTTGATTGGTTCTGCCAGTTTTACTGTGATACTTACTCTGAAAGAGTTGGAGGGGGAAAAAATCATGTCTAACTCCAGAGTAACTATTTAAGCACACAGACTCAGCCTTGCAAGGGGCACCCCAGGCCCGACCCGATCCCCACCATCCGGGTGTGATCGGGTCCAATCCTCCCCCCTGTTGGCTGAACCACTTTTAACTTTTAATTGTCTCTTTAAACGCCATCTTTACAGCAGCTGGGCTGTAAAAAAAAAAAAAGGGCTGTTTCTTACCTTATTGCACCCCAGATACTCCACACCGATGGGGGCACCTTGCTGCTTCTGTCTCACCCAACCTAAGTGAGGAAGGGGCTTTAGAACCCCAGTGTGGGTAAATCATTCGAGTGTGGCAATCCGCCAGAGATTGCCGCTCTGAGGAGGTTATGGAAAATGTTTCAGGTCTTAATCCTTTGTCAGAACCCTTGAAATGTAAATCTTGCCTTCCTCTCTCCACAGATGCTACCTGGCCTGAGTGTTTCCAGAATATTCCGTTTTTATTTTGTTTCCAGCATCTGCAGTATTTTGCTTTGTTCAGACTGTTTTCCACAATGGCTAGCCCATGATGTACAGCGGCTAGTAGTCGCATTAAGGGAGTTTGGCTTTTCATAGTGATCACTGGCTCAAAAATGCAAAGCAATGAGTCAATGGAATTCCTTGTAAAAGCAACATGTGAAGGAGGCTTTGCTCCACTTCTGCTAACTTATGGATGTTAATTGTGGATTTCTGTTTTTGTCTTTTAAAAAAATAAGTAGTTAAAACCTATATTTTTAAAAAAAATCACACTACTTGTGCATCTTTCACTTTTTTTGTCCAAATAAAAACGTTCACAAAATTAATCAGCATTGGCAACTGTTATTTGTGAACCACTTTAAAATTTGTCTTCTATATATTTTGACTAGATTTGTTAAGTAGCAGATGGTCACCTCGAGCAAAATATTCATTAACGAATTGCAATAGGTTTAAACATCGCAAAATCACAAGTTTCCCAAGTTCTATTTTATATTTTTCCATTGGAAAGAACATGCATGTTAATATTGGTATTTAACCCTAGTTTCTGATGTCATGGTAATAGCTGATTCCTTTTGAATTTCAAATTGTATTTCATACATACTGAGGTATCTGCACCGAAAAGTTCTTCCCAATGGAAAAATATAAAATGGAACTTGGGAAACTTGTGATTTTGCGATGTTTAAACCTATTGCAATTCGCAAATAAATATTTTGCTTGAGGTGACCATCTGCTACTTACCTTGACAAGGTCACATCTAGCAACTAGTTGAAGTTTGAGGAGGTAACTAATGGAATGTTGTAAAACCTCCAGAAGTTTCTGTATAAAAGATTAAAGAAAATGAGTATGTGGAATTGGAGGCAACCTGTTGGAATTGATGAGGGGAGCCAAAGATTAGTGATTAATAGCCACATGCTTGAATTAGTAGAATGTGACTAGGGTTGGCCACAAACATCTCCATTAAGCCTGTATGTGATCTAAATGAAGTGGGTAGCACAGTGGTTAGCACTGTTGCTACGCAGCGCCAGCATCCCAGTTTCGGCTCCTGGCTTGGGTTACTGACGGTGCGGAATCTGCACGTTCTACCCGTGTCTGCGTGGGTTTCCTCCGGGTGCTCCAGTTTCCTCCCACAAGTTCCGAAAGACGTGCTGTTAGGTAATTTGGACATTCTGAATTCTCCCTTAGTGTACCCAAACAGGTGCTGGAATGTGGCGACTAGGGGCTATTCACAGTAACTTCATTGCAGTATTAATGTCAGTTTACTTGAGACAATAGAGATTATTATGTATAATGCCTATCGCAAAATGCAGGCCATTCAACCCAGATGGTATATGCTTGTGTTTATAAAGAGTCTGTGTCTAATATTGCTGGTGATACTAACTTAAGTCACTTATTTTAGATGAGAGCATTAATTGCAACTTACCATAGTTCCTAGTCAGTCTCTGTTCCTGCTTTTATTGATGTGGCAGCCAAAAGCAGGAACAAACACTCGGCTTGGAAACAAACAGCAGCACATCATCTGCTTAAAAGTGAAATTCTATGCTGCCTACCTCCACTAGCCACCACAAATCTTCCAACCGTTCAATAGCTAGAGCAAGCGAAAGGGGAGACAAGGGACATACCTGCCTAGTCCCTCTTTTAAGACCAAAATTCTTAGATCTATAACCATGCGTAAGGACTTCTGCCACTGGGTTTCTGTTGAGTACTTGAATCTACTTCACAAAGTCCCCACCCAATCCATACAGAAGAAATAATTATATTCCATGGCTTTTCAGCATCCAGGGAAATCAGTCATCCAAAGCGCACTTTTGGCAGACTTGGATAATATTCAACAGTATCCTAACGTTGCATGAATTCCGACCTTTAATAAATCCAGTTTGATCACCCTAGATAATCACAGGAAGGATTTTCTCCAAGTGCATCGCAAGAACCTTCGACAACACTTTCAATTCCAACATTCAACAAAGAAATAGGTATGTAAGAAATACACTGTTTGAGATTCTTGCCCAGTTTCAGAATTAAGGAAATATTCACCTCCTAAAGTTACTGCGATAGCAGACTGATAACAAAGGAATATAATGGGCCTAACAATAAATCTTCGAATTCCTTGTAAAATTCACACACACAGCCGTCAGATCCTGGAGCCTTACCAGGCTGAAGCTCCTTTATGGCAGAGACTTCCTCCACCCCAGAAATTGGAGGATTTAAAGCTTTTTCTCCAACTCTTGAGACTGAAGAAAAAGTTTCATAAGTACTGGGGTGTCCTCAGCTTGATCTAATTTATACAAAATGGCATATAAGCTCATAAAAGCCTTGTTGATAACTTCTGCCTTGTTTTCATTACAGTCTGATTTCCTTCCTCATAAGAAATACTAAATACCTACTCGGTTTGTTCCCCAATTCATACAACTTCTACTTGGCAAACCTCAAACTCCTCTCTGAATGCTGGGTCAGAACGTATCCAGTTGTACTGAACTACACTAATTTCCTTCAGTTGCATAACAAGAATTTTACCATACACCCTCTCCAGTTAGCTGGCCAGACCCCTCTCTGACGTTGCTGCTCCATCAATCTATGCCTCTTTCTGGTTGAGAACAAGATGATCAAACCTCTAACATAGGCCATGCAGGTCTCACACAGAATAGAGGAGCTCACATCAGAAAGGGAGTTAACTGATTTAAAAAAAAAAAAAACCACATCAAATTCAGTATTGAAGTATGAGATAGAATTTTTTGGTCTTTAAGTAAAGATGCATCAAATCCCCTGGACATGGGCCATGGGTGGGCCCACTGAGAAGAAATTCTAAAAAGACTGCAGCATGGTCAGAGATCACAATATTACCTATGGTACCAGAGCCAACCAACAGTAGGGTCACTTTTGGTACAACAAAATAGTCAATCTTGGTGTGACAACAACGAGGGGCTGAAAAAAATAACTTTTTATCTTTGGAATGCAAAGTTCTCCACACATCTACCTCTTCACAAGCCAAAGCCAATGCCCTAGCTTGCAGTGTAGGAGAATTCCTTGTGACAGGGAGTTTGTCAATTAGCAGGTTAAGATGGCAATTGAAATCACCACCAATAAATGAATAATCAGAGGCCAATTCAGCAAAGTTCATAAAAAACTTAGTGACAGTTTGAGAAGTTATTAGGGGGACCATTGTAGCCATCTGGGATGGCCACTTCCAGAATACAAAATGGACATTTGCAAAGATTGCAGGGAAAAATGGACAATGTTAAGAAAGCAAGCAGGCACAGAGTCTGCATATTGGAGCCGCAGCTCCCAGACAAGACTAAAACTAGGCCCATTAGCTTATGGATGGCCCATTTACGTGAACAAAGGAAGATACTTAAGTAACCGATCTGGCCACAAACCTCACGGCGCCAGTTCCCCAAACCAAAAGCAGAAAACAAAACAGGCCAACGGCCACCTAGGACAAGCCCAGCCATCAGCGCACCCACCTCTTTAGTGGGCAAGATCAATACGAGTGATCAAGATACGGTCCAATTAATTGGGGCCAAGTTCAAGGCCCGCCCAAAAGCGCACTAAGCCCCTTCGGGTATAAGAAGAAGGCCCCAAAGAGAATTGCTCTCTTGGACTCGGCTCTCACAGCGGAGAGACCCGTGCACCAGCTGCACCAGAAGCAAGTAAGTCCAAGGTCAACGCTCGCTACCAGATAGACGACCTTAGCTGTTTCCCCTTCACCACTTTGACCTCCGAACCGAACAAGGGCCATTGTTCCTCTGACTAAGTGGGTGCCCAAAGCTAAGTATAGGCTTTAGCAGTAGTGATAGTTTAGTCTAGTATTTCGTGCATGAGTAGATATTACTGTGTGTGTAAATAAATAGTATTGACTTTGAACTAACTAACTGGTGTATTGGCTCTTTTGATCAGTATTCGGGTTTGAACTTTGTGGCGGTATCGAAAGATACCTGTCGGGACTTCTGATTGCGGCTATGCAGAGCTAAGTTGCACGTTCGGCAGCTCCCGCTAAAAACGGACTTTTGGGCTCTTTTTAGGGCGTGTAACGACGCTTGTTCGACGTTTCCCGGTGTAGGAAGGGGACAGCGACATTCCCCCGATAGTGTATGGATTGGACCAGGAGTGAGGTGATTTTTAAAAAGTGGCATTGAAGCAAAGAAAGGTGCGAGGGAGGTGGACCAAGATGGCGGTGGGCAGAGACCAGGCAGCGTGGAGGCAGTGGGTGCAAAAGCAGCAGGAGCTTCTCCAGTGCTGTTTTAAGGAACTGAAAGCAGAACTGCTGATGCCAATGAAGGCTTCAATCGATAAGCTGCTGGAGACCCAGACGGCCCAAGGGGCGGCGATCCGGGAGGTCCGGCAGAAGGTCTCGGAGAAGGAGGACGAGATCCTGGGCCTGGCGGTGAAGGTGGAGGCGCTCCACAAGAAATGACAGGCGAGGTTCGAGGAGCTGGAGAACCGGTCGAGGTGGAAAAACCTGCGGATCCTGGGTCTCCTGGAGGGATTGGACGTGGGGGCCTACGTGGTCACCATGCTGAATTCGCTGATGGGAGCAAGGACCTTTCAGGAACCCTTGGAGCTGGAGGGGGCCCACCGAGTGCTGGCGAGGAGGCCCAGGCCCAGCGAGCCGCCGCGAGCGGTGCTGATGCGGTTCCACCGGTTTGCTGATCGAGAGTGTGTTAAGGTGGGCCAAGAAGGAGCGGAGCAGCAGGTGGGAGAACGCGGAGGCCCGGATCTACCAGGATTGGAGCGCGGAGATGGCGAAGAAGAGGGCCGGTTACAACCGGGCGAAGGCAGTGCTGCACAGGAAGGGGGTGAAGTTCGGTATGCTGCAGCCGGCGCGTCTGTGGGTCACCTGTAAGGATCAACACCATTATTTTAAGTCCCCAGAGGAGGCGTGGGCCTTTGTTCAGGCCGAAAAACGACTCAGACTAAGGGTCGGGGATGAGGGGTCGCGGTGGAGGGATTGTTGGGTTGTGTTTCGAGGGGGGGTTCTTTGTTTTTTGGGGGTTGATTGGGCATTGTTTTAATTAGGCCCGCCGGGCGGGCTCGTGGGGGGGGGGGGGGTGGTAGGTAAACTGCTTGGGGGGTTGATGGTCGGTAGGGGAGATGGGGCCCCGCGGGGGGAAGGGGGGGGATCTTGGTGGGGAAGAGAGTGTCGTACGAGGCGTCGAGCATTGTGGCAGACAATGGCGGTAGGTATGTGATGGTAAGTGGCAAGCTGCAGGGGGAGCAGGTGGTGTTGGTCAAGGTATATGGCCCGAATTGGGACGATGCGGGGTTCATGCGACGTATGCTGGGCTGGATTCCGGACCTGGAGACAGGGGGCCTGATAATGGGGGGGGGATTTCAACACGTTGCTGGATCCGACATTGGATCGCTCTAGGTCAAGGACGGGTAGGAGGCCGGCAGCGGCCAAGGTGCTGAGGGGGTTCATGGACCAGATGGGAGGGGTGGATCCATGGAGGTTTGCGAGGTCGGGGGCCGGGGAATTTTCATTTTTCTCCCATGTTCACAAGGCCTACTCCCGGATTGACTTGTCATGAGCAGGGCGCTGATTCCGAGGGTGGAGGATACGGAGTACTCGGCGATAGCCATTTCTGATCATGCTCCGCACTGGGTGGACCTCGAGTTGGGGGAGGAGAGGGACCAGCGCCCGCTGTGGCACCTAGAGATGGGGTTGCTGGCGGACGAGGAGGTGAGCGGGCAGGTCCGGAAGTGTATAGAGAGGTACATGGAGGCTAATGACAATGGGGAGGTGCAAGTAGGGGGTGGTTTGGGAGGCGCTGAAGGCGGTGGTCAGAGGAGAGCTGATCTCCATTAGGGCACACAAGGAGAGGGGGGAGAAGAGGGAGAGGTGGATAGGTGGTACGCGGAGGCCTTGGAGGAGGGATTGCTTGGGGAGCAGCGCAGCCTCCAGGCTGAGTTTGATTTGTTGACCACTAGGAAGGCGAGACGTAGTGGAGGAAGGCGCAGGGGGCGGTATATGAATACGGAGAAAAGGCAAGCCGTATGCTGGCGCACCAGCTTCGGAAGCGAGAGGCAGCTAGGGAGATCGAGGGAGTTAGGGATGGAGGGGGGAACACGGTGCGAAGTGCGGTGGGGATCAATAGGGTGTTCAGGGACTTCTACGAGGAACTGTACCGGTCTGAGCCCCCACTGGAAGAGGGAGGGATGGGTCGCTTCCTGGACCGGTTAAGGTTTCCGAGGGTGGAGGAGGGGCAGGTGGCGGGGTTGGGGGCGCCGGTTGGGTTGGAGGAGTTGGTCAAAGGGATAGGGAACATGCAGGCAGGGAAGGCACCGGGGCCGGATGGGTTCCTGGTTGAACTTTACAAGTATGCGGACCTGCTGGGCCCGCTGTTGGTAAGGACCTTGTTTTTAAAATATATTTTATTCAAATTTTTCGGCCAAACAAAACAATACAAAGGTTTTCCCTCTTTACAACAATAAAACAATATAAATAACAGTGACCGTTTTACCAAGTAAATAAATAATATATAAACTAAATGGCAACTGCCATAACAAAAATAATAACTCTCCAGATAATAAAATCAAACAATCCAATATACATAACCAAGTGCGGATATCTATACAAAAACCACCCCTGAGGACCCACCCGAGCCCCCCCCCCGGGTTGCTGCTGTTACCTTCCCATTTCCATTATCGTTCTGCGAGGTAGTCAATGAACAGTTGCCACCGCCTGGTGAACCCCTGAGCCGAACCCCTTAACACAAACTTAATCCGTTCTAACTTTATGAACCCTGCCATATCGTTTATCCAGGTCTCCACCCCCGGGGGCTTAGCTTCCTTCCACATTAACAATATCCTGCGCCGGGCTACAAGGGACGCAAAGGCCAACACGTCAGCCTCTCTCGCCTCCTGCACTCCCGGCTCTTCTGCAACCCCAAATATAGCCAACCCCCAGCTTGGTTCGACCCGGACCCCCACCACCTTCGAAAGCATCTTTGCCACCCCCACCCAGAACCCCTGTAGTACCGGGCATGACCAGAACATGTGGGTGTGATTCGCTGGGCCTCTCGAGCATCTCGCACACCTATCCTCTACCCCAAAAAATGTACTAAGCCGTGCTCCAGTCATATGCGCCCTGTGTAGCACCTTAAATTGTATCAGGCTTAGCCTGGCACACGAGGACGATGAGCTTACCCTACGTAGGGCATCCGCCCACAGCCCCTCCTCAATCTCCTCCCCCAGTTCTTCTTCCCATTTCCCTTTCAGCTCATCTACCATGATCTCCCCCTCATCCCTCATCTCCCTGTATATGTCCACTACCTTACCGTCCCCCACCCATGTCTCTGAGATCACTCTATCCTGCACGTCCTGCGTCGGGAGCTGCGGGAATTCCCTCACCTGTTGCCTCACAAAAGCCCTCAATTGCATATACCGAAATGCATTTCCTTGGGGCAACCCATATTTCTCCGTTAGCGCTCCCAAACTCGCAAACGTCCCATCTACAAATAGATCTCTTAATTGTACTACCCCAGCTCTTTGCCATGCTCCAAATCCCCCATCCATTCTGCCCGGAACGAACCTATGATTGTTTCTTATCGGGGACCGCACCGAAGCTCCCGTCCCTCCCCTATGCCGTCTCCACTGCCCCCAAATTCTCAATGTAGCCACCACCACCGGGCTTGTGGTGTATTTCTTTGGTGAGAACGGCAACGGCGCCGTCACCATTGCTTGCAGGCTAGTCCCCTTGCAGGACGCCCTCTCCATTCTCTTCCACGCCGCTCCCTCCCCTTCTCCCATCCACTTAAACACCATTGAAACATTGGCGGCCCAATAGTACTCACTTAGGCTCGGTAGTGCCAGCCCCCCCCCTGTCCCTACTACGCTGCAAGAATCCCCGCCTCACTCTCGGGGTCTTCCCAGCCCACACAAAACTCATAATGCTCTTCTCAATTCTTTTGAAAAAAGCCTTCGTGATCACCACCGGGAGGCACTGGAACACAAAAAGGAATCTCGGGAGGACCACCATTTTAACCGCCTGCACCCTACCTGCCAATGACAAGGACACCATGTCCCATCTCTTGAAATCCTCCTCCATCTGTTCCACCAACCGTGTTAAATTAAGCCTATGTAATGTACCCCAATTCTTGACTATCTGGATCCCCAGGTACCGGAAGTCCCTTGTTACCTTCCTCAACGGTAAATCCTCTATCTCTCTGCTCTGCTCCCCCGGGTGCACCACAAATAACTCACTTTTCCCCATGTTCAGTTTATACCCTGAAAAATCCCCAAACTCCCCAAGTATCCGCATTATCTCTGGCATCCCCTCCGCCGGGTCCGCCACATATAGCAACAAATCGTCCGCATATAGAGATACCCGGTGTTCTTCTCCCCCCCTAAGTACTCCCCTCCACTTCCTGGAACCCCTCAGTGCCATGGCCAGGGGTTCAATCGCCAGTGCAAACAATAACGGGGACAGAGGACATCCCTGCCTCGTCCCTCTATGGAGCCGAAAATAGTCAGACCCCCGTCCATTCGTGACCACGCTCGCCATCGGGGCCCTATACAGCAACTGTACCCACCTGATATACCCGTCCCCAAAGCCAAATCTCCTCAACACCTCCCACAAATAATCCCACTCCACTCTATCAAATGCTTTCTCGGCATCCATCGCCACCACTATCTCCGCTTCCCCCTCTGGTGGGGGCATCATCATTACCCCTAGCAGCCTCCGTATATTTGTATTTAGCTGTCTCCCCTTCACAAACCCAGTTTAGTCCTCATGGACCACCCCCGGGACACAATCCTCTATCCTCATTGCCATTACCTTGGCCAGGATCTTAGCATCCACATTCAGGAGGGAAATGGGCCTGTACGACCCGCATTGCAGGGTCTTTTTCCTTCTTTAGGAGGAGCGATATCGTTGCCTCTGACATAGTCGGGGGCAGCTGCCCCCTTTCCCTCGCCTCATTAAAGGTTCTCATCAGTAGCGGGGCCAGCAAGTCCAAATATTTCTTATAGAATTCAACTGGGAATCCGTCTGGTCCCGGGGCCTTCCCCGCCTGCATGCTTCCAATCCCTTTCACTACTTCCTCCATCTCAATCTGTGCTCCCAGCCGCACTCTCTCCTGTTCCTCCACCTTAGGAAATTCCAGCTGATCCAGAAAGCACATCATTCTCTCCTTCTCGTCCAGGGGCTGCGCTTCATATAATCTTTCATAAAATGCCTTGAACACTCCATTCACTCTCTCCGCTCCCCGTTCCATCTCCCCCTCCTCATCTCTCACCCCCCCTATCTCCCTCGCTGCTCCCCTTTTCCTCAGTTGGTGGGCCAACAACCTACTCGCCTCCCCATATTCGTACTGTACACCCTGTGCCTTCCTCCATTGTGCCTCTGCCTTACCCGTAGTCAACAAGTCAAACTCTTGTAGCCTTTGCCTTTCCCTGTATAGTCCCTCCTCCGGTGCCTCCGCGTATTGTCTGTCCACCCTCAGCAGTTCTTTCAACAACCGCTCCCTTTCCCTACCCTCCTGCTTTCCTTTATGTGCCCTAATAGATATCAGCTCCCCTCTAACCACTGCCTTCAGTGCCTCCCAGACCACTCCCACCTGTACCTCCCCATTATCATTAATTTCCAAGTACCTTTCAATACACCCCCTCACCCTTAAACACACCCCCTCATCTGCCAATAATCCCATGTCCATTCTCCAGGGTGGAAGCTGTTGTTTTTCTTCCCCTATCTCCAGGTCCACCCAGTGTGGAGCATAATCCGAGATGGCTATAGCCGTGTACTCCGTCCCCGTCACCTTTGGGATCAGTGCCCTTCCCAAAACAAAAAAATCTATTCGTGAAAATACTTTATGTACATAGGAGAAAAACGAAAACTCCTTACTCCTAGGTCTACTAAATCTCCAGGGATCTACTCCAACTATCTGTACCATAAAATCCTTAAGCACCCTAGCTGCAGCCGGCCTCCTTCCGGTCCTGGACCTCGATCTGTCCAGCCCTGGGTCCAGCACCGTATTAAAGTCTCCACCCAGTACCAACTTTCCCGCCTCTAGGTCCGGGATGCGTCCTAACATACGTCTCATAAAATTGGCATCATCCCAGTTCGGGGCATACACGTTCACCAATACCACCGCCTCCCCTTGCAGTTTGCCACTCACCATCACGTATCTGCCCCCACTATCTGCCACTATAGTCTTTGCCTCAAACATTACCCGCTTCCCCACTAGTATGGCCACCCCCTTGTTTTTTGCATCCAGCCCCGAACGAAACACCTGCCCCACCCATCCTTTGCGAAGTCTAACCTGGTCTGTCAGCTTCAGATGCGTCTCCTGAAGCATAACCACATCTGCCTTAAGTTTCTTTAGGTGTGCGAGTACCCATGCCCTCTTAATCGGCCCGTTCAACCCTCTCACATTATCAACCGGGTTGGGGGGCTCTTTACCCCCCCCCCCCCTTGACGACTAGCCATTTCCTTTTTCAATCCAGCTCCTCACCCGGTTCCCACGTAGCTGTATCCCCCCCAGGCGGCGCCCCCCCGCCCCGACCCCCCCCTCCCATACCAGCTCCCCCTTCTCCCCAGCAGCAGCAACCCAGTTACCCCCCCCGCCCCCGCTAGATCCCAAGCTAGCGTAATTGCATCCCCCATGTTGCTCCCAGAAGTCAGCAAACTCTGGCCGACCTCGGCTTCCCCCCGTGACCTCGGCTCACACTTTGCGAGGCCCCCTCCTTCCTGCTTCCCTGTACCCGCCATGATTACCATAGCGCGGGAACAAAGTCCGCGCTTCCCCTTTTGGCCCCGCTCCCAATGGCCAGCACCCACAGCTCCTCATCCTCCCTCACCCCCTCCCCCACGACATGGGGAAGAGAGAGAAGTTACAGGGTCGCAGGTTTAACAATCTGGGAAGTCTTCTTTTCCCCCCTTCATCCCACAGATTCCTCCCCCCCTTTTGTCCCAAACGTTCTTTTTCTTCTGGCCCGCTCACTCCAGCTCCTCCTCGACAATAAATGTCCACGTTTTGTCTGCCGTTTCGAAATAGTGGTGTTTCCCTAGATGTGTGACCCACAGTCTCGCCGGCTGCAACATTCCGAATTTGACCTTCCTTTTATGCAACACCGCCTTGGCCCGATTAAAGCGTGCCCTCCTTCTTGCCACCTCCGCACTCCAATCTTGATACACGCGGATCACCGCATTCTCCCACCTACTGTTCCGAGTTTTCTTGGCCCATCTGAGGACCATCTCTCTGTCCTTGTATCGGAGAAATCTCACAACTATTGCTCGAGGAGTTTCTCCAGCCCTCGGTCTTCGCGCCATAACTCGATAGGCTCCCTCCACCTCCAGCGGACCCGTCGGGGCCTCCGATCCCATTAACGAATGCAGCATCGTGCTCACATATGCCCCGACGTCCGCCCCCTCTGCACCTTCGGGAAGACCAAGAATCCTTAAGTTCTTCCTCCTCGCATTGTTCTCCAGCACCTCCAGCCTTTCCACACATCTTTTGTGTTGTGCCACGTGGATCTCCGTTTTCACCACCAGGCCCTGTATGTCGTCCTCATTCTCAGCAGCCTTTGCCTTCACGACCCGAAGCTCCTGTTCCTGGGTCTTTTGCTCCTCCTTTAGCCCCTCAATCGCTTGTAATATCGGGGCCAACAGCTCCTTCTTCGTCTCCTTTTTGAGTTCATCTACGCAACGCCGCAGGAACTCTTGTTGGTCAGGGCCCCATATTAAACTGCCTTCTTCCGACGCCATCTTGCTTTGTGCCTGCCTTCCTGGCCGCTGCTCTTGAGGATCCACCGCAATCCGGCTACTTTCTTCTCTTTTTTCCATCCGTGTCCGGGGGGGATTCCCTTCTGGATTACCGCACAGTGTTATTTGCCGTTAAAATTGCCGATGGGGCTCCTATTAAGAGCCCAAAAGTCCGTTCCACCGGGAGCTGCCGAAACATGCGACTTAGCTGGTCATCGCCGCACCCGGAAGTCCACCTCTCTGTCTTTTCGATAGGTTGTGAATCCCTGGATGTTTAAATGCCAGTCCTGAACCCCCTGCAACCACGTCTCTGTGATGCCTACCACATCATACCTGCCAGTCACAATCTGGGCCACAAGCTCATCTACCTTGTACCGTACACTGCGCGCATTTAAATATAGCACCTTTAATTCTCTATTGACCGTCCCTTTTTGTTTTCTTAGTGTGGTGGACCTTTGTTTACTGAGCCTTTCCATACACTGTGTCATATTTTGTGGGATGGGGACTATCGTAACCTCTCCTGAGTTCTGTCTTTTCGTGCTTTTTTGTATTCCTAAGCAGCTACTCTTCCCACTGATTACTTCACCTCTTGGTTCCCTGACTTTCCCTTCCCCCCCAATCTCTAGTTTAAAGTCCTGTTGACCACCCTATTTACTCTTTTCGCCAGAACACTGGTCCCAGCTCGGTTTAGGTGGAGACCATCCCAACGGTATAGGTCCCCCCGTCCCAAAACTGATGCCAGTGTCCCATGAAAAGGAACCCCTCTTTCCCACACCACTCTTTCAGCCACGTGTTAACTTGCCTTATTCTTGCCTCCCTATGCCAATTTGCACGTGGCTCGGGCAGTAATCCGGAGATTATGACCCTTGAGGACCTGTTTTTTAATTTGAATCCTAGCTCTTTATAATCTCTAAACAGGTCCTCTTTTCTAGACTTGCCTATGTTGTTGGTACCGACATGGACCACAACAACTGGATCCTCCCCCTCCCTCTCCAGTATCCTTTCAAGCCGGTCAGAGATGTCCCGCACCCTAGCACCGGGCAGGCAACATACCATGCGGGACTCTTTATCCTGCTCACAAAGGATACTATCTATCCCCCTGATAATAGAATCCCCTACAACTACAACTTGCCTATTTACTCCCTCCCCGTGAATGGCCTGCTGAACCATGGTGCCTTGGTCAGCTGACTCATCCTTCCTGCAGCCCTGTTCGCCATCCACACAGGGAGCAAGTGCCTCATACCTGTTGGACAGGGTGAAGGGCTGAGGCTCCTGAGTTCCTGACTGCTGGTTCCCTTTCCCTGCCTGACGTGCAGTCACACCCTGCTGTCCCTGGCCACTGGCAGGATTTAAACTACTTACTCTGACAGGTGTGACTGCCTCCTGAAACACAGTGTCCAGGTAAGTCTCCCCCTCCCGGATGTGCCTCAGTGTTTGAAGCTCAGACTCCAGCTCATCAACTCTGAGCCGGAGCTCTTCGAGCAGCCAACACTTACTGCAGATGTGGTCGCTGCAGCTCGCAATGGGATCTGCCAGCTCCCACATCAAGCAGCTCAAGCACATCACCAGACCAGCCATCACTAATTAATTGATTAGTTTAATTTAAGTTTACGAGTTTAGCTGTGTTTTTTTTTAAATTTGGGGCAGATTTGCTATCAACCAATCAGATCACAGCTTCCCTCGGACGTCACTTTTGGAAAAAAACCCTGGAAAACAGGAAGTTACCGTTAGGTTTTTATACTTTGCGTCCCTGGTCGCCCGGCGAAGGATTCTTCTTCAGTGGAAGGATGCGAGGCCCCCAAGCGTGGCATCCTGGATCAGCGATATAGCGGGGTTTATTAAATTGGAGAGGATGAAATTCGCCTTAAGGGGATCGGTACAAGGGTTCTTCAGGCCGTGGCAACCGTTCCTAGACTTCCTGGCAGAACGTTAGAAGATGGTCAGCAGCGGCAGCAACCCGGGGGGGTGGGGGCGGGGTTGGTTCGTTTTTCTTGAGTGGGCATGTATTTTTGCCTTTGTGTTGATGAAGGCTGTTAATTTATTATTTATGTATATTTGGGGGGGTTGTTCTTTTCTTTCTGTATTTTGTTGTTGATATTTTGTGAAAATTTGAATAAAAATTATTTGGAAAAAAAAAGAAAGATACCTGGCGACTCTAGAGCAAACATAATTAGGATTAAGGAAGGCAACCATATTGACCGCCATATTCAGAGCCAACCAAAGAGAGCAACATTTACTGGAGACTCTGGTGGGACTCGACCTAGAAGTGGCCTAGTCAATCCGAGAGAATCCAAATTGGAATCCAATTGGAAACAGAAAAACCGCAAGTGTAAGAACAATACTGATCAGACCTCCAAGATTCGGAAGTGTGTTAATGCATGCGAACTAACAGGGATATAAGGTAAACCTGAGAGATTTTGTTGCGTAAAACTGTCGGGAGTTTTGTAGGCCGGAAATTAGCGTAAGCCATACCCGTGTTTACATCACCACTTTATCACCCCCTGTTCCAAATTCAGTAGAGAACCCAGAGATAGAGAAAATGGCAATGAAGGCAATGGAACGCCTTATGAACCCACAAGAATTTGAGGTCGCAGCGACCAGTAGAGTAGGACAGTGTCCCGTATGGGAAGAAGAGATCACAAAATATCTCAAAGGGAAAGGATGGCCCCTTTGGAGTGAATTCTGCGCCAATGATGAAACAGGCCCCGGGAGTACAGGGTATACTTGGTGGGAGAACCTGACAGAGATCCATTACAAGAGCTTAGGGAAAGCTCGCAAGCCGATGGCAATCGTGTCCTGCTTGCCACAATTGCGAGGCACAGAGGAGGTCGTTAGGACGCTCCATAGAGAGATTGAAGAGAGAGACAGGAATAGTGAAGGAGATGTGAGCGAATTTGAGAAGGAGAACAGGGAACTGAGAGAGCAATTAGCGGCGAGGGACAAGGAGGTGGCACACCAGTCTTGTCTCGCCCATTTGAGTAGTTTTCAGACCCAATTATGATAAGGCCTACCAAGACATGCAACGCGTGGTCTTGGTAAGACAGGACCACGAACAACAGGTTGAGCAGTTGCAGAAACTGTGCAACGACTTAAAAGCAGCCCTACGAGCACTCCACACTTCCACAACGGAACAAAGGCAGAGCTCGGTAGATCACGCAAAGTGCTGGAAGCAAATTGCAGAATTGCAATCTCTGCTTTCCGTTCAGAATGGGTTTCAGAGCATGTTTGGACCCCAATTAGACCAGGAAAACGGCCCCGATTGGCAGGAGTTAAATGAGACTGCCCACAGATATGTACATGGGACATGTACACAGGAAAACCCCCCAAAATAAAAGGCACCCCGACCCCCGACTGCACAGGCAGAACACAATCCCATGAACCCTGTAACCACACAGCGCAGGGCCACAACAGAAGGAGACCCAGATTTCCTGTACACAACCCCATTAATAGTGACTCAATTACGGGACGCGTGCGATAAGATTACACCGTTCCTACCCACATCGGACCCCCACCATTACTTTGCAAGAGTAAAACAGCAGGCAACCATGTATGGCCTGGATGAAAGGAGCAAATGAAGCTCACAGTTTTAAGCCTCGACCCTTCTGTCGTGGCAGCCCTTCCCGACCCACAGAATGTAGAAGGAGGCACACTCCAAGAAATGCACACAGCGATCCTAGATGCGATCGGCTATAACAAAGGAGACTCCGTAGAAGGCCTAAACAAATGTAGGCAGAAAAAGACAGAGCACCCCACAGCATTTGCTGGACGCTTATGGATTCATTTTACAGTGGTATTTGAAGAGTTAGCCCGCGCCCATTTGTCCCCAGATAATATGGCCAAATGGACTTGCATCCGAGTCTCTCATGCGACAGAGACAGGACAGAGAGCTTGCGCAAATTACGACCCCTCAGACGAGGCCCACGAGAAATGGGTTTTGAAGAGATTGTCCTGCACTTGGGAACTGTCCATCCAAGGCAAAACCGCATTTGTTAAAACCGAGGAAGAACAGGCAGACATGCATCCAGTTAGGACGCACAGAACCCCGCATGGGTAAATGAGGGCAGGAACAGCCCACAGCAACCCAAATCCCAGGAGCGTTACAATTATGGACAATTAGGACACTATGAGAGTGCAATGCGCCCAAGAAGCAGCAGAGAAATCAACAGACAGGCACCTTAAATAAGAATAGGGCAAAGTCAATCCATAGCGTTAGCGCCTGTTCTGAGAATGTTGATATGAACGGCACCGACTGACCACAGCACACGGATGCCGTGTTGCATTAAAAAGAGCCCTCAGCATAGCCCCCGCGTTGCAGGTCCCAGATCCACTTTCCCCATACGCAATTGAAGTTGTATGCACCGACCAAACTCTTTCTGCCATGCTCCTCCAAGAACGCCACGACCGATTAGGCCACGTGGCATACGCCTCACGCGTGTTAAATCCTGTCGAGCAAGGATTTTCTGCCTGCGAAAGGCACCTGCTTGCAGTTTTTTGGGCAGTACAATACTTCGCCGACATCACAGGACTCAACCCCATCACCATTCTCACTGAACACACCCCAACACAGCTGCTACTAGATGGTCGACTTAAGGATGGCACAGTCAGCCAAATCCGCGCAGCCCATTGGACCCTTCTTTTACAGGGACGGGACATCACAGTTAAAAGAACCAAGACCCACACTTTCCTAGCCGATAACTTACAATATGCAGATACCTCACATGAGTGAGATCATCTCCACTAAACATAATACAGGACCCTTTATACCTAAGTCAGCTTCCAGGAAAGCAAGTACTACACCCCAGAGACCCCAGCCCACAGCCATGTGTGCACCGCTTAGAATCTATGTGGATGGCTCCTCCACAGTTTTAAATGGGAAAAGAATTACCGGTTGCGGTATTTATGTAGAAGACGGGCAGGGATGCGCCCTAGAAGAGATTTTGTTAAAATTGCCAGGACACTTAGGCTCGCAGGCAGCAGAACTGGCAGCCATAGCGTACATTGTAGATCACCCCGACTCATTTCCAACCCCAGCCGACATATATTCGGAGAGTTTATATGTCTGCAACAGTTTAAACAAATTCCTACCACTGTGGGAAACTAGAGGATTTGTTTCCGCAGACGGAAAGCCCCTACCCTCAGCCCCATTACTCCGGCATATCCTAGAGACAGCTAAAGATAGGAAATATGGCATTATTAAAGTTCGTAGTCATCATCGTTCTTCCCCTCCTGGTAACGTTAAAGCAGACGCCCTAGCGAAGGCAGGTTACAGACATGGTCACTTTTGGAACCCCCCCAAACACGCCCCAGTACACGCGGTTCAGGTCTCACAGACCAACATTCAAGATTTGGCAAAAGCTCAAAAAGATGAGAAGCTCAGGGAAGTTTTAAAAGGCAACATCCCAGCCCCTTATGATAAGTTTAAAAACGCGATAATCACACATGACGGTGTGATTTTAAAAGATGGCATTTATATAGTTCCCAGCCAGGACAGGAACCAAATCATTTGTCAATTCCATGACAATCATGGACACCAGGGCATTGAACCCAACCTAGCCCACCTCAGACCTCTCTGCTGGTGGCCTGACTTAAAAGCCAATTTACTCCTTACATTGAGAATTGCTTAATCTGTGCCCAGAACAATCCAGACAGATATGCAAGAAAGGCTGAGCTTAGTCACACCCGCTCCGTTAATGGCCCCTGGACGAATTTGCAAATAGATTATATAGGACCTCTACCCTCCCTGCAGAAATGGTTTTAAGTATGTGTTGGTGGTCATCGACACCTTCACAAAATGGGTGGAAGCTTTTCCATCCAGAACAAACACGGCCAAAACGACAGCTAAAATCCTAACACAGCACATCTTTACAAGATGGGGCCTCCCATGCAGTATAGAGTCCGATCAAGCTCCCATTTTACAGGACGAGTGATGAAAAACGTCCTCACAATTTTCGGAATAAAGCAAAAGTTTCATATAGCATACCACCCCCAATCAAGCGGCATTGTAGAGAGGATGAACAGAACTCTAAACGCCACCCTCAGGAAAATGGTGCAACAGCACAATAGCACCTGGGACATCGTTCTCCCATTTGCTTTAATGTTCATACGAAACACGGTATCCACGTCCACAGGATACACCCCCCACACCCTCATGACCGGACTCCCCATGAAAGGGACAGAGTATTTATTAGGACTGGATATGGCCAGACCCACAGTCACCGCCCTCACGCATGAAAAAGCAGTACAGCAGATTATTGATAATGTAAGGGCAGCCCAGCTCACAGCAGCTGTTAGACTTGGGACACGGAAGAAGCAAAGCAAGGCTTGCTTTGATAAAACGGTACACGCCACCGAGTTCGCAGTAGGGCAGCAAGTGATGCTATCCCTATACAACTTCAGTTCATTCCTTTTCCCCAAATTTTCCGGACCGTACTCCATCTCAGATAAAGTATACAAGATCACATACCCCAATGGCAAGTCGGCGTGGTTTCACATAAACCAGTTTAAGGCTTATGGCTCGCAGAACAACCGTGCACATCACATCTCGCTTGCAGCAGCAGATGAGCACGCCCCGCCCACGAATGACGTCTTCCTACCCTCCCCCAACCAGTCCAGCCCGTCCTCAGACACGACTTCGACTCCACCCCCAGAGGCACGACTCCGTCTCTCCCTTCCTTCAACCAGCAGCAGCAGCGACAACGATAGCGATAGCGACAGCCCCAGCACACCATGCTACGATTACACCCCTGCACCAGGCCCCACTCCCAGCGATTCTGAACATGATTCCAGCGACCCCTTCGAGATAACTTACATAAAAGCCCCTGATCCAGACCCACCGCCCGCCGATTATGGATTAAAACCTAGCAGCTCCAAACTCGACATAAGATTCTGGTACCGAGACAATTCGTTCAGGCTCATCCGGAATGATGAGATGGACCCCAATTCGCCCCACGCAGCTTTAGCAAACCTACTCCAGTCAAGAGTATGGCAGCCGGGAGAAGATGATGACATAGAGTCTGACTCCCACCAAACGAATCCCTTTGCGACTCTGTTCGCTACTGAGCAATGAGGTGCCCAGATGATGGTAAAAAGGAACCGATGGAGAGTTACGGTGTCCTGTCTGATGGAACCTGCACCATGTTTGTAATGTATGTTTGTTTGTTATTGTGAATGTTGAATATTGTTTGTTAATTTAAAGTTTTCATGGCCCCACGCCACATCTTGATGCAGGCAGAACTACCCTTCTGACGCCCAATGGCTGTTAGAGGAACAAGTTTGTCGGCAGACAACCAATCATAACTACTCTCCTGATTTGAAGGTAATCACGAGAGGCAGCCCCCATGACGACCACATATTCATGCCGTTTTTGCCGGTCGCTCAGCCAATGGAGAAACGGCACTGGTCCCCGCCCTGCCTGAGGACCCCCCCCCCGCCCTCTGGTCAGCTACGCTTGGGTAGAGCACATACGGCACTGATCACCGTCCTACCTGGGGATTCCACCCATTCTTACCCTCCGCGGCCCATACGCACCCCATTTTGGCTCTGAAATTTCAAAACTCTTTTGTTTCTTTATGGCAACCCTTAGGTTGCTTCCAAATGCTATTTACATCCTCGAATACTGGGATGGTAGATCGCACAGGCTGCGAGACGGCTCGCACTGTGTCAGATTTTTTCTCGGATGCCTTGTCCAAAATATTTGGTTTAAAAAAAAATGACGGAGTCACGATGGTGACCAATTATAATCGGTAATTGGCAATAACAGGACAGGCAGACGAGATCTTAAACAAGATAATAACAGAAATTATGCTTGTGTCCATAGAACTTCGGAACCTCAGAAGAAGACAGAAAGAAGGAAAGATGAAGACAACCATCATGCTCTACAGTTGGATCTGAGCGGGATCCCTCCAGTTGCGCGCGGACGCTAGCCCCCTGACCTCTACCACGCAGGCCGTGAATGTTTCCCACCCCTGCCATACACTAAACCCCGAGATAGTTACCGATACACCGACCTGGTGTGACCGGTTCATCATCTGGTATTCCCTATCCTACGTTGTGGAATCACTATTAGTGCTTGCGATACTCTGCAGTGTAATTCAGACTCTAAGACTGAGGAAAAGGCGGAGGAAAGCCTCCCGCACTCGCACTCCGATATACACCCTCCGATCCCCTATTTTCGTAATTCAACAAACCCCCCAACCCCTTTAAGTGAATTAAAAGGCATCCGTTTTATGTGTGTGTTTTAATCGTTCCAATAAAAAGAAATGTAAAACTCTGTGCTTGACTGCCAAGCCAGAGAGACCTATATTGCTGCTATTGTACAGTTTAAAATGTTGTAAATTCTTTTGATTGTTTGAGTGAGGTTAGTTTAGTTAAGGCCAGTTAGAGGTTCCAGTTTTTTTATTTTATAATGCATGACTGAATGTCATAGCGCCCCGTAGAAAAATTTATAATGATTTAGGCAAAAGTTGCAATTCATAGGACAGAGCAGTGTAGAGCCTATGAAGTGCTTACGGGTGCCCAACTTGGGAGAACAAAGGCGACGCGGTTATTTGATCCTTCACGCTTCGCGGAGGGAGTGTAGCCATCGGATTCATCAGGATAGTGAAAATTAGCTATCATGCTCAATCGCAGGGTTTCCCCTATCAATGTGATAAATCACATAACAGGATTAATTAAGAGATGAAATTACAGGGGGTAAGGATGAATGGATCTCTGTCCTTAGACTCATCGGGATAACAGACTAACCAGCAAAGATTCTTCACTCACAGGATGGCCCCACCAATGTGACAAATCACATACCCAGATCAGTTAAGAGATGAAATTACAGGGGATAGGTTTAATCAGTGTCCTTCAAATCATCAGGATAACAGATTTCAAGCGAAGATTCACTAGCCTGCTTACTCATATGATTGTTCCCATCAATGTGATAAATAAAGTAACTGGATCAGTTAGGAGATGCAATTGCAGGGGATATATTCAAGGATTAATGACGAACTGCAGAATATGATTCTAAACAGGATAATCGGCAAAAGTGGCCTCATGGCTCAATCACAGGCTTGCCGCCGTCAACACAAGGAAGTCATTCCAGGAGTTACAGTCCAGGATTAATATGGAACTGCGGATCATGATTCCAAATCATTGTCTTTTATGGATTCTAAAAAAGACAAAGTCTCAGCAGGATTGTCGAACGTCATAACGGACCCTTCAAGAGTGAGCCTCAGGACAGCAGGGTAATGTAGGGCATACTGAAATCCAAAAGCCTTTAAACGATTCCTTTTTTTTGGAAAATCTTTTTATTGGGTTTTCTCATATTTATAAACAGTTGTTACTTATATACATTACATTTTACTTGCCCGTGCTAATTTTACAGAGAAGTTTGTTTTGTCCTTCATTTGACTAACTGTACGTACATTTTGCTGCCCTCTGGATCAGTCTATGATATCCCCCCTTCTTCCTCCCCCCCCTCATTGGTTTCAGCACCCTTCCTCTTCTCTTGTGGTTTCCTGCATTCCCCCCCCCCCCCCCCCCCCCCCACCCCCGCCCCCCTCCCCGGGTTGCGCAGTCCTTTGGTTCTTCATCTTTTTTTTTTCCCTGGCTTACTCCTCGTTGCTGGCCTTGAACAGATTTTGGAACAGGCCGACGAACTGCCCCCAAGTAGACAGGAAGCCTTCCTCTGACCCTCGGATGGCGTAATTAATCTTCTCCAGGTGGAGAAATTCCGAGAGGTCAGCGAGCCAGTCTGCAGCTGTGGGTGGTGCTGCCGATCACCAGCCGAGCAGGATTCTCCGGCGTGCGATTAGGGAAGCGAAAGCAAGGGCGTTGGCTCCCTTCTCCATGTGCAGCTCTGGCTGCTCCGATACCCCAAAGATTGCCACTATTGGGCATGGCTTCACCCTCACACCCACAACCTTGGACATTGCCTCGGAGAAGGCTGTCCAGAACCCAGCAAGCTTGTGGCAAGCCCAAAACATGTGTGTGTGATTGGCCGGGCCCCTCTGGCACCGTTTACATTTGTCCTCCATCTCCAGGAAGAACCTGCTCATTCGGGTTCTGGTCAGGTGCGCTCTGTGCACCACTTTAAGCTGCATTAGGCTGAGCCTTGCGCAGGAGGAGGTGGTGTTCACCCTGCTCAGTGCTTTGCTCTAGAGTCCCCATCCTACCTCTGTCCCCAGTTCGTCCTCCCATTTTTGTCTGGTCCCGTCCAGTGATGTTCAGGCTCTGTCCAGTAGCTGTCCGTATATTTTCCCACATAACCCCCCTTTCTCGCTGCTTGTGCCTATCAGGTCCTCTGGTAGTGTGCTTTCTGGGGCCCCGGGATACCCTAATATCTTGTTGCGGAGGAAGTGCTTTATTTGGAGGGGTCTCAATTCCTGTCCTCTTGCTAGTTTCAACTTCCTCGTCAGTTCGTCCAGTGTCGCCAGTCTGCGCCCTGCGTAGGCGTCCACGACCGCCAGTGTGCTTCCATCCCAACTCCATCTTTTGAAGGTGGTATCTAGCATGGCTGGGGGGAATCTGTGATTGCCGCAGACGGGGGCCATAAGGGACATTTTGGTTATCCCGAAGTGCTGTCTCAACTGGGTCCACGTTCTCAGCGTGGCCGCTACCACTGGGCTCGTTGTGTACCTTGTTGAGGAGGATGGGAGTGCTGCTGTGGCCCGGGCCCGGAGGGTTGTTCCTTTACAGGATGCCTCCTCCATTTGTACCCAATCTGTGTCGGGTTCTTGTACCCATCCCCTCGCTTTTTCTGCCGTTGCTTCCCAGTGGTAGTATTGTAGGTTCGGTAGAGCCAGGCCCCCTCTGACATTCCCTCTTTGCAGTGTCGGTTTGGGAATTTCCGGGTTCTTGCCCCTCCACACAAACACCATGATTAGCCTATCTATGTTTTGGAAAAAAGCCTTGGGGATGAAGATCAGGATGGATCTAAACAGGAAGAGGAACCTTGGCAGTACGTTTATCTTGATCGTCTGCACTCTTCCCGCCAAGGAGAGTGGGAGTGAGCACCACTGTTGAAGGTCTTTTCTTACTTCCTCCGCCAGGCTGGTCAGTTTCCACTTGTGGATCTGTGTCCAGTCTCTGGCTATTTGGATCCCCAGGTAACAGAATCTGTTCTGGGCCGTTTTGAGCCCCTTCAGCTCTGTCCCTCCCCCTTTTGGGTTCACTGGGAATGTCTTGCTTTTGCCCAGGTTAAGTATGTAGCCCGAGAAGGTTCCAAACTCTTTCAGTATTTGCAGTATTGCCTTCAGTCCCTCCTGTGGCTTCGAGACATAGAGGAGCAGGTCATCTGCATAGAGTGAGACCCTGTGCTCTCTGTCTCCTCTCCGGATTCCCTTCCAGCTTTTTGCGTCCCGCAGGGCTATCGCCAGGGGTTCGATCGCTAGCGCGAACAAGAGTGGGGACAGGGGGCAGCCCTGTCTTGTTTCTCTCTGTAGTTGGAAGTCTTCAGAGCTGCTGATGTTAGTTCGGACACTCGTTTTGGGAGCGTTGTACAGGAGCCTCACCCAGGCGGTGAATCCCGCTGCTAGCCCAAACCGTTCCAGTACCTCGAGGAGGTAGCTCCATTCGGCTCTGTCAAAGGCCTTTTCTGCGTCCGGTGAGGCGATCACCTCTGGTGTTCTGTCACCAGTGGGGGGTTAATTATCACATTCAGCAGCCGTCTGATGTTCGCTGTGAGCTGCCTACCCTTGACAAAGCCGGTTTGGTCCTCTGTGACAACCTCTGGTACACAGCCCTCCAGTCTTTTGGCCAGGACCTTTGCGAGTATTTTCGCATCCACGTTCAGCAGTGAAATGGGTCTGTATGATCCACATTCCGTCAGGTCTTTATCTTTTTTGGGTATTAGTGAGGCCTGCGCTAGCGTTGGGGGCAGGTGACTGGAACTACCAATGTGTCCACGAACATGGCCCATAGGTGTGGGGACAGGACTGGTGCGAATTATTTGTAGAAGTCCGCCGAGAACCTGTTGGGTCCCGGTGCCTTCCCCGCCTGCATGGAGCTGATGCGCTCCATGATTTCTCCCATGTCTATTGGTGCTTCCAGTTCCCCCCGTCTGTCTTCCCCCACCACTGGTAGTTCCAGTCTGTCTAGGAACTGTTTCATTCCCGCATCCCCGTCGGGGGGCTCGGAGGTGTACAGTCTCCGGTCGAAGGTCTCGAATGCCCGATTGACCTCCTTTAGCTCTGTTACCAGTCTGCGTTTGCTATCCTTAACCTGCGCTATTTCCCTCGTGGATGCCTGCTTTCTCAGATGGTGAGCCAATAGGCCGCCAGCCTTGTCTCCGTGTTCGTAGAAGGTGCCCCGTGTCTGGCGGAGTTGGTGCTCTGCTTTCCTAGTGGATAGCAGGTTAAAGTCCATTTGCAGCTTTTTCCTCTCCGCCAGCTGCTCTACGGTCGGTGCCTCGGAGTACTTTCTATCGACGTCCAGAATGGAGTCCCCTAGTTGCTGCCTGGCCACCTTGCCTTGTAGGCTATGATCTCTCCTCTGTGAAACGAAAGCAAGGACGTTGGCCCCCTTCTCCATGTGTAGCTGTGGCTGCTCCGATATCCCGGCCTTCAGTGCCTCCCAAAACGTGGAGAGTGAGACCTCCCTGTTTTGGTTGTTACTAACGTAATCGCCTATGGCCTTTGATATTTTTGGGCAGAAAGCCTTGTCAGCCAGGAGGTCCATGTCCACCCTCCATGTGGGGCGCTGGGCCCGGCCTGTCTCCAACCTCACATCCATATAAAGTGGAGCGTGGTCAGAGATAACGATCGCGGAGTAGTCCGTTCCCGTGATCCCTGGAAGCACTGATTTCCCCACTGCAAAGAAGTCGATACGGGTGTACACCTTGTGCACCTGCAAAAAGAACGAGAACTCCTTTTCTCGCAGGTGCAGGAACCTCCATGGGTCCACTGCCTCCATCTGTTCCATGAAGGCACCTAGCTCCCTCGCCATGCCAGACGTTTTCCCCGTTCTGGGGTCTGATCGGTCGGTCAGTGGGTATTGAACGTAATTGAATTCACCCCACATAATCAGTCTGTGTGTGTCAAGGTCGGGGATTTCCGCCATGGTCTTCTTTATGAATTATGAGTCGTCCCAGTTGGGAGCGTACACATTTACCAGTACGACAGATGCCCCTTCCAGGACACCGCTGACCATGACGTACCTTCCCCCTGGGTCCGTAACTGTCTTGGTTCCCTGTGGTAGTCTGAGTTAGGAGGATTACGGTACATAGTAATGCCGGAATACCATTGGTGGAGAATGTACTTGTTCCATTGGATAAGCTTGCATGTTAACTCCACCTTGCAAGGCGGGGTATAAGAGCCCGTGCTGCCCCAGCAGCTTCCTTCTGTACCTGCGCTGCTGGGGGAAACATCTAGCGTACTAAAGCCTTCAATTGTCTCCAATCTCGGAGCTGCTGAAAGGGCATTATATTTGCCGGTAAACCAGGTCTACGCTCGACATCTGCTAGCGACGAGGCGACAAATCCCTGGGGAATCGCTGGAAGAATTCTACTGTGCGCGCCTGGCGTTGGGGAGAAACTGCAGCTGCCCGCAATTTTCGGCGAGCGACCACACAAAACTTTTGATCCGGGACGCTTTCGTTGCAGGTATTCTGTCCTCCCAAATCCGCCAGGGATTGCTGGCATGGGCCGTTGCCGGCTCCCTGGATGTGGCCTCCCGAAACGCCCGTGCTTACGTCCCCGACCACGCGGCAGCCCCATGGGCAGTGTGGAACCTCCCCCCCTCCCCCTCCCCCAGCCGATAATGTTCCTCGATAATGTCACCATCTGCGGCCACGACCAGCAGGACCACGACACCAACTTCCGAAAATTCCTCCAAACCGCAAAAATCCTTAACCTAATGTATAACAAGGATTAATGCGTGTTTAGCACCGACCGCCCAGCTATCCTCGGCTACGTAGTGCGTAATGGAGTGATAGGCCCCGACCCTGAACGCATGCGCCCCCTTATGGAGTTCCCCTCCCTCACTGCTCCAAGGCCCTGAAACGCTGCCTGGGCTTTTTTCTTACTGTGCCCTGTGGGTCCCCAACTATGCGGACAAGACCCGTCCACTGATCCAATCCACAGTTTATCCCCTGTCGATAGAGGTTCGCCAGGCCTTCAGCCATATCAAAGCAGACATTGCAAAAGCCACGATGCATGCCAGCGGCGAGTCCCTCGCTTTCCAGGTCGAGAGCGACGTGTCCGACGTAGCTCTGGCAGCCACCCTCAACCAAGCGGGCAGACCCGTGGCCTTCTTCTCACGCACCCTCCACGCCTCCGAAATCCGCCAATCCTCAGTCGAAAAGGAGGCCCAGGCCATAGTAGAAGCTGTGCGACATTGGAGGCATTACCTGGCCGGCAGGAGATTCACTCTCCTCACTGACCAACGGTCGGTTGCTTTTATGTTCGATAATGCACAATGGGGCAACATAAAAAACGACAAGATCCTACGGTGGAAGATCGAACTGTCCACCTACAACTATGAGATCTTGTATCGTCCCAGGAAGCTAAACGAGCCTCCTGATGCCCTGTCCCGCGGCACATGTGCCACCGCACAAGTGGACTGCCTCCGAGCCCTCCACGAGGACCTCTGCCACCCGGGGGTCACTCGATTTATCCACTTCATCAAGACCCGCAACCTGTCCTACTCCATCAAGGTCAGGACAGCCACCAGGAATTGCGAAATCTGCGCGGAGTGCAAGCCGCACTTCTATAGGCCAGAGAAAGCGCACCTGATAAAGGTTTCCCATCGCTTTGAACGCCTCAGTATGGACTTCAAAGGCCTCCTCCCCTCCACCGACCCCAACACGTACTTCCTAAACGTGATTGACGAATACTCCCGGTTCCCTTTCGCCATCCCCTGCCCCAACATGACCGCAACCACCGTCATAAAAGCCCTCCGTGGTATCCTAACGCTGTTTGGTTTCCCCGCCTACATACACAGTGATAGGGGGTCCTCCTTTATGAGCGATGAACTGCGTCAATTCCTGCTCAACAAGGGCATTGCCTCGAGCAGGACGACCAGTTACAACCCCCGGGGAAACGGACAGGTAGAGAGGGAGAACAGAACGGTGTGGAAGACCGTCCTACTGGACCTGTGGTCCAGGAATCACCCAGTCTCCCGCTGGCAGGAAGTCCTCCCGGATGCCCTCCACTCCATCCGGTCACTGCTGTGTACCACGACCAACCAAACACCTCACGAACGTCTCCTTGTCTTCCCCAGGAAGTCCTCATCTGGGACTTCGCTCCCGACCTGGCTGGCAGCTCCTGGACCCGTCCTGCTCCGAAAACACGTGTGGGTGCACAAATCGGACCCATTGGTTGAGAGCATCCATCTCCTCCACGCTAACCCTCAGTACGCCTACTTGGCGTACCCCGACAGGATACGGTCTCCCTATGGGACCTGGCGCCCGCTGGATCCCCACACACACCCCTGCCACCAGCACCACTCTCCCTCCCACCGGTGCACCCCACAGCTGCCCCCTTCCCAGGTGGATCGGTTCTTCCACCGGCCCCGTCTAGGCCCTGCCCACCGTTGCACCCCACAGCTGCCCCCTTCCCAGGCCAGTCAGCCATTCAGCCAGCCACGTCTAGGGGTGATGAAGCCGCCGCAGAAGCCGAAACCACGCTCCCGGAGTCACGGACGCCTGAACCTCCACCGACATCTCCACCAAAGCTACAACGATCGCAGAGGACTAGGGACCCCGATCGACTAATTGCTTCCTTTTGAAATGTACATTACTGTTGTAAATAGTTAAAAGTTGTAATGAGGCAAAACGCTGTATGGGGGCATTACAGTACCTTCATAACTTGAACTTCTACCACGTTGTAGTACGAAGCCACCACCCCCGCCGGACTCTTTTTTAACAGGGGGTGAATGTGGTAGTCTGTGTTGTCTCCAATCTCGTTTCTGAGGTTATTGATTATGCATCATTCCCGTAAACCTCGTCGTTTGGCTAATTAATATTGCTACCCCCCTAGCCCTCGTCCCGTGGCATGAGTGGTATGTCTGTCCCACCCAGCCCTTCCTCACCAGCACTTTGTCCTTCTCCCTCAGGTGCGTCTCTTGTAGGTAGATTATGTCTGCTTTTAGGCTTCTAAGGTGGACGAACATCTTTTCACTGGGCCATTGAGTCCCCTTACATTCCAGGTAACAATCCTGGTGGAGGGTTTCCCCCCGGTCCTGTGGGATCACCCATACTTACCTAGTGGACACGCAGCTGCACTCCGGGTTTCCCTTTGCTAGGGGGCCGTCCAAAATGACCAGGGTCACCGCTTTCACCATGGGGTCAGGCCCCAGCGCTCAGAGGTTCCCCTTTGCCCAGGGGGCACCCAATGTGGCCACCAGCTGTGTGTATGCCACACGGGTGTGCCCCTGCACTCCGGGGTCTCCCTCCGCCCTGATGCCCTCTCGAGAGGCTGTTTGCGGCACCCTCTTGGTTCCTCGCCCTGCTCCATGCCCGCCAATTTCTATGTCTGTACTGCTTCACTATCTCACCCTTCTCTCTGCTTCTCTTTTGTTCTGCGTTCTCCCCCAGACTCCTTCCCCCCCCAGCCCCTGCTCCTTTGTCCCCCCCGTGTTCTCCCCCCTTCCCCTCCTTATGCCAGGCGCTCCCCCTCCCCTGAGAGGGGCGTCGCGGCCTTCCTTTCCTGCCCTCCCGTGCTGGCCCTCCTCGCTAGGGCGGTGGCCCTCCTCCCAGTATTTGCCCAGTTCTGGCCCTGTTTAACCTTTCTCCTACTGCCCTTGTCTCGCCCTCCTGTTTGCTTTCCTCACCTTCATTTCCCTCGCTACACTCCCCCCCCCCATTGCATTGAGGGAGGAGACAAGCTCTGAGACAAGACAGCACAGTCCCGCGCAAAGCATAACACACATGTGCACAGTTCATGTGTCCATTGTCCTTGTTTGCGGTCTGTCCTCCGCTCTTTGTTCTGGTTTCCCCTTCCTTTTCCGTCTCGATGTCTTTCATTGCGGTTGCGTGTGCTCCTCCCCCAGCTTGTTCACTCTAACAAACCCATCAGCCGCCGCTGGGTGTTAAAATACAGCCCTTTCCCCTCAAATGTTACCCAGAATTTGGCCGGGAATAACATCCCAAATTTGACCTTGCTTTTGTGCAGTGCTGATTTTGCCTTGTTGAATTCAGCCCTTTTTTTGGCCAGGTCCACCCCAATGTCCTGATACACCCTTATGATCTTCCCTTCCCATGTGCTCTGTTCCGCTTGCCGGGCCCACTTTAGCATTCTCTCCCGGTCTTGGAACCGGTGCAGCTTCGCAATAATTGCTCTGGGCTGGTACCCGTCTTTGGGCTTGGGTTGGAGCGACCTGTGCGCCCTGTCTATTTCCGGTGGGTTTGGGAATACCTCCTTTCCCACTAGCTTGCCCATCATTTGGGTGATGTAGCCTGTTGGGTCTCTGCCCTCTATCCCCTCTGGCGGACCCACTATTTTAATGTTCTGCCGTCTGGACCTATTTTCCTGGTCCTCCACTTTTCCTCAGGCTCCCCGGGCCGTTACTAACCTTTTGACCTCGGCATCTACAGTTATCATCCTGTCGCTCTGGTCCGAGGCGGCCCTCTCCAACCCCAGAATCGTTTTTTTCTGCGCCTTCACTTCCCTTTCCAGGCCTTTGATGGTCTGCTGCATCTTGTGCGTTGTCTTCTTCATCATTGCTTGGAGCACCGACCAGAGCAGCTCCTTTATGCTGGTCGCTGCGTCCTGCTCACGCTCCGCTGCTTGGCCCGCCATCGTTTTCCCTTTCAGGCTCGCCTGTACCTCCGTCTCGTCCTGTGGGGCCGCCTGCCTGCGCATCCGCCGCTCATGCGCCTTACCCTCGCTGCTGCTTGCGTCTCGCTGTCCCTTCACCTTGGTGTTTTTCTTTCCTCCAGCCATCTGTCTGTCTCTCTTTCTTTCCCCGCTGCTGTTCCTTACCCTGGGGTTGCTCTCACTTCCCCCGCTCCTCTACTCTCGCTGGGTCTGCCTCGGGCTTCGGGTTTCCCTTTTTTTTGTTGGGGGGTAGTTGTTGTTGGTTACCTTCCTCCCTTCCTTCCTTTCTCTCTTTCTTTGTCTCTTTATTTATTTACTTTTACTTTTCCCCCTTCTCCTTCTCCTTCTTTCCCCCTCACTGGGTCAGGAGGGTTTGGGCGAGATGTTTCCTGGTGCAGATAGGAGTCCTCTTCAAACGATTCCTGACCACATCGAAGCCTTTACATGTTTTGCTGCACTGCTGTTGAGAAGTCCTGGAAGAACGAGACTTTCTCCCCCTTCACAGAGCCAAGTCCCACCATGCCTCGCAGCCTCCAAAACTCTCTGGTGGTCCCTAAAGATATGGAAACATATGACAATAGGCCCATGGACAATGGTTGTCCATGGGCCTCGAGGACAGGATATGATGCGCCCCTTCGAGCTTGATCCGCCCTGCCTTCATGTCGAGGTTAGGAAATTGTGGCCACCAGCCTTCAGCTTCCTCTGGAAAACCTATCATACAGATATTCTTCTACTGGTCCTGATTTTCCAGATCCATCAAAATATCTGCTATGCCATGCAGCTGATTCACTAATAATAATAATATTTTTAATAATACCTTTATTGTCACAAGTAAGCTTAACATTAACACTGCAATGAAGATACCGTGAAAAGCCCCTAGTGACCACATTCCGGCACCTGTTCAGGTCCACTGAGGGAGAATTCAGAATGTCCAATTCACCTAACAGCACGTCTTTTGGGACTTATGGGAGCAAACCGGAGCACCCGGAGGAAACCCACGCAGACACAGGGAGAAGATGCAGACTCCGCACAGACAGTGACCTAAGCCGGGAATCGAACCTGGGACCCTGGCGCTGTGAGGGATTGCAGTGGAGCCTTGACTGAAGGAATAGCATTCTCCACATTGAGGATTCTATCTTCCGTCTCACTAAGCCTCTTACCGCTAACCTGCAGTTCATCCGAGTTTCAAAACACCAAATTTGGCATCTATAACTTTGATAATGTTTGCAGTCACCTCCAGCAATTCTTTCAAGAGCATCGGATCCAGATCCCGTTTTCCAACCAGGACACCATGTTGAGGGTCCGGCCTGGGTGCCTCCGACTGCTCTTCTTCAAGGATTTTCTTGACTCTCTTCGGCATTCTGTCATCAATACACCCCAAAAATGTTTCAGGGACATAATCCGGAGTTTACACTCCAGGAAAAAAAAACGGTGAGAGCCAGGTATCATTATTCAAAAAATGATTAAAAAACGATCACTGCCAGAGCTCACGAGGAATATGATTACTCTCGCGCTTGCATCACGTGACCCCCCCATGGCCGGTTCTTCTAATACATTCTTCACTTCTTTTCCCTCCTCTGAGACCATATATAAAGAGCAGATGTTATCTTGTCCATTGGCTTGAACTCCCCTCCACCCGGTCTGGAAATGAATCCCCTTAATTGTTTACACAACAACGATGAGTCAGGATATAGGAGGGAGATAGAGAACCTTGTGGTGTGGTGTAACAACAACAATCTCTCCCTCAACATCAGAAAAACTAAGCAGCTGGTCACTGACTTCAGGAAGCGAAGTATCATACACTCCTCTATCTGCATCAATGGTACAAAGGTGGAGATGGTTGACAGCTTCAAATTCCTAGGTGTACACGTCACCAACAATCTGTCCTGGTCCACCCACGTTGACACCACGACCAAGAAAATACAACAGCGCCTATACTTTCTCAGGGAACTAAGGAAATTCGACATGTCCACATTGACTCTTACCAATTTTTACAGATGCACCATAGAAAGTATCCTACTTGGCTGCATCACAGCCTGGTATGGCAACTGCTCAGCCCAAGACTGTAGGAAACTATAGAGAGTCGTGAACAGCCCAGTCCATCACGCAAAACTGCCTCCCATCCATTGACTCTCTCTACATATCCCGCTGCCTGGGAAAACGGGCAGCATAATCAAAGACCCCTCCCACCCAGGTTATTCTCTCTTCCAACCTCTTCCATCGGGCAGGAGATACAAAAGTCTGAGAACACGCAGTAACAGGCTCAAAAACAGCTTCTTCCCCAATGTTACCAGACTATTAGATATAACTATTACAGTTGATGAGGGGGATCCAGTCGATGTGGTATATTTGGACTTTTAGAAAACTGTTGACAAAGTCCCGCATAAGAGATTAATGTGTAAAATTAAAGCGCAAGGAACTTGTGGTAGTATATTAAGATGGATAGAAAACTGGTTGGCAGACAGGAAAGAAAGAGTAGGAATTAACAAGGCTTTTTCAAATTGGCGTGCAGTGACTAGTAGTGTACAGCAGGGATTGGTGCTGGGACCCCAGCTATTCACAATATATATCAATGATTTAGATGAGGGAACAAAATGTATTATCTGCAAATTTGCAGACTGTTGTATCTGTAAAATCTCAGATATGTCGACCAGTGTATTAATCAAAGGTTTTACCCAGGTGCCCTTATTTGCGAGATGAACGAAGGACAAAACAAGTTCACCTATTAATGCAATTTTATTCACAATTATCTCATTTAGGGCAGCACAGTGGCGCAGTGCTTAGCGCTGCTCCCTACGGCGCTGAGACCCAGATTCGATCCCAGCCCTGGGTCACTGTCTATGTGGAGTTTGCACATTCTCCCCGTGTCTGCATGGATCTCACCCCCACAACCCAAAGATGTGCAGGTTAGGTGGATTGGCCATGCTAAACTGCCCCTTAATTGGAAAAAAATAATTGGGTACTCTCAATTTAAAGAAAAACTATTCTCTCATTCAATAAAGTATAACTCAGACTCACAGCTGAGCTCTAGGTATTACCCTCACTTTGTGAAGGAGGCTGGCCAGGCCATGATCACTCAATGTGGATAGCTTCTCTGAGCTTCAAAACCTAGGGTCCCTTCTTGCGATGGTTGTGCCTGGGGGACTGCCAGGTTATCACTGAAGATCTGTTTGATGTTCCTTTCTTTATATTGGTATGCTAGCGTTGAGTCAAAGGTATATGCCCACAACTTGGACAGCACGGGAGCATAGTGATTAGCACAGTTGCTTCACAGCTCCAGGGTCTCAGGTTCGATTCCCGGCTTAGGTCACTGTCTGTGCGGAGTCTGCACGTTCTCCCCGTGTGTGCGTGGGTTTCCTCCGGGTGCTCCAGTTTCCTCCCACAGTCCAAAGATGTGCGGGTTCGGTGGATTGGCCATGATAAATTGTCCTTAGTATTCAAAAATGGTTAAGTGGGATTGCTGGGTTAAGGGGATAGGGTGGAAGTGTGGGCTTGGGTAGGGTGCTCTTTCCAAGGGCTGGTGCAGACTCGATGGGCCGAATGGTCTCCTTCAGCACTGTAAATTCTATGAAATCCTATGAACTTGCCATTGTGCCATCCAAAGCCCAACTGGTTAGTGGGAAAAAGAGAATACTCCTGTTTATCCAGGATGATTCAAACAAGACCCATTGTCCTCTGAAATACCCTCATCTGACCAACTAACATCCCATTATGGAGCCTGATGGCTTCTTTTGACTGTCCTTCGTCCTGCTGCAAAGTTGATCACCTGTGTCTGGAAATTTGTTACATATTCATAGTATGGTCTTGTCTTTTTGTGTAAACACTAGTGGGTAATTGCAAAGCAATAATAAGTTTATGTGTTCAGTTGAGTGCTCTTGCAGATGGCTAGTATCAATTCAGCTGGGGTCATGTGTGGGAGTTTCTGTTCCTGGCCTATGTATATCTTCTCAGCCTGTTTCCAGTACCACAACACAAAGTTGGCTGGAAGGGTGAGCTGTGAAGAGGATGCAGAGATCCTTCAGTGTGATTTGGACAAGTTGAGTGAGTGGGCAAATGAATGACAGATGCAGTATAATAAATGCATGTTATCCACTTTGGTAGCAAAAACAGGAAGGCAGGCTATCATCTGAATGGCCATAAATTAGGAGAGGGAATTTGCAACGAGGCCTGGGTGGCCTGGTACACCAGTCGCTGAAGGCAAGCATGTAGGTACGGCGGGTAGTAAAGAAGAGAAATGGTATGTTGGTCTTCATCGAAAGGCAATTCGAGTACAGGTGCAGGGATATAACAAAGAACAAAGTAGTACAGCACAGGAACAGGCCCTTAGGCCCTCCAAGCCCGTGCCGACCATGATGCCCGTCTAAACTAAAATCTTCTGCACTTCCTGGGTCCGTATCCCTCTGTTCCCATCCTATTCATGTATTTGTCAAGATGCCTCTTAAATGTCACTATTGTCCCTGCTTCCACCACCTCCTCCGGCAGCAAGTTCCAGGCACCCACCACCCTCTGTGTAAAAAAACTTGCCTTGTACATCTCCTCTAAACCTTGCCCCTCGCACCTTAAACCTATGCCCCCTAGAAATTGACCCCTCTACCCTGGGGAAAAGCCTCTGACTATCCACTCTGTCTATGCCCTTCATAATTTTGTAGACCTCTATCAGATCTCCCCTCATCCTCCGTTGTTCCAGTGAGAACAAACCAAGTTTATTCAACCGCTCCTCAGAGCTAATGCCCTCCATACCAGGCAACATCCTGGTAAATCTCTTCTGCACCCTCTCTAAAGCCTCCACATCCTTCTGGTAGTGTGGCGACCAGAATTGAACACTATACTCCAAGTGTGGCCTAACTAAGGTTCTATACAGCTGCAACATGACTTGCCAATTCTAATACTCAATGCCCCGGCCAATGAAGGCAAGCATGCCGTATGCCTTCTTGACTACCTTCTCCCCCTGTGTTGCCCCTTTCAGTGACCTGTGGACCTGTACACCTAGATCTCTCTGACTTTCAATATTCTTGAGATGTCTTGCTGCAATTATTCAGGGCCTTGGTGAGGCCACACCTGCAATATTGTGTGCAGTTTTGGTCTCCTTATCTGAGGAAGGATGTTCTTGCTATTGAGGGAGTACAGAGAAGGTTTACCAGACTGATTCCTGGGATGGCAGGAAGGACATATGAGGAGAGATTGAGTCAGTTAGGGTTATATTTGCTACAGTTCAGAAGAATCATAGAATCTACAGTGCAGAAGGAGGCCATTCGACCCATCGAGTCTGCACCGGCCGTTGGAAAGAGCAATCTACTTAAGCCCATGCCGCCATCCTATCCCCGTAACCCAGTAACCCCACCTAACCTTTTTGGACACTAAGGACAATTTAGCATGGCCAATCCACCTAACCTGCACATCTTTGGACTATGGGAGGAAACCGGAGCACCCGGAGGAAACCCACGCAGACACGCGGAGAACGTGCAGACTCCGCACAGTGACCCAAGCCGGGAATCGAACCTGGGACCCTGGAGCTGTGAAGCAACTGAGCTAACCACTGTGCTACCATGCTGCGGTATGAAGGTAATCTCATAGAAACCCATAAAATTCGAACAAGACTAGACAGGGTAGATGCAAGAAGGATTTTCCCAATGGTGGGGGTGTCCTGAACCAGAGGTCACAGTCTGAGGATACCAGGTGGACCATTTAGGATAGAGATGAGAAATTTCTTCACCCGCAGTGTGGTGAGCCTATGGAATTTGTTATCACAGTATGTAGTTGAGGACAAAACATTGTATGTTATCAAGAAGCAGTTAGATATAGCAGTTGGGGCGAAGGGGATCAAAGGATGTGTAGGGAAGGCGGGATTAAGATATTGAGTTGGGTGATCAGCCATGATCATAATGAATGGCAAAGCATGCTCAAAGGGCTGAATGGCCTCCTCCTGCTCCTAATTTCGAGCAGAATTAAACCCGTTAATGGGAATACACAGTATGCACCAGGTCTACTGTCCTTCGGGACACTCCTGTCTGACCAACCATTAGCCCATTAAAGTCTGATGGCCTCTTTGTCTGTCAATGGGAGGTTAGTTGCACATCAATAGCATGTATAAATAGGAGTGAGCAATCAAACAGCCAAGATAACAATGATGGTTCGCGCTTGGAAACCCCAGGAGAGAACGTTTGTTTGAGGGGCTGGACGGATGGAAACCCCACGAGACAATGTTTGTTTGAGGAGCTGGGCTGAGCTCAGAAAGAGACAGAAAGAATCCTGTTTTGAACAGGTACAAGGAGAAGGCTTTGAAAAGTGACTGAGAGAGTTCATGAAGGTTACCACCATGGCAGGCTTTGGAAAAGGGTTCTGAAATAACTTCCCTAACAGAAGAAAAATTGTTTCATAAATGCAAATATCAACTTTTCCTGCCCGTGTAAGTGGAATGAGAGCTGCACGTTCATTTAAAGTGCTGATAATGGGAATTTGTATGTTAAAGTTAAGAAACTATACGTAATCTGTTATTGCTCGGGTTGATGTTTAAAAGTTTAAATATTGTTTTTCTTTTGTTTTCATTTTTAAAAAAATATATATTTTATTGAAAATTTTTTCCAAACAGTTTTTCCCCTCTTACAAAGCAAACGTAACAATAAAGACATTTTTAACAATACACAAATAACAAAACCCCATTATCTTTTGACATAAACTAAACTAACCCCCCCCCCCTCCCCTCCCCCCTGGGTTGCTGCTGCTGGTCATCTGTCTTCCCTCTAACATTCCCCTAGGTAGTCGAGAAATGGCTGCCACCGCCTGGTGAACCCTTGAGCCGACCCTCTCAGGGCAAACTTTATCTGCTCCAATTTAATGAACACCGCCATATCATTTACCCAGGCCTCCAGTCCGGGGGGTTTCGCCTCCTTCCACATGAGTAGGATCCTGCGCCGGGCTACTAGGGACGCAAAGGCCACAACGTCGGCCTCTTTCGCCTCCTGCACTCCCGGCTCATCCGCAACTCCAAATAGAGCTAACCCCCAGCCTGGTTTGACCCGGGCCTTCACCACCTTCAAAATCACTCCCGTCACTCCCTTCCAATACCCTTCCAGTGCCGGGCACGCCCAAAACATATGTGCGCGGTTTGCCGGGCTCCCGCCACACCTCCCACATCTGTCCTCCACTCCAAAGAAACTGCTCAATCTTGCTCCCGTCATGTGTGCTCTATGTAGCACCTTAAATTGAATCAGGCTAAGCCTGGCGCATGAGGAAGAGGAATTTACCCTGCTTAGGGCATCAGCCCACATACCCTCCTCTATCTCCTCCCCTAGTTCTTCTTCCCACATTCCTTTTAGTTCGCCCACCGACTCCTCCCCTCTTCCCTCATCTCTCGGTATATCTCTGACACCTTGCCCTCTCCGACCCACACCCCTGAAAGCACTCTGTCCTGAATCCCCTGTGTCGGGAGCAACGGAAATTCCCTCACCTGTTGTCTAGTAAACGCCCTCACCTGCATATATCTCAAGAAATTTCCCCGGGGCAACTTATACTTTTCCTCCAATGCTCCCAAGCTCGCAAAAGTCCCATCTATAAATAAATCTCCCACCCTCCTAATTCCCAACTGGTGCCAGCTCTGAAATCCTCCATCCATTCTTCCTGGGGCGAACCTATGGTTGTTCCTGATTGGGGACCCCACCAGGGCTCCCCGCACCCCTCTCTGTCGCCTCCACTGTCCCCAGATATTCGCCACCACCGGGTTCGTGGTAAACATTTTAGGTGAGAGCGGTAGCGGTGCCGTCACCATCGCCTCTAAACTCGTCCCTTTACAGGACTTTCTCTCCAGTCTTTTCCACGCCGCTCCCTCACCCTCCATCATCCATCTACGTATCATTGCCACATTGGCGGCCCAATAGTAATCGCCCAAGTTCGGTAGTGCCAATCCTCTCTGTCCCTACTACGCTGAAGGAACCCCCTCCTTACTCTCGGAACTTTCCCTGCCCACACGAAGCTCGTTATGCTCCTGTCTATTTTATTAAAAAAGGTCTTAGTGATTAGTATAGGGATACATTGAAATACAAATAAGAACCTCGGGAGGACCATCATCTTAATTGCTTGCACCCTGCCCGCCAGCGACAGAGGCTGCATGTCCCACCTCTTGAAGTTCTCTTCCATTTGTTCTACCAGCCGTGTCAGATTAAGTCTGTGCAAGGTTCCCCAGCTCCTAGCGATCTGAATCCCCAGGTATCGGAAGTTTCTTTCCACTTTCCTTAGAGGCAAGCCTTCTATCTCTCTACTCTGGTCCCCTGGATGTATCACAAATAATTCACTCTTCCCCATGTTTAGCCTATACCCCGAGAAATCCCCGAACTCCCTCAACATTCGCATAACCTCTATCATCCCCCCCGCTGGGTCCGACACGTATAACAATAGGTCATCTGCGTATAACGAGACTCGGTGTTCTTCTCCCCCTCTAATCACCCCTCTCCATTTCCTGGAGTCTCTCAACGCCATGGCCAGAGGTTCAATTGCCAACGCGAACAACAATGGAGACAGCGGGCATCCCTGTCTTGTTCCCCTATATAGTTGGAAATACTCCGATCTTTGTCGACCCGTAACTACACTTGCCGTTGGAGCCCCATAAAGAAGTCTAACCCAGCTAATAAACCCGTTCCCGAACCCAAACCTCCTTAACACCTCCCATAAATACTCCCACTCCACCCTATCAAATGCCTTCTCTGCATCCATTGCCGCCACTATCTCTGCCTCCCCCTCCACTGGGGGCATCATTATCACCCCTAATAGTCGTCGCACGTTAACATTCAGTTGTCTCCCTTTTACGAACCCTGTCTGGTCTTCGTGCACCACCCCCGGGACACAGTCCTCTATCCTCGATGCTAGTACCTTTGCCAACAATTTGGCGTCCACGTTCAATAATGAAATAGGTCTATAGGACCCGCACTGCAACGGATCTTTATCCCTCTTCAAAATTAGCAATATCGTCGCCTCCGACATTGTCGGGGGTAGAGTCCCCCCTTCCCTGGCCTCATTGAACGTCCTCACCATCAACGGGGCCAACAAGTCCACATATTTTCTGTAATATTCCACCGGGAACCCGTCTGGTCCCGGGGCCTTCCCTATTTGCATGCTTCCCAGTCCCTTAATAACCTCGTCCACCCCAATCGGTGCCCCCAGGCCTACCACCTCCTGCTCCTCCACTTTCGGGAACCTCAATTGGTCCAGGAACTGCCGCATTCCCTCCTCTCCCTCTGGGGGTTGAGACCTATACAGTCCCTCATAGAAGGTCTTGAACACCTCATTTATCTTTCCTGCCCTTCGCACCGTGTCTCCCCTTCCGTCTCTAATTCCTCCTATCTCCCTCGCTGCTGTCCTCTTTCGCAATTGAAAAGCCAACAGGCGACTAGCCTTTTCCCCATATTCATACCTCCTCCCCTGTGCCTTCCTCCACAGTACCTCCGCCTTTCTGGTGGTCAGAAGGTCAAACTCCGTCTGGAGTCGTCTCTCACGTTCCACGTGATCAGCCTCACTAGGGGGCTACCTGCCCCCCTCCCGTGTCGACTAGCCATTACCTTCTCTAGGCCAGTCCCATATCCCGCCTCCGCGCTCCCACTCGCTCCCACAGCGTCGCACACCATCCCCGTCCACCCACTCTTTAGCCATTTCCTTTTGGATTTCCGCAGCAGCAACCCAGTTGTCCACCCCCCCCCCCCCCCCCGCTAGATCTCTTTCTAGCGTGATTGCTCCCCCCATATTACTTCCGTAAGTCAGCTGACTTCAACTGACCCCGGCTACTCCTGCTCACTCCTCGACCCCCCCGTGTGGGGAACTCCCATCCGCCTTGCGCCTGCCTTCCCGCCTTATTCTTTCTGGCGCGGGAACATCCCTTTACCTGACCCGCCTCTTATGGCGCAGCTCCCTTTCCCCTCCCCCTCCCCTTCCCCATTCTCCAACTATGTCCCGTCTTTCCCCCCTCACCGGCGCCCACATTTCCCAATGTCTCCCCCCTTCCCAATTTACTTCTCTATTAACTTCAACCATAACATTAACAATAACATTTCCTGCAGCATCAGTCCCTCAGTTCCGATCCAATTTCTCCTCTTTGATAAAGGTCCATGCTTTCTCCGCCGTCTCGAAATAATGGTGTCTCTCCTGATACGTGACCCATAGTCTTGCCGGCTGCAGCATCCCGAACTTCACCTTCCTTTTATGCAACACCTCTTTGGCTTGGTTAAAGCTCGCCCTCCTTCTCGCCACCTCCGCACTCCAATCCTGGTACACCCGTACCACTGCATTCTCCCATCTGCTACTCCGCACCTTTTTAGCCCATCTCAGGACCTCTTCTCTATCCTTAAGGCGGTGAAATCGCACGATTATCGCCCTGGGTGGTTCTCCCGCTTTTGGTCTTCTCGCCGGGATCCGATGTGCCCACTCCACCTCCAAGGGGCCCGTAGGGGCCTCAGCACCCATCAGTGAGCTCAGCATCGTACTTGCATAAGCTCCACAGTCCACTCCTTCCACACCCTCAGGGAGACCCAGTATCCGAATGTTCTTCCTTCCCGCTCCGTTTTCTAGGGCCTCGATCCTTTCAGTACACTTTTTATGAAGTGCCTCGTGCGTCTGTGCCTTAACCGCCAGGCCCAGGATCTCGTCCTCATTATCTGTCACCTTCTGCTCCACCACGTGGAGCTCTGTCTCCTGGGTCTTTTGTGTCTCCTTGAGCCCCTCAATTGCCTGTAGCATCGGGGTCAGCACCTCCCTCTTCAGCAGCTCCACGCACCGTCTCAAAAATTCATCCTGCTCAGGCCCCCATGTCGCCTGCGCTTTCTCCGCCGCCATTTTGTGCTTCTCTCTTTCTGACCCTTTGGTCGACGATTCCTCGCGCTGCAGCCGCCGCCGCCGGTTTTTTCCTCCTTCGTTGGGGGGGGGGGGACTCCCTTCTCACACACCCCACACCGGGTTGCGTCGTCAAAAAATTTCCCATTGGGGCTCTTAAAAGAGCCCGAAGGTCCGTCGGAGCTGGAGCCGCCGAAACGTGCGGCTAGCAAGGCATCACCGCAACCGGAAGTCCTTCTTTTGTTTTCATAAAGTTTGTTTATGAAATAACCAAGCCCATTTCTTATGTTATCACTCCTGGAATGAATTGAGCTTTCCGCACAGCCGTAAAACTTTAAAAAGTTGCAGCTCTGGTCCAGCATCTTAGCCACTGTTGAGAGCTGACCAAGTGTTCAAAACAATGGGTGGAAACACCTTTACCTCCAAGCTCCTCTGCTGACTTGGACATACGTTTCAACATCATGTCGATATCCTGGAATTTCCTACTGCTGGGGTGGCAGCATCACCACAGGATTGCAACTGTTCAAGAGATTCATCATTACCTCAGGGCAAGAGTGGGTGGGCAGTATGCCAGCTTTGACCGCAAAATCGCAAATTGCAAGAATTGTAAGAAAAATGTCCTCATAAAAGAGGCACGCAGAAACATGCATTGTCTTTCTCAAAACTGCTTGTTTTTTTAAATAATTTAATGCTTATTAACTTGTCAGCAGCATCACAATTGTAAACATTAAGGGCCAGAAAGCTTAATTCTACTTTAAAATGCTTCAATCAGGGGGTTTCTGGTGATGGGGGTGTGTTGGGTGTATGCATATCAGGTGGCTCTCCTCCTGGAAGTTCGAAATTAGGCACTTTTCATCCAAAACAGCCCGCTAAACCCGGGGAAAAAACTGCCCACCCTCCTCCAATACCACCACAATGAATGAAACATGCCAGGCAACAACATCCTGAGGAGCCGAAGAGATGGCAGAGGCAGTAAAAGCCGGGAGAAAAAGACTGAGGCGATGGCGAACACGCGGGACACTGAGGTCCCGGCCGCAACCGAACGGGATGGACCGCCAGAACATTTACTAGGCTACCTTTCGATGAATGAATGGAGGAATTCCTAACACAAGGACACCATCAAACTTGAAATGATAGCGACGATGAAAGTGGTGGTAGCGGGGGCGCTGATCACCCTGCAAGCAGCATTTGAAAAGACGGAGCGGCGGCGAGAGATGCAGCAGGCATCCATCAGAGAGTTAGAGTAGGTCACGACTAACCAGAGTGATCGGAGACAGTGATGGCAAGGTTGGTGGCGGCACAAGGGACACCAAGGGGGTAGGTCAAGGCCCAACAAAATCAATCGTGCACCAAAGCCTCTGCATCATGGGCCTACCGGAGGGCCTGAACCTCACGGAGTAGCTGGCTCAGATGCTGGGAAAACTGTTTGAAGGAGAAAGCTACCTCAAACCCCCAGAGGTAGATAGAGCCCACAGGTCACTCTGGCCAAAGCTCGAGGCTGGGGAGCAGCCGTCGGCCACCATTGCGAAACTGCACCGGTACCAAGGCTGGGAAAGGATCCTGAACTAGGCAAGACATACAAGGTCCTGTAAATGGGAAGTACAAGGTCCTGTAAATTGGGGCAGACATGACCAAGCACTGGGGGGAATTTAACAAAGCCAAGGCGGCCCTTTATAAGAACAATGTGCAGTTCGGAATGCTGTGCCCCGCCAAGCTCTGGGTGACTTTCCAGGGCAGGGAGCACTATTTCACCGCACCGCAGAAGCAGATGAATTTGTGCACAAACATGGGCTGGGAAGGCAACAAAGCCAACAGTGAACCAGACATTTAATTGTATCGGTCAACAAAAAATGTGGAGACTATTTGTGCGGGACTGAATCACCTCCTCTTCAAATCTGACATTGAGTCTCAGAAAGGAGGGGTGAGAGCAGTAGGACCCAGGAGGGGATGAGGAGAAGGATAGGGGGGAAGAGACATGTATCAGTTTGGGGGAGGTATAGATCAACCCCCGGGGTGGAGGGGGGGGTGCACCTCACTAGCGGGTGAGCTAGCACAAAGAAGTACAAGTGACGAGATGGCCACTGCACATCTCCCCATGCGGAGAGTGTGTATGGCGACGGGATGAGAGAATGGGGGAAAATAGGCGGGGGGGGGGTAAACAGACGGGGAAAACCTGGGGGGGGGGGAGAAGGGGGAGACGTACCCAGGAGGAAAGCCGAGGGATGGGTGAGAGGGGCAATAGGCTGGCTACCACTGATCACACAGGATCCAAAAGAAGGTCCTATAAAGAAAAGAAACATGGGAAGCCTGGCCCTCCCAAACCTATAGTTCTACTATTGGTCGGCCACAGCAGAAAGAATGAGGGGATGGGTGAAGGAACCGGGACTGGAATGGATGAAGGTGGAGGAGAGTTCCTGCATAGGGATGTCCGCCCGAGCCCTAGTCACAATCGCCCTCTCCCCCACCCCCGCCCCCCATCCAAGCACTTGAGTAGCTCAGTGGTAGTAGCCACGCTCCAAACCTGATATCAAATGAGGCAACACTTCAGCCTAACCAAAATGTCCACCATGGCCCCAATCTGCTCCAACCACAGATTTACTCCCAAAATAATGGATGTCACCTTCAAAAGGTGGAAACATATTGAGGGGACACTGACGTTTAGGGCCATGTACACGGACGACAGAGTAGCAACACTGGGGTAACTCATGGAGAACTTTCAATTGCGAAAAGAAAATGAACTAAGACACTTGCTCCATAAGGAAACAACGACGTTCCCCCAGGTACCAGGACATTATTAGTCGAAGAACTGCTGGATTCTGCCAACCTAAGGAAGGGAAACTGTGGGGACCTGTATGGGTGACTGTTGGGGAAGGTACGCTCCCCCCTGGACGAGACAAGGGAAATATAGGAGGAGGAACTATGCATTGAAATTGGGGGAGAACCCTGGATCAAAGCACAAAGCACTGCACAGGGCGAACGTCACCTCCAAATGCGCAGGGCTGAGCCTAACACAGTTAAAGGTGGTGCACAGAGCGCACCTAACCAGAACCCAAATGAGTAGGCTCTTTCCAGAGGTGGAGGACAAATGTGAATGGTGCCAGGGAGACCCGGTCACAGGTTCTGGGTACTGGACGAACTTTTTTGATGTAGAGATGCCGGCGTTGGACTGGGGTAAGCACAGTAAGAAGTCTTACAACACCAGGTTAAAGTCCAACAGGAATATTTCAAATCACTGGCTTTCGGAGCACTGCTCCTTCCTCAGGTGAATGAAGAGGTATGTTCCAGAAACATAGATACAGACAAAGTCAAAGATGCAAGACAATGCTTTGAATGCGAGCATTTGCAGGTAATTAAGTCTTTACAAATCCAAAGAGAGGGGTAATCCCAGGTTAAAGAGGTGTGAATTGTCTCAAGCCAGGACAGTTGGTAGGATTTTGCAAGCCAAGGCTAGATGGTGGGGGATGAATGTAATGCGACATGAATCCAAGGTCCAGGTTGAGGCCGTACTCATGTGTGCGGAACTTGGCTATATGTTTCTGGCTCGGCGATTTTGCGTTGTCGCGCGTCCTAAAGGCCGCCTTGGAGAACGCTTACCCGGTGATCAGAAGCTGAATGCCCTTGACTGCTCAAGTCTTCCCCGACTGGAAGGGAATATTCCTGCCTGGCGATATCCGTTCATCTGCTGTTGCAGCGTCTGCATGGTCTCGCCAATGTATCACGCTTCGGGACATCCTTTCCTGCAGTGTATGAGGAAAACGTTGGCCGAGTCGCACGAGTATGTACCGTGTACCTGGTGGGTGGTATTCTCAGGTGTAATGTCGATGATCTGGCATGTCTTGCAGAGATTGCCATGGCAGTGTTGTGTGGTGTCATGTCGCTGTTCTGGAGGCTGGGTAGTTTGCTGCAAACAATGGTTTGTTTGAGATTGCGCGGTTGTTTGAAGGCAAGTAGTGGGGGTGTGGAGATGACTGTGGTAAGATGTTCATCTTCATCGATGACGTGTTGAATGCTGCGAAGAAGATGTCGTAGTTTCCCTGCTCCGGGGAAGTACTGGACGACGAAGGGTACTCTGTTGGTTGTATCCCGTGTTTGTCTTCTGAGGAGGTCGGTGCGGTTTATTGCTGTGGCACGTTGGAACTGTCAATCAATGAGGCGAGCGCTGTATCCCGTTCGTATGAGGGCATCTTTCAGCGTCTGTAGATGTCTGTTACACTCCTCCTCGACTGAGCAAATCCTGTGTATACAGAGGGCTTGTCCATAGGGAATGGCTTCTTTAATGTGTTTAGGGTGGAAGCTGGAGAAGTGGAGCATCGTGAGGTTATCCGTGGGCTTGCGGTAAAGCGAAGTGCTGAGGTGACCGTCTTTGATGGAGATGAGTGTATCCAAGAATGCAACCGATTTTGGAGAGTAGCTCATGGTGAGTCTGATGGTGGGATGGAACTTATTGATGTCATCGTGTAGTCGTTTTAGTGATTCTTCGCCGTGGGTCCAAAGGAAAAGAATGTCATCAATGTATCTGGTGTATAACGTCGGTTGAAGGTCCTGTGCGGTGAGGAGGTCTTGTTCAAACTTGTGCATGAAGATGTTGGCATGTTGAGGTGCAGATTTGATCCCCATGGCTGTTCCGTGAATCTGGATGAAGAACTTGTTGTCGAAGGTGAAGACGTGATCCAGAATGAAGCGGATGAGTTGCAGAATTGCGTCTGGAGATTGGCAGTTGTCGGTGTTGAGTACTGAGGCTGTTGCAGCAATGCCATCGTCATGGGGATACTGGTGTAGAGTGCCGAGATGTCCATTGTGACGAGGAATGTTCCTGGTCCAACTGGTCCTTGAGTGCTGAGTTTCCGTAGGAAGTCCATTGTGTCGCGACAGAAGCTGGGCGTTCCTTGTACGATGGGTAAGGTGGATCTTTTTTGAGGCATTGTCCAGAGTGGTGAGGGTGGAGCCATGTCCAAAACTGGTGGTTTTCGGGATTCAGACCAACCAGTACTCTTTATGGGGATAGGGGCTGATACCTTCCTGATCACCCGCCGGAGAATCCTGCTTGGCTGGCGATTGGCAGCACCACCCAAGGCTGCAGACTGGCTGTCCGACCTGGCGGAATTTCTCAAACTGGAGAAAATAAAAGTTGCCATCCGAGGGTCGGAGGAGGGCTTCCACAGGACATGGAAGCTGTTCACCAACTTATTCCAAGATCTGTTCATAACCAGCAAACAATAGAGTAATAATAATCTTTATTAGTATCATAAGTAGGCTTCCATTAACACTGCAATTAAGTCACTGTGAAAATCCCCTAGTCGCCACACTACGGCACCTGTTCAGGAAAGAGTCATTGACCTGATAAGCTAAATCGGTTTCACTTCACGGTTGCATCCTGACCTACTGAGTATTTTCTGCTTTTATTTCAGATTTCCAGTATCTGCATCTACTTCGCTTCTGTTTTCATCAATCCTGCAGGACTGAAACCAGAGTTGCAGGTTTTCCTAGACTGTCATGAAATCAATAATACAGTGCAGATCATAGAATTATAGAATCCCCATTGTGCTGAAGAAGGCCATTCGCCCATTAAGTCTGCACCGACCCTCCGAAAGAGTACTCTATTTAGGCCCACTCACCCGCCCCATTCCAGTAACCCCACATAACCTGCACACCTTTGGACTGTGGGAGGAAACCGGAGCACCCGGAGGAAACCCACGCAGAAACGGGGAGAATGTGCAATCTTCGCACAGTCACCCAAGGTTGGAATTGAACTCATGATGCACAGATGGGTAGGAACGACAGCCATTTTACTTATTCTGTGGTTTCTACCCTTTTTATAACTTTGTTTACCCTCTTAAAACGTAAGCATTTTGAAAAACTGTAAGATTCCTCCTTCACCTTTACTTCCATACATTTTTCAAGGCATTCTCCAAACATGCAAATTAGGAGCAGAAGCGGGCCACTCGGCTCTTGGACCTAATAGGATCATGGCTGACCTGTTTGTGTTCCATAACTATAAAGTTTCATTGTCAGTATAGTTCTAATTAATCTTCACTGCACCATTCCCATGGTTCTAACAGCCTTCCGAAAACTGAGGGCCTGAACTACAGCCCAGAATCCACACCTAAGCAATGTCTTGCACCAATTTAGTAAGACTAGACCTACATATAACAGCCTAACTCTTGGCTTGCTTAGTAACTAGTATGGCTAGAAAAATAAGATGTAGCACTGAATGATAAATACGGGGTACCTGTAATAGGTTCCCACCCATGGTTCCATCTGCGACTCTGCTTGTAGGAGAGGGCTTTGAACTCGGTGTACAGATAAACAACCAGACTTCCTGCATTACAGGTTGTGTGTGGTTGGTGAGGTTCATGTTGGCTTGGGTCAGGAACTTCCCATGAAGTTTATTGAAGATAATTCAAGCATGTGCTATCAAAATTAATGTAGTCACATTAACTGAGAGATGGCTAGCGGCAGAAGTGAAAGAATTGGGGGGGGGGGGGGTGTAAATGGATATATTGGAGGTAGGTAAAATGGGGCTGGTTTAGCACAGTGGGCTAAACAGCAGGCGTGTAATGCAGAACAATGCCAGTAGCGCGGGTTCAATTCCCGTACCAGCCTCCCCGAACAGGCACTGGAATGTGGCGACTAGGGGCTTTTCACAGTAACTTCATTGAAGCCTACTTGTGACAATAAGCGATTATTATTATTAAGAGGTTAAAAATAAAGGTGCAGTTTTTGGACATGTTCCCGTTTCGGATTTACAGATAAAGGATACTCAAAGTGTGTCAACAACAAATTTCAAGTTTGTCCCTCTGATGCCTATTTCCAAATCATCAAATGAAAAGTGATAGAGGACATAGCACTTGTGCCCACAATGCACATTTTACCTACCTGCAATATATCCATTTACACCCCCCCCCCAATGCTTTCACGTCTGCCGCTAGCCATCTCTCAGTCAATGTGACTACATTCATTTTGATAGAAGATGCTAATTATCAAAAATTACTGAAATCTCTATATACACATCCACCACACTCCCTTTTCTAAACAAAGTGATTCCCTCAAAAAAAATTATTTGCAACCTATCATTTGCAAAGTCACACTATGCTGCAATCAACTTTTGCATCTCGAAGTGTTCGTTGATTATGTTGCCACAAAATTAATAAGCTAATTTCCTTCAGTATTTCTCAAAAAAGGTGTAACTTTGTTTTTCTTCAGACTTTTGTCACAATTTTATCTATGAAAAGTTTGTTTAATGCCTCTTTTGTTCAATAAACCTAGAGTATCCAATTTTTTTTTCCAATTAAGGGGCAATTTAGCATGGCCAATCCACGAACCCTGAACACCTTTTGGGTTGTGGGGGTGAGACACTGGGAGAATGTGTAAATTCCACACGGACAGTGACCCAGGGCATGGATCGAACCTCGGATCTCTGCGCCGTGAGGCAGCAGTGCTAACCAATATGCCACCGTGTCATCCATGTTTAATGCCTCTTATCTCCTCCCAACTTCCTTCTGTTTTCTGGAATACATCATTTGGTTTTGGTGACATTTCTATATATAACTACTTTACCTTTTTAAATATAGTTTCCCAGTCAGTTGGGTGCCTTCTGGTGTTATCCAACACTGCACATGATGCTACTTTGAAAGTAAATCCTTGCCATTTAGCTGTATCGATAACAAAATCATGGTTAGCTCTGTTGCTTCACAGCGCAGGGTCCCAGGTTCGATTCCTGCTTGGGTAACTGTCTGTGCAGAGTCTGCACATTCTCCCTGCGTGGGTTTCCTCCGGGTGCTCCGGTTTCCTCTCAAAAGTCCCAAAAGACGTGCTTGTTAGGTGAATTGGACATTCTGAATTCTCCCTCTGTGTATCCGAACAGGTGCCGGAATGTGGCGACTATAGGATTTTCATAGTAGCTTCATTGCAGTGTTAACGGAAAAGTTGATGCAACGTGCCTCAACGACGACCGCCCGGTGTCCTTGACATCTATCATTATGAAGTGCATCGAGTGATTGGTCATGACACACATCAACTCCGTACTTCTGGAATGCCTTGATCCACTACAATTCGCACACCGCCATAAGCAGACCACAGCTTTCTCCCTGGCTCTATATTCATCCCTGGAGCATCTCAACAACAAAAATTCCTATTCATTGAATACATTTCGTCTTCAACACCATAATCCCTGCCAAGATCATATCCAATCTCCAAAATCTAGGACAGCTCCTCCCTCTGCAATGGAATCATTGACTTCATAACCCATAGACCACAATCAGTAAGGCTAAACAATGACACCACTGTTAAGTAATGGGTTAAGAGACATTGCAATTAGTTGTCTCATTTATGTTAAGTATCCATTAATTGACACTGATATGCAAAGGTGGCCTCTGTCAGGTGATGTGTAGTTAGAGTTTTGTGCAAAGTCTGTTGGAATGAAATAAATGTGTGTTGGTATCTTCATATCACAGCAACTAAAACGTCTAACAATTGGTAGCAGAGGATGGTTGCTGTGTAAATGTGAAGGGTTGAAAGATACAACTTTTCCAGATCAAACCAAGGAGTGAGTGAGAAAAGAAAAAAAGGATATATGGCTGAACCGAGGATAAAGATGGCTGGATATGACTATCCTCCCTTATTTTCTGAAAGGGAATTGTATGACCAATGGAGAAGTGCAGTAGTTATGTGGACTAAGGTAACTGCTTTGGGAAAGAGAAAACAAGGTATGGCATTGGCTCTTTCTCTACCATATGGTAGTAAAATCCGAAACAAAGTGCTTTCTGAGCTGGAATTGGAAGAGTTAGACTCAGAAGAAGGTCTGGAGACTTTATTACATTATATAGATAAGATTTATAAGAAAGATGACTTGTTAAGTGCGTATGAAGCATGGTCGGATTTTGATAAGTTCCGGAAAATGGAGGATATCTCCATGGAAGACTATATAATGGAATTTGGCAGACTATATAAAAGGCTGCAGAAATACAACCTGGAATTTCCACAGTCTGTGTTGGCCTTCAAATTACTGGATTGTGCTAGAGTGAGCAACATGGATAGGCTCCTGGTTTTGACAGGAGTTCAGTTTACTGATAAGGATACCTTATTCGAACAGATGACAAATGCTTTACAAAAGTTTCTGGGGAAACGACCTAAATAGGTCAGCCTGCAATAAGGCAGAATATGGAAAATACACTACCAACAGGATGGCAAAATCGTATGGCTACGAACAAGGATGAAGACTATAGAAGGAGACCGAGACAAGGAAATTATGAAGACAGAAACCCAGTTAGAACCTACAATAGGAAGATGAACCCCAGAAATGCACGGGGCATGATAAATCAATGTTTTCGATGTGACTCTCAATACCATTATGCTTTCAACTGTCCGACTCGTTATGATAGAGTGTTTGAAGCGACACATGACACGGAAGAGTCAGAAGAGGAAAAAGATAGTGACCAGAAAGACGGCATTGTCCTATTGACAAGCAGTTCTACGCCGATAATGAGGGTGTTGGTTGCAGAATCCTTCAACTGTGCTGTATTGTTCAGTGGCTGCACATCTACTGTGTGTGGAATTGACTGGTTAAAATGTTATCTGGGGAGGCAGAGATAGTGGCGGCAATGGATGCAGAGAAGGCATTTGATAGGGTGGAGTGGGAGTATCTATGGGAGGTGCTGAGGAGGTTCAGGTTCGGGGACGGGTTTGTTAGCTGGGTCAAACTCCTCTATGGGGGCCCAACGGCAAGTGTGGTCACGGGTCGGCAAAGGTCGGAGTATTTTCGTCTATACAGGGGAACAAGACAGGGATGCCCGCTATCTCCATTACTGTTCGCGTTGGCAATTGAACCACTGGCCATAGCGCTGAGAGACTCCAGAAAATGGAGAGGGGCGATTAGAAGGGGAGAGGAACACCGAGTGTCACTCTACGCGGATGACCTACTGCTGTATGTAGCGGACCCAGTGGGGGGGATGACAGAGGTCATGCAGATATTGAGGGAGTTCGGAGATTTCTCGGCATATAGGCTTAACATGGGAAAGAGTGAACTTTTTGTGCTACACCCTGGGGACCAGAGTAGAGGGATAGATGGCCTACCGCTAAGTAGAGTGGAAAGAAACTTTAGATACCTGGGGATTCAGATAGCCAGGAGCTGGGGAACCTTACACAGACTTAATCTGACACGACTGGTGGAACAAATGGAAGAGGACTTCAAGAGGTGGGACATGCAGCCGCTGTCACTGGCGGGCAGAGTGCAGGCAATTAAGATGATGGTCCTCCCGAGGTTCCTATTTGTGTTCCAGTGTCTCCCTATACTGATCACTAAGGCCTTTTTTAAAAAAATAGACAGGAGCATCACGAGCTTCGTGTGGGCAGGGAAGGTCCCGAGGGTAAGGAGGGGGTTCTTACAACGTAGTAGAGACAGAGGGGGACTGGCGCTGCCGAATTTGGGCGACTACTACTGGGCCGCCAATGTGGCGATGATTCGTAAATGGATGATAGAGGGAGAGGGAGCGGCGTGGAAAAGACTAGAGATGAAGTCCTGTAAAGGGACGAGTCTAGAAGCGCTGGTGACGGCGCCACTACCGCTCTCACCAAAAAAATTTACCACGAACCCAGTGGTGGCGGCAACATTAAGTATCTGGGGGCAATGGAGGCGACAGAGAGGTGTGTTGGGAGCCTTGGTGGGGTCCCCAATTAGGAACAACCATAGGTTTGCCCCAGGGAGGCTGGACGGAGGATTTCAGAGCTGGCACCAGTTGGGAATCAGGAGAGTGGGAGACTTATTTATAGACGGGACGTTTGCGAGTTTGGGAGCGCTGGAGGAAAAGTATAAGCTGCCCCGGGGAAATTTCTTTAGGTATATGCAGGTGAGGGCGTTCACAAGACAACAGGTGAGGGAATTTCCGCTGCTCCCGACACAGGGGATCCAGGATAGAGTGCTTTCGGGGGTGTGGGTCGGGGAGGGCAAGGTGTCAGAGATATACCGAGAGATGAGAGAAGAGGGGGAGGAGCTGGTGGGCGAACTGAAAGGTAAATGGGAAGAAGAGCTCGGGGAGGAGATTGAGGAGGGTTTGTGGGCTGATGCCCTAAGCAGGGTAAATTCCTCTTCCTCGTGTGCCAGGCTTAGCCTGATCCAATTTAAGGTGCTGCATAGAGCACACATAACGGGAGCAAGGTTGAGCAGGTTCTTCGGAGTGGAGGACAAGTGTGGGAGGTGCGGCGGAAGCCCGGCAAACCACACACATATGTTTTGGTTATGCACGGCACTGGAGGGGTACTGGAAGGGAGTGACGGGAGTGATTTCGAAAGTGGTGAAGGTCCGGGTCAAACCAGGCTGGGGGTTAGCTTTATTTGGAGTTGCGGATGAGCCGGGAGTGCAGGAGGCGAAAGAGGCCGATGTCGTGGCCTTTGCGTTCCTAGTAGCCCGGCATAGGATTTTACTCATGTGGAAGGAAGCGAAACCCCCCGGACTGGAGGCCTGGATAAACGATATGGCGGGGTTCATAAAACTGGAGCAGATTAAGTTTGCGCTGAGAGGATCGGCTCAAGGGTTCACCAGGCGGTGGCAACCGTTCCTCGGCTACCTAGCGGAACGTTAGACGAAGATAGATGACCAGCAGCAGCAACGCAGGGGGGGAGGGGGGGGGGGGAGGGAGGGGGGGGGGAAGGGAGGGAGGGAGGGGGGGTAAGATGTTTGGGTTCTGGAAGGGGGAGGGGGATGGGGGGGGGGAGTTTCATTTTATGTTATTTGGTTAGTTTACCATGTTAGTTAGTTACTCAATGTTAGATTGTAGTTATCATGTTACTTGTACTTTTAATTTCTCTTCTGTTTGATCTGTAAGGGGAAAAAATTGTGATTGAAAAACTTTAATAAAATATATATTTTTTTTAAAAATGTTATCTGGACTCCTTGAATGCTGAAAATCGTAACAAGGTTAAGGAATTTGAAAGTTCCACAAGTTTCAGGTTTGGGGATGATAATACTCTGAAGTCGCTGAAAAGAGTGTTGATCCCTTGCAATATTGCCGGAGTGAATAATTTCATTAGCACGGATGTTGTATCAAGTGAGATACCTTTGCTTCTGATCAGACCGTCGATGAAAAAAGCACCCATGAAACTGAATATGGAACAGGATAAGGCAATAGTTTTTGGAAAGACGATGGACTTACAATTTACACAGTCGGGACACTATTGTATTCCATTACTGACAAATAATATTTCAAGTAGAGTGGTTAAGGATGTGTTAATGGCAGTTGAAAATGGGACTTTAGCTGATAAAAAGCTTGTGGTATTAAAACTGCATAGGCAATTTGCACATCCGTCTCCTCGGAGGCTGAAAAATTTATTAAAGGATGCAGGGATAAGGGATGACGACTATACAAATCTGATAGAACAGATTAATGATCGCTGTGAAGTTTGTAGGAAGTACAGAAGGACACCAGCACGACCGATAGTAATCCTACCGTTGGCCAGGGATTTTAACAACATTGTGGCCATGGACCTTAAGATCTGGGATAAAGCAAAGAATATATTTATTTTGCATTTTGTAGATTTAGCAACCAGATTTAGTCAATCAACGATTGTACGAAGTCAAGAAAAGAGAGTAATTCTGGATCAAATCGTGGAAAAATGGATAGGGACAGGAATAGGTCCATCGGCAAAATTCCTTACGGACAATGGGGGAGAATTTGCTCATGATGAGTTTAGGGATATGTGTGAAAAAGTGAATATCAGAGTTATGAATACGGCTGTAGAAAGCCCATTGAGTAATGGTGTCTGTGAAAGAAATCATGCTGTCATTGATGACATGCTTCAGAAAATTTTGGCAAATCGGCCAAATTGCAGGCTAAATTCAGCTTTAGCATGGGCAGCACATGCAAAGAATTCATTGCAGATGGTTGGGGGCTATAGTCCTTATCAATTAGTGTTTGGTAGAAATCCTAAAATTCCGTCCATTTTGGATGAGCAGCCTCCAACTTGGGAGGGGACTACAATTAGCTCTGGTTTTGCTTAACATTTAAATGCATTACATAGCAGTAGTAAAGCTTTTTTGGAAGCAGAATTTTCTGAAAGAATTCGCAGAGCTTTAAGACATAACGTACGGCCATCAGATGCCGTTTTTCAGCAAGGAGACATGGTATACTATAAGAGAGACAATTCTAATGAATGGAAAGGCCCGGGGAAAATCATAGGCATAGATGGCAAAACAATTATTTTGCAACATGGTAATCAAACTGTTAGGGTACATTCATCAAGGATAATGGGTACAGATTACAAATTTTCAAATTTAGACAGATCAGACAGACATGACGAGGAACCAGAGTCACCTGGTACACATGTGTTACAGAACTATGAGGACCAGTTAACTGATATAGACAGGGTTTTTGTGGAGGAACACAACACTTCTGATGAATTAGAGCAGGCCATTTTTCCAAAAGGGCAACTGCCAAAAGTTGGTACAAAAGTGACATACTTGCCTGAAGGGTCTAGTCAATGGAAGGATGTAACTGTTATGAGTTGAGCAGGGAAGGCCACTGGAAAGTATAAACATTGGTTGAATGTACAGCATTCAGGGGAAGGAGTCAATGGATTGGGAAAACAAAGTTCAAAAATGGAGGGCACAGAAATGCAGTGCCAGTTCAGATAGTACATCGGATAGTGAACAAGTCCGCAGGAAAATGTCGAGAACTATTGAAAGAACATCCCACAGCAGAAGGGAAAGATCAAGCAGGAGCAGTACAGAACGAGATACAAGGCGGGAGAGGGGACGTAGTTTATCAAGATCTCGGAACATGAGTAAGACTACGAATACTAATAGGAGTAGAAGCCCACATGCACGTGAGATTTTGGTGGCTTCAAATAAATGAGATGAGAAAGTTATCAAAGAAGCTAAACTGCAAGAATTGCATAGTTGGAGTGAATTTGGGGTATACACGGAAGTACCGGATAGGGGACAAAGAGCTCTATCCCACAGATGGATTTGCATGGAAAAGGTTCTTCCGGATGGAACTTATAAGGCAAAGGCCAGGCTCGTGGCAAGGGGATTTGAAGAAAACTTAGAAGATCAGGATTTAAGGGTAGATTCACCTACAGCAGGAAAGGTTATTTTAAAGATCTTCTTGGCTCTATTAGCCACAAAGGCATGGGAATGCAAATCTATAGATATAAACGCTGCCTTTTTGCAGGGGCATCAGCTCCAGAGAGACATTTTTCTCTGTCCTCCGAAAGAAGCAGCTAACACAGAAGGGGTACTTTGGAAGTTGAACAAATGTGTATATGGATTAAATGAGGCATCTAGAGTCTGGTATTTTTCGGTAAGGTCAGTTTTGTTAAAGTTAGGCTGCTGCCAGTTGAAAGCAGATCCTGCAATGTTTTACTAGCACTATAAAGGAAATCTTTCTGGCATTTTTATGATGCATGTCGATGATTTTTTGTGGGGTGGGACTAGTGATTTTGAAGCTATTGTAACCTCTGGTTTGAGGAAAGAATTCAGGGTTGGAAGTCAGGCTTCTGGTGCATTTAAATACATTGGACTGGAAATTGGACAGACTAAGTTAGGGGCAACTCTACGTCAGCAATCTTATTTGGAAAGCATCAACCCAATAGCAATTAGTCGTGGCCGAGTTTCACAAAAAGACGCAATGGTTTCAAAGATAGAAAAAGAGCAACCGCGAAGTTTAATTGGGCAACTGAACTGGTTAGGTAGACAGACTAGACCGGACGTGAGTTTTGATGTCTTAGAGTTGAGTACAAAAATGAATGATCCCAAAGTGGAAGACATAATAAGAGCAAATAAAGCGTTGGCCAAACTAAAAATGCAGGAGTGTGTTTTGAAGTTCCCGGTTTTAGGTGACCTTAGGCACTTGAAACTCAGTTTATAGTGATGCGTCCTACGCAAATTTATGTGATGGGGTTTCAAGCGCAGCAGGTTTTATAATTTTCCTTTTGGGGAACAATGGTAAATGTTGCCCGCTTGTGTGGGAAACAAAGAAAATAAGGAGAGTGGTAAAAAGCACTTTGGCTGCTGAGACGTTAAGCCTTGTAGAGGCGGTGGATATGGCCTTTTATATAAGTCAGATATTGACAGAAATTTTGGGATTAGGGGATTTGGGTAATATACCATTGACTGTCACATTGACAATAAATCCCTGTGGGAAAATGTGCACTCTACAAAAAGTGTCAATGAAAAGAGGTTACGGATAGACATCCCAAGTTTGAAGCAGATGTTGGACAGGGGGAAATAACAAAAATTAAATGGGTCGACAGTAGCTCGACAGTAGCTATCAACTGTCAGACTGTTTTATGAAAAGAGGGGCGAGTTCACAGAAACTTTTGGATATTGTTAATGAAGGGCGCTTGTTTCTGTGACTTTTTCTTTCTTTCTCGTCCAAACAAAAAAAACAAAAAACTGAAGAAAAAAAAGGGGGGGGGGGGAATCATGTGTGTGTTTTTGAGTTTCTTGAAATTTTGTTTGCACCTAATTATTTTTTTTCTCCAAAGAAGGAGAGACTATTCATTGAATACATTTTGTCTTCAACACCATAATCCCTGCCAAGATCATATCCAATCTCCAAAATCTAGGACAGCTCCTCCCTCTGCAACGGGATCATTGACTTCATGACCCATAGACCACAATCAGTAAGGCTAAACAATGACACCACTGTTAAGTAATGGGTTAAGAGACATTGCAATTAGTTGTCTCATTTATGCTAAGTATCCATTAATTGACACTGATATGTAAAGGGGCTTCAGGTGGCCTCTGTCAGGTGATGTGTAGTTAGAGTTTTGTGCAAAGTCTGTTGGAATGAAATAAATGTGTGTTGGTGAAAAAGGAACAGAACTTTAGACTCTTCATAACACAGCAACTAAAACGTCTAACAACCTCCACCACAATAGTCCTCAATACCAGGGCCCCGTACTTGGCCCCTTACTATACTCCTTATACACACAATTGTGTGGCACAATTTGTCTCCAACTCCATCTACAAGTCTGTCAATGACACGACCGTAATGGGTCGGAATGTAAACACCGATGAGTCAGAGGACAGTAGAGCGATAGGGAACCTAGTGGCATGGTACAATGATAACAATCTCTCTCTCAATTTCAGCAAAACTAAGGAGCTCGTCATTGACATCAGGAAGCAAAGTATCGCACACACCCCTGTCTGCATCAATGGTGCCGAGGTGGAGATAGTTGACAGCTTCAAATTCCTAGGCGTACACATCACCAGCAATCTGTCCTGGTCCACCCATGATGACACCACGACCAAGAAAGAACCATAGCACCTATATTTCCTCAGGAAACTAAGGAAATTTGACATGTCCACATTCACTCTTATCAATTTTTACAGATGCACCATAGAAATCATCTTATCTGGCTGCATCACAGCAACTGGTCGGCCCATGTCTGTAAGAAACTACAGTCCATCCCGTGAACCCGTCTCCTATTCATTGACTCTGCCTACACCTCCCGCTGCCTTGGGAAAGAGGGCAACATAATCAAAGACCCCTTTCCATCCGGGTTATTCTTTCTTCCAACCTCTTCCATCAGGCAGAAGACACAAAAGTCTGAGAACACGCACTAACAGGTTCAAAAACCTCTTCCCCGCTGTTACCAGACTCCCGAATGGCCCTCTTATGGACTGAACTGACCTCTCTATGCATCTTCTCTACTGCTGTAGCACTATACTCCATTGCTTCCCCAATGTCTGTGTATTTACATTGTGTATTTATTGTATATCCTATGTTTTTCATGTGCCTGGACTGTACGTAGAACAATACTTTTCACTGTACCTCGGTACACATGTCAATAAATCTAAATCTAAATGAAGCCCAAGTACTCTTGTTCACAAACATCCTTAATTCCATGACCAACTTTGAGTTGTTGGGATTCTCACCTGGTATTACATTGTCAGATATTCCTATGATTGAACAAAGGGACACAAAATTAATTCAGTTCAACTGCTGCTAAGAACTATTCCTGCCCAGACCACATTTCCTCCCCGCTCAGGCCGAACCCCCAAATCATGCTGACTCTTCCACCTCCATTTTCAATTGATGGGATCCTGAATGAATAAGTAGATCCACAATAATAATAATCTTCCTTTGTGTCACAAGTGATTGAACATTGCTTGCTTCACTTGTAATTGCTGCCTTTTTGGGAGACTTCCTTATCGGAGATCGTCCTTCAGTCTTCTTTGTTTTTCTTAGAATCACAGAATTTACAGTGCAGAAGGAGGCCAATCGACCCATCATGTCTGCACCGGTCCTTGGAAAGAGCACCCCACTTAAGCTCTCCACCCTGTCCCGTATCCCAGTAACCCACCCAACCTTTCTGGACACTAATGGCAATTTATCATGGCCAGTCCACCTAACCTGCACATCTTTAAGACTGTGGGAGGAAACCGGAATACCCGGAGGAAACCCACGCTGACACGGGAAGAATGTACACACACAGCACAGACAGTGACCCAAGCCGGAATCGAACCTGGGGCCATGGAGGTGTGAAGCAACTGTGTTAACCATTGTGCTGCCCTGCTGTCCACGAGTTTTTCTTAACCCTTCAAAGATTTTCTCTCAACTATCCATTCATCAAAAATCAATCACTGAAGGGCAGCAAGGTGGCGCAGTGGGTTAGCCCTGCTGCCTCATGGCGCCGAGGTTCCAGGTTCGATCCTTGCTCTGGGTCACTGTCCGTGTGGAGTTTGCACATTCTCCCCGTGTTTGCGTGGGTTTCGCCCCCAAAACCCAAAGATGTGCATGGTAGGTGGATTGGCCACGCTAAATTGCTCCTTAATTTGAAAAAATGAATTGGGTACTCTAAATTTATTTTTAAAAAGTCAATCACTGATTCAAAATGTTCTTTCCTAAACCCAAAATATCATTCCTTCACAGCCTCCAACTCTGATCGGACTGAGTAATTGAGTCCAATTTAGGAGCCGTACCTAAATCTCCTTCTACTTTATATCAGACAATGGCAGGCAGCACGGTAGCACAAGTGATTAGCACTGTGGCTTCACAGCGCCAATGTCCCAGGTTCGATTCCCTGCTGGGTCACTGACTGTGTGGAGTCTGCATGTTCTCCCACTTGTCTGCATGGGTTTCCTCCGGGTACTCCGGTTTCCTCCCACAGTCCGAAGCTATGCAGGTTAGGTAGATTGGCCATGATCAATTGCCCTTAGTGACCAAAAAAGGATAGGAGGGGCTATTGGGTTACGGGGATAGGGTGGAAGTGAGGGCTTAAGTGGGTCGGCGCAGACTCTATGGGCTGAATGACGTCCTTCTGCATTGTATGTTCTAATGCACAATTTTACATTGTGTGATAAACAACTCATTGCTATGAAATGTAATTTCTAATAAAATATTTTTTCTCACCATATTGTTTGAAAATGTAAAATATTGTTGGGGAACATTCCAATGATAAACAGCTCCGAGACTGCCAGAGTATGCGCATATTAGCTGCTACTCTTTTTGTTTTTGAACTAGCTTTGAAGAATTCTATGGTAACATTCTTTATAACTGTATGAGAGAAAGATCCTGAGAATCAAAAATAAAGTTGCAATGTTTACTGATTCGCATGGCTGTCTTAGTGACTAATCTTATGGAGAAATAAAAAGGAATAACTGCAAATGTAGGAAATACACGTCAGGTCAATCAGCATCTGTAAAGAGACAAGAGTTCCCGACGGCGTAGGTCTCTCATGCTATATTTTGTCGGGGGAGAGCTGATCTGCGGGAAGGGGGGGCTTTGGCAGGGGCTGGGGGCACTGGTGGGGGGTGGTCTGGGGATGGCAAGCCTGGCCAAAGTGGGACACTATTTGGCAGGCCGGGACTGCATGCGGCCGGCGCCATGTTGCACAGCGCAGCCGCTGGTGTGCGCATGCGCGGCCATGGACCCAGCAATTCTCCGGCCGTATCGGCAGCTAGGGCCGGGTGCTCTACGCTGCGTGTCTGCTAGCCCCCCACCCGGTGGGGGATCGGTGGCCATTTTGCGCCATTTTATCAGTCGTAAAAGGCCACCGTTCCCACACTGGCGTCAGTACTCAGTCTCAGAATCGGAGACTCCAGCCCAATCTCTCTAATTATTTACTCCCCAGGGAACCTTCTTTAGATAAACTAAAGTCCATGAGCCCAACTTTTACAGATGCGTTAATTGCACCTCTGTGTCCAAAAAAGCTTGCTGCCTTTCAAACCAGGATTTTTGAAAACATGACTGCAGCAGTCACACACCAACCTTTACTGCACCAACTACATATATCACAATATATCTGAAATCCCTACAGTCATCACATTAGATACATCTGAAGTTTAGACATCATTGTCGTGTAAGAAACACAACAGCCAATTCATGCACAGCATGGCCCCACAACCAACAATATGATAATGACTAGGTAATTTGTTTTAGTGAAGTTGGTTGTGCAATAAATATTTATCAAGGTGAACTCACAGCACTTCTTCCAATTGTGATGTAGGATCTTTGGCGTCTGCCTGACAGGAAATAGGAAGCTTTGGTTTAACATTGCTTTTGAAAAGTATTCCCCGAGTACTGCCCTGGTGTGTCAACCTAGATTACGTTCTCAGGTTTCTGGAGTGGGTCTTGTCAAAATTTATTTGGAGGATGTGGGTTTCACTGACTAGGCCAGCATTTATTGCGTACCCCTAAATGCCCTCGAGAAGGTGATGGTGAGGTGAATGAATTAAAATCACTTATTGTCACAAGTAGGCTTCAAATGAAGTTACTGTGAAAAGCCCCTAGTCGCCACATTCCGGTGCCTGTTCGGGGAGGCTGGTACGGGAATTGAACCATGCTGCTGGCCTGCCTTGGTCTGCTTTAAAAGCCAGCGATTTAGCCCAGTGTGGCCTTCATGAACAGCTATAGTCTATGCGGTTCAGGTATACCCACAGTGCTGTTAGGGAGGGAGTTCCAGAATTTTGACTTAAACTCACAACGTTCCGACTCTGGTGAAGATCAAAAATTACATTTGATACCTCATCAGTGAGATAATGCAGCTACATGGGAAAACACAAGACGATGCAAATATAGGGGGCTGGATTCTCCGGCCAGCGTGGGAACAGTGGCGTTTTATGCCAGATAAAATGGTGCAAAACGGCCACCGATTCCCCGTTTTGCTGGGGGCTAGCAGGACGGCAGTGTAGAGCACCCGGCTCTAACTGTCGATATGCCCCAGAGAATTGCCGTGTCCATGGCTGTGCATGCGCATGTGCATGGCGGTGGCCTGCAACGACCGCGCTGTGCTACATGGCGGAGGCCGCTCGCGGACCCGGCCCGCAAAATAGTCCGTCCCCCCCTTCGGCCGGCTCACGCTCCCCGACCACACCCCACAGTGCCCCGAGCACAGAATAATGTCCCCCTCTGCCCGCTGATCGTAAATCCCCCAACTATGGCGGCGCTGGACTGATTCCGCAGCCATTACACCAAGTTCCCAATGGGTGAGACCATATGCGACCCACACCGTCGGGAGCTCGGCCGGTCGGGGGCGGAGCAACGGGGGCGGGCCTCAGGCAATGTTCTGAGGCCATCAATACGTGGCGCGGCGTACTCTCCGATCGGCATATGAATAGGCGGGGTTTAGAAGGATACAGGCGGTTGGTCTAGATAGGACACGTGATTGGCGCAGGCTTGGAGGGCCGAAGGGCCTGTTCCTGTGCTGTATTGTTCTTTGTTCTACGCTGCTTTGGAGGGGACGGAGCATTGTGAAAGCGGCGCCGTCGCCGATTTGGTCGGGAACTCGGATTCTCCGGGCGGTCGCCGAACACATTTTTGGCATCGTTGACCGGAGAATCCAGCCCAGGGTGTGGGGTGTGGATGATGAGTGGTCCACATACGGTGTTTTTGAAAATGAAATGAAAATCGCTTATTGCCACAAGTAGGCTTCAAATGAAGTGACAGTGGAAAGCCCCTAGTCGCCACATTCCGGCACCTGTTCAGGGAGACTGGTACGGGAATTGAACCGTGCTGCTGGCCTGCCTTGGTCTGCTTTAAAAGCCAGCTATTTAGCCCAGTGTGCTAAACCAGCCCCTGGTTTTTATCAAGAAAGAGAAAACAAATGGCAAATGCAAACAAGCAGGGTGGATCTGACATTTGAGGGACAAGATAAAGAACCAGCTCACACCATAGGTTTGGACCCTCTACAAATAAAACCTGAACATGATTTAACCCTCTCTCTTTGCATGATCCAGCCTCTTATTTGATTGTGGATTTGATTAACAAGCAGCAATCCTACGGCCTTTTTGGACTGAGTAATTCTTGTTACTATAAATATAAATGAAAGCCTCACATTACTCCACTTAATGACAAGAAAGAAAGCCATAATTTCTTGACAGTTTTTTCTGACTTTGACGACGGGGAAAGGATTTACAAACAGTTACCAATTTTATGAGACACCCCCATCCTTTCTGCTCAATATCTTTTTTTTTATTAAATATTTTATTGAAAATTTTTGGTCAACCAACACAGTACATTGTGCATCCTTCACACAATATTATAACAACACAAATAACAATGACCTATTTTATAAACAAAAAAATGAATAAATAATAAATAACAAAAATAAAAACTAGCCCTAATTGGCAACTGCCTTGTCACAAGTAACACTCTCCAAAAATATAATTTAACAGTCCAATATATAATTATCTGTAGCAACGACCTATACATACTATACAGTATATATCAGTATATATTAACAACCCTGAGAGTCCTTCTGGTTCCTCCCCCCCCCCCCCCCCCCCCCCGATCCTGGGCTGCTGCTGCTTCCTTCTTTTTCCCATTCCGTCTATCTTTCTGCGAGGTATTCGACGAACGGTTGCCACCGCCTGGTGAACCCTTGAGCCGACCCCCTTAGGACGAACTTAATCCGCTCTAGCTTTATAAACCCCGCCATGTCATTTATCCAGGTCTCCACCCCCGGGGGCTTGGCTTCTTTCCACATTAGCAATATCCTGCGCCGGGCTACTAGGGACGCAAAGGCCAAAACATCGGCCTCTCTCGCCTCCTGCACTCCCGGCTCTTGTGCAACCCCAAATATAGCCAACCCCCAGCTTGGTTCGACCCGGACTCCTACTACTTTTGAAAGCACCTTTGTCACCCCCATCCAAAACCCCTGTAATGCCGGGCATGACCAAAACATATGGGTATGATTCGCTGGGCTTCTCGAGCACCTCGCACACCTATCCTCCACCCCAAAAAATTTACTGAGCCGTGCTCCAGTCATATGTGCCCTGTGTAATACCTTAAACTGAATCAGGCTTAGCCTGGCACACGAGGACGACGAGTTTACCCTGCTTAGGGCATCTGCCCACAGCCCCTCCTCGATCTCCTCCCCCAGCTCTTCTTCCCATTTCCCTTTTAGTTCATCTACCATAGTCTCCCCTTCGTCCCTCATTTCCCTATATATATCTGACACCTTACCATCCCCCACCCATGTCTTTGAGATCACTCTGTCCTGCACCTCTTGTGTCGGGAGCTGCGGGAATTCCCTCACCTGTTGCCTCGCAAAAGCCCTCAGTTGCATATACCTGAATGCATTCCCTTGGGGCAACCCATATTTCTCGGTCAGCGCTCCCAGACTCGCGAACTTCCCATCCACAAACAGATCTTTCAGTTGCGTTATTCCTGCTCTTTGCCACATTCCATATCCCCCATCCATTCCCCCCGGGGCAAACCTATGGTTGTTTCTTATCGGGGACCCCCCCAAGGCTCCAGTCTTTCCCCTATGCCGTCTCCACTGTCCCCAAATCTTCAGTGTAGCCACCACCACCGGGCTTGTGGTGTAGTTCCTCGGTGAGAACGGCAATGGGGCTGTCACCATAGCCTGTAGGCTAGTCCCCCTACAGGACGCCCTCTCTAATCTCTTCCACGCCGCTCCCTCCTCCTCTCCCATCCACTTACTCACCATTGAAATATTATTTAAGGGCAGCACGGTAGCACTGTGGCTAGCACAATTGCTTCACAGCTCCAGGGTCCCAGGTTCGATTCCGGCTTGGGTCACTGTCTGTGCGGAGTCTGCACATCCTCCCCGTGTGTGCGTGGGTTTCCTCCGGGTGCTCCGGTTTCCTCCCACAGTCCAAAGATGTGCAGGTTAGGTGGATTGGCCATGATAAATTGCCCTTAGTAACCACAATTGCCCTTAATGTTGGGTGATGTCACTGGGTTATGGGGATAGGTTGGAGGTGTTGACCTTGGGTAGGGTGCTCTTTCCAAGAGCCGGTGCAGACTCGATGGGCCGAATGGCCTCCTTCTGCACTGTAAATTCTATGATCTATGATTAGCGGCCCAATAATACTCACTTAGGCTCGGTAGTGCCAGCCCCCCCCTATCCCTGCTACGCTGTAAGAATCCCTTCCTCACTCTCGGGGTCTTCCCGGCCCACACAAAACCCATGATGCTCTTTTCAATCCTTTTAAAAAAAGCCTTCGGAATCACCACCGGGAGGCACTGAAACACAAAGAGGAATCTCGGGAGGACCACCATCTTAACCGCCTGCACCCTCCCTGCCATTGACAGGGATACCATATCCCATCTCTTGAAATCCTCCTCCATCTGTTCCACCAACCGCGTTAAATTTAACCTATGCAATGTGCCCCAATTCTTAGCTATCTGGATCCCCAGGTAACGAAAGTCCCTTGTTACCTTCCTCAACGGTAGGTCCTCTATTTCTCTACTCTGCTCCCCTGGATGCACCACAAACAACTCACTTTTCCCCATGTTCAATTTATACCCTGAAAAATCCCCAAACTCCCCAAGTATCCGCATTATTTCTGGCATCCCCACCGCCGGGTCCGCCACGTATAGTAGCAAATCGTCCGCATACAAAGATACCCGGTGCTCTTCTCCTCCCCTAAGTACTCCCCTCCACTTCTTGGAACCCCTCAACGCTATCGCCAGGGGCTCAATCGCCAGTGCAAACAATAATGGGGACAGAGGGCATCCCTGCCTTGTCCCTCTATGGAGCCGAAAATATGCAGATCCCCGTCCATTCGTGACCACGCTCGCCACTGGGGCCCTATACAACAGCTGCACCCATCTAACATACCCCTCTCCAAAACCAAATCTTCTCAACACCTCCCACAAATAATCCCACTCCACTCTATCAAATGCTTTCTCGGCATCCATCACCACTACTATCTCCGTTTCTCCCTCTGGTGGGGCCATCATCATTACCCCTAACAACCTCCGTATATTCGTGTTCAGCTGTCTCCCCTTCACAAACCCAGTTTGGTCCTCGTGGACCACCCCCGGGACACATTCCTCTATTCTCATTGCCATTACCTTGGCCAGGACCTTGGCATCTACATTTAGGAGGGAAATAGGTCTATAGGACCCGCATTGTAGCGGGTCCTTTTCCTTCTTTAAGAGAAGCGATATCGTTGCTTCAGACATAGTCGGGGGCAGTTGTCCCCTTTCCTTTGCCTCATTAAAGGTCCTCGTCAGTACCGGGGCGAGCAAGCCCACATATTTTCTATAGAATTCGACTGGGAATCCATCCGGTCCCGGGGCCTTTCCCGCCTGCATGCTCCTAATTCCTTTCACCACTTCTTCTACCTCGATCTGTGCTCCCAGTCCCACCCTTTCCTGCTCTTCCACCTTGGGAAATTCCAGCCGATCCAAGAAGCCCATCATTCTCTCCCTCCCATCCGGGGGTTGAGCTTCATATAATTTTTTATAAAATGTCTTGAACACTCCATTCACTCTCTCCGCTCCCCGCTCCATCTCTCCTTCCTCATCTCTCACTCCCCCTATTTCCCTCGCTGCTCCCCTTTTCCTCAATTAGTGTGCCAGCAACCTGCTCGCCTTCTCCCCATATTCGTACTGTACACCCTGTGCCTTCCTCCATTGTGCCTCTGCAGTGCCTGTAGTCAGCAAGTCAAATTCTACATGTAGCCTTTGCCTTTCCCTGTACAGTCCCTCCTCCGGTGCTTCCGCATATTGTCTGTCCACCCTCAAAAGTTCTTGCAGCAACCGCTCCCGTTCCTTACTCTCCTGCTTCCCTTTATGTGCCCTTATTGATATCAGCTCCCCTCTAACCACCGCCTTCAACGCCTCCCAGACCACTCCCACCTGGACCTCCCCATTATCATTGAGTTCCAAGTACTTTTCAATGCACCCCCTCACCCTTAGACACACCCCCTCATCTGCCATTAGTCCCATGTCCATTCTCCAGGGTGGGCGCCCTCCTGTTTCCTCCCCTATCTCCAAGTCCACCCAGTGTGGAGCGTGATCCGAAATGGCTATAGCCGTATACTCCGTTCCCCTCACCTTCGGGATCAATGCCCTACCCAGCACAAAAAAGTCTATTCGCGAGTAGACTTTATGGACATAGGAGAAAAACGAGAACTCCTTACTCCTAGGTCTGCTGAATCTCCACGGGTCTACACCTCCCATCTGCTCCATAAAATCTTTAAGTACCTTGGCTGCTGCCGGCCTCCTTCCAGTCCTGGACTTCGACCTATCCAGCCCTGGTTCCAACACCGTATTAAAATCTCCCCCCATTATCAGCTTTCCCATCTCTAGGTCCGGAATGCGTCCTAGCATCCGCCTCATAAAATTGGCATCATCCCAGTTCGGGGCATATACGTTTTCCAAAACCACCGTCTCCCCCTGTAGTTTGCCACTCACCATCACGTATCTGCCCCCGTTATCCGCCACTATAGTCTTTGCCTCGAACATTACCCGCTTCCCCACTAATATAGCCACCCCCCTGTTTTTCGCATCTAGCCCCGAATGGAACACCTGCCCCACCCATCCTTTGCGTAGCCTAACCTGGTCTATCAGTTTCAGGTGCGTTTCCTGTAACATAACCACATCTGCTTTAAGTTTCTTAAGGTGTGCGAGTACCCGTGCCCTCTTTATCGGCCCGTTCAGCCCTCTCACGTTCCACGTGATCAGCCGAGTTGGGGGGCTTCCTACCCCGCCCCCCCCTTGTCGATTAGCCATCACCGTTTTCCAGCTCCTCACCCGGTTCCCACGCAGCTGTATCTCCCCCAGGCGGTGCCCCCCCGCCCATCCTCTCCCATACCAGCTCCCCCCTCTCCCCAGCAGCAGCAACCCAGTAATTCCCCCCTCCCACCCCCCCCGCTAGATCCCCCGCTAGCGTAATTACTCCCCCCATGTTGCTCCCAGAAGTCAGCAAACTCTGGCTGACCTCGGCTTCCCCCCGTGACCTCGGCTCGCACCGTGCGACGCCCCCTCCTTCCTGCTTCTCTATTCCCGCCATGATTATCATAGCGCGGGAACCAAGCCCGCGCTTCTCCCTTGGCCCCGCCCCCAATGGCCAACGCCCCATCTCCTCCACCTCCCTTCCTCCCCCCATCACCACCTGTGGGAGAGAGAAAAGTTACCGCATCGCAGGATTAGTACATAAAACCCCTCTTTGCCCCCCACATTCGCCCCACCACTTTGTTCGAACGTTCTTTTTAATAACCCGCTCATTCCAGTTTTTCTTCCACAATAAAAGTCCACGCTTCATCCGCCGTCTCAAAGTAGTGGTGCCTCTCTCGATATGTGACCCACAGTCTTGCCGGTTGCAGCATTCCAAATTTTATCTTCTTTTTATGAAGCACCGCCTTGGCCCGATTAAAGCTCGCCCTCCTTCTCGCCACCTCCGCACTCCAGTCTTGATAAACGCGGATCACCGCGTTCTCCCATTTACTACTCCGAGTTTTCTTCGCCCATCTAAGGATCATTTCTCTATCCTTAAAACGGAGGAATCTCACCACTATGGCTCTGGGAATTTCTTCTGCTCTCGGTCCTCGCGCCATCACTCGGTATGCTCCCTCCACCTCCAACGGACCTGCCAGGGCCTCCGCTCCCATTAACGAGTGCAGCATCGTGCTCACATATGCCCCGACGTCCGCTCCCTCCACACCTTCAGGAAGACCAAGAATCCTCAGGTTGTTCCTCCTGGCGTTGTTTTCCAGTGCCTCCAACCTTTCCACACATCGTTTCTGATGTGCCTCCTGCGTCTCCGTCTTCACCACCAGGCCCTGTATATCGTCCTCATTCTCGGCTGCCTTTGCCTTCACGACCCGAAGCTCCCGCTCCTGGGTCTTTTGTTCCTCCTTTAGCCCTTCGATCGCCTGTAGTATCGGGGCCAACAGCTCTTTCTTCATTTCCTTTTTGATCTCTTCCACACAGCATTTCAAGAACTCTTGTTGTTCAGGGCCCCATGTTAAACTGCCACCTTCCGACGCCATCTTGGTTTTTGCTTGCCTTCCTTGCCGCTGTTCTAAAGGATCCACTGCAATCTGGCCACTTCCCTCTCCTTTTTCCATCCGTATCCAGGGGGGATTCCCTTCTGGTTTACCGCACAGTGTTTTTAGCCGTCAAAATTGCCGTTGGGGCTCCTATCAAGAGCCCAAAAGTCCGTTTCACAGGGAGCTGCCGAAATGTGCGACTCAGCTGGTCATCGCCGCACCCAGAAGTCTTTCTGCTCAATATCAGCAGTGGAAGCAGATCTGCTGCCTCACTCTTTTTTCTCAAGTCAAACATCCCCTAGCAACAGCAATGAGCCTTGAATTAACCTGAGAGTGTGACTATTTTCAGCACCTCATTACAAGGTTAGTCAGGTTTCTGCTTCCATTCAATTCAACTTTGTGCCCTTAAACAAATGGACACTGTTAACTAAGTTCTCCCTTTGACATTTATTTTACAAGAAAAGTTTGTTTTAAATCTATTGTCTACTGCATCTCAGCAGCCACTTGCATTTATATAGCTCACTTAGCTTATAAAACATTCCTTTGGTGAATTTATTGTATTATATGTTGTTGGTGCAATAAGGGTGAAAAGCCTGGGATAGTCTGTGATTGCTGCAGTCATGTTTTTAAAAATCCTGGTTTGAAAGGCAGCAGATGGTTTGGAGACATAAGTGCAATTAAAGTATTGTAAAAGTTGGACTAATGGAATTTTGTTTATATAAAGAGGGTTCCCTGGGGAGTAGGTAATTAGAGACATTGTGTTTAGTTTAGTAAGATGATGTGGTTAATGTGAGGAGCCAAGGCTGAAGGAGTCAGGTGTTGAGTTTTCAGTTTTGAAATTCAGTTTTAGATTGGGATATGACAGACCAGCAGCTGCAGTGAGTTTTGGTCTGTCTGTGAACATGAGCAGTTTCTCTCAAAACAGTGAAATAAAGATTTGCCTGTGAACAGCGCAGGATCAGTTTCTCAAAGTCTGGCAGGTTAAACAATAGTTTGAGACAGGCAAGAATCTGCAAGCTGGTTCCTGAACGATATCTCTTTCTCAAAGCAGGGTATCAAGAAATCTCTATTAAGCAAGTATTCCTAGTGCTGTAAAGTGGATTTTGACCTGAGGTGGATGCTGTTTGAGTGAAGATAAAGATAGCAGTTAGGAGTTATTATTTAATTCTATTGTTAAGCGTTGTTTAATGAGTAATTGTAAGCTATGCTATGTATGGCACTGATGTTAGCAATCCTGTGTCCGTAATTAAGTTGTTTTAATATAGCATATCCCTATTTGTGCATGGAACCACTCCTGGAGCAAAGTATCCTTCCCTCAGTCTTACAAATTAAATTAAATATTGTTGGCCGGTGTCCAAGCAAGCAACTGTTAGGGTCTCGTTCAGGATTGCAATATTCCAATGTGCATTACAAACAAAAGTTGACAGAAACACACAAGGAGACATTTTTAAAAACCTTATAGAGTGTCCAATTCTTTTTTTTCCAATTAAGGGGCAATTTAGTGTGGCCAATTCACCTACCCTGTACATGTTTGGGTTGTGGGGGTGAGACCCACACAGACAAAAGGAGAATGTGCAAACTCCACATGGACAGTGACTCAGGTCCTCAATGCCGTGAGGCAGCAGTGCTAACCACTGCGCCACTGTGCCACCCCACATAAGGAGACATTAAGGCAGATAAGCAATGTTTGGTTAATGCGATAAGAATATAAAAACTAGGAGCAGGAGTAGGCAATTCAGATCCTCGAGCCTGCTCCGCCATTCAATACAATCATGGCTGACCTCATCTCGGCCTCAACTCCACTTTCCAGTCTCTTCTCAATAATCCTTCAATCCATTACTAATTAAAAATGTGTCTATATCCTCCTTAAATTTACTCAGTCCCAGCATCCATTGCACTCTGGGATGGTGATTTCCAGATTCACAACCCTTTGAGAGAAGTAATTTCTCAACTCTGTTTTAAATCTGCTACCCCTTATCCTAAAACTATGAATCTCATTCTAGAACTATCCCACAAGAGGAAGCATCCGCTCTACACCTACTTTGTCAATAACTTTTATCATTTTATGTACCTCAACTAGATATCCTCTCATGTTTCTAATCTCTAGAGAGTATAGGCCTAAACTGTTCAATCCCTCTTCGTAGACAAACCCCTCATAGAACATAGAACATAGAACGATACAGCGCAGTACAGGCCCTTCAGCCCACGATGTTGCACCGAAACAAAAGCCATCTAACCTACACTATGCCATTATCATCCATATGTTTATCCAATAAACTTTTAAATGCCCTCAATGTTGGCGAGTTCACTACTGTTGCAGGTAGGGCATTCCACGGCCTCACTACTCTTTGCGTAAAGAACCTACCTCTGACCTCTGTCCTATATCTATTACCCCTCAGTTTAAAGCTATGTCCCCTCGTGCCAGCCATTTCCATCCGCGGGAGAAGGCTCTCACTGTCCACCCTATCTAACCCCCTGACCATTTTGTATGCCTCTATTAAGTCTCCTCTTAACCTTCTTCTCTCCAACGAAAACAACCTCAAGTCCATCAGCCTTTCCTCATAAGATTTTCCCTCCATACCAGGCAACATCCTGGTAAATCTCCTCTGCACCCGCTCCAAAGCCTCCACGTCCTTCCTATAATGCGGTGACCAGAACTGTACGCAATACTCCAAATGCGGCCGTACCAGAGTTCTGTACAGCTGCAACATGACCTCCTGACTCCGGAACTCAATCCCTCTACCAATAAAGGCCAACACTCCATAGGCCTTCTTCACAACCCTATCAACCTGTGTGGCAACTTTCAGGGATCTATGTACATGGACACCTAGATCCCTCTGCTCATCCACACTTCCAAGAACTTTACCATTAGCCAAATATTCCGCATTCCTGTTATTCCTTCCAAAGTGAATCATCTCACACTTCTCTACATTAAACTCCATTTGCCACCTCTCAGCCCAGCTCTGCAGCTTATCTATATCCCTCTGTAACCTGCTACATCCTTCCACACTGTCGACAACACCACCGACTTTAGTATCGTCTGCAAATTTACTCACCCACCCTTCTGCGCCTTCCTCTAGGTCATTGATAAAAATGACAAACAGCAACGGCCCCAGAACAGATCCTTGTGGTACGCCACTTGTAACTGAGCTCCATTCTGAACATTTACCATCAACCACCACCCTCTGTCTTCTTTCAGCTAGCCAATTTCTGATCCACATCTCTAAAGCTCCCTCAATCCCCAGCCTCCGTATTTTCTGCAATAGCCTACCGTGGGGAACCTTATCAAACGCTTTACTGAAATCCATATACATCACATCAACTGCTCTACCCTCGTCTACCTGTTCAGTCACCTTCTCAAAGAACTCGATAAGGTTTGTGAGGCATGACCTACCCTTCACAAAGCCATGCTGACTATCCCTGATCATATTATTCCTATCTAGATGATTATAAATCTTGTCTCTTATAATCCCCTCCAAGGTTCCGGGTGCGGCTATGCAGAGCTAGGTCGCACATTCGGCAGCTCCTGCTTGGAACGGACTTTTGGGCTCTTTTACAGGGCCCCCACGGCATTTGTTTGACATTTCCCGGTGTGGGAAGAAGGCTGCAATATTCCCCCGACAGTGTCCCCCAGGAAAGGTATGTCTCTGGGTTGCCAGAAACAGTAAAAGATTTGGCTGCAACTGCAGGATAAACAGGGCCTCTTCCAGCATGCAGGCGGGGGAAGGGCAAGCTTAAAGCTGCAAGCTGACCTGAGGGCCTGTATCAAAGGTGAATTCTAGCAGCAGAGGGAACAACTGTGAAAAGACCTCATCAAGGCCACTGAAGGGACTTCCGGTTGCGGTGATGCCCAGCTAGCCGCACGCTTCGGCGGCTCCAGCTCCGACGGACCTTTGGGCTCTTTTAAGAGCCCCAACGGGGAATTTTTCGACGATGCAACCCGGTGTGGGGTGTGTGAGAAGGGAGTCCCCCCTAAACGAAGGAGGGAAAAAACCGGCGGCGGCGGCTGCAGCGCGAGGAATCGTCGACCAAAGGGTCAGAAAGAGAAAAGTACAAGATGGCGGCGGAGAAAGCGCAGGCGACATGGGGGCCTGAGCAGGATGAAATTGTGAGACGGTGCGTGGAGCTGCTGAAGAGGGAGGTGCTGACCCCGTTGCTACAGGCAATTGAGGGGCTCAAGGAGACATTAAAGACCCAGGAGACAGAGCTCTGCGTGGTGGAGCAGAAGGTAACAGATATTGAGGACGAGATCCTGGGCCTGGCGGTTAAGACACAGACGCACGAGGCACTTCATAAAAAGTGTACTGAAAGGATCGAAGCCCTAGAAAATGGAGCGCGAAGGGAGAACCTTTGGATACTGGGTCTCCCTGAGGGTGTGGAAGGAGTGGACTGTGGAGCGTACGCAAGTACGATGCTGAGCTCACTGATGGGTGCTGAGGCCCCTACGGGCCCCTTGGAGGTGGAGTGGGCAAATCGGATTCCGGCGAGAAGACCAAAAGCGGGAGAACCACCCAGGGCGATAATCGTGCGATTTTACCGCCTTAAGGATAGAGAAGAAGTCCTGAGATGGGCTAAAAAGGTGCGGAGTAGCAGATGGGAGAATGCAGTGGTACGGGTATACCAGGATTGGAGTGCGGAGGTGGCGAGAAGGAGGGCGAGCTTCAACCGAGCCAAAGAGGTGTTGCATAAAAGGAAGGTGAAGTTCGGGATGCTGCAGCCGGCAAGACTATGGGTCACGTATCAGGAGAGACACCATTATTTCGAGACGGCGGAGGAAGCATGGACCTTCATCAAAGAAGAGAAATTGGATCGGAACTGAGGGACTGATGCTGCAGGAAATGTTATTGTTAATGTTATGGTTGAAGTTAATTGAGAAGTAAATCGGGAAGGGGGGAGACATTGGAGAAATGTGGGCGCCGGTGAGGGGGGAAAGACGGGACATAGTTGGAGAATGGGGAAGGGGAGGGGGAGGGGAAAGGGAGCTGCGCCATAAGAGGCGGGTCAGGTAAAGGGATGTTCCCGCGCCAGAAAGAATAAGGCGGGAAGACAGGCGCAAGGCGGATGGGAGTTCCCCACACGGGGGGGTCGAGGAGTGAGCAGGAGTAGCCGGGGTCAGTTGAAGTCAGCTGACTTACGGAAGTAATATGGGGGGAGCAATCATGCTAGAAAGAGATCTAGCGGGGGGGGGACAACTGGGTTGCTGCTGCGGAAATCCAAAAGGAAATGGCTAAAGAGTGGGTGGGCGGGGATGGTGTGCGACGCTGGGGGAGCGAGCGGGAGCGCGGAGGCGGGATATGGGACTGGCCTAGAGAAGGTAATGGCTAGTCGACATGGGAGGGGGGCAGGTAGCCCCCTAGTGAGGCTGATCACGTGGAACGTGAGAGGCCTGAACGGACCGATAAAAAGGGCCCGAGTGCTCGCGCATTTGAAAGGACTAAGGGCAGACGTGGTTATGCTCCAAGAGACGCACCTAAGGGTGGTGGACCAAGTTAGGTTAAGGAAAGGATGGGTGGGACAGGTGTTCCACTCAGGACTGGACGCAAAGAATAGAGGGGTGGCCATTTTGGTGGGGAAACGGGTAGCATTTGAAGCAAAGAACATCGTAGCAGATAGCGGAGGTAGATATGTAATGGTGTGTGGCAGGCTGGAGGGAATGGAGGTCGTGTTGGTTAATGTGTATGCCCCAAACTGGGACGATGTGGGATTTATGAGACGGATGCTGGGGCGTATACCGGACCTGGAGGTAGGAAACTTGATTTTAGGAGGGGACTTTAATACGGTGCTGGACCCGGGGCTAGATAGATACAGCTCAAGGACCTGAAGAAGGCCGGCAGCGGCCAAGGTACTTAAGGGGTTTATGGACCAAATGGGGGGAGTGGATCCATGGCGATTTCTTAGACCTAGGGCTAGGGAGTTTTCCTTCTTCTCCCATGTCCATAAAGTGTACTCCCGGATAGATTTTTTTGTTTTGGGAAGGTCGTTGATCTCTAGGGTGGAAGAAGCTGAGTACTCAGCCATAGCGGTTTCGGATCATGCCCCACATTGGGTGGACCTGGAATTAGGAGAGGAAAGGGAGCAGAGAATACTCTGGCGATTAGATGTGGGACTGATGGCGGATGAGGGAGTGTGTGCAAGAGTGCGGGGGTGTATTGAGAGATACCTGGAGGTCAATGACGACGGCGAGGTCCCTGTGGGAGTGGTATGGGAAGCACTAAAAGCGGTGGTCAGAGGAGAGCTGATCTCCATTGGGGCCCACAAAAGGAAAACAGAGGCCAAGGAAAGGGAAAGATTACTGGGGGAGATTTTAAGGGTGGATAGGGAATTTGCAGAGACCCCGGAGGAGGAATTGTACAGGGAGAGGAGACGACTCCAGACGGAGTTTGACCTTCTGACCACCAGAAAGGCGGAGGTACTGTGGAGGAAGGCACAGGGGAGGAGGTATGAATATGGGGAAAAGGCTAGTCGCCTGTTGGCTCATCAATTGCGAAAGAGGGCAGCAGCGAGGGAGATAGGAGGAATTAGAGACGAAAGGGGAGACACGGTGCGAAGGGCAGGAAAGATAAATGAGGTGTTCAAGACCTTTTATGAGGAACTGTATAGGTCTCAACCCCCAGAGGGAGAGGAGGGGATGCGGCAGTTCCTGGACCAATTGAGGTTCCCGAAAGTGGAGGAGCAGGAGGTGGTAGGCCTGGGGGCACCGATTGAGGTGGACGAGGTCATTAAGGGACTGAGAAGCATGCAAGCAGGGAAGGCCCCAGGACCAGACGGGTTCCCGGTGGAATATTACAGAAAATATGTGGACTTGTTGGCCCCGTTGATGGCGAGGACGTTCAATGAGGCCAGGGAAGGGGGGACTCTACCCCCGACGATGTCGGAGGCGACGATATCGCTAATTTTGAAGAGGGACAAAGATCCGTTGCAGTGCGGGTCCTATAGACCTATTTCACTATTGAACGTGGACGCCAAATTGCTGGCAAAGGTACTGGCATCGAGGATAGAGGACTGTGTCCCGGGGGTGGTGCACGAAGACCAGACAGGCTTCGTAAAAGGGAGACAACTGAATGTTAACGTGCGACGACTATTAGGGGTGATAATGATGCCCCCAGTGGAGGGGGAGGCAGAGATAGTGGCGGCAATGGATGCAGAGAAGGCATTTGATAGGGTGGAGTGGGAGTATATATGGGAAGTGTTAAGGAGGTTTGGGTTTGGGAACGGGTTTATTAGCTGGGTTAGACTTCTTTATGGGCTCCAACGGCAAACGTAGTTACATGTCGACATAGATCGGAGTATTTCCGACTCTATAGGGGAACAAGACAGGGATGCCCGCTGTCTCCATTGTTGTTCACGTTGGCAATTGAACCTCTGGCCATGGCGTTGAGAGACTCCAGGAAATGGAGAGGGGTGATTAGAGGGGGAGAAGAACACCGAGTCTCGTTATACGCGGATGACCTATTGTTATACGTGTCGGACCCAGCGGGGGGAATGATAGAGGTTATGCGAATTTTGAGGGGGTTCGGGGAATTCTCGGGGTATAGGCTAAACATGGGGAAGAGTGAATTATTTGTGATACATCCAGGGGACCAGAGTAGAGAGATAGAAGGCTTGCCGCTAAGGAAAGTGGAAAGAAACTTCCGATACCTGGGGATTCAGATCGCTAGGAGCTGGGGAACCTTGCACAGACTTAATCTGACACGGCTGGTAGAACAAATGGAGGAGGACTTCAAGAGGTGGGACATGCAGCCTCTATCGCTGGCGGGCAGGGTGCAAGCAATTAAGATGATGTTCCTCCCGACGTTCTTATTTGTATTTCAATGTCTCCCTATATTAATCACCAAGACCTTTTTTAATAAAATAGACAGGAGCATCACGAGCTTCGTGTCGGCAGGGAAAGTCTCGAGAGTAAGGAGGGGGTTCCTTCAGCGTAGTAGGGACAGAGGAGGATTGGCACTACCGAACTTGGGCGATTACTATTGGGCCGTAATGTGGCAATGATACGTAGATGGATGATGGAGGGTGAGGGAGCGGCGTGGAAAAGACTGGAGAGAAAGTCCTGTAAAGGGACGAGTTTAGAGGCGCTGGTAACGGCGCCGCTTCCGTTCTCACCTAAAAGGTTTACCACGAACCCGGTGGTGGCGGCAACACTGAATATCTGGGGACAGTGGAGGCGACAGAGAGGGGTGCGGGGAGCCCTGGTGGAGTCCCCTATCAGGAACAACCATAGGTTCGCCCCAGGAAGAATGGATGGAGGATTTCAGAGCTGGTACCAGTTGGGAATTAGGAGGGTGGGAGATTTATTTATAGATGGGACTTTTGCGAGCTTGGGAGCATTGGAGGAAAAGTATAAGTTGCCCCGGGGAAACTTCCTGAGATATATGCAGGTGAGGGCGTTTACTAGACATTGCCCCGGGTGTGGGTCGGAGAGGGCAAGGTGTCAGAGATTTATCGAGAGATGAGGGAAGAGGGGGAGGAGTCGGTGGGCGAACTAAAAGGAAAGTGGGAAGAAGAATTAGGGGAGGAGATAGAGGAGGGTATGTGGGCTGATGCCCTAAGCAGGGTAAATTCCTCTTCCTCATGCGCCAGGCTTAGCCTGATTCAATTTAAGGTGCTACATAGAGCACACATAACGGGAGCAAGATTGAGCAGGTTCTTTGGAGTGGAGGACAAATGTGGGAGGTGTGGCGGGAGCCCGGCAAACCACGCACATATGTTTTGGGCGTGCCCGGCACTGGAAGGGTATTGGAAGGGAGTGACGGGAGTGATTTCGCAGTTGGTGAAGGCCCGGGTCAAACCAGGCTGGGGGTTAGCTCTATTTGGAGTTGCGGAAGAGCCGGGAGTGCAGGAGGCGAAAGAGGCCGACGTTGTGGCCTTTGCGTCCCTAGTAGCCCGGCGCAGGATCCTACTCATGTGGAAGGAGGCGAAACCCCCCGGACTGGAGGCCTGAGTAAATGATATGGCGGGGTTCATTAAACTGGAGCAGATAAAGTTTGCCCTGAGAGGATCGGCTCAAGGGTTCACCAGGCGGTGGCAGCCATTTCTCGACTACCTAGGGGAACGTTAGAGGGAAGACAGATGACCAGCAGCAGCAACCCAGGGGGAAGGGGGGGGGGGGAGGGGGGGCGGGGGGGGTTTAGTTTAGTTTAGGTCAAAGATAAAGGGGTTTTGTTACTTGTGTATTGTTAAAAATTTCTGTATTGTTATTGTTGCGTTTGCTTTGTAAGGGGGAAAAATTGTTGTTTGGGAAAAAAATTTCAAAAAACATTTTTTTTTAAAAAAACAAACCCCTCCAAGACTTTACCCACTACAGGCGTGAGGCTCACCGGTCTATAGTTGCCGGGGTTGTCTCTGCTCCCCTTTTTGAACAAAGGGACCACATTTGCTATCCTCCAGTCCTCTGGCACTATTCCTGTAGCCAATGATGACATAAAAATCAAAGCCAAAGGTCCAGCAATCTCTTCCCTGGCCTCCCAGAGAATCCTAGGATAAATCCCATCAGGCCCCGGGGACTTATCTATTTTCAGCCTGTCCAGAATTGCCAACACCTCTTCCCTATGTACCTCAATGCCATCTATTCTAATAGCCTGGGTCTCAGCATTCTCCTCCACAACATTATCTTTTTCCTGAGTGAATACTGACGAAAAATATTCATTTAGTATCTCTCCTATCTCTTCAGACTCCACACACAACTTCCCATCCCTGTCCTTGACTGGTCCTACTCTTTCCCTAGTCATTCGCCTTTTCCTGACATACCTATAGAAAGCTTTTGGGTTTTCCTTGATCCTACCTGCCAAATACTTCTCATGTCCCCTCCTTGCTCGTCTTAGCTCTCTCTTTAGATCCTTCCTCGCTACCTTGTAACTATCCATCGCCCCAACTGAAACTTCACACCTCATCTTCACATAGGCCTCCTTCTTCCTCTTAACAAGAGATTCCACTTCTTTGGTAAACCACGGTTCCCTCGCTCTATGCCTTCCTCCCTGCCTGACCGGTGCATACTTATCAAGAACACGCAGTAGCTGATCCTTGAACAAGCTCCACTTATCCAGTGTGCCCAACACTTGCAGCCTACTTCTCCACCTTATCCCCCCCAAGTCACGTCTAATGGCATCATAATTGCCCTTCCCCCAGCTATAACTCTTGCCCTGCGGTGTATACTTATCCCTTTCCATCATTAACGTAAACGTCACCGAATTGTGGTCACTGTCCCCAAAGTGCTCTCCTACCTCCAAATCCAACACCTGGCCTGGTTCATTACCCAAAACCAAATCCAACGTGGCCTCGCCTCTTGTTGGCCTGTCAACATATTGTGTCAGGAAACCCTCCTGCACACACTGTACAAAAAACGACCCATCTAATGTACTCGAACTATATCTTTTCCAGTCAATATTTGGAAAGTTAAAGTCTCCCATAATAACTACCCTGTTACTTTTGCTCTTATCCAGGATCATCCTCGCCATCCTTTCCTCTACATCCCTAGAACTATTTGGAGGCCTATAGAAAACTCCCAACAGGGTGACCTCTCCTTTCCTGTTTCTAACCTCAGCCCATACTACCTCGGAAGATGAGTCCCCATCTAGCATCCTCTCCGCCACCGTAATACTGCTCTTGACTAGCAGCGCCACACCTCCCCCTCTTTTGCCTCCTTCTCTGAGCTTACTAAAACACCTAAACCCCGGAACCTGCAACATCCATTCCTGTCCCTGCTCTATCCATGTCTCCGAAATGGCCACAACATCAAAGTCCCAGGTATCAACCCATGCTGCCAGTTCCCCTACCTTATTCCATTTCTGGAATCAATCTAGTCATATACATTTATATAGTGATATACTTTTAAGAAGCAATCTAAAGGAGTAATGAGAGGAACAGAGGCGGAGAGATTTAGGGATGGACTTCCAAAACGTAGAGGTGAAGCCATGGCTGCTAATGGTGGGACAGTTAAAATCTCCGCTCAAGACGCCAGAACTGACAGAGTGCAGATATCTCTGGGAATTGTAATGCTGGAGAAGATGACTAAAGAGAGGGAGGGATTGAGGGATTTGAAAACAAAGATGAACATTTTGTAATTGAAGCATGGCTGAACTGGGAGCCAACGCAAAACAATTTTATATTTACAAAACAATGTATAAATCCTCCTGCAACAATATGAATTACTCTTGTGGTGTCATAGGACAACATATCCTTTCACATAATGTGCCGAATGCCAGTCAAGCCTCACTAAATATTTTTAAATGGGTGTGTTTACATACTTCTGTAATTTGACTTGTGGCCTTTAAATTCCACATTTGTTCTTTCCTGTAAATTCAACCAAACACGCCTCTAGCAATAAAAGCAAACTGCTGCAGATGCTCGATACCTGAAATGGAAACAGAAAGTGTTGGAAAAACTCAGCAGTTCTGTGGAAGAACGAAAAGTGAACTGTTTCTCTTTCCTCAGATGCATTTTCCCAGCACTTTCTGTTTCATTATTTTTTAAAACTTGTCCATAGGGATGTGGGAGTCGCTGGGTGGGCCAGCATTTATTGCCCAGCCCTGAGGTGAATTAAGATTCAACCAGTCACATGTAGGCCTGACAAAGTAAGGATGACAGATTGCCTTCCCTAAAGGTCATTCGTGAACCAGATAGGTTTTTACAACAATCGACAATGGTTTCATGGTCACCTTTAGACTTTTAATTCCAGATTTTTATTGAAAGTTTTCCTATTTAATTTGCAAATGGTTGAAAGCTAATTAAATAGCTGTGCAGAGCCAAAGGGAATAATAAATAAAATTCTGGGGAGCAATCTATGACATTGCAATTTTTGCTGCAAAAGAAAAATCTCGCAGAAATCATGTTATAACCATCATGAACAGGAAGTGGCAGACAGATTCTGCTATTGTAGATTAACATATATGAGGAGAGTTTTAGTGTGGTTGCAGTGAAGGGTACTGTTTACATGTTTAATTTATTTTTTTGAATTTACCTCCCAGTCAGAAGGAACTCCTCCTCGCTGCCTTGCACCCAGTAAATGTTCTGGTACAAACTGTAACACCCCCCCTCCCGTCCCAGAATCCCTCGGCGGGCACGGTGAACGAGCTGGCTTGACCGCCAACGAACGGAATGTCTAGCGTCGTGGCTGTGGGTTTGCTCGGGAGGAGGCTCGGCGCGGGGCTGCTCGGTCGCTGCCCCTGGCCGGCAGTGAGGTGAGTGCGGTCGGGGATAGGGGGCAATCGGCGCTTTGTGCAAGAAGCAATCGCGAGGCCATTTGTCCCGGGGATTGAGCGCGCGCTGGGCCTGGCCCGCCTTCCGTTCGCTGCAACATTGTAACTGGGAGCAGCAAATGTTACAGTGTGTCAATGTGTTACAATGTGGAGTCTGCTATTAAAATGTAACCATCAGTCAGTGGAGGAACTGAGAGGGATCCAGTGAAGTTACATTCGAGCTCTGACGGCCTACATCCTTCTTAACCCTCCCCCCCCCCCGCCCCCCAGAAATGTTCACCCGCTCTGAATATTTTGGTTACCCAGACATCATTGTTTGCTCACCATTCCTCCTCTCCCTGGATATAACCCTTTCCATCCCCTCCCATTCCTATCCCCACCCCCCAAAAAAAACATAACCCTCACCTTCCTACCCCAAAAAACAGTTTGCTACCGTACCCCCAGGGTAGCACTGGTTAGCACTGTTGCTTCACAGGGTCCCAGGTTATATTCCCGGCTTGGGTCACTGTCTCTGAGGAGTCTGCACTTCTCCCCACGTCTGCGTGGGTTTTCTCCGGGTGCACCGGTTTCCTCCCACAAGTCCCGAAACGTGGGGCGAGATTCTCCACTCCCGCGCCGGTTGAGAGAATCGCCTGGGCCGCCAAAAGTTCCTGGGAAGCCGGTCCGACGCCCTCCGCGATTCTGCCAAGCGGCGGGAACGGCCCCGTTGAGTTCCGCAGGCCGGAGAATCGCCGGAGACACCCAAAATGGCGATTCTCCGGCACCCCTGCTATTCTCAGGCCCAGATGGGCCGAGCGGCCAGGCCAAAACAGCGGGTTCCCCCGGCGCCGTCCACACCTGGTCGCTGCCGTCGGGAACAGCGCGGGAACGCTGGGGGGCGGCCTCAAATGTGGCATGGCCCGAGATTGGTGCCCACCGATCGTCGGGCCGTCCTCTCTGAAGGAGGACCTCCTTCCTTCCGCGGCCCCGCAAGATCCGTCCGCCATCTTCTTGCGGGGCGGATTCAGAGAGGACGGCAACCACGCATGCGCGGGTTGGTGCCAGCCAACCCGCGCATGCACGGGTAACACCAGTTATGCGGTGCCGGCCGCGTCATCTATGCGGCGCCGCCTTTACGCGACGACAAGGCCTGGCACGTGTAGATGACGCGGCCCCGATCCTAGCCCATTGTCGGGCCTGAATAGGTCGGGATCGGGGCCGTTTCGCGCCGTCGTGAACCTCGACGGCGTGGGCACTTCGGCGCGGGAGTGGAGAATCCCGCACGTGCTGTCGGGTGATTTGGACATTCTGAATTCTCCTCCGTGTACCCAAACAGGCACTCCAATGTGGCAATTAGGGAATTTTCACAGTAACTTCATTGCAGTGTTAATGTTAGCCTACTTGTGACACAAATAAAGATTATAAAACAACATAATCCTTACCATCTCCCCACCGAACAACACACAACCTCACCTTCCTTTCCCCCCAAAAGTACACAACCCTCACCTTCCCTCCACCAAACAACAGTGTCCACCTTTCTCCCACAAATACACAACCCTTACCCCATAAAAAACATGACCCCACCTGCCTTCCCCCTCAAAAAACCAAAACCCTCATCTTCCTCCCTCCAAAAACACAATTCTCATCTTCCTCCCTCCTAACACAACCCTCATGTTCCGCCTCCATAATCCTCATCTCGCTCCCACTCCCGTAACCCTCGCCTCGCTCCCACTCCCGTAACCCTCACCTCGCTCCCACCCCCATTCTCCTCATCTCGCTCCCACCCCTGTTACCCTCACCTCGCTCCCATTCCCATAACCCTCGCCTCGCTCCCACTCCCGTAACCCTCGCCTCGCTCCCACTCCCGTAACCCTCGCCTCGCTCCCACTCCCGTAACCCTCACCTCGCTCCCACTCCCGTATCCCTCACCTCGCTCCAACCCTCATTCTCCTCACCTCGCTCCCACCCCTGTTACCCTCACCTCGCTCTCATTCCCATAACCCTCACCTCGCTCCCACTCCCGTAACCCTCACCTCGCTCCCACTCCCGTAATCCTCACCACGCTCCCAGTCCCGTAACCCTCGCCTCGCTCCCAGTCCCGTAACCCTCACCTCGCTCCCACACCTCTAACCCACACCTCGCCATCACTCCCATAACTCTCACCTCGCTCCCACTCCCGTTACCCTCACCTCGCTCCCAGTCCCGTAACCCTCGCCTCGCTCCCACTCCCGTAACCCTCACCCCGCCATCACTCCCGTAACCCTCACTTCACTCCTACTCCCGTAACCCTCACCTCACTCCCATAACCCTCGCCTTGCTCCCACTCCAGTAACCCTCGCCTCACTTCCATTCCAGTAACCCTCACTTCACTCCCATTTCCCTAACCCTCACCTCGCTCCCACTCCCATAATCCTCACCTCACTCCCACTCCCGTAACCTTCACCTCACTCCCGTAACCCTCACCTCGCTCCCACTCCCGTAACCCTCACCTCGCTCCCACTCCCGTAACCCTCACCTCGCTCCCACCCTCATTCTCCTCACCTCGCTCCCACCCCTGTTACCCTCACCTCGCTCTCATTCCCATAACGCTCACCTCGCTCCCACTCCCGTAACCCTCACCTCGCTCCCACTCCCGTAATCCTCGCCTCGCTCCCACCCCCGTAACCCTCACCCCGCTCCCACCCCCGTAACCCTCACCCCGCTCCCACCCCCGTAACCCTCACCCCGCTCCCACCCCCGTAACCCTCACCCCGCTCCCACCCCCGTAACCCTCACCCTGCTCCCACCCCCGTAACCCTCACCCCGCTCCCACCTCCGTAACCCTCACCCCGCTCCCACCCCCGTAACCCTCACCCCGCTCCCACCCCCGTAACCCTCACCTCGCTCCTACCCCCATTCTCCTCACCTCGCTCCCACTCCCGTAACCCTCGCCTCGCTCCCACTCCCGTAACCCTCGCCTCGCTCCCACTCCCGTAACCCTCACCTCGCTCCCACTCCCATAACCCTCCCCTCGCTCCCACCCCCATTCTCCTCACCTCGCTCCCACCCCCGTTACCCTCACCTCGCTCCCACCCCCATTCTCCTCACCTCGCTCCCACTCCGTAACCCTCACCTCGCTCCCACTCTCGTAACCCTCACTTCGCTCCCACTTTTGTAACCCTCACCTCGCTCCCACCCCCATTCTCCTCACCTCGCTCCCCCTCCCGTAACCCTCGCCACGCTCCCACCCCCGTTACCCTCGCCTCGCTCCCACTCCCGTAACTCTCACCTCGCCATAACTCCCGTAACTCTCACCTCGCCATCACTCCCGTAACCCTCGCCTCGCTTCCACCCCGTTACCATCACCTCGCTCCCACTCCCGTAACCCTCATCTCGCTCCCACTCCCGTAACCTTCGCCTTGCTCCCACTCCCGTAACCCTCACCTGGCTCCCACTGTCCCATAATCCTCTGCTACCTCTGTGGAAAGCACATAACCCTCTCCTTCCTCCTCCAAAATAAATTAGTTAACCCTCATGAGGATGTGAAAGGTGGCTTTGAAGTAAAAGCTCTTTTCTCTTTCGCTCGAGATCAATTTCATGCGCTCTCCCTATCTTTCAAAGATGGGGGAATTCCTTCTGGCAGATGGGTTTGGATCAGTAACTCCAGTTCACTAAAGTTTAGTGCCGTAGAAATAAATACATGAGTTGCTTTTATTTGTTGCAATTAAAATGTGCTCTTAAAACAGTATTGTTAATTTGCTCTAATTAGGGAAAGGCACATGTTATGAGCTGTAGTGATCAGGCGGGTCCACTCGTGAGCGAGCAGTGACCCTTTTGTGTTATATAGTTATTGTCCCCGTGTCTGCGTGAGTCTCACCCACACAACCCAAAAAGATGTGCAGGGTAGATGAATTAACCATGCTAAATTGCCCTGTTAATTGGGGAAAAAAGAATTGGGTACTCTAAATTTTTACAAAAGCAGTCACGTGTTGGAGCTGTGTTGCCTTTGAAGGAGGGCACTTGTAATATATCTTGTGGGACTGGTAAGCCCACAAATGAGCATGAAACCATAATAGTATGTCAAGCACACTTGTGTGTTCCCACACTCTTTCTTCGTGTTTTAGGGACGGCTGGAAGCTAAGGACTGTATGTGATTTGCGGAAGGGGAGAAAGCAATGAATGCTTTGCTGAAATAAATTGTCACACTCCTGCCTGATGCATGATTTATAATCAAGGCCCTTGGGTTTATAATGACGGATGCTGAATTTAACTTTTTTTTCCCCATCACCTGGATTCCTATCACTTTTTTTTTGGGGGGGGGGGGGGGTTGTATTTGGCAATTCCATCCATTTCTTTCTTGTTGAATTGAGTATAGAAATGGTTGCCGAGCTTGTGGCGGAACAGGTATACGGCTATTCCCTGCATTTGCTCCACTTGTGGTCACGATTAAATAATTCAAATTCTCTCCTATGTGAGGAATACCAGAACTTTTATTAATACTCTGGTAATCTCTTTTGATTTGGTTCCGCCTATTTTTTTCCTGAGCAAGGTGACCATGTTTGTGGTCCTTGAGGAGACAATCTTCTCACAGCCATTTGGTGAAGGAAGAGACCAGAAGTCAATGTTTACTGTTTTAGATCTATCACAAAAATGCTGCCTCACAGCGCTGGGGGACTGGGTTCAATTCCGACCTTGAGTGACTTGTGGAGTTTGCACGTTCTCTCCGAGTCTGCATGGGTTTCCTCCGGGTTCTCTGCTTTCCTCCCACAGTCCAAAGATGTGCAGGTTAGCTGATTTGACCATCCTAAATTGCCCCACAGGTTAGATGGGGTTATGGGGATAGTGCAGGGGGATGGGGCCATATTGGGTGCTCTTTCGGAGGGTCGGTGCAGGCTCGATGGGCCACATGGCCTCCTGCAATGTACGTAGTCTATAATTTAAAAAAATATATAAATTTAGAGTACCCAATTATTTTTTTCCAACGAGACCCGCGCAGACACGGGAGAATGTGCAAACTGCACACAGACAGTGACCCGGAGCCGGGATCGAACCCGGGTCCTCAGAGCCATGAGGCAGTAGTGCAAACCACTGTGCCACCTGGTAGTCTATGAAAATTATAGCTTCAACTCCACCACCAGTGTCAATAAGTATTTCTTTATAAGTGGATGAACTAATCGCGCAGATAAATATAAATGGGTATGATATAATTGGGATTACGGAGACATGGCTGCAGGGTGAACAAGATGGGAACTGAATGTCCCAGGGTTCTCAGTGTTTAGGAAGGACTGGCATAAAACAAAAGGTGGTGGCGTGGCACTGCTCCTTAAAGAGGAAATTAACACAATAGTGAGAAAGGATACTAGCTCTGACAATGTGGAATCTGCATGGGTAGAGTTGAGAAATACCAAGGGACAAAAAACATTAGTGGGTGTCATATATAGATCTCCAAACTGCACTGGTGAGGTTGGGAATGGCATTAAACAAGAAATTAGAGATGTGTGTAATAAGGGAATATTGGTGATGATGGGTGATTTTAATCTTCACATAGATTGGGTAAATCAAATTAGCCACAATGCCCTAGAGGAGGAATTCCTGGAGTGTATACGGATGGTTTTCTTGTCCAATATGTGGAGGAACCAACGAGAGGGCAGGCCATCTTAGACTGGATACTGTATAATGAGAAGGGAATCATTACCAATCTGGTTGTACGAGACCCCTTGGGGATGAGTGACCATAACATGATAGAATTTTTTTATCAAGATGGAGAGTGAAGTAGTTGATTCGGAGACTAGGGTGCTGAATCTCAATAAAGAAAACTATGAGGTGTGAGTTGGCCTTGATAGATTGAGGAGAGTTACTTAAAGGGACGACAGTGGATAGACAATGGCAAACATTCAAAGAACGCATGGAAGAACTACAGCAACTGTTCATTCCTGTCTGGCACAAAAGCAAAGGTGGTAAGAGGGCCAATCCAAGGCTTACAAAGGAAATTAGAAATAGTATCCGATACAAGGAAGAAGCTTCCAGATTGGCCAAGAAAAATAATAGGTCTGAGGATTGGAGCCGGTTAGAATTCAGCAAAGAAGGAGGAAGGGATTGATTAAGAAGGAGAAAGTACAATATAAAAGGAAGCTTGCAGGGAACATAAAGACTGGCACTAAGAGTTTCTACAGATATGTGAAGAGAAAGAGATTGGTAAAGAGAAATGTAGGCCCACTACAGACAGAAACAGGGGAATGCATAATAAGGAACAAAGAAATGGCTGAGCAATTGAATAAATACTTTGGTTCTGTCTTCACAAATAAGGACACAAATCAGATCCCAGAAATGTTGGAGAATGAAAGATTTAGTGAGATGGAAGAACTGAGGGAGATCAACATTAGTAGAGAAATGGTGCTGGGAAAACTGATGGGATTGAAATCAGATAAATCCCCAGGGCCTGAGAAGCTGCATCCCAGCATGCTTAAGGAGGTGGCTCTGGAAATAGTGGATGCATTGGTGGTCATCTTCCGGGATTTTACAGACTCTGGAACTGTCCCTGCAGATTGGAGGGTAGCTCACGTCACTCTGATATTCAAAAAGGGAGGTCGAGAGAAAGCAGGGAATTATAGACCAGTAAGACTAACATTGGTAGTGGGGAAAATGCTTGAATCTATTATCTTTTTAAAAAAATAATTTTTATTAAAGGTTTTCATTAAATATCAATAACAAAATGAGAAAGAAAAAAGAACCCAACAGGGTTAAGTACAAAACACAATCTAAAAAAGCAATCCCCCCAAACCCCTCCCCCTCCCCCCCCCGTGCCTAAATAATAAATTAACATTAACACCCCGACTTAAGACAACAGGTGTATACACCCCCTCAGACCCTTCCAGTGTAAGTAACAAAAATAAAGTAAACCCCCACCCACCCCCCGAGCTGCTGCTGCCATTGACCAATGTCTATAGTTCTGCCAGGAAGTCTTAAGAACGGTTGCCACCGCCGAAAGAACCCTTGTACCGGCCCTCTCAAGGCGAATTTCACCCTCTCCAATTTAATAAACCCTGCCATATCGCTGATCCAGGATTCCACGCTTGGGGGCCTCGTATCTTTCCACTGAAGGAGAATCCTTTGCCGGGCTACCAGGGACGCAAAGGCCAGAATATCAGCCTCTTTCGCCTCCTGCACTCCCGGCTCCTCTGCCACCCCAAATATTGCGAGCCCCCAGCCCGGTTTGACCCTGGATCCTACCACCCTCGACACCGTCCTCGCTACGCCCTTCCAAAATTCCTCCAGCGCTGGGCATGCCCAGAGCATATGGGTGTGATTTGCTGGGCTCCCTGAGCACCTAACACACCTGTCCTCACCCCCAAAGAACCTGCTCATCCTTGTCCCGGTCATGTGTGCCCTGTGCAGCACCTTAAACTGTATGAGGCTGAGCCTCGCGCACAAAGAGGAAGAGTTCACCCTCCCTAGGGCATCTGCACTCGTCCCCTCTTCGATCTCCTCTCCCAATTCCTCCTCCCACTTACCTTTCAACTCCACCACCGAGGCCTCCTCCTCCTCCTGCATCACCTGGTAAGTTTCCGAGATCTTCCCCACTCCCACCCACCCCCCCGAGAGCGCCCTGTCCTGTACTGTGTGGCAGTAGCCGTGGGAATTCCACCACCTGCCGTCTGGCAAACACCCTTACCTGTAAGTACCTGAAGGTGTTCCCGGGGGGGAACCCATACTTCTCCTCCAGCTCACCCAAGCTCGCGAACTTCCCGTCCACAAACAGGTCCCCCAACTTTCGGATCCCTGCCCTGTGCCACCCCGAAAACCCTCCACCTGTTCTTCCTGGGGCGAACCGGTGGTTCCCCCGTAATGAGGTCCACGCCGAGGCCCTAACTTCCCCCCCCTATGCCACCTCCACTGCCCCCAAATTTTGAGGGCCGCCACCACCACCGGGCTCGTGGTATACCTCCTTGGATGGAGCGGCAGCGGCACCGTTGCCAGCGCCCCCAGACTCGTACCCACACAGGACGCCGTCTCCAGCCTCTTCCATGCAGCCCCCTCCCCCTCCACCACCCACTTGTGCACCATTATCGCATTGGCAGCGCCAGCCCCCCCCCCCCCCCCATATCTCTACTCCGCTCCAGGAACACCCTTCTCACCCTCGGAGTCCCTCGCGCCCACACAAACCCCATTATACTCCTGTTAACCCGCCTGAAAAAAGCCTTCGGGATAAACACGGGGAGGCACTGGAACAGGAACAAAAACCTTGGGAGCACCGTCATTTTGATTGACTGCACCCTACCCGCCAGGGACAGCGGCAACTCGTCCCACCTCTTGAACACCTCCATTTGCTCCACCAGCCTTGTAAAGTTAAGCCAATGCAGGGCCCCCCAGCTCCTGGCCACCTGGACCCCCAAATACCTGAAGCTCCTCTCCGCCCTTTTTAGTGGGAGCTCGCCAATCCCCCTCTCCTGGTCCCCTAGCTGAACTACGAACGGCTCGCTCTTCCCCATATTGAGCTTGTACCCCGAAAAGTCCCCGAATTCCCTAAGGATCCTCATTACCTCTGGCATTCCTCCCACCGGGTCCGCCACATACAGCAGCAGGTCGTCCGCATAAAGCGACACCCTATGCTCCTCCCCACCGCGCACCAACCCCCTCCAGTTCCTCGACTCTCTTAGTGCCATAGCCAGGGGTTCAATCGCCAGTGCGAAGAGCAGGGGGGACAGGGGACACCCCTGTCTCGTCCCTCGGTGCAACTGAAAGTACTCGGACCTCCTCCTATTTGTGGCCACACTCGCCATCGGGACCTCATACAACAGCCTAACCCACCTGACAAACCCCTCCCCAAACCTGAACCTCTTCAGCACCTCCCACAGGTACCCCCACTCTACCCTATCGAAGGCTTTCTCAGCGTCCATCGCCACCACTATCTCCGCCTCCCCCTCCCTCGCCGGCATCATGATAATGTTCAAAAGCCTCCGCACATTCACGTTCAACTGTCTCCCCTTCACAAACCCCGTCTGGTCTTCATGGATGATCTGCGGCACACAATCCTCAATCCTCGTGGCTAAGACCTTCGCCAGCACCTTGGCATCTACATTTAGCAAGGAAATCGGTCTGTAAGACCCACATTGCAGGGGATCCTTGTCCCGCTTCAGGATCAAGGAGATCAGTGCACGGGACATCGTCGGGGGTAAAGCCCCCCTCTCCCTTGCCTCATTGAAGGTCCTAACTAACAGCGGGCCCAACAGGTCCATATATTTTTTATAGAACTCGACCGGGAAACCGCCCGGCCCCGGTGCCTTCCCCGCCTGCATGCTTCCTATCCCTTTGATCAGCTCCTCCAGCCCAATCGGGGCCCCCAGTCCCGCCACCAGTCCCTCTTCCACCTTTGGAAACCTCAATTGGTCCAGGAAACGGCCCATCCCTCCCTCCTTCTGTGGGGGCTCGGATCGTTACAATTCTTCGTAGAAGTCCCTGAAGACCCCATTGATGCCAACCCCATTGATGCCAACCCCACTCCGCACCACGCTCCCTCCCCTGTCCTTAACTCCCCCGATCTCCCTAGCTGCGTCCCGCTTCCGAAGCTGATGCGCCAGCATCCGGCTTGCCTTTTCCCCATACTCGTAGACCGCCCCCTGGGCCTCCCTCCACTGCACGTCCGCCTTCCTGGTGGTCACCAGGTCGAATTCGGCCTGGAGGCTGCGCCTCTTCCTCAACAATCCTTCCTCAGGTTCTTCCGCATACCTCCTGTCTACCCTCACCATCTCCCCCACCAGCCTCTCCCTTTCCCCCCGCTCCCTCCGCTCCTTGTGGGCCCTGATGGAGATCAGCTCTCCCCTCACCACCACCTTCAGTGCCTCCCATACCATCCCCACTCGGACCTCCCCGTTGTCGTTGGTCTCCAAGTACCTCTCTATACTTCCTCGTACCCGCTCGCTCACCTCCTCGTCCGCCAACAGCCCCACCTCCAAGCGCCACAGCGGGTGCTGGTCCCTCTCCTCCCCCGTCTCCAAGTCCACCCAATGCGGGGCGTGGTCCGAAATGGCTATTGCCGAATACTCGGTATCCTCTACTCTCGCTATCAACGCCCTACTCAAAATGAAAATGTTGATTCGAGAATAAGCCTTATGGACATGTGAGAAGAATGAAAATTCCCTAGCCCCCGGCCTTGCAAATCTCCAAGGGTCCATCCCTCCCATTTGGTCCATAAATCCCCTCAACACTCTAGCCGCCGCCGGCTTCCTACCCGTCCTAGACCTGGAGCGATCCAGTGCAGGATCCAACACCGTGTTAAAGTCCCCCCCCATTATCAGGCCCCCCACTCCCAAGTCTGGGATCCGACCCAACATACGCCTCATAAAACCCGCATCGTCCCAGTTCGGAGCATACACATTGACCAGTACCACCCTCTCTCCCTGCAACTTACCACTTACCATTATGTACCTACCACCATTATCTGCCACAATGCTCGACGCCTCGAATAACACCTTCTTTCCCACCAAGATCGCCACCCCTCAATTTTTGGCATCTAGCCCCGAGTGAAACACCTGACCTACCCACCCTTTCCTCAGTCTTACCTGGTCTGCCACCTTCAGGTGTGTCTCCTGGAGCATAACCACATCTGCCTTGAGCCCCTTCAGGTGCGCGAACACGCGGGCCCGCTTAACCGGCCCATTCAGTCCTCTTACATTCCAGGTTATCAGCCGGATCAGGGGTCTACCTGCCCCCCTCCCCCGCCAACTAGCCATGACCCCTCCTCGGCCAGCCACGCGCCCGCACCCCACACCCGGCCCGTTCCCCACAGCGGCATACCCCTGTCTCAACCCACCCCACTCGCTCCAGCTGCTCCTTGATCTTAGCAGCAGCAACTCGATTCTCCCCCCCCCCCCCCCCCCCCCCCCCCCCCCCCCCCCAGCGAGGACCCATCCTAGCTGGTTTTGAATCCATTATCAAGGTCTTTAGAGCAGAACATTTACAAAGCAGTGGCAGGATCAATCAGAGTCAGCATGGATTTATGAAGGGAAAATCATGCTTGACAAATCTGTTGGAATTCTTTGAAATGAAATGAAATTAAAATCGCTTCTTGTCACAAGTAGACTTCAAATGAAGTTACTGTGAAAAGCCCCTAGTCGCCATATTCCAGGGCCTGTTCGGGGAGGCTGGTACGGGAATTGAACCATGCTGATGTCCTGCCTTGGTCTGCTTTCAAAGCCAGCGATTGAACCCTGTGCTAAACCAACCCCTAAGAGGTAACCATTGCAGTCGACAAGGGGGAGCCAGTCAATGTGGCATATATGGACTTTCAGAAGGCATTTGACAAAGTCCCGCATAAGAGATTATTGTGCAAAATTAAAGCGCATGGGATTGGGAGAAATGTATTGAGGTGGATAGAAAACTGGTTGGCAGAGAGGAAAGAAAGAGTAGGGATTAATGGGTCCATTTCAAATTGGCAGGCAGTAACCAGTGGGGGTACCACAGGGATCGGTGCTGGGACCCCAGCTAATCACAATATATATTAATGATTTGGATGAGGGAACAAAATGTAACATCTCAAAGTTTGCAGATGATACCAAATTAGGTGGAAGGGTGAATTGTGACGAGGATGCAGGGATCCTACAGCAAGGTCTGGATAGGTTGGACGAGTGGACAAAACAATGGCAGATGCAGTATAATTTGGATAAGTGTGAGGTTATTCATTTTGGAAGCAAAAACAGGAAGGCAGATTACTACCTGAATGGTTGTGAATTGGGAGAGGGGAGTGTGCAGCGGGACCTGGGTGTCCTTGTGCACCAGTCGCTGAAATTAAGCATGCAGGTGCAGCAGACGGTAAAGAAGGCTAATGGCATGTTGGCCTTCATGGCAAGAGGTTTCGAGTAGAGAAGCAGCGATGTGTTGCTGCAATGGTACACGGCCTTGGTGAGGCCACACTTGGAGTATTGTGTGCAGTTTTGGTCTCCTTCTCTGAGGAAGGATGTTCTTGCTTTCGAGGGAGTGCAGCGGAGGTTTGCCAGACTGATTCCAGGGATGGTGGGACTGTCATATGAGGCGAGATTGACTAGGTTGGGATTGTTCTCGCTGGAGTTCAGAAGAATGAGGGGGGATCTCATAGAGACTTATAAAATTCTAACAGGACTAGACAGGGTAGATGCAGGGAAGATGTTACCAATGATGGGTGTGTCCAGAACCAGGGGTCACAGCCTGAGGATTCGGGGTAAACCATTTCGGACAGAGATAAGGAGACATTTCTTCACACAAAGAGTGGTGAGCCTGTGGAATTCATTACCACAGGAAGTAGTTGATGCTAAAACTTTGCATATATTCAAGAGGCGGCTGGATATAGCACTTGGGGAGAATGGGATCAAAGGCAATGGGGAGAAAGCAGGGTTAGGCTATTGAGTTGGATGATCAGCCATGATCGTGATGAATGGCGGAGCAGGCTCAAAGGGTCAAAAGGCCTTTTCTTGCTCCTATCTTCTATGTATCTATGTATGGATACTATTTTTGAGTAAATCAAATAAATGAGTAAATTTAAGTAATGAACAAAATTTTAAAGAGCATTTTTCAAATTAAGTCAAAATGTTATTTACGTGGAGATGATGCACTGCAGCCCTTGCAGCACCCCATGGCCATTGGAGGTCTCAACCCCTCAACTGTCCGCTGCCTGGACCAGTTTAAGGCTAATGAGGAGATCTTCCAACCTACCTACCCTCTCTACGCTTGGTGTCTATAGATCCGGAGCAAGGCCAGCAATGCAGGTTCAATTCCCTTACCGGATGAGGTTATTCGGGAAGGCCCTGCCTTCTCAACCTTGTCTCTCACCTGAGGTACGATGATCCTCAGGCTAAATCACCACCAGTCAGCTCTTCCCTTCAAAGGGGAAAGCAGCCGACGGTCATCTGGGACTATGGCGACTTTACCTTACCTCTGAGCTTTCAGGTCATTATATGCTGCAAAATTGTGTCATTTATCGTCATCTAGAATATAGAACAGCACGGTACAGGCCCTTCGGCCCACAATGTTGTGCCCACCATTTATCCTAATCAAAGGTCAACCTACCCTACACTCCTTCAATTTACTGCTGTCCATGTGCCTGTCCAAGAGTCGCTTAAATGTCCCTAATGACTCTGACTCCACCACCTCTGCTGGCAGTGCATTCCACGCACCCACCCCTCTCTGTGTAAAGAACCTACCTCTGACATCTCCCTTATACCTTCCTCCAATCACCTTAAAACTATGTCCCCTCGTGACAGCCATTTCCGCCCTGGGGAAAAGTCTCTGGCTATCCACTCTAACCATGCCTCTCATCATCTTCTACACCTGTATCAAGTCACCTCTCTTCCTTCTTCGCTCCAGTGAGAAAAGCCCCAGCTCCCTCAACCTTTCTTCATAAGATGTGCCCTCCAGTCCAGGCAGCATCCTGGTAATCTCCTCTGCACCCTCTCCCAAAGCATCCACATCCTTCCTATAATGAGGCGACCAGAACTGGACACAATATTCCAAGTGTGGTTTAATTAGGGTTTTATAAAGCTGCAGCAAAACCTCGCAGCTCTTAAACTCAATCCCCCTGTTAATGAAAACCAACATACCATACGCCTTCTTAACAACCCTATCAACCTGGGTGGCAACTTTGAGGGATCTATGTACGTGGACCCCAAGATCCCTCTGTTCCTCCACACTTCCAAGAATCCTGCCTTTAACCCTGTATTCAGCATTAAAATTTGACCTTCCAAAATGAATCACTTCACATTTATCTAGGTTGAACGCCATCTGCCACTTCTCAGCCCAGCCTGCATTCTGTCAATGTCCTGTTGTAACCTGCAACAGCCCTCACACTATCTACAACTCCCCCAACCTTCGTGTCATCAGCAAACTTACTAACCCACCCTTCCACTTCCTCATCCAAGTCATTTATAAAACCACAAAGAGCAAAGGTCCCAGAACAGATCCCTGCGGGACACCACTGGTCACCGACCTCCAGGCGGAATACTTTCTACCCACTACCACTCGCTGTCGTCTTTTGGCCAGCCAATTCTGTATCCAGACAGCCAAATTTCCCTGTATCCCATGCCCCCTAACTTTCTGAATGAGCCTATCATGGGGAACCTTATCAAATGCCTTACTGAAATCCATGTACACCACATCCACTGCCCTACCTCATCAATGTGTCTAGTCACATCCTCAAAGAATTCAACGAGGCTTGTGAGGCATGACCTGCCCCTCACTAAGCCAGGCGGACTATTTTTAATCAAACTATGTTTTTCTAAATAATCATACATCCTATCTCTCAGAATCCTTTCCAATATTTTGCTCACCACAGACATAAGACTGAGGGTCTATAATTCCCAGGGATTTTCCTATTCTCTTGAACAGGGGAACAACATTCGCCTCCCTCCAATCATCCGGTACTACTCCAGTGGAGAGTGAGGACGCAAAGATCATCGCCAACGGCGCAGCAATCGCCTCCCTCGCTTCCCGTAGTAACCTTGGGCATATCCCGTCAGGCCCAGGGGACTTTTCTATCCTGATGCTTTTCAAAATTGCCAGCACATCCTCCTTGATATCAACCTGTTCGAGTCTATTAACCTGGTTCACACTGTTCTCAAGGTCCCTCTCCCTAGTGAATACTGAAGCAAAGTATTCATTTAGGGCCTCCCCCATCTCCTTGGACTCTAGGCACAAGTTCCCTCCACTATCCCTGATCAGCCCTACTCTGATCATCCTCTTATTTCCCACATAAGTGTAGAATGCCTTGGGGGTTTCCCTAATCCTTCCCGCCAGGGCTTTTTCATGCCCCCTTCTAGCTCTCCTAAGTCCATTTTTGAGTTCCTTCCTGTTGTAAGAGCGGGAAACACTTGTGATACATGCCTTCGTAAAAGTCCTGACCCAAAACAACCCATGTTTATGCTTTTTCCCTGTTGACTGGCATGCTCTGTTGTGTATTCCAATTACTTTTCCCTCTCCACTTCTGGTTTTATCAGTGTTAAAGTTATTTTTTCACCATCTGTATTGCAAGGGGCAACAAGTTGAATACTTAGCGCAAGGTTCACTCCATCTCTTGCCATTTACTCCCAGAGTTCAACCAGAAATAGTGTGACAGCATCTAGTGCTTGTTAACAATATTGCATCTTCAAAAGGTGTTTCCACGAGGCAAAGAAATTATGATTGGGTCAAATTTCAGTTTGCTGAAATGTATTTAGGAAAAGATCCCTATTATTGCAAAAGAGCCAATCAGATAAAAGGGACGTGCATTTATTTCATGTTTTTCACGACCACTGGACATTTCAATGCACTTTACAGCCAATGAAGTACTTTTTGCAGTGACTAAAGTCTCTGGTATGAAACAGACAAACAGCAATATGCGAATGATCAGATAATCTTTTATTTGAGGTTTTGACTGAGGAAGAAATATTGAGGAGGCAATGGGGATAACTCTGCAGCATTCCTTCAAAATGGTGCCATGTGATATTTTACATCCATTCAAGCAGTCAGGCTTGGTTTAAAGTCTTATCCAAAAGATGGCACCATCAACAGTACAGCACTTCTTCAGTACTGTGCTGGAGTGTCAGTTTTGATGTTCGCACTCCAGTCCTGAGAGGAATTTGTACCTGGAACTTTGTGGCTCTGAAGCTAGAGTGTGATTAACTGATTCACTGCTGCACTATTGTTTTCGATGTCACCTTGGGCCAGTGAGTGGAACTGTAGCCTCCAAAGCGGGGAGTATTTAAGTTCAAGCTGTATTTGGACTTGGTTGAAGCTTCTGGAAGCGTTGTGCGAGTGCTGCACGAGATGAAATTAACCTGAGGCTCCACCTGCCAGGTCAAGTGTAGGTAAAATGTTTCATTCTTCTCGCTTGCTGATTTCTCTTTTGCCAACATTATTGGTGGCACAGTGGTTAGCACTGCTGCCTTACAGCACCAGGGACCCGGGTGGCCTTGGGTGATTGTCTGTGTGTAGTTTGCAGGTTCTCCTCGTGTCTGCGTGGGTTTCCTCCGGGTGTTCTGGTTTCTTCCCACAGCCCAGAGATGTGCAGGTTAGGCGGATTGGTCATGCAAAATTGCCCCTTCGTGTCGAAAGATGTGCAGGTTAGGTGGGGTTATGACGATAGGGAAGAGGAGTGGGGCTAGGTTGGGTGCTCTTTTTCGGAGGGTCGGTGCAGACTTGATCGGCTGAATGGCCTCCTTCTGCACTGTAAGGATTCTGTGGAAAACCCTAGTTTATCTGGTTTGAATGGTTGTCCATTCATTTATTGTGGAATTTTACAGTATACAAATTGACTGTTAAGGAAGCAACTGGTTTTAAAACACTAGGAAATACTTGGGGCATAATAAATTGCTCGATAAAAATTCATGATTTTGATTTTGGGTCATTCCGTCCCAAAAGAAGTGCTGTTAGGTAATTTGGACATTCTGAATTCTCCCTCTGTGTACCTGAACAGGTGCTGGAATGTGGTGACTAGGGGGTTTTACATTAACTTCATTGCAGTGTTAACGTAAGCCTACTTGTGACAATAAAGATTATTATTATTTTGATGATCATATTGCTTTTGAATGTGCTCATTTATGTATCCCTAAATTGGTAGGTTAGGTGGGTGTAAGTAAATCAATATTGTTGGTGACTTTGGAAAGAGTGATTGTAATACTGCAGCACTGAAGGACGATGGCGATCCAGACATCAAGATATGGATGAGAGACCATGTGGAAAGTGCAAAGTCCAACCAGAAGAATAGAGTGGACACAGAAAGAATTGGGAAATGGAGGGAACATAAACAATTACAGGAAGAGAGTTAATCATTTTTGTCTGATTTAACACTGGGAAATACATCCTTTTAAGGAGGGAGTCTCTTGCTTCAAAAATAACTTACTCATCTTCATGCTCTCTCTACTTACTATTAAGGTGTCCTACTACTACTTTCCTTTTATTTAAATACACTTTAGTTTTAAAAAAAAAAGATTAATGGAATGTTTTGTCGCCAGATGATTGTTCTAATACTATTTGGCCATCAAAGAAATCTGCTTCAGGTTGGATTGACACAGTACTTTCCTATGGAACTGTTGACAGGTCAAAAATATCCTTGCAAACAAAGTGCTGAAAGATTTATTATTTGCTTCTACGTTAGAAGAGATATGAGCACATAATCAAGACTGAGACTTCAGTGGAATGTGAAGGAATACTGTACTGTTGGTGGTGCTGATCTTCCAATGAGGGCTGTCTACCTGTTTAGATGGATGTGAAAGATCCGATGGTTCTGTTCAAAGAAGAGCGGGCGCTTTATCCCACTGTTCTAATCAATATTTATCCCTCGGGACTTCGGGTGGCATTTGTGAGCGGGTCGGCTGCATTGAGAGGAGCACCCGCCGGTGGCCACTATTTGCGGCGCTTTCGGGGGTTTCCCCGAATCTTCGCTCTCCCCCCCCCCCCCCCCCCCCCGATTATTGTCAGCCTTTTGGGCCGCCCCGGGCGTCAAGCGGGGCCGGTTTGAAAACCGGCGAGGAACCCCGCGCGGGTGTCGGGCGGCTGGTGCTGAGGCGCCGGGCCCAGCGCGCGTGGAGGTCGGAGCAGCGGGGTGGAGCCAAACGGAGTCGAGGTGGCAGGCCCGAAGCCAGGGCGCGATGTAGGTGAGATATCCCACATCGGGGGGCTCCCGCCTAGAATGTTGTAAGAAGACTGAAGTCACCCGCTCCCAGGGGAATTCTGGAGGAATAGAAAAAAGAAGAGAAAGAAGTTTTAAAAAAACTTGGTGAAAGTTTTTTTTTCCTTTTTTGAAGGAAGAAATTTTTTGTTTTTCTAAGGAAAAAAAAGGAAAAATAATAAGTTGTTAAAGGATGCAAAAAGCAGCGTCGAAGAAGGGAGGAAACGCGGGCTCACCGTTGAATGAGAGGACCAGCAAAAGCGCTGACAAGATGGCGGATGCCGGAACGCATGGTGGGGCTGCACTACTTACGGTGGAGAAGATGACCGAGGTGATGGCGGTGGAGCTGGAAAAGCAGTTTGCGAGGCACATGGAGGCTTTGAGGAAGGAGATGGCGGTTGCATTGAAGTCATTGGTGGAGGAGGCAATCGCCCCGGTGAGGCGGTGAGGGTAGCTGTGGCAAAGACATCGGCCGAGGTGAGAGAACAGGGCGAGAAGATGAAGGAAGTGGAGGAGGCCTTGTCGTTGCACAGCGACCAGTTCACCTCGATGGGTGGCGAACTGTGGAGGGTGGTGGAGGTCAACAGAGGACTCCGAGCAAAGCCACTCGAGGCGGCACAATCTGAGAATTGTGGGCTTGTCCGAAGGGACAGAGGGCCCAAGGCCAACAGAGTACTTCGCTAAGAAGTTGGCGGAGTTGATGGGGGAGGGTGAGCACCCCTCCCGGTACGAGCTGGACCGAGCTCATCGGTCATTGAGGCCGAAGCCCAAAGTGAATGAGCCGCCAAGAGCAGTAATTATCTGCTTCCATAAGTACTGCATGAAGGAGAACGTTGTTAAGCTGGGCGAAGCAGAAGCGCGAGGTGCAGTGGGATGGTGCTGGAGTTCGGATCTACCAGGACTTGACGGTGGAGTTGGCACAAAGACGAGCGGCGTTCAGGCGAGTGAAGGCGGCACTGTACAAAAAGGGGGTGCGATTTGGTTTTGGTATGGTATACCCGGCGAAGCGTATGATGCCAAAGACTTTTATTTTGAGACAGCGGAGGCGGCTGAGGCGTTCGTGAGGGCAGAAGGCTTGGTACAGATGTGAGGAGCGGAGCTGGAAGAGAGACTGCGCACTGATCGGGAGCTAGAAAATGTATAAATGCTATAACTTTCTTTTTACTGAAGTGTATTGTAATTTACTGCTTCCATAAGTTCCATTGTTACAGAGTTCAAGTTATTGATTGGGTTGAATGGCATTCTGTGTTGCGACGGTTATATTTTATTTTAGTGAATGGTATGGGTTGGATTGTTGTTTTTGTTTTTTGTTTCTCTGGGACTGGGTGGGAGGGGAAGGTATACCTTGGCGGAGGGAGCCACCCGCGCTACCTAACTAAAGTCGGCTAGTGAACGGAGGTGAGAGGAGGGCTGCGGACATTGGAGCCTGGTTAGCAGGTTTCGATGGGCCTACGAGGCAAGCGAGGTGGGTGGGGGAAGGGATTGATCCTGGGAGATGTTTTTTCGAAAGGAAATGTAGGGGGGTGGTTTTGGGAGGGGGGGAAGGGGTTCGATGTTAATAATGGATAGGGGCGGGTCAGGTTCATGGGACAGGGCCCGGTGGTATGATGATGGTGGATAAGAAGGGTGGCGGGGTGCGAGAGACCCCCAGTTAGGATAGTCACGTGGAACGTGAGTGGGGTTAGGAGGTCCGGTCACGAGGCCAAGGGTGCTTGTGCATCTTAAAAGTTTGAAAGCCGATGTAGCAATGCTGCAGGATACTCACATGAGGGTGAAGGACCAGGTGAGACTTAAAAAGGGCTGGGTTAATCAGGTGTTTCACTCTGGATTTGATGGAACGGCTCGAGGGGTAGTGGTAATGGTCAGCAAAAGAGTACGCTTCCAGATGGAGAAGGTGGTGGCAGATCAGGGGGGTAGATATGCGATTGTGACAGGGGCGCTGGAGGGGAGGTTAGTGGCGCTGTTAAGTGTATACGGTCCCAATTGGGACGATGTGGGATTCTCAAAGAAGGTGTTTGGGGCCATCCCCGACTTGGACACACACAAACTGATAGTTGGGGGGGGGGGCACTCGCTGGTCCCATTGGGGAGGGGGTGCGAAGGTGTTGGCTGGGCTAGTGGTGGAAATGGGAAGGGTGGATTCTTGGAAGTTTCTGCACCCGACGGAGCGGGAGTACTCGTTTTTCTCAGCAGTCCATAAGGTATACTCGCGGATCGACTTTTTCGTGGTGGGGAAGGCTTTGCTGGCTGGGGTTTAGGGGTCAGAATACTCGGCAATTGCAGTATCAGATCATGCTCCGCATTGGGTGGATATGGTACTGGAGAGGGGGGTAGCGCAGAGGCCGGGGTGGAAATTACATGTGGGACTTTTGGGGGACCAAAGGGTCTGTAACAAAATTGAAAAAGTAATTGAGGAATATGTAGGTTTCAACTGTACGGGTGAGGTGTCGAAGGCATTTGTCTGGGAGGCTCTAAAGGCGGTGGTGAGGGGTGAGGCCATTTTGTTTAAGGCCAGGGTGGACAAAGAGGAGAGGTTGGAGCGGCAGAGGGTAATAGATGAGATGTTGGAGGTAGATCGGAGTTATGCAGAAGATGGGGACCCAGCAAAGTTGGAAAAGAGGAAGGAACTACAGGCGAGCTTTGACTGACTATCTACCAGGAAGGCGGTGCGCCAACTGAGGTGAGCAAGGGGTGCAGTTTCCGAGCATGGAGGGAAGGCGGAGCGTATGTTAGCAGGTCAGCTCCGGAGGAAGGCAGCGGTAAGGGAAATTGTTCAGGTGAGGGATAGGGCAGGGAAGTTGGTGGTGGCTCCGGATCTAATTAACAAGGTCTTTGAGGAATTTTATGAGGGGTTGTACAGGTCAGCGCAACCGGGGGGAGCGGGAGATGCAGGAATTTCTGGATGGGTTGGAGTACCCAAGGTTAGGGGAGGGCGACAGGGCTATATTGGAGGGAGCGATAGTGGAGCAGGAGGTAAAGGATGCGATTGGGAGGATGCAGTCGGGGAAGGTGGCAGGGCCAGATGGGTTTCCAGTGGAATATTATAAGAAATTCAAGGATAATCAAGGATAACGTTGCCACAAACTTTGGGACAGGCATCGATTTCCCTGTTGCTAAAAAAAAATAAGGATCCGACGGAGTGTGGGTCGTATAGGCCCATATAACTTCTGAATGTGGACACAAAAGTATTGGCGAAGGTACTGGCAGGTAGGCTGTAGGAGTGCCTCCTGAAGGTGATAGGTGAAGATCAGATGGGGTTCGTGAGAGGGAGGCAGCTCTTGTTAGAAGGGTATATTGAACGCCGTTATGGCACCGGCGGAGGGGAAGGAAACAGAGGTGGTTGTGGCATTGGACGCTGAGAAGGTGCTTCACCGGGTAGAATGGGGGTACTTGATGGCAGTTCTGGAGCGGTTTGGGATTGGACCAAGATTTCTGAACAGGGTAAAGCTACTATATAAGGAGCCGAGAGCCAGTGTCTGCACAAACAACATCAGCTCAAGATACTTTTCTCTCCACCGTGGGACTAGGCAGGGATGTCCTATGTCCCTCCTGCTGTTTGCACTCGCGATTGAGCCACTGGCCATCGCATTAAGAAGTTTGTGGGTATGGAAAGGAATAGTGCAGTGTGGGGTGGGGGGGGGGGGGGTGGTGATAGAGCATAGTGTGTCCTTATATGCCGATGACTTGCTGTTATACGTGTCGGAACCGTGTGTGTCGATAGGGGGAATATTGGAGCTACTTCGAGTGTTTGGATCTTTATTGGGGTACAAACTAAATCTAGACAAGAGTGAGTATTTTGTGGTGTCTCGGCCAGGGGTGGGGCTGGGGTGGGTGGGCTGCCATTCCATTGAGCAGGGACACACTTTAGGTACCGGGGGGTGCAGGTTGCCCGGTGGGGGGGGGGGGGTGGCTCCGCAGGTACAACATTTCATTTCTAGTTTGGTGGGGAGAGTGAAAGCCGATCTGGCAAGGTGGGATGGTCTCCCTGTCACTGATGGGTCGGGTACAGGCGGTTAAAATGAACGTGTTGCCGCTATTTCTGTTTTTTTTTCAATACTTGCCGATTTTCCTGCCAAAAGCTTTTTTCAGAGAGATTGAGGGAAGGATTAGTTTGTTCATATGGGAGGGAAGGTGGCTAAGTTTGAAAGGAGCTGCTACACAGGGGAAGACAGGCAAGGGGTTTGGGTCTTCCGAACCTGATGTATTACTACTGGGCGGTGAATGTGGAGAAGGTGCGGAGTTGCGTCAGAGGGGTTGATTCCCAGTGGGTTAGAATAGAGGAGAGTTTGTGCAGGAGGTCGGGATTGAAAGCACTAGCAACAGCGCAGCTCCCGATGGCCCCGGGGAAATACTCAGGGTTCCAGTAATAATAGCTTCATTGAGAATTTGGAGGCAGTTTCGCCAACACTTCGGGTTGGGGGCAGGGCCATGGGAAATGCCGAATCGGGGGAACCGCAGATTTGAGCCAGGAAAGTGGGATGGAAATTTTCGGAAATGGGAGGAGAAGGGGATTAAGACACTGAAAGATTTGTTTCTTAGGGGTCGGTTTGCAGGATTGAAGGAGCTGGAAGCAAAGTATGGGCTCGAGCAGGGGGAAATGTTTAGATACATGCAGGTTTGAGATTTTGCCAGAAAGGAGATACATAGCTTCCCGGTGGAGCCAGCCTCCACATTGCTGGAGGAGGTGCTGACGACAGGGGGACTGGAGAAAGGGGTAGTGTCGGCGGTTTATGGAGCTATTTTGGAAGAGGAGAAGGCACCACTGGAAGAGATCAAAGCAAACTGGGAGGAAGAGTTGGGAGAGGATATGGAGGAGGGGTTTTGGTGTGAGGATCTCCGGAGAGTGAACGCCTCCACCTCGTGCACGAGGTTGGGGCTGATACAGCTGAAGGTGGTATACAGAGCACATCTCACGAGGGCGATGATGAGTCGATTCTTTGAAGGAGTAGAAGATGTGTGTGAACATTGCGGCGGGGGGGGAACGCTAATCACGTTCATATGTTTTGGTCCTGTCCAAAGCTAGAGGATTACTGGAATGAGGATTTTAGGGTAATTTCTAAAGTGGTGCACGTGAAACTGGACCCGGGCCGTCGGGAGGCCGTCGGGGTGTCGGACCAGCCAGGGTTGGAAACGGGTGCGGAGGCAGATGTTGTAGCCTTCGCCTCGTTGATCGCCCGAAGGCAGATCCTGATAGGTTGGAGAGCAACCTCTCCACCCTGTGCCCTGGGTGGCGGGGGGACCTGTTGGAATTCTTGACTCCTGAGAAGGGTAAGTTTGAACTAAGGGGAAGGGTGGAGGGGTTCTACAATTCATGGGCATGATTCATTATGCACTTTCAAGAACTGGATAACATCGAACATTAGTTGAGGGGGGAGGGTTGGGGGGAGGGGGGCTGTGTGCGTTAATGGCGACTATGGGTGATCCCTAATTCCTTTTTGTCATTTGTTTGTGTGAACATGCGGGCTAATGTTTGGGGTTTGGTAGGAGGATGGGATCGTTGTTATTGATCAGCCTGGATCCCAGTTACCAGTGGTGTACCGCAGGGATCAGTTCTGGGTCCTCTGCTGTTTGTGATTTTCATTAATGACTTGGATGAGGGAGTTGAAGGGTGGGTCAGTAAATTTGCAGACGATACGAAGATTGGTGGAGTTGTGGATAGTAAGGAGGGCTGTTGTCGGCTGCAAAGAGACATAGATAGGATGCAGAGCTGGGCTGAGAAGTGGCAGATGGAGTTTAACCCTGAAAAGTGTGAGGTTGTCCATTTTGGAAGGACAAATATGAATGCGGAATACAGGGTTAACGGTAGAGTTCTTGGCATTGTGGAGGAGCAGAGAGACCTTGGGGTCTATGTTCATACATCTTTGAAAGTTGCCACTCAAGTGGATAGAGCTGTGAAGAAGGCCTATGGTGTGCTCGCGTTCATTAACAGAGGGATTGAATTTAAGAGCCGTGAGGTGATGATGCAGCTGTACAAAACTTTGGTAAGGCCACATTTGGAGTACTGTGTACAGTTCTGGTCGCCTCATTTTAGGAAGGATGTGGAAGCTCTGGAAAAGGTGCAAAGAAGATTTACCAGGATGTTGCCTGGAATGGAGAGTAGGTCTTACGAGGAAAGGTTGAGGGTGCTAGGCCTTTTCTCATTAGAGCGGAGAAGGATGAGGGGCGACTTGATAGAGGTTTATAAGATGATCAGGGGAATAGATAGAGTAGACAGTCAGAGACTTTTTCCCCAGGTGGAACACACCATTACAAGGGGACATAAATTTAAGGTGAAAGGTGGAAGATATAGGAGGGATATCAGAGGTAGGTTCTTTACCCAGAGAGTAGTGGGGGCATGGAATGCACTGCCTGTGGAAGTAGTTGAGTCGGAAACATTAGTGACCTTCAAGCAGCTGTTGGATAGGTACATGGATTACGGGAAAATGATATAGTGTAGATTTATTTGTTCTTAAGGGCAGCACGGTAGCATTGTGGATAGCACAATTGCTTCACAGATCCATGGTCCCAGGTTCGATTTCGGCTTGGGTCATTGTCTGCGGAGTCTGCACGTCCTCCCCGTGTCTGCGTGGGTTTCCTCCGGGTGCTCCGGTTTCCTCCCACAGTCCAAAGATGTGCGGGTTAGGTGAATTGGCCAATGATAAATTGCCCTTAATGTCCAAATTGCCCTTGGTGTTGGGTGGAGGTGTTGAGTTTGGGTAGGGTGCTCTTTCCAAGAGCTGGTGCAGACTCAGGGGGCCGAATGGCCTCCTTCTGCACTGTAGATTCAATGATAATCTATGATTAATCTAGGACAATGGTTCGGCACAACATCGTGGGCCGAAGGGCCTGTTCTGTGCTGTATTTTCTATGTTCTATGTTATATGGGGATTGACATATTTGTTACTGATTATTGTTTATTGTTGGTGGGTGTAAATTTGGGAGAAAATGTGAAAAAGGAGAATAAAAAATATTAAAAAAAAAAAAAAAAGATTTATCCCTCCACCAGCACCTTCTGCTCAAAGAAGAGCGGGTGATTTATCCCACTGTTCGGATCAATATTTATCCCTCTACCAGCACCTAAAAAACAGACTTGTTGCTGTTCGTGGGAACTAACTGCATAATAAAAATGCCTGCCATGTTACCCAGAAAACAACAACAACGACACTTAATTGGATGTGAAGCACTGGAGAATCCTGAAGATGTGAAAAGTGCTCTTAAAATATTTTGCATCTTATTATCGGAAAATGTCAGTTTTATGAGCAATCTGCTTGGCCGGTTAAAGGATGCACGTGTTACATTTTTCCTTGTTTAATTTTTTGTCGGGACTTTCTATAAAAGAGCTTCTGGTCCTTCCATGGTTGAAAAATTTGCCCTTGCCCCATATCTATATACATTTTGATAACATGCCTAGGACAATTGAATAGAAATTCTCTTTCTGATTTGCTTTGATTATTGGTTTGTTCCAGTCACTTCACTGGATTTTCCTTATGGCTTTGGTGAGTAGCCATTTGGCTTTAACTGCTGACCAAAGCCATCATTTACGGGATGTGAGCATTTGTTTTCCATCACTTCTTGAGAAGGTGTTGGACTGCATGGTAGCGCAAGTGGATAGCACTGTGGCTTCACAGCGCTCGGGTCCCAGGTTTGATTCCCCGCTGGGTCACTGTCTGTGCGGAGCCTGCACCTTCTCCCCGTGTCTGCGTGGATTTCCTCCGGGTGCTCTGATTTCCTCCCATGGTCCAAAGACGTGCAGGTTGGGTGGATTGGCCATGATAAATTGCCCTTAGTGACCAAAAAGGTTAGGAGTTATTGGGTTACGCCGTAGGGTTAGGGAAGAAGTGAGGGCTTAAGTAGGTCGGTGCAGATTCGATGGGCTGAATGGCCTCCTTCTGCACTGTATGTTCTATGTTCTATTCTTGAACTTTTACATTCCCTGTGGTGAAGGTACTCACAGTGCTGTTATCATAGAATCCTTACAGTGCAGAAGGAGGCCATTTGGCCTATCAAGTCTGCATCGACCCTTTGAAAGAGCACCCTGCCCAGGCCTAGCCTCCCGCCCTATCCCGTAACCCCCCCAACTGCATGTCTTGGGACACTTAAGGGGCAATTTTGCATGGGCAATCCACCTAACCACATCTTTGGACTGAAAAAGGAAACCGGGACACCCGGAGAAAACCTACGCAGACATGGAGAGAACATGCAAGCTCCACACAGACAGTCACCCCAGGCCAGAATTGAACCCGGGCCCGTGGTGCTGTCAGGCAGAGTGCTAACCAGAGTGCCAGGTGGAGTTCCAGGATTTTGACCCAGTGGTGATGAAAACATGATTGTATATTTCCAAGCCTGGCTGCTGTGTGACCTGCAAAGCAACATAGAGGTGTTGCCGTTCCCCTGCCCTTGTTCTTCCAGGTGGTAAGAGGTCAGAGATATGAAAAGTGCTGTGTAAAACCTTCGCAAGGTGCTGCAGTGGTAGATTTGGGATTTGTTTGTTGTCACATGTACCGAGGTACAGTGAAAAGTATTTTTCTGCGAGCAGCTCAAATAGATCATTTAGTACATGAAAAGAAAATACATAATAGGGCAACACAAGGTACACATCAAGCAGGCTGCTTTGTCTTCGATGGTGTGGAGCTTCTCTGATGTTGTTGGAACAGTTGGATTGCAAGCTACAATTTGTCCCATTGCGCAGGGGGCAGAAAGTTTAGTTATTTGTCCTGCCTAATTCATTGTGTCTCAATCCCTCACTTCACAAATTACCTATAACTTGTTCTCCCTCACGTTTTAGATTTTGCTCAATGGACTGATTTTCTTTGCTACCCATTGCAACTCTGAAACTATTTTTTACTTAATGGTTCATATCATAGTTACAGCTACCAGAAGATTTATTGCAAGTGTTGAGCAAAAATCCCCTTTTTCATCTGAAAATGTCTTGTTGGTTTTGTACTGCCATTGAATAGAATTGTAACAGGAGTTTTTCTTTTATCTGATACAGTTGCAGTGGAGTGTGCTCAGCATTAAGAAGATTGTCATTGAATAACACCCCCTCTACCCCTCCGAAGCGGCCACTCAATGCTTACCTGCGCTATGTGATGGAACAACAACAGGTTTTATTTAAACAAAGTTCAGGTAAAAACAAATTGTAAATGGAAATAATTTCAGTCATAAAGATACCGTGCGCTTCAGACTAAAAAACCTTTTATTGCCTGAACAATTTTTTGTGTGTCGTCTTACAAGCCCTGAAAAGTGTCGGTTTTAAAAAAAACCTGGTTGTGTTTCTCCTTTATCCTTTGTTTTAAACATCATGTCCTAGCTAATGTTTATCTCTTAATCAGCATCACTTTTATTTTTTTTAAAACCCAGATGATCTCATTACCTCACTGATGCATGTGAGATCTCACTGTGTTGAATTGGCTCCCGCCTTTCCCTACATTACAACAGTGACCACGTTTCTAAAGTATTTAATTGGTTGTAAACTGTTTTGGGTCATACAAAAGGTTGTGAAAGATGCTATATGAATACAAGTTTTTCTCTTCATTCCGTTGATTTTAATTATTTCTCTGTGTGGGCATTACACTGAGTCCCTTATCGCCAAGGCAGCATTCGAACAGAAGTAGCTGATTAGCATCTTCGGAGTCACTCAGTTCATATTTGACTGATTCTGATGTGCAAGGTACAGATTGGCCAGAATAAATGAGGCCGTTTACCTTCCATTCTGGCCTGGCCAAATTTCAATACATCACAACATCAACTAGGGTTTTGAATATGTTGTGCCACCTTGTCAGAGAGTTTGCCCTGCAGCAGGCAGTCTACTTTTCCACCCACTAGTATTTGATTGGCAATCAGCACAAATCTGCAGTTTTCTGCCAGCCATGGGGGGGGTGTGGGTGAACGGGCATTCAGGGTGGTGGGAAGGATTGGAGGGTCTCTTGGTATATGGGACAAATTAAAATCTATGAGCGAGAATCGGAATGGCCAGGGAGGGAAAGAGAGAACGGTAGATGAAGAAGAATTGCACCAGTTTTAGTTCAAGTAAGACAATTAGTGCATATCCTCAATGCTATACAAATATATATTCAGTTCTCAATGACATTGCTTCTAAGCTGTCCCCAAGTCTTTTGTCTTTAATTGTAGTTTTTGGAATTTTTTTTAAAGCCACATTCTTTATCACTATATATATCTTATTTATTCTTTCATAAGATGTGGGCATAAGCCAGCGTTTGTTGAATCTAGTGACTTGCGCAGTCATTTCAGAGGATATTTAATAGTCAGCCACTTTGCTGTGGGTCTTGAATCACATGTAAGCCAAACCGGGAACGGACAGCAGATTTCCGTCCCTAAAGGAGATTAGTGAACCGGATTTTGTTTTTTTACGGCAATTGGCAGTTTTATGATCACTGTTACTGAAATTAGTTTTCCACCCCAGATTTTATTAATTGAATATAAGTTCCACCAGCTGCCAAGATGGTATTTGAACTCCTGTCCCCGGAGCATTAGCCTTGGCCTCTGGAATACTAGTCCAATGACAGTAGCACTCTGCCATAACTTTTGAATTTATTTTTATAGCATGTTTGAAATTCAAAGCTTCCTGATTGCAAATTCCTAAACTTCACTTTTCATATGAGAGGAAGAAATGCATGGTGTGAGTTCGGAGCGTTTCGTAGGTACCAATAGCTTAGTCAAATTGCTCACAATTTATGTTTGAGCGTATCCTAATGGGATTGTGTGCAACCTTGGGCTCAACTAAACAAGGCGAAATAGGTGCATATCTGGCTCTAACCTTCAGGTTTCACCAATGGAGAAAGCTCCAAGTTTTTCTACTTCCACATTGCCTAGTGCTTGTTAGCTAATACCGTAAAGTCATCTTTTATTTGGCCTTGTAAAATGGAAATTATTCTTTGCAGATTTAAAGATGGTAGAAAAGACTAAGTGGATTGCTCAGGCATGGAGACAGTTAACGCCGGATCAGAAGCAAGTAAGTGCTTTGCGTTTGGTGTTCAGTAGCTAATTGGAAAGATCTTGATCTTGCATAATGGCCTAAAAGCCATACTTGTCTGAAATTGGTAAGCATTGTAAAAAATAGTCTTCCTCACTCAATGCTGCTGTTCAGCTCATTACTAAAAAAGGCTCTTTATACTTGCTTACCTAGAAGTATTTGAGGTAACTGAGAATGTAACTGTCTTCCTTCCAGCCATATGAAATTGCAGCAAATTATGCCAGATTGAAATATAAAGAGGAACTGGCAACCTTCAGAGGTAAACTCACTCCAGCTCAGCTGGACAGTTTGAAAGAAGAGAGGAGACAAAAACTGGCCAAACGGAGAACAATTAGAAAAAAAAGAGTAAGTTCTACATCAGCTGTGTGTTCGTGCTAGGCCATAATGTAACTGAGGGAGTACTACATCAATAATGTACTCTGTACTGTGCACAGGTCTTGTTTCTATGTACATTGATTGGACTGAACTTGGGTACAGTTCTGGTCTCTGCACTGTAAAAAGGGACAGAGAAGCACTGGAGAAAGTGCAAAAGATTTACAATGATATTGGAACTGAGAGATTACCATTGCCCTGTATCGGGAAATATTGAGTGGATTGGTACTTTTTTATTATTTGCAAGAGAGAGAACTTGATGGAATCTATAAAATAATGAATGAGTTGGACAGGGTAGATGACGAGAATTATTCCGCTGTGGGAGAATTCTGTAGCAAGAGCATCAGTACAAGATGGGTACTGATAATTCCAACTGAAAAGTGAGGAGAAATTCCTTCATTCTCAGAGCATGGTTAAAAAGTAGAGGTGGCTGAGGTAAATAACTTGGGTGCTTTCAATAAGGCACCAGACAAATAAATGACTGGAAAAGGGATAGAAATATATGCAGAAAGTTTGACATGAAATGGATGGAATGGAAAGAGACCTGTGCGGACTATATGCAGTAGCACAGAGTAGTTGGACCCAATGGCCTGGTTTTACATTATATATTCTGTGCAATGTATTCTGCTGCACCACAAAATACATGGGGAGTACAGAATCAACAATATATCCCGATAGACCATAGAGCACTCTTGGGGGTAACATTAAATTACTTCACTGCAGACACTAAATCAGCAATGCACATTGAAACCACAAGTTGCTTGGGGTGTACTAAATCAGAGTGTATGCGGAAAGACCATTTACACACTCCTTGGATCAGCAGTCTACACTGTTAAGATCATAAAGCATTCTTGGGAAATACTAAATCAACATTGCATACTGATGGACCATAAAATACTGTGTGAGAGCATATTTTTCAATAACATGGTTGTGTTGCTCATATTGAATGCACAGTTGAAATTTGAGGAAATATTACCATCCCCTATCTTTACACTGCTCCTCTTGTAAATGAGTCTTCATTAGTTTCTTCAGAATTTCACATAGGTGACAGTGTACCAGAGCTTGCCTTAATGTTTTCCCGTACAAAGTAATTATCAGCCCAGTTACCTTAACAAGTGTAAGCCTCAGTTTAAAATGGCACCTGGCATTTTTCCAATTAGTATACTGAATCGTGTGCTCTTTACAAAAACCTGTGTTAATTGCAGATAAACCGCTCCCAAGAACCGGTAACAAAATCTGAGTGTGTACATTGTTAGATATGGAGTTTGTAGGTGTTAGATAATTATCTTTGGAACCTCAGTTGTTTGAAGTACTAGTACGATATAGTCTGGCGTATTGGCTGCATGTATGTGTATTGCCTATTTTAATGAGGTATTGTTGAAAGAAACTCTTATGGAAAAGGCTAACGTTGCAATGTTGGAGCACTGGGCTGTCAGCTAAAAAGAACAAGTCTGAATCCCAGTCTTCATTGATACCTACATTTGCTGTCCAGTATTAGTTTGACAATTTTGATCTTGTTTTCTATGAGAAGCCTAGACAGAAGAGAATATCTTCCATATGAATAGGGTAGATTCCAGGCATTTGTTTAGCTAAAGGAAACATCTTCCAAAATGTGGATCATACCCTAGACAAGTTATTTAACTTCAAAGTTATATAATCTCTGATGTATGGTTTCCGTGTCTCTGCGCTCTTTTTGTGCCCTCTTGTCATTTCTGCCTTAAATTTATTCAACACTGGGTATCCTCAATCCTCTGAGGTAGAGTATTCCAAAGGTCACAGTACTTTGCGTGAAACAATTTCTCCTCCTCTCGGTTCTAAATGACCAGCCCCTTATCCTCTGACTGTGCCCCTGCAGTTTAGATTTCCTAGCCAATGGAAAAAAATCTCTGTGTCCACTCTATCAAGTCCTTTCAGAATTTTATATGTTGCAATGAGATTATCTCTTGTACTTCTGGAGAATATAAGCCCAATTTGCTCAGCCTCCCATCAAAGTCACCCCCCTGATCCCAGGTACAAAGTTAGTGAATCTTCCAAGACTCCAAACACTCCTCCCAGAGAAACAACAACTTTCTTGTACTTATTGCAATTTAGCACAGTCGGAAATTTTATGGAGAAGAGACCAACATTTCACCAGTGGGCTTTCCCTGGGATCAATGAGTATGAAGTCCCACCACCAAGTATTGTTGGCCAACCAGAGGCCAGGAGCTCTTTTGCTCACCACCGTTCCCAGGGAGGTGATGGTGGTTGCTGCGGGATGACAGCCCACCGGAGGCCCAGGAATGAGGAGCGACCCAGGTCAGAAGTAAGTCATGGGGGAAGGTGTTTTCGGGATGGGGGATATGGATTAACGTAGGCAGGTTAGCAGCAATGACGGGGGTGGGGGTGACTCTCAGCTGGCTCCCTCGTTCACAATGCTGGGTCCCTCATCAGTCACTGAGTTCCTATGAATAAGGGTCATTAGACCTTACATCTCAGACCTTACATTTTGTGCTTCTTCCCCTCTCATCCCCTCCTTCACTTATTCAAACCCTGTTGCATTTCTAACTTTTCTCAGTTGTGATGAAAGAACACAGACCTGAAACACTAACTCTGTTACTATCTCTGCAGAAGCTTCCTTACCTGCTGAGCATTTTCTCTTACTTCAGATTTCCAGCACCCACAGTATTTTGCTTTTGAACGTAGCCTGGAAGTTGTGTACTGTTTCAAGCGCGCTGAGCGAAAACTGACCACATACAGAAGTGCAGCCAGATACTCCTGTTCCGAGAGTTGCAGTTAAAATGTGTGCTTTGCACCTCTGTTTACTTAGAAGGTGGCTACAGCACTTGAAAATTGTGTGCTCCCAGTTAGGTGCTTGGCAACGTAGAGAGGAAAGTGTGGCCAGTTGTGACATAGATTTTTTTTTTTTTAATAAATATTTTATTGAAAATTTTTGGTCAACCAACACAGTACATTGTGCATCCTTTACACAATATTATAACAACACAGATCACAATGACCTATTTTATATAAACAAAAAACAAAAAATGAATAAATATTAAATAACAAAAATGAAAACTAGCCCTAATTGGCAACTGCCTTGTCACAAGCTACACCCCCCCCCCACCCCCAAATCCTGGGCTGCTGCTGCTGCCTTCTTTTTCCCCCCATCTATCTATCCGCAAGATATTCGACGAACGGTTGCCACCGCCTGGTGAACCCTTGAGCCGACCCCCTTAGGACGAACTTAATCCGCTCTAGCTTTATAAACCCCGCCATGTCATTTATCCAGGTCTCCACCCCCGGGGGCTTGGCTTCTTTCCACATTAACAATATCCTGCGCCGGGCTACTAGGGACGCAAAGGCCAAAACATCGGCCTCTCTCGCCTCCTGCACTCCCGGCTCTTGTGCAACCCCAAATATAGCCAACCCCCAGCTTGGTTCGACCCGGACTCCTACTACTTTTGAAAGCACCTTTGTCACCCCCATCCAAAACCCCTGTAGTGCCGGGCATGACCAAAACATATGGGTATGATTCGCTGGGCTTCTCGAGCACCTCGCACACCTATCCTCCACCCCAAAAAATTTACTGAGCCGTGTTCCAGTCATATGTGCCCTGTGTAATACCTTAAACTGAATCAGGCTTAGCCTGGCACACGAGGACGACGAGTTTACCCTGCTTAGGGCATCTGCCCACAGCCCCTCCTCGATCTCCTCCCCTAGCTCTTCTTCCCATTTCCCTTTTAGTTCATCCACCATAGTCTCCCCTTCGTCCCTCATTTCCCTATATATATCTGACACCTTACCATCCCCCACCCATGTCTTTGAGATCACTCTGTCCTGCACCTCTTGTGTCGGGAGCTGCGGAAATTCCCTCACCTGTTGCCTCGCAAAAGCCCTCAATTGCATATACCTGAATGCATTCCCTTGGGGCAACCCATATTTCTCGGTCAGCGCTCCCAGACTCGCGAACTTCCCATCCACAAACAGATCTTTCAGTTGCGTTATTCCTGCTCTTTGCCACATTCCATATCCCCCATCCATTCCCCCCGGGGCAAACCTATGGTTGTTTCTTATCGGGGACCCCCCCAATGCTCCAGTCTTTCCCCTATGTCGTCTCCACTGTCCCCAAATCTTCAGTGTAGCTACCACCACCGGGCTTGTGGTGTAGTTCCTCGGTGAGAACGGCAATGGGGCTGTCACCATAGCCTGCAGGCTAGTCCCCCTACAGGACGCCCTCTCTAATCTCTTCCACGCCGCTCCCTCCTCCTCTCCCATCCACTTACTCACCATTGAAATATTAGCGGCCCAATAATACTCACTTAGGCTCGGTAGTGCCAGCCCCCCCTATCCCTACTACGCTGTAAGAATCCCTTTCTCACTCTCGGAGTCTTCCCGGCCCAAACAAAACCCATGATGCTCTTTTCTATCCTTTTAAAAAAAGCCTTCGTGATCACCACCGGGAGGCACTGAAACACAAAGAGGAATCTCGGGAGGACCACCATCTTAACCGCCTGCACCCTCCCTGCCATTGACAGGGCTACCATATCCCATCTCTTGAAATCTTCCTCCATCTGTTCCACCAACCGCGTTAAATTTAACCTGTGCAATGTGCCCCAATTCTTAGCTATCTGGATCCCCAGGTAACGAAAGTCTCTTGTTACCTTCCTCAACGGTAGGTCCTCTATTTCTCTACTCTGCTCCCCTGGATGCACCACAAACAGCTCACTCTTCCCCATGTTCAATTTATACCCTGAAAAATCCCCAAACTCACCAAGTATCCGCATTATTTCTGGCATCCCCTCCGCCGGATCCGCCACATATAGTAGCAAATCATCCGCATACAAAGATACCCGGTGCTCTTCTCCTCCCCTAAATACTCCCCTCCATCTCTTGGAACCCCTCAGCGCTATCGCCAGGGGCTCAATCGCCAGTGCAAACAGTAATGGGGACAGAGGACATCCCTGCCTTGTCCCTCTATGGAGCCGAAAATATGCCGATCCCCGTCCATTCGTGACCACACTCGCCACTGGGGCCCTATACAATAGCTGCACCCATCTAACATACCCCTCTCCAAAACCAAATCTCCTCAACACCTCCCACAAATAATCCCATTCCACTCTATCAAATGCTTTCTCGGCATCCATCGCCACTACTATCTCCGTTTCACCCTCTGGTGGGGCCATCATCATTACCCCTAACAGCCTCCGTATATTCGTGTTCAGCTGTCTCCCCTTCACAAACCCAGTTTGGTCCTCGTGAACCACCCCCGGGACACATTCCTCTATTCTCATTGCCATTACCTTGGCCAGGACCTTGGCATCCACATTTAGGAGGGAAATTGGTCTGTAGGACCCGCATTGTAGCGGGTCCTTTTCCTTCTTTAAGAGAAGCGATATCGTTGCTTCAGACATAGTCGGGGGCAGTTGTCCCCTTTCCTTTGCCTCATTAAAGGTCCTCGTCAGTACCGGGGCGAGCAAGTCCAAATATTTTCTATAGAATTCAACTGGGAATCCGTCCGGTCCCGGGGCCTTTCCCGTCTGCATACTCCTAATTCCTTTCACCACTTCTTCTACCTCGATCTGTGCTCCTAGTCCCACCCTTTCCTGCTCTTTCACCTTGGGAATTTCCAGCCGATCCAAAAAGTCCATCATTCTCTCCCTCCCATCCGGGGGTTGAGCTTCATATAATTTTTTATAAAATGTCTTGAACACTTCATTCACTCTCTCCGCTCCCCGCTCCATCTCTCCTTCCTCGTCCCTCACTCCCCCTATTTCCCTCGCTGCTCCCCTTTTCCTCAATTGGTGTGCCAGCAATCTGCTCGCCTTCTCCCCACACCCTGCGCCTTCCTCCATTGTGCCTCTGCAGTGCCTGTAGTCAGCAAGTCAAATTCCACATGCAGCCTTTGCCTTTCCCTGTACAATCCCTCCTCCGGTGCTTCCGCATATTGTCTGTCCACCCTCAAAAGTTCTTGCAGCAACCGCTCCCGTTCCTTACTCTCCTGCTTCCCTTTATGTGCCCTTATTGATATCAGCTCCCCCCTAACCACCGCCTTCAACGCCTCCCAGACCACTCCCACCTGGACCTCCCCATTGTCATTGAGTTCCAAGTACTTTTCAATACATCCCCTCACCCTTAGACACACCCCCTCATCCGCCATTAGTCCCATGTCCATTCTCCAGGGTGGGCGCCCTCCTGTTTCCTCCCCTATCTCCAAGTCCACCCAGTGTGGGGCATGATCCGAAATGGCTATAGCCGTATATTCCGTTCCCCTCACCTTCGGGATCAATGCCCTACCCAGCACAAAAAAGTCTATGCGCGAATAGACTTTATGGACATAGGAGAAAAACGAGAACTCCTTACTCCTAGGTCTACTGAATCTCCACGGGTCCACACCTCCCATCTGCTCCATAAAATCTTTAAGCACCTTGGCTGCTGCCGGCCTCCTACCAGTCCTGGACTTCGACCTATCCAGCCCTGGTTCCAACACCGTGTTAAAGTCTCCCCCCATTATCAGCTTTCCCGTCTCTAGGTCCGGAATGCGTCCTAGCATTCGCCTCATAAAATTGGCATCATCCCAGTTCGGGGCATACACGTTTACCAAAACCACCATCTCTCCCTGTAGTTTGCCACTCACCATCACGTATCTGCCCCCGTTATCCGCCACTATAGTCTTTGCCTCGAACATTACCCGCTTCCCCACTAATATAGCCACCCCCCTGTTTTTCGCATCCAGCAACGAATGGAACACCTGCCCCACCCATCCTTTGCGCAGCCTAACCTGGTCTATCAGTTTCAGGTGCGTTTCCTGTAACATAACCACATCTGCTTTAAGTTTCTTAAGGTGTGCGAGTACCCGTGCCCTCTTTATCGGCCCGTTGAGCCCTCTCACGTTCCACGTGATCAGCCGAGTTGGGGGGCTTCCCACCCCCCTCCCTTGCCGATTAGCCATCATCTTTTTCCAGCTTCTCACCCAGTTCCCACGCAGCTGTATCTCCCCCAGGCGGTGCCCCCCCGCCCATCCTCTCCCGTACCCGCTCCCCCCTTTCCCCAGCAGCAGCAGCAACCCAGTAATTCCCCCCTCCCACCCCCCCCGCTAGACCCCCCGCTAGCGTAATTACTCCCCCCATGTTGCTCCCAGAAGCCAGAAAACTCTGGCTGACCTAGGCTTCCACCCGTGACCACTGCTCGCACCGTGCGACGCCCCCCCCTTCCTGCTTCTCTATTCCCGCCATAATTATCATAGCGCGGGAACCAAGCCCGCGCTTCTCCCTTGGCCCCGCCCCCCATGGCCAACGCCCCATCTCCTCTCCCTCCCCACCTCCCCCCATCACCACCTGTGGGAGAGAGAAAAGTTACCATACCGCAGGATTAGAACATAAAACCCCTCTTCGCCCCCCACATTCGCCCCACCACTTTGTCCAAACGTTCTTTTTAATAATCCACTCATACCAGTTTTTCTTCTACAATAAAAGTCCACGCTTCATCCGCCGTCTCAAAGTAGTGGTGCCTCCCTTGATATGTGACCCACAGTCTTGCCGGTTGCAGCATTCCAAATTTTATCTTCCTTTTATGAAGCACCGCCTTGGCCCGATTAAAGCTCGCCCTCCTTCTCGCCACCTCCGCACTCCAGTCTTGATAAACGCGGATCACCGCGTTCTCCCATTTACTGCACCGAGTTTTCTTCGCCCATCTAAGGACCATTTCTCTATCCTTAAAACGGAGGAATCTCACCACTATGGCTCTGGGAGTTTCTCCTGCTCTCGGTCCTCGCGCCATAACTCGGTATGCTCCCTCAACCTCCAACGGACCCGTCGGGGCCTCCGCTCCCATTAACGAGTGCAGCACCGTGCTCACATATGTCCCGATGTCCGCCCCCTCCACACCTTCAGGAAGACCAAGAATCCTCAGGTTGTTCCTCCTTGCGTTGTTTTCCAGTGCCTCCAACCTCTCCACACATCGTTTCTGATGTGCCTCCTGTATCTCCGTCTTCACCACCAGGCCCTGTATATCGTCCTCATTCTCGGCTGCCTTCATCTTCACGACCCGAAGCTCCTGCTCCTGGGTCTTTTGTTTCTCCTTTAGCCCTTCGATCGCCTGTAGTATCGGGGCCAACAGCTCTTTCTTCATTTCCTTTTTTATCTCTTCCACGCAGCATTTCAAGAACTCTTGTTGTTCAGGGCCCCATGTGAAACTGCCACCTTCCGACGCCATCTTGGTTTTTGCTTGCCTTACTTGCCGCTGTTCCAAAGGATCCGCTGCAATCCGGCCACTTTCCTCTCCTTTTTCCATCCGTGTCCAGGGGGAATTCCCTTCTGGTTTACCGCACGGTGTTTTTAGCCGTTAAAATTGCCGTTGGGGCTCCTATCAAGAGCCCAAAAGTCCGTTCCACCGGGAGCTGCCGAAACGTGCGACTTAGCTGGTCATCGCCGCACCCGGAAGTCCAGTTGTGACATAGATGAAGGCATGTCACACTTCAAGTGATTGATTTAATGAAGTAAATAAGGCCAGGGTGTAACCTGTATAAAACAGGGTGTTAAAGGACTGATGCTCACTTGTAATTATTTTTTACCTGTAGAAGCTTACTATTTTGGGGAAGCCTAAACGACCTCGGACCGCCTTCAATATCTTCATGGCCGAAAACTTTGACGAAGCCAAAGGTGAAACTTCACAGGTAAGAACGAGACAGCAAAAATTCTCATGCTGGTGAACAAATAATTATTTAAAACACTATTCCGATAGCTTGTAGCCCCCTATTAGTCCCATTGATATCAGCATTAAACATACATTGCTGGTGTCAATGTCCCATTCATTTGATCCAGCACCTCTTTTGAATGTTGCATATAATTATAAAAGAATAGCAATCAGAAGATGATAATGATATGGCTCTCTAAGAATTACGGGAAAGTTGGCTTTAATATATATATCAGTGTAAGGTGATCTTAAATTGGTACAAATTGTAGTCTTAGACAAAGATTTGTACGTGACAGTGCAGAGAGGTTTGGTGGGAGCAATACAGAACTTTTTTAAAAATTCATTTTAAATCGAGCTTCTTTGAAGTTAAAGTATGTAAGATATGTGACACTGATTGTTCTGTGATTATTCTGTTTGCTGTGGCAGTGGGTCTCAGCACTGGAAGTTTTGTTTTTATTCATTCATTCATGGGGCGTAGACGTCGCTGGCTGAGCCAGCATTTGTTGCCCATCCCTAATTGCCCTTGAGGGGCAGTCAACCACATTGCTGTGGCTCTGGAGTCACATGTAGGCCAGACCAGGTATGATTTCCTTCCCTAAAGGGCATTCGTGAACCAGATGGGTTTTTACGACAATTGGCAGCAGTTTTATGGTCATCATTAGACTTTTAATTCCAGATGTTTATTGAATTCAAACTTCACTTCTGCAGTGGCGGGATTCGAACCCAGGTCCCCAGAGCATTACACTGGATTTCTAGTTTACTAGTCCAGTGACAATATCACTACGCCACCGCCTCCCCATATGGGGTGCTTCCTCAGTTATATCTGAACCCTAACTCTATTCTTTGTTGTCACGTATCGGAGTTGCTTTAACTTTGTGTGCCTAAACTTCCAGTTTTCATTTTCACATTTCTCCACTCGGAAGACTAGCTTGTTAAGCTCTGATCTGCACGTTTTACCAAACTTCACCCTTTCTGGTTTGGGTATCAACATCATAATTTTCTGTATGCTTCATTTCATGCAGAGGGTATCCTTTTCACCTACATTGATCATTGACCAATCAAGGTGGTTTTTACACATGAGGATGAGCCCTTCAGTGAAGTCATCTTAAACAGACACATGGCAGGAACTTAGAATGAATACATTTCAATTATTCGTTAGGTACCAGGCTTGCTTGTGAGCTGCTAAACCCCTCTATTTTTCTGCCTTAAATAATGTTAAACAGGACAGCACCAAGTAAATTGAGCTTTCCGTTGGGCCATGGGTATTGCTTATTTCATTCAGACAGTTTAATCCACCTGACATCTGTCGGCTTGTAACCATGACAACCTGAGTTTATACAGCTCCATTCATTAGTTTGGGGTCAAACTGGTTGTCAATGCCTGTTGGTCTATGAGAACTCTGTCGCTCCCTAGCTGCTTCATGTTAACTCGTTAGGTTTTTTCCTAGTTGTTTTCCTTAGCTTGTTTTGAAACCCCAATTGCTGACTGCCAAATTCGGGTGGTCGGTGATTTTGTATACTATCATTTTCACCCTGAATGGATCTGCTGGAGACTCCCCAAGCTCATTGGTGGAAAGGAAGCTCGAGAAGGATTCTAGACAGTGTAGATGGGATCCGTACTTGGGTGAAGGTATGGCATGCAACTCTGAAAACCTAATTATTGCCTTCCCATTAGGGTGAACAACTGACCTTCATTTATAAACTTTGCATCATGCTGCCTGTTCAAACAAAACAGGGTGGTGAATTCTCCGTCTCCCCGGCCGAGTGTTTCTCGGCAGGGCTCCATCGTTGGCAGTGGGATTCTCCGTTGATGCCGCTGGCCAATGGGATTTCCCATTCTAGTCACCCCACGCAGCCAGGAAACCTTTTTAAAGTTTTTGTTTCTTTTAATCAATTTAGAGACCCAATTCATTTTTTCCAATTAAGGGGCAATTTAGTGTGGCCAATCCACCTACCCTGCACACCTTTGGGTTGTGGGGTGAAACCCAGGGAGAATGTGAAAATTCCCCAGGGCCTGGATCGAACCTGAGACCTCGGTGCTGTGAGGCAGCAGTGCTTGCCACCGTGCTGCCCAGGAGATTTTAAAAGTTGACAGCTTTTTACGATCTTGCTGTGTTATTTGACTCGGTCAACAATCCAGTGCTGTGCGTGTTAGTTGTGTTTTGTCTTGTTTTGTTTGTCCTGTATACAAATCAGGAAAATATTCCGACACTGATAAAATCCTGAATGACTTATATTTTTAGGCAAAACTGAAAAACCTACAGGGTGAGTGGCAACAGTTGTCTGATACGCAAAAACAGGTAGGAATTGTTTCATTTGCATTTCAAACTAAATTGTTGCTCAAATGTAATAGTTACACAGTGCTTCTATCATCAGAATTTACTACTATGCCTATGGTGGCTTAGGTGTTGTGACCAGTGGTGAACCGGATGTTTCTGCCACTGACTCCGACAATGCTCACCCTCTCCATAACTCCTCCCTGACAATGCTCACCCTCTCCATAACCCCTCCCCTGACGATGTTCACCCTCTCCATAACCCCTCCCCTGAAGATGTTCACGCTCTCCATAATCCCTCCTCTGACAATGTTCACGCTCTCCATAATTTCTCCTCTGACAATGTTCACCCTCTCCATAACTCCTCCCATGACAGCGCTCACACTCTCAATAACTCCCCTCCTGGCAATCTCACCCTCTCCAATCCATCCTGACCCCTGACAATGCTCGCCCTCTCCAATCCATCCTGACCCCCGGCAATGCTCGCCCTCTCCAATCCATCCTGACCCCTGACAATGCTCGCCCTCTCCAATCTACCCCGACAATGCTCGCCCTCTCCAATCCATCCCAACCCCGACACTGCTCGCCGTCTCCTTCACCCTCCCTCCTTGAGAATGCTCATCCTCTCCCCCAACATTGTGCAGCCTCTCCATCCACCTCTGACCCTTCCGACTCGCCCTTCCAAACCCGAACAATGCTCCTACGCCCCTTCCCGCACACCCCTAACATTGCTGGTTCTGCTGACATCACTGGATGGTCGGGAGAGAGGATGAATATTGTTTTGGGGTGCATGTGGAGATGTGAACTTTGTTGTTGTGGGGTGACACAAGAGCTAAGCATTGCTGTTGGGTTGAACATTGCCGGGATGTTGGGGGGCATTGTCAGAGTTACCATTCTGGTGGAGGCTCTGACACAGGTTTTACCCCTGCTAGTCGGAGCTCAAAATAAATCTGTGTAAAAACCAGGGGAAATATGGGGAAAACATCTGTGGTTCTAACCATCTGATCCTCCTTTCAATGCCAGTGAAACTGGCAATCGGAAGTTTGAACTTCCCACCTAAGTACTGTTCATGTACGCTCATTGGGACTTGCTTGGGCTCCCAAGGCACATCAGTGACATTTTGACTTGTTCACTGCTCCCTGTATTGGAAGATTCAAGCCAGCGTTTCTGCTCCAGCACAATTTCCCATCAAATTTTACCTTTCCTGTTTTCTTTGTTCTTCTCTTTCTTTAGTAAGACTTTTTTTTATGAAGGAACTATGAGCCAGACATTAGCCTTTTCACATCTAGCACCTGGATTTGGGCCTAGTTTAGACCAGTGGGATCAGAGTCTAATGGCTGTGTAAGGCTTTGATATGAAGTGATTTTGTACCATTTCAGTCCCCTTTCCAGTAACCAGGGGCTTGCTGAACCAAATTGCTTTTAACATATCGCAAAGTAACCGTTATTGAGACTAGTATAAGAACATAAGAAGTAGGAACAGGATTAGGCCAGAAGACCCCCTTAAGGTTGCTCCACCATTCAGGAAGATCATGGTTGATGGTCGATCACGACTTTCCTTCCCTCTTGATCTTGGCATCTGAAAATCTGGTGATCTCATCCTTGAATATACTCAGTGACTGAACATCCACTACTCTCCTGTAAAATAGTTTAAGGATGTTTAGTGATCTTAAGATAGAAATGGAGTACCTGCAATGGAAGGTGTTCTACTTCTCCATCTTGAGCACAAAATGTTGATAATAAGGGTGAAGTATTTGATAAAGATTTCAGGCCTATGAGGGTCTTTTAAGTCCTGATACTTCAGAATTCCCAGAAGTGAAGAGAAGCCTCTAGTGTCCATTAAACAGCTTCTCACAAACACCAGGGTTACTTCTGTGATGGCAGTAAGTGCTCAAAGCCAATAGGTGGCAAGATGGCACAGTGGTTAACACTGGTGCCTCACACCGCCAGGGACCCGGGTATAATTCCGGCTTTGGGTAACTGTGGAGTTTGCACGTTCTCTCCGTCTCTGCGTGGATTTCCGCCGGGTGCTCTGGTTTCCTCCCACAGCCCAAAGATGTGCGGGTTAGGTGGATTAGCCATGATAAAATTGCCACTTAGTGTCTAAGAATGTGCAGGTTAGGTGGGGTTGCGGGGTAGGGCGGGGGAGTGGGCCTAGATGGGGTGTTCTTTCAGAGGGTCAGTACAAACGTGACGGGCCAAATAGCCTTCTTTTGCACTGTCAGGATCGTATTCTATGGAATGTGGTAGACAAAAGCGAGCAGTCTATAAGCTGGTATTCTCTCCCAATGAGCCGTAACCAAAGTTGTCATGTCCAAAACAGGAAGGCGGGTTCAATTAATAATTGTCTGTGGCAAAGGGTGCAAACCATTCAAGAATGTCTGTCTAAAGTGGGATATTGTTTCTTCTAGAATTGTTTATCATTTTGATCAATTGTTGGTCAAGGTATTGGCAGCCATTAAGTGGTCAAAGTTTTGGCCTTTTTGGAGGGAGTGGATGCCAAAGGCGAGTGGACGCAGGGAAACGGGGCAGATGTATGATTTTCTCAACTGGATTCCACGGCCAAGCCTTGAGAGCCCTTCCAGGAACATCCAAGCCTACCCTGTCCTGCCGAACAAGTTTTTTTTTTTTTTTTTTTTTTTTTTTTTTTTTTTTTTTTTATAAATGTTTTATTGAAATTTTTTTCCCCAAACAACAATTTTTCCCCTCTTACAAAGCAAACGCAACAATAACAATACAGAAATTTTAAACAATACACAAGTAACAAAACCCCTTTATCTTTGACCTAAACTAAACCCCCCCTCCCCCCCCCCCCCCCCCTCCCCCTGGGTTGCTGCTGCTGGTCATCTGTCTTCCCTCTAACGTTCCCCTAGGTAGTCGAGAAATGGCTGCCACCGCCTGGTGAACCCTTGAGCCGATCCTCTCAGGGCAAACTTTATCTGCTCCAGTTTAATGAACCCCGCCATATCATTTACCCAGGCCTCCAGTCCGGGGGGTTTCGCCTCCTTCCACATGAGTAGGATCCTGCGCCGGGCTACTAGGGACGCAAAGGCCACAACGTCGGCCTCTTTCGCCTCCTGCACTCCCGGCTCTTCCGCAACTCCAAATAGAGCTAACCCCCAGCCTGGTTTGACCCGGGCCTTCACCACCCGCGAAATCACTCCCGTCACTCCCTTCCAATACCCTTCCAGTGCCGGGCATGCCCAAAACATATGTGCGTGGTTTGCCGGGCTCCCGCCACACCTCCCACATTTGTCCTCCACTCCAAAGAACCTGCTCAATCTTGCTCCCGTTATGTGTGCTCTATGTAGCACCTTAAATTGAATCAGGCTAAGCCTGGCGCATGAGGAAGAGGAATTTACCCTGCTTAGGGCATCAGCCCACAGACCCTCCTCTATCTCCTCCCCTAGTTCTTCTTCCCACTTTCCTTTTAGTTCGCCCACCGACTCCTCCCCCTCTTCCCTCATCTCTCGGTAAATCTCTGACACCTTGCCCTCTCCGACCCACACCCCTGAAAGCACCCTGTCCTGTATCCCCTGTGTCGGGAGCAATGGAAATTCCCTCACCTGTTGTCTAGTAAATGCCCTCACCTGCATATATCTCAAGAAATTTCCCCGGGGCAACTTATACTTTTCCTCCAATGCTCCCAAGCTCGCAAAAGTCCCATCTATAAATAAATCTCCCACCCTCCTAATTCCCAACTGGAACCAGCTCTGAAATCCTCCATCCATTCTTCCTGGGGCGAACCTATGGTTGTTCCTGATTGGGGACCCCACCAGGGCTCCCCGCACCCCTCTCTGTCGCCTCCACTGTCCCCAGATATTTAATGTTGCCGCCACCACCGGGTTCGTGGTAAACTTTTTAGGTGAGATCGGTAGCGGCGCCGTCACCAGCGCCTCTAAACTCGTCCCTTTACAGGACTTTCTCTCCAGTCTTTCCCACGCCGCTCCCTCACCCTCCATCATCCATTTACGTATCATTGCCACATTGGCGGCCCAATAGTAATCGCCCAAGTTCGGTAGTGCCAATCCTCCTCTGTCCCTACTACGCTGAAGGAACCCCCTCCTTACTCTCGGAACTTTCCCTGCCCACACGAAGCTCGTGATGCTCCTGTCTATTTTATTAAAAAAGGTCTTAGTGATTAGGATAGGGAGACATTGAAATACAAATAAGAACCTCGGGAGGACCATCATCTTAATTGCTTGCACCCTGCCCGCCAGCGATAGAGGCTGCATGTCCCACCTCTTGAAGTCCTCCTCCATTTGTTCTACCAACCGTGTCAGATTAAGTCTGTGCAAGGTTCCCCAGCTCCTAGCGATCTGAATCCCCAGGTATCGGAAGTTTCTTTCCACTTTCCTTAGAGGCAAGCCTTCTATCTCTCTACTCTGGTCCCCTGGATGTATCACAAATAATTCACTCTTCCCTATGTTTAGCCTATACCCCGAGAAATCCCCGAACCCCCTCAAAATTCGCATAACCTCTATCATTCCCCCCGCTGGGTCCGACACGTATAACAATAGGTTATCCGCATATAACGAGACTCGGTGTTCTTCTCCCCCTCTAATCACCCCTCTCCATTTCCTGGAGTCTCTCAACGCCATGGCCAGAGGTTCAATTGCCAACGCGAACAACAATGGAGACAGCGGGCATCCCTGTCTTGTTCCCCTATATAGTCGGAAATACTCCGATCTATGTCGACCTGTAACTACGCTTGCCGTTGGAGCCCCATAAAGAAGTCTAACCCAGCTAATAAACCCGTTCCCAAACCCAAACCTCCTTAACACTTCCCATAAATACTCCCACTCCACCCTATCAAATGCCTTCTCTGCGTCCATTGCCGCCACTATCTCTGCCTCCCCCTCCACTGGGGGCATCATTATCACCCCTAATAGTCGTCGCACGTTAACATTCAGTTGTCTCCCTTTTACGAACCCTGTCTGGTCTTCGTGCACCACCCCCGGGACACAGTCCTCTATCCTCGATGCCAGTACCTTTGCCAACAATTTGGCGTCCACGTTCAACAATGAAATGGGTCTATAGGACCCGCACTGCAACGGATCTTTATCCCTCTTCAAAATTAACGATATCGTCGCCTCCGACATCGTCGGGGGTAGAGTCCCCCCTTTCCTGGCCTCATTGAACGTCCTCACCATCAACGGGGCCAACAAGTCCACATATTTTCTGTAATACTCCACCGGGAACCCGTCTGGTCCTGGGGCCTTCCCTGCTTGCATGCTTCCCAGTCCCTTAATAACCTCGTCCACCCCAATCGGTGCCCCCAGGCCTACCACCCCCCGCTCCTCCACTTTCGGGAACCTCAATTGGTCCAGGAACTGCCGCATCCCCTCCTCCCCCTCTGGGGGTTGAGACCTATACAGTTCCTCATAGAAGGTCTTGAACACCTCATTTATCTTTCCTGCCCTTCGCACCGTGTCTCCCCTTTCGTCTCTAATTCCTCCTATTTCCCTCGCTGCTGCCCTCTTTCGCAATTGATGAGCCAACAGGCGACTCGCCTTTTCCCCATATTCATACCTCCTCCCCTGTGCCTTCCTCCACAGTACCTCCGCCTTTCTGGTGGTCAGAAGGTCAAATTCCGTCTGGAGTCGTCTCCTCTCCCTGTACAATTCCTCCTCCGGGGTCTCTGCAAATTCCCTATCCACCCTTAAAATCTCCCCCAGTAATCTTTCCCTTTCCTTGGCCTCTGTTTTCCTTTTGTGGGCCCCAATGGAGATCAGCTCTCCTCTGACCACCGCTTTTAGTGCTTCCCATACCACTCCCACCGGGACCTCGCCGTCGTCATTGACCTCCAGGTATCTCTCAATACACCCCCGCACTCTTGCACACACTCCCTCATCCGCCATCAGTCCCACATCTAATCGCCAGAGTGTTCTCTGCTCCCTTTCCTCTCCTAATTCCAGGTCCACCCAATGTGGGGCATGATCCGAAACCGCTATGGCTGCGTACTCAGCTTCTTCCACCCTAGAGATCAACGACCTTCCCAAAACAAAAAAATCTATCCGGGAGTACACTTTATGGACATGGGAGAAGAAGGAATACTCCCTAGCCCTAGGTCTAAGAAATCGCCATGGATCCACTCCCCCCATTTGGTCCATAAACCCCTTAAGTACCTTGGCCGCTGCCGGCCTTCTTCCGGTCCTTGAGCTGGATCTATCTAGCCCCGGGTCCAGCACCGTATTAAAGTCCCCTCCTAAAATCAAGTTTCCTACCTCCAGGTCCGGTATACGCCCCAGCATCCGTCTCATAAATCCCGCATCGTCCCAGTTTGGGGCATACACGTTAACCAACACGACCTCCATTCCCTCCAGCCTGCCACTCACCATTACATATCTACCTCCGCTATCTGCTACGATGTTCTTTGCTTCAAATGCGACCTGTTTCCCCACCAAAATGGCCACCCCTCTATTCTTTGCGTCCAGTCCTGAGTGGAACACCTGTCCCACCCATCCTTTCCTTAGCCTAACTTGGTCCGCCACCTTTAGGTGCGTCTCTTGGAGCATAACCACGTCTGCCCTTAGTCCTTTCAAATGCGCGAGCACTCGGGCCCTTTTTATCGGTCCGTTCAGGCCTCTCACGTTCCACGTGATCAGCCTCACTAGGGGGCTACCTGCCCCCCTCCCGTGTCGACTAGCCATTACCTTCTCTAGGCCAGTCCCATATCCCGCCTCCGCGCTCCCGCTCGCTCCCCCAGCGTCGCACACCATCCCCGCCCACCCACTCTTTAGCCATTTCCTTTTGGATTTCCGCAGCAGCAACCCAGTTGTCCCCCCCCCCCTTCTCCCTCCCTCCTCCCCTCCCCGCTAGATCTCTTTCTAGCTTGATTGCTCCCCCCATATTACTTCCGTAAGTCAGCTAACTTCAACTGACCCCGGCTACTCCTGCTCACTCCTCGACCCCCCCCATGTGGGGAACTCCCATCCGCCTTGCGCCTGTCTTCCCGCCTTATTCTTTCTGGTGCGGGAACATCCCTTTACCTGACCCGCCTCTTATGGCGCAGCTCCCTTTCCCCTCCCCCTCCCCTTCCCCATTCTCCAACTATGTCCCGTCTTTCCCCCCTCACCGGCGCCCACATTTCCCCAATGTCTCCCCCCTTCCCTGTTTACTTCTCAATTAACTTCCACCGTAACATTAACAATAACATTTCCTGCAGCATCAGTCCCTCAGTTCCGATCCAATTTCTCTTCTTTGATGAAGGTCCATGCTTCCTCCGCCGTCTCGAAATAATGGTGTCTCTCCTGATACGTGACCCATAGTCTTGCCGGCTGCAGCATCCCGAACTTCACCTTCCTTTTATGCAACACCTCTTTGGCTCGGTTGAAGCTCGCCCTCCTTCTCGCCACCTCCGCACTCCAATCCTGGTATACCCGTACCACTGCATTCTCCCATCTGCTACTCCGCACCTTTTTAGCCCATCTCAGGACCTCTTCTCTATCCTTAAGGCGGTAAAATCGCACTATTATCGCCCTGGGTGGTTCCCCCGCTTTTGGTCTTCTCGCCGGAATCCGATTTGCCCACTCCACCTCCAAGGGGCCCGTAGGGGCCTCAGCACCCATCAGTGAGCTCAGCATCGTACTTGCGTACGCTCCACAGTCCACTCCTTCCACACCCTCAGGGAGACCCAGTATCCGAAGGTTCTTCCTTCGCGCTCCATTTTCTAGGGCTTCGATCCTTTCAGTACACTTTTTATGAAGTGCCTCGTGCGTCTGTGTCTTAACCGCCAGGCCCAGGATCTCGTCCTCAATATCTGTCACCTTCTGCTCCACCACACGGAGCTCTGTCTCCTGGGTCTTTAATGTCTCCTTGAGCCCCTCAATTGCCTGTAGCAACGGGGTCAGCACCTCCCTCTTCAGCAGCTCCACGCACCGTCTCACAATTTCATGCTCAGGCCCCCATGTCGCCTGCGCTTTCTCCGCCGCCATCTTGTACTTCTCTCTTTCTGACCCTTTGGTCGACGATTCCTCGCGCTGCAGCCGCCGCCGCCGGTTTTTTCCTCCTTCGTTTGGGGGGGGACTCCCTTCTCACACGCCCCACACCGGGTTGCGTCGTCGAAAAATTCCCCGTTGGGGCTCTTAAAAGAGCCCGAAGGTCCGTCGGAGCTGGAGCCGCCGAAGCGTGCGGCTAGCTAGGCATCACCGCAACCGGAAGTCCCTTCAGTGGCCTTGATGAGGTCTTTTCACAGTTGTTCCCTCTGCTGCTAGAATTCACCTTTGATACAGGCCCTCAGGTCAGCTTGCAGCTTTAAGCTTGCCCTTCCCCCGCCTGCATGCTGGAAGAGGCCCTGTTTATCCTGTAGTTGCAGCCAAATCCTTCACTGTTTCTGCGTGTGTCTGGCAACCAAGAGACATACCCTTCCTGGGGGACACTGTCGGGGGAATATTGCCGCCTTCTTCCCACACCGGGAAATGTCAAACAAATGCCGTGGGGGCCCTGTAAAAGAGCCCAAAAGTCCGTTCCAAGCAGGAGCTGCCGAATGTGCGACCTAGCTCTGCATAGCCGCACCCGGAAGTCCCCTGCCGAACAAGTTGGGGGAAGGCACTGCTTGTGATAGCAGAAACGTTGAAACTTCAAGAAATTACCTTTTAAAACTCTGTTTCCTCAAAAAAAATTGAAAGGAATAAAAGCAGCTGCAAAATCTTTCAGCACTCCTCCCCCACCCAACCGGGAGGAGTCATAGAATCCCTACAGTGAAAAAGGATGCCATTCGACCCATCGAGTCTGCACCAACCCTCCGAAAGAGCACCCCACCTGGGCCCACTCCCCCCGCCCTATCCCTAAAAATATGCGGAGGGGAAAAGTGACATCAATTCAGCTGCCTGTAAAGTTTTGTCAAAACTCAGAAATCTAGCCTCTAATTGACAAGTTTGCAAATGACCCGGCAAACATTGTTTTTGTAGGCAATCAGCAACTGGGGAACTTGAGAGGGATTGCTGACACTGCTCTCATCGTTAGATATTCGGCCCAAAATGTTTGAGTTGCAAGGAAGTATCACAATGACCATAAATGGGACTGCAGGTAATTCCACTGTTAGGAAATAGAGATAGTTTTAAGTAAGTTATATTTGTGTTGTGGGTGATTGAAATACAATATGGCTTTAAGTTTAATTTGTATTTCTGCATTTGTGTGTTAAGAAAGAGGGAATCTGGGAGTTTTGGTTTCACTTTAAAAAGTACATCCGAAACTTTGTTGGCATTTGCTGCATTTTGGTGAGGTTTTACGATTCTTGAAGGGAAGTTAAAACAAACACAAAGTGGAAAAGATTGTGTTGTTGCCAGGGCTCGAGAGAGAGAGAGGGGGGGGGACCCTCAAGAGTTGGGGGAAAAACAGTAAATAGTTTGAGTTCAGTTGAAACGAGATGCCTGGGAAAGTTGGACACAATGGCAGGAATGGCAGAAAGCAGATTTCCCAACGAGCAGGAAAAGATCCCCAAAACCAGCTGTAGGACAGACAAAGAAAGGTCCAGGCAGACACTTAAGTCAAGGAACAAAGAGCAGGAATCAGACCAAGGCCCTGTTCAGTGAAGTTACAGTAGGGAGCAGTGGAAAAGGCTCTAGATGAAAGAGTGAAAGCTGTGGGGAGCAGAATCAATGTAAAGTGGGTTTGCGAGAGGACAGAAGATCAAAGGTTGGTGACTCCTTACAGTGGGCCTGTGAAGCGGTTGTGTTCTGTTGGCATGGCTGAGCATCTGCCTGTACATGGAAGGTGAAGGTTGAATGCACATAACAATCTAGGGGAGAGGAACATCAGGAGGAGAGGGGGTTCATCCTTGTTGAAGATGTCCAAATGAAAGCATAGTTTGGGAGAAAATTCCAAGGAATTCTTCAAGAGCAGAGATTGGAAACCCTCGTGTGAAAGATGGGGTTCAGTGAAACTGGTTAGCTCTTGTGTGCCGAGCGTCTGGGATCCATAGAATCTGTTTTGGGGTGGCATCTGTTGCTTGGTTTCAGAGTGTTGTGTGTCCAACCGCAGGTCACCTATTGGTTTACTTATTGTGTACGCTAAGACCATAGGTTGGATTTTGTAGCTTGAGCTATTTTCACAAATCTGTACTTTTTTGCTTTATAAATTTAGAGTATCCAATTAATTTATTTCCAATTAAGGGGCAATTTAGCGTGGCTATCCACCTACCCTGCACATCTTTCGGTTTGTGGGGGCGAGACCCACGCAGACACGTCGAGAATGTGCAAACTCCACACCGACAGTGGCCTGGGGCTGGTATTGAACCCGGGTCCTCGGCATCGAGACAGCAGTGCTAAACACTGCGCCACCATGCCACCCCGGAATCTATACCTATTTTTAAAGGCATGGTTGGGCTGAAGGTGTAGCATAATGGAGTTAATATTTTCTTGTTTAATAAATGTTCTATTATTTTGTTAAAGTACGTCAGACGTCTCTGTGACTCTGTTCAATAGCTGCGTTCCACGTTTCTAAACAAAAAAACCCAAAAGTTTGGATCTATCAAGCTGACTTCCGCCCTGGGATCTGATTTGTCCAGTAGCAACATCAGCTGGATCAGAATATCACCCTGACTTTGCATGTAACTCAAGCTGATGCTGTTTGACTACAGGGCGACGTATTGAAGTGGTGCATGCCACAGCGCTGGTTGAGCCTGAATTAACATCGCAAATGCAGACGACAAACCAAACTGATGGGTTGAACTGATGTTCTTGCATCCTTTTGTCCAAGGTTCAATCACTTAGAAGTCTCAAATGCAATGAATTTCCTCAGTTTGGTGCAGCAGAAGATTTTGTCACGGCATTTTGACAATGCATTTTGCGGCAATAGACCTGAATCGCCCTCCAGTCTCCCTGCCCCGCGCACCCCCCAGATTAGTTGTTTGTGTTGTGCTGGGAACATTGTTTGGGTCAGTGGCTTTTTTTTTCCTGAGACACCAAAGCTTCTTAATTGCTCTAGAAGGAGCAGAATACTCACAGCAAACTACTCAGACAAGCGCTATTGTTTTGAGAGCATGGTTATATTTCATCAAATTAAAGTAATGTTGCCTCAAGTCCAAGTGTTTCGTCGGAAAAACACACTGTGTATAGTTCAAAGATCTAGTAAGCCTTTAATCCCAAGTTAATCAAAGTTCGAGATCTTTGAAATACCAGGGATATTTCACGTCATTCCTTTCCAGCCTTACAAATAGCTTTGTGTATTCCACCATTGATAGGTGTCAAAATGACTTTTCCGCTTTTTGGAAACGCAGTTCATGCAAAAGTGTTAAAAACTATTTAATTAAATTTCCTGACTACTGAGTAGAAATCATTTGGTTGTCAAAGAAAAAAACACCACGAATATCCCAAGAAACACTATGGATTATAAATCTTCTCCTTGGGGGAAGTATGAATAGGAACTCCAGGAGTGATCCAGTGAGCACTGGACAGTGTTACTAATAACTTCCGGAAAAGAACTGGAAAAATTTCCAGCTTTGTTAATGAATCAGTCAGTTTTCGGTGATGTTATTTGCCCGGAAATAGTAACGTATCCGTTGTGGGTACTGGTTCCAACTTTCCAGCGCAGCATCAAAGACATACAAACGTCCATACAGAGGCATGGTGCAACAGAAAAAAAACTTCCAACCTGTATCCAACAAAAATCTAGGGTGGTGGCTTCTGCAGCGTAGACATCTATCCACTTTAACCCTTGTCACCAGGTTTGTGAGGGCCACGAAGAATCCAGCTCAAGTTGTCGAATAGAAAGAAATAACATTTATTTACAATAACATATACATATACAACGCAGCAGTAACTCCCTTGCTGCTCGCTCCTCTCTAGCTGGTTCCATACTGGCCAGCTCTATTTATGCAGGGAATCTGCTAATGATTTCTCCGCTCCCCATCATTGGGGAAGCTCATACTTCCTAAGGATTGTGGGATCGCCATTAGTCCCCAGCCAGTGGTAAGCAGGCAGGTTATAACACTATCCCTCGCTACCGTAAGTTACATCCCCCTAAAGTAGCCCACTGTGCCAGCTCAATCACCAGGAGTACCTCACTTTTCCCTACATTCAGCTTGTACCCCGAGAACCCGCCAAACCTCCCCATCAGGCCCATAATCCTTCCCATACTCTTCAATGGATCCGAAATATACAGCAAGAGGTAATCACCATAGAGCAACGCCTGATGCTCCCTCTGTCCCCTCATAATCCCCTGCCACTCTGCCAATCACCTGAGAGCCATCGCCAATGGCTCTATGGTCAGCGCAAACAGCAGTGGTGACAGTGGGCACCACTGCCTCGTACCATTGTGTAAGCCAAAGCTTTGTGAGCTCATTCGTCCTCACTCTTACTTTTGGTGCCACATCCAGCAACCGCACCCATGTCACAAATCTCGGCCAAACCCAAACCTTCCCAAATCCTCGAACACGTACTGCCACTACACCCGATCAAATGCCTGCTCCGCGTCCATGGACACCACCACCTCTGGTACCAGAGCCCCTGACGGATTCATCACCACATCCAACAGCCGTCTTATATTACTCGTGAGCTGCCTGCCCTTCACAAAGCCTGTTTGATTTTCTGCCACCACCCACATGACACACTCCTCCATCTTTCCCGCCAACAACTTAGCCAATACTTTCACATCCGTGTTCAATAGTGATATGGGCCTATACAACCCACATTCCACCGGGCCCTTCCCCTTTTTTGGGATTAGTGTGATTACTGCCTGTGTCATCGTCTCCGGCAACTTCGGAGCTTCATTAAACGCCCCCAACAGATGTGGTGCCAGGTCCGTCGCAAATTCCTTCTAAAATTCTGCCGGTTACCATCCGGCCAAGTTGCCTTCCCCGACTTCATACCGCTGATACTATCCAGCACCTCCCTCAGCCCCAGGGGTTCCTCCAAAGCCTGCCTCTTTGCTTCCTCCACCTGGGGAAATTCCAGCTTGTCCAGGAACCGTCCCAAGTCACCCTCCTCTCTTCCCAGGTCTGCCTCATAAAGTCCCTGGTAGTACTCCCCTAAATACCTCATTTATCTTCCCTGGCTCTGACACCACATCCCCAGCCCCAGTCCATATCTTCAATATTTCACTGGACACAGCATGCCTCAGCAGCTGGTGCGCCAGCATGCGGCTCGCATTCTCCCTATACTCATATTGCACCCCTCTTGCCCTATGCAGTTGCCCTACCGCCCTCCCTGTTGTTAGCCTGTCAAATTGCCCCTCCTCGCCAATCCCTCCAAGGTGGGCACCCTTGAATATTCCCTGTTCACCTCCACTCTCTTGCTCACGAGAGGGTCATGTTTTTCCCTCCTTTCCCTATCCGCATGAGCCTTAAACAAAATAATTTACCCCCTAACCACTGCCTTCAGTGCCTCCCAGAAAATGGCAGCCAACACCTCCCCATTCTGATTCAACTCCACATACTCCTTAATCGCCGCCCGCACCTTATCACAAAAACCTCCATCTGCCAACAACCCCGAGTCAAACCTCCACCCCAGCCTCTGCTATCATCCCGATCTAAACTGAATCTCCAGCCAGTGAGGCGCATGGTCCGAGGTAACTATCCCCGCATACTCTGACCCCTCTACCCCAACCAAAATCCCCCGACTCACTACAAAGTAATCACTCCTCGAATACACCTTATAGACGTGTGAAAAGAAGGAATACTCCCTTCCCCTGGGTTCTGAAAGCCATGGATCCACCATCACTCCATAACCCCCCCCCCCCCCAGCTCCCTTGCCATTCGTACCCTACCCATTGACCTGGGGCTCGATCTATCCACCCTCGGCTCCAGGACACAGTTAAAATCTCCTCCCATGATCAACTGGTGTGGGGCTAAATCCGGGATCGCTGTCAGCAACCCCCTCATAAAACCCACATCATCCCAATTTGGGGCATACAAATTCACCAACACCACCGGTGCCACTTCCAATGCCCCATTCACAATCACTTATCTCCCACCCGGATCCCTCACCTCCTTCGCACCCACAAATCCCATTTTTTTTGCTCATTAAAATCACCACACCCCTCGATTTTGAATCGAACCCTGAGTGAAAAACCTGCCCGACCCACCCCTTCCTTAACCTAACCTGGTCCTTCACACAAAGATGCGTCTCCTGCGGACAAACCCACTTTCAAGTTCCTGAGGTGCGCGAACACCCGCGTCCTTTTAACCCGCCCATTTAGTCTGCGGATGTTCCACGCTACCAGCCTTACCGGAGGTTGATGCCTCCAATCCCCTCTACCGTCTGTCATCTTCCCCACATAACTCCTGCCCCATTAATTCCACCCTAGACCTCGCCCATCCCAGATGGCCCCTTTCTTCACCCTTGACCATGTCATCTCTCACCCCCTGCCACGTTGCAACAACCTCCCCTCCCCCGGCCAACCCTCTCGGCCTTCTCCCCCACCACCTCACTTCTGTTCACCAGCATAACCTGCTAGCGCAGCAGCCCCTGCCCAAAGGCACTTACCAATGACCTCTTTCCTCCCCCCCCCCCCCCCCCCCCTCCCTCATCTCAAGGAGGAAGGCTCCCTGTTGACCTTACCCAAACAAAGACTTCTCCTGAACTCCAGACAGCCTTCTCCAAAAACAAACAAACAAATGTTAAACATAAACAGTCCCAGAAAACAGGACAGGAACATAAATATTCCACCCCTTACAATCCCAACAGTAAACAGCAACCCCACCCCCCCCCCCCCCCCACCCCCAAAAATGAACATTTCCTAATCCCTACCTCCACTTCAGACATAGAATCATAGAATCATAGAATTTACAGTGCAGAAGGAGGCCATTCGGCCCATCGAGTCTGCACCGGCTCTTGGAAAGAGCACCCTACCCAAGCCCACACCACCCTATCCCCATAACCCAGTAACCCCATTCAACCAACACCAAGGGCAATTTTGGACACTAAGAGGCAATTTAGCATGGCCAATCCCATGCTCCCAACCATTACAGAGTGCCAGCGTCCCAGTTCCAAAGCATTGTCCGCCCAGTTCTCCCCCAATTTATGCTCCTTAATGAAGTCTTCGGCCGCTTCTGGGGTCCTGAAATAATGCTCCCGGCCTCCGAACGCCACCCATAATTTTGCAGGGCAGAGCACCCCAAACCTGATCTGCCACCGGTATAGCACCGCCTTGGCCTTGTTGAACCTTGCCCGCCGCTTTGCCAACTCGACTCCAATTGTCCTGATAAATTCGGACCTTATTCTCCTGCCAGACGCAGGTATGCTTCTCCCTGGTCCATCGCAGAATCTTCTCTTTCTCTTCAAATTTGTGGAGCCTCACGATCACCACCCACGGCAGCTCCCCAGCTCTAGAGCCCGGCCTCAGGGACCTGTGCACTCGGTCTACTTCAGGCGCCTTATCTAGCCCCCCTTCCACCACCAGCCCCGCCAGCATTCTCGAGACATACCTCGTGGCACTCCCACCTTCCACTCCTTCAGGCAGGCCCACTATTCGCAGGTTCTGCCTTCTCAAGGCATTCTCCTGCTCCTCCACCTTTGCCTTCAAGTAGGAGCCCCACCTCTGCCCGGAATCCGGAGTCACCACACGCTCACTATGGTCCGCGATCACTTCTTCAATCTCCCGAATCTGTGACCCCTGCACCTTCAAACAATTCTCCACCCGTTCCAAAGAATTCTTCAGGGGTGCCGCTGCTTCTTCAATGGCCTTTGAGCGATCCTCCTGCATTTGTTTCTCTGCTGCTGGAATTCAGCTTTAATAAAGGCCATCGAGTCAAGTTGGAGCCTGCCAACTTGCATCAGCCCTTCCCCTGCCTGCATGTCTAAAGTGGCTGTTGCTGTTTCTGCAGCCCAAGTCTGCTCCAACTTTTCAGCCAAATCTCTCCCTGCTTTCTGACGGGTCTGGTAACCAGCAGACATCCCACTCCTGGGGAAAGTACTCCTCCAACATTCACTAATGCCTTTTCATCAAATTTCCACCCAATATTGGGGAAAAAAAACTATTTTCTGTGACTGTAAGCAGGAGCTGCCCCGTATGTGACCACTCACTCTATGGTCAAAAGCGGAAGTTCAGAAGGGGACAAATGGCTGTATTTTAACATGTAAGATCCTGAGGGTGGATATGGAAAGGATGTTTCCTCTTGTGTGAGAATTTAGAACCAGGGGTCACTCTTTACAAATAAGGGGTTGCCCATTTAAACCGGAGGTGGGGCAAAATATTTTCTGAGGGTCATGAGTTTCTGGAACACTTCCTGACAAAGTGGTGGAAGCAGAGTTTTTGTATGTTTTTAAGGCAGAGGTGGATAGATTCCTGGTAAACAAGGGGGTGATATGTTATCGGGGGTAGGCAGAGTCAGATCAGCCATGATCTTATTAAATGGCAGAGCAGGCTTGAGGGGCTGAATGGCCTGCTCCCACTCATTGTTCATATTTCAATCCTCAGTTTAAGACATATATCCTTATCTTCTATAATGCATTTGTTTCATATCGCACTGAGAAGGAGGCCATTTCACCCTTCTTGCCAGCTCTTCAATGGAACTATGCAACTGCTCCCCCCCCCCCCCCCTTGTCGAATGTTGCAATTGAATTTTCTTCAACTACCCTTTCGGGCAGCACGTTCCAGATCATAAGAACCTGCTATGTTTAAAAACAAGCACCCCCCCCCCCCAAACACTATTCACCAGAGGGTAAAAGGAAAGTGTGGGTGCAAGGATGCACTTAAAAAAAGTAAAATCTTAAATCCATGTTGTCTGGTTACTGACATTTCTGTCACAGGAAACAAATTCTCTTTCTTTAAAAAACCCATCATGATCTTGACTACCACTATTAAATCTCTCAACCTTCTCTTGGCAAGAATTGAACAAATCAACCACTGATTTATAAAGGTTTAGCACAGCCTCCCTGCTCTTCTACACTATTCCTCTATTAATAGAGCTTTTTCAACAGCCCCCACAGTTTGTCCTACCACCATCAAAGATTTGTGCTTGTGCAGGTCTGTCTGTTCCTACTGTGCCCCTTTAAAACTGCACAATTTTTATTGCCGCCTCTCATTCCTCCTACCGAAGTGAATTACTTTATTCTTACCAAATTACATCTGCCAAATATCCACTCATTTCAAACTGTGTTTGTGGTCTGCCTGAAGTCGGTTGCTAATTTCTTTCACTACGTTTGAGTTTCGGGTCATCAACAAATTATGAAATTAGGCCCTGTAACCACCAGTCCAGGTCATTGATGATTATTACACTCATTGGCATTGTGGGATTGCCTGTGGGAAGTGCAGTCTGCAGAGGCTTATTGTGTGAGGGTTTACATTATTGCACAGCACAGTCAGAGATGGAACACTCATACTCAGGAGAGAACTCTGCACTTGTCTAATTAAAATCAGGGCAAAAGCCAGAATAGTCCGGTGTCTGTCACTTGGTTATCCAGGATATCTGATTTGGTGCCCAGGTTTTTCATTGTTCAGTTGCAGTTCATGTTCTTCAGATAATCCCTTTTAAATCCTTTCTAGGTGAGTGGCAAGTGAGCAGTCAATGATCCACAGCCCCTTGTGTTCAGTCATTTAAGATTTGGACAAACCTGGATTAGTTTGTGATTGGACCATTTTCAGGCATAAATCTAAACCATCCCAGGAATCATCTCTTTGTCAAAGATCTCTTGGAAAACCTGGTACATTATTCGGCTGAAAAAAATGCCGTGGCTATTGCTTTTTGCTTCTGTTTATTTAGTGATAAATGCATTAAATTGCAGCAGAAATAGTATTCTCATTTCAACAGATTGGTAGGTGTTCCAATGAGTTCTCGATTAATTAATTGAGCAGATGGGTTTGGTTAAACACCTGGAACGGTACGCGTCCACATAAATGCTATCGCTAGAGCAAGTCAGAAGTGAGTAACTCGCCTCATGGCTCTCCAGACCTGTCCACCGGAACCTGTCCACCAGCTGCAAGGTACATGTCAGGAGTGTGATGGAATACTCTCCACTTGCCTGGAATATGAACAAAGTAGGAGAGCGAGAAGGCCACTCGATCCCTTGAGCCTGCTCCCCCATTCAACAAGATCATGGCTGATCTAATTCTGGCCTCAACTTCACATTCCTTCCTGCCCCCTCTACATTTGATTATTATGTACTTAATAGTGCAGTTTCAACAGCACTCGAGGAGCTTGACACCATTGAGGACGAAGCAGCCCGCTAAATGGAGTTGTAGATAGTGTCAAGGGCTGTTGCAGGTTACAACAGGACATTGGCAGGATGTAGAGCTGGGCTGAGAAGTGGCAGATGGAGTTCAACCTAGATAAATGTGAAGTGATTCATTTTGGAAGGTCGAATTTGAATGCCGAGTACAGGGGTAAAGGCAGGATTCTTGGAAGTGTGGAAGAATAGCGGGATCTTGGGGTCCACGTACATAGATCCCTCAAAGTTGCCACCCAGGTTGATAGGGTTGTTAAGAAGGTGTATGGTATGTTGGCTTTCATTAACAGGGGGATTGAGCTTTAAGAGCAGCAAGGTTTTGCTGCAGCTTTATAAAACCCTGGTTAGACCACACTTAGAATATTGTGTCCAGTTCTGGTCGCCTCATTATAGGTAGGATGTGGAATGCTTTGAAGAGGGTGCAGAGGAGATTTACCAGGATGCTGCCTGGACTGGAGGGCATGTCTTATGAAGAAAGGTTGAGGGAGCTAGGGCTTTTCTCACTGGAGCGAGGAAGGAAGAAAGGTGACTTGATAGAGGTGTACAAGATGATGTGAAGCATGGATAGAGTGGATAGCCAGAGACTTTTCCCCAGGGTGGAAATGGCTGCCATGAGGGGACATAATTATAAGGTGATTGAAGGAAGGTATCTGGAAAATATCAGCGGTGGGTTCTTTACACAGAGTGGTGAGTGCGTGGAATGCACTGCTAGCAGAGGTGGTGGAGTCAGAGTCATTAGGGACATTTAAGCGACTCTTAGACAGGCACATGGACAGCAGTAAATTGAAGGGGTGTAGGTTAGGTTGATCTTAGATTAGGATAAATGGTCGGCACAACATCGTGGGCCGAGGGCCTGTACTGTGCTGTACTGTTCTATGTTCTAAATTGTCACGCCCTCCATCACTGGTGCACAGTGACAGCAATATGCACCTCAGTAACTTACACCTGTCAAACCCGCAACTTTCATCATCAAGGCAGCGGACATCTGGAAATGCCACCACCTGCAAATTCCCATCCAAGTCACGCACCATACTGACTTGGAACATATCGCCGCTGTTCCTTCACTGTCACTTGGTCAGAACCTTAACAGCACAGTGGGACTGTAGCAGTTCAAGCAGGTGGCTCACTAACAACTTCTCAAGGGCAATTGGGGATGGGCAACATATGCTGGTCTAGCCATAACTACTGGCCACAGCCCATGAACAAAAAACAAATTCTGTGATAGCAATAATTTTGCTGGCAGTACTTGAATGATGAATATTTCAGTTCAGCAAATAACATTTGTTGGGCTTTTGTTCCATTCAAAAGGTTTAACGAAGCTAAAAATTGGTGTCAAATTTCAACATGACAAATAGCATACATATTATGTATGTAAAATATAAAATATTCTTTCAAACACCAAATATATTAATATTGTCAACGTATGTGCTTTATGTTAAATTAATGTAAGCTATTCAAGTACTTGCAGTATACAATGTCCTTACACTCCAAAAGTAAAGCACATCACACATTGAGTTATCATTGAAGTGACTGTAAAGTGGACAAACACAGCAGCGAATCTGCATTGGAAGCGCTCCATAAAAGCGAGGAGATGAATGACCAATGGTGGTATAGGTTGAGAGAAAAATGTCCACTTTGCGAGGAAAACTCTGGGCCCTTCTTTGAATAGTGTAGTAGTGAGATCTTTAACATCCAGCTAAATGAAACTGGCAGATGTGATTCTTTAACATCTCTTCCGAAGAATAGCAGCCCATAATTCCCTCAGCTTTGCACTGGACTGTCAGCAGGTTTTAAATTCTGAGATTTGAAGCACAGCCACTTGAGTCAAACTAAAATAGTTTCCATTGGGTCACAGGGGAAAATCTAAGAGAAAAGTGAATTTGTGCACATTTCCCCGCTGTGTTTATAGGTTAACTTTACTTCTCATTCCCTCACACCCCTTCACAACCTTTGAGTAAAGTGGAGAGGGAAGCTGCTGAGTTTGTTTCAACACTCCCATGTTTAAGAGAATTAAACAATTTATGAAAGCCTAATCAGGCAAAATAGCAGTTCTGTGTCTGCAGCCCTAACTTACATAGAGCTTACAGTGCAGGCTGCAACAGGTCATTCATGTGAACTGCTATGGTGATGTGATGCTGTTTATGTTCCTCATGAGCCACCTCCCACTTTGCCAACAGAAATAATGCTTTCTTTTTCCAATGCATGAATGTCTGACGCCAGCTGTTACTTTTCCAGATGTACAGACAACTGGCCGAGGATGACAAAATCCGTTACCAGAATGAAATCAAGTCCTGGGAGGAGCAAATGATTGAGACGGGACACGCGGATGTAATCCGTGTGAAACAGAAGAGAAGAGCTCAAAGGTTGCTGCGGACAAAAGCAAAACCAAATGAAACAGTGGTGAAAACGACCCCTACAGCAGCTAAAAGCTCAAAGCCAACCGCAACTACAAGCACAGCCAAGAACAAACAGAAATCCGAAGAATAAGGCTGTTCTCAAGAGATTTAATATTTTTATTGACCGTACTGATATCTGATGTTGGATACTGACTTCTAATTTCCTGACATTTCAGGAATCTACATGGGAGTGTCTCTCTGAAAAGTTTGATTGAATCATTGAATTTTTCTACTTACTGATGGTGGAAAGTGGCAGCAGATGTAACAGGCGTAGTATTCTAGCTAGCTGATGAAAGGGAATAGGCCTGTAGTCCAAGTTGGGCATATATGAAGAACCTATTGTCTACAGTAGAAGTGATGCAATGTACCAATCCGTAAATCCATAAGTGGTGACGGAAATAATGTTAATTAAATCTGGTCTTGTGATCCACAGATTCTCGAGTTGGAGAACTCTCCAGTGGACAGGTTATGTACTGAAAATGTTACTCTTTTTTTCTTGGCAACTGCAATAATGGATCCGTGCAGCAACTAAGATGGGGGATTTTTTCAAATTGAAGCATGTAAATAAAAACACATTTGTATATTTTATTGACAAAATCTAATTTTGTATAGTATCTTGAGTGTCATGCAATGGCCCAAAGCAATCCATAGAAGAGAGAAATGGACAAAACATTATTGGCAGAGTAGTCATAAGGTGAAGAGGTTTCGGGAGGGAGTTTCAGAGCATTAGTTGAAATAGGAATGGTTTGGGGAGAGCCAAATGCAACACCAAAGACTAAGTGCTGGGGCGTAGAATTGGAAGTACTTGTGAAGGTAAGGCAGTGGAAGTAAGGACAACGCATGTCACTGGGTATGGAATGAGTACAGATGGGTGAGCATAGAGGTGATGGACAAGTGGAACTTGGGATGCGCAATGGACTGTTGTGGCAGAGTTTGGATCAATGGAATTATAAATGGGAAGCTCAGGTGGGTGTTCAACAATTGTACTCAGGAAGAAATGAAAGCATGGGTAAGGTGTTAAGTCTCCGATAAGATGGGCAATATTATGATAGAATATGGGGTTTGATACTCCGCTTTGAATCCAACAAATGTCAAAGTTGCTCAATTGGTTAGCAGCCAGGGAACAGCATCGCGTCAGACAAAGGTGCGGAGTTTTTGGTAAGAGCAAACAAAAATATCTTTGATTTTCAGTGTTCAACTGGAGGATCTTATGATTCATAAATGATTTGATGTCAGTTTGACAATCTGAGAACAAGGTACTTATGGAAGCAGGGCAATGTTGTCATTAGTAAAGATAAAAATTGACCCTGTGTCAATGCATAATATCTCCAAGGGGTAACTTATGCAGAGAAAAGGAGGTGGGCAATGACGATGTTCATGGATGGAAGTATCTGAGAGGGCAGTGCAGTGTGCGAGGAGAAACTATCGCTTCTGACATAGTTGTGTTGGAATAAGTAAGAGTGGAACAAGGTATGATAGTCTCTTTCAGCTTGACCCTAGGGGAGGATGGAGTGGTCAGTTGTGTTGAAAAGCACAGAGTAATCAAGGCATGTAAAAAGCCATTGAGTTGCATGAACAGAGGATGTCTTCAGTGATTATGGCTGAGGTAGCCAACTTGATTAGCCAGGTTAGGAACTGAATTGTCCTAATTTATAGAGGGAGGCAATGACAGCCAGATGTGTAGAACCTTGAAGAATATAAGGGAGAAGGGGAAATGATTGAATTTTGGATTGGAATTTGCATTCAGTTCACTCTCAACTTTTCACTGAATCTTAGGTCATATAGTAACTTGTAAAATTTCTCCGAACGTTAACATTTTTCGAATCACGTCAGAACCTGGTGCGGTGATTTTTGATGTTCATGGTGTTGGAGCCAAAGAACGATAGTGCAGAAGGTGGCCCTTCGGCCCATCTTATCCATGCCGTAAGCAATCAAGTTGCCCTTTACTTAGTAAAAACTCCCTGACGTGAGGGTCCACAGATTAGATTGGAGTTATTCCAATCTTCATAGTTCACTCCACGTTTGCTTGCAAGTTCAGTCACGTGATGTCAATTCCATAGACATGCTCGCTACGTGCTGGAGCAATACTTCAGGCTCTCATTACTTTCCCATGGGGGGTTGGGGGGGGGGGGAGAGACAGCATGAGCTGGCAGCTTTGTGGCCATTAGAATGTGGAGCTTTGCTACCATGTGGAGTAATTGAGGCAAGTATTCTAGGCATATTTATTAGGAAAAATTAATTGAAAAATACGGTGATAGGGTTAAGCAAAATAAGATCAGCGGGAGCTCATCTGGGAGCTATTGGGCTAAATGGCCTCTTCCTCTACTGTAAATCAGGGTTGTCCATTATATGGCCCATGTGCTACAATCCAGCCTGCCTTGCCTCCCCACCCAGTCCCTGGAGCCAGTGTTCAAAATGCAGGGAAGTGCAAATGACAGATCGTGCAAGGAGCTGCTCCTCCAATTATAGGCCGTTTCTCTCCCCGATTGCTGCTGATAGGCTTGGAGGTGCGGCAGAGAAACAGTCTGTGATAAGAAGGTCAACAAATAGTGTGAAGGTGAGTAGTTTCATTCAGCCTGAGTCCTCAACATGGGCAGCGGTGAGTCTGTTGTTGAGAAAGCCTCCCCTCGGCTTTTTAATCTCCAGTCCGCCCGGCGAGTGAGTGTATGTGTATGAGAGGGAGAAGATGTATGTGCACGAGTGGGACACAGCCACAAGATGTTGATGGAAATAACAGAACCGAAGCTGATATTCCACAACAAAAAATTTTAAAAACACCAGTTTTCGAGAGTATGTTAATTGAAGTTTTCAACTGATCTATTGTCTAGCGTTTTGTGAGGGAGAATTCTACCACTCTTTGGGTGAGGTAGTGCTTCCTGACATCACCCCCGAATGATTTAGCTCTAATTTCTGCCCCTTTTTTGGGAACTGCAGGTCTACAACAGAGAAAATGGTTTCTCCCTATCAAATCCCACCATAAGACTAAGGGACAAAGAGATCAGCAGAGTCTAAGAGGGATAGAGTGAGTATTTCCGCTGAAGGATCGGATGGGAAAGCAGCTGGGAGGTGAAGACAGGTTTCATATTTCACAGCCTGAGGGAATGCTCAGAGACAGAGTTGGCATCAGCGACAGGCGAGAAGAGCGCGTTTATTGGGGAGGCTGAAAACAATGACTTTAGTCTTCCCAAGGTTCACGTGAAAGAAGCTGCGCCTGGGTTAAACTTGATGTCCGAGGGGCAGTCTAACTGCACAGAGGTACTCTCGGACCTCTAGAGGCATGGAGACTGCTAGAGGTATGGAGCTGGGAATCAATAGCATATAGGTGCGAGCTGAGCCAACGACTGTGGGTAACCACCAGGGGACAAGGTGTAGATGAGAATGAGGAAGGGCCAAGGATAGTGCCCAGGGGGACTGCAGGGGTATGGGACATGGGGAGGAAACTCATTGCTGAGACGTGGTGATATGCATCACTGTATATACACAGGGGGTTAATGTACATACACTGCAACTAAGTAACCACCAGAGATGCCATGACATGCAGACATACAGCCAATGGGTCATTACAACAGGACACAACCAATGGGTAATCAGGACACCCAGAAGTGGCATTACCACAAGGGGGCACTTCACAACCCATATAAAAGGACAGGGCACACATGCTCTGCCACTTTCCACAGACATACTTAGAGAGTACATCAGGGTTGATCAACAGCATCACACCCAGCACGTGGCTTAGAGCAGGCTGGTAAAGATAGACTGCTAATCTAGCTGCAGTAACTCAGAGAGTCGAACCCATTTAAGAACTGTGTTAATAGTTCAATAAACAAGTTGAACTCATTTCATAGTCTGGAGCTTCCTTTGTCAAAGCATACATCAAGGAAGCAGCTTATGCTACACGAAGCAGCATAACACAACATGATGCCAGGAGTGCCTGTTCAATCTATTTAGTTCAACTCAGCAAGATCCATGACAACCAGCAACCGAACCCAGGCACGATGATCGAGATTCCGGTTCCTTATCTCAGTGCCAACTGGCGTGCATTCAAGCAACAATTTCAGCTTTACATGGAAGCACCCGATCTAACTGGCATAGCCGATGCTGAGAAGATTGCTCTTCTACTCACCATTGCGGGTGAACATGCAACGTTGATCTTCCGCTACTTTAAATGCTCCAAGGGCAGGACAGAACGCAATTCCAGACAATCCTGGACAAATTTGAAAGCTACTGCGAGGTAAACACAAAAGAAATCGGTACAACTGGCGCCAATACTCACCACGAGGCAGAGGTAGGGTTGCAACAGAAGCAGCCGATTCTTTGAAGGAATAGAAAATGTGTGTGAACGTTGCGGGGAGGGGCCCCGCTAATCACGTTCATATGTTTTGGTCCTGTCCAAAGCTGGAGGATTACTGGAAGGAGGTTTTTAGGGTAATTTCTAAAGTGGTGCATGTGAAACTGGACCCGGGGCCCCGGGAGGCCATATTCGGGGTGTCGGACCAGCCAGGGTTGGAAATGGGTGCGGAGGCAGATGTTGTAGCCTTCGCCTCGTTGATCGCCCAAAGGCGGATCCTGATAGGTTGGAAATGAAAAAATGAAAATCGCTTATTGTCACAAGTAGGCTTCAAATGAAGTTACTGTGAAAAGCCCCTAGTCGCCACATTCCGGCGCCTGTTCGGGGAGGCTGTTACGGGAAGTTTTCCACCCAGTGCCCTGGCATGGCGGGGGGGACCTGTTGGAATTCTTGACTCTTGAGAAGGTTAAGTTTGAACTGAGGGGAAGGATGGAGGGGTTCTACAATTCATGGGCATTATTCATTATGCTCTTTCAAGAACTGGATAACATCGAACATTAGTTGGGGCGGGTGGGTGGGAGGGTTGGGGGGATGGGGGCTGTGTGTGTTAATGGCAACTATGGGTGATCTCTAATACCTTTTTGTCATTTGTGTGAACATGCGGGCTAATGTTTGGGGTTTGGTGGGAGGATGGGATCGTTATTGATATGGGTATTGACATATTTGTCACTGATTATTGTTTAATGTTGGTGGGTGTAAATTTGGGAGGAAATGTGAAAAGGCAGGAGAATAAAAAATATATTTTTTAAAAAAGAACAATGAATAAACAGTGAGCTTCATAATACATGACAAAAGTCACCTGTGTACTTCATCGTTCAGCCCATCGAGGCACAAAAACCCAACGGGTTTTAATCAGCAGATTACTAATGGGGCAGATTCAGGAAACAAATTCGAGCACATCTAAAGGTTAGAAACAATCCCAATGCATCATTGAAACTTTAGGGTAATGTCGTAATCAAATCAGATTGGTTTGAGCATAGTTTCATGTTGAGCATTTAAAATGGTGGATAAATGATGTTACAGCCAGGACGCAAGAGGCCATTCGTATTAGTAAGGTTGTAATTGTTTTTCCTTGGGGAATATACTGCTTCAGAAAATTGCTGTACCAACAATGGGAAAATGCAATGACGTTTAGACTGCAACTGACGACAGTAATGATTGGCAATATCCCTCCCTGTTTGTATCATTTGCCTTCTGTTTAGCCATTGGCTGCGCTTCTGACTCTCGATGTTTTTCATTATAAAGACTGCCCCCACTCCCAGCTCATCTGCTGAAACCCTTTTCCATGCCATTGTTACCTCCTATTTTAATCTGGTCTCCATTCCTCTACACTCAATAAACATCAGCTTGACTTCCAGTGGCAGCCATGGTGTGAGTGGTCGCACACAGGGCAGTTCCTGCTTTAAAGCATAGAAAAGAGCTATCTTTACCCGAAATAGGGTGTAACCGGAAAAGTGTAACTGAATATCTGAGGAGAAGTTCCCTCCGGGAGTGACATGTCTGCTGATTACCAAACCCAGCAGAAGAAGGTAAAGAATCTGCCCAAGAAGTTGGAAGAGTCCTGTGGAGCAGTAGCTCGTGGAAACATGGCAGAGGGGGAAGGGTCAGTGCTAGTTGGAAAGCCCCAGATGGAACAGTTGATGGCCTTGATCAAGGAAGAGTTCCGCCAGCAATGGAAGGAGAAGCAGGAGGATCACTCAAAAGGCCATCGTAGGGGCTGTGGCACCCCTGAAGGGCTCAATGGAGAGGATGGAAAAATGTCTGGAGGCTCAGGAGTCGCAGATTCGAGAGATCGAGGCAGTGATCTCTGAACACAGCGATAGAGTGAAGGCACTGGATGTGGAGGTGGGGCTCTTAGGAGACCTTTGCAAGACATTGAGAGCAAAGGTGGAGGAGCAGAAAAACAGGTTGGAGGCAGAATCTGCAAATAGTTGACCTGCCTGAAGGAGTGGAATGTGCGAGTGCCACGAGGTACATTTCGAGAATGCTGTTGGCGGAGTGGGTGCTGGACAAGGCCCCTGAGATGGACAGCGCGCACAGGTCTCTGAGGCAGAAGCCACGAGCCGTGGGCGGTGATCGTGAGACTCGCACAAGTTTGTGGAGAAAGAGAAGATCTTGCAGTGGGCTAGGGTGAAGTGGAACTGCAAATGGAACAAGGTCCGAATATACCAGGACATTGGAGCGGAACTGGCGTGCGGGCTTCAACAGGGCCAAGGCGGTGTTAAGTTGATGGCAGATCAGATTTGGGGTGCACTGCCCGGCGAAACTATGGGTCACTTATGAATGCCGAGAATATTATTTTGAGACCCCAAAAGCGGCCAGTGACTTCATCAAGGAGCATAATCTGGGGGAGAATTGAACAATATTGGGAGATGGAGGTGCTGGTGACAAATCCCAAATTTCTTTACCCATCAGTCTGGCCTCAATAAAAGTCGAGATGGATTTGCAGGTACAGCATTAGTTATTTTATTTGGCTTGCAAGCCTGATTCATCTCAGAGGCATAAGACACATCCAGTCTCCTACACCCCGGAAAGCGAATGAATAAAGAGACAAAGGGATCTCTGCAAATCAATTCAAATGGTATCAAGTTTCACATACATGATTCCCATAGGTCATCCTATACCCCTCCTGACCTAGTCAGACATTCTGATTGGCTCACTTCCAATCCCTTCCTCTGGCCCCTATTACCCAGCATCCTTTTCTCCTCCTTTGGTGGACACACCTCCTCCTTTGCCATGCGGTCTGAAATCCTTTGCCTGTGAACTCACCAGAATGAGACTGGCCTATCTCTACATTAGTTACTTTAGAGATATTAGTTACTGTATTTTATATCACATTCGTCATTCCCTCCTTTTATCATTCCATGCTAACCGAACTGTCCAATCCATAGCTACGGTCCCTCATCTAAAAAGATCTGTCACTGCATTTCCAATTCCTGGCGTAGCCCCCCTTCATCTACTGCACCCTCATGGATTTTGACAGCTAAGATTTTAGGGGCGTTTATCTGTTCCAGTGTACCCCGCATTCTACCCATCACACATTTAAGGATGGCTGGGCCCACAAAGATGCAGCCGATAACCACCACTAAATATATGACCATATTTATCAACCAGTCCTTCCAACCTCCAAATCTCCAGTTACCCCAAGCGCCAGGATCCTGCATTCCGTCCAGGTGATCCCGTATGTGATCCATAAATTTAGTGATGTTAGCGGTCAAGTCCTGAACTCCCATGATACACTTGCCCTGCACTATGGCGCATACCCCACCCTCACGGGCCAGAAGATAGTCAAGAGCATACCGGTTCTGCATTGCAAACAACCGTAGCAGAGACAATTCCTTGGTTATTGCCCCGAGGGCTCCCAAGGTTTCATTCCCCAAGATGGTAAGGCCACAAATAAAATAATTCCTATTGCTGACAGCCAAGGAACCCCCAGTAGCCCAGTTTATCTAGCTTCGAAACGCCCATTCAGGCCGCCTAGCAATGCGGAAAGCCCTCGTCCCAACAGTGATATGAGAGACATTCGCCCAGCCACAAAGGAGCTGGAGGCCGGCGTTCAATGGAACGCAAGTGGTGTTGTAACAAACGCATTGGCCAGACGCCTGGGTGATATGGCACCTCCTGTCCGTACAGGTGGGGAACAGACATGTTATATTCGTTTCCACCTCTACCAGCAAACAGCCGTATCCTTCACTGCTGAAACAATTCTCGTACGACCGGGAATCCCTATTGGGAGTGAAGTGGCTAGGTATATATGCCCTCCACCGTTGCAGCCTATCATACTGTGAATGGGAATTATCCCGAGGAAGGGGAAGGCAAATAGCCGGTGGTGCTGAACCCGGATCGTAAGGAAGAGTGACTTGCTCGGGCGGTGGCTCGGAACGCTGACAATGAACCACCGTTTGGGGAGTGCCCCAAAGCGGTGAAACAGAAAATAACCTAGACACCGCTGCGGGGTTCAGGTAGCAGACAACCCGTCCGTGGCCATACAAGCGGTCGTAAATCTGGTAGAAGTGATTCATACTACCCAGGTTTTCCTCAGTTTGGCCTTTAACTAAATTAAGTGTATCTCCCGATAACCTACGTTCTAGCTGTACTTCCCTTCTCACACGCCCCGTCCTCTCTCTAGTCCCCCCCTCTCTCTCACAACCTCTTCCTACGCTCTCCTGGCGGCCTGATGTTACCTTTATCGCACCAATCTTAACACATCCAAAATCAAATTTACATGTACTCCAAAAACAAGGCAATGTCCATATAATGTTCCCTTCCCATCGCCGGGACCGGTGCAATTGCTTCATGACTCCTGCATTCTCCTTAACTTTTGACGACCTTCCATGAGTCGATACCATGTCTTCGTATATGGGGGCAGCGAAGAACATCACCTTTGCATAGGTGATGTATCCTTGTAGATTGGTTGGGGTTACAAATATAGATAATATTCCCCTTTTCCATGTCCGTCGCCAATAACACTCCAAGTGAGGTGAGGCCAAATATCACACAGACGGTGCGTAGCCACCCCATCATGCTCCACACTGTAAAATAGCACTGGAGAAGGGAGGCAGGTTAATCTGTCCAAGAAAATGAGGCCCGTTATCAGAACTCAACTGAGCTGGTATACTGTACCGGGGAATGATTTCCCGCATCAGAACTTTAACCACAGTAGCAGCTTTATTATCGGTAGTCGGATACGCCTCAACCCATCTGCTGAACCCATCCACAATGACCAAAACATATTTATAACATTGACACCTTTCCAACTCAATGTAATCCATTTGGAGCATCTCAAAGGGACCACTGGGCAACGGGGTTTGCCCCTCCCACAAGGGATACCTTTTCCGGTGTTATATTGCTGACAAATCAAACACCGATTACTGATACTCTGGGCCAACCCCTGCATTTTAGGGTGCCACCAAGTGTCCAGCAACAAATCACTAGTCCCCCGAGCCCCACAATGAGTTGCAAAGTGTACACATTCGATGACCCATAAAGCCAGTACATCAGACATACAAGTCTGATGTGCTGGCGTGGTCCATAAAGAGGAAACAGAATCATATGTACAACCTAACCGTTTCCACATTTGTTTATCACTCTCAGGAGCGTCCTCCTGTAACCTTATGACGTCTTGGATGGTTGGCATTGACTTGTCAGAAGCAGACATATTTATAGTAGATCGTTTAGTCTGACTTAACATTTTAGGCACCATCACTTGCTGAATTTGCGCGGCTGTCCGCGCTGCACAATCTGCTTGTTCATTACCAACGTCAACTGGGGTCTTACCATTTGTGTGTGCAGCGCATTTAATAACGGAAATCTGTGCGGGCATAAGGAGGGCCTGCAATAAGTCATTAACTAAACCCCGGTGTGATATTTGACCACACATAATCATGTCAGGTTGTTCTGACGAAATGTCACTCAAATCGTCCCTTATTGTGGTAGTTTCCTGAATCAAGGCTAAACAGTCGTGGCCAGGTGCGTCTTCATGGACGGGGGACCACTAAGAAAACAGGCTGGATTGACAGTGGTACAGTGTTTAAATGTCAGACGTGGATTGTTCAAAAGGTATACCTCATACCTATTCTGACGAGCTGCGGTAAGATTCTGAGTCTGCAGTTGCCTCAGTAGTGCGATGACCGAGTGGGAGCTATACACCGTAATATCCTGTTGGAGGGTGAGAGCATGTAACGGCTATGCGATGGCATTGATTGAACATAAATCCTGTACTAATCGGTACTGGTCTGGTTTGGCTGGTTTAGGCACAGCAAGTATGGGGGTGTTACATTCTGATTGGCAAGGGACCAAAATACCCTGTTGCAACAGCTCTTGAATTAATTTGTCTATAGACGGAGCAGCTTGGGATTTCAGGGGGTATTGCCGAATGGAAGGTAGCTTTACATGATCCTTAATCGTTACCTTTATAGGTGTAGCATTTGTCTTTCCCACTTGTGATGGGTATTTCACCCAGACCTGTGGATTGACATATTCCAAAACATCATGTCCCCAATGATGCTGCAGTCGAGTGTTGATTGTTTCAGGGACCTCAAAATATTTTATGGCAGTGCCGTCCGGCATGACTTGAAGCGCGTACTCTGTTGGATCCGAATGATCCACTGCCCTCCTTACCATTTGCCCCAGATCCCTGGCATGGTACTGGTCGTGGACCTGACGTGTAATATGAGGGCTTACCGAAGCTGACTGTGGCCATAAATGTGGTGGTATTGTAACAAAATCGGCTGTACCTTCTTTTCCCGTGACTGTGGCTGTACCTTTGACTGGCCATTCGGTCCCAATTAATGGCCGGTATTTGTCCTCCAACTCCCTGTTTTGTCCGGTTCTGTCATAGGCCAGGGTAACGTGATGCAGTGAATGTTCAATGTCTAACGTCCACCACTGGGGGTGATAGAAATATAGCACTGTTGTCTCATCCTCCATGATTGGACCGTTACCCCTTCGTCTCCGTACTCTAGCTGTAGCTGGAAGATACACAGTAAATCTCGGGCCAACAAATTACAGTCCAATCCAGTAGTCACTACAAACTGATGATCTGCAGACTTATCCTCGTAAGTGACTGTCACAGGTTCAGAAATAGGATACTCACACACCTGTCCTTGGAACCCCGACAATTGCTGCGTGTGGTCGGATAATGGTGTTCGAAGTTCTGATTGCACAGAAGACATGGCTGCTCCAGTGTCGATTACAAATGAGTGATGTTAATCTCCTATCTGCAATGAGATAATAGGTTCCCTGTCCGATTGGAGAGTCCTTATGACTAAATTAGCTAGTCAATCCTGTGTTGGGAAAGGGTTTGCTTGGGAGAAGTCAGTGTATCTCGTCTGTCCTCCCCTTGGTGGGTACCCCCTCCTTTGGGTCGGATAATCTCCTTCTGCTGCCTGTCTTTTAAAGGGGCATTCCTGTTGCCAGTGATCTGCACGGCCGCAATTAAAACATGCATTGCTCCCTCTATATCTGCCCCGTCCTCTTCTCCCAGTAGACCAATGGCCCCCTCAGAGGGGGCGGCGGTTGTAAAGCTGTTGGTGCATACGGTGGGCCATAAAAAGGAGCTGAGGGTCCCTTTGGGTGGGTTTGATATCCTCCCCCTCGCTGATCCACCCACCCAAAGTCACAATATTGGGGCTCCTGCTGGTAAACTACCATTTCTGCCGCTTGTTGGGGTCGCAGATCATCCTTTTTCATTACATACTCAGTCTTAACCTTTGTAACTGAGCCTCCTTCCTGGCCTACACCCTCCTTCCAATAAAATCTGACTGCCCTTGCCATCTGGGAAGGGTCGTTCTCTGTCCAATTCATGTTATTACATTTCACAGCAGTAGCCACAGAAGGTGGTAGGCAATGCATTAACATAGCACAATATTAAGGGGAATTCTGACCATTTTGATATGGCAAGTCGCCTGATTGCCCACGGTAGATTTCATTAAAATGCTCCAGAAATTCCTCTGGCTCTTCAGTCTTCTTAGGTTTTAGGTCTAAGATAGCAGAAATATTTATGGGCTTTTGAAATGTGCTATTCAACGCATTCAGGATCTGTGTCCGTCTATCGGTGCAGACTCAGGGGGCCGAATGGCCTCCTTCTGCACTGGAAATTCAATGATAATCTATGATTAATCTAGGACAAAGGTTCGGCACAACATCGTGGGCCGAAGGGCCTGTTCTGTGCTGTATTTTCTATGTTCTATGTTCTATCGTCGTCTAACGCATGGGCTTGCTGAAGTGCGGCGTGGCTAGCATAATTCAAGTGATTGGTATCTTCCTAATTGGCAACTGTCTCCGAGTCTCACCAGGGGGCACTCTAGCTATTTCTTCTGATTCTTCCAAGACTTCGACGTCCCTCCCTGTCACTAGAGGGAGTTCTTTCTCTTCAAAATCATCTGTTGCAGCTCCCTTTGTTCTCGAAATTTGCGGTTTCCCCTTGGTCTGGAGGGATTTTGGTGGTATGCTTAATTGTTTCTGGTTAGGATCAAGCCCTTCTCTCGCTGTCCGAGATCTGGTCCTAGAGCTAACTGGGCTTGCGGAACAGAGCTCCTCTTTCTCTACTGATCGTGAAGATGGTAAATCGGGACCCACACTATCATCCAAAAGGGCTGGAGTTACTGGCATGATTGGAATCTGGGGAGCAGTGACTGGATATAAATTATTATACTCTGGTGGTTCTGGAATTAGTGCAGACAATGCTACAGGTGCAGTCAAAACTTTTACTGACATTTTTAAATTATTGTATTAATCATTTTCTGTCAATTCAAGGCCAGCCATTGAACTACGTAGCTCATCTTTTGTTTGACCCGAGCCTTTCCTGTCTCTACTTGCGCGTTTTGTTTTGTTTTTCTTGGCAAAACGATTGAAAAGGTTCTAACAGTGTTCTTTTAAAACTTAAAAATGTTTGAAAATTCAAATTGAATTACTGCAACTTGCAAGCTTAGCTCTGATCTCAACTCAGAACTAAATTTACGATTTGCTTAACACAAACTTGTATAACATTTACAACTTAATTAATTCTTTATCTTAACAATTTTTCTTTTAACAAGTTTTTCTTACATTCTCAAAATGTTGGCTGCTATCAATGAGGGAGGTGATGTATACCGGAGCAAAGTCAACTATCATCTCCGGATTTACACTTTTTAAAATGGTGTCAGTGATCTTCTTTAAGTTTCTATTAATTCACAAATAAAATGAGATAAACATTATTTCAAGTAAGTAAAACTTAAGATTCTGGCAATTTCAATCAATTGCTTTTGAAAATAATAACTTTTATCAAAGAGGTGGAGAAACCCACTGGTTTCCTTTAATTAATTCAAAACGTAACTTTGCTGGAGTTCACTGACTCAAAGGAAAGGTATCCGATTACATTACAGGCTGCTGCTGCTATCTCAAGGCCTGAGTGAGAAGCACTGTCTGTTGTCTTTAACTTTGGCTGCTGCTGTTAACCCTTTGAGAGACTTCTGCTTCAACCAATATGCAGCATTCCCCACAATCTCAACTAGTCCTCAGAACTGCACTCTTCGCCACCACAGTCCAAGGGTACAATTTTAGCTTAATCAACTATAGATTTAAAACACTCACACATGGAGTTGAACCATCCTCAATTTTAGATGTCCCATCAACCCATAACGTAACCCAAGCCAAATCAGAACTCACACATGGAGTTGAACCATCTTCAATTTTAGATGTCCCATCAACCCATAACCTAACCCAAGCCGAATCAGAACTCACACATGGAGTTGAACCATCTTCAGATTTAAAAACACTTATTTAACTGACCCCTCATCTGCTGAAATCACATCAGTCGTCAACAACACAATTAACCCAAAACTGAACTATCAATTATGATATCCCATCAGTTTAATTTGCTAATCCCCAGACTGACCTTTGATTTCGTCGAGACGATCTTTCCGTACCAACCGCGAGTGACCAGACTAATCAGACGATAAGAAGAGGGGAAAAATCAATGCGCGGTCATTTTCCAGCTGTACATTGTGGGCCCTTTTTCCCCATCCTCCTGTTCATAATCAGTCTAATTCTGATTTCGCAGTTGGTCAGAACCGTCTTGAGAAATCCCGGGTTTTCGGCACCAAATGACAAATCCCAAATTTCTTTACCCGTCAGTCTGGCCTCAATAAAAGCCGAGATGGATTTGCAGGTACAGCATTAGTTATTTTATTTGGCTTGCAAGCCTGATTCATCTCAGAGGCATAAGACACATCCAGTCTCCTACACCCCGGAAAGCGAATGAACAAAGAGACAAAGGGATCTCTGCAAATCAATTCAAATGGTATCAAGTTTCACATACATGATTCCCATAGGTCATCCTATACCCCTCCTGACCTAGTCAGACATTCTGATTGGCTCACTTCCAATCCCTTCCTGGGGCCCCTATTACCCAGCATCCTTTTCTCCTCCTTTGCTGGACACACCTCCTCCTTGCTTTGCCATGCGGTCTGAAATCCTTTGTCTGTGAACTCACCAGAATGAGACTGGCCTATCTCTACATTACAGTAACTAATATCTCTAAAGTATCTATTTTATATCACATTCGTCACTGGCACTCTGGAATAATGGAGAATATGGGTAGAGTGGGGTTGGAGGGAAGGGTGGGGGGGGGAGGGGTTTCTTGTCCTCCAATGCGGAGGGATTTTCTTCTTCTTTCAGTTGGGTTGACAAAGGGTAGCAGGAGTGAAAAGTTTGTACGGGGACGGCTGTGTCCCCCCCCCCCCCCCCCCCCCCCCCCCCCCCCCCCCCCCCCCCCACCCTCACGACTGCTGCCTGTGGCTATTTTTTCTTTTTCTTTCTTTTTGGGGAAGGGGACCTGTGGTAAGGTCAGCCTTTTTCACAGAACAAAGAGGTGAGGGGGGCGGGGGGTCAGTGTAGGAGGAGCCTTTGGGCAGGAGTTCCCATGCTGGCAGGTAATGCTAGTGAATGAAAGTGAGGTGGGGGAGAAAGCCGAGAGAGGTGGCCATAATCATCGGGGGAGGGGTGGGGGAGATGATAGGCCGAGAGATTGGGCAAGAAACATGGTCGGGGGCGAAGAAAGGAGCCATCTTGGATTGACCAGGTACAGGGTGAAATTAACGGGGGTAAATCGAAAAGGGGAGGATGGTAGCGGGGAATGGAGGCATAAACCTCCGGTATAGCTGATAACATGGAACGTGCAAGGGCTCAATGGACCAGTGAAAAGATCTCGGGTCTTTACGCACCTAAGGGGTTTAAAAGCGGGGATAGTCTTTCTGCAGGAGACGCACCTCCGCGTGAAGGTTCAGGTTAGGCTAAGAAAGGGATGAGTTGGATAGATTTTCCAGTCAGGGTTTGATTCAAAGTCACGGGGGGTGCCCATTTTGATGAGTAAGAAAATGGGGTTTGTGAGCGCGAAAGAAGTGAGGGACCCGGGTTGGAGATATGTGATGGTGAGTAGGGTATTAGAGGGGATGCTGGTGGGACTGCTGAATGTATATGCTCCGAATTGGGACATTGTAGGTTTTATGACGGGGTTGCTGGAAGCGATCCCGGACTTGGCCACGCACCAGTTGATTATTGGAGGAGATTGTAACTATGTCCTAGAGCTGAGGGTAAATAGATCGAGCCCCAGGTCAATGAGTAGGATGCGAATGGCAAAGGAGCTGGGTGGGTTTATGGAAAAGATCGGTATTGTGGACCCAGGGGGAAGGGAATATGCCACATTTTGGGAAGCAGTAAAAGCGGTGATCGAGGGGGAGATTATCTCATTCAAGGCACATGCAGATAGGGAAAGGAGGGAGGAATATGAATGGCTCATGATCGAGGTAGTTGAGGTCGATAGGGAGTACTTGAGAGTGCCCACCACGGATGGATTGACAAGGAGGAAAAAATTGCAGGGGCAATTCGATAGGTTGACGACGGGCAGGGCCATAAGACAACTGTGTAGGTCAAGGGGGGTGCAGTACGAATATGGGGAGAAGGCGAGTCGAATGTTAGTGCATCAGCTACCGAGGCAGGCCGCGTCCAGAGAAATATTGAAGATACGGACTGGGCAGGAGAAGTGGTGTCGGAGCCAGGGAAGATAAACAAGCCATTCAGGGATTATTATACGGAGCTGTACAGGCAGACCCGTGGGGACATGGGACGGTTTTTAGACAAACTGGAATTTCCACAGTTGGAGGAAGAGAAGAGGCAGGCGCTAGAGGAGCCCTTGGGGCTGATTGGACAGAATGAGCGGTATGAAGTCAGGAAGGCCCAGGGGCCAAATGGTTACCCGGCAGAATTCGCTAAGCAGTTTGCGCCGGATCTGGCACCACATCTCTTGGGACATTTAACGAGGCGTTGGAGAAGGGGAAGCTGCTGGAGACGATGATGCAGGCAACAATCACTGTAAAAAAATTTAAAAAATTTAGAGTACCCAATTATTTTGTTCCAGTTAAGGGGCAATTTAGTGTGGCCAATCCATCTAGCCTGCACATTTTTGGGTTGTGGGGGTGAAACCCACGCAGACACTGGGAGAATGTGCAAACTCCACACGGACAGTGACCCAGGGTCAGATCGAACCCGGGTCCTCAGCTCCATAGGCAGCAGCGCTAGCCACTGCGCCACCATACTGCCCACAGGCAACAATCACATTAATACCAAAGAAGGGGAACGACCCGTTGGAATGTGGGTCTTTTGGCCCATATCGCTGTTAAATACGAATGTGAAAATGCTGGCTAAATTGATGGCGGGAAGAATGGAAGGATATGTCCCGGGGTGGTTGCAGACAACCAGACAGGTTTCATAAAGGGCAGGCAGTTTTCTAGTAAGGAGGTTTTTAAATGTGGCCATGACCCCATCAAGAGCTTGGGTACCGGAGGTAGTGGTGTCCATGTACATGGAGAAGGCATTTGACCGGGTGGCGTATCGGTACCTGTTTGAAGTCCTGGGAAGGCTCGGGTTTAGGCCGAAGTTTGTGGTATGGGTGTGCCTGTTATACATGGCACAGAAGGTGAGTGTGCGGTCCAACAACATGTGCTCACAAAACTTTGAACTGCACAGGGGAGCAAGGCAGGGGTGCCTGCTGTTGCCGCTGTTGTTTGCACTAGCGATAGAACCTCTGGCAATGGTTCTTGGTGTCGTGTTAATCGCCCTGGGGTAACACGGACTGCAACTGGATGCAGTTGTACTTGAAAGTAGACTCCAAACTTTGGTGTTGGTTCAATACGCTTTATTGAACTTGTTAAGCAGTTCGCTGTGGGTTTGACACTCTACTAATCTAACTTACTATAACTAACGAGACCAGACTAGCTCTGAGCCACGTGTAGAAGGTGCTAACTTATATATACACACTGACTGTCACTCCAGTTGTCACTAGTGGAAAGAGGCAGAGTGTTGATGCCTCGTGAGTTTTATAATGGGAGCCCACCTTCTATATTCTGCCTGGTGATTGGTTGTGTTCTGTCCTGTGTGTTAATTGGCTGTACTGGGTGTCTGTCACTGCCTGTCTATATCTCATGTGCACGAGTGCATATCATGACATCTCTCCTTTTAAAAAAAAAATGTTGGTTGCTTGGAGCATATGCGACTGTATTTACATGTAGAACTATTTACATTAAATGGCGAGTGGATGAAAGCGAGTGGATGAATATATACATCAGAGTTGTCTAGTGTGCAGATAAGTCCAATCTTTGGGGCTTGCGTCTGATCCTTGTCGACCGCCTGAGAGGTGGAGGTGGGGACGACGGCGCCTTGGCAGGTGGGATTGCTGCCAGATTGGTGGCCTCGTGGTGCGAGGTGTCCGGAGGAGGCACGACAACATCTGGAAAAGTAGGATCTGGTGGCGGGCAGGCAACTTTGCGAAGTGCCCTTCTGTTGCGCCAGACAATGGAGCCATCAGCCATACGAACTACAAACGATCTGGGAGCTGCCTGTTGAACAACAACAGCTGGAGCTGCCCAGCCTCCATCAGGTAGCTTGATCCAACCAGCATCTTCCGGAGAGAGCACAGGCAAATCGGTAGCATGAGCACCGTTCGTCAGCTTTTGCCGGTTCCTGAGTTGCTGCACCTTTTGCAGCATTGGGAGGTGATCCAGGTCTGGTAAGTGTATGGCTGGAACAGTCGTCCGCAGGTCTCTATTCATGAGGCGTGAGCCTGAGACATACCGGTGGACAGAGGGGTTGCCCTGTACACCAACAGCGCACGGTTGAAGTCAGAAGCAGAGTCCGCAGCCTTTCAGAGCAGTTGCTTCACTATTTGGACCCCTTTCTCAACCTTCCCGTTGGACTGCGGGTAGTGTGGGCTTGAGGTGATGTGGTTGAATTGGAACGACTTGGCAAACCTGGACCATTCTTGGCTGTGGAAGCAGGGATCATTGTCACTCATGACAGGAAGTGGAATACCATGCTTGGCAAATGTGTCCTTGATGACTGTCCTTGATGTGAGGTCTGACAGCTCCACAACTTCCTTTTGCGAAAGTAATTTGAGAAGTAATCTATGATGAGCACATCATCACACCCATTGGCGTGAAAAAGGTCGATTCCCACCTTGGAGCACGGAGTGGTCACAATCTCGTGTTGCTGGAGTGTTTCTTTTGTTTGAGCAGGCTGGAAACGCTGGCAGGTCGCACAATTGAGGACCATGTTGGATATGTCCTGGCTGATTCCAGGCTAATAAACAGCCTGCTGGGCCCTGCGCCTACACTTCTCGACACCTAGGTGTCCCTCGTGGATTTGTTTGAGCACTAAGCTCTGCAGACTGTGAGGAATAACGATACGATCTAGCTTGAGGAGGATCCCCTCGATGACTGTCAGGTCGTCTATCACATTAAAGAACTGAGGGCATTGCCCTTTCTGCCAGCCATTTGTAAGGTGGTGCATTACACGCTGCAGAAGAGGGTCTTTGGCAATCTCTTCACGAATGTTGATCACTCTTTCATCTGAGGCCGGGAGTTTGCTGGCACACAGCTGCACCTGTGCCTCAATCTGACGGATGAAGTCAACCTGTTCACTGGGCGAGGTGATGGAGCGGGACAGGGCATCCACAATTATCAGCTCCTTGCCTGGTGTGTATACTAACTCAAAATCATACCTTCGGAGTCGAAGGAGAATGCGCTGAAGCCTGGGCGTTATGTCATTCAAGTCCTTATGAATGAAATGGACCAAGGGCCTGTAGTCAGTCTCCACTGTGAATGTAGGTAGACCGTAGACGTAGTCATGGAACTTTACAATGGCGGTTAGGAGGCCCAGGCACTCTTTTTCTATTTGGGCGTACCTCTGTTCAGTAGGAGTCATGGCCCTTGATGCATAAGCAACTGGAGCCCCAAACGAGGAGTCATCCCTCTGGAGGAGCACCGCACCAATGCCGTCCTGGCTTGCATCCGTGGAGATTTTTGTTTCCCTGTCCGAGTCAAAAAACGCTAGTACCGGAGCAGTGGTGAGCTTTGCTTTGAGCTCGACCACTTTGCTTTATGTGTGGGTAGCCACTGGAATGCAGTGGACTTCTTCACCAGATGCCTGAGAGCCGTGGTGTGTGAGGCCAAGTTGAGAATGAATTTTCCCAAGAAGTTCACCATTCCGAGGAAGCGTAGTACCGCCTTCTTGTCTTCCGGGATCTTCATGGCGTTAATGGCCTTGACCTTGTCCGAATCCGGTCACACACCCTGCTGGGATATCTGGTCGTCCAAGAACTTGTTGGTTGACATGCCAAAGAAGCACTTGGCCTTGTTCAGTTTGAGGCCGTTTGCATGGACACGTCGAAAGACTTGTTTGAGATGAGATCTGTGTTCCTCGGGGGGTCGTGGACCATATGATTACATCATCTACGTAGACACGCACACCCTCAATGCCCTCCATCATCTGCTCCATGACCCTGTGGAAGATTTCAGAGGCTGAAACAATGCCGAACAGCATACGGTTATAACAGTACCTGCCAAATGGTGTGTTGAATGTGCAGAGCTTCCTGCTAGACTTGTTCAGTTGTATCTGTCAGAAACCACGCGATGCATCTAGCTTCGTGAAGAATTTGGCGTGTGCCATCTCACTGGTTAGTTCCTCCCTCTTCGGGATCGGGTAGTGTTCCTGCATTATGGTCTGGTTAAGATCTTTGGGATCTATGCATATCCGCAACTCTCCAGAGAGCTTCTTCACGCAGACCATCGAGCTGACCCAGTCAGTCGGTTCCGTCACTTTGCAGATGATGCCCTGGTCTTGGAGCTCCTGTAGCTGTGCCTTTAAACGTTCCTTCAGAGGAGCCCGCACCCGGCGTGATGCATGGATTACAGGCGTGGCATCAGGCCTGAGTAGGATCTTGTATCAGTATGGCAGAGTGCCCATTCCATCAAACACATCCGGATATTGAGCAAGGATGTCATCAATGTCAGCCTGAAGATCCACATTGGAAGAAGACATGGCATGGACTCACTGTACGAGGTTGAGTAGCTTGCATGTATGGGCACCGAGCAGGGATGCCTTATCAGGCTTGACGATTTCGAATCGCAGTGTGACATTGATGGTCTTTTATTTTTTTCCCCACTTTTTCTTTAAATCTATTTGACAGTTTATATGAATCATTAGATGACTGAAAGTGCCCTCTCAATTCTCGCCATTGTGTTCCTGTGCCCTGAGGAAGCTGGCCTTCTTTTGAGCAATACGATCCTGTCTCTGTTCCAATGACCTCTTGGGACGGTTCCACCTCTTCTTCTTGACTTCTGTCTTGGGCTTCTTCTCATGAATAAGGTTTTCTCGAATAGTAGCATGAGCTTTCTTATACAAATCTTCTATCATGTCAGCTGCGACTCCATGCTTGACGTATTGAGAAAATTGCTTTTTAAAAGCATTCTCGTCCTCCTCCATCAGGTAGCGCATGTACTCTGCTATGTTCACCCCAAAGATGTGTTTACGGTGGACTTCAGGATTGAATTCCTTCTTCTCAGAATCATAACCGGGGAATCGCTTGGTGCTGTGTGGAATAGACAGGCCACTGTCAACTGCACCTTTCAGAGCTCCAAAGACTTTGTTGCCTGTGGTGGTTCTGGCAAGTCCAGCATCAAGGCAGCAGGTGAAAGCACTAGGTTTCCCATCGATGCTTTCCATTTTGTATTCATCACCAGTCACTTCCACCTGACCTTCATAGATCGTATCCAAACCAAATTTGCGCAGCAGCCTGTGGGCAGGAAGCAGACCAGTGCAATAAGACGCAGCGTAGTTGGTGAGCCCAACCTTTATGCCTGTGGTAGTCTGTGTGGAGGTATTAGGGTACCTGGTAATGCTGGCGCACCATTGGTAGATATTTTATGTTTCCTATTGGTTAAGCTGCATGGTAGCTCCGCCCTGCTTGGTGGGGTATGAGAGCCCGTGCCGCCCCAGCAGCCTTCTTTCTGTACCTGAGCTGCTGGGGGAAACATCTAGCTTATTAAAACCTTCAGTTGTACTACAACCTCGCTTTAGTGGTCGTTGATCGTGCATCAATTTAATAAGCTAGATTTAAAAGGATGGCGCTCTGAATCAAGCCAGAGTGTCTGCAACTCAGCCCCCACGCAGCAAACTCAGCGGCAACCTTCAAGCATTGGCTGGCGTGTTTTAAATGATATCTCGGAACGGCCGAAAAAACACCCTCGGGAGAACTGAAATTGCAAGTCCTGCACTCGAGGGTGAGCCCGGAAATTTACACCGTCATCGAGGACACGGACGACTTCGATGCAGCAATGGAGCTGCGAAAAGGACATTATATTCGCCCGGTAAACCAGGTCTACACCCGCCATCTACTAGCAACGAGGTGACAAATCCCTGGGGAATTGCTGGAAGAATGCTACCGTGCGCTCCTGGTGTTGGGGAGAAACTGCAGCTGCCCGCAAGTTTCGGCGAGCGACCACACAGAACTTTTGATCCGGGACGCTTTTGTGGCAGGTATGCTGTCCTCCCACATCCGCTGGAAAAAGACACCCTGGGCCTCAAGGAGGCATGGGCCCTTGCAGACTCCCTATATGTGGCCTCCCAAAACGCCCGCGCCTACATTCCGGACCGCGCGGCAGCCCCCTGGGCAGCGTTGAACCCCTCCACAGCTGACCCCGAGACATCTCCCATCCCCCCAAAAGCTTGTGCTGCAAGGTGGCCCGGCAACCTTGGGGGGGCCCCACTGCTACTTTTGCGGGCAGGCCAAGCACCCCCGGCAGCGCTGCCCGGCCCGCGCATCCACCTGCAAGGGATGCGGTATAAAGGGCTACTTCATGGTGCTATGCAAGGCCCGTGCGGTCGCCGCGGTCTCCGGTGGCGAATGCGGACCGCCACCACAACCCTCTCCACAGCCCCCGTGTGGTCAGCGGGCGCCGCCATCTTCCTCCTCCAGGGCCATGTGCGGCCCCCGGGCGCCGCCATCTTGTCCCGCGGACACCACGTGCGATGGATGGGTGCTGCCATTTTGTGCACCCCCAGCCATGTGCGACCACTGGGAGCCGCCATCTTGGATGGATTCCCAGGACCCCAGCTTGGCTGACCGCACACCGCCCGAAAAGAACACTCAACTGCTGCGATTAGCCTCGGTGACCCTGGACCAGTCCTGGCCTCGAACACTCTCAACTGCTACAACAACAGTACTAAGCAACGGGCACGGGATGTCCTGCTTAATCGACTCTGGGAGCACGGAGAGCTTCATACACCCCGACACGTTAAGGCGCTGTTCTCTCCTCGTCCACCCCGTTAATCAAAAAATCTCCCTGGCCTCCGGTTCCCACTCATTAGAGATAAAAGAGTTTTGTGTAGCAAACCTCACGGCCCAGGGAGGGGAGTTTAAAAATTACCGGCTCTACGTCCTTCCCCACCTCTGCTGGGCCACACTCCTAGGGTTAGACTTCCAGTGCAATCTCCAATGTCTAACTTTCAAATTCGGCGGCCCTATACCCCCTCTCACTGTCTGCAGCCTCGCGACCCTTAAGGTCGATCCGCCTTCCCTGTTTGCGAACCTCACCCCGGATTGCAAACCCATCGCCACCAGGAGCAGACGGTACAGTGCCCAGAATCTGATCTTTATTAGGTCAGAGGTTCAAAGGCTACTGAGGGAAGGAGTAATTGAAGCTAGCAACAGTCCCTGGAGAGCTCAAGTTGTGGTGGTAAAGGCCGGGGAGAAACATAGGATGGTCATCGACTACAGTCAGACCATCAACAGGTTTACGCAGCTGGACGCGTACCCTCTCCCCCGCATATCCGATCTGGTAAACAGGATCGCGCATTACAAGGTCTTCTCCACGGTGGATCTTAAGTCCGCCTACCATCAGCTCCCCATCCGAAGTACACTGCCTTTGAGGCAGATGGGCGGCTCTACCACTTCTTAAGGGTTCCCTTCGGTGTCACTAACAGGGTCTCGGTCTTCCAGCACGAGATGGACCGAATGTTTGACCGGTACTTTTTACGGGCAACGTTCCCGTATCTCGATAATGTCACCACCTGCGGCCATTGTCATAATATACACCAGTATATCATGGTGCAGATACACACACACTGATGGACACACAGCAGGACCAATCAACACACACAACACCGCAGCCAATCACCAGTTAGAGCACACTCACTATAAAGACAGGGGGCATCAGAGTTCCCGCTCATTCGGGATGCAGCCTCCTAGAAGGACAGAGCTTACAGCACAGGTCTTCACCATGTGCTGAGTGCATAGACTGGTTAGGACAGGCATAGGTCTTTAGTTTAATCTAACATCGTGTTACCCCACAGTGAAAGTATGTTCAACAGTTTCTAACTTAATAAAATAGTGTTGCACTATTTTAAGTGTTGGTGGCCTGTGTGTGTTCCACGGATCCAGAGCACCTGTCGTCTTTTAAAATCTTTCCTACTTCAAGACTGTGAAGAAAACAACTTTACAACTCTGTTTCGAAATAAATAACTTTGTCTTTATTGACCAAAGTCTGCATGCAGATGGCTACAGGTTAGAGAGAGAGAGAGCTGTTAAGGTAAACCTGCTCATTCTTTCTCAAGCTCGCAAAGACATGGAGAAAATGTTCAATATTTATACACAAGCTGTATCATTTTACAAAAACAGACCTTGTTCAAAAATGTCAATACAGTCATAACTTCTGATCAAACATGTTGTCATGGAAAAGACCCTGACTCGGCTTATTTGCAGTAGTTTGTTTTTAGAGGAAATAAGACGTGGTCCTATTTTGTTTTTCACCTCTGCCCTCACGATGCCTTGACGCAGAGGGACCTAGGTCATGAGAAAGTTGTGTTATTAGGACATTCCTAGATCATGGCTTTGTTATCAGGTTTTAATAAGGTCAGGCACTATCTTCCCTCTTCTGGCCTTGTATGATACAATTATGTGGATTCTTAGCTTTGTCTAGTTTGTCAGGGTCTGATCTTGGCACTTAGCTGACATAGCTTTCTCACACTTGGTTACATAAGTTGGCTATTTTTCCCATCATGCTATTGCTGAGTTTGTACACTTTCACACACCCAACACATCATGACACCAGGAGTTGAGGATATTAGAACTTCTTAGACCTACCTGCAAGTGATCTGCCTTCCATCAGCCTTCCATCAGTCATCCTGCAAAATGGACAGCGTCCGCCCGCCGCCGCCGCTCCGCATCACCGGTAACCTCGGGGCCAACTGGAAGATATTCAAACAACGCTTCCAGCTCTACCTTGAAGCCACAGACCGGGAAGATGCCTCAGACACCAGGAAGATCGCTCTCTTCCTATCCACGGCCGGGGAACATGCCATCCACATTTTCAATTCTCTCACCTTTGCTGAGAAATCAAAATTCAAGACGGTCCTCCTCAAGTTTGACAGTCATTGCAACATAGAGGTGAATGAAAGTTTTGAGCGTTATGTATTCCAACAGCGTTTGCAGGGTAAGGATGAACCTTTCCAGTCCTTTCTCACCCACCTCCACATCCTTGCGCAGTCCTGTAATTACGGGCCCACCTCCGACTCCATGATACGCGACCAGTTCGTTTTCGGTGTCCAGTCAGAACCCCCTATGCCAGCAGCTCCTCACGGTAAAGCAGCTCACCCTAGCGACCGCCATCGAGACCTGCGTGCTACACGAACACTCCACCAGTCGGTATTCCCACATCCAAGCGGCTGAAATGGCGCGGCAAGGTCCCCACGAGGCAGAACGGGTCCAAGCAATCGAACAACTCCAGGGCCTCAGCCTGGATGAGGGCGGCCATTTTGTGCGCTTTTCAGGGACTCCCGCGCACCGAATGAGGGGACGGCGATGTCGACGAATGTACTGCGCAGGCCACGCACGACCGCACCGCGCATGTGCGGTGGCGCATCGAACGTACTGACGCTACAACGTGCGGCAACATTGGCTCCGCCCACTTAAAGCGGCAATGCTCTGCCAAATCCCGACGATGCCTGAGATGTGGCAAACTTGGCCACTATGCAGCTTTATGCCGATCAGCTCAGCCTGCCAACTCATATCGCTCCAGCCAGCCTCGCAGGAATGCCTGGGCCATTCAACCCACGGTCACCGAGTCCGATGCGGACCGACTACCCGATATTGACACCGAGGACCCGAAGGTGCCTTTTCAAGTCGGTATCGTTACAAAAAACAGAGTGTTCCCGAAGCAAAGAATCCAGCCTCTATCGGTATACAGCATCGATCCGGACGATGAGTGGGGTGCCACCCTGACGGTCAACCGGTCCCAAATACGATTCCGACTGGACACTGGTGCCTCCGCCAATCTCATTGCGCAGTCTGACCTCCAAAGCCTTTGTGTCAAACCAGCCATCCTGCCATCAGCCTGCCAGCTATTAGATTATAATGGCAATGCCATTGCTGCCAGCGGCTCATGCCAACTTGAAATGAGGCACAGGTCACGCAAAGCTATCCTTCCCTTTGAAATCATGGGCTCCTCGAAAGCCTCCCTGCTTGGTGCGCAGGCATGCAAGCTGTTGAACATAGTTCAGAGAGTTCACTCTCTCTCTCCTGCTGACGCGTCTGCCTTTCAGGACACCGACTTCAGGGCGCAGCTCGACGCCATTATCAACCAATACCACGAAGTCTTCGAGGGCATGGGCACGCTCCCGTACGCCTACAAGATTTTATTAAAACCGAATGCCACGCCTGTGGTGCACGCACCTCGCAGGGTCCCAGTACCCCTTAAGGACCGCCTCAAGCAGCAGCTGCAGGACCTCCAGAACCAAGGAGTGATTTCCAAAGTCACGGAACTGACCGACTGGGTCAGTTCCATGGTATGTATAAAAAAGCCTTCCGGCGAATTGAGAATTTGCATTGATCCCAAGGATCTAAATCGCAATATCATGAGGGAGCATTATCTAATTCCCAAGCGTGAAGAGCTCACATGTGAGATGGCTCACGCCAAGCTCTTCACCAAACTCGACGCCTCAAAAGGATTCTGGCAAATCCAGCTCTATAAATCCAGCAGGAAACTTTGCACATTTAACACCCCCTTTGGCAGATATTGTTACAACAGGATGCCGTTTGGGATCATATCTGCATCAGAAGTGTTCCATAGGATTATGGAACAAATGATGGAAGTCATTGAAGGTGGTCGCGTCTATGTCGATGACATAATCATTTGGTCCACCACCCCGCAGGAGCATGTTAATCGCCTCCAGCATGTATTCAGACATATACATGAGCATGGCCTCCGCCTCAACAGGGCCAAATGCTCTTTTGGTCAGACGGAACTCAAGTTCCTCGGGGACCACATCTCCCAATTGGGTGTGCAGCCGGATGCGGACAAGGTAGCTGCCATCACAGCTATGAAAACACTAGAGGACAAGAAGGCGGTCCTCCGATTTCTGGGCATGGTCAATTTTTTCGGGAAATTTATCCCTAACTTCGCCTCTCATACCACGGCTCTCAGGAACCGGGTCAGGAAGACGACAGACTTCCAATGGCTCCCTGCCCACGAGCGCGAATGGAGAGAACTCAAAACAAAACTGGCCACGGCTCCGGTCTTAGCTTTCTTTGATCCAGCAAAGGAGACCAAAATTTCGACCGATGCCAGTCAATCTGGCATTGGGGCAGTGCTCCTTCAACGTGATGAGGCCTCATCATGGGCCCCCATTGCTATATGCGTCACGTGCGAGCAGCGCTACGCACAGATAGAAAAGGAGTGCCTGGGCCTTCTGACCGGTGTGGTTAAGTTTCACGATTATGTCTACGGACTTCCTCAATTCACCGTCGAGACCGACCATCGCCCGCTGGTCAATATAATACAGAAAGACTTGAACGATATGACGCCTCACCTCCAGCATATTCTTCTCAAGCTCAGGCGATATGACTTCCAGCTGGTATACACCCCAGGCAAAGACCTCAATATTGCTGACACTCTCTCCAGGGCAGTCAACACTCCATGTGACCCAGTGGGATTTGTCTGCCAGGTTGACGCCCGTGTGGCATTCGCGGCCTCCAATCTACCTGCCACGGATGAACGCCTCGTCCAAATTCGCCGCGAGACGGCGGCTGACCCCTTGCTACAGCGTGTCATGCGCCACCTAACGGACGGGTGGCTCAAGGGCCAATGCCCTCCGTTCTATAATGTCAGAGACGATCTGGCGGTAGTAGGCGGGGTTCTTCTAAAACTGGACGGCATTGTCATCCCGCATAGCATACGCCAGCTTGTCCTGGAACAACTACACGAGGGCCACCTTGGCGTGGAAAAGTGCCGCCGACGGGCCCGAGAGACAGTGTACTGGCCCTGCATTAATGAAGACTTAGCCAACACAGTGCTCAACTGCCCCACTTGTCAGCGCTTCCAGCCGGCCCAACCACGTGAGACCCTGCAGCCTCATGAGTTGGTCATGTCACCATGGACCAAGGTGGGCATCGACCTGTTCCACGCGCTGGGTAGAGACTATGTCCTGATCGTGGACTACTTTTCGAATTACCCGGTGGTGATACGGTTGCATGACATCACCTCGTCTGCAGTCATTTGTGCATGTAAAGAAACCTTTGCTCGACACGGCATCCCGCTCACGGTTATGTCGGACAATGGCCCCTGCTTCGCCAGCCAGGAATGGTCCACCTTTGCCAGGCGGTACAATTTTGCCCATGTGACATCCAGTCCCATGTACCCCCAATCCAACGGCAAAGCAGAGAAGGGAGTACATATAGTCAAACGGCTCCAATGCAAGGCTGCCGATGCTGGGTCCGATTTCTACCTTGCCTTGCTGGCCTATCGCTCCGCCCCACTGTCCACTGGCCTGTCGCCAGTCCAGTTACTCATGGGTCATACCCTGAGGACGACGGTGCCGTCCATCCATGTCCCAGACCTCGACCACGTTCCGGTCCTTCGCCGGATGCAGCTGTTTCATGCACAGCACAAGGCGGCTCATGACTCCCGTGCAGCTGATCTCCCTGCTCTGGCTCCAGATGGCAACGTCGGAGTCCATCTTCCGGATGGTGGCTGGTCTGCAACCGCTGTTGTCCTTCGGAAGGTGGCCTCCCGCTCTTTCCTGGTTCATCTACCGGATGGCTCTATTCTGTGCCGCAATTAACGCGCCCTTCGTCTCATTCCACGCTCGCCACATGATCCTCCACTGTCGCCTCGCCCTCCTGCTGACCCTGCCACGGACTATGCAGAGCTCCCTGTCACTCTGCCTCCCCCTGACTCTGGCGCAGTCCAGCCCGCTCCTGAACCGGCGACTCTCGACCCACCCTTGAGGCGGTCAACCAGAATTCGTCGCCCACCTCAGAGACTTAATTTATGAACTTTGCAGACTTATAGACTCCCTGAATAGTTTCGTTGCTTTGTTTGATCGTTTCCCTGGTTTGTATATAGTGTTGATCTCGTTATTCTTGTTGCATACTGCTTCTCTGCACCAGGCACCTTCCCATGTAAATAGCTTAGTTCTCATGTACGCAGTCCTGTAAATATGTCTTCACACCCCACACGTAGTAAGGAACATTCTCACCACACATTATTTATTGCCACACACATACATTCTTTTATAAAAGGAGGGATGTCATAATATACACCAGTATATCATGGTGCAGACACACACACTGATGGACACACAGCAAGACCAATCAACACACACAACACCGCAGCCAATCACCAGTTAGAGCACACTCACTATATCATGTGCTGAGTGCATAGACTGGTGAGGACAGGCATAGGTCTTTAGTTTAATCGAACATCGTGTTAACGCACAGTGAAAGTATGTTCCAACAGTTTCTAACTTAATAAAATAGTGTTGTACTATTTTAAGTGTTGGTGGCCTGTATGTGTTCCACGGATCCAGAGCACCCAGCACATCAGCCACAAACAGCAGGACCACGACACCAACCTCCGAAAATTCCTCCAGACCGCAAAGATCCTTAACCTTATGTATAACAAGGATAAATGCGTCTTTAGCACCAACCGCCTAGCCATCCTCGGCTACGTAGTGCGAAATGGGCTTATAGGCCAGACCCTGAACGCATGCGCCCCCTTATGGAGTACCCCCTCCCTCCCTGCTCCAAGGCCCTGAAGCGCTGCCTAGGGTTTTTCTCTTACTATGCCCAGTGGGTCCCCAACTATGCGGAGAAGGCCCGTCCCCTGAACCAATCCACAATTTTCCGCCTGTCGATAGAGGCCCGCCAGGCCTTCAGCCGCATCAAAGCAGACATTGCAAAGGCCACGATGCATGCCATTGACAAGTCCCTCAACTTCCAGGTCGAGAGCGACGCGTCTGACGTAGCTCTGGCGGCCACCCTCAACCAAGCAGGCAGACCCGTGGCCTTCTTCTCACGTACCCTCCATGCTTCCGAAATCCACCACTCCTCAGTCAAAAAGGAGGCCCAGGCCATAGTAGAAACTTTGCGATATTGGAGGCATTACCTGGCCGGCAGGAGATTCACTCTCCTCATTGACCAACGGTCGGTTGCTTTCATGTTCGATAATGCACAGTGGGGCAAAATAAAAAACGATAAGATCTTGCGATGGAGGATCGAACTCTCCACCTACAACTATGAGATCTTGTATCGTCCCAGGAAGCTAAACGAGGCTCCTGATGCCCTGTCCCGCGGCACATGTGCAACGCACAAGTGGACCGCCTCCGAGCCCTCCACGAGGACCTCTGCCACCCGCGGGTCACTCGCTTCTTCCACTTTATCAAGACCCGTAACCTGCCCTACTCCGTCGAGGAGGTCAGGACAGCCACCAGGAATTGCCAAATCTGCGCGGTGTGCAAACCGCACTTCTACAGGCCAGAGAAAGTGCACCTGATAAAGGCTTCTCGTCCCTTTGAACGCCTCAGTATGGACTTCAAAGGCCCCCTCCCCTCCATCGACCGCAACACGTATTTCCTGAACGAGTACTCCCGGTTCCCATGCGCCATCCCTGCCCCGACATGACCACAACCACCGCCATCAAGGCCCTCCAGGGTATCTTTACACTGTTCGGGTTCCCCGCTTATATACATAGTGATAGGGGGTCCTCCTTTATAAGCGACGAACTGCGTCAATTCCTGCTCAGCAAGGGCATCGCCTCGAGCAGGACCACCAGTTACAACCCCCGGGGTAACGGACAGGTGGAGAGGGAGAACGTTATGGTCTGGAAGACCATCCTACTGGCTCTATGGTCCAGGAATCTCCCAGTCTCCCACTGGCAGGAAGTCCTCCCGGATGCCCTCCACTCAATCCGGTCACTGCAAACACCTCACGAATGTCTCCTTGTCTTCCCCAGGAAGTCCTCCTCTGGGACCTCGCTCCCTACCTGGCTGGCCGCTCCCGGACCCATCCCGCTCCTCAAACATGTGCGGATGCACAAATCGGACCCGCTGGTCGAGAGGGTCCACCTTCTCCACGCTAACCCCCAGTATGCCTACATGGCCACCCCAGCCTCCCACTGGAACACCTTACAGCCACCCCCTTCCCAGGAGGATCGGTCCTTCCGCTGGCCCCGTCTAGGCCCCCCCCCCCCCCCACCCACCCACCGACGCACCCCGCAGACGCTCCCTTCCCAGGTCAACCGTTTTCCCCACCAGCGCTTTCTAGGGGTGTTGAAGCTGCCACAGAGATCGAGGCCACGCTCCCGGAGCCACAGGCGCCCGAGCCTCCACCGGCGTCACCGCCAGAGCTTCGACGATCACAGAGGACGACGAGGGCCCCCGATCGACTGATTGCTTCATTTAAAAGTGTATATAGTTAATTGTGAATCTGTAAATAGTACGACAATAAGACAAAAACACTGTACAGAGGTATTACGGTGCCTCCATAACTATAATTTCTACCACGTTACCAATTTGTAATATCAAGCCACCACCCCCGCCGGACTCTTTTTTAACAGGGGGCGAATGTGGTAGTCAGTGTAGAGGTATTACGGTACCTGGTAATGCTGGAACACTATAGGTAGATATTGTATGTTTTCTATTGGTCAAGCTGTATGGTAGCTCTACCCTGCAAGGCGGGGTATAAGAGCCTGTGCCACCCCAGCAGCCTTCTTTCCGTATCTGAGCTACTGGGGGAAACATCTAGCTTATTAAAGCCTTCAGTTGGACTACAACCGCGCTTTAGTGGTCGTTGATCGTGCATCAATGTCGTACTTGGGTAATTCATGGCCATAGGCAGCACACACAATGATATCGCCCTCAATCTTAGCATACGCAATCTGGCATATGATGTCCCGGTTGGTGAATCGTACAATCATCCGGTACTTTGGCGTGTTGTACTTGTTTTTATCCTGTACCACCAAGCGTTTTCGTGCAAAGTAATCAGTCTTTCCCTCTCTCCTCCTTCTAAACTTAACTTGGTACCGCTTGAAGCATGCCTTGCTTTTCACAACTTTAACAAATCCCATTATTAGGATTCTTCCCCCTCAATCACCCGGGACCCAGGCGATTTTCTCGGGATGGCAGATTCCGCCAAACTGGAAAAGGCAATTCATACTGCCGACATTGATGGTCTTGTTGGAGACAAATAGATGACAAGATCCCAGTGCAGTTATGGCATTGCCATTATAATCGAGGAGCTGGCAGGCTGGCGGAAGAATTTCGGGTTGTTTTTTAATGCGGTCAAAATTAGCTTGAGAGATGAGATTGGCAGAAGCTCCAGTGTTCAAGTGTCCAGCTTGAACTGCATTGATTAACTTGTATGACAGCACGCCATTCGTCCGCGGAATCCACATTTGTTTTTTGTTTTTTTGAATAATTTTTATCAAAGGTTTTCATAAAATATCAATAACAAAATGAAAAAAGGAACCCAACAGGGTTAAGTACAAAACACAATCTAGAAAAGCGACCCCCCATACCCCCCCCCCCCCCCCCCGTACATAAAGAATAAATTAACATTAACACCCCAACTTAACACAATAGGTATATACACCCCCTCAGACCCTTCAGTGTAAATAACAAAAACAATAATAAAGTAACCCCCCGCCCCCCGAGCTGCTGCTGCCATTGACCAATGTCTATCGTTCTGCCAGAAAGTCTAAGAACCGTTGCCACCGCCTGAAGAACCCTTGTACCGACCCTCTCAAGGCAAATTTCACCCTCTCCAATTTAATGAACCCTGCCATATCGCTGCTCCAGGATTCCACGCTTGGGGGCCTCGCATCTTTCCACTGAAGAAGAATCCTTCGCTGGGCTACCAGGGACGCAAAGGCCAGAATTCCGGCCTCTTTCACCTCCTGCACTCCCGGCTCCTCTGCCACCCCTCGCGCCCACACAAACCCCATTATACTCCTGTTAACCCGCCTGAAAAAAGCCTTTGGGATAAACACGGGGAGGCACTGGAACAGGAACAAAAACCTTGGGAGCACCGTCATTTTGATTGACTGCACCCTACCCGCCAGGGACAGTGGCAACGCCTTGAACTCCTCCTCCATTTGCTCCACCAGCCTTGTAAAATTAAGCCTGTGCAGGGCCCCCCAGCTCCTGGCCACCTGGACCCCCAAATACCTGAAGCTCCTCTCTGCCTTTTTTAGTGGGAGCTCGCCAATCCCCCTCTCCTGGTCCCCTGGATGAACTACGAACAGCTCGCTCTTCCCCATGTTGAGCTTGTACCCCGAAAAGTCCCCAAATTCCCTAAGACTCCTCATTACCTCTGGCATTCCTCCCACCGGTCCGCCACATACAGCAGCAGGTCGTCCGCATAAAGCAACACCCTATGCTCCTCCCCACCCCGCACCAACCCCCTCCAGTTCCTTGACTCCGCCAGTGCCATAGCCAGGGGTTCAATCGCCAGTGCGAAGAGCAGGGGGGGACAAGGGACACCCCTGTCTCGTCCCTTGGTGCAACCGAAAGTACTCGGACCTCCTCCTGTTTGTGGCCACTCTCGCCATCGGGACCTCATACAACAGCCTAACCCACCTGACAAACCCCTCCCCAAATCCAAACCTCTTCAGCACCTCCCACAGGTACCCCCACTCTACCCTATCGAAGGCTTTCTCAGAGCCCATCGCCACCACTATCTCCGCCTCCCCCTCCCTCGCCGGCATCATGATAATGTTCAAAAGCCTCCGCACATTCGCGTTCCACTTGTCGTGTCGGGTGTTCCGCTATACAAATGAACCAATACGGTTGTAGATGGTACAACTCTGTTCTATCACTCTTGATAACAATATCTGTTAACTCATGGCTGTGGTTCGTACTTTACCCGTTAACCTGTGGACCCAGCCCTAACACTATCTTAGAGAGGCACTCAGCACATGGTGTATGTCTGAGTGGCATGCTGTGAGCTCTGAGCTATCTCCGGCTGGAATGAGCGGGAACTGTGGTGTTCAATGTTTTATAGTGCGTGTGCTCTCACTGGTGATTGGCTGTGATGCTGCGTGTGTGTTGATTGGTCCGTTGATCTGTCCATCAGTGTGTGTGTGTGATTGCACCACGATATGTTTATCTGAATATCATGACATCCCCCTTTTTACAAGAATATGTGCCTATATGGTAATAAATATTGGTGTGTACTGAGTGCAGCTGAATATGTGTGTGCAATATCTACAACATGTACATGAGGCTAAACTATATACATAGGAAGGTGTCAGGTGCAACATAGCAACGAGGTTGTACCACAAACAAAACAAGTGCAATCATCAAATATCGAAAGAGAACTCCTGAAACGACAAAGAGAGAAACACATTAACATAGTTGTATAACAATTCAGTGAGTTCAATGTGCAAACAGGCTCATAAGTCCAGCCTAGTAGGTGGGCGACGAATTCGGGTTGACCGTTAGGGTGGCACACCATTCATCACCCGGATTAACGCTGTGCACTGGCATCGGCTGGTGGGTCCTACTTGGGGACATCCGATTTCTGTCAATTACCGCAACGTGGAAGGCTTCCCGGTCGTCAGTATCACCGGTCTGTACGTCGTCAGGGTATGACTTGGTGTATGGAGGCTGAATGGCCCGCACGTCCCTGCAAGGCTGGTGGATTTGGGGAGCGTTGGCAGGTTGAGCTGCTCGACAGCAGGCAGCGTAGTGGCCCATCATGCCACAGCGGAGGCATTGTTGATTTTTTGCTGGACATTGCCACTTTAAATGTGCGGATCCACAGTTGACGCACGTCGTGACGTCATGGCGTTCGTTGCAACACCGCGCATGCGCAGTTTGGTCCTGCATAGAGCACGCCTGCGCGTCACGTTCCTCTGCGTCGACATCTCTTTTGGCGCTTACAAGCGCGGGAGGCCGTGGAAAGCGCGTAAAATGGGCGCCCTCGTCCGGGCCGCGGGCCGGGAGGAATTCGATCGACTGGACCCGCTCGGCCTCGTGGGACCCCTGCCGTGCCGATTCGGCTGCCTGGAATTGGGGAGTACCGGCGGGTCGCGTTTTCGTGGAGGACGCAGGTTTCGATGGCGGTGGCTAGGGTGAGGTTCTTAATTTTGAGGAGCTGCTGGCGTAGGGTGCCCCAGTTGACCCCAAAAACTATCTGGTCCCGAATCATGGAATCGGAGATGGCCTCATAGCCGCAGGACTGCGCGAGGATACGGAGGTGTGTCAGAAAAGATTGAAAAGGCTCACCCTTACCCTGCAGGAGCTGCTGGAAGAGGTACCTCTCGAAGCTCTCATTCACCTTGACGCTGAAGTGTTGCTCAAGTTTGAGAAGGACCGTCTTGTACTTCGTCTTGTCCTCACCTTTCACGAATACCAGGGAGTTGTAGATGTGGATGGCGTGTTGCCCTGCCGTGGCGAGGAGGAGGGCGATCTTCCTCGTGTCCGATGCATTCTCCCTTTCTGTGGCTTCTAGGAAGAGCTGGAACGCTGTTTAAACAGCTTCCAGTTGACACCGATGTTTCCAGCGATTTGGAGCGGCTGCGGTGGGCTGATTGTGTCCATGGCGCAGGATGGCGGATCTCTGAAGATGTGCAGGTAGGTCTCACAGTTGCTGGGTTCCAATCCTGGTACTATGTCGTGTTGTGTGTTCCGGTGTACAAATGATCCAACATGGTTGTAGATGGTACAACTCTGTTTTATTACTCTTGATAACAACATCTGTTAACTCATGGCTGTGGTTCCTACTTTACCCGTTAACCTGTGGACCCAGCCTTAACACTATCTTAGAGAGGCACGCAGCACGTGGTGTATGTCTGAGTGGCATGCTGTGAGCTCTGTGCTCTGAGCTATCTCCTGCTGGAATGAGCGGGAACTGTGGTGTTCCCTGTTTTATAGTGCGTGTGCTCTCACTGGTGATTGGCTGTGATGTTGCGTGTGTGTTGATTGGTCCGTTGATCTATCCATCAGTGTGTGTGTGTGATTGCACCACGATATGTTTATATGAATATCATGTCACAACTATCTCCCCTTCACAAACCCCGTCTGGTCTTCCTGGATGATCTGCGGCACACAATCCTCAATCCTCGTGGCTAAGACCTTCGCCAGCACCTTGGCATCTACATTTAGCAAGGAAATCGGTCTGTAAGACCCACATTGCAGGGGATCCTTGTCCCGCTTCAGGATCAAGGAGATCAGTGCCCGGGACATCGTCGGGGGCAAAGCCCCCTCCTCCCTTGCCTCATTAAAGGTCTTGACTAACAGCGGGCCCAACAGGTCCATATATTTTTTTATAGAATTCGACCGGGAAACCGTCCGGCCCCGGTGCCTTCCCCGCCTGCATGCTTCCTATCCCTTTGATCAGCTCCTCCAGCCCAATCGGGGCCCCCAATCCCGCCACCAGTCCCTCTTCCACTTGGAAACCTCAATTGGTCCAGGAAGTGGCCCATCCCTCCCTCCTCCCGTGGGGGCTCGGATCGGTACAATTCCTCGTAAAAGTCCCTGAAGACCCCATTGATGCCAACCCCACTCCGCACCACACTCCCTCCCCTGTCCTTAACTCCCCCAATCTCCCTAGCTGCGTCCCACTTCCGAAGCTGATGCGCCAGCATCCGGCTTGCCTTTTCCCCATACTTCTAAATCCCCCCCTGGGCCTTCCTCCACTGCACCTCCGCCTTCCTGGTGGTCACCAGGTCGAATTTGGCCTGGAGGCTACGCCTCTTCCTCAACAATCCTTCCTCGGCTTCCTCCGCCTACCTCCTGTCTACCCTCACCATCTCCCCCACCAGCCTCTCCCTCTCCCCCCGCTCCCTCCGCTCCTTGTGGGCCCTGATGGAGATCAGCTCTCCTCTCACCACCGCCTTCAATGCTTCCCATACCATCCCCACTCGGACCTCCCCGTTGTCGTTGGTCTCCAAGTACCTCTCTATACTTCCTCGGACCCGCTCGCTCACCTCCTCGCCCGCCAGCAGCCCCACCTCCAAGCACCACAACGGGCGCTGGTCCCTCTCCTCCCCCAACTCCAAGTCCACCCAATGCGGTACGTGGTCCGAAATGGCTATTGCCGAATACTCAGTATCCTCTACTCTCGCTATCAGCGCCCTACTCAAAATGAAAAAGTCGATTCGGGAATAAGCCTTATGGACATGTGAGAAGATTGAAAATTCCCTAGCCCCCGGCCTTGCAAATCTCCACGGGTCCACCCCTCCCATCTGGTCCATAAACCCCCTCAGCACTCTAGCCGCCGCTGGCTTCCTACCCGTCCTAGACCTGGAGCGATCCAGTGCCGGGATCCAGCACCGTGTTAAAGCCTCCCCCCCATTATCAGGCCCCCCATTTCCAAGTCTGGGATCCGACCCAACATAGGCCACATAAAACCCGCATCGTCCCAGTTTGGGGCATACACATTGACCAGTACCACCCTCTCTCCCTGCAACTTACCACTTCCCATCATGTACCTACCGCCATTATCTGCCACAATGCTCGACGCCTCGAATGACACCTTCTTTCCCACCAAGACCGCCACCCCTCGATTTTTGACATCCAACCCCGAGTGAAACACATGACCTACCCACGCGTTCCTCAATCTTACCTGGCCTGCCACCTTCAGGTGTGTCTCCTGAAGCATAACCACATCCGCCTTGAGTCCCTTCAGGTGCGCGAACACCCGGGCCCGCTTAACCGGCCCATTCCGTCCCCTTACAATCCAGGTTATCAGCCGGATCAGGGGGCTTCCCCCCCCCCCCCCCCCCCCCCCCCCCCGCCAACTAGCCATAACCCCTCCTCGGCCAGCCACGGCCCGCACCCCACACCCGGCCCGTTCCCCACAGCGGCATACCCCCGTCTCGACCATCCCCACTCCCTCCAGCTCCTCCTTGACCATAGCAGCAGCAACTCAATGTGTGTTCCCCCCCTCCCCCCGGCTAGGACCCATCCTCGCTGATTTACTCCCCCCATTGTACTTCCGCAAGTCAGCTGACTCCTGCTGACCCCGGCCACTCCCGCCTCTCCTTCGACTCCTCCCATTGTGTGGCACACCCTCCTCTCCCGTCCCCATCCATAGGCTCTCCCCCTCCCCCTTCCGTTCTAAGCGCGGGAAACAACCCTCGCTTTCCCGCCCCGCCACCTCCAGTCTTCAGCGTGGGAAAAAGCCCGCGCTTTCCACCTACCAGGCCCCGCCATCTCTGACGCAGCTCCTTTTACAGGCCCGGTCCCCTTACCCCTGACACGGGCCTCCCCCACCCCTGCGAGGCCCCATCTCACCGCCGTCCACCCCCCCTGTTCCATTTACCTACCCCCCTCCAAGAGCCCCCCCGTCCAACCCAACCATAACAGTGCCCAACCCGCCCCAGCCACCCTCACCGACCCGAAAGAGAAAAAACACAGAGAAAAAGAAACCCGGAGCAATACAAAGGCTCCCCCCTCGAAACAAAAATAAACATAACATATCAACCGCAGTCCCCAATCGCCCTTCCCGACCCTCAATCTGTGTCGAACTTCTCGGCCTGAACAAAGGCCCACGCCCCCTCCGGAAACTCAAAACAATGGTGTCGGTCCTTGTAGGTAACCCACAGTCGAGCCGGCTGCAACATGCCAAACTTCACCCCCTTCCTGTGCAGCACCGCCTTCGCTCGATTGTACCCGGCCCTCCTCTTCGCCACCTCCGCACTCCAGTCCTGATATATCCGAACCTCCGCGTTCTCCCACTTGCTGCTCCTCTCTTTCTTGGCCCACCTGAGCACACACTCCCGATCGACGAACCGATGGAACCTCACCAGCACCGCCCACGGAGGCTCGTTAGCCTTGGGCCTCCTCGCCAGCACTCTATGGGCCCCTTCCAGCTCCAGGGGCCCCTGGAAGGACCCCGCTCCCATCAGCGAGTTCAACATGGTGACCACATAGGTTCCCACGTCTGGCCCCTCCAGCCCAGAATCCGCAGATTCTTCCGCCTCGACCGATTCTCCATCTCCTCAAACCGGTCCTGCCATTTCTTGTGGAGCGCCCTTTACCGCCAGGCCTAAGATCTCGTCCTCGTTGTCAGAGATCTTTTGTCGGGCCTCGCGGATTGCCACCCCCTGGGCCGTCTGTGTCTCCAGCAGCTTATCGATAGAAGCCTTCATCGGCTCTAGCAGGTCCGTTTTAATCTCTCTGAAGCAGCGGTGAATACCCTCCTGCTGCTCCTCCGGCCACTGCATCCACGCTGCCTGGTCTCCGTCCGCCACCATTTTGTCCTTCTTTGCTCGCACCTTCTTCGGGTCCACCACCACCTGTTGAAGCCTTATACTGACGGGGAGCTGTTATAGACTCCTCCCCACACTGGGAAACATCGAATAAGTGCCGTTGGGGGCCCTGAAAAGAGCCCAAAAGTCCGTTTTTGCGGGAGCCGCCGAATGTGCGACTTAGCTCCGCATAGCCGCAACCGGAAGTCCGCGGAATCCACATTGAGGATAGATAGGCGTCTTGCTGAATTTGAAGAGGGATACTCACATTTTGTGATGATGCCCACACGATAGGGAGACTCCAGGCAGTCGTCCTCTGGATCCATAGTTTCTACCAGGATCAGAATCCAGTAAACCTTGCTGTACACATCGAACGTGCTTGCATTGGAATTGGGATCGTTGGCCCTTGACTGGTGGTGCAGACCTGTACAAGGCTGCAAAATGTCCAGGTTTCCCGCAGTTTAAACATTGCCTGCCTTTTGCAGGGCATTGCCGCTTTAAGTGCGCGGTACCACAGTTCGGGCACGTCATGACGTTGACGTCGTTACGCTCCGTGCGTCGTCGCACATGCACAGTGCGGTCAGCCGACGTTCGCACTTGCGCAGTTTGGTCTTCGGCCGCTTCGTTCTCCTGTTCGTGGTGCGCATGCGTGGGACCCCGGGAAAAGCACGCGAAATGGTCGCCTTCATCGATACTGAGGCTCCGCATCCGGGCGATGGCCTGTACACTCTCTGCCTCGTGGGAGGCAAGTTGGTCCTGTTCTGCCTATTTGAAACGGGAGTACAAGCGCGGGAGGCCGTGGAAAGCGCGTAAAATGGGCGCCCTCGTCCGGGCCGCGGGCCGGGAGGAATTCGATCGACTGGACCCGCTCGGCCTCGTGGGACCCCTGCCGTGCCGATTCGGCTGCCTGGAATTGGGGAGTACCGGCGGGTCGCGTTTTCGTGGAGGACGCAGGTTTCGATGGCGGTGGCTAGGGTGAGGTTCTTAATTTTGAGGAGCTGCTGGCGTAGGGTGCCCCAGTTGACCCCAAAAACTATCTGGTCCCGAATCATGGAATCGGAGGTGGCCTCGTAGCCGCAGGACTGCGCGAGGATACGGAGGTGTGTCAGAAAAGATTGAAAAGGCTCACCCTTACCCTGCAGGAGCTGCTGGAAGAGGTACCTCTCGAAGCTCTCATTCACCTTGACGCTGAAGTGTTGCTCAAGTTTGAGAAGGACCGTCTTGTACTTCGTCTTGTCCTCACCTTTCACGAATACCAGGGAGTTGTAGATGTGGATGGCGTGTTGCCCTGCCGTGGCGAGGAGGAGGGCGATCTTCCTCGTGTCCGATGCATTCTCCCTTTCTGTGGCTTCTAGGAAGAGCTGGAACGCTGTTTAAACAGCTTCCAGTTGACACCGATGTTTCCAGCGATTTGGAGCGGCTGCGGTGGGCTGATTGTGTCCATGGCGCAGGATGGCGGATCTCTGAAGATGTGCAGGTAGGTCTCACAGTTGCTGGGTTCCAATCCTGGTACTATGTCGTGTTGTGTGTTCCGGTGTACAAATGATCCAACATGGTTGTAGATGGTACAACTCTGTTTTATTACTCTTGATAACAACATCTGTTAACTCATGGCTGTGGTTCCTACTTTACCCATTAACCTGTGGACCCAGCCTTAACACTATCTTAGAGAGGCACGCAGCACGTGGTGTATGTCTGAGTGGCATGCTGTGAGCTCTGTGCTCTGAGCTATCTCCTGCTGGAATGAGCGGGAACTGTGGTGTTCCCTGTTTTATAGTGCGTGTGCTCTCACTGGTGATTGGCTGTGATGTTGCGTGTGTGTTGATTGGTCCGTTGATCTATCCATCAGTGTGTGTGTGTGATTGTCCTGTTCTGCCTATTTGAAACGGGAGTACCGATTTCTCGCCTGTTCATGCACTTTACACGTCTCAATTGCGACTGGCAGCGTCATGTTTTTAATTTTGAGGAGCTGCTCCCGCAGGGCGCCGGAGTGGACCCCAAACACGATCTGATCCCTGATGATGGAATCAGCGGTGTCATTATAGTTGCAGGGCTGCGCTAATATACGGAGATGAGTTAGAAAGGATTGGAACGGTTCATCCTTACCCTGAAGGCGTTGCTTGAAGATATAGCGCTCAAAGGTCCTGTTTATTTCGACTTCACAGTGACTGTTGAATTTCTCCATAACGGTCATGAATTTGATCTTGTCCTGGCCGTCAGTAAAATTAAGCAAGTTGAAAATCTGAATGGTTTGGTCCCCCGCAGTTGATAGGAGTTGAAGACCCGCCAGTTGGCGCCGAGATTGCCGAAGATCCTAGCTGTGGAGGGGCCTGGATCTTCTCCATGCCGCTGGAAGGCACTTGCTGGTCATCACGGAATCACTCGAGGAAAACCACTTAGAGATAGTAGACTACTGGTACCATGTCGTGTTAATCACCCTGGGGTAACACAGACTGCAACTGGATGCAGTTGTACTTGAAAGTAGACTCCAAACTTTAGTGTTGGTTCAATATGCTTTATTGAACTTGTTAAGCAGTGCACACAGTTCGCTATGGGTTTGACACTCTACTAATCTAAGCGTGCTTGTTATAATTAACTAGACCAGTCTATCTGAGCCACGTGTAGAAGGTGCTAACTGATATATACAACTGATATATGCACCCTGACTGTGATTACAGTTGTCACCAGTGGAAAGAGGCAGAGTGTTGATGCCTCGTGTGTTTTATAGTGGGAGCCCACCTTCTCGTGTTCTGCCTGGTGATTGGTTGTGATCTGTCCTGTGTGTTGATTGGCTGTACTGGGTGTCTGTCACTGCCTGTCTGTATCTCATTATGTGCATGAGTGCATATCATGACACTAGGGAGTCAACAGAGTGGTGAGGGATTACAAGGGGACAAAGGGAGCACTGGGTGTCACTATATATGCGGACGACCTATGTTTCGGACCGCTGGAGAGCATGGAGAGGATCATGGGTCTGTTGGGGATGTTTGGGGCGTTCTCGGGATATAAGCTAAATGTCGGGAAAAGTGAAGTGTTCCTGGTGAATGAGTTGGGTTGGCGAGCCAATCTGGCGGAGGGATGCCATTCAAGGTAGCAGAGATAGGTTTAGAAACCTGGGGATTTAGGTGGCTTCAAAAATGGAATCTAACAAAGCTGGTGGAGGAGGTTAGGGAGGATCTGAAGAGGTGGGACACATTGCACCTGATTGGCAGGGAGGGTCCAAGTGGTGAAGATGAACATTCTGCCGAGGTTCCTGTTCATATTCCAGACACTTCCTATCTTTGTACCAAAAGCCTTCTTTCGAAAACTGGATATGATTCTCTCAGACTTAGTATGGGCAGGGAAGGTGCCAAGGGTTAAGAGGACCCTGTTACAGAGACAGAGGCAGAAGGGAAGGAAACCTGCTACACTCTTACTGGGCGGCGAATGTGCAGAAGGCGAGGCGGTGGTGGGAAGGAGAGGGGCAGAATGGGTTAGGGTGGAGGAAGAATTCTGTAGGGAATCCAGCTTGAGGGCTATGGTGACGGCGGTATTGCCAATGGCGCCAAGAAAATACGCGGAGAGCCCATGGTGCAGTCCACAGTAAAGGTCTGGAACCAGCTGAGGAGGCATTTCAGGACATAAGTGATGTCGGTGCTGGCACAGCTATGCGAAAATCGGTTTTGAGCCAGGGGGGATAGATGGTATATATAGGAAGTAGAGAGAAGTGGGGCTCGTTAAGATGAGGGATCTGTACCTGGAAGAAGGGTTTGCCAGTATAGAGGAACTGAAGGAGAGGGTAGAGCTCCCGAGAGGGTGTGAGTTTAGGTACCTGCAGGTAAGGGATTTTGAGCGGAAGGTTTGGAAATAGTTCCCCAGGTTGTAGAGGTACACCCTGTTGGAGCGACTGCTACTTCTGGATGTGGAAGGGATAGGGCATATACAGTTGGCTGGAAGAGCAGGGAGGTGAGCAGGTGATGAAGATAAAGGAGAGGTGGAAGGGGAGCTGGGCGGGGAAATAAACTGAGGAGTATGGAGGCGCTGCGGAGGGTAAATGTGACCTCGTGCGCAAGGATAAGCCTGATACAGTTCAAGGTCGTGCACAGGGTACATGTGACTCGGGCAAGAATGAGTGGTTTCTCCCAGCGAGTGGCAGACTAGTGCGAAAGGTGCTGGGGCTGCGAAAAGGTGAAGAGGTTCTGGGCGGGAGTGTTCGCTGCGCTAACAAGGATAGTTGGGGTGGAGGTTGAACCGGACACTTTGGTGGCGCTATTCAGGATATCGGCGACGACGGAGCAGATGGAGGGGAGGGATGCCAAAGTTGTAGCCTTCACCTCTCTGATTGCCTGGCGAAGAATTCTGTTGGAATGGCGGTCAGCAATGCCGCCGGAGGTGGCGGCCTGGCTGAGGGACTTACATCACTTACTTCGGCTGAAAAAGGCCAGGTACGAATTAAGGGGTTCAGCTGAGGGCTTCGAGGCAAGGTGGGGGATATTTGTTGCCATGTTTAAGGAGCTGTTCATTGCGGGGAGGGGGCAGGGGGGGGGAAGTGAAAAAGGTAAAAATTTGTGCAAACTGCGTAGTTGTGTTTTGGGGAGTTTGCTCCACAATGGGAAACCCTATTGACTGGCCGGCGTAATGGAGAATCCCACCGGCGGATCGAGGCAGAAAAGCAGCACGGCGGGGAGGAGAATCCAGTCCTTTATGGTTTGGAATCTTTCGTATAAGTTTGGAATAAAATACATTTTAAAAAAAATAAACATCAGCTGATCCAAAACTGTACTGCCTGAATCGTATCCGGGCTTACCCATCACACTTGTCCTTACTTACGGCCCCATACCGCAATGCTTCCAATTTAATATTCTCATACTAATGTTTGAAACCCTTCATGACCCTATCGCTATAACTATCTCCAGTCCCACAACGCCCTTTGCCGAATCTTCCCTGGCCTTTTCTGCAGCCTTCCCTTCCTTTGTCTCATCGATCATGACTTTAATGGTTCAGCCTCCAGACACCTCTCCTTTTATCCTTCAATACCCCCCTTAAGCTCACCACTTTGGCAACGCTTTTGCACATCCACCTATTTCCTCCTTTGGCTCAGCACCTAGATTATTTCAACTACACCTCTGCAAAACACTTTGGGACATTTTTTACACATTTATAGCATGGTTGTTTAAAATTATGACTATTTGCATGTGTTGCCATCTCACACATTAACAGCGATCACCACAGGTCAACAATAATGGATCAGTGATGATGCAACTAAGAGCATGGTGTACTATTGCTAAACAGAGAGGCTCAAAGCCTGATACATTTCAGGCATGTTTAACTAATCAAAAACGGACAAAAAAAAATCTTCGAAGACATATTAAGTTATTAAAAGGTGTTTATGTTTTAATAACCTTCACGATGAGGAACAAAATTAATCTCTTTAATAAAATGATTACGTTTAATGTTGGAAGCCTCTATAAAACTTTATTTAAAGTAAAATTAATATAGAACAGAAGATTCTTGTGTTAATTTAATTTACAAGTGCATCAAGGTGTAGTGATGAGTTTGATCCATCAGTCTTTTATATTGCATCGTACAGTCTCAGACAAAAGAGCGATTGTTGTAGTATTCAAATAATAGGCAAAATGGTTTGGCAGCATTTGACCTATTTCTTAGGATATGAAACCCAGTTGCCTTGTTGAAACATTAATTTAATTACATTGTTGGGCTACTTATACTTTTATCATTTTAATGGCAATGTATTACTATAAAGTTTGTGCTGATAAGAACATATTGATTTTATTTGTTCTTGGGATGTGGGAGTCACTGGCTGGGCCAGCATTTGTTGCCCATCCCTAATTGCATTTGAACTGAGAGGCTTGCTAGGCCATTTTCAGTGGGGGCAGTTCAGAGTCAACCGCTTCACTGTGTGGGTCTGGAGTCATATGTAGGCCAACCGGGTTAGGATGGCAGATTTCCTTACCTGAAGAACATTAGTGAACCGCCGAGGAGGCTGAGGGTGGATCTCATAAGAGTTTTACAAAATTATGAGAGGCATAGATAGGTTATACCGTAAGAATCTTGTCCCTACGGTAGAGATGTCTAAGACCAGAGGGCATAGGTTGAAGATGAGGAGTAAGTGGTTTAGAGGGAACCTGTAGAAAACCTTTTTCATTCAGAGTGTGGTTGAGATATGGAACATGCTGCCTGAGAGGGTGGTGGAGGCAGGTGCTCTTGAAAATTTAAGAAGCATCTGGATGAGCATTTCAATCGGCAATGCATAGTCAGCTGTGGAACAAATGCTGGTAAATGGGATTAGTGTAGATTGATATTTGATGGTCGGCATTGACTTGGTGGGCCGAAGGGCTTGTTTCTGTGTTGTATGACTCTGACTCTATGACTACAGGGTGTGACAATATGGATATTGGAATTGTTATGGGCGAGGTGTTTTCAGAACCCCAAAATGTATCATGGAGTTCAACCAACATCCCCCTTTAATGCTATTATTGCTTTTGAAGCACGCGGCTTGTTCTCCAGGTGTGATATTACAATTATGGACACGTGGTTTTTAAACACAAAACAATGTTTATTCTATGAACTCAACTTAACCTTTTAAATAAACATTGGATCCCTTAACACCCTTACTTCAAAGATAACCCTGAAAATATTACAACACTAAATAATCCTTCAGTTATTCCTTTCAACATCCATGAGACTTAACACCTTTAAACAGAAACACATCAGGTTAAAGGTTTTACTATTATGAGTTTAAATCACCCAAATGATCCCGAGATAGTCTTTCATGGCAGAGGTCACAGCAGATCCAGCTCACTGCAAAACACAGACACACACCCAAGCTCTTTTTCAAACTGAAACTTCAAAATGGCTGAACTGAGCTCAGCTCCACCCACTCTCTGACATCACTGTTTTCTTAAAGGTACATTTCTTAAACATCCATTTCTTAAAGGTACTCTCACATGACAGTTTGGTCGATGAAGTGTTAGCAAATTTATGTAAATACATCTAACCGCCAGATGGTGATCACAAGCAGTCACATAGATCACGTGACACCCTTGATTCTGGGAGAAAGTGTTCAGGCGTGAAAGAAAGTAGTCATGTGTTCAGGAGATCTGTAGATATAGTTATAGCATGTTTATTTAGCAATCTTTGTATTTTAGGAAGATGTTCGAATCTAGCTATAAGTAGCGTTAATAAATTAGCTTTGTTACTCAACATAGCTTGATGTTCTTTGTTTTAAAAAATATATATATTTATTAAAGTTTTTTAACACAATTTTTCTCACTTACAAACAATAACCCCCCCCCCGTAACAAAAAAAACGAGAAATCGCGCAGAGCAAGATATATACATGGCAAAATGATATATTTACACAGCTTTGTACGCTAGCCCTCACCCGTACGTGCCAGTTTCCCCAACCCTTCATGTTATCTCTTGCTCATTCACCCTCCCAGGCAGTCCCCCCTTTCCCCCCTCCCCCCCTCCCAGGACGCCCCCCCCCCCAAGGTTGCTGCTGCTGCTGACCAACCTTCCTCCAACGCTCCGCGAGATAGTCGAGGAACGGTTGCCACCACCTGTAGAACCCCTGCGCAGACCCACTCAAGGCGAACTTAATCCTCTCCAACTTTATGAACCCAGCCATATCATTTATCCAGGCGCCCAGGCTGGGGGACTTCGCCTCCTTCCACATTAGCAAGATCCTTTGCCGGGCTACTAGGGACGCAAAGGCCAGAATGCCGGCCTCTTTCGCCTCCTGCACTCCCGGTTCGTCCACTACTCCAAATATTGCTAGCCCCCAGCTTGGCTTGACCCGGACTTTCACCACCTGAGATATTGCTCCCGCCACTCCTCTCCAGAACCCCTCCAGTGCCGGGCATGACCAAAACATATGGACATGGTTCGCCGGGCTCCCTGAGCACCTTCCACATCTGTCCTCCACCCCAAAGAACCTACTCAACCTCGCCCCCGTCAAGTGCGCTCTGTGGACCACCTTAAATTGTATCAGGCTGAGCCTGGCACACGAGGAGGAGGAATTAACCCTACTAGGGCATCAGCCCACAGACCTTCCTCGATCTCCTCCCCCAGCTCCTCCTCCCATTTACCCTTCAACTCTTCTACCAGTGCTTCCCCCTCTTCTTTCAACTCCTGGTGTATTTCCGACACCTTGCCCTCCCCGACCCATACACCCGCGATCACCCTATCTTCAACTTCTTGTGCCGGGAGTAATGGGAATTCCCTCACCTGTTGCCTCACAAAAGCCCTCACCTGCATATATCTAAAGGCATTTCCCGGGGGTAACTCGAACTTCTCCTCCAGTGCCCCTAGGCTCGCAAACGTCCCGTCGATGAACAGGTCCCCCATTCTTCCAATCCCCGCCCGATGCCAGCTCTGGAACCCCCCGTCCATTTTCCCCGGGGCAAACCGGTGGTTGCCCCTGATTGGGGACCACACCGATGTTCCCATTGCACCCCGGTGCCGTCTCCACTGGCCCCAGATCCTTAGTGTTGCTGCCACCACCGGGCTGGTGGTATACTTTGTCGGCGAGAGCGGCAGCGGTTCCGTTACCAACGCCCCCAGGCTCGTTCCTTTACAGGACGCCATCTCCATCCTCTTCCATGCCGCCCCCTCTCCCTCCATAACCCACTTGCGGATCATCGCCACATTTGCTGCCCAGTAGTAGCTCCCCAGGTTTGGCAGCGCCAACCCTCCTCGGTCCCTACTGCGTTCCAGGAACCCTCTCCTTACTCTCGGGGTCTTATTCGCCCACATAAACCCCATAATACTCCTGCCTACTCTCTTAAAAAAGGCCTTAGTGATCACGATGGGAAGGCACTGAAACACAAACAGAAACCTCGGAAGGACCACCATTTTGACCGACTGCACTCTACCCGCCAGCGAGAGCGGTAACATGTCCCATCTTTTGAAATCCTCCTCCATTTGCTCCACCAACCTCGTCAGATTCAGTTTATGTAGGGTCCCCCAACTCCTGGCTATCTGGATCCCCAGATACCGAAAACTCCCCTCCGCCCTCCTCAGTGGTAGGTCCCCTATTCCTCTTTCTTGGTCCCCCGCCTGTAATACAAAGAGCTCACTCTTCCCTACATTGAGCTTATAGCCCAAAAACTCCCCAAACTCCCTTAGAGTCTGCATGAGCTCCACCATCCCCTCCATTGGATCCGCCACGTACAGCAACAGGTCATCTGCATATAGAGACACCCGATGCTCTCCTCCCCCTCGGACCACCCGCCTCCATTTATTAGACTCCCTCAATGACATGGCCAATGGTTCGATCGCCAATGCGAACAACAGGGGGGACAGTGGGCACCCCTGCCTTGTCCCTCGGTACAGTCGAAAGTACTCCGACCTCCGCCGGTTCGTCACTACACTCGCCATCGGGGCTCTGTAAAGGAGCTTAACCCAATTGATAAACCCTACCCCGAACCCAAACCTACGCAGCACCTCCCAGAGGTACTCCCACTCTACTCGGTCAAAGGCCTTCTCCGCGTCCATAGCTGCCACTAGCTCCGCCTCTCCCTCCTCCGATGGCATCATTATCACGTTTAAGAGCCGCCGCACATTGCTGTTTAGTTGCCTGCCCTTTACAAATCCCGTCTGGTCCTCGTGGATAACCCCCGGGACACAGTCCTCGATCCTCGTGGCCAGCACTTTTGCCAGCAACTTTGCATCCACATTGAGGAGCGAGATCGGCCTGTACGATCCACATTGCAGTGGGTCCTTGTCCCGCTTTAGGATCAAAGAAATTGTCGCTTCCGACATTGTCGGGGGCATGGTCCCCTCCTCTCTTGCCTCATTAAAGGTCCTCACCTGTAGCGGGGCCAACAGGTCTGCGTACTTCCTGTAGAAATCCACCGGGAATCCATCCGGTCCTGGGGCGTTCCCCGCCTGCATGCTCCCCAAACCCTTGCTCAGCTCCTCCAACCCAATTGGTGCCCCCAAACCAGCCACCCCTTGCTCCTCCACCCTCGGGAATCTCAGCTGATCTAGGAATCGTCTCATCCCCTCTTCCCCCGCTGGGGGCTGGGATCTGTACAGCTCTTCATAAAAGGCCTTAAATACCTCGTTTATTTTCGTCGCACTCCGAACTGTGGCTCCCCTTCCATCTTTGACTCCCCCTATTTCCCTCGCTGCCATCCTCTTACGGAGCTGGTGTGCAGGCGGGGAACGCCCCGGGACCGGATGGATTCCCGGTGGATTTCTACAGGAAGTACGCAGACCTGTTGGCCCCGCTACAGGTGAGGACCTTTAATGAGGCAAGAGAGGAGGGGACCGTGCCCCTGACTAGCCTTTTCCCCATACTTGTAGGTCGCCCCCTGCGCTTTCCTCCACTGTGCCTCCGCCTTCCCTATGGTCAACAGGTCAAACTCCGTCTGGAGCCGTCGTCTTTCCCCAAGTAATCTTTCCTCTGGGGCCTCTGCGTATCTCCTGTCCACTCTCAAAATCTCCCCCACTAACCTCTCTCTTTCCATACCCTCTGTCTTCTCCCTATGAGCCCTAATGGAGATTAGCTCTCCCCTGATCATCGCCTTCAACGCGTCCCATACCACCCCCACCCGCACCTCCCCGTTGTTGTTGGCCTCCAAGTACCTTTCGATACACCCCCTCACCTTCCCACACACCACCTCATCCGCCAGCGGTCCCACATCCAGCTGCCACAACGGGCGTTGGTCCCTCTCCTCTCCCAGCTCCAGTTCCACCCAGTGCGGGGCATGGTCCGAAATGGCTATGGCCGAATACTCCGTCCCCTCCACCCTCAGGATGAGCGCCCTACCCAGAACAAAGAAATCTATCCGGGAGTAGGCTTTGTGTACATGAGCGAAGAAAGAAAATTCCCTGGCCTGCGGCCTTGCAAACCGCCATGGGTCCACTCCCCCCATCTGATTCATAAACCCCTTAAGTACCTTGGCCGCCGCCAGCCTCTTTCCAGTCCTTGATTTGGAGCGGTCCAGTGCTGGATCCAACACTGTATTGAAGTCCCCTCCCATTATCAGGCCTCCTATCTCCAGGTCCGGAATGCGCCCCAACATGCGCTTCATGAATCCTGCATCATCCCAGTTCGGGGCTTGATGTTCTTTGTTGAACACTACACACCCAAGCCAAACTTATCAAGAAACAGAGAACATCATATGGTATCAGGAGGTCTTCCTAAGGTAAAATAGAAAGGTTTAGCAGGAGAAAAAGTCTCAGTGAGAGAAGAAAAAATCTCTGTGTGAAAAAAAAACACGTGAAGAAAGGAAAAAAACTTCAACCAGGCTTCGATCTCAACCACCTCCCTGAAGCTAGTAACATCAAAAAAACCTGCCTAGTCGAAGAGCGATGGAAGGTTTGCAAACTCTGTTCCAATTTTGGGCATCAGGTAAAATTGATGTTTACTGGAAAAATGTAGCAGTTTGAATTATATACCTCAGCCTTAGACTTCGAAGCAGCCAGTGACCAGCAAAAAGTAGCGCTGTTCCTAACAATGGCTGAACCGCAAGCTTTAAAAAATTTTGAACCCATTACGTTTTGAGAATGGGGATGATCAAAAAATATATAGCAAAGTAATCAAAATGTTCGACAAGCATTGCAAGCTTCAGATTAATGAAACTTTTGAAAGATATATTTTTAGAAAGAGTCCAGAAAACAGGTGAAACACTGGACTGTTTTATTACAGATCTCAGGCTTAAAGCACAGATCTGTAACTTTTCCATTCTATTAGACACCCTGCTGCCAATAGTGTATGGAGTTGAAAGCGAAAAACTGGGTGAGATAATTGAAGTTAACCTTCGAAGATGCCATTAGTATATGTCATGCAAGCGACTGGCAAAAAATTAAGATTCTGAAATGTTGGTCTGTGAAAGTGGCGCAAAAACGAACAACGTGGCTGATGCCATTGATGCAGTGATGCACTTGAAGAAGAAGCGGGCGTTCCAGACAGCGGCCATTTTGCGTATGATGTCAAGAGCGTCATGACGCGCAAACATTGTGGCCATGCTCACCAAATAAAAAATGCCCTCCTTTGGTAAAACCTGTGTGAAGTGTCACCGACAGAATCACTTTGCTTCTCAATGTGAATGGGAACTACATCGCAACAATTTCAGAAAATGGCTACAGTTACTAAAGGAAGAGCGGTACAAGAAATATGTTTAAACAAACATGAAAGTAAAGCGAGCAAACCTGACACTGTGCAAGATGAATACGATTTAGAAGACTCTTTCTTTGTCGATATAGTTGAAAGTGTAATTTTTTTTAAACAAATTTAGAGTACCCAATTATTTATACATTTCTTTCCAATTAAGGGGCAATTTTTAGCGCAGCCAATCCACCTAACCTGAACATCTTTGGGTTGTGGGGTGAAACCCACGCAGACACGGGGAGAATGTGCAAACTCCACACAGTCAGTGACCCTGGGACGGGATCGAACCTGGGTCCTCAGCACCATAGGCAGCAGTGCTAACCACTGTGCCACATTGTTGAAAGTGTAAATAAAGTTCCACAGGCAATTTCCGATGCAGACAATATAAAACAAATCTCAATCATTCATTACAATGATGATTGCATGATTCCATTAAAAATTAACGGAACCAATATTCAAATGAAACTGGATACCGGTGCACGAGCTAATTTGATAAGTCAATCAGACATCGCCAAATAAAGATAAGTCCTCAAGTTGCAGAAAATGACTGTCGGTTACGTGTCTACAGATGGCAATGTCATTACCACAATGGGGACCTGCTAGTTCATGTCAAAGGCAAGAAAATACCTAGCAAATTTGAGATTGTAAGAACAAAACGGTCTCCATTGTTGGGTATGCAGGCATGCGAGCTACTGCAGCTGGTGAAGCAAATTCACAACTCAGACAAGATTTCAGCCAATGGTAAAGACCAAATTGAGCCATTAACAAGTTTCCTAATGTTTTACATAGAATGGGAACTTTACCATTGGAATAAAGAATACAGCTTAGAGAGAATGCCAGGCCAGTTATTGATCCGCCAAGAAGGATATCAGCTCCTTTAAAGGGTGGAAGAACCAACTGACTGCGTTAGTTCTATGGTGTGCATCAAGAAAGCAAATGGTGATCTAAGAATTCGCATTGATCCTAAGGAACCCAGCTAAAATATAAAGAGGGAACACTACCCTATTCCCACACGTGAAGAGATCACGAGTGAGATTCAGGTGCCAGAATATTCACAAAACTAGACGCATCCAGAGGCTTTTGGCAACTCAAGCTAGATGAAGCCAGCAGAAAACTATCTACTTTCAATACTCCATATGGAAGGTACTGCTTTAATCAAATTCCTTTCAGTATCATATCTGCATCCAGAATATTTATTTGAGCGATGGAACAAATGAGAGAAGGAATTGCAGGTGTGAGAGTATATGTTGATGATATCTTCATATGGTCAGCGAATGAAGAAGAACACAACGCCCGACTTCTTCAAGTAATGCAGCGAATTGAGCAGTTTGGTTTGAATTAAATAGAGCCAAATGCTATCTCCAAACTCACGTTTTTAGGTGATCAAATTTCAACTCAAGGTGTGCAGCTAGACACTGGAAAAGTTGCAGCCATCAACGAAATGTCTTCTCCTAAAGATAAAAAGAGGTTCTTAGACAGCTAGCCGTGGTAAACTTTCTGGGAAAGTTCATTCCAAATCGATCATCACGTACCACAGCTCTGAGACAGCTAATACAGAAAAATGTTGTTTTCACGTGGTCTGAAGAACACAAGGAGTGGTCTGACTTAAAGACAGTACTCACCACAGCACCGGTCCTGTCTTTCTGTTATCCAAAGTGGAACACAAAGCTATCTACCGATGCTAGCAAAGATGGCATAGGAGCTATGCTGTTGCAGCAAACATATGAGGGGCAATGGCAACCGATTGCGTATGCATCAAGAGCGATGACACCAACCGAGCAGTGCTATGTGCAAATAGAGAAAGAATGTTTGGGCCTCCTCACTGGGATGGACAAATTCTACAACAAAGTGAATGGGTTACCCACCTTTACAGTGGAAACGGACCATCATCCTCTCGTATCCATCATACAGACAAACTTGAATGGCATGTCTCCGAGACTCCAACATATGATAATGAAACTTCAGAGGTATGACTTTGAATTAGTCTGCACCCCGGGTAAAGAAATTGTTGTAGCGGATGCACTGTCACATGTAACTGAAGAGCCAGGGACGACCAACATTGTTCAGGTAATCGAAGCTCAGGCAACCCTGATTCAAGAAAGTATACCTGTCTCTGATGAAAAAATGAAACTCATCAAGAATGAAACGATCCAATGTGTGTTGCATTGCATGCAAGGTGGTTGGCCCAAAGGAACTTGTTCCAACTACACGAACATTCGAGTGGATCTGAGCAACGTAAACGGATTCGTACTTACACAGGACCAGAGTGTAATTCCGACTTCGTTGAGAGACATGATCCTTGGCAAGGTGCATGAAGACCATCTGGGGATGGAAAAATGCAAACGAAGAGCTCGTCAGTCCGTCTATTGACCAAGTATTAGTGAGGATATCAATAACCTTGTCAAAGCATACAAAACCTGTCAGAAGAACCAGTCCTATCAGCAAAAGGAAACACTTGCGATGCATGAACTAGTCATGACACCATGGACAAAGGTCAGCATCGATCTGTTTTACTTCCACGGAAATGATTATCAAGTCGTCATAGACTACTTCTCGAACTACCCCGAGGTGATTAAATTACCCAATATCAGTTCGAAGGCAGTCATAAAGGCTACAAATGAGATCTTTGCAAGGCATGGAATCCCATTAACTGTCATGGGTAACAATGGTCCATGTTTTGACAGCTGTGACTGGACAGTGTTCTCACAACAATATGATTTTCAGCATGTCACTTCCAGCCCACTTCATCCACAATCCAGTGGGAAGGCTGACAAAGGTGTGCACATAGCCAAGCAACTACTCAAAAAAGCACTGGATTCAAGAAGTGATCCATACTTAGCTTTGTTAAGCTACAGAGCAACACCACTAGCAACTGGATTTTCACCAGCTCAACTGCTGATGAAGCGACACCTACGTGCTATGTTACCATGCTTACCTACAGTAAATCCTGCCAATGATGATGCTGTACAAAAAATTAAGCAAAGCAAGCAAAATCAGGACACCGAAGGATCTCGCAACGCTAGAACCGGGAGATAGTGTGCAGGTACAACCTCCGACTGGAGGTTGGTCTTGCATGGCACATGTCATTCGCCAGGCAGCTCCACACTCGTACATTGTTCTCACGGACGAAGGTTCAATCTTATGAAAGAATCGTAGAGCGCTTCTCAAAATGAAGACAGCTCAACCTGTATTTCCACACATAGAGCTTGATACAGGTCTACTTAAAACAACTTTTACAACTTCGACAGCACAACAGCGAGATATTGTGACTGCAACGAAGGCAATGACATCTGTTGAACCACCACAATTGAGAAGGTCCAGACATGTGAAAAAGAAACCGGACAGACGCAATTTGTGAACTTTTTAAAAAAAAATTGTTAACAAATGGACAGTAACCATTCAACCATGTATAGAACATACAATGGTCATACCATGTAAATATGTTTGTACAAGTCTCCAAACAAATTCAAAGGAAGGGAGATGTGACAATATGGATATTGTATGGTAGATGAAGGGTTAACAATTTCATGTAAATACATCTAACCACCAGATGGTGATCAAGAGCAGTCACATAGATCACGTGAGACCCTTGATTCTGGGAGAAGGTGTTTAGGCGTGAGAGAGAGTAATCGTGTGTTCAGGACATCTGTAGATATAGTTATAGCACAGTTTATTTAGCAACCTTTGTACTTTAGGAAGATGTTCAAATCTAGTTATAAGTAGTGTTAGTAAGCACGGGTTTTGCATTGAACAAGCGTTGCAACAACTGTGGCCAATGGAATCACTTTGTCAGGTGTTGCTGATCAAAGCCATATCAACCTTCTACTGCCACAAGGCACATTTCAGGTGTTGATTCCTCCAAGGCTCAACATATAAACAAAGTGAATGAGCTGGCGATAAATCAAAACCTTGAGCCCTTGGATGCATTTTACTGCAAAGTGTCGACCTTATCACTGAAGTGGGTGAAATATTCACTACACTCAACATTGCTCACAACAATGGCAAAGTGAAAGTCAAAATTCATACCGAGGCAAAATGCACTGTTTTGTCGAAGCCACTGCTGAGAAAAGTCGAGCCCTGTGCTGCATGGGATTCCACCAACAAAGTAAACCTTGTCACGTATGGTGGACAAACCACACAAACAAAAGGCATAGTTAGGTCTCCAGGACAGCATTGCACTGGGGCTAATGCACCTGGGGCCAGATGTACACACCCTACAGCACCATGCCCCAGAGATGCTGGAATAAAAAGACCTGTTCGATTGTGATGCTACTGGGAAGCTTCCTGTCGTATATCACATGAGGCTGGATCACTCAGTGCCACCCATTGTCTGTGCTCCAAGAAGAGTACCCCTTGCCATGAAACAGAAGGTAATGGACCCACTCGACAGATTGACAAGAGTGAGTGTCATAGTCCCCATTAATGAGGCACAATGGGAAGGAAGATGGCACAGTCAGAACCTGTATTGACCCAGTCCACCTGAACAAAGCGCCTTTGCGACCTCACCATCTGATGAAGACAGTTGAACAGGTCCTGGCCGACATGTCTCCAAACGCAACAGCTACATGGTTGCCTCAGATGTACCATGTATGTCAGAAACCGGTGTCACCTACTACAGGTACATGAACCAGCCCCGCCAACTGCCACAGAGGTTGGCACACCGAGTCCAGAATCTGTGTCCCCTGCACCAGTCGAGCTGGATGCCTCTCCTACTATAAATGCAACAAGTCCAGGCATGCCTGGTGCTATCCACCACGTGGACAATAACCTGGTTGCCTCCCAGGCACAGCCAATTTGTGTGACTACACTCTTGGGGTGGCTGAGCAGCCCAAACCCCAAGCTCAAGGACTATGTACTAACGTGTGTGCATATATGTGCTGTTTCTGAAAAGGTGAGAGGTGGACAGGATGGACACATTTGGGCTTTGCTCCAGGTTTTGTGACTCAAGCTCATTTTGTTTTGTTTCTACCATTTCAACATTGTTGTTTGCATGTGGGTATGGATTGTCCCATCTAAAACGGATAAGTTGTAGAATGTGCATTCATGTACATATTACTATGACCTGGCACTGGAAGTGGCACAGTGTGTGTGAGTTCTCACCAGTGTGGCTACAGGTATGGCATTTGAGAGCTGCTGAAGATCCTTATAATTTTTTTTCAATATAAATTTAGTGTACCCAATTAATTTGTTCCAATTATGGGCAATTTAGCGTGGCCAATCCACCTACCCTGCATATCTTTGGGTTGTGGGGGCGAAACCCACACAAACATGGGAAGAATGTACAAACTCCACACGGACAGTGACCCAGGGCTGGGATCGAACCTGGGACCTTGGCGCCGTGAGGCAGCAATGCTAAACACTGTGCCACAGTGCTGCCCTGAAGATCCTTATAATTAACTGTAGACGTTGTTGTCCTCGTCATCATTCCTACACAACCCCACAATGCCACACGTACTATTTTGGGTCAAGTTGATGGGAAAGATGGCTTTCATGGTTGAGTGATTTGGAAGTGGGTGGGCACCAGAGTATAAACTATTCCGGGTTAAATATCTGAGTGTGTCGTGCAGTTCAATTTGTCTTCCCTTTTCCGAATTAGCCAGGGTACTATTTTAATGAACAAAGCCTGGAGAGTTAACATCAATCTAAAAGCCCATGAGAGAAACTGGTGGGAGATGCATAAAAAGCGAGAACGGGAGAGATAGAAAAATAGCAAACAGACAAGGATACACAAGGTCAGAAAGAATTTACTAAGTATGATAAAAGCACATGTTGTGGTTTGAGAGCATCGGAAGATCAAATATTTATTTATTTAAAATGGGTGAAATTGTTTTTTAATTTTAAAGGAATCTGACTCATGAACAAGATTAGTAAAAGAAAATTTAATTTTGTTGGTGTGTACAACGGCTATTAGGATAAGCAATTTGTTCACAACAATAAGTCCCATTCATATCTTCGTAGTATTGGCTGTGCGAAGAGATTCTTGAAATGATATTGTGATACATTTAATCTCCTTCATTGCTTGTTGCATCATGTTACAAAATACCCGTACTCAAAAGTAGTGAAGCAATGTATAATATTAAACCCAGGCATGTGTTTAAAAAAAGAACAATGAGGTATGAAATATAAATCCTCTGTGGACAGTTTTCTTAAATATCATCTTTGTCAGCTGCCTATTAAAGCATTCTTTCCCTCATCCAGAAAGCCCAAACAATACCATTGCTTCTTGCCAATCGGAGATGGGATCACGACTTGGGACTTGAAGTTTGGTGATTAAGATTTATCAAATTCCTCAATAATCAGTGTCTTTGATATGTGGAAAAGAGACACGACGTTTTTCTTCCCCCAGAGCACTCCTCGTTACTCAATTGACCTTTCGATCTGTTTGATGGGGTAAAATTCTTCAACACACTGCCCACAATATTGCGTAGCTCCAACGAGGTCTCCATTCCGGTTGTCATAAGGAAACTCGCAGCTTGTTTCTCATGGCCTGCAGTGCCACCTTTGTCCCATGGAGGGAGCCCCAATTAACATCAGAAATTTTCTGCTGGGAGTTTGAGACCAGACCTTCCCGTTGCTTACCATTTCAATACAAGACCCTGCTCCCAAGCCCACATGTCTGTCCTTGGCCTGCTGCAATATTCTAGTGAAGCTCAACGCAAACTGGAGGAACAGAATTTCACCTTTCGGTTAGGCACGCTACAGCCTTCCGGTCTCAACATCGAATTCAACAACTTCAGATGATTAGCTCTGCCCCACCTTTCACCCCTTTGTCTTCATTCCATTTCATTTTAACTGTCTTTTACCTTTTATTTGGAAAAAATGAAAATGAAAATCGCTTATTGTCACAAATAGGCTTCAATGAAGTTACTGTGAAAAGCCCCTAGTCGCCACATTCCGGCGCCTGTTCGGGGAGGCTGGTACCCCTTCCCCTTGCTTCCCCTTGCTTCCCCTTCCCCCCTTTTTCTCATTTTACCCCTCTCCCACCCATGTCCCCCCCCCCTCCCCTCACATCTACATCTGTCACAGTTTACCCTCTGATTTTAGTTTCTCTGCTGTTTGGCCTTTCACACCTTTTATTCTCTCTGGGGACTGCCAATAGCACGCTTTTCCCTTGATTTCTGTGACTATGACTCATTGTTCATTCCCTCACCCCACAGTATAAATATTTCCCACTTTCTATGCCACAAAAAGAACAAAGAAAAGTACAGCACAGGAACAGGCCCTTTGGCGCTCCAAGCCTGCGGCGACCATGCTGCCCGTCTAAACTAAAATCCTCTACACTTCTGGGGTCTGTATCCCTCTATTCCCATCCTATTCATGTATTTGTCAAGATGCCCCTTAAACATCACTATCGTCCCTGCTTCCACCACCTCCTCCGGCAGCGGGTTCCAGGCACCCACTACTCTCTGTGTAAAAGACTTGCATCATACATCTCCTCTAAGCCTTGCCCCTCACACCTTAAACCTATGCCCCCTAGTAATTGACCCCTCTACCCTGGGAAAAAGTCTCTGACTATCCACTCTGTCTACTTTGTCACTCCTCATAATTTTGTAGGCCTCTATCAGGTCGCCTCTCAACCTTCTTTGTTCCAGTGAGAACAAACCAAGTTTATTCAACCTCTCCTCATAGCTAATGCCCTCCATACCAGGCAACATCCTGGTAAATCTCTTCAGCACCCTCTCTAAAGCCTCTACATCCTTCTGGTAGTGTGGCGACCAGAATTGAGCACTACACTCCAAGTGTGGCCTAACTAAGGTTCTATACAACTGCAACATGACTTGCCAATTTTTATACTCAATGCCCCGGCCAATGAAGGCAAGCATGCCGCATGCCTTCTTGACTACCTTCTCCACCTGTGTTGCCCCTTTTAGTGACCTGTGGACCTGTACACCAAGATCTCTCTGACTGTCAATACCCTTGAGGGTTCGACCATTCACTGTATATTCACTACCTGTATTAGACCTTCCAAAATGCATCACCTCACATTTGTCCGAATTAAACTCCATTTGCCATCTCGCCGCCCAAGTCTCCAAACGATCTAAATCCTGCTGTATCCTCTGCCAATCCTCATCGCTATCCGCAATTCCACCAACCTTTGTGTCGGCCACAAACTTATTAATCAGACCAGTTACATTTTCCTCCAAATCATTTATATATACTATGAACAGCAAAGGTCCCAGCACTGATCCCTGCGGAACAGCCCTCCAATGAGAAAAGCATCCTTCCATTGCTACTCTCTGCCTTCTATGACTTGGCCAGTTCTGTATCCATCTTGCCAGCTCACCTCTGATCCCGTGTGACTTCACCTTTTGTACCAGTCTGCCATGAGGGACCTTGTAAAAGGCCTTACTGAAGTCCATATAGACAAGATCCACTACCCTACCTGCATCAATCATCTTTGTGACCTCCTCGAAAAACTCTATCAAGTTAGTGATACACGACCTCCCCTTCACGAAACCATGCTGCCTTTCACTAATACAACCCCTTGCTTCCAAATAGGAGTAGATCTTGTCTCAAAGAATTCTCTCCAGTAATTTCCCTACCATTGACGCAAGGCTCACCGGCCTGTAGTTCCCTGGATTATCCTTGCTACCCTTCTTAAACAAAGGAACAACATTGGCTATTCTCCAGTCCTCCGGGACATCACCTGAAGACAGTGAGGATCCAAAGATTTCTGTCAAGGCCTCAGCAATTTCCTCTCTTGCCTCCTTCAGTATTCTGGGGTAAATCCCGTCAGGTCCTGGGGACTTATCCACCTTAATATTTTTCAAGATGCCCAACACCTCGTCTTTTTGGATCTCAATGTGACCCAAGCTATCTACACCCGCTTCGCCAGACTCAACATCCACCAATTCCTTCTCTTTGGTGAATACTGATGCAAAGTATTCATTTAGTACCTCGCCCATTTCCTCTGGCTCCACACGTAGATTCCCTCCCCTGTACTTCAGTGGGCCAACCCTTTCCCTGGCTCCCCTCTTGCTTTTTATGTACGTGTAAAAAGCCTTGGGATTTTCCTTAACCCTACCTGGACTCGAAACATTAGCTCTTTTCTCTCCCTACAGGTGCTGCCAGACCTGCTGGGATTTTACAGCATTTTCTGGGGGGTTTTCTTCCGACCTCTGGATGGCCAGAGATTTTACGTGCAACCCAAGGTGTGAGTATGAATCTGGTGGAAGTCCTGATGTACTGGGGCAATTCCCCAGCTCCCCTGGCCCCTCTCAAAATGTCTCTTGAGTTAGAGTCGGAGATCTCTGACAATTCCATGGGAATTACCAGGATAGTTACAGGAAATGTTTGACAGAAAAATCCTAGTCTAACTCCTAGGTAACTACAAAACTGACCCTCATTGCCCCGATTCACCTTTCGATCCAACCGACTACCCTCTGATTCTCCCCCACTACACTCCAACCTGACTCAACCACCGCTCCCAACCCGACCTGACTACCCCCCAAACCCCTTCATTCCCCCCCAACTACCCCTCCCAACAAGACCTGACTGCCCCACAAACCCCTGACTACCTCCCAACCACTCCACCCAACATCTGACTCCCTCCCAGAACTTTCCAACCAAACCCTCGACCTGACCTATCCCACCCCATCACCCCTCCATCAGCCGAGTACCCCACTGATCCGACCTGATTAGAGGTGGAGGGACAGGCAGTCAGGTTGGATTGCATTGTTAAATAGATGATGGGTATTGGTCCATCTATAAATGGGGATGCCCCCACAATCATTTTAATTTGAACTTTTGGTAAGTTCCCTTTGTGTTTTGTCGCAGTTTGCCTTAAAGGGGCTGCCCCTTTAATTTGTTCATTTGGTCATGTGTTAATTTTTCCCATTTTTAATTGATTTATTGCTTATCTCAAAAGAGTATAATTGGGGACAGCTGGTGGGTCGTCCGACCTGACTGCCTGTCCCTCTACCTCAGTTACATTCCCAATCCGGTGCCCCTGGAGAGGAAGCATGCAGTGTCCATCAGCACCATCCATGCCCAGTGGATGCCACAGGCGCTGGGGTTCTTTATTGACCCTTTTAATCACATTTCAGTTTGATGTTTTAAGTTTAATTTGTTCTTTATTTTTGCTTAAGTCAGTATCCCTTTATTGGGTCTGCCTTGTTAATTTGTCCCTCAGTTTGTTTAATTTAGTTTAATTGTTTTATGAAAAATAGTTGGGAGACGAGTGGGGAGTGGTGTGGGGATGAGGCACTGGAATTGAGTATGGATCTGAACAGAAACCGGATCTGGAGCTTGATCTGGATCTGGAACTGGAACTGGATCCGAACTGAAACTGAAATTAGATCTGCATCTGGATCTGGATGGTAGAGCTGGGGCTGGGGCTCGAACTGGAATGGGATCTGGAACTGGAAGGCTCGCTATGGAATCATTACTCCACAACTTATAATTATTGGAACTAACAATGTTCACTTGCTCAAAACCTATTCGATTTCTTTCTTTCCTCGGATCTGATGACCTGAAGCATCAACTTGGGTGTCTCTCCATAGATGCTGCCTGGCCTGCTGAGTGTTTCCAGCATCTTCTGTTTTTCTCTGGGGTTACATTTTTCTGCTTCCTTTCCTTTCTATCTAATCATAACCGGAGAATCACTTCTTGTGAGCTCCCACACTTTGACCTCTGGTGTTCCCCCAAGATCTATCCTGGCTTTCCTCCTATTTCACACCTACCCACTGCCTCTTGATAACACCATTCAAAAGCACAGCTTTCGATCTCACTTTTAAAAAAGTATATTTATATTGGGTTTTAATTTTTTACAAATAACACGACAAACACATTTTCAATGCAAAACAGGTACAGTGCAGAACAAGAATTATTGCAAATATAAGAACAAAAAGAAAATTTTCCCAATAATACAAAGAAAAAACAAATAACTTAAACTCTATACCTAAACTCCCTAATAGCCCTAACAACTGATGGTGACTAGCTCTTTGAAAAAGGAGATAAACGGTTGCCATCTTAGGTAGAATCTCTCCTGAATTTAATTTTCTTCGGGTGCAAAAAGGACGTTAAGTCCCCAACCAGCCAGAGGCACTAGGCGGAGGGGAAACTTTCAACCGAGCACTATCCGCTTCTGAGCTATCAATGAGGAAAAGGCTATAACGTCCATCTCTAACCCAGGGTGAATTTCTGGAGAGTCCGAAATTCCAAATATGGTCACCAGAGGGCATGGCCGTAAATCTAATCTGAGAATATTAGACATAGTATTAAAAAAGGAAGCCCAGAAGTTGGCGAGTCTGGCAAAACATATGTGTGTGATCCGCGGTAGCAAGTGAACAGCGGTTTCATCTGTCCCGTTAGATCGCACATGCCCCGTTGGCAACACCCCCATGTACCTCATCCTCGCCTCTCGTTCGACTGCCCCACCATTTCTAAAGACTGCGTATCGGACACCCAGATCTGATGATGCCACCAGTAATCCAAGGCAGACACCAATTGGTATAAATCTATTGCTTAAAAGTGTTGCAATGCACTGGATATAGAGACCTAAAGGACTCCCTTTACCTCAACAGGATTTCCACTAACTGCCAATACACACATCTCTCAATGGTGGAGATATTCCTGACCACTTAGTCCTCCCTAAAATGAACACCCCTAGATATGTATGGAAACTATACTGAGTTACATGCATCAGTGAACACACTAAGCTAGTTCAGTGGATCTAAAGTAATTTCATCACAATGTGCCCTTTAGTGGGTGACTACCTGTCATGTGCAGCAGCTGTAATCTGGCTGGAAGACCTCAGGCTTCACTCAGTGTCAGCACAGGATCAACGCTGTCCGAATACACCTAGCATCACCGAGAGTCTGCCGAATCAGCACTATTGACTCAAATTAGCTCTAATAATTGAAATAGCTTAGATGCTGTTTAGGTGGAGCTCTTGCGAGAGTAACAATGCAAGAGTTTTGTGGTTGCCATCCTAACCGGAGGGGTTCAGTTATGAGATACCTAAGACAGAAGTTAAAGACTGTGCCTGACTGAGAGCTGCTTGTCACAGGGTGCATTTGTTCAGCTGCCGGGCCAGCACAATTCCATTACCTAGGAGGTTGTAAAGTTCCACCCACCTCAAGCCAAGATTATTCATTCCCCTGCCTCCAGCTAATCTTCACTTTGCACTTGCTCCTTGCAAGCTAAGAAACCCCGGGAATTAAACAGGATTTCCCCCTCACTTTCTAGTCACTAAATCGGTGATAATCAAATCCTAACCTGTGACACAGCAGACTTCTTTTCTACTTGTACAGAATACCCCCTGTACATAGTTACTAAATGGTATGTACAGTTGAGTGCATTGACACGGTGTGGTCATTGGTACGATTGCACATAGATTGAGATTGTGTGGTTTCTGTGCTCTGACTGGAGCATTGTCGTTGATTATTACCCATTAGGCGTTTGTGTCTTTGCTGGGTTGAATGGTTACTGTGAAAGATATTTGTCATTTCACTTTCCAACAGATGGAAAGGTCACCGCAAAACAATGACTCCTGTTTACTACCGAGTTTCCGAATAGCAGATCTGAAATGGACGATCTATGCAGCTGACCTCAGGATTGACCTTACATCTCAATGTTACCTGTAAGGAATGACCTTCTAAGTTTTAAATCACAGTTCACAAATACAGTCCGACCATTAACTTTACGTTTTTATTAATTCTCAGGATGTGGATATTACTGACGAGGCTGGGATTTTTCACCCGTCCCAAGCTTGTATGTGTGTGAAAGGTGGGGCGGGGGGGGGGGGGGGGCTGCAGTGTAGCTGCGTGTACATTTGCATGTGCATATGTGTGTGGGTGTGCGCATGTGTGCATGTAGTGGGATAGGGGGTGTCGTTCTGTGTGCGTGTGCATGTATTGTGCAGGGTGTTGATGTATTGTGTGTATGTGAGTGTGAGCGCGTATATATGTGCGTGTGGTACTGTATATAGTTGTGTGTGTGTGCTGCATGTGTGAGTGTGTGCGTACATGTGTGCATGTGAGTATGTGCGTGATGTGCATTTGTATATGTGGTGCAGGGTACAGCTGTGTGAGTAAATATGTATGCATGTGTGAGAGTGTGTGTATGTGTGTGCACATTTGTGTGTGTGTGCATGTTTGAGTGTCTGTGTGTGTGTGTGTGGTGCGGGGCGTGGCTGTGTGTGCAAACAGAGAGTAAAACATATTTAGGCTTTCTCCAAATAAATAGTGAAAGGCTTGAGGGGTGAATGAGATATAGCTGATAATCAGCTTCTCATGACTTTCAGGCACTTACTAATAATATAATAATAATCTTTATTATCACAAGTAATCTTACATTAACACTGCAATGAAGTTACTGTGAAAAGCCCCTAGTCCCCGCATTCCGGCACCTGTTCAGTACACAGGGGGTGAATTCAGAATGTCCAATTCACGTCTTTCGGGACTTGTGGGAGGAAACCAGAGCCCCCCGGAGGAAACCCACGCAGACACGGGGAGAAGGTGCAGACTCCGCACAGACAGTGACCCAAGCCGGGAATTGAACCTCGGACCCTGGCAATGTGAAGCCCTAACCACTGTGCTACCATGCTGCCCTCCATTGTGCTACTGTGCCACACTTCCAGAGGCACTGCCTTGTCTTCTCCCCATCAGTTCATTGGTGTACAGCTGGCACGACCTATGACACTACACGAAGGTTAGTGACCCCTCACCTCATCACAAAACCTCCCAGAATCTCACCAAGCAGAGTTTTGGTAAACTAATCTCTGACCAATATCCTGCTGTGGGATGTGTTCAAGTGAAACTCAGCCTAGCAAAAAGAAATGGACTTGTACTTTGTTGAACTTTAATTACCCTTCTTCGAGCGCCCTGTAATTTCAGAATGGTGCAGGTGTGAAAGGTAGAATTTACATCATGTCTTCCATGACCTCAGGATTTGCCAAATGTTTTACAGTCAGTATAGTAGTCATTGTTACGCAGAAACAACAGCAGAGGAGTGCTGATAACTTCTATGTTTTCTCACTGACCAAGTTTTTGTCACAGGTCCTGCAGTCCCCCTCTTTGACTCTCTATCAATCTTTGTCTGATATTGTGATCCTGTGAATCCTGTCAATGGGTTTTTTTAAATGACATATAAGAATACATATATAAATGACAGCAGCTAATTTTCACAATGCAAGGTCTCACAAACAGCAATGCAATTCTGGCTAGATCTTTTAGTGATGTTAATATAAGGGATAAGGGACTTGTTTAGCACAGGGCTAAATAGCTGGCTTTTAAAGCAGACCAAGGAAGGCCAGCAGCACGGTTCAATTCCTGTACCAGCCTCCCCGAACAGGCGACGGAATGTGGCGACTAGGGGCTTTTCACAGTAACTTCATTTGAAGCCTACTTGTGACAATAAGCGATTTTCATTTCATTTCATTTTTCATTTCAAATATTGGTTTGGACACTGGGGAGAACCCCCCTCCCCGACTGCTCCTTGATCAGCACCATATGCCCACCTAAGAGGGAAGATTAACATCAGTTTAATATCTCATCCGAAAAACGGCATCTCTGACAGCGTTGCTCTCTCTTGGCACTGCACTGGAGTGTAAGCCTAGATTTTGGGCTCAAGGCTGTGGAATTGAATCCACCAGCCTTCTGATTCTGAAGCAAGAGAGCTGGTCACTGAGCCAAGGCAGGGTAAGTTCCTTGTTACAACCAAGGCATTGTCATTTTATGCTGTAGGCTAGGATCACTGCATGTGTCACTGAGGTGTGGGGAATTCACCAGTGACATTTATTTTATATTATTGTCAGCTGAACAAAGCTGCTTCTGTGCAGTGTAACAGCTGGTGAAGCAGACATAGTGACAAATACTTGTCAGCTATCCAGTTTTACACAGCAAGTCAAGGAGCACCAGCTCATTGAATGGTGAATGTGGAACTGGGCTGCTTTCGGGATGGATCCTACAGGGGCTGTTTAGCACAGGGCTAAATCGCTGGCTTTGAAAGCAGACCAAGGCAGGCCAGCAGTACGGTTCAATTCCCGTAACAGCCTCCCCGAACAGGCGCCGGAATGTGGCGACTAGGGGCTTTTCACAGTAACTTCATTTGAAGCCTACTTGTGACAATAAGCGATTTTCATTTCATTTCATTTTCAGAAGGCCTGCGCCAATATTAAAAACAGGACAAAACTAAGGTGGTTCACAATTCACCAAGTACTTAACAACTGAACCTCGTTCAGCATCCAAAGCCCTGTTCACCCACCCATTACCCTTGTACTTGGTGACCTACATCGGTTCCTGGTCTGGCAACAACTCAGTGTCAAAATTCTCACCCTTGTTTTCACACCCCTTTATAGCCTCACCTCTCCCGACCTCTGTAATGTCCCCCCACCCCTGCAACACTTGAGACACCTGCACTCCCCCAATTCCTCCTCCTTTTGTCCATTGCTGGCTTCTGTAATTCTAAAGGTCGTGCCATCTAAGTCCTAAATTCTGGCAATCTGCCTCCTCCACCTCTCTGACTCTCCACCTTTCCTCCATTAAGACGCTCGTTAAGACCGGTCTCGCAGGATAGCTGACAACTTGTTGTTTCCTCAGTGACCAAGTTTTTGTCACAGGTCCTGCAGTCTCCCCCTTTGATTCACTATCAACCTTTGTCTGATGTTGTGATCCTGCGAATCTCTTCGATAATTTTTTTTTCAACAACATATACAAATACAGGCAAGTTATTGCTATTGAGTAAATGTCAGCACACAGCTTTCCACTTATCCATCCCTCTTCCTCTGCTTCCTTCCATCTATCTTTACTCTCTTATTTGCTGTGATTACAGTTCCAGCTTCATTGTTGTTAGGAAAGTAAAGCCCACTTCATGACACGTGAACTAAATCTAGCCGGAGGTGGCGTCTCGCAGATGAAACGTTAAACTGACTTATCTCTCTTATGCTAAAGATCCCATGGTGCTATTAACAAAAAGAGTGCAAGGCGTTCTCCCTGGTGCCCTGACCAATATTTATCATCAGCAAAAAAAACACATCATCTGGTCATTATCTCATTGCTGTCTGTGGGGTCCTCCTGTGTGCAAATTGGCTGCCATGTTTTATAGAAGTGGTTGCAATTCAAAAGAACTTCCTTGGTCATTGTAATGACTTAGGCCAGGCCTTTGAGATTGGCCAATTGGAATACGAGTTCCCTATTAGTGGGCCAATCAGGGAACCCCTTTCTCTGTATATAACAGAAAGCATTAGATCCTCTGCACTCCCAGTGTAGACAGCAAGCTGAATGCACCTAGTTGTTCGGCTGTTGGTTTTGTTAATAAACAGGATTCTGGTGAAGGGACTTCAGCCTCCGTGGACTTAATACAGTCGTGAAGCACTTTAGAACTTCTCGAGAAGCTTATTCGTTGACTTTATGCAAGTTTGTTCTCCATTTTGTCATGTGTGAGGACTTGCTGATCACTCACTCACCTCCCTGGCCTCACTCCTCCTCACCTCTGTAATCTAATCCTGCCCCTCAACACTCCAAGATATCTTTTTTGAAAATAATTGTTCATAGGACGCAGCCTTTGCTGGCTGCGCCAGTATATATTGCCCATCTACTTCAGGGGGGATTTAAGAGTTAACATTATTGTGGGCTTGGCGTCACATGTAGGCCAGACGGATAACAGACCTCCTTCTCTGAAGGACATAAGTGAAGCAGATGGGTTTATACAACAATCAATGATAGTTTCATCGCTTTCGGTTGCAGGTTTTGCAGGGCGGCACAGTGGTTTACGCTGCTGCCTCACAGCACCAGGAACCCATGTACAATTCCGGCCTTGGGTCACTCTGTGTGTGGAGTTTTCACATTCTCCCTGTGTCTGTGTGTGTTTCCTCCAGGTGCTCCGGTTTCCTCCCACAGTCCAAAGATGTGCAGGTTAGTTGGATTGGCCCTGATCAATGCATGGGGTTACAGGGATGGAGTGGGCCTAGTGAGGAGTACTCTTTCGGAGGGTTGGTGCAGACTCGATGGGTCAAACAGCCTCCTTCTGCACTGTAGCGATTCTATGATGTTGATTCATTATTAAATTTGAAATTACAGTGGCTGCCATACTGGAGTTTGAACCCGTGTTCGAAGGGCATTAGCCACTGGTTTATGAGTCCAGTGACATTACCACGATGCTATCGTCTCCTCTCGCTGCCAACTAACTTTTGTCAGTTTACAAATTTCCAAGGAGATCCAAGGAGTCCTTGAACATTTTGTGAAGCAAATTGACACAGAGCTGGATTTACCCTCTATGTAAGGCTGCTGTTTATGAACGTACATGTCTCGAATTGACTCCAGATTCGAGTTGACCTCTGCCAGTTTAGTGTCTGTGTCCAAGGCACAAGTTTAAAAATTTTTTAAAAAATTTTTTTCCAATTAAGGGGCAATTTAGTGTGGCCAATCCACCTGCGCTGCATATCTTTTTGGGTTGTGGGAGTGGTACCCATGCAGACACAGGGAGAATGTGCAAACTCAACATGGACAGTGACCGGGGCCCGGGAATCGAAACCGGGTCCTCGGCGCCGTGAGGCAGCAGTGCTAACCACTACGCTGCCATGCCACCCCAATCCAAAGCACAAGTTACGTGACATTGCATTGGGTCAAGGCTGGAAGTGAAAATGCACCTTTAATGTCCTTGGTTTCAATATAGACAGTAAAACTCTGACCCTAGCAGGCTACTCTTAAAAAGGGCAATGCCTTGCTGGCATTTAGACATATTTTACATTGCAAAGTTATAGGGGCTGGCTTAGCACAGTGGGCTAAACAGCTGGCTTGTAATGCTGAACAATGCCAGCAGCGCGGGTTCAATTCCCATACCAGCCTCCCCGAACAGGCACCGGAATCTGGCGACTATGGGCTTTTCACAGTAACTTCGTTGAAGTCTACTTGTGACAATAAGCGATTATTATTATGTCAGGAGAAATGTAGTAACGTGGTAGTGATGTCACTGGACCAGCAACCCAGAGGACAAGACTAATGCTCTATGGACACATGTTCAAATCCCACCATGGCAGCTGGTGGCACTTAAATCTGGAATTGAAAGCCAACCTAATGGTAACCATGAAACCATCGCCAAAACCCCCCACCTAGTTCACTAATGCATCTGTTGTTCATACCCTGGTCTGGCCTACTGGTGACTCCAGACACACAACAATATGGTTGATTCTTAAGTGCCTTCTGAAATGGCCTAGCAAGCCACTCAGTTGTATCAAACCGCTATGAAACTGGACAAACAACCAGGTATTGACCGAGACACTGCCAACTGTACACCCAGCCCTGTCAACATTGCAAGGCCCTCTTTACTAATTCTTGTGCCAAACATTGGGAGAGCTGTCCCTCAGTCTTGTCAAGCAACATCTTGACATTGTTACACTCACAGAATCATACCTCACAGACAATGCCCCAGACACTACCATCGACTGGACAGGACAGAACCACCAGAGGTGACAGCACACTGCTATACAGTTGGGAGGGTGTTGTCCAGTGGGTCCTCAACATTGACTGTGGACGTGATGAAGTTTCATGGCATCAGGTCAAACATGGGTTAGTTACCACTGTAACATGATTTTTATTTGTTCATGGCATGTGGGCTTCACTGGCTGGGCAAGCATTTATTGCCCACTCCTAAATGCCCTTGACAAGGTGGTGGTGAGCTGCCTTCTTGAACTGCTACAGTCCATGTGGTGCAGGTGCACCCACAGTGCTGTTCGGGAGAGAGTTCCAGGGTTTTGATCCAGCGACAGTAAAGGAACGGCTGATGTATTCCCAAGTCAGGATAGTGTGTGACTTGAAGGGAAATTTCCAGTTATTTCCACATGTCTGCTGCCCTTGCCCTCCTGGATGGTAGTGGTTGTGGGTTTGGAAGGTGCTGCCTAAAGAGTCTTGACAAGTTCTTGCAGTGCATCTTCTAGATGGTACACACGGCTGCTACTGTGCGTCAAATGTTTGTGGTCAGTGCGTTGCTTTGTCCTGGATAATGTCAAGTTTCTTGATTGTTGTTGGAACTGCACTCATCCAAGCGAGGGATAGTATTCTGTTACACTCCTGACTTGTGCTATGTAGATAGTGGACAGGCTTTGGGGAGTCAGGGGGTGAGTTACTCACTGCAGGATTACTAGCCTTTGACCTGCTCTTGTAGAAAAGAGATAACGTTTCGAGTCCGATGACTCTTTGTCGCAGCTTTGACAAAGAGTCATCGGACTCAAAACGTTAGCTCTTTTCTCTCCCTACAGATGCTGCCAGACTTGCTGAGATTTTCCAGCATTTTCTCTTTCATTTGGTACAAGGTTTTGGTCATCTGTCCTTGCCTCTCTCTCTCTGGCTCAGTGTCAAGTTGTTTTTGATAACATTCCTGTGACATGTTATGAGATATTATGTTTAGATCGATATGCATCAATTTATTGTTGTTGATTCACCATAAGTAAGGCAATAAGAAATCTTCTCTTGTATGTATAAAACCCCTGAGTTAGTAACCTTCACTCCTTTGGCCTATTCAGTAAAAACAGGAGGTTCTAGAAATACTCAACCAGTCTGATTGCATCTATGGAGAGAGAAATAAAGTTCATGTTTCGAGTCAGATTTGACTCTTTTTCAGAACTGACGTATAATGCTTTAACAGTTATTTTAACAGAATCTGCTATCCTTGGTCCTCCAGGGGGCAACAGTGTTACCTGTTTGGTTATTTTCACTTCTCCCAGAGATGGCACTGTTACTCCTCTTAACCAGCCACGCATGGGACCAGATTTTCATCATGGAAGTGGGAATCATGGGTCAGAAATTTTCTGACGTGATTCCACCTCCATCCCGGCAGTACCAACTGGCAGAATTTTCATCTGGTGGAAGTAGGAAAGGTTTGGGTTTGGACCTGGCACCTCCGGTGGAGACAGAGACAGGGAGTTACCAAGATGTCACAGTGAAGAGTCCTACCTCTGCTCACAGAGACATCAGCCCAGTTCAGTGTTAAGGTCCCTCATCACCCTCACCCTCTATCATCATCACCCCATCCCCCCTCACATCCCTTCAACCATTCTTTTAACACCCTCACCACATATTCAGCATATTCAACCCCTCATTCCAACCATCATCCACTTCACCCCTCATCAACTCTTCAACCCCTCCACCCCTTTACCCTTCTTCACCCCCCGACACACTCTTCACCTTCTCAGTCCCTCATTCCCTCTTTTACCTCTTCACTCGCTCACCCTCTTCACCCCTTAACCTCTCTTCAACCTTTACCCCTAAATTCCCATCCCCCTTTTCACACTCCTCATCCCCTTTCATCCCCCCACCCAAATACCCTGTATTCATGTTACATACAGAACTCACAAGTTTTCTGACAGGGCTTCCTAAGCTGTGGATTGTGACGCCATAATGGGGTCGTAAGGTGATATTGTGGAGTTGTGACCCACAATGCAGGAATGGCTATCGTGGAGCTAGGACTGAGTGCTGACAAATGTGAGGGTTCTTTAAATCTTTGAGTTTTTTTCCCAACTCACTGACCAATCTTTGACATCTGATTCCTGGTCCAAAGGAGCCAGTGAAAGAGTAGGTGATTTTGTATGAAAAATCCCCCCCCCCCCCTCCCCACTACACCCCCGCACAACTCTCCACCTGCTCCCTCAGCACTCCCCCTACCCTACCACACGGAGAGGATAACCCCCCTTCTGCCACTCTTACAGCATCCTTTACATCTGCCTCACACTTTGGAATTTGGGAAGCACTGCTCTATAATAACATTTGGATGTCTTGAAAAGCCCATAAGTCTTAAAATAAGCAAAAAGCACATAGACACATTAAAAAATCCATTATCCTCTTTGAACCTCATAAAACTGTCAAAATAAGCTAACTCATATTCCTCCATGTAAACAAATCCATTAGTGATTTGGGAGGCAGATAAAACATCAAACTGACATTCTCATGTCCAGCTGTGTAAAGAAACCCTGCAGTATAGAATCAATGAGTGCCTTTGAAGACAGCCAAAAGTTCAGACATTTATCAAAGCTTTAAAATAGCCAAACTGATGGATGAACGTTTCTTCAAAGAATTAATGAAAGCCATGGGAAAAGTTTCAACAATTGCTATTAATCTCACACTGGGCTATACTTTCCATATTCTGTAATGCAGTATAGCACTATTTCCAGTGGATAACCCATTCTAATGCAGTTGAAGCCTTTTCTACTTTTACAATATCCTTCTTTCACATGGAGAGACTCTGGCATAATGGTATTGTCACTGGACTAGTAATCCAGAAACACAGGAAAATACTCTGGGGACGAATCCCAGATTCGAATCCTACCATGATACATGGTGAAATTTGAATTCAGTAAAAATCTGGAATTAAAAGTCATGATCATGAAACCATTGTTGTAAATGATCTGGTTCACTAATGTCCTTCCTTTAGGGAAGGAAATCCTTACACAACCTGGCCTACATGTGACTCCAGATCCACAGCAATCTGTCTAAATGGTCCAGCAAACCACTCAGTTCAAGGCCACATAGAAATGGGCAATGAATGCTATCCCAGCCAGTAATGCCCACATCCCATGAATTAATTTTTAAAAACTTAGTTTCCAATCATGACACTGTCAACACTCACTTAAGTAAACATAGAAAGCATATAATGATGAACTGAGGAGGAGGCAGCACCATCTTTACTCACTCCTTATGTCGTTCCAGTCTCCAAACCATGGCTCACATTTCCAGTCATCAGTTGTCATTTAGAAAGGCTTCCATACATGGCTGCCTCACTGAAAATTGCACAAGATTTGAAATGCTCAATTCCAGATTGCTGCTGGCAACTTCTAACTGGCAGTGTGTGAGCTTTCCAACCCGCCTCTTTTCCCACACTTCTGAAAGTAGCAAGAGAGAAATGGGGGTGGGAACGTCTGGAACCAATGGATGGTTGGGGGCGTCAGCAGCCACTATTTGTGGCAGGAGGTGGCGTTGCTTAATGGCTGAGCCCGACATAGTACAGGTGCTGACATGGAAGCAAGTGGCATTCGTGCCATGAAAGTGCCAGGCAATAACCATCTCCAACAAGAGAAAATCTAACCATCTCCCCTTGTTATTCAATGACACTACCATTGCCAAATCCTCATCATCAATATCCTGGGGTTACCTTTGTCCAGAAACTGAACTGAATCAACAATATAAATACTGTGGCCACAAGAACAGGTCAAAGGCGAGGAATCCTGTGGCATGTAACTCACCTCCTGGCTCCCCAAAGCCTGCCCACCATCTACAAGGAACAAGTCAGGAGCATGATGGAATATTCTCCACTTACCTGGATGAGTGCAGCTCCAACACTCAAGAAACTCAACACCATCCAGGATAAAGCAGCCCGCTTGATTGACACCCTACCTGAAACATTCACTCCCTCCACCACTGACTAACAGTGGCAGCTGTGTGTACCATTTCCAAGATGCACAGCAGCAATTCGCCATGGGTTCCTTCAACAGCACCATCCACACTAATGACCTCTACTACCTAGAAGAGGGCAGCAGATACCTGGGAACACCACCACATGGAAGTTCCCCTCCAAGTCACTCATCATCCTGACTTAGAAACATATTGCCGTTCCTTCACTGTCACTGGGTCAAAATCCAGGAACTACCTCCCGAACAGCATTATGAGTGTATCTACGCCACATGGACTGCAGCTGTTCAAGAAGGCCGCTCAACAGGACCTTCTCAAGGGTATTTAGGGATGGGCAATAAATGCTGGACCTACCTGAGATGCCCACTTCCTGTGAATGAATAAAATAATACTCCCTCCTCTTCTTTGAAAATGCCAATGGAATCTTTTAAGTCCACCTGAGAGGACAGATAGCTCCTTTTAATGTGTAATTTGAAAGACTCTGGGCGCGATTCTCCGACCCCCCACCGGGTTGGAGAATCGCCGGGGGCCGGCGTGAATCCCGCCCCCGCCGTGTCCCGAATTCTCCGCCACCGGAGATTCGGCGGGGCGGGAATCGCGCCGCGCCGGTCGGTGGAAATCGCGCCGGTCGGCGGGCCCACCCCCGGCGATTCTCCGGTCCGCGATGGGCCGAAGTCCCGCCACTGTCAACCCACGCCTGCCGGCGTGGATTGAACCACCTTTCGAACGGCAGGACAAGGCAGCGTGGGCGGGCTCCGGGGTCCTGGGAGGGGGGCGCAGGGCGATCTGGTCCCGGGGGGTGCCCCCACGGTGGCCTGGCCAGCGATCGGGGCCCACCGTTCCGCGGGCGGGCCTGTGCCGTGGGGGCACTCTTTTCCTTCCGCCTTTGCCATGGTCTTCACTATGGCGGAGGCGGAAGAGACCCCGTCCACTGCGCATGCGCGGGGATGCCGTGAGCGGCCGCTGATGCTCCCACGTATGCGTCGCACGGCAAAGTCATTTACAGGCCAGCTGGCGGGGCACCAAAGGCCTTTCCCGCCAGCCAGCGGGGTGGAAATCAGTCCGGCGCGGGCCTAGCCCCTCAAGGTGAGGGTTCGGCCCCTCAAGATGCGGAGAATTCCGCACCTTTGGGGCGGTGCAATGCTGGACTGATTTGCGCTGTTTTTGGTGCTGGTCGGCGGACATCGTGCTGATTGCGGAGAATCCCGCCCAACATCTCTGACAATACAGCACACCATTGGTACTGTACTATAGTGTTAACCTGGAGTTTGTTCACAAATCTACTTGAATCTATGACCACCTGACTCAGAAGCGACAATGCTGTAAGGGAAAGTGTGTGTTAAAATTATTTGGAAGGCCAGGAAGTGAAGGAGAGAAGAATAATGTGGGTCTTTGCTGATTCTACCCCCTCACAATCCTTTTCATGGATCTACCTGTGTTTGGTTTCTTTTACTGGATGTTTGTATGGCTGGCCAGGCACTGACCCAGCGACAGTGAAGGGATAGTGATATATTTCCAAGGCAAGGTGGTGAGTGGCTTGGAGCGGAACTTCCAGGTGGTTCTGTTCCCAGGTATCTGTCACTCTTGTCCTTCTAGGTGGTAGCGGTTGTGGGTTTGGAAGGTGCTGCCAAAGTTACTGAATTTCTGCAGGGCATCTTGCAGATGGTACACAGGCTACTGTGTGTTGGTGGTGGAGGCGGCGAATGTTTGTGGAAGGCGAAGCAATCAAGTGGGCTGCTTTGTGCTGGATGGTGTTGAGCTTCTTGAGTCTTGTTGGAACTGCACTTATCCAGGCAATTGGACAGTACTCCATCACATCGTTCATCTACGCCTTGTAGATGGTGGACAGGCTTTGGGGAATCAGGAGGTGAGTTACTCACCACAGAACTCCTAGCCTCTGACCTGCTCTTGTAGCTGCAGTGTTTATGTGGCTGGTCCAGTTCAGTTTCTGATCAGTGGTGACACCAGCATCTCTGTTTATTGGAAACATTTGTTGTTGCGCTTGGTTGTTTATTTCAATGTACGGTATCTTTGAATATTTTTGGACAGATGCAGATGGAACAAGAACTGAACAGTATCTTCCAAGCTGCTGTGTGACTGTGTAGCAAAAATGGCGCCCAGAATGCAGATGTTGGGCCCACCACCTCTGGAATGGCTGTGGGGGCTGCCGATTGCGGGGACAGTCAACGCTGAAGGCCTGCTTATTGAAAAACACACCATCTCCCCCCCCACCCCCCCACCCCCCCCACTGCCACCCCTCCACCACCACACACACACTCCTATTGCTCCAAGCCATCTCATGCCCCCAATGCCACTCTGTGCTCTTCTACCCACTTCTATTGCCCCTCATACCCTCAATGATACTCTATACCTCTCTCTCCTCCTATAACCCCTCTTATCCCATGCCAACTCATGCGCCCCACTCATCCCATGGCCTTTTATAGCCCCTATTCCAACTCAGTGTCAACTCATGCAAACCTATGTACTCCACAAACCACCCAATGCCCTTACAACCACCATGCCAACTCAACTAGTATCCACCATGGGTAAACGTCAGGAACCATGCTGACATAAAATAAAGTTACATGTTTTTTTTATTTTAATAAATGTAGAGTAACCAATTAGAGCAGCACGGCAGCACAAGTGGATCGCACTGTGGCTTCACAGCGCCCGGGTCCCAGGTTCGATTCCCTGCTGAGTCACTGTCTGTGAGGAGTCTGCACGTTCTCCCCGTGTTTGCATGGGTTTCCTCCGGGTGCTCCGCTTTCCTCCCACAGTCCAAAGACATGCGGGTTAGGTGGATTGGCCATGATAAATTGCCCTTAGTGTCCAAAAACGGTTAGGAGGGGTTATTGGGTTACGGGGATAGCGTGGAAGTGAGGGCTTAAGTGGGTCAGTGCAGACTCGATGGGCCGAATAGCCTACTTCTGCACTGTATGTCCTATGTTCAATTACTTTTTTCAAATTAAGGGCCAATTTAGCATGGCCAATCCACTTACCTTGCACATCTTTGGGCTGTGAGGGTGAGACCCAGTAAAGATTACATCTTTATTGATGTTGTCATTTTTTAAAAAAAGCACACTCATTTATAAAAATCCCATTTAAAACATTGAAATACCTTCAACTAATGAACTTATGGGGACTTCCGGTTGCGGCTATGCGGAGCTAAGCCGCACGATTCAGCAGCTCCCGCTATCACGGACTTTCGGGCTCTTTAGAGGAGCCCCAACGGGAATTTTTTTGACGACGATCCGTGGGGAAGGGAAGAGCAAGGTCCCCCTTCACCTTTTATGGACCGGACCAGAAGTGAAACGGTCAAAAAAACGGCATTGGAGCAGCGGGAGAAGCGAGGGAAAAAAATCAAAATGGCGGCGGCCGGGGACAAAGCGGAATGCGGGCCGGAGCTGCAGGAATTCATCAAGCGCTGCTTCGAGGAGTTGCGCAAGGAGATGCTGGCGCCTATGTTGTCGGCGATTGAAGGACTAGGGATGACCCAGAAGGCCCACGAGGTAAAGATCCAGGAGGTGCAGAAAAATGTCAGTAAGAATGAGGACGAGATCTTAGGCCTGGCGGTGAGAGTGGAGGAGCACGAGGCGCTGCACAAGAGGTGGGCGGGAAGACTCGAAGACCTGGAGATCAGGTCGAGGAGAAAGAACTTGCGGATCCTGGGTCTCCCTGAAGGAGTGGAGGGGGCCGATGCCGGGGCATACGCGAGCACGATGCTCGAGGCGATGATGGGCGAGGAGGCCCCTTCGAGGCCTCTGGAGCTGGATGGGGCACACCGGGTGCTGGCGAGGAGGCCCAAGGCTAGCGAGCCGCCAAGGGCGATTGTGGTGAGGTTTCACCGTTTCACAGACAGAGAGAGGGTCTTGAAATGGACCAAGAAGGAGCGGAGCAGCAGATGGGACAATGCGGAGATCCGAATATACCCGGACTGGAGCGCGGAGGTTGCAAAGAGGAGAGCGGGTTTCAACCGGGCCAAGGCGGTGATGCACCGGAAGGGAGTGAGATTTGGAATGCTGGAGCCAGCGCAATTGTGGGTCACATACAAGGATCAGCACCATTATTTTGAAACGCCTGAAGAGGCGTGGACCTTTATTCAAACCGAAAAGTTGGACTCAAACTGAGGGTGAGTGAGTGTGGGGGGGATGTTTGATGTTTGACGGTTGTTGTATATAGGGTGTTGAGCATGCGCAGGAAATGTTACATGGGCTGGGGGAGAGAGGGGGATGGCGATGGGGGAAAAGAGACAAGGCCGCGACAGGAGCTGCGCCAGAGGGGGCGGGGTAGGCTTAGGAAAGCGCGTTTTTTTTTCCCGCGCTGGGGAAGAAAGGCGGAAGGGGGAATGGAGGAACGCACACTGATTGGGAGATTCCCACACGGGGAGGTCAATGAGACAGCGGGGGAAGCCGGGGTCAGCAGGTGTCAGCTGACTTACAGGAGTGATATGGGGGGAGCAAAAAAGCTAGACACGAGTCTAGGGGGGGGGGGGGGGGGGAGTGGGGGGGGGGGGGGGGGGAGGGTTGCTGCTGCACTGGCCGAAGGGGAATGGGACACAGAAGAGGTGGTCGGGGCGGGGGTCTCCCGGCTGGGGGACCGGAGGGTGAGGGTGGCGCGGACACGGGACTGGCCTAGAAAAGGTGATGGCTAGTCGGGGGGTGGGGGGGGGGGGGGGGGGGGGGGGGGGAGGGGGGGTATTGGTGAATGTATACGCCCTGAACTGGGATGATGCCGGATTCATGAAGCGCATGTTGGGGCGCATTCCGGACCTGGAGGTAGGAGGCCTGATAATGGGTGGGGATTTCAATACGGTGTTGTACCCAGCACTGGATCGCTCCAGATCGAGGACTGGAAAGAGGCCGGCGGCGGCCAAGGTGCTTAGGGGGTTTATGGATCAGATGGGGGGAGTGGACCCGTGGAGGTTTGCCAGGCCGCAGGCCAGGGAATTTTCTTTTTTCTCCCACGTCCACAAGGCCTACTCCCGGATAGATTTTTTTGTTCTGGGCAGGGCGCTGATCCCGAAAGTGCAGGGAACGGAGTATTCGGCCATAACCGTTTCAGATCACGCCCCGCACTGGGTGGAACTGGAGTTGGGAGAGCAGAGGGACCAACGCCCGCTGTGGCGGTTGGATGTGGGACTGCTGACAGATGAGGTGGTGTGTGGGAGGGTGAAGGGGTGCATCGAAAGGTACTTGGAGGTCAACGACAATGGGGAGGTGCGGGTGGGGGTGGTATGGGAGGCGCTGAAGGCGGTGATCAGGGGGGAGCTAATCTCCATTAGGGCAAATAGGGAGAACACAGAGGGCATGGAAAGGGAGAGTGGGGGAGATTCTAAGAGTGGACAGGAGATACGCAGAGGCCCCTGAGGAGGGATTGCTTGGGGCAAGGCGACGTCTCCAGACGGAATTTGATCTGTTGACCACAGGGAAGACAGAGGCACAGTGGAGGAAGGCACAGGGGGCGACCTACGAGTATGGGGAAAAGGCGAGTCGGATGCTGGCACACCAGCACCGTAAGAGGATGGCAGCGAGGGAAATAGGGGGAGTCAAGGATGGAAGGGGAGCCACAGTGCGGAGTGCGACGAAAATAAATGAGGCATTCAAGGCCTTCTATGAGGAGCTGTACAGATCCCAGCCCCCAGCGGGGGAAGAGGAGATGAGACGATTCCTAGATCAGCTGAGATTCCTGAGGGTGGAGGAGCAAGAGGTGGCTGGTTTGGGGGCACCAATTGGGTTGGAGGAGCTGAGCAAGGGTTTGGGGAGTATGCAGGCAGGGAAGGCCCCGGGACCGGATGGGTTCCCGGTGGAGTTCTACAGGAAGTACGCAGACCTGTTGGCTCCTTTAATGAGGCAAGGGAGGAAGGGACCCTGCCCCCGACAATGTCGGAGGTGATGATTTCTTTGATCCTAAAGCGGGACAAGGACCCACTGCAAAGTGGATCGTACAGGCCGATCTCGCTCCTCAACGTGGATGCTAAGTTGCTGGCAAAAGTGCTGGCTACGAGAATTGAGGATTGTGTCCCGGGGATGATCCACGAGGACCAGACGGGATTTATAAAGGGCAGGCAACTAAACACCAATGTGCGGCGGCTCTTAAACGTGATAATGATGCATTCGGTGGAGGGAGAGGCGGAGATAGTGGCAGCTATGGACGCGGAGAAGGCCTTTGACCGAGTAGAGTGGGAGTACCTCTGGGAAGTGCTGCGTAGGTTTGGGTTCGGGGGAGGGTTTATTAGTTGGGTTAAGCTCCTTTACAGAGCTCCAGTGGCGAGTGTGGTGACGAATCGGCGGAGGTCGGAGTATTTTCGGCTGTACCGTGGGACGAGGCAGGGGTGCCCCCTGTCCCCCCTGTTGTTTGCATTGGCGATTGAACCCTTGGCCATATCATTGAGGGAGTCTAGGAAATGGAGGGGGGTGGTCCGAGGGGGAGAAGAGCATCGAGTGTCGCTTTATGCGGATGACCTGTTGCTGTATGTGGCGGATCCAGTGGAGGAGATGGTGGAGGTCATGCAGACTTTGAGGGAGTTTGGGGAGTTCTCGGGCTATAAGCTCAATGTATGGAGGAGTGAGCTTTTTGTAGTACAGGCAAGGGACCAAGAAAGGGGGATAGGCGAGCTACCGCTGAGGAGGGCGGGGGGGGAGCTTTCGGTACCTGGGGATCCAGATAGCCAGGAGTTGGGGGGCCCTACATAAACTGAATCTGACGAGGTTGGTGGAGCAAATGGAGGAGGACTTCAAAAGATGGGACATGTTACCGCTCTCGCTGGCGGGTAGAGTGCAGTCGGTCAAAATGGTGGTCCTTCCGAGGTTTCTGTTTGTGTTTCAGTGCCTCCCCATCGTGATCACCAAGGCCTTTTTTAAGAGAGTAGGCAGGAGTATTATGGGGTTTGTGTGGGTGAATAAGACCCCGAGAGTAAGGAGAGGGTTCCTGGAACGCAGTAGGGACCGAGGAGGGTTGGCGCTGCCGAAGCTAGGGAGCTACTACTGGGCAGAAAATGTGGTGATGATCCGTAAGTGGATGATGGAGGGAGAAGGGGCGGCATGGAAGAGGTTGGAGATGGCGTCCTGTAAAGGAACGAACCTGGGGGCGCTGGTGACGGCACCGCTGCCGCTCTGGCCGTCAAAGTACACCACGAGTCCGGTGGTGGCGGCAACGCTAAAGATCTGGGGCCAGTGGAGACGGCACCGGGGTGCAATGGGAGCCTCGGTGTGGTCCCCGATCAGGGGTAACCACCGGTTTGTCCCAGGGAGGATGGACGGGGGGTTCCAGAGCTGGCATCGGGCGGAGATTAGAAGAATGGGGGACCTGTTCATTGATGGGACGTTTGCGAGCCTAGGGGCACTGGAGGAGAAGTTTGAGATACCCCCGGGAAATGCTTTTAGATACATGCAGGTGAGGACGTTTGTGAGGCGGCAGGTGAGGGATTCCCGTTGCTCCCGGCACAGGAAATTCAAGCAGGGTGATCTTGGGTGTACGGGTCGGGGAGGGCAAGGTGTCGGCAATATACCAGGAGATGAAAGAAGAGGGGGAAGCGCTTGTATAGGAGCTGAAGGGTAAATGGGAGGAGGAGCTGGGGGAGGAGATTGAGGAAGGGTTATGGGCTTATGCCCTAGGTAGGGTTAATTCCTCCTCCTCGTGTGCCAGGCTCAGCCTGATACAATTTAAGGTGGTTCACAGAGCGCACTTGACGGGGGCGAGGTTGAGTAGTTTTTTGGGGTAGAGGACAGATGTGGAAGGTGCTCAGGGAGCCCGGCGAACCATGTCCATATGTTTTGGTCATGCCCGGCACTGGAGGGGTCCTGGAGGGGAGTGGCGGGAACAATATCTCAGGTGGTGAAAGTCCGGGTCAAGCCAAGCTGGGTGCTAGCAATATTTGGAGTAGTGGACGAGCCGGGAGTGCAGGAGGCGAAAGAGGCCGGAATTCTGGCCTTTGCGTCCCCAGTAGCCCGGCGAAGGATCTTACTCATGTGGAAGGAGGCGAAGCCCCCCAGCGTGGAGGCCTGGATAAATTACATGGCTGGGTTCATTAAGCTGGAGAGGATAAAGTTTGCCTTGAGAGGGTCCGCGCAGGGGTTCTACAGGCGGTGGCAATCGTTCCTAGACTATCGTGCGGAGCGTTAGAGGAAAGTCGGTCAGCAGCAGCAGCAACCCGGGGGGGGGTGTCCTGTGAAGGTGGGGGGTGGAATGGAGGGAGGGGGGAAGGGGGTTTGCCTAGGGGGACTTTGAGCAAGAGAACACATGAAGGATTTGGGAAACTGGCACGTGCGGGAGAGAGCCAGTGTACAAAGCTCTGTAACATATCTTTTTACCATGTATATATCTTGCTATGTGCGTTTTCTTTCTATTTTGTTACAAGGGGGGGAGGGGGTGTTATTATTTGTAAGGGTGAAAAATTGTGTTAAAAAACTTTAATAAACATATTTTTTTTAAAAAAGAAGATATTCAGCCATAGTCTGCAGGGGTTCAAACTGGGGCCCAAATGTGTTGTACAAAGCAAATATTATTCGATAAAAGCAAATTGCTGCAGATGCTGGAATCTGAAACAAAAACAGGAAATACTGGACAATCTCAGCAGGTCTGACAGCATCTGTGGAGAGAAAAGGGAGCTAATGTTTTGAGTCTGGATGACTCTGTCAAAGTATTAATCTATGCCCTGCTGTTTTTAAACTGGATTAAGAGCTGTATGTTTCTTTTCATGTTTTTAATGGTAAATTGTATAGTTGTGTTAAGGTAATCTTAAACCTTTCTTTTCAGGTATGAATTTAAGGAGTTTAATATTGTATTCATAATAAAGTTTTGTTTTAAAGTAACAAATCCCCTTTTCTTCAAACAATCACTTCAGGAAGGAATCATTCTTTCCACACAGTCTTACAAAATAAACTAGATGTGGATATGCCGGCGTTGGACTGGGGTGGGCACTGTAAGAAGTCTTACAACACCAGGTTATAGTCCAACAGGTTTGTTTCGAATCACTAGCTTTCGAAGCACAGCTCCTTCATCAGGTGATAAACTAGAATGGTTTGGGATTGTAATATTACCAACTCCTAAGCTGGACATTTTCCTCAGTGCAACTTGTGGCTTCTGCATTTTCTACAATACAGAAGTGCCTGTTGTTCAAAAGAACTTTAGTGGTTATAATGTTCTTTGAAAATTCCTGAAGTCATGAAAAATACAAGTCTTCTTTCATTGAATAGAACACTTACAGTGCAGAAGGAGGCCATTCAGCCCATCAAGTATATACCGGCCCTTGCTCCGATAAAGCACCCTACCTAGGCCCAATCCCCGTAATCTCACCTAACATCAGCAATATCAGCATGGCTAACTTGCACATCTTTGGACTGTGGGAGGAAACTGAAGCACCTGGAGGAAAATCGCACAGACACAGGGAGAAAGTGCAAACTCCACACAGATAGTCACCCGACATTGGAATTGAACCCTATCCCTGGCGCTGTGAGGCAGCAGCACTAACCACTGTGCCACCATGCCACCCTTTCTTTCAAGTGTGTCCAGAGGAAATGCTGAGGCTGGAAATATTTTTATTCATGCAATGTTGCCATTGGATTTTATAAGAATAGACGTAGGCTGAGATGCCCAGATACTTTTTGGGAGATACAGAGTGTTGAACTGTTGGGCGGTTAGCAAGAAAAAGATTAAAAATGAGAGACCTGGAGGTTCATAAATATTCGGGAACAGTGATCCGTTAAATTTCAGTATCAGGATGTTTATGACGAATTTACTCTCAGCAGATGCATTAGTTCAACAACACCAACACCAACTTACATTTATAAAAATAAGCACTCGCATTTATATAGTAACTTTCATGCCATCAGATCATCCCCCAAAAAAGAGCCAAAGAAATACTTTTTCACCTGTGCTCACTATTGTAGTAAATTAGTGTTTGCACTGAGTGCTGAATTTGGTGCATTTGAGTGCTATAGTAAGAGTTTGGTGACCGAGGGAGTATAAGGCTTCATTTTTATCTAAAGTTTAGTCTTTCTTTTATTTAGTTAATTAACTTAAAAGTTGCTGTTTGGTTTAGAAGAAGGTGAATTTCAATCAGCTTTAAACAAGCTTCTACTTGTAGGCACTTGCAGCTGGAACTTGTTAATTAGTTAATTGGATTAGGCCAGTTTTCAGAGGCTAGATTCACAGTATAAAAGTGATCCCCTACAGTGCAGTCTTTGTTTGCATTGAGTGCTGAATGTGGTGCATTTGAGTGCTATAGTAAGAGTTTGGTGACCGAGGGAGTTAGGTTAGGAGGGAGTAAGGTGCTCCTTTCATTTTGTTTCCGACATTTCCGCAAAGAGTGAGGAGAGAGCCAGGAGTTTACAGAAAGTGTAGCTGACTGGGAGCAGAGTCGGAGGGCGGAGAGCTAGTTAGTCCACAGGGCAGCTATATTCTGTCAGGTAAGAGGGGATGGAGGCTAGGCCAGTTGCATGCTCCTCCTGTAGGATGTGGGTGGTGAGGGATACCACCGGCGTCCCCGCTGACTATACCTGCGGGAAGTGCACCCAACTTCAGCTCCTCAAAGACTGTGTTAGGGAACTGGAGCTGAAGCTGGATGAACTTCGGATCATCCGGGAGGCAGAGGGGGTGATTGAGAAGAGTTACAGGGAGGTTACCACACCCAAGGTACAGGACAAGAATAGCTGGGTTACAGTCAGGGGGAAAAAAACAAATAGGCAGACAGTGCAGGGATCCCTCGTGGCCGTTCCCCTTCAAAACAAGTATACCGTTTTGGATGCTGTTGGGGGGGATGACCTACCGGGGGAAGGCCCTAGCGGCCAGGTCTCTGGCACTGAGTCTGGCTCTGGGGCTCAGAAGGGAAGGGGGGAGAATAGAAAAGCAATAGTTGTAGGTGATTCAATGATTAGGGGAATAGATAGAAGATTCTGTGGTCGCGTGCGAGACTCCCGGAAGGTATGTTGCCTCCCGGGTGCCAGGGCCAGGGATGTCTCGGATCGTGTCTTCAGGATCCTTAAGGGGGAGGGGGAGCAGCCAGAAGTCGTGGTGCACATTGGTACCAACGACATAGGTAGGAAAAAGGGTGTGGAGGTAATAAACAAGTTTAGGGAGTTAGGCTGGAAGTTAAAAGCCAGGACAGACAGAGTTGTCATCTCTGGTTTGTTGCCGGTGCCACATGATAGCGAGGCTAGGAATAGGGAGAGAGTGCAGCTGAACACTTGGCTGCAGGAATGGTGTAGGAGGGAGGGCTTCAGGTATTTGGATAATTGGAGCGCATTCTGGGGAAGGTGGGACCTGTACAAGCAGGGCGGGTTGCATCTGAACCAGAGGGGCACCAGTATCCTGGGAGGGAGGTTTTCTAGTACTCTTCGGGAGGGTTTAAACTAATTTGGCAGGGGAATGGGAACCGGATTTGTAGTCCAGCAACTAAGGGAGCCGATATTCAGGACGCCAAAGCGTGTAATGAGGCAGTGGGGAAGGGAACACTGACAAAGGAGAGTACTTGCAGGCACGGAGATGGGTTGCAGTGTGTATACTTCAATGCAAGAAGCATCAGGAATAAGGTGGGTGAACTTAAGGCATGGATCGGTACTTGGGACTACGATGTGGTGGCCATCACGGAAACTTGGATAGAAGAGGGGCAGAAATGGTTGTTGAAGGTCCCTGGTTATAGATATTTCAATAAGATTAGGGAGGGTGGTAAAAGAGGTGGGGGGTGGCATTGTTAATTAGAGATAGTATAACAGCTGCAGGAAGGCAGTTCGAGGAGTATCACCCTACTGAGGTAGTATGGGTTGAAGTCAGAAATAGGAAAGGAGCAGTCACCTTGTTAGGAGTTTTCTATAGGCCCCCCAATAGTAGCAGAGATGTGGAGGAACAGATTGGGAAACAGATTTTGGAAAGGTGCAGAAGTCACAGGGTAGTAGTCATGGGTGACTTTAACTTCCCAAATATTGATTGGAAATTCTTTAGATCAAATAGTTCGGATGGGGTGGTGTTTGTGCAGTGTGTCCAGGAAGCTTTTCTAACACAGTATGTAGATTGTCCGACCAGAGGAGGGGCAATATTGGATTTAGTACTTGGTAATGAACCAGGGAGCATTTTGGAGATAGTGACCACAATTCTGTGACTTTCACTTTAGTAATGGAGAGGGATAGGTGCGTGCAACAGGGCAAGGTTTACAATTGGGAGAAGGGTAAATACGATGTTGTCAGACAAGAATTGAAGTGCATAAGTTGGGAACATAGGCTGTCAGGGAAGGACACAAGTGAAATGTGGAACTTGTTCAAGGAACAGGTACTACGTGTCCTTGATATGTATGTCCCTGTCAGGCAGGGAAGAGATGGTCGAGTGAGGGAACCATGGTTGACAAGAGAGGTTGAATGTCTTGTTAAGAGGAAAAAGGAGACTTATGTAAGGCTGAGGAAACAAGGTTCAGACAGGGCATTGGAGGGATACAAGATAGCCAGGAGGGAACTGAAGAAAGGGATTAGGAGAGCTAAGCGAGGGCATGAACAATCTTTGGCGTGTAGGATCAAGGAAAACCCCAAGGCCTTTTACACATATGTGAGAAATATGAGAATGACTAGAGCGAGGGTAGTTCTGATCAAGGACAGTAGCGGGAGATTGTGTATTGAGTCTGAAGAGCTAGGAGAGGTCTTGAACTAGTACTTTTCTTCTGTATTTACAAATGCGAGGGACGATATTGTTGGAGAGGATAGTGTGAAACAGATTGGTAAGCTCGAGGAAATACTTGTTAGGAAGGAAGATGTGTTGGGCATTTTGAAAAACTTGAGGATAGACAAGTCCCCCGGGCCTGACGGGATATATCCAAGAACAAACAAACAAAGAACAAAGAAATGTACAGCACAGGAACAGGCCCTTCGGCCCTCCAAGCCCGTGCCGACCATACTGCCCGACTAAACTACAATCTTCTACACTTCCTGGGTCCGTATCCTTCTATTCCCATCCTATTCATATATTTGTCAAGATGCCCCTTAAATGTCCCTATCGTCCCTGCCTCCACTACCTCCTCCGGTAGTGAGTTCCAGGCACCCACTACCCTCTGCGTAAAAAACTTGCCTCGTACATCTACTCTAAACTTTGCCCCTCTCACCTTAAACCTATGCCCCCTAGTAATTGACCCCTCTACCCTGGGGAAAAGCCTCTGACTATCCACTCTGTCTATGCCCCTCATAATTTTGTATACCTCTATCAGGTCGCCCCTCAACCTCCTTCGTTCCAGTGAGAACAAACCGAGTTTATTCAATCGCTCCTCATAGCTTATGCCCTCCATACCAGGCAACATTCTGGTAAATCTCTTCTGCACCCTCTCTAAAGCCTCCACATCCTTCTGGTAGTGTGGCGACCAGAATTGAACACTATACTCCAAGTGTGGCCTAACTAAGGTTCTATACAGCTGCAACATGACTTGCCAATTCTTATACTCAATGCCCCGGCCAATGAAGGCAAGCATGCCGTATGCCTTCTTGACTACCTTCTCCACCTGTGTAGCCCCTTTCAGTGATCTGTGGACCTGTACTCCTAGATCTCTTTGACTTTCAATACTCTTGAGGGTTCTACCATTCACTGTATATTCCCTACCTGCATTAGCCCTTCCAAAATGCATTACCTCACATTTGTCCAGGTTAAACTCCATCTGCCATCTCTCCGCCCAAGTCTCCAGACAATCTAAATCCTGCTGTATCCTCAGACAGTCCTCATCGCTATCCGCAATTCCACCAACCTTTGTGTCGTCTGCAAACTTACTAATCAGACCAGTTACATTTTCCTCCAAATCATTTATATATACTACAAAGAGCAAAGGTCCCAGCACTGATCCCTGTGGAACACCACTGGTCACAGCCCTCCAATTAGAAAAGCATCCCTCCATTGCTACCCTCTGCCTTCTATGGCCTAGCCAGTTCTGTATCCACCTTGCCAGTTCACCCCTGATCCCGTGTGACTTCACCTTTTGTACTAGTCTACCATGAGGGACCTTGTCAAAGGCCTTACTGAAGTCCATATAGACAACATCTACTGCCCTACCTGCATCAATCATCTTAGTGACCTCCTCGAAAAACTCGATCAAGTTAGTGAGACACGACCTCCCCTTCACAAAACCGTGCTGCCTCTCACTAATACGTCCATTTGCTTCCAAATGGGAGTAGATCCTGTCTCGAAGAATTCTCTCCAGTAATTTCCCTACCACTGAAGTAAGGCTCACCGGCCTGTAGTTCCCGGGATTATCCCTGCCACCCTTCTTAAACAGAGGAACAACATTGGCTATTCTCCAGTCCTCCGGGACATCCCCTGAAGACAGCGAGGATCCAAAGATTTCTGTCAAGGCCTCAGCAATTTCCTCTCCAGCCTCCTTCAGTATTCTGGGGTAGATCCCATCCGGCCCTGGGGACTTATCTACCTTAATATTTTTTAAGACACCCAACACCTCGTCTTTTTGGATCACAATGTGACCCAGGCTATCTACACCCCCTTCTCCAGACTCAACATCTACCAAATCCTTCTCTTTGGTGAATACTGATGGGAAGCAAGAGATGAAATTGCAGAGCCGTTGGCAATGATCTTTTCGTCCTCACTGTCAACAGGGGTGGTACCAGGGGATTGGAGAGTGGCGAATGTCGTGCCCCTGTTCAAAAAAGGGACTAGGGATAACCCTGGGAATTACAGGCCAGTTAGTCTTACTTCGGTGGTAGGCAAAGTAATGGAAAGGGTACTGAAGGATAGGATTTCTGAGCACCTGGAAAGACACTGCTTGATTAGGGATAGTCAGCATGGATTTGTGAGGGGTAGGTCTTGCCTTACAAGTCTTATTAAATTCTTTTGAGGAGGTGACCAAGCATGTGGATGAAGGTAAAGCAGTGGATGTAGTGTACATGGATTTTAGTAAGGCATTTGATAAGGTTCCCCATGGTAGGCTTCTGCAGAAATTAAGGAGGCATGGGATAGTGGGAAATTTGGCCAGTTGGATAACGAACTGGCTAACCGATAGAAGTCAGAGAGTGGTGGTGGATGGCAAATATTCAGCCTGGATCCCAGTTACCAGTGGCGTACCGCAGGGATCAGTTCTGGGTCCTCTGCTGTTTGTGATTTTCATTAATGACTTGGATGAGGGAGTTGAAGGGTCGGTCAGTAAATTTGCAGACGATACGAAGATTGGTGGAGTTGTGGATAGTGAGGAGGGCTGTTGTCGGCTGCAAAGAGACATAGATAGGATGCAGAGCTGGGCTGAGAAGTGGCAGATGGAGTTTAACCCTGAAAAGTGTGAGGTTGTCCATTTTGGAGGGACAAATATGAATGCGGAATACAGGATTAACGGTAGAGTTCTTGGCAATGTGGAGGAGCAGAGAGATCTTGGGGTCTATGTTCATACATCTTTGAAAGTTGCCACTCAAGTGGATAGAGCTGTGAAGAAGGCCTATGGTGTGCTCGCGTTCATTAACAGAGGGATTGAATTTAAGAGCCGTGAGGTGATGATGCAGCTGTACAAAACTTTGGTAAGGCCACATTTGGAGTACTGTGTACAGTTCTGGTCGCCTCTTTTTAGGAAGGATGTGGAAGCTTTGGAAAAGGTGCAAAGAAGATTTACCAGGATGTTGCCTGGAACGGAGAGTAGGTCTTACGAGGAAAGGTTGAGGGTGCTAGGTCTTTTCTCATTAGAACGGAGAAGGATGAGGGGCGACTTGATAGAGGTTTCTAAGATGATCAGGGGAATAGATAGAGTAGACAGTCAGAAACTTTTTCCCCAGGTGGAACAAACCATTACAAGGGGACATAAATTTAAGGTGAAAGGTGGAAGATATAGGAGGGATATCAGAGGTAGGTTCTTTACCCAGAGTGTAGTGGGGGCATGGAATGCACTGCCTGTGGAAGTAGTTGAGTCGGAAACATTAGGGACCATCAAGCAGCTATTGGATAGGTACATGGATTACGGTAAAATGATATAGTGTAGATTTATTTGTTCTTAAGGGCAGAACGGTAGCATTGTAGATAGCACAATTGCTTCACAGCACCAGGGCCCCAGGTTCGATTCCGGCTTGGATCACTGTCTGTGCGGAGTCTGCACATCCTCCCCGTGTCTGCGTGGGTTTCCTCCGGGTGCTCCGGTTTCCTCCCACAGTCCAAAGATGTGCAGGTTAGGTGGATTGGCCATGATAAATTGCCCTTAGTGTCCAAAATTGCCCTTGGTGTTGGGTGGAGGTGTTTGGGGAGGGTGCTCTTTCCAAGAGCCGGTGCAGACTCAAAGGGCCGAATGGCCTCATTCTGCACTGTAAATTCAATGATAATCTATGATTAATCTAGGACAAAGGTTCGGCACAACATCGTGGGCCGAAGGGCCTGTTCTGTGCTGTATTTTCTATGTTCTATGTTCTAGTGTTATATAGCATCTTTAGGCTGCCTTTTCTGCCAATAAGAAGTCTGACAACACCAGGTTAAAGTCCAACAGGTTTGTTTCGATGTCACTAGCTTTCAGAGCGCTGCTCCTTCCTCAGGTGAATGAAGAGCTCTGTTCCAGAAACACATATATAGACAAATTCAAAGATGCCAGACAATGCTTGGAATTCGAGCAGGTGATTAAATCTTTACAGATCCAGAGATGGGGTAATCCCAGGTTAAAGAGGTGTGAATTGTACCAAGCCAGGACAGTTGGTAGGATTTCGCAGGCCAGATGGTGGGGGATGAATGTAATGCGACATGAATCCCAGGTCCCGGTTGAGGCCGCACTCATGTGTGCGGAACTTGGCTATAAGTTTCTGCTCGGCGATTCTGCGTTGTCCCACGTCCTGAAGGCCGCCTTGGAGAACGCTTACCCGGAGATCAGAGGCTGAATGCCCTTGACTGCTGAAGTGTTCCCCGACTGGAAGGGAACATTCCTGCCTGGTGATTGTCGTGCAATGTCCGTTCATTCGTTGCCGCAGCGCCTGCATGGTCTCGCCAATGTACCACACTTCAGGACATCCTTTCCTGCAGCGTATGAGGTCGACAACGTTGGCCAAGTCGCACGAGTATGTACCGCGTGCCTGGTGGGTGGTGTTCTTACGTGTAATGGTGGTATCCATGTCGATGATCTGGCATGTCCTGCAGAGATTGCCATGGCAGGGTTGTGTGGTGTCATGGTCACTGTTCTGAAGGCTGGGTAGTTTGCTGCAAACAATGGTTTGTTTGAGGTTGCGCGGTTGTTTGAAGGCAAGTAGTGGGGGTGTGGGGATGACCTTGGCAAGATGTTCATCTTCATCGATGATGTGTTGAAGGCTGTGAAGAAGATGTTGTAGTTTCTCCGCTCCGGGAAAGTACTGGACGACGAAGGGTATTCTGTCAGTTGTGTCCCATGTTTGTCTTCTGAGGAGGTCGGTGCGGATTTTTGCTGTGGCACGTTGGAACTGTCGATCGATGAGTCGAGCGTCACATCCCGTTCGCACGAGGGCATCTTTCAACGTCTGTAGATGTCTGTTACGCTCCTCCTCGTCTGAGCAGATCCTGTGTATACGGAGAGCTTGTCCATAGGGGATGGCTTCTTTAATGTGTTTAGGGTGGAAGCTAGAGAAGAGGAGCATCGTGAGGTTATCCGTGGGTTTGCGGTAAAGCGAAGTGCTGAGGTGCTTGATAGAGACGAGTGTGTCCAAGAATGCAATGATTTTGGAGAGTAGTCCATGGTGAGTCTGATGGTTGGATGGACCTTATTAATGTCATCGTGTAGTCGTTTCAGTGATTCTTCGCCGAGGGTCCAAAGGAAAAAAATGTAATCGATGTATCTGGTGTATAACGTCGGTTGAAGGTCCTGTGCGGTGAGTAGGTCTTGTTCAAACTTGTGCATGAAGATGTTGGCGTATTGGGGTGCGAATGTGGTCCCCAAGGCTGTTCCATGCGTCTGGATGAAGAACTTGTTGTCGAAGTTGAAGACGTTGTGATCCAGAATGAAGCGGATGAGTTGCAGAATTGCGTCTGGAGATTGGCAGTTGGCGGTGTTGCGTACTGAGGCTGTTGCAGCAATGCCGTCGTCTTGGGGGATGCTGGTATAGAGTGCCGAGCCGTCTATTGTGACGAGGAATGTTCCTGGTTCAACTGGTCCATGGGTGCTGAGTTTCTGTAGGAATTCCGTCGTGTCGCGACAGAAGCTGGGCGAACCTTGTACAATGGGTTTCAAGATGCCCTCGATGTAGCCAGAGAGGTTCTCACACAGGGTCCCATTGCCTGAAACGATAGGACGGCCTGGTGTGTTGGCCTTGTGTATTTTCGGGAGGCAGTAGAGATCTCCAATGCAGGGAGTACGTGGGATGAGAGCACGTAGGATGCTCTGAAGATCTGGATCCAAGGTCTTGATCAGTCTGTTAAGTTGGCGGATGTGTTCCTTGGTCGGATCTGCGGGTAACTGTCTGTAGTGCTCTTGGTTGTTCAGTTGTCGGTATACTTCTTTGCAGTAGTCCGTTCTGTTCAGTATGACAGTGGCTTCTCCTTTGTCTCCTGGTTTGATGACGATGCTGCGGTTGGTCTTGAGAGCGCGGATGGCAATGCATTGTGCTTGGGTGACGTTCGGGGCTGTCTTGTGAATGCGACTGATGAATCTGGCATTGACGCGACTCCTGACGGCTTGAGCATACATGTCGAGTCTAGGGCAGCGGCCTTCCGGAGGGGTCCAATTCGACTCTTTCCTCTTCGGTTGCCGCACCGCAGATCTCTCGGTCTGCTGTTCCATAAGAACATAAGAACTAGGAGCAGGAGTAGGCCATCTGGCCCCTCGAGCCTGCTCCGCCATTCAATGAGATCATGGCTGATCTTTAGTGGACTCAGCCCCACTTTCCGGCCCGAACACCATAACCCTTAATCCCTTTATTCTTCAAAAAACTATCTATCTTCATCTTAAAAACATTTAATGAAGGAGCCTCTACTGCTTAACTGGGCAAGGAATTCCATAGATTCATAACCCTTTGGGCGAAGAAGTTCCTCCTAAACTCAGTCCTAAATCTACTTCCCCTTATTTTGAGGCTATGCCCCCTAGTTCTGCTTTCACCCGCCAGTGGAAACAACCTGCCCGCATCTATCCTATCTATTCCCTTCATAATCTTATATGTTTCTATAAGATCCCCCCTCATCCTTCTAAATTCCAACGAGTACAATCCCAGTCTACTCAACCTCTCCTCGTAATCCAACCCCTTCAGCTCTGGGATTAACCTAGTGAATCTCCTCTGCACACCTTCCAGTGCCAGTACGTCCTTTCTCAAGTAAGGAGACCAAAACTGAACACAATACTCCAGGTGTGGCCTCACTAACACCGAATACAATTGCAGCATAACCTCCCTAGTCTTAAACTCCATCCCTCTAGCAATGAAGGACAAAATTCCATTTGCCTTCTTAATCACTTGTTGCACCTGAAAACCAACTTTCTGCGACTCATGCACTAGCACACCCAGATCTCTCTGCACAGCAGCATGTTTTAATTTTTTATCATTTAAATAATAATCCCTTTTGCCGTTATTCTTACCAAAATGGATAACCTCACATTTGTCAACATTGTATTCCATCTGCCAGACCCTAGCCCATTCACTTAGCCTGTCCAAATCCCTCTGCAGACTTCCAGTATCCTCTGCGCTTTCCGGTTCATTGGTAGTCTGCTTGGGTTCGCTGTTGGCCTCTTGGGGTCTGTGGAAGAATTCCCGGAGCCTCATTCGCCTGATGAATTCCTCCGTGTCTGCCGTGAGACTGATGGAGTCCATTTTGGTGGTGGTGCAGAAATTGAGCCGTCAACACCGACAACCGCCAATCTCCAGACTCAATTCTGCAACTCATGCGCTTCATTCTGGATCACAACGTCTTCACCTTCGACAACAAGTTCTTCATCCAGACGCACGGAAGAGCCATGGGGACCAAATTCACACCCCAATACGCCAACATCTTCATGCACAAGTTTGAACAAGACCGACTCACTGCACAGGACCTTCAACCGACGTTATACACCAGATACATCGATTACATTTTTTTCCTTTGGACCCACGGCGAAGAATCACTGAAACGACTACACAATGACTTCAATAAGGTCCATCCAACCATCAGACTCACCATGGACTACTCTCCAAAATCAGTTGCATTCTTGGACACACTCGTCTCCATCAAGGACGGTCACCTCAGCACTTCGCTTTACCGCAAACCCACGGATAACCTCACGATGCTCCACTTCTCTAGCTTCCACCCTAAACACATTAAAGAAGCCATCCCCTATGGACAAGCTCTCCGTATACACAGGACCTGCTCAGACGAGGAGGAGCGTAACAGACATCTACAGACGTTGAAAGATGCCCTTGTAGGAACGGGATATGGCGCTCGACTCATCGATCGACAGTTCCAACGTGCCACAGCAAAAAACCGCACCGACCTCCTCAGAAGACAAACATGGGACACAACTGACAGAATACCCTTCGTCGACCAGTACTTTCCTGGAGCGGAGAAACTACAACATCTTCTTCACAGCCTTCAACACATCATCGATGAAGATGAACATCTTGCCAAGGTCATCCCCACACCCCCACTACTTGCCTTCAAACAACCGCGCAACCTCAAACAAACCATTGTTTGCAGCAAACTACCCAGCCTTCAGAACAGTGACCACGACACCACACAACCCTGCCATGGCAATCTCTGCAAGACGTGCCAGATCATCGACATGGATACCACCATTACACGTGAGAACACCACCCACCAGGCACGCGGTACATACTCGTGCGACTTGGCCAACGTTGTCTACCTCATACGCTGCAGGAAAGGATGTCCCGAAGCGTGGTACCTTGGCGAGACCATGCAGACGCTGCGACAACGAATGAATGGACATCGCGCGACAATCACCAGGCAGGAATGTTCCCTTCCAGTCGGGGAACACTTCAGCAGTCAAGGACATTCAGCCTCTGATCTCCGGGTAAACGTTCTCCAAGGCGGCCTTCAGGACGCGCGACAACGCAGAATCGCCGAGCAGAAACTTATAGCCAAGTTCCGCACACATGAGTGCGGCCTCAACCGGGACCTGGGATTCATGTCGCATTACATTCATCAACCACCATCTGGCCTGCGAAATCCTACCAACTGTCCTGGCTTGACACAATTCACACCTCTTTAACCTGGGGTTACCCCATCTCTGGATCTGTAAAGATTTAACCACCTGCTAATGCTCGTATTCCAAGCATTGTCTGGCATCTTTGAATCTGTCTATATATGTGTTTCTGGAACATACCTCTTCACTCACCTGAGGAAGGAGCAGCGCTCCGAAAGCTAGTGACATCGAAACAAACCTGTTGGACTTTAACCTGGTGTTGTAAGACTTCTTACTGTGCTCACCCCAGTCCAACACCGGCATCTCCACATCATGGCTTTTCTGCCAATGTCATGTGAGCGGCTGTCATCTCCATAAAAATGCGACACAAACCCAGCTTATCTACTTTCAAGAACGGTGTACCATGCATCAAAATAGAGTGTCTGTCAGTTCTTTGCAAAATCATATTTAGTCCTGCATTGATCCTTCTTAAATTGAAGAGATTTGAGAATGCGACAAAATATGTGGACGTTGTAAGGCAGGACATTCTAAAGGGGAGGGTGAACAGCCAGCTGTCATGGTGCATATAGGCACTAACGATATAGGTAAAAAATAGGATGAGGTCCTACATGCTGAATTTAGGGAGTTGGAGATAAACTAAAAAGGAGGACCTCAAGGGTAGTAATCTCGGGATTGCTATCAGTGCCATGTGCTAGTGAGAGTAGGAATGACAGGATAGACAGGATGAACGCGTGGCTTGAGAGATGGTGCAGGAGGGAGGGATTCAGATTTTTGGGACATTGGAACCGGTTCTGGGAGAGGTGGGACCATTACAAATCGGATGGTCTACACCTGGGCAGGACTGGAACCGATGTCCTGGGGGGTTGTTTGCTAGTGCTGTTGGGGAGAGTTTAAAATAATGTGACTGGGGGATGGGAACCAATGCAGGAAGTCAGAGGATAGTAAAGAGGGGACAGAAACAAAAGCTAGGAAGGAGAAAAGTGGAAGGCAGAGAAACAGATTGAACTGCTTAGTATGGCAGGCGGGTGGGAACCAGAGCAGTAGGTCAGCGGGAGCAATAACTGAGGGAGAGCTACAGACTAAGGTCAGTAAGATTAAGAGGAAGAGCAGGCAGGGAGTGGTTGGTCAACAGGGCTGGTGGGCTGAAGTGCATTAGTTTCAATGCGGGGAGTATTTCAGGTAAGACAGATGAACTTAGAGCTTGGATTAATACGTGGAATTATGATGTTGTGGCTATTACAGAAATTTGGTTGAAAGAGGGACAGGATTAGCAACTAAACATCCCAGGATTTAGATGTTTCAGGCAAGATAGAGGGGGATGCAAAAGGGGTGGAGGAGTTGCAAAATTGGTTAAGGAGAATATCACAGTTGTGCTGAGGGAGGACACCTTGGAGGGTTCAGGCAGCGAGGCAATCTGGGTAGAACTCAGGAATAGGAAGGGTGCTGTCACAATGTTGGGCGTTTACTGCAGACCTCCTAAAAGCCAGCGGGAGAAAGAGGCGCAGATATGCAGTCAGATCTTGGAAAGATGCATAAACAATAGGGTTGTCGTGGTGGGTGATTTTAACTTTCCCTATATTGACTGGGACTCACTTACTGCTAGAGGCATGGATGGAGCAGAATTTGTAAGGAGCGGTCCAGGAACGTTTCTTGAAACAATATGTAAATCGCCCAACTCGGGAAGTGGCCATATTATACCTGGTGCTGGGAATTGAGGCTGGCCAGGTGATCGAATTTTCGATAGGAGATCATTTCAGGAACAGTGATCATAATTCTGTAAGTTTTAAGCTGCTTATGGAAAAGGACAAGAGTGGTCCTCAGGTAAAGGTGTTAGACTGGGGAAGGCTAATTACAATAGCGTTAGGCAGGATCTGGAGAGTGTTGAATGGGTGAGGCTGTTTGAGGGAAAATCAACATCCGGCATGTGGGTGGCTTTCAAATGTCAGTTGATTAGAATTCAGGACCGACATGTATCTGTGAGGATGAAAGATAAGAGTGGCAAGTATAGGGAACCCTGGATAATGAGGGATATTATGATTCTTGTCAAAAAGAAAAAGGAAGCATTTGTAAGGTCTAAAAGGCTTAGGACAGATGAAGCCCTTAAAGAATATAAAGCAAGTAAGAAGGAACTTAAGGTAGGAGTTAGGAAGACTAAGAAAAGGTCATGATATGTCATTGGCAAACAGGATTAAGGAAAATCCTAAGGCGTTTTATACATATGTAAAGGGCAAGAGGGTAGCCAGAGAAAGCATTGGTCCATTCAAGAGTATTGGAGGGAATCTATGTACGGAATCAGAGGAAATGGGAGGGATACTAAATGAATACTTTGCCTCAGTATTCACCAAAGAGAAGGACTTAGTGGATGAGGAGTGTAGAATAGAGTGTGTAGATAGTCTGAGTCATGTTGATATTAATAAAGAGGAGGTGTTGGGCATTTTAAAAAGCATAAAAGTAGATAAGTCCCCAGGGCCTGATGGGATCTACCCCAGAGGACTGTGGGAGTCAACGGAGGAAATTGCTGGGGCCTTGACAGGAATCTTTGTATCCTCATTGGCTACAAGTGAAGTTCTAGAGAACTGGGGAGTAGCCAATGTTGTTCCACTGTTTAAGAAGGGCAGCAGGGATAATCCGGGAAATTATGGACTGGTGAACCTTACGTCAGTGGTACGGAAATTATTGGAAAAGGTTCTTGGAGATAGGATTTACTCACATTTGGAAAAAAATGGGCTTATTAGTGATGGACAGCATGGTTTTGTGAAGAGGTCGTGCCTCACTAATTTGATCAGGATTTTTGAGGAAGTGACAAAGATGATAGGTGAGGGAATGGAAGTAGATGTTGTATACATGGACTTCAGTAAAGCCTTTGACAAGTACCTCATGGTAGACTGGTACAAAAGGTGAAGTCACATGAGATCAGAGGAGAGCTGGCAAGTTGGATACAGAACTGGCTTGGGCACGAAGACAGGGGGTGGCAGTAGAAGGGTGCTTTTCTGAATGGAAGGCTGTGATTAGCGGCGTTCCACAGGAATCAGTTCTAGGGCCTTTGTTGTTTGTGCTGTGTATAAATGATTTGGAAGAACATGTAGCTGGTCAGATTAGTAAGTTTACAAGCAAAACAAAAATTGTTGGAGTTGCAGATAGTGAAGAGGATTGTCAGAGGATACAGCAGGATATAAACTGGTTGGAGTCTTGGGCGGAGAAATGGCAGATGGAGTTTAATTCGGCCAAGGGTGAGGTAATGCACTTTGGAAGGTCCAATTCATGTAGGAATTACACAATAAATAACAGAACTCTTGCAAGTACTGACAGGCAGAGAGATCTGGACGTGCATGTCCACCAATCACTGAAAGTGGCGACGCATGTGGATCAGGTGGTCAAGAAGGCATACGGCATGCTGGCCTACATCAGTCAGGGCATTGAATATCAAAATTAGCAAGTCATGTTGCAGCTTAACAGAATCTTAGTTAGGCCTCATTTGGAATATTGTGTACAATTCTGGTCGCCACACTATCAGAAGGATGTGGAAGCTTTGGAGGGGGTACAGAAGTGGTTTACTAGGATGTTGCCTGGTATGCAGGGCATTAGCTATGAGGAGAGGTTAGATAAACTTGGTCTGTTCTCACTGGAACGACGGAGGTTGAGAGGCGACCTGATAGAGGTCTATAAGATTATGAGTGGCATGGGACAAAGTGGATGGTCAGATGCTCTTTCCTAGGGTAGGAGAGTCAAGTACTCGGGGACATAGGTTTAAAGTGCTTGGGGAAAAGTTTAGAACAGATGTGCGAGGCAAGTTTTTTTCCACAGAGGGTGGTAAATATATGGAACGTGCTGCCTGGGGAGGTGATGGGAGCAGGTACGATACCGGCGTTTAAGGGACATCTGGACAAATATATGAATAGGGTGGGAATGGAAGGATACGGACTCCGTAAGTGCAGACGGTTTTAGTTTAGGCAGGTACCATGGTCGGCACAGGTTTGGAGGGCCGAAGGACCTGTTCCAGTGCTGTATTGTTCTTTGTTCACTTTGTTCTTTGTATAAGGTCAGAAGTGGGGATGTTTGCTAAAGCACAACGTTCAACACCATTTTGCAACTCCTCAGATACAGAAGCAGTCCATGTCCAAATGCAGCAAGACCTAGATAATATCAAGGCTTGGGCTGACAAGTGGCAAGTAACAATCGGGCCACACAAGTGCCAGGTAATGACTCTCTCTAAGAAGAGAGAATCAAACCATCTGCCCTTGACATTTAACGGCATTACTATTGCCAAATCCCCCACAATCATCATCCCAGCTCCACCAACACTCAAGAAGCTCAACACCATCCAGACAAAGCAGACCGCTTGATAGGCACCCCGTCCCAAACATTCCCTCCCTCCGTCACAGGTGCACAGTAGCAGCTGTGTGTGTCATCTACAAGATACACTGCAGGAACTCGCCAAGACTCCTTAGGCAGCACCTTGCAAACCCAAAACGATTGTCATCTAGAAGGACAAGGGCAGCAGACACATCAGAACGCCATCAACTGCAGGATCGCTCGAAGCCCCTCACCATCCTGACTTGGAAATATATTGATGTTCCTTCACTGTTGCTGGGTCAAAATCCTGGAACTCCCTCCCTAACAGCACTGTAGTTTTACCTACACCGCATGGATCTAAGCAGTTCAAAAAGGCAGCTCACCGCTTCCTTCTCAAGGGTAATTAGGAATGGCCAATAAATACAGGCCTAGACAGCGGCGCCCACACCCCATAAATGATTTTGTTTTAAACCAAACAAAATTTGACACTGAGGCACATGAGGAGATAATAGAACAAATGGCCAAACCTTAGGTCAAAGAGGTAGGTTTTAAGGAGTGCTCCTCTTCTGGAGTTCAAAATCTTCAGGATTTCTATTGACATGGTCTCTCTGGACTCTTGGTGCTCCTCTTCTGGAGTCAAAATCTTCAAGATTTCAATTGACATGGTCTCTCGGGACTCATGGGTGGCCGTCCTCTGATTATTGAGTGCTTCTGTGCAGACGAGCTGAGATATGTCAGTCTCGCTGTGATCCTGCACATCCTGTATGGGAATTGTGCTTTCTTCATCACTTGTCTCACATACAGTGGGTAGCCATTCAGTGTCTTCTTCTGGTGGCTCAAATAAGCTTGATAGGTCTTCATGGTCTTGTACATGCATGGCGTTCGCTATGGAGTGTTTGCTTGCTTCCATTTTTGAGTCTGTCACCGAGTTGTCTGTGGAAGCTTGCGTCACTCTCTTTGTGGAGGCTTACATCGCTCTCTTTGTGGAGTCTTTCATCGCTCTCTCTGTGGAGTCCTTCATCGCTCTCTCTGTGGAGTCCTTCATCGCTCTCTCTGTGGAGTCCTTCATCGCTCTCTCTGTGGAGTCTGTCATCGCTCTCTCTGTGGAGTTTGTCATCGCTCTCTCTGTGGAGTCTGTCATCGCTCTCTCTGTGGAGTCTGTCATCGCCCTCGTCTTCGTCTTGGGTATTGCCGTTATCCGATGTACCAGCGAGAGGGGCTGGTTTAGCTCACTGGGCTAAATCGCTGGCTTTTAAAGCAGGCCAAGGCAGGCCAGCAGCACGGTTCAATTCCCGTACCAGCCTCCCCGAACAGGCGCCGGAATGTGGCGACTAGGGGCTTTTCACAGTAACTTCATTGAAGCCTATTCGTGACAATAAGCGATTTTCATTTCATTTCATCTGCCATGGCACCATGGTATTGGATTCATCTACCATGAGAAGAGTCGTATTGAGCTTTTCAACTGTGTTGCTGATGCTGTGATCAGGATCTCCTAATAACTCAGCCATGTCTGAGCAGTATTGTGTGTATTGTTCGTTGGACAAATCATCGCTTTCTGTTTTGGAGCTGTGATCGTTCTCTTTATGTTCAATGAACAAATCATCTTCTTGTGTGAAGGATGGGACCCTTCGTGGTGCATGGACCACTGTCTGTTTCTTGGCGTCAGGCCGCAGCATAATCCTGTACTCACGAGTCGGGATGTCATATATGCTGGGCTGAAGATTCCCCAATCCGAAGAACTAATCGTCGGGGTCTTCACGGTACAACACCTCTAGTTGCGGTTCGGATTTGGTACTGGGGTGACACCTCCCAAGATGAAATCTTCGTCCGAGTCGTAGTCTACAAGGACCATATCATCTTCGAGGGCGGTGCTAATTGCTTGTTCCAGGGTGTTGTGACAGTTATTTTCAACTGCTGGTGTAAGTTTGGGCATTGTTTTGTCTTTTGAGGCAAGAAAATTGGGTTTTGCAGCTTTAAATTTCTTTTTGTTAATTTTTGTGCATTTCCCTTTTAAGTGGGCGTGGTCCTGGTCCTCTGATGTCATAACGCTCGTGACGTCATGCGTAGGACTCAATTGCCCATGCGTACTCTGAGTTTCCTGTACTGTGCGCTCTTTTCGCAACTGTGCATGTGCGGCTCATTTCTCAAGATGGCTGCCGCTTAGAACTTCCATCAATCCTGCCTCTGCCTCGTGGTAAGTTTTGCCGCCGTTTATTCCGATTTTCTTTTCTAGACACTGATTCTGTGTTTGTAAAGTCTGACAGGGTCGATTTTGTTTTTGTTCATAAGCAAGGCATTTTTGTATAGCAGTTTCTAGAGTTAGATGCTTATTTTGTGATAGTTCTTCCCTCGAATTTTTATCTGATAGTCCAGAAATTAATTGATGCATTATCACAGTGTCTCTGAAATCAACATAATCACAGCCTTGTGGTATTAACTTGAGATTTGTAATAAAATCAGAGATGGGCCCTCCGTTTCTCTGACAAGCGTTAAATCTTTCCAGCAGTGCACCAGCCTGACTGTTACAGCTTTTAGCAATTTTTTTGAGTTTACTGTATACTTTGGTGTTGTCTTCACCTTCTAGGTAATTAAAGCAATAATACATTTCTCTAGCTTCATGCCCTCCTGTTGAGAGTAGTAGGGCTATTTTCGTTGCATCAAAGGCAGTGCTTCAATCATTAGCTGTGATAAATATTTGGAACAGTTGTTCAAACATTTTCCAGTTATAACTTAAATTACCGGTTGTTTCCAGCTGCCATGGAGTTCCAACAAATTCCATCTAATCAGTTAGCTGTCGAGGATCCATTTGCTGCGAAGTCTTCCACTGTCGAATATCCAGTTTAAGTTTTTCTTCTCTTGCTGGTGTCTAGCTAGCTTTCTGAAATCACTCGTGGTAACATATGTTATTCTCTAAGTCTGAATAAAGATTGTAGACTTCCAATTAACACAAATACTTTATTCAATGGGTTCATTCTGTTTCCAGAGCTTAACTAGATATAATACAGTCAAGAGGTATGACCAGTGAAGCTAAGGTAAACTGCCTATGCTGAGCTGTCTGTGTGCTGCTGCTCCCTAGCCCTGTGCTTCTGAAAGAGGCGGATCCTGCCTTGGGCTGAACTCTTTATACCCGTCTCTGATGCCCTCTAGTGATGCTGTGGCTGTTACAGCTGTCTGCAGTCCCTGGTGTATGTGCAAATGTATGTACAGATGTACAGATCACTACACATGTGGGTTTAAAACTTGACATGTTTCTGGATCAGAAGCCAATGTAAGTCACTGAGCACAAGGCTAATGGATAAATGGCACTTGGTGCCAGTTAAGATTTGGCAGCAGAGTTTCTCTTTCCTCTGATGTTGCTGGACATGTTGACTATCTCCAACCATTTCTGTTTTTATTTTCAGATTGCCAGAATCTGTAAATATTTTGCTTTTGCATTAAGGATTGCACATGGAAGGTAAAGGCGATGTGCTTGATGAGGCAACTATCCTTGTCTCACACTTTTTCATTTACTTATGACTATTTTTTTCTTATTCCCAAGCAAGGATGGTGTGTGGCTTGGAGGGGAACATCCAGGTAGTGGTGTTGCAATGCCCCTGCTGCACCTGTCCTTCCAGATTTGGGTCTGTCTTCCATCTTCTTTAACTTTGTTTTGTCCTTTAGCCCACCCTGAATGGGGTATATTTTACTCCATTATCTAGAGTCAAGGAGAGAACAAACGAGCTTAGAAAGCTGGTTTCCCAACATTACACTAATGCTAACATTCCATTGACATGAACAAATGAAGGGAACTCTGCCGAAATGTTATCTCTCTAGCTGCATGGACAAAAGTTCACACAGTTTTAAGCACTTGATTATTTAAAACTGATCTTAAATCTCCATGGAGTCAGACAGGGAGTAGTGCACTGCAAGCTTGGAATGGGTTAGTACATCATCTCCATGGGAGAATGGATAACACCATGTGAGGGAGCTGCCAGTACAAATCCTGATCCAAGCATAGCCTGTGGTTTTACAGATGCAGGGGCTGTTTTAGCACAGTGGGCTAAACAGCTGGCTTGTAATGCAGAACAAAGCCAGCTGCACGGGTTCAATTCCCGTACCGGCCTCCCCGAACTGGTGCCGGAATGTGGCAACTAGGGGCTTTTCACAGTAACTTCATTGAAGTCTACTTGTGACAATAAGCGATTATTATTATGAGGACCCAACCGCTCCATGATCTCCTGAAGATACAGAGGGACCACATTGATTTTTCAACTACATTTTCTTGCTTCTCTTATCATTGCGCTCAACAATGGCTCCACACATAGTGTTGTCAAGTGAATCATCGAGGTGGGAAGGTGAATGAGAGAGGAAGAAATGAGGTAATGAAGACATTAAAGAGTAAACCGTAGAACAATTTAGGTAAAGATGAAGTTGGGTTCATGTAAGGGGTCAGAGTTGCAGGCACTGGTAATGGCGCCCCTTCCGTTCTCCCCAGGGAAATACTCGGGCAATCCTGTGGTGGTTGCTACACTGAGAATTTGGAGGCAATTTTGGCAGCATTTTAAACTAGGGGCGGTGTTGAAGGTGACACCAGTCTGGGCAAACCACCTGTTTCAACTGGCTGGATTAGATGCTAGGTTCCGGGGCTGGGAGGAAAGAGGAGTTGCAGGAATGAGGGATTTGATTCTGGAGGGACGGTTCGCGAATTTGGAGGAGTTGACGAAGAGGTTTGGGATCCCACAAACAGATACTTTCTGGTACATGTAGGTGCAGGATTTTGTTAGGAATATCTTTCCAACATTCCTGGTAATGCCTCCCTCCTCGCTGTTAGAGAGAGTGCTGTCGGTGGTGGGTATGGAGTGGGTGGGTTACCTCAGAGATCTATGGGACGATTCTGGAGAAGGATACGGTAGTGCTGGAGGGGGATTAAGGCCAAGTGGGAGCAGGAGTTGAGAATGGCACTGGAGGAGGGGGGGTGGGGTGAACTGTCATGCAAGTTGAACACCACAACTTTGTGTGTGTGACTAGGGTTGATCCAATTAAAGGTGGTGCATAGCGGACATCTAACAAGGTCGAGGATGAGCCTTTTTTTGTGGGAGTGGAAGACAAGTGTGAGTGGTGTTGGAGGGGTCTGGCCAATCATGTCCATGCATTCTGGTCTTGCCTGAGCTGAGGAGGCTTTGGGGCTCTTTCTTCAGCACCATGTTGACAATCTTGCAAAGGAATTTGTAGCCGAGTCCCTAGGTGCCATATTTGTGGTGTTGGACCTGCTGGAGCTACAGATGGGGTGGGGGCAGATGATTTAGCCTTTGCCTCGCTGGTTACTTGCAGACGGGTCCTGTTGGAGTGGAGATCAGCTTCTCCGCCCTGTGCCTCAGTGTGGCTGGGCAATTAATGGAATTCCTATACCTTGAAAATGTTAAGTTCATCTTGAGAGGCGGGATCAAGGGGTTCTACAAGAGATGGTGCTCATTCATTCTGCATTTCAAGGAGTTGGTCACTGTCAGCTGTCAGGAAGGGAGGGAGGAGTAGGGTCGGGGCGGGGCGGTAGTTTGGGGCATGGAGGATTGTTTTCTCTTTGTACAAGTATTGTTTGGAGTGGGGTGTGTTCTCTTGCTTATATATAAAATGTTAAAAACTTAATAAAAATATGTTTTTAAAAAAGTAAACTGTAAATATAAAGACATCTACCACAATATAGATGTGTGAAATCCAGGAGCATTTTCTACACAGTGTCTGTTGTCCATTCTACTCGGGATACTGAAGAACTTGCTTCAGTCCAAACCTATAATTTATTCACTTTCCGAGATGCGAACAACATAATTTGTTCATCTTTGAATGTTGTGAGTTGAACAGTCAAAGAAATGTGCTTATAGATATCAAGGGGAATAGGAATTGAAGAATATTTCATGCCAGTTCAGTTAGCTGAGAATCTTGAATTCTCCCTCTGTGTACCCGAACAGGAGCCGGAATGTGGCAACTAGGGGCTTTTCACAGTAACTTCATTGCAGTGTTAATGTAAGCATACTTGTGACAATAAAGGTTATTTATTTATTTATTCAGTTCAGACTGATTGATGTGACTAACAGCCTTAGTTAGTCACTGATTCTTAAATTAAAAGACTATCAGTATTCTTCAGAATAAAACAGTTCACCATTATCCAGTGTCTGAGCAAGATAAGTGACTCCTTTTTTATCAACATCTATTTAAATTGTGGTTGGACTTATTTAAGTAAGTAAAGTTGCCATAGTCCCAGATGACCATAGGCTGCTTTCCCCTTTGAGGGGGAGAGCTGACTGGTGGTGATTTAACCTGAGGATCACCACACCTCAGGCAAGGGGCAAGGTTGAGAAGGCGGGGCCTTCATCAATGACCTCAGTCGGTGCAGATTGGACCTATTATCCTAGGAGCTTGCTTTTATATAGCACCAATTCATTATTTCAGGATACCCAAACAGGTTTCACAGCCAAACAAGTATTTTTGAAGTGTCATCATTGTTGTAATGTAGGAAACAAGGCCGCTAATTTGCCTTGCCAACAACGCTCACATCCTCTGAATTTAAAAAAACAAGTTTTCACAAACAGCAAATGATGTAAGTGATGAGTTTATCTATTTTGGGGGCTGATGATTGAAGGTAAATGTTGACTGGATACTGGGTGAACTCCCCATACTTCCTTCAATAGTTCCATAGAATCTTTCATGCCCTATTGAACATTCCACAATTTTCCATCTTATCTAAAAGCTCGCTCTCTGTAATGAAAATATCTTATTGTCACAAGTAGGCTTCAAATGAAGTTACTGTGAAAAGCCCCTAGTCGCCGCATTCCGGCGCCTGTTCAGGGAGGCTGGTATGGGAATTGAACCGTGCTGCTGGCCTGCCTTGGTCTGCTTTAAAAGCCAGCTGTTTAGCCCTGTGCTAAACCAGTAATGCTCAGATGTCTCACCTGACATTATATGTAGGAGTCTTAGAGTGTGATTTGAAGGCTAAACCTTCTAATTCAGAGTTTCTAAACTGTTTCTTGAGTTTGGAAATGCTGAATGATATGATACCTTAGCAATAATACTTGAGCATTGCTGGAAAAAGACACATGTTGTCAAAGATCTTTGTCTTGAACTCATCAGGACAATTTGCAAGAATAGCAAATGTAAAGAGAACAACAATCAACTAAAATAGGTGACAGTAATTCTCTGATTCACTCTCCAGGACAATGCCTTGATCAATTGGAATTGACCTGCCTGGTTTGAATTTAAACAAAGCTTGGCAGATTATTGTCAGTCATCAATTAACTGGTGTATTCTTCATGGCAACATCTCAGTCATCCAGAGTCTATTTGTCAATCAATCAACACTCTCTTCTCATGCAGTAGAAATTGTTGCTTCGTTTACATCTGGTATTCTCTCAAATTGTCCTGATCAGTGCAAGATGAAAAGCTTCAGCGACATTGCTCTTGTTTCAGCAATATTCAAGTTCAGTACTACCAAATGACTATTAATAATATTTGCCTTCGTATTGTACCTGGCAGGTCGAAATATCTTAAAGCACTTTTGCATCTGTTCTTCATTTTATAAAGAAATATTTCATTCTGACCAGAATTAACACCATATAATTTGTTTTTTGCCACAAACGTACTTATGGAGTAAAATCAAAATAAAAATGCATCTGTTTTCTTGCATCTGTCTCTCAGTTTATCTGTCACTCATTTTTTTCTGTTTTCTTAAATGTTTTCCACTCTTTCCGTACTCTCTGCCATGGTCACTCTCTTCTGCCTGACTGTATTTGGTTTGCTGGGCCTGAAGGTTGATCAGATGCTGCTCATCTACATCTCATATTAATCGGCGCTGAGGTTTGGCAACAGAGGGGAAGGAAATTCCAGGCTCCAGAAGGACACCATCCCCATGTTGGGAAAAGTGATTGAAGGTATTGGAAGGCCAGGTAGTAAGGGTTTAGGGACTGTTTGTTATTTTTAAAATCAGAATTGCTGACTTTTAAAATGTATTTTTCGTGCGAGAAATATTATTCTCTGGAATTCACGTTGGGATAGGGCAACTGACGTGAGAGTTTATATACTTCTGATTGGCACAAATTTCACATTCAATTAAAAATATGTTTTGCAGCCTGTGAGCTTGCTGCACTCTCACAGACACACATTTACTCATTGTAGAGATATTAATTATTATAACATTTATTAGCCTTACACAGAATTCCTGAATCTCAGGGTTGGAACGATCTTTATAGCTTACTGTTCACTGGGGCGTTTTTGCTGTATGTCATTGACTAATTCTATTTCGTGTTTTGTATCTCAATCTAAATAAAGCCAATGTTTGCTGAATTCCAGTAGGATCATGTTTTAGGCACCTTGGTGAAAGTTCCAAGATGTTTTATTAAAGATGATATCAGATAATCAGTGACAAATTGTCTTTGTGAGACTATAATGGAAGGCAAGGAAGAATCTGCATTTGTATTTCCCAATTCTCTTCCCACGTTTCTGTGCTATGGTTAATTGAGTGGGCCTCTTTAATAAATTGTCTTAAGGTCGCCCTGCTCCTTTTTCCTCAGCAGTCCTGGTAGTTGGGGTGGGTTTCCTGGTGCTGGAGTAAGGTTGGCTGGCCCTGTCTTCGAGGGAACCCCCCCCACTTTGTGAGGTTCATGCCCTAATGGCCTCCTGTTCACTAGAACGGGGTTCACCCCTTCCAGCTGAGATCTGATGCATCAACGCCATTTTTTTCCTTTGGACCCACGGCGAAGAATCACTGAAACGACTACACGATGACATTAATAAGTTCCATCCCACCATCAGACTCCCCATGGACTACTCTCCAAAATCAGTTGCATTCTTGGACACACTCATCTCCATCAAGGACGGTCACCTCAGCACTTCGATTTACCGCAAGCCCACGGATAACCTCACGATGCTCCACTTCTCCAGCTTCCACCCTAAACACATTAAAGAAGCCATTCCCTATGTTTTATTTTCCTTATCTTGTTTTCCAAGATAGCCAGATATGTAGTCTTGACAAAGAATATAAAACTAAGAAGTTTAATCAAAACTAATTTATTTTTCACTGCTTAACTTGATCAGGTTTTCACACTTTACTGAGTAACAGATAATAAAATAATAATACTGAACCTGTTAGACAGTAATCAATATTCTCTCTAACTTATAAACTACACTATAACTCAACCTCATGCTATCCTTCTACATTGAAATCTCCTTCAGCTCTCTCTCAACTTCTCATCAGCTTCTTCCAGAATTCCTAGAGATGCAGCCTGATGTATGATCACTTAGTAACGCCATCCAGTGTTGAGTTACATGTGGTCTCTCCTGTTAACCCTTTACTACACAATTATATAGAATTTACGGTGCAGAAGGAGGCCATTCGGCCCATCGGGTCTGCACCGGCTCTGCGCCGGCCCATGGAAAGGTCACTTTATTTAAGCCCACAACTCCACCCTAACCCCATCTAACCTTTGAGGACACTATGGGCAATTTAGTGTGGCCAATCCACCTAATCTGCACATCTTTGGACAGTGGGAGGAAACTGGAGCACCCGGGGGAAACCCACGCAGACACGGGGAGAATGTGCAGACTTCGCACAGACAGTGACCCAAACCGGAAATCAAACCTGGGACCCTGGTGCTGTGAAGCAACCGTGTTAACCACTTTGCTACCGTTCTGCCCCATATATATATTGCACTGTACATATCATTACACGATGCACAAGCCCTTTGTATACACAGGATCTGCTCAGACAATGAGGAACGTAACAGACATCTAGAGATGCTGAAAGATGCCCTCGGGATATGACGCTCGACTTATTGCTCGACAGTTCCAACGCGCCACAATAAAAAAACGTACCAACGTCCTCAGAAGACAAACAAGAGACACAACCGACAGAGTACCCTGCATCGTCCAGTACTCTCCCAGAGCGGAGAAGCTACGAAATCATCTTTGCAGCCTTCAACAGGTCATCGATGAAGATGAACATCTTGCCAAGGCCATCCCTACATCCCCACTACTTGCTTTCAAACAACCGCGCAACCTCAAACAGACCATTGTTTGCAGCAAACTACCCAGCCTTCAGAACAGCGATCACGACACCACACAACCCTGCCAAGGCAACCTCTGCATGACGTGCCAGGTCATCGACATGGGTACCACCATTACATATGAGGACACCACTCACCAGGTACATACTCGTATGACTTGGCCAACGTTGTCTACCTCATACGCTGCAGGAAATTATGAGGAATATTGGCGTGGTATATTGCCGAGACCATGCAGACGCTGCAACAATGGATGAACGGACATTGCGCAACAATCGCCAGGCAGGAATTTTCCCTTCCAGTTGGGAATACTTCAGCAGTCAAGGGCATTCAACCTCTGATCTTTGGGTAAGCATTCTGCAAGGTGGCCTTCAGGACGCACGACAACGCAGAATCGCCAAGCAGACACTGATAACCAAGCTCTGCACGCATGAGTACGGCCTCAACTGGGATTCAAGTCTTATTACATTCACCCCTCACCATCTGGCCTGGGCTTGCAAAATCCTACCAACTGTCCTGGCTTGGGACAATTCACACCTCTTTAACCTGTGATTATCCCTCTCTCCAGTTGCTCTGTCTGGACCTGTAAAGACTTCATTACCTGCAAAGACTCGCATTCAAAGTATCATCTTGCATAATTGAATTTGTTTATATATGTGTTTGTGGAACCCACCCCTTCATTCATCTGATGAAGGAGCTACGCTCCGAAAGCCAGTGAATTGAAACAAACATGTTAAACTTTAACCTGGTATTGCAAGACTTCTGACTTTTTTTTAAAGCTATGGGTATGATGTTATTCTGTGCTGTTGACTGTATCCTGTTTTGGTACAGAGAGGTCTTGTATCCATGAAGGGTAGGGCGGCACAGTGTTTAGCACTGCTGCCTCACGGCGCTGAGGATGCAGGTTCGATCCCGGTCCCGGGTCACTGTCCGTGTGGAGTTTGCACATTCTCCCTATGTCTGTGTGGGTCTCACCCCCATAATCCAAAAGATGTGCAGGGTAGATGGATTGGCTATGCTAAATTGCCCCTTAATTGGAAAAAAAAGGAATTGGGTATTCTAAATTTTTTTTTAAAATTGTATCCATGAAGGGAACTCATTGGGGATGTTGTCCCCGACTCATCTGGTCCTGTAATAACCCTTATGAGACCCATGGGGATGCACAAATCGACCTCACCATGGGACTCATAGAGTACGAGCTTCCCTGCTAAAGGGCGGAGGCCCACCCAGCTGGGACTCGTGACCTTGCTCTGTAAAAGCCAGCCTGGACTGGGACTGGTATCCCCGTAGTCCCAACGGGGACCTTTTGTGTTGTATGTCCCCGTAGCTGCCATCTCCTTGCCCTTAAATAAACTCCAGTTAACTTATCTTCTCGAACCTCCTGGATCTTGCAAGTTCCTATGCTTGCAGTTACTTAAAGTTATGCACTGCACCTACCTATGGCTTTATTTTTCTCTTTTTCTTTTGTTATGATGCAATAATTGTAAAAAAAACTTGAAACCTTCAAAAAAATGTATTTAGCGATTGAGCTTCCCTTCTCATCTGAAAGAAGAACCTGTCGATGTTGGAGAACTCCCTCATGATTACACTGGACTGCTAGCTTAGTTTATCATCAGCAAGGCTGAACTTTGAAGGTTTGACCTTCAAACCGGGAACGTTTGGAAACAAGCAACAACAAGAACAACTTATATTTATTTAGCATCTTTAATCATCAATACATCCCAAAGTATTCCACAAGAGTGTACTGGAACAAAACAATGACATAGGGTCACTTAAGGAGGTATTAGGTCAGACTTGACTATTCCAAGACAGTCCTGGCCAATCCCCCACATTCTGCTCTCTGTTAACAGAGGTAATCTACGACCTAATTTAGGGGGGATGCCATTTACGGTAGCGAGGGATAGGTTTAGTATTTGGGGATTCAGGTAGCGAGGGAATGGACGGGGCTCCACAAGTGGAACTTAACGAAGCTGGTGGAGGAGGCTAGGGGGATCTTAAGAGGTGGTACACACTGCACTTAACACTGGTGGGGAGGGTCCAAGTGGTGAAAATGAATATTCTGCCGAGGTTCTTGTTTATTTTTCAAGCTCTCCTGATCTTTATACCAAAGGCCTTATTTCAGAAAGTGGACACGCTCATTTCTGACTTTGTATGGGCGGGGAAGGTGCCGAGGGTGGGGAGGACCCTGCTACAGAGGCAGAGGCAGCAGGGGGGGGGGTTGGCATTGCCGAACTTGCTTCATTATTATTGGGCGGCGAATGTGGATAAAGTGCGGTGGTGGTGGGAAGGAGAAGGGGTAGAGTGGGTTAGGATGGAGGAGGAATCTTGTAAGGGGTCTAGTTTGAGGGCTATGGTGATGGCAGCATTGCCAATGGCTCGGAGTAGATATTCAAGGAGCTCGGTGGTGCGGTCCACAGTGAATATATGGAATCAGTTGAGGAGGCATTTTAGGGTGGAATGGATGTTTGTGCTAACCTCGCTATGCGAGAATCTTGGGTTTGAGCCGGGGGGTGGTGGGTGGGGGAGGTGGATAGTGCATACAGGAGGTGGAGGGAAGTGGGGCTGGTCAAGGTGAGGGATCTGTAATTGGAGGAAGGGTTCGCCAGTCTGGAGGAGCTAAGGGAGAGGGTAGAGCTGCCGAGGGGTAGTGAGTTCAGGTAACTGCAGGTTAGGGACTTTGCGCGAAAGGTCTGGAGGGGGTTCCCTAGGTTGCTGGGATACACCCTGCTGGAGCGACTGCTGCTTCTGGATGTGGAAGGGGAGGGAAGAATTGAGGATATATATAAGTGGCTGGGGGAGCAGGGAGGCGAGCGGGTGGTGAAAATCAAGGAGAAATGGGAAGCGGAATTGGGAGGAGAGATCAATTGGGGATTATGGAGTGAGGCACTGTGTTGGGTAAAAGGGACATCCTCTTGTGCAAGGATGAGCCTGATACAGTTTAAGGTGGAGCACAGGGTGCATATGACTCGGGTGAAAATGAGTGGGTTCTTTCAGGGGGTAGCAGATGAGTGTGAGAGGTATGGGCGGGGGCCAGCGAATCACGCGTTCTGGGGTTACAAAAAATTGCGAAGATTCTGTCTTAGACAGTGGAGGAGGAGGTGGACCCGGACCCTTTGGTGGCGATATTTGGGGTTTCAGAGAAGCTCATGGAGAGGAGGAAGGCCGATGTCTTGGCCTTCGCCTCTCTGATTGCACGGCGATGGATTTTGCTGGAGTGGCGGTCGGCATCGCCACCGGGGATAGAGTTTGGTTGGGTGACCTGTACGACTTCCTGCGATTAGAGAAGTTAAAGTATGAGTTAAGGGGCTCTTCGGGGGGAGGGGGGGGGGGGCGTTGGGGAAAGGTGGGGGATGTTTGTGACCGTGTTTGAGGGGCTGTTCATTGCAGGGGAGGGGGGGATAAAGGGGAAAAATCTGTACAGACTGTATAGTTGATTGTTGGGAAGTATGTTTCCCGGGGTGTTTATTTTCTGTCATCTGATTTGATACATGTTTGCAATAAAATACATTTTTTGAAAAAGAGGTTATTTACAACTCTGCGGCCCTTGTCATAACACACACTGAATCCCATTCACCCAAGACTCTTGTGCTCCCAGTTGAGCAAAATCTTGTTTTTTTTCAAATTCTCACCCTTGTTAACAAATCCTTCCCTGCCTCAACTCTCCCTATCTTTGTAATCTCCTTTTGCCCCACAACTCTCCAAGGTATCTGCATTTTCTAATTCTGGCCTCTTGCGCATCCTTGCGTTTAATCGGGCCATCAATGGTGACCATACCTTCAGTTGCCTGAGTCCTAAACCCTGGAATACCCTCCCTCTACCTCTCCATCTCTTAGCAAACTTTGTCCTTTTAAGACATCCCTGATTGACTTGGCTTTTTGATCATCTGATCCTTACGTGACTCAGTGACATGTTGTTTCATAGCAGTTCTGTGAAGTACACTGTGATGTTTTATCATCTTAGAATGCTATATAATACAAGTTGCTGTTGTCCATTGGTTTAGAGGTGCTCTGAGATGGCCTGAGATTATGGAAGGTGATATCATTACAAATTCTTCCTTTTCTAGTATCATGTAAACTGGTCACGCTGCAGTTACACCCTCTCACCTGTGGCGACAAGTTGGCAGTTTCTGCGAGTTTCTAAGGTGAGAACCTGAGAAGTCACGCGTGCAGACAGACAATTTTAAATCAGATTCCATACGCAGGACTGTAGCATCAATCTGCCTGGATAGAAATTGACAATAAATTCAACACTCTCCCTCAGAACAGAATGAGAATTAGAAAACTGCATTTAAAAAACTGTTAATAAAACAGTTGTAGTTTTACTCTGAACAAAGAACAGTGCACCACAGGAACAGGCCCTTCGGCCCTCCAAGCCTGTACCGGTCATGATACCACCCTTGGCCAAAACCCTCAGCACTTCCTAGTACTGTATCCCTCTATACCCATCCTATCCATGTATTTGGAATTGATTATAGGTCGGGAATATGATGGGGAGGGGGAGAAGTGGTCACTCCTTCTCAACTCTCGCCTTGAGAAGCAGCAACATTCATTGAAATCTTTTGAGTTGTAAAACTTTCACGTGTGTGTGTTTTTCTTTGGTTAAAAAGTTTGAGTTTCACTCCAAGGGGTTAATAACATGCAGTTTGTACATTTTCTGTGTCTGCACTAAAGTCTGAGAGCTCCCAAAGAATGAGCATTATAATAGGTTACAGATTAAATTGCAATGGGACTACTTTGGTGCAGTTGTGCGGATGGATTTGCGGAGCAGAGCTGCTCTGCATTAGGAGTTCAGATGTGGATGTTGGAGTCTCAGCCCCAGTCCAGCCCCCGAGCTGGAAGTGGAACTGACTGAATTGAGCGAAGTGTAAAAACTCCTGTGTCCCGGATCCCCCCTCCCTCCCCAGTAGCCATGGCCGCTCAGTGTGACTCTCTGGGCGGCTACCTTCTACCGGCTCAGCCGCTGCAAGAGCCTGGAGCCCCGGAGCCCGGCTCCAACAGCGAGAGGAGCACCGATTCTCCGCTCGCCGCCTCCGAGGACGATGGCCAGGCTCTCCCGCACTGCACTGACCCCGACTGGCTAGAGGAGAGATTCCGAGTGGACCGCAAGAAGCTGGAGGCAATGTTACAAGGTGAGAGTCAGCAGAGAGAGAGGGGGGAAAGTTTCCCCAATAGTGTCCAGCTTTAAGAGTGAGTGGGGAAGCTGCCGAATAAGTCCAGCAAATCCCGGGCAGGAAGAGAGTGGGCAATTTATGGGAAGCAGATGAAATCAGTCGAGCAGAGAGAGGGAAAGTTGCTAAGTACGAATAGCTCATCATCTGTGGTGACTGGATCTAAATCATTTGAGCATTTCTGGAGCTAACAATTGTCAATTTGCCACGAAAGGCTTAACAACTGACGTGTGGGGAGTTCTATTCCTACAATATAAACTGTAATCGAATTCACTCTGGAACAACGTAAAGGTAGCTCTTTCAGCTTGAGGCTCGACTCGTTTACTCCTGCTTTTAGAGTGCAGAGCTGACAGTATAACTCGTGGAGTCAGGTCCTGGGTGCATTTCAGTGTAAGTCAGGTCCTGGGTACATTTCAGTGTAGTCCAGTACTGGACAGGGGGGTTCTCAACACTTTACCGATTTCAGCATTTGTAAATGTTGGTGCAGCAACCCCCAGACAGACAAGCTACTTTCCAATCTGTTAATGTCAGATCCGGACTGGCTGTAACATCACCGCAGCTCTCAGATCCTCAACCCTGAACTTTAGGGGCAAATGCATTTCTGGCAACTGTGGGAAGTCGGAATAATAGGTCAATTCAAACACAGATTGCTGCCCGTTTCCTTGCATTGAAACCTCCGCAGCCTCTGCCCAATGCTCCCACTTAAACTCCAAAACTTATTTTGAAAGACGTGGCAGTTTCAAAGAAAGTAAAGTAGCAGCAATGGAAGTGCTTCAGTCCCCCTCGCGCAGATATAACTTGCAGTGAGAGTCTGGGCTAACTTCTATTGTACATGAGTGCCACGGCTATCACTCTGTGCCTGCTACATGGGTGGGAGTTGATCAACAGGTTTGTGAAGGTTTGATTTCCAAGTTAGTGACCCACTTGTCTCTTGTCCCGTTTGACTGGTTGGCATTGGTCTAAATTTTTTTGATGTGGGCAATAATCTCTCATTTCTAAAGTTTTTTTCCGACAAACATCATTATTGTTAAGACCCCTTTGAGGGCCAAGGATTGTGCTCTGTATGATTCCCCCTTAGACAGCTGAACATGAACTCCCCGGTAATAGGGGGAGGTGGGTTCCCCTTGACAAGGGGGAACCACTCAGTTAAAAAACCCTGACTTGCACCCAGGTCAGGGAGGGTGGCCCTTTTGTTCATTTCAACCCGACCATGCACTACTGTTGCGTCTTCCGTCGGATTCTACGATTATGTCACTTAAAACAAAAACAGCAAACTTTTGTGAATTTGGACTTGGGTTCCATTATTTTTAGCTTAAATATCCTTTGATGTGGACCACGATGCTTCATAGACCCTGAGACATGTCGAATGACACCGCAGAAACAGGCCATTTAGCCCCAATGGATCAAATCTGGTGTAAAACAAAATGCTGGAAAGGCTCTGGCAGCATCAGTAAAGAGAAAACAGAGTTAACTTTTCACGTCGTGACTGGGTAGCACAGTGGTTAGCACAGTTGCTTCACAGCTCCAGGGTCCTAGGTTCAATTCCGGCTTGGGTCACTGTCTGTGCAGAGTCTGCACGTCCTCTCCGTGTCTGTGTGGGTTTCCTCCGGGTGCTCCGGAGATGTGCAGGTTAGGTGGATTGGCCATGATAAATTGCCCTTAGTGTCCAAAAAGGTTAGGTGGGGTTACGGGGATAGGTTGGCGGCATGAACTTAAGTGGGGTGCTATTTCCAAGAGCCGGTGCAGACGCGATGGGCCGAATGGCCTCCTTCACTGTAGATTCTATGAATCATCTTCACAGTTGGTGTTAATGCTTCACAAAAATTTCCTCCTATCTTACTCCATCTCATCTTTGCTTTCTTCTTGATGTGATTTTCTAGCTACAGCTAACTGCTTAAAGGGTGGCACAGTGGTTAGCACCGCTGCCTCTCCATGCCAGCGACCGGGGTTCCACTTCGCCTTTGGGTGACTGTGAGGAGTTTGAACGTTCTCCTGTGGCCGTATGGGTTTCCTCCCAGTGCTCTGGTTTCCTTCCACAGCCCAAAGATGTGCAAGTTATGATCTAGGCACGCAGTTATGGGGATAGGGCAGGGGAGTGGACCTAGGTAGAGTGCTCTTTTGGAGAGTCGGTGCAGACTCGGGCGGCCAAATGATCTCCTTCTGCACGGTAAGGATTCTATGGATTCCAAGGATACTTAAAATGCATCTCTGACATTCTCCTTAACTGCTTGTTTTGGTGGCAAGTTCCACATTTTCACAACTGAGGAAAGAAGTTTCTCCTGAATTTCCCATTGGGATTTATTGACAGCTTCCTTCTAAAGTAATGATGGCAATGATCAGTCATTCATATGTTTTAGGCGTGTAGACAGACTACGCAGCCCTAGGAAGTGATTGAGCTGAATTTGCACTTAGTGAACCCCCCTCGACCAGCTGATGAGCTGAACTTCTGGTTCTTCGATGTGTTTACTTGAGAAACATTGCTGTAATTTTCTTTGCCCTGAGGTGCCTCCCATTCCCATGCAGTGGGGTAAAAGAATTATCAGAAGTCTTCAAGCAAAATTAGCTTCGTGTAATTAGATATATGATAGTACATCACTTGATAGGTTAGGTGTACAAGCAGGGATTAATTTTTTTGATGGTGGGTGGCTGATGAATAACAAAGACTGGCATTAGTCTACTCCTGATTAGAAGTTCATTTTGTACTGAAATTTTTTTTGAATAAAGCAACATAGGTAATGCACCAAAGTGGAAAATCGAATGAAATGATGAGTTTACCAAGAATTCAATTTAAGCAACTTTGCCATCTCTCCTGTTTAATTCCATGTAAAATATTATTAAATCGATTTTAGGTATGGATAGTACCAGAAAATAACTGGGTGTTGTCAAAGGCTTTTTCTTGGATTGTCGTTGTGACTCTCTGCTGTACTTCGATACCATTCCCTCTCTGGTGTTTAAATGAAAGTCTTCATTTCATTGTGTAGGGTGTTACAGTAATAAAGTTAACTTGGTCTCCGTTCTCCCAGTGGTCTCCATTCTCCCATTGCCAAGGACTGGGATTGTAAGCTTGAATTAAAGAGAAAAGTGGTTTGTAAGGCTGATGTGTGAATGTCCACATCAGTGCGAATGATTCCAACTGCATCATTGTGATCCTAACTAACCCACAGTAAACCATGCAGAGATTACTGTGGGCACTAAAAACATTTTGACTCGACTGTCAATGGGCTGAACTCCGAAGTAAACTAGTCAGCATCTAAAATACTACTGTTTTCCTCGGTGCAGACTGTTTTGAATGATCAGTTTAAGTGGTTCGCTTGATGGTCGGTTTATTTGTTGGGCAGTGCCAGGACTGGAGCACGTGCGACTGCCAACTGGTGGTGGCAGGTTGGTGCAGAAAAAATCACAAGGGGAAGTGTGGGCGAGGGCCGGCGAATCGTGTTCACATGTTTTGGGATTGCAAGAATTTGGAGAGTTTCTGGGAGGCGGTGTTTGGGACCTTATCGAGGATAGTGGGAGCCGAGGTGAAGTCGGACCCGTGGTGCCGATCTTTGGGGTGCCGGACATGCTGAAGCTGCTGGTGGGGAAGGGGGCTGATGTGGTGGCCTTCGCCTCCCTGATTGCCCAGCGACGGATTCTTTTGAACTGGAGGTCGGATATTCCACCGAGGGTTGCGTCCTGGCTCTGGGACCTGTACGAGTTTCTCCAGTTGCAGTTTTGTTGGAATGTGGTGTTGTTCAGGTTTGGAATAAAATGTTCAGGTTTAAAAAAAAAAGTACGGTAAGGGGAGCCAACAGCCAAGTTACCTTGGCTGGAGAGATTGTATCTGGATTGATGGGAAGGGTGGGGATGGCATGGGAGGGAAGGATGAGATGATGGAATTGGTTAACTATGGCAAAACCAAGATTCACAAAGGTTTGCATGAATAGATTTTGGAAAAGCTGGTGAATTTCAAAGAATACATCTATTGATTCTATGGATGAAGATAGTGATGATAGTCTCTACCCTCGAGCAGTGGTTCTTAACCTTTGATATGTCACGGCACACCTCTATGCTATAAGAAATTATGAGGCGCACCTCCTACTTTCCCTACCTTCTTCCCTTAGTGGGAAGTTTGTTTTTAACTTCTCCCTGTCCCTTCTCCTTTTTTTTCACCTCTCTCTGTCTCTCTCGCTTCTCTCAGAGTTTTTTGCGCTCTTTTTGTGCAGGAGTAGTGGGACCTTTGTCTTCAGCTCCAAGTCCCATTGGCCATGCCCACGGGCCTGACCAACACCAAAATCTAAACCATGCACATGCGGCTCTTTCCCAGCCAGCGCATACGCAGGAGGCTCAAGATTTGTCTGGCCTTGGAGATGCCAATCACATAACTGAAGACAAGTTAGATTTACTTTAATTACACAAATTTTGCATCTTTTTTTGTGCAGTGGCACACTGGTTGGGGACCATTGTTCCAAAGTTATGATAGAGCGGGATATCACTGGATATCTCTCGGGTGTGGTGTGTTTTTTTTATTTGGTGGGGGAGCAGGAGTATATGCTTTGCTTGGACGCAAGGTGGGGAAGGGAGAATGTGTTTTTGAGGGACACTGGGGGTGCGGTGATGCTTTGGAGTGGTGCGGGGGAACGTTTTGGCAGTGCGGGTGGCATGCTTTGGGGGACTGCCGTGTTCTGTTTGGGAGGTTTTGTGCGGTGTGGTTGTAGTGGGTTGCTGTTTTTGAGGAATGCAAGTATTACTAATTCATAAATTGTGGAGAGGTTGCAGTGTTCTTTTACAGAAATATGGCAGCTCTTATTACATTAGGTGGCAATTCAATGTATGAATTCATACAATAAGTTCTATATTTGACACATTAGAGAGACGTACATACGCCTATGGGTACTTAGAGAGAGACAGGAGAGGGATAGCATTTGTATCAATAGTAACTATCTGGGACTTGGGAATTGTGAACAGGCTTCGCGTGAGTGGAAAGGCTGAGATTAAAAATTTGGTTACACCGAAGTTTGGTGGGGGTGGCTTGGATGGAAGTAAGATTTGTTCATATTGTGATTCACTGGATATGGTTGTGTGGAATTTGTTTCAAGTTGTTTTTCTTTGCTGGGGGTGGGTTAATGATTGATGCTGCGCACCACATATGTTCTAAAACCTCTCTACAAGCTGCAGCTAATTAATCATTTAATATATTGATCTGGACTTTTCAACACTTTGAAGTTTAATCCATGTAAATACTTTTGATAGTTGCAATTTGAGGGTCGTTGCAATAGACTAGTCTGCTTTAACCATCATCAGATGATAGATGATGCGTTTAAAATGGAAAGTCAGATTTTTAATAATATAATAATGCTCACCATACGAGGATTGTGTTCCAGAAAACATTTGCAAGTGAGATTATAGGAACGGATATGATTTTTGGAAAAAATTGGTCTGCTAGACAAATCTGTTCCATAGAATAATTTGAAGGAGTGGAGTTTCTCAGCTGGAATCCACTCTATGGGGATGTGGATTGTTGGTAACAGAGCCTGTTCAAAGTGTCTCCTCCATGACAGCGACTTCCTGACTGGAACACTTAAAACTGTCGGAGACCACGAGTTGATGATGTTAGCAGCATCGCATTCAGAAATCACTTGATGCACCTATCCTTTTCCGACTATGTTGTTGAGGTTTGTGACTGCAGAAAGAAAGGAAATTTGAATTCCTTTTCAAGGTTTGTGAAGACAAGAGCTTTTTTCTGGACTGTGTCCAGTGATAACACGTGAAAGTTGTGTCGAGTGTCTGTACTACCCATTATGTCCGGCCCGCCACTGAATGATATCTACTCTGGGCCCTCAGTGTATTTCTACCTATTTTGAAAACACAGAGTTTTGATGTTAAACAAAGTGGTGCTTTTCTGCAACTGAAATTTTAATGCAGTAGTCAATGGAAAGATGAAAAACACAAAGCTTCTTTCGTTTAAATAACCTCTTCAAACCTATTATCTAAAAACGTACAGTATAGAATGTACCTGCTCTGGAACAGAAATGATTTTTCCCCAGCCATTTCAAGTTTCAGATGTAGAATCTCACCTTCTGCCTACCCTGGAGCAGAGGACAAGCTGTACTCTGGTCAGTTTGATGCCAATTGTCGAGGTAGTGTGACCCAAGTTCTCTCATTGTGTCGAACCGCACAGCATTAACTAACCTCATTTCCCTTGAATATTGCTTACATTTTAAAACATTATTCAAGAGATAACGGTGACATAATTTTGTTTCCAATCTATAACCATGGAACTAACTTTCGGTGTGGCCACCAGTATTGTGCTTCTGAAGTTGCTGCTTATAATGGCAGAGTGAAGAATATGTCACTCCTGGCAGTTACAGGAAAGACTAATAGGAGGTACTGACTGAAAACATGACTTTGTAATCTAATCTGTTTTATCTACCTATTGATCTTTACTCCTATTTAAATTAATGTTTTAGCCATATCTGGTTTACTATCTCTCCTGCCTATAATCTTTTAGTTTATATCGTATTATATCTATCTGCCTTTTGTTTCTTTCGCTTTATCCTCGTCACTGTCTTCTGTATTGCTCTTTTTCTCTTTATCCGTCTCTCTATCGATCTCTTTTTATTTCACTCTTTCTCTACCTCGCTCTATTAATTCCAGTTTTGTTAGTTAGTCACAAACATTATTGCAGTAGGAAAGTCGATTGTCCGAGTGCTGGATCAGTCGCCGAGCTGGAGATTAATGAGCCTCTTTGTGAACAGTGATTTCATCCACCATCTGAAGTAACATTTTTCTTATACAAGATGAGTAAGGAGCAGCTTCCTCGAGGCCCGTTTTTTTTTGTGGTTGCGGAAGAAAAAGTTAAGAAGGTTGGTGGTATTACCATGCTTCATCTGTAGAGAGCATACTGACACTAGCCTGTTCCTCAGGCACTTCTCTGTTCCATGTAAGGCCAGCACATAACAAGATATTTTTTCATCCATAATACGTGTCAGATGGAACCCACCAACTGCAGTCGTTTTCTGTGTTTCTCCTGCCACTTCTCTGTCGGACGTTAATTGATAGTTTGACGCTATGGCAGACGGAATATGCAACTTTCTTTTCCAAACCTTTCTGCTGCTGTTGAGGGGATGCAGAGGTTACCCATGTAGAGTGTGCTTGCTGGATTGTCAGGGCCTTTGCAGCAAAGGTTATATTGTGCCCTAATGACCCATAAAACTGCCTGACCAACGATGCTGGCTTCTCCAATGCCGTGCAAAACGTCTGCAAAACTCCCTTCAAAATTAGACCCACAAACATTCCCTTGACCTTGCTCTGTAGCCATCTCTACACAAGCGCCATTGCTTCCTTCCACGTTCAGCAACTTGAAGTGGGCTGGCAGCTTTTCTAAGTCACTTGGTAATTTTCACCCAAGATTTCAGGCAGTGAGATCCAGACCCCTACCAACCTCTGGATAAAAACTACCCACCCCACCTCCCTCATCTCCCCTCCAATCTTTCTACCAATCATTTTATATCTAGCCGCTGTCTACTCTGCTGAAGTAAATAAGCCCTTTCCAACCGCTCTATCCAAGCCCCTCACAATTTTGTACATGTCAATCAAACCTCCCCTCCACCTTCTCTGTTCCAAGGAGAACTCAGTCTATCCTATTTTTCCCTCATTGCTCCAATTTTTCAGTCCCTGGCAACACTCTCGTAAACCTGAGATAAAAAACAGAAAATGCTGGATAAACTCAGCAGGCCAAACAGCATCTGGGGAGAGAGGAACAGTCTGTATGACTGTTCTGCAGAATTGAAGAAGGGTAGAAATGTAAGATATAGTTGGAGACGGGGGTGGAGGAGGTGGGGCAGAATAACAGGTCAGGGATAGGTTGGAGCTAAGGAGAGATTGACAAAATGTCACTTGGAAATCTGTTCTGTGCCCTCACTAATGTAATGACATCCTTTCTGTCATGAGGTGACCATAACTCCACACACTACTTTCCTCCCACAAGTCCCAAAAGACGTGCTTATTTGGTGAATTGGACATTCTGAATTCTCCCTCAGTGTACCCGAACAGGCACTGGAGTGTGGCGACTAGGGGGATTTTCACAGTAACTTCATTGCAGTGTTAATGTAAGCCTACTTGTGACACTAATAAGGATTATTAACCTATATCCCTTAGTCAGCAGGACCGAAAACACATTATCTGGTCATTAGCACATTGCTGTTCCTGTGACCTGACTCTGCAAATTGGCTGCTGGTAGTGTGGCCTTTTTAAGGGGGTGGGCTTTGAGGTCCATGTGACTGGCTCAGGACCATTCATGTGGGAGAGTGTGAACCCCGACCAATGGAGAGAACGCGCGGGGTCCTGGGCGCAGGCCCTTCCCTCATCTGTCTTTCTCTCTCCTCAACAACTGCACCTTAAAACGTGCTTTTTGCCACTATGCCTATTGCTCCTGTCACTATGGGCTTGTGACTGTCTCTTTTTACTGTCTCTTTTTTTTTGATTCTGTGGTGTACTGTTTGCACAATAATGTCTCGATCAAGTTATGTCTATTTGTTTCCCTTCCTGTGCATCAAAACACATTTTGAAACGCAACTCCCTGTGTCTGGGTGGGTTTCCTCCGGGTGTCCAAAGATGTGCAGATGTACCGGTTTGGCAGCACGGTAACACAAGTGGCTAGCACTGTGGCTTCACCATGCCAGGTTCCCAGGTTCGATTCCCCGCTGGGTCACTGTCTGTGCGGAGTCTGCACGTTCTCCCCGTGTCTGCGTGGATTTCCTCTGGGTGCTCCAGTTTCTTCCCACAGTCCAAAGATGTGCAGGTTAGGTGGATTGGCCATGCTAAATTACCCTTAGTGACCCAAAAGGTTAGGAGGGGTTATTGGGTTACGGGGATAGGGTGGAAGTGAGGGCTTAAATGGGTCGGTGCAGACTCGATGGGCCGAATGGCTTCCTTCTGCATTGTATGTTCTATGTTATGTGAATTGACCATGCTAAATTGCCCTTTAATGTCCAAATGGCTAATGGCTAGATTTCGCAGCTATTGGGGTAGGGCGCGGGAGTGGACCTGGGAGTGCATTTGTAGAGAGTCAGTGTATACTTAAGAGGGCCGAATGGCCTCTTTTTGCATTGTCGGCATTCTATGAAATCTATGAAGCAGAACTGACCAGGTCGGCAGTGTAATATTGTGACGTGTACCAGGCTGTGGAAAGGCAGTAATGGTGAGAAAACAGAGTTGTTGCTCAGAATGTGGAGATGCCGGCGTTGGACTGGGGTGAGCACAGTAAGAAGTCTTACAACACCAGGTTAAAGTCCAACAGGTTTGTTTCGATGTCACTAGCTTTCGGAGCGCTGCTCCTTCCTCAGGTGAATGAAGAGGTATGTTCCAGAAACACATATATAGACAAATTCAAAGATGCCAAACAATGCTTGGAATGCGACCATTAGCAGGTGATTAAATCTTTACAGATCCAGAGATGGTGTAACCCCAGGTTAAAGAGGTGTGAATTGCATCAAGCCAGGACAGTTGGTAGGATTTTGCAGGCCAGATGGTGGGGGATGAATGTAATGTGACATGAATCCCAGGTCTCGGTTGAGGCCGCACTCATGTGTGCGGAACTTGGCTATAAGTTTCTGCTCGGCGATTCTGCGTTGTCGCGCGTCCTGAAGGCCGCCTTGGAGAACGTTTACCCGGAGATCAGAGGCTGAATGCCCTTGACGTTGCTCAGAAAGGCACATGTCCTTGCGTGAGCATTACCTCAAACTTATACAATGCTGCTTTTAACTGCTCTTCTTAGTCATTAGATCAAAATTAATTTTCATTTGGTTTCGTTGATTTCCATATAACACATGTTAACCAGAGCCCAAATGTAAATTTTGAACATAAAGTACGGTTCCATTCCTTGAAGAGTACCTTCCAAATGACATGTTGTGGTTTAACTGGCGAGTTAAAATGTTGTGTCATCCGTCTATTCATCTCCAGTCCTTTCTTTACCAGTCTGCCAAAATCCGTGGATGATGAAGCTGCAGGCATTCACAGAAGTTGAATTGACGCATGCTGATTTGTAATCTCAATGGGTTAAAGATGTTTGGTTAGATTTTTGGGAGTTTGCCAAATATATTCTTGTGCTCCATTGATGAATTATTGTGAAGTTCACATGTTCAATGCTGTTTAGTAAAATAGGGGCCAAATAACCCCAAAGTTGAATTGAAGAGAAGGAAAAGCCCATTATTCGCTTACCAGTGCACAGTCATTTATTCAACATTGGAAAATCTGAAACCATTGTCTTCGGTTACCCGTCACAGATGCTGTTCCCTAACCACCGATTCCTAACCCTGGCCATTGACAGCCAGAACCAGGCTGATCAAGATTTGATTGTCTTATTCATCCCAAGCTGAATTTCCAGTCCCATTTTCTCTCCATCAGTGCATGCCCACTTTCACCTCCAGAGCCTTGCCTTTCCAGCCCTACATCAGCCCACATGTGCCTGAGGCCCTTGTCATACCTCCATTGGATAGCACTATGGCTTCACAGCGCCAGGGTCCCAGGTTTGATTCCCCATTGGGTCACTGTCTGTGCAGAGTCTGCACGTTCGCCCCCTGTCTGCGTGGGTTTCCTCCGGGTGCTCCGGTTTCCTCCCTCAGTCCAAAGATGTGCAGGTTAGGTGGATTGGCCATGAGGTTAGGAGGGGTTATTGGATTACGGGGATAGGGTGGAAATGAGAGCTTAAGTGGGTTGGTGCAGACTCGATGGGCCGAATGGCCTCCTTCTGCAATGTTGTTTATTCTCTCCAGATGCTACTATGCCAATGCTCTTGGGGAATTTGCACAGTAACTTCATTGCCGTGTTAATGTCAGCCAACTTGTGACATTAATAAAGATTATTATTATTCATCTGGCTGGGTACCCAATTGCTATTCTTCGTCAACTTAACCCCATTCGAAACACTCCTCCTTGAACGTCACTTTTACCAACTGCTGTCTTTTAAGGCACATGTAACAGCCAACTTGCATAGCTCACTGTCCGAAAATGAGTCAATTACCTGGCTGGTCTGTTTTGCTAGTCTTTGTTGAAGGATGGATGTTTAGCGGTGACACAGGGAGAAAAAGCACCTCCAACATTGTAGCGGCCCGTCAGTATGGGCCCTGGAGTGTTGGCCTCTTTATGCCCGCAGGAGGATCTCGAACTCTCCGACTCAGAGGTGAGAGTGCTACCACTGAAACAAGCTGAAATCCGTGGACCCAATAGAGAGTAACTAGGGATGCAAACTCAAACGATGGCCTCCTTCTGCACTGTAAATTCTATGATTCTTTGATAACTCCGACATTGTAAAGAAGAAACACATAGGAAGCAGAACATGAGGCTGCTTTCCATGAGAATATAAAACATTGTCCAAAATGCCGTAGGTGCATCAATAAGTTGCTGTATAGCGATATGCAATATGGGGGATGTTGGTCAGGTTGCATTTATTGCCCATTCTCGGGTTTGTTTCATGCTGTCATTTGTGCTGACATTTTCTTCTGTTCGTGGGATGTTGGTGTCGCTGGCTCGGCCATCACTAATTGCTCTTGAGAAGGTGGTGGTGAGCTGCCTTCTTGAACTGTTGCAGTCCACCTGGTGTAGGCACACCCAATTATGCTGTTTGCGGGGCGGGGGGTTCCAGGATTTTAACTCCGTGACAGTGAAGGAACTGCAATATTTCCAAGTCAGGATGGCTAGTGGCTTGGAGGGCACCATCAAGGTGTTTTTATGGATCTGCCGCCCTTGTCCTTCTGCCAGATGGTCAACGTCGTGGGTTTGCAAGCTACTGTCTAAGCAGCCTTGGTGCGTTCCTGCTGTGCACCTTGTACACACACTGCCGCCATGTGAGTCAGTGTTGGAGGGAGGGAATGTTTGTGGGTGGGGTGCCAATCAAGCGGGCTGCTTTGTCTTGGATGATGTCAAGCTTCTTGAGTGTTTTGGAGCTACACCTATCTTGAACTGCGACATTCCTTGTGCTGATGAGGCATTGTTTTCACAACTGACAGGCTTGCTAAGAAGTCGCTTCAGCGACTGCTGAATTTGCCACATAGTGCAGGCCAGAATCACATCTGCTATACTCAGGATAGGCCTATGTATGTGAGCCTTCACAAGGATGAGGGAGTTGAAGTACGATTCTACCCTGGTCTTGGGCTCCTGGCTATCTCCCAACAACTGAATATGGTCTATACCTACCAAAACTGTGAGACGTTTGGGGTTTGATTTAGGAGTTCGCGAGATCCTTTATTCTGTTAGTAAAAGTGAGTGGCTTAAACAAGGACAGAAGGTACAGGTTAAACGCTAAATGATGAGAAGGAATCTGAACCAAAAAGCCAGAAACATGTGAAAGTCCCGTCCACATCTGTTGAGTGAACAGTCTCTTCAGCGCCATGCCTTGTTCTGAAGGGGAGGAGCCTGAAACGTTGGTGAGCCTGTGCATTCCACAGGTGCTGACTGGTCTGCTGGCTGGGTTCAGCTTTGTCTATTTTCTGCATTGGAATACGGTGCGTTTGAAGTTGTGCTACTTTTACACTGCTTTATATCCCAAGGTATTTGCTAACTGTGAGCATGTTAAATTTTAATTGCCATTTCCAAAAAATACCTGTCAATGCCTTTATTTGAGTAATTAAGGAATGAAAGAGTGTGTTCACCTTTCCAGCTGCTGCTCATTAGATGTTGGCACGTTCAGTGATTTGGTGTGTTAACTACAATTAGACTGTAGTAGGATTAGCACAAAGCTCTGTGGGGATGTCCTGGAGTAAATAATGATTATTGTATTCTTGAGAGACTAGACTTGTGAGTCATTGGTGTATGTGATCTGGAAAAAAACATGACATTTGGTACACTTTGGAGGAAGTACTAAAGTGAAGTCATCATAGTCCCAGAAGACCATAGGTTGCTTTCCTCTTTGAGGGAGAGAGCTGACTCATGGTGATTTAACCTGAGGGTCACCACACCTCGGGCGAGGGGCAAGGTTGAGAAGGCTGGGCCTTAATGAATAACCTCAGCCGGTGTTGGAATTGAACCCTACATCACAAATCAGCAGTCCGACCAACGGAGCTAAACTGGCCCCCTGACAGAGGAAGTACACTGTAGTATTATAAGCAGTGATGTTGAGTGATTAAGCAAATACCTTTTTATGCATATTAGACTTCAAAAATAAGAACAGTGCTATTGGAATTTTTGTGATAGTGTGATTTTATTTTCGCTGGAGCAGAGGAATTTGAGAGGTAATTTAAAAATATTATTTTATTAATCAAATCATCCTGAAGAGATTTGATAGAGTGAATTGGGGGAAACTGTTTCATGTGGTTTGACCATCACAGAAAAGAGGGCCACTTTAAAAAAATAAATTTAGAGTACCCAATTCATTTTTTCCAATTAAGGGGTAATTTAGCGTGACCAATCCACCTACCCTGCACATCTTTTGGGATGATACGGGGAGAATGTGCAAACTCCACATGGACAGAGACCCGGGGCCGGGATCGAACCTGGGTCATTGGTGCCATGAGGCAGTAGTGCTAACCACAACGCCACCGTGCAGCCCCAGGACCACTGGTTTTAATATCGAGACAAACCGCATGAGGAGAGAGGCCAGGAGATACATTAAATTTATTTTCACAGGTTGACAGAGCAAGGAATGCTTCACTGCAAGGAGTTGCTGAGGCAGCAGCCATTTATCTTCTAAAGGAAGAGAGTAAACCGAGGAAGAGAAAGGATTGTGGGAACAAAACAGGATGGTGGGATTGATTTTTTTGGTGTGCTGCAGGGCGTGGTGCTGAAGAGCCTATTAATTCCCCCAGTGATTTATTTACCGGAAAGCTGGCACAGAACAAATGGGTTGAATGGCCTCGTTCTGTGCTGTAAACGTCCGGCGTGAATCAGTAACTCGAGATTGACAGGCATATCGTAAAAAATTGATTTTTATATCTTTCTGTAAATTGCCATCGCAGAATGCGTTTTTGGGATTCCATCCTTATCTTTTTAGTTATACATTTAGAAATTGGGCAAATATTAATGGGATTGTACAGCTGGGAGAGCAGGGGATGCAAAATCAACACTTGGTATGTCATGTGAGTGACATTTGCCAAGGCATGTTTGTGCATTTCTTTGTCCATTTTCTGTGAAGGAGGTTCTTGTTGTCCCGTAGCTTGCTTCTCATTTCTTCCCTGCTTTGCCTGTCGATTAAAATTTTGATGATTTTATTTGCCGAAGAAATTTGGCATTATTCTTCAGTTGCTGTCTTGCCGGGTGGGGGGGGGAGGGAGAAATTGGAGGAACAGGAAAAGGCCACGTTGCTCACTCGAGGCCCTGTCTCAAAAACAGCAGGACCTTCCATTTATTAAAATCCCTACAGTGCAGGAGGAGACCATTTGGCCCATTGAGTCTGCACCAACTCTCCGACAGAGCACCTCACCAGGCCCACTCCCGCACCCTATCTCTGTAACCCCACCTAACCTTTTGGGGCAATTAAAATCAAGACTGGACAAGAGACCAGAATCGGTGTGGTTCAGTTATCTTGGAGGGAAATCGGGATTTCTTTCGGCCAGTCAATATGTTACATGAACATAATCCATGTTGTGAGCTAATAAAAGCAAAATGCTGCAGATGTTGGAAATCTGAAATAAAAACAGAAAATGCTGGCTAAACTCAGGTCTGGCAGCATCTGTGGAGGGAGAAACAGAGTTCATGTTTCGAGTCTGTGCAACTCTTCTTCATGTTGTCTGTGCCCAGATGATAGAAAATCACCATTTTAGGTTAAATGAATGATAAATAAAGAATAAATTACACTTCAGCTCACCGTGTGTCCCACTCCTCCCTTTCATCCAGTTGTGACAGCAGCTCCATTCTTTTGGAGTTCCCCCCCCCCCCATAATCTTGAATATGGGTGGTGCAGTGGTTAGCACTGCTGCCTCACATTGCCAGGGATCCGGGTTCATTTCTGGCCTTGTGTGACTGTGCAGAGTTTGCACATTCTCCCCTTGTCTGTGTGGATTTCCTCTGGGTGTTCTGGCTTCTTCCAACAATCCAAAGATTTGCAAATTAGGTGGATTGGCCATGCTAAATTGCCGCTTTGGGTCCAAAAGATTAGGTGGGGTTATGGGAGTAGGGAAAGGTAGTGGGCCTAGGTAGGTTGCTCCTTCGGAGGGTTGGTGCAGACTCAATGGGCCGAATGGCCACATTCTGCACTGTAGTGATTCAATGATTCTATGAATAAGCCTTCGAGCACTTCTGCTAATACTCAGTTTTCTTTTCATTATGGCCCTGTGAAGTAGGGATAATCTTTTTTAAAAACGCTGTAGAAATGAAAGTTAGTGCACAATATGTGGTTTAGCCAAATGAATATTGCTCTTCATGTAATTTATAAACCAATGGAGAAGGTTTAAATGTATAATTCTTCCTGGATGAAGCACAAATTAATGTAGCTTCATTTTATTTAGTTCAGTCTTCACCTTTTGAATCTTTAACTGGCCAAGAACAAATTAATCGTGGGAGGGAAGGAGCGTTTGGCTTGATATCAGGTACAGAGGCTGCGAAACACAGCTCAGAGGATCTGACCTTCGTTTTGGGGCAGTCAGTGGGGAACATTGAAGGGGAAGTGGCAAAGGTAAGTTGGTAGAGAAAGATTGAGATCAACTGTCTGATGGGTTGGGCAGCTGCGGAGATGTTGCTTAGGAATTGGAGTCAGGTTGGGGTGGAGAGAGGCATGAGGGGGATGGGGGTGGGGGGTTATGCTGGGAGGGAGAGCAATGTAATACAAGGAAAGTTGCCATGGTTATCTGAAAGACTGGAAGTACACTTTGATTAACAGGAGGGGACTTCCACCTGACCTGTCAAAGTGGTCGTCATAGAGAAGTGAAGCAATGTGTGCTCTTTACAGTTGTGTTTGGTGTCTAAGGCGATGTGTCCTCGAGAACTACCGGAGCAGGGCTCCCCTATGGTGATTGTTTTACATGAAAGTTTTGATTTGAGCTATTAATCAAATGGAGCTGGATGGATGTTTGATGCCTTAACCTGTCACTGACGATATAAACTGCTTGCAACAATTCCTACATAGATTATAACCCAGCAACTGAAAAGTAGTAATAGTAATGGTCGGTCTTTTGATATTTTCCACATTAGCGGAATGTGTAGGAATTGTAGAACAGTCAAGCTGCTGTAGCACCACACACAGAGTTGCTAATTTCCTGGAGTTGTAGATGCTTCTATTGCTGTCCATGTTATTTATTTGTGTGCGAGGAACTCCACAGCTTGTAAGTGAGTCTGTTGGCCTGGTTTGAAAAGCCAGGGTACTGCCAAGTCAAAGCCACATCTTTTCACCATTTATACCTCTGCAAACAATTCATTTGTAAAAATCCTGCTGCTCAGTGAAGTGTGACCTTGATGTAGATGCAAATGGAAGGGCAGACTCCAAAGCGACAGGAAGGAGAAAGTTACTTGCATATTTATGAGGCGGTGGGAACAGGTGGGACAGAATGTGTGCAAGAACCTCGCTTGAAACCAGGAGGGTTGAAGTGGAACTTTTCACAAAGGGTTGAAAATGGGGCCAGGTCCACAGGAACTTCAAAGAAAAATCTCAAACCCTTGGGGCACAGGAACAGAGGAAAGAGCAGAAGTAGGCCATTCAGCCTCTGGGGCCTGCTGCCCCATTCAACGAGATCATGGCTGTTCTTCTACCTCAGTGCCATTTTCCTGCATTATCCACATGTCCCTTAACATCCCTTTAATATCTAGAAACCTTTCGATCTCTGTCGTGAACGTGCACAGTGACTGAGCTTCCATAGCCCACTGGGGTGGGGAATTCCAAAGATTCATCACCCTCTGAGTGAAGAAAGTTTTCCTCCTCTTGGCCCTAAATGGCCTGCCTGGAATTACAGGCCTGCTGGATTGATCTCTTAAATAGGAAGAACACTGAAGTCAACTAAAAGGGAAGCAATTCGTGTGCAGTTCACCAGAATAAAAAGTGCAACACAAGAGCTGTGAGGGCATAGTGGTAATAATTCCAGAAGACCGGGCTGATATTCTGGGGGCAAGGGTTCAAATGCCACCACTGCAGCTAGTGGAATTTAAATTAAATGAATGAAACATGGAATATCAAGCTAGTCTCGGTAATGATGACCATGAGAACTATTATCAGTTGTCACAAAAACCCACCTGATTCATTGGGCTAATGTCCTATTGGGAAAGAAATCTGTTGTCCTTACCTGATCTGGACTATATTTGAATCCAGATCCACAGTAATGTGTTTGACTCTTAACTGCCCTCTGCAATGGCTGGCCAAGCTGGTCAGTTCGACACCAATTTGGGCGGGGCAACAAATGCTGCCCTTGCTAGTGAAGGCCCCATCGCATGAATAGGATAAGTGCTCTTGGGCCTCCTGCATGTCCTGTAACGTTGTGGTGCTGCTTCTCTGTGAGCAAGGCTGTGAGTGAATCTACCTCGAAAGCAAATGAGAAAGAAGCCCATTGTTCTTAAAGTGGTTGTCGTGAGGGTTGACCATAGCTAACTGAACTGGAGCCTGGACCTCAGCCAACCCAGTTGTTGCTGAGGCAAGAAGCGAAAATGTTTGGGACCATGGCGCCGTGTCTGTCAAGAAAACACGACTCTGTGTCCCTGGGATTGGCACCTTTCAGAATGCTGTTGCTCAGGCCACACTCCGAAATAATCCAGTACAGGAGCGATTCCTGGCTTGTGGTTTTTCAAATACTAAAGAATACATGTTTTATTCCCAAGCAAATGTCAAAGGTCAATGTTCCTCTGTTAATAGGATTGCAAAAGAAAAAATTATCTCTACAGCCATCTGTTCTGTGGGAATCAATATCTCAGACCATTCTTGGAGGTAAAACCTCTCTCCTAATATCCAAGAGTGATTACTGGCCTTCTTTCATCCCTTGTTTTCGAATCCCTCGCTTCTCCCTTTCTTTCTGTAACCGCCTCCAGCCCCTTGTTCCTCTCCGAAGTCTGTTGTAGCTCTCATTTCCCAACGATTGTTGACTCTGTGCTATTGAATTTTACTGCACGGGCCATAGATCTTTATTGGCTATTGCAGCTTTGCAATCACGCAAGGTTCGGTCTTGTTCACGTGTATTTGGTTTGGTCTGGTTTGGTGGTGTTACCAGTGGCATAAAAGCATTCCACAATCTAAACAAGGCAACTTTCAGGGGGTTCTGCTGGCAAGACTGGGTGTGGAAAGTGTTTCAGTACGATAAAAACATGGTAGCACAGTGATTAGCACTTTTGCTTCACAGCTCCAGGGTCCCAGGTTCGATTCCCGGCTTGGGTCACTATCTGTGTGGAGTCTGCACGTTCTCCCTGTGTCTGAATGGGTTTCCTCCGGGTGCTCCGATTTCCTCCCACAAGTCCCGAATGACATGCTTGTTAGGTGAATTGGACATTCTGAATTCTCCCTCTTTGTACCCGAACAGGTGCTGGAATGTGGTGACTAGGGGCTTTTCACAGTAACTTCATTGCAGTGTTAATGTAAGCCGACTTGTGACAATAAAGATTATTAAAAAATTGTTTTAATGCTTAGTGACTGCTTTGGCCTAACCAAAGGTCAGATCGCATTTGCTTCCACAGTAGGTTTAATGCTGCTGCTGTCATCTTAGAGTACCAACCAGCTGAAGCCAAGTGCTGGTGTTAGTTGAACAATAAGGATAGTGGTTTAGCGCACTGGAAATGCTTTGCGTTTAATTTGCAATCCCATTGTGTTGGAGCTGGATCAGAAGTAGACAATGCCTGCTGGAGTGACTCAGTCCTTTGCATTGCAACAGGCTAGTCAGACACTATTTGAACATTCCAGCAGGGGATCATGAATATATTCCCATGTTCCAAAGGAATAGTGGTGATTGGGCCAGAGACGAATTTCAAAGGTGCCTTCCTGCAAAAGCTGCCCCTTTGAACAAGTAACTCTGTGACGGGAACACGCCACCTTATCACTGAAATAGAAAGGAGATGTGTGGCTCAACTGGTTTAAATAACAAAAAGCTGAAAGGAAAGGAAAACTTGCATTTTTCTTTATTCTTTCATGGGATGTGGGCGTCACTAGCACAGCCCAGCATTTATTGCCCATCCCTATTTGTCCTTTAGCTGAGTGACTAGATAGGCCACTTCATCAGACAGTTAAGAGTTAACCACATTGCTATGGGTCTGGAGTCACATATAGGACACACCAGGGTAAGGACGGCACATTTTCTTTCCTAAGGGTCATTAGAGAACCAGATGGGTTTTTACAATTATCAATGATGGTTCTCAATTCCAGAATTCTTAATTGAATTTAAATTCCACTAGCTGCCGTGGTGGGATTTGAACCCATGTCCCCAGAAAATAAACCTGGGCCCTCGGATTACTAGTCCAGTAATATTACCATCTCTCTCTCTCTTCCCTTCAACAAGTGCTTCGAGAGGTTGATCATGAAGCGCATCACCTCCATACTCCCAGAACGCCTTGGTCCACTGCAATTCGCATACCGCTGCAACCGGTCCACATCAGGCCCAATTTCCCTGGCCCTACACTCATCCCTAGAGCATCTCGAAAACAAGGACTCCTACATTAGACTCCTATTTATTGACTACAGCTCCGCCTTCAACACCATAATCCCAGCCAAGCTCATATCAAAGCTCCAAAACCTAGGACTTGGCTCCCCACTCTGCAACTGGATCCTCGATTTTCTGACCAGCAGACCACAATCAGTAAGAATGAACAACAACACCTCCTCCACAATAGTCCTCAACACCGGCGCCCCGCAAGGCTGCGTACTTAGCCCCCTACTCTACTCCCTGTACACACACGACTGCATGGCAAAACTTGGTTCCAACTCCATCTACAAGTTTGCTGACGATACGACCATAGTGGGCCGGATCTCGAATAACGACGAGTCCGAATACAGGAGGGAGATAGAGAATCTAATGGAGTGGTGTAGCGAAACAATCTCTCCCTCAATGCCAGCAAAACTAAAGAGCTGGTAATTGACTTCAGGAAGCAAAGTACTGTACACACCCCTGTCTGCATCAACGGGGCCGAGGTGGAGATGGTTAGCAGTTTCAAATTCCTAGGGGTGCACATCTCCAAAAATCTGTCCTGGTCCACCCACGTCGATGCTACCACCAAGAAAGCACAACAGCGCCTGTACTTCCTCAGGAAACTAAGGAAATTCGGCATGTCCACATTGACTCTTACCAACTTTTACAGCTGCACCATAGAAAGCATCCTATCGGGCTGCATCACAGCCTGGTATGGCAACTGCTCGGCCCAGGACCGCAAGAAACTTCAGAGAGTCGTGAACACCGCCCAGTCCATCACACGAACCTGCCTCCCATCCATTGACTCCATCTATACCTCCCGCTGCCTGGGGAAAGCGGGCAGTGTAATCAAAGATCCCCCCCACCCGGCTTACTCACTTTTCCAACTTCTTCCATCGGGCAGGAGATACAGAAGTCTGAGAACACGCACGAACAGACTCAAGAACAGCTTCTTCCCCACTGTCACCAGACTCCTAAATGACCCTCTTATGGACTGACTTCATTAACACTACACCCTGTATGCTTCATCCGATGCCAGTGCTTATGTAGTTACATTGTATATGTTGTGTTGCCCTATTATGTATTTTCTTTTATTCCCTTTTCTTCTCATATACTCAATGATCTGTTGAGCTGCTCGCAGAAAAATACTTTTCACTGTACCTCGAGCAGCAGTGTGATAATGACCAGATAATCTGTTACTGTAATTTTGACTGAAGGCTAAGTATTGGAGTGGATGCTGGGGATAGCTCCCCTGATGTTCTTTCAAATAATTCCATGAGATCTTTTATGCCCACTGTAGAGGGCGGGTGGAGTGTCAGCTTAAGGACTCATGTGACAGATGGCAGCTGTCGCAGAGCCCTGGAGTGGGACTTGAACCCACAACCCTGTGACTCAGTGGTGAGGGCGCTACCAACGGAGCCCCACCTGGGAGAAGACCCCATCATGGGGAAGCTGTCCACCCTTTTGACGTCCGAGGTAGCGGGGCTGGAATCATGAGTGTTGCCCAGAACGTTCTGTGCCCAACCTGGCTGTGACAGGGCAGTTGGCCCTGGTGTTTGCGACTAAACCGGGAAAACTGCCCAAGTGTGTGTATGCACATGTGCCTGTGTAATGGAGAACTTTTGACACCTGTGGAACCGTGCAATGTGTGAGGGCCCTTCCTGTTTGTTCCTATTATTCCTTTATTTTGCCTTTCTTTTATTTTTGCATTACATTTTTGATCCATGGATGGTTTATGGACATGCGTCATTAAGGAAAGTGGCTTTTAATTCAAGCAGAAGTCTGTGCTGGTTTGGACTGGAGTTGTGGACCGCTGGGCATCCATGATTGAGATTGGCCCAATCTCTGTTTGAGTGATTTGCCTGATTTGATTTGGATTGGCCCAAAAGGCTGTGCTCTGCCCAGTAACAGGTATTGATTGGACCTGTTCCCACAAAAATGGTTCCGAGACCTAAGGAGCTTTCAGCTTCATTTTGGCTGCTAAAAGAGACGACCCACTCTCTTTCCACTCTGATTTTCTCCAGAAGGACTGTGTTTCTGAACTGTAGAAAGCCTGAATTAATCTGGTTACAGGAGAACCATTACACGCTGGGAACGAAAGGTCAGAATCTGATCGCTCACTCTCGAGAAAAGGCAGAGGGCTGGAAGCAAAGTTTGATGCGAAGTGGAGGTCTCTTCAGAGAAGCTGTGAGTAATATTGCTAAACTGCAAGGAAGATCATTGCAGGCTGTAAACCAGAGACTTTAATTCACAAGTATACTGTGAAGAAAGCATGCTATGAACCACAATTTGCAGCAAAGACTCTTATCTTTTGACTTTCAACTTTATTTTTAGACCCCCCCCGTGCTTTTCTATCATGTGTGTGGGTGGAGGTTGGGACAGTTAAAAGGGGTAGTAGGCTAGCTTGTTGTTATTCAGTTGCATTTATTGCATATTTCATCATAATTCCTGTTATAAATTGTCTTTCAATTTACAAATCTGGTGACTGTAATTATTAGGCAGCTAAGGTCCAAAGACTTCAGGAATTTTTATAAGAATTATTGGTTAATTCACTTGTGTTGGGACTCTGGGACGTGTGGGGCTGGAATTGACCACACATTTGCCCAGGGTGTCGTAACAATTGGCGAGAAAATAATATTTGAGGACTGACGACATCAGTGGGAATTTAGTGCTGGTTTCGTCTGTCTTCTGAAAGATTAACAGGATTTAGATTCATATTCAGTTAAACTGCCCAAATTAAGGATATTGTACAGAAACATCATGAATAAGTGTCCTGTCACATTGAAGTATTGCAGGTTGAACCACACGAAACAAACTACCTAATCACTGTGGTGGAGGTAAAATAAACTGGCTTTGCAGTGCATGACGGATGAGGCACCTTGACCAGAATGATTGTGAACTTGGGTTCTGGTCATTGTGAGGGAGTCAGTGTACACAGGGGAGGTCTTGCTGGATTTGGAATGCTGCTTGTCTTAATTATAACTCCATAAATGCTTAACTAATGGACTTAATCATCAGGAACAAACCTAAGGAATGCTGTACGAAAGTAACCATTCTAAATGGCTTTTAGTATGATTTCAGAAGAGAAATCAACCTCTTTGACCTTTTTTATAAATACTGGCACACTGTGTTGTGAGTCTTATGATGTACATTGAAATCTTTAAGGATTTAGCTAACGTTTTGCATGCAAGATTACGGTGGAATATTCACAGAGCAGTGTTATCCAATGCATTTGGCACACATTACATTTGGATAATGAATCCAGATGTGGCTAATTGCAGTTCTGATCAGTAAATTAGAAATCAGTAACGGCACCATCATCGAGCCTATGATCTCAGTCCTCCCACAACGTGTGCCTGTGAACTTTACCCTGTGCGCACAATTGTGGATTAGATGGGAAGACTGAAAGTAGAATGTCCGATTTTGTTTTTGATTGTCGTGTGTACTTCAACAGCTTGGATGTGACTTATTATTTATCTGGTTAAAGTGGAAACCACCATGGACACTGCTGTAGGGCAGAATTGCTGGAGTGCTGCATTGTTGGCGATGCTGTCTTTCTGGTTTGACGGGCTCGTCGGCCTGTTCTGGTGGACTGTTCGCGGAGGTGCGCAGAGTTCAGTGCTTTGGTCAGCATTCATACCCCAATTGCCACTGCCAAAAATCATTCCTCTCATTGGCTATTTGGTTGGACTGTGTTGATTTGCTGCATTTGTTTACGTGTAGGACAAGAGTGTCTGCCACTTTCTTGTAAAGTACTTGGATGTCCTGTAGAGACATTTCTTCTCCTGATTCTCTCTCTCTCTCTGAGAGTTTCCCTTTTATTTGTCCCTCAATTTTGGAGGTTCATGGGGAGGACAAGGGCTTGATCAATGACCATGAGTTGGAAAGGTGTAGGTAGGCAGAGAGGTGGGGGGGATGATTTTAATAAGATTCTGCTGGCAGCTGGAAATGAAGAGTGGTTATCTACCGTGACAGATCTGATATCTGTTCGACGTCATTTCAGGACTGTTTATGTGCATTTGCAATTCTTTAGGAAGATATCAATCCTTCCAGAAATGTGGTCACTTTAAACAGGGTTTCTGAGTGGCTGGAGGTAGCCAGTCTTGATGGAACACACTTTATCTAGCCCAGGACTGTCCCATCTATGATTCATATTTATGGAAATTGGGTGACTGTTTTTCCACCTCCTCCCACCCCCTTTTTCCTTTCTCCAGTTACGCTTGAGGAAAATATGCAAGGTCACAGCCAGTTAGGTGGAGCGGAAATTCCCTCATACAATTGTTGAACTAGTGATGGAGCACTCAGTGTGGCGGAAGTAGTGATTCCTACCAGATGTATGGTACATTTTATGCACTGTTATGCTATGTTTCCTAATGGCCTCTTGCTGTGTTGGCTGCCTGAACAAGGCCCTGTCATGGGCCTCACTGCCCTGCTTTCTCCAGTAAATGGGTGAAGGGTTCAAGGCAGGCTTCCCATCTCTGACATTTAGCATTATTTGACTGACCTGTGGGTGGAAACGCCCTGAAACCATTGCGGCAAGCTTGTAACGGCTTCACGAGACTTGTGTCTGTGCCGCAACGCAGGCATGAGGTTAACGAAGGAGACGGGTGAGGGGTCTGTTCGATCTCACACACAAAAGCTTCTCGTCACTGAAAACTTTGGCCCACACATCAAACTAACTTGCGTTACTTCCAACAAAAGCAACTTTACAGTCAATGCTAGAAATCTGAAGAAAAGGCTGGAAACGTTTATAGGTCAGGCAGAATCTGCGAAGAGAGCAAAGCAGCATTAAAACTCTAGCTTGCTAAATATTTCTCTCCCCACAGATTTGCCTGACTTGCTGAGGTTTTCCGTATTTTGTAATACTTCTATGCTGTGTCATTGTCAATTTGTATTTGGTTTATGCCCTTGTAGTGGCTTGAGACCGACAGGTTGGAGGCTTCCACCCTAAGGTGTTTATTGTAGAAGACATTGATGCGACCATCAATTCACACGAAACCAGGAGTAGAAGTAAACTGTGGCTTTAATCAACTAGAACAGTGCCTGCCTGCGACTGGTCTGCTAATGAGAGCCGTCTACAGGGCCACTGCTCTTTATACCTCCTCTCAAGGGGTGGAGCCAGGGGTGGAGCCCATAAGGCACTAACCTGATACATTGCAGGTAATACCTTACAATGGTCCACAGGTGGAGCCCACATGGGCAACAGCGTGATACAGATATATACATAGTGAATGGTTACTGCAAAACATTCACCACTTTCAACCCCTGTTTAAAAAATGAAGTCCGGCGGGGCTGAAGGGTTCATAGGTTTAGCCTGTCTGGAGCACGGATTGTGCGCTGTGATCGCCAAAGCTCTGGTATTGCAGCTGGCCCTGGTGTCGAACTCATCCCTGCTGGCATGGGTAGTGAAGTCGCCGGTGTGGGCACAGACGTGGATTCCGGGAGCGTGACTTCTGGAGCTTCATTCCTGTGGGTCGGTGATGGGAGAATGGAGGGCGGGAGGGGGTGTGGGTGCCATGTGGGGGCGCTGGCCAGCGTAGGTCAGGCGGGGTAAGTTGGGGTGGCAGTGGTAGTGGAACGCGCGGGTGCCAGATCCCGGAGGGAGACCGTATCCTGTTGGCCGTCGGGGTGTTCAATGTATGTGTACTGGGGGTTGGTGTGGAGGAGCTGGACCCTATCGACCAGGGGGCCGGACATATGGCTCCTGACATGTTTGCGGAGTAGGACGGGCCCCGGTGTCTTCAGCCAGGACGGAAGCGAGGGCCCGGAGGTGGATTTCCTGGGGAAAACAAATAGGCGCTCATGAAGGGTCTCGTTTGTGGCCGTGCAAAGGAGGGACCTAATAGAATGGAGTGCGTCGGGGAGGACCTCCTGGGAGATTCCTAGACCGTAGGGCCAGGTGGACAGACTTCCAGACCGTCTCGTTCTCCCTCTTCACCTGTCCATTTCCCTGGGGGTTATAACTGGTAGACCTGCTCGAGGCGATGCCCTTACTGAGCAGATACTGACGCAGTTCGTCGCTCATGAACAACGAGCCCCGGTCACTGTGCACGTATGTGGGGAAACCAAACAAGGTTAAGACACTATGTAGGGCTTTAATGACGGTGGCCGCGGTCATGTCGGGGCAAGGGATTGCAAAGGGGAAGCGGGAGAACCCGTCGATGATGTTGAGGAAATATGTGTTGCGGTCGGTGGAAGGGAGGGGCCCTTTGAAATCGATACTGAGGCGCTCAAAGGGCCGGGATGCATTTACCAGGTGGGCTTTATCTGGTCGATAGAAATGCGGCTTACACTCCGCACAGATTTGGCAGTCCCTGGTCATGGCTCTGACCTCCTCAGTGGAGTAGGTCAGGTTGCGGGCCTTGATGTAGTGGAGAAGCCGGATGACCCCCGGGTGGCAGAGGTCAACGTGGATAGCCCGTAGTTGGTCATCTTGTGCGCTGGCGCATGTGCCGAGGGACAGGGCATCTGGGGGCTATTTGAGCTTCCCAGGGCGATATACTTTATCGTAGTTGTAGGTGGAGAGTTCGATCCTCCACCTCAAGAGCTTATCATTCTTGATCTTGCCCTTCAGCGTATTATCGGACATGAAGGCTACCGATCGTTGGTCGGTGACAAGGGTAAACCACCTACCAGCGAGGTAGTGCCTCCAGTGCCGCATGGCTTCCACGATGGCTTGGGCTTCCTTTTCGACTGAGGAGTGTCGAATTTCGGAGGTGGTGAGGGTTCGTGAAAATAATGCTACTGGTCTGCCTGCTTGATTGAGGGTAATGGCGAGGGCGACCTCTGATGCGCCGCTCTCCACCTGAAGGGGGGCGGACTCATCCACCGCGCACATTGCGGCTTTGGCGATATCCGCCTCTATGCAGCTGAAGGCCTGGCAGGCCTCAGCCGCCAGTGGGAAGATGGTGGCCTTGATTAGTGGGCGGGCTTTGTCCGCATAGTTGGGGACCCACTGGGCGTAATAAGAACAGAACCCGAGGCACCTTTTCAGGGCTTTGGGGCAGTGGGGAAGGGGGAGTAGCAGGAGGGGGCGCATACGATCGGGGTTGGGTCCGAGAACCCCATTTTCCACAACGTAGCCGAGGATGGCTAGTCTGGTTGTGCGGAAAACGCATTTCTCCTTGTTGTAAGTGAGATTAAGGGTTTGGGCGGTTTGGAGAAATCTCTGGAGGTTGGCATCGTGGTCCTGCTGATCATGGCTGCAGATGGTGACGTTGTCCAAGTACGGAAATGTGGCACGGAGCCCGTACTGGTCCACCATTCGGTCCAACATTCTTTGGAAGACCGACACCCCGTTCGTGATGCCAAAGGGGACCCAGAGGAAGTGGAAGAGGCGGCCGTCTGCCTCAAACAGCGTGTAGTGGCCGTCCCCTGGGCGGATTGGGAGCTGGTGGTACGCAGACCTCCGATCCACCGTGGAGAACACTGGGTAGTGCGCGATCTGATTTACCATGTCTGCGATCCGGGGAAGGGGGTACGCATCGAGGTGCATGTACCGGTTTATGGTTTGGCTGTAATCTACAACCATCCGGTTCTTTTCCCCGGTCCTGACGACCGCCACCTGAGTTCTCCGGGGGCTATTGCTGGCCTCGATGATTCCCTCCCGCAAGAGTCGCTGGACCTCGGACCTGATAAAAGTCCTGTCCTGGATGCTGTACCGCCTGCTTCTGGTGGCGACTGGCTTACAGTCGGCGGTGAGATTTGCGAAGAGCGGGGGAGGGTCGACTTTTCGGGTCACGAGGCTACATATGGTGAGTGGGGGTAGGGGCCCGCCGAACTTCAGAGTTACGCTCCTGAGGTTATACAGGAAGTCCAGTCCCAACAAAAGAGGAGCGCAGAGGTTGGGGGGAGTACATATAACTTAAAATTGGCGTACTCGGCGCCCTGTATTGCGAGGGTTGCGGTAGTGCACCCCCGGATCTGCACCGAGTGCGACCCAGAAGCAAGGGAGATGGTTTGATGTGCCGGGAAGATTGGGAGCGAGCAGCGTCTTGCCATGTCTGGATAATGAAGCTCTCCGTGCTCCCGGAGTCGAACAGGCATGGCGTTTCGTGTCCATTTACCCGGACGGTCATCATGGAGCTCCAGAGGTGTTTGGGTCATGACTGGTCAAGGGTGACTGCGCTAAGTTGCGGGTAGCCGGCGTGCTCGGAGGTGCTGGGGTAGTCCCAAGGTGGCTGCCCCCGTCGGTCGAACATGTCGGGCGGTGAGGAAGATGGCATTCAAGATGGCGGCCCCCATGAATCGCACGTGGCGGGCCACTAGGGTGAGGATAGCCAAGATGGCGCCCCCGTGGGTCACCCACATTGGGTGGGGTGTGAAGATGGCTGCTCCCACGGACAACACGAGGCCGATGACTCTTCCGTGGGGGGCGGAGCCGGCAGACACGCTGCCACACTGCAGGATCTGCGGGCCTGTGAGTCTGAGGGTCGGGCCAGCGATTTAGAGTTTTTGGACCTGGCGAAGCAAACTTTAGCAAAATGTCCTTTTCTCCCGCAGTCACTGCAGTTCACGTTCTGGGCCGGTCAGCGCTGCCTGGGGTGTTGATGCTGGCCGCAGAAGTAACAGGGTAGGCCCCCATGGTGGGCGGGCAACCGCGCGGCACAGGCCTGGGGTACTCTTTGGTCGAGGGTCCACGAGGGGTCGTCTGATCGGACGGGAACGCGTTAAGGCATTGGAACGCTACTTCTGGAGAGGAGGCTAATTTTACCGTCTCTTCCAGGTCTAGGGCACCTTTTTCGAGTAGGCGCTGTCTCACATGGTTGGACCTGACTCCAGCCACGTCGGTGTCCCGGATGGCGAGTTCCATATGTTGAGTGGCCGTAACGGCCTGGTAATTGCAACTTCATGCAAGGACTTTGAGGTCGCATAGGTACTCTTCCAGCGATTCCCTGGCACATCGCGAGGGCGTCTGCGTAAGTGGAGGCTTCCTCGAGTTGAACAGAGATTCGATGGCTCACCTGGGTGTGGAGGAGACTCCACTTCTGTTCGTCGGTGATGGAAGGCGAGGAGGAGGCGGTGAGGTAGGCCTTGAAACGGCCAAGCCAGTGCGAAAAAATCCCTTTCGCCTCCGCGGCCTGTTTTCCAGTCGGTCAGGTTTGAGGGCCGATTACATAGTGGCGTTGTAGTTGATTAAATTGATGCGACCATCAATTTACACGAAACCAGGAGTAGAAGTAAACTGCAGCTTTAATCAACTAGAACAGTGCCTGCCTGCGACTAGTCTGCTAGTCAGAGCCACCTACATGGCTACTGCTCTTTATACTGCTCAAGGGGTGGAGCCAGGGGCGGAGCCCATAAGGCACTAACCTGATACATTACAGGTAATACCTTACAATAGTCCATAGGTGGAGCCCACATGGGCAACAGCGTGATACAGTTATTTACATGGTGAATGGTTACTGCAAAACATTCACCACAGACATTTATCACATTGGCAGCCGAGCCCCCACCCAAAGGGCCCGTGCTACTTCAGCTCCTGTGCAGCCCTCTGGGATATTTTACTTTGCTAAAGGTGCTCTTTAAAATTCAAACTGGTGAACCAGAGATTCAAAGGTAAGTTTTGTAATTTAATGAAATCTGCTGTGTTTAACCAGACATTTCTTTATAAAGGATGTGCAGTTGGGCTTGAGGTGCAGAATCTTTTAGTTTATTCTGCCAGCCAGAGGGATCCGGCCTATAATGTGGTAACCATTGTATTTGCTGTTGGATAACTCAACCGGCTTACAAATGGAAAATTTGTAATCCTTGCTTTTCATTTTCTTGTTTTAAAGAAAAGGTACCCTGACCATTCTTGCTGCTGTGCCTTACCCCATGAACAGGAGGCAGAGTCTGGGAGCCCACGGGTCAGTCTTGATTGTGTGTGAGTTGGGGGGGGGGGGGGGGGGAGGGTGGAAGAGAGAATGTGGCCCATTGTGACGTTAGCCTGGAATCCCAAGATTTGGGGTGGTCGGATGGGGGAAAGGAGGTGGGTGGGGGGAGTTGTTGGGTGAATGTTCAGTTTGGGGCCAGTAGTGTGTGGGGTCGGTTGACGTGATTGTTTATGTTGGCGGAAAAGTGGATGATTTTGGCAGTATGCGGTTTGTATATTATGGAATATTATTGGTGAGATAGCCAATTACTAGAAAATAACTATATCAAGAGTAGAAAATTCCCAGTTTAAAAGGGTCCTAAGATTTTGAACAAATTTTGAATCTAAGGTACAACAAGATTTCCTTAAAATGCTTTGCAGGAAACTAACTTGAGTTTTAAACTGCGTATAATGTGCAGTCGGGCCCAGGAAATAGTGACACATCTGCATGGTTTTAGTGGTAACCTAGCAACAGTTAACAAAACTTTCCCTGGAGACCAGTGGATGGGGGGCGGGCAGCTTTCCTTGGCACCTCAAATGGAGTGATGGAACTGAAGGTCGAGGTTCCCATTGAGGGATGCTGATCTGTGATTCTGCACAATATCGTAGAAACCACCTTTTGGAGCTGGCGATGTTTTGTTTTGTGTGCATCAAAATGCCTCAAATATATTTGAACTCCGATTTCCAAGTTTCGAAGCAATAGTTTTGTAAAAGCTGAATGGTTCCATTAGGCGTCAGTACTTGACATAGGCTAGTGTCAAAATCACAGCTCAAATTTAGCTTTTGATGGAACAGATAGGTCAGGGACAGAAGGGAAATGGAGAAAATTAAGTGGAGTTCCAAGTGGAGCTGCCTTGATTTGGGGTGTGATGGAAGACTGCCTTTGCTTTATCAAGTTGAAGGCAAGTATTTCAAAATATCTTGATAGAATGTCTGCCCTTGCAATGCAGTATTGGCAAGTGCAAAAATAAAGGTTTATGAAATGCTACTTATTTTGCAGAGGCAGTGCCATTTTAATGTGTTGTGTTAACAGACTGGTGACTTTGGAGCTACAGTTCCCAAAGCTCTCCTAAACTGGGGATTTCTTTGTCTTCTATCTGGTTTTAATGTAGGTTAATAGAGATTGATTGCTATAATTAGTCAGTGACTCCAGTATTCTTGTTTCTTGGGACTTCCAGAAGGTAAGAAGGCAAACTAGATAAGGGTTTTTCAAAGTGCGGGCGCAACCAGTGGGTGGGTGTTGGGAGCCTTGCGGAGTGATGGGTCGCGGCATTCCGGGGTGGTCCTGATCGCAGGGGAAACACCCAACGTCCGCGACAAGCATTTTTATTGAGAGTGGCGACCACTACCGCCTTTTAAATAAGAAGGAAATGAGGCTGTGTCAGGTCTTCTGGCCAGAAGGGGCAGCAGTGAGTAGGTCATGCGCCCTTTATGTACGTGCTTTTGCCGCCAAATCATGGAGGAGACCTTCTTCCATTTTCTAGCTGCTAGCAAGCAAAGCAAGAGGACTGTGAAGATGAATCATATTTTTACAAGTAAGAGACCCCCTGGACACTAATAGGCAGTATACCTACTGACCAGGATCTCACCACTGAATCTGCAAGAGATTGCTGCTTAGGAGAGCCCATGGCAAGACAGAGCAGTGCTAGTGTTAGCTCTGTAAGCAGCTCCAGGGCTTCTGGTTTAACAGCCTACAAAGAAGAAACTTAACTCGGGAACAAAGTAGTATAAAGATGATTTCTTAAGGTATGGTTTTGTCAAATGCGCCAATGCAAATAAGAATGCAAAGCTGATGTGTGTTATATGCAGGGAAGTGCTGACAAATGAGAGAAGTTTAAGGTTTTGAGAGAGAAGTGGTGGGTGAAAAATTCCTTTTGAATTTGAGACCCCAAAGTCCAGTATTAGATTACAGCTGACTCCAAATGAAAAGACATTAAAAACATGACAAAAGCCCACGAGGCAGTCAGCATTCTGGAGTAGCATCTCCCAGGAGTATCCAGTGCTAAGTAAAACAAGCATTTTGTTGCTATTGCCCTTCATGACAACCTACATGTGAGAGGTTGGATTTCTGGTCTCACAAAGATGAAGACGGCATGAAGGAACTGGCTGAAGTGTGCACCTGATTTGTGCATTGCCCTCCTCCTGTGAACCTGATTGGAATGAGATCGTGAGGGCCAAGCAGGCTCTCCTTTCGCATTAAAATTAAGCGAATGTTGTGTGGGTCCTGAAGGTCGGCTGGTTGGCAAAAGTGGGTCCTGGGAAAAAAAGGTTTAAAAACCTTGAACTAGATGGAGCTGTGTCTACTTTGTCATTTCTATGTTATGAGTTCTCTGGGTGATGCTGAATGTAAACATGCTACAGGCATACCCATCTGGGTAGTGCTCTCCTGCTTCAGTCAGATAACCAATTAACCAATGCTTTTACTTAGAATTTACATCACAGGAACAGGCCATTGAGTCTAACTGGTTTGTATCACTGCTTATACCCATCATGAGGTTTGTAAATCTTTGTTTTTATTCTCTTCAGAGTCTCCATATCCCTTTAGTCCAGAAGACCATATTCAAAATGTGGTGAAACCTCCAAAATTGAGTTCTGGTACTTTCATGTATTCTTATGGCCTTATCAACCTGCATTCCGTCTTTGAATGATTTGTGAATCTGCACCTCTATGCCCATCACCCCATTTGGGCTCTTATATTTGAAATGATAGATTGCCTCCTTGTGCTTCTGACCAGAATGCACCATCTCAAACTTCTATATGTTGAAATTTGTTTGCCTTTTACTTGCCTATTCTGCAAATTTATTTATTCTTCCTGGTGCAGAAAATTTGGAAACGGTACCAGAATCTCAGAATCCAGATAGTTTATATAGATGGTGAACAACAGTGGTCCTAATCCCTGTTGTGGGGGCCTGGGTGATCCCTAATTTCTGTTTTCTGTAGTCAACTTGCTATCCAGTCTGCTACCAGTCCGCTAACTCCACGTGCCCTGGTACATTGTCAAAGGCTGTGTTGTGTGTGCCTGCATGCCATTGTAATGTTAAGGTGCTCGGCAGAGCAAGGGCTAATATAGGATTGGAGAACGGCACCACCCATGGTATGACGTACAGAGTCACATGGTAATAGACTCCAAGATCAGTTTCAGAAGAATCTGCATGAGCGAGCAGCACCATGCATGGCAGTAACTGGTATCTGTACATTGAACCATTTATTGATAATTCTTAACAATGTTTAAACATATGATCTCATCCTTGAGACACCAAATGAATGCACAACACAACACAAAGTATATCAGATCTACTGCTTTGTCCTGGTATGCTCTTTCTGTTATTTCTTTAAAAAATTCAATGAGTTTGTTAAAGCATGATCTTCCTTTTTTGAATTCCCTACAGAACTGTTTGTTGTATTTTTGGTTTCCAGATGCTTTCCACTAAAAAATTGAAGAAATATTTGAACTGCCGATGTTAAACTAACTGTTGTAAGGTTCCCTCACTTGAATCAATTTCCCTTTCTAAATGATAGACTATACATAAACTACCTGCCAGTTATCTGGCCCAATTCTAGTTGCAGATTAACTTTTATATTTTATTGAATGAAGAAGGGCTCCCTTTAAATTATTTTTGTTTACCCAAAGTTAAACAGGAATAGCATCCATCTGAGTATTTGTATTAAATGGGGTTATTAATGGTGCTATTAAATAGGGGCTGGTTTAGCTCAGTGGGCTAGACAGCTGGTTTGTGATGCAGTATAAGGCCAGCAGCGCGGGTTCAATTCCCGTACCAGCTGAGAATTCTGAATTCTCCCTCTGTGTACCCGAACAGGCGCCGGAATATGGTGACTAGGAGCTTTTCACAGTAACTTCATTGCAGTGTTAATGTAAGCCTACTTGTGACAACAAAGGAACTTTATCTTTATCTTTTATCTTTATCTTTTATCTTTAAATGTAGACTGTCCTTCTGCTGTCCAGAGTGTCTTGTTGTGTTATCCTGCTTCCTTGATGTATGCTTTGACAAAGGAAGCTGCAGACTATGAAATGAGTTCAACTTGTTTATTGAACTATTAACACCATTCTTAAATGAGTTCGACTCTCTGCTAATCTAGCTGTAGTAACTCAGTCTATCTTTACCAGTCTGCTCTAAGCCACGTGCTAGGTGTGATGCTGTTGATTAATGCTGATGTACCCTCTAGATGTCTGTCTGTGGAAAGAGGCAGAGCATGTGTGCCCTGTCCTTTTTATATGGGTTGTGAAGTGCCCCCTTGTGGTAATGCCACCACTGGGTTACCCATTGGTTGTGTCCTGTTGTAATGACCCATTGGCTGTATGTCTGCATGTCGTGACATCTCTGGTGCTCCCTCTAGTGGTTACTTAGTTGAAGTGTATTTAAATTAGCACCTTGTGTATATACAGTGATGCATATCACCACATCTTCCCATTTTTCCTGTTACATATTTTCTGTACTTGGTTAAAGAAAATTGAACAAAATAGGTAGATAAGTGATGACATGTACAAGTCATGATGACTATACAATACCAAATAATATTTGAGTCCAAAGTTCATAAATTTATATGGTCGAGTGGCTTTCTTGTTTTGTTAATTGAAATGTTGATGTTGTCATTTCCTTGTGAACGCCGTCAGTGTCCCTGTGCTTAAGGAACCAAGAAGTCATCAGGAGGTGTTCAAATGGTCAAATTACTTCCTTGTCGGATTTGGACTGGTTTTGTTTTTGATGCTTCTGGTAGCGATTCTTGATGTCATCTTCCCTGTCTGACCTGAACTGGTGTCGGTGTTCACGGTATTGATGTTGTATGGTAGCTGCCTTGAAAGCTGGTCTGCTTGTTTGTAGTGTAGCAAACTTGAATTTGTAAGATGCGTTATCATGCCATGGTATGTCTGCACACTTGCCATTGTCTTGAGCTGTGCTGTCACAGTGTCCTGCATTGGCAGAGTTGTACCAGTCGTTGTTCTATGTCGTTGTTTTTGTCGTACGTGGTGTTGACGTTGGTGCCTTTGGTACGCTTCTTGGTGTTTTTATAGGTCTTGTTGTGTTTGTTGCGCTCAATGACCATTCCGAGTGGAGAATTTGAGTCCTTCTCAAAGTTATTTGTGTCCGTGTCCTAGGCATCTGCTGTTTCATTGAGCGTTTCGTCTTTGATTCCTCTTTGCTCCCCGTCTGGAGTCATGTCCAGTTCACTTGAATCATCTTTGGCTTGTTGATGCTCTCCGTCTGGAGTCTGTTCTGGTTCACCTGAATCATCTTTGGTTTCCTGATGGTCCGGTTCACTTGAATCATCTTTGGTTTCTTGATGCTCCTCGTCTGGAGTCAAAATGTTCAAGATTTCATTTTCTTGTGGAGATGCTCAAGTGGATGAGGTTTCAATTGACGTGGTCGCACTGGGCTCACGAGTAGTTTCACTTGGATTGCCGAATGCCTCTGTGCATACTAGCTGAGATCTGTCAGTCTCGCTGTGATGTTGCACATCTTGTATGGGAATTGTGATGCCTTCATCACTTGTCTCACATACAGTGGGTAGAGCTGCAGTGACTTCTTGTTGGTTAGATGAGCTGGGTAGACTGTCATAGTCTTTCTGTTATTCACGTGAGCGTGGCAGACTTGCATCGTCTGCTGCTGGTTGCTCCGATAAGGTGGATAGACCTTCATGGTCTTGTTCATGGACTGCGCTTTGGAGTCTTGAGTTGCTCCCATTGTGGAGTCTGTCAACGAGCTCGCTATGGAGGCTTATATCGCTCTCTCTCTGGAGTCTGGCATTGTTCCCTGTGTGGAGTCGTGCAGTGGTCTCACTGTGGAATCTTTCATCGCTCTGTGTGTGGAGTCGGGGACTCTTTGTGGTGCATGGACCACCCTTTGTGTGGAGTCGGGAACTCTTCACGGTGCGTGGACCACCTTTCGTGTGGTTTCAGGCTGCTCGTCTTCTTCGTAGGTATTTGACAGGTTGCTGTCAGCCAATGTATCGACGATCTGCCATGGCATCATGGTATTGGATTCATCTACCATGAGTAGAGTCGTGTTGAGCTTTGCAACCATGTTGTTGATGCTGTGATCAGCATATCTGAATAACTCAGCCATGTCTGAGTAGTATTCTTCGATAAACCAATTACCTTCTTTTGTTTCGGTATTGTCATTGCGCTCTCTGTGTCCAAGGAAGAAATCATCATCTGAGTAGTAGTCTTCAAGGACCGAATCATCTCTTCGGGCGGTGCTAACTGCTTGTTGCAGGGTTCTGCGGAGGTTGATTTCAACTACTGGTAGAAGTTCAGGCATTGTTCTGTCTTTTGAGGTGAAAGAATGATGTTTTGCGGTTTTAAAACTCTTCTTTTTAAATTTTGGACATTTCCCCTTTAAGGGGGCGTAGTCCGGGGCCTCTGACATCATGACACTCGTGACGTAAAGCGTAGGAATGGATTGCGCATGCGCAAATCGTTTTTCCTTTACTGTGCGCTCTTTTCGCAACTACGCATGCATGGCTTCTCGCGCATGCACAAAACACTGTTTTGCCGGTTCGTGTCATCCAGGGAACTGCGCATGTGCAGACTGGTCCGGCTGGGTACGCGCAAGGCGGCTGCCAATCAAAATTGCCGTTTGCTTCTGTTGCAACCCTACCTCTGCCTCGTGGTGAGTATTGGCGCCAGTTGTACCGATTTCTTTTGTGTTTACCTCGCAGTAGCTTTCAAATTTGTCCAGGACTGTCTGGAATCGTGTTCTGTCCTGCCCTTTGGAGTATTTAAAGTAGCGGAAGATCTCTGTTGCATGTTCACCCGCAATGGTGAGTAGAAGAGCAATCTTCTCAGCATCGGCCATGCCAGTTAGATCGGGTGCTTCCATGTAAAGTTGAAATCTTTGCTTGAATGAACGCCAGTTGGCACTGAGATTGTCGTGGTACCTGAGTGGATTAGGAACCGGAATCTCGATCATCGTGCCTGGGTTCGGTTGCTGGTTGTCATGGATTTTGCTGAGTTGAACTAAATAGATTGAACAGGCACTACTGGCACCACATTGTGTTATGCTGCTTCGTGTAGCATAAGCTGCTTCCTTGATGTATGCTTTGACAAAGGAAGCTCCAGACTATGAAATGAGTTCAACTTGTTTATTGAACTATTAACACCGTTCTTAAATGAGTTTGACTCTCTGCTAATCTAGCTGAAATAACTCCGTCCATCTTTACCAGCCTGCTCTAAGCCACGTGCTGGGTGTGATGCTGATGATCAACCCTGATGTACTCTCTAGATGTCTGTCTGTGGAAAGAGGCAGAGCATGTGTGCCCTGTCCTTTTATATGGGTTGTGAAGTGCCCCCTTGTGGTAATGCCACCTCAGGGTATACTGATTACCCATTGGTTGTGTCCTATTGTAATGACCCATTGGCTGTATGTCTGCATGTCATGACATCTCTGGTGCTCCTGAGGAATTGAACTCACTCAATTTCTTCACTCCCTCTATTGGTTACTTAGTTGCAGTGTATTTACATTAACCCCCTGTGTATATACAGTGATGCATATCACCACATGTCTCAGCAATGAGTTTCCTCCCCATGTCCCGTACCCCTGCAGTCCCCCTGGGCACTATCCTTGGCCCTTCCTCATTCTCATCTACACCTTGTCCCCTGGTGGTATTACCCACAGTCGTTGGCTCAGCTCGCACCTATATGCTGTTGATTCCCCAGCTCCATACCTCTAGCAGTCTCCATGCCTCTAGAGGTCCGAGAGTACCTCTGTGCAGTCAGACTGCCCCTCGGACATCAGGTTTAACCCAGTCGCAGCTTCTTTCACGTGAACCTTGGGAAGACTGAAGTCATTGTTTTCAGCCTCCCCAATAAACGTGCTCTTCTCGCCTGTCGCTGATGCCAACTCTGTCTATGAGCATTCCCTCAGGCTGCCCCAGACTGTGTGAAATATGAAACCTGTCTTCACCTCCCAGCTGCTTTCCCATCCGATCCTTCAGCGAAAATACTCACTCTATCCCCCTCAGACTCTGCTGATCTCTTCGTCCCTTAGTCTTATGTTGGGATTTGATAGGGAGAAACCATTTTCTCTGTTGTGGACCTGCAGTTCCCCAAAAAAGAGGCAGAAATTGGAGCGAGATCATTTGGGGGTGGTATCAGGAAGCACTACCTCACCCAAAGAGTGGTAGAATTCTCCCTCCCAAAACGCTAGACAATAGATCAGTTGAAAATTTCAATTAGCTTGAGACACATGGATTTATGTTCGGCTAGTGCATTAAGGGTTAGAGTAAAGCGCTTTTGTGAGATCAGACCTCAAATACTGTACACATTTTTGGTCTCTGTGTTTAAGAAAGGTATAACTTGCAATGGTGGACATATAACAATGGTTCAATAGATTTGGCTCCTGGGATAAGAGGTGAAGCTCAGTAAATTGGGCCTCCATGGGGTTATGCTGCAACTGTACAGGACCCTGGTGAGACCACATTTGGAGTATTGTGTGCAGTTCTGGTCACCTCACTATAGGAAGGATATGGAAGCATTGGAAAGGGTGCAAAGGAGATTTACCAGGATGCTGCCTGGTTTGGAGGATAGGTCTTATGAGCAAAGGTTGAGGGAGCTAGGGCTTTTCTCTTTGGAGCGGAGGATGATGAGGGGCGACTTAATAGAGGTTTATAAGATGATGAGGGGGATAGATAGAGTGGACGTTCAGAGACTATTTCCTCGGGTGGACGTAGCTGTTACAAGGGAGCATAACTATAAGGTTCGGGGTGGGAGATATTGGAGGGATGTCCGAGGTAGGTTCTTTACTCAGAGTGGTTAGGGTGTGGAATGGACACCCATTCCAGTGGAGTGGAGTCGGACACTTTAGGAACTTTAAAGCGGCTATTGGATAAGCACATGGAGCACACCAGAATGACAGGGAGTGGGAAAGCTTGATCTTGGTTTCAGATAAAGCTCGGCACAACATTGAGGGCCGAAGGGCCTGTTCTGTGCTGCACTGTTCTATGTTCTATGCTCTATACTCTCTGGAGGTTAGAAGAATGAGAGGTGATCTCAATGAAACATTTGAGATTGTGAAGGGACATGATAGGTCAGATACTGAAATGTTGTTTTCCACTCTGGGCTGTCTAGAACAAGGTACCGTTCATGTCACAAGTACCAATGACATCTTCAAAAAGAGAGAATCAAACCATCACCCCTTGACATTCAGTGACATTGCCATCACTGAATTCCCCCACTATCAACATCCTGGGGGTTGCCATTGACCAGAAACTCAACTGGACTAGCCATATAAATACTGTGGCTACAAGGCAACTCAAGAGACTAGGAATTCTGCAGTGAGTAACTTGCGTCCTGACTCCGCAAAGCCTGTCCACCATCTACAGAGGCACGAGTCAGGAGTGTGATGGAATACGCTCCATTTGCCTCCATGAATGCGGTTCCAACAACATTCAAACTCAACACCATCCAGGACAAAGCAGCTTGCTTGTCTGGCACCGCATCCATCACCTTAAACATTCATTCTCTCCACCACCGATGCACAGTGGCAGCAATGTGCACCATTAACAAGATGCACGGCAAAAACTCACCAAGACACCTTCGACAGCACCTTTCTAACATCTAGAAACACAAAGTGCAGCTGACACATGAGAACACCACCATCTGCAAGTTCCCCTCCAAGCCCCACACCATCTTGACTTGGGAATATATTCCTTCGCTGTCGCTGGGTCAAAATCCTGGACTACTCTCCCTAATAGCACAGTGGGTGTATCTACATCACATGGACTGCAGCGGTTCAAGAAGGCAGCTCACCAACACCTTCTCCAGGTTAATTAGGGATGGATGATAAATGCTGGCCTAGGCAGTGAAGCCCACATCCCACAAACAAATAAATAGGTTTTTTTTAAAAACAAGTGTGTCACCATTTCAAAGTAAGGAGCAGAATTTCCCCCAAATCTGTCGGTGTCCAGTTCAGGCAGAAAACCAGCGATAATCTCTCCAGCTGCACAGCTGAGATTTCACTCTGGCGCTCAGTGCACAGAGAATCGGGCAGGGCCTAAGTCATCCCCCTCCCCGCTCCCATCACCACAACGCATGTATCGGGATAATCCCCTCACCGATAGTGGGCCCCCCACCACACTTTCATGATATGCAAACATGCAGCTAATGAACACATAGAATAGGACACGACCAATGAGCAGTCAGGACACTCACTATAAAAGGGATGAGGCACTTGCACCCTGCCTCTTTCCACAGACCAACATCTACAGAGTGAGACAGGGTGTATCCTCAGCATCACACCCCAGCACGTGGCTTAGAGCAAGGCTGGTTCAGTTAGACTGAGTTACTACATTTAGATTAGCAGAGAGTCAAACTCATTGAGAACTGTGCTAATAGTTCAATAAAACACACTGAACTCACTTCAAAGTCTGGGGCATCTTTTACTCAAAACTGCATCAAGTGGCAGCTTGTGTTATTCCAAATTACATAACACAACACACACCACCACCACAGATAAGGGGAGGCACAGTAGCACAGTTGTCAGTGGTGCGCCAGGGACACAGGTTCAATTCCAACCTCGGATGACTGTCTGTGTGGGGTTTGTGCATTCTCCCCGTGTCTGCGCGGGTTTCCTCCGGGTGCTCCAGTTTCCTCCTACAATCTAAAGATCTGCAGGTTAGATGGATCGGCTATGCTAAATTGCCCCTTTGTGTCCAAAGATATGGGGTTACCGCCAGAGGATTGGGCCTAGGCAGGGTGCTCTTTCGGAGGATCGGTGCAGACTCGATGGGCCGAGCAGCCTCCTTCTGCACTGTTGATTTTAGGTGTTTCTTCTACCCCCCCTCCCCAAGAGGGTCTCTCCACAGCGATCCCACCCAGGCAGTGCCAGGGCACTCCTGGCCATGTCCCTGTACTTAGTTGTGCACTCCCAGCACGATCATCACAACTGCTTTTCATTTCTGCGAATCAATAGTGATTGGTGCCTGCCTGATGTCATCTGTCTGGGTGAGATGATGCAGAGAGGGTGGAAGCAGCAGCATTGAGCCCAATAATTCAATGAGAATTTATGTTAATATATGCTAATCAGGCCCGCGTAAACCTGATCGTGCCAGCGGAGGGGGGCCGGGAACATCTCATTCCGTGATCGCGCTGGCGCAAATCTCGTTTTGGAGATTTGGCAGGCACTACGGGATTTGTGCCCACAGTTAGTGTGGCCCCCAGATCGCAGCCAAGAAGTTGATCATTTAGGATGAGAATCTTTGGAATTCTCTGACGCGAAGGATTGTGGATGCTCTTATCTTTGAACTTTTTCAGGCCGCAATAGATTCTTGAAGCCTCAGGGAATCGAGGGATATGGGGAGTGGCGGGGAAAGTGGAGTAGAAACCCAACATCGGTTTGGGTTTCTACCCATGATCGTATTGATTAACAGAGCAGGCTCGGTGGGCCGCACAGTCTATTTCTCATGTTTCTTGGGTTCTTGAATTCTTAACCAAGGTGGGTAGATGGAGCTGAGGTACGGGTCTGAGATAGTCTAATTGAATGGTGGCAAAGGCTTGAGGCCTCCTGTTCCTTCCTATTACACTCGGTAAAGAGTTTTGGCGTATTTTCTGTGTTCGAGGTACTCTCTGAACACAAACTGTTCTGAATTTTACACCCACAGAATTTGTTTCATTTCTGCTTTCAGGAGCCTGTAGAGTGGTGCACTCTGTTCACATTTCTTTCACAAAATAACATTCCTGTTAGTCCCTTGGGGAAAGACTTTCTTCCGTCTGCAAAGTTAAAGAAAAATCCTTACATTGACTGTTTGGTTAAAAATAATTCCTGATCTTTGCACTTGGGAAAAACACTGGCCAGGCAGAAACGTTCCTTTTCCCGCCTGATGCTTCACTTTCTCAAATTGCCACTTTGCATTTTCATAAAAGCACATGTATAAAAACAGAATCCAGTGACCAGCTATCAAAGGTGATTTAACCTTTGTGCCTTTTTTCACAAAAGTGCCTGTCAAAATGTCAGAACAGACCTCCGTCCTCCACGCCCAACCCCCTCCCACTTTCAGAGATGGAGCTTGCATTCACGAAGGAGTCGGGAGGGCAGGGACCTTTGTGTAACCTCCCCATTTCGTGCTTGAATGCATGTTGGGCCTCGGGATGGCCCAGTGTCATCGAGGCAGGAACGGCTGATGATTAATTGTGGCTGACGAGGTTGTAATGAAGGACCAGTGATGAGCAGCGTTGAAGGCTGGACTGTTTGTTACATGTGGTAATTGTCAACTGATTCCTAGCTTTTCCCGAAAGTATCTAAGATACAGGTCCAATGTCTAAAGTATCTTGACTCACACAACAAAAGGCTTCCACCCAGAGAGTGATAGGAGTCTGAACTGCACTGCATGGGAAGGTAGTAGAACCTCACCACCTTTTAAAAAGTACATGGATGAGTGAAGGTAATTGCGCAGTGGTATTGTCACTGGACTAGAAACCCAGGACCCAGGGTAATGTTCTGGGGGCCCGGTTCAAATCCCAACATGGCAGATACTGAAATTTGAATTCAATCGAAATTCCGAATTAAAGGTTTAATGGTAACCATGAAAATATTGCTGATTCTTGTAAAAACCCACCTGGTTCACAAATGTCCTTTTAAGGAAGGAAATCTGTCATCCTTACCTGGTCTGGGCTGAATGTGACTCCAGACTGAGAGCAATGGGATTGACTCTTAAATGCCACTCCGTTCAAGGGCAATTGGTGATGGGCGATAAATGCAGGCTCACATCCCATGAAAGAAGAAAAAAAAAACTTGAAATGTCATAACGTTCAAGGCTATGGGCCAACTGCTGGAAATGTTTCTGTTATCTTTTAAACCTGGGGACCATCCGCGAATGTGATAACCACGACACTACAGACACACTGCAGTAAAACTGGAACGTGGGATTAGTGTATATTTAGTGTAGTTTTGTCCGTGCAGCCTCGATGGGCCAAAGGGCCTCTTCTGTACTGGACAACTCAATACTTTCAGATCGATATCTTAATCAACTAGTTAATTAATTAAGAGAAACCAATTTAAGCATGGAAATTTGGGGCGGCATGGTGGCACAGTGTTTAGCGCTGCTGCCTCACAGTGCCAGTGATCCTGGTTCAATTCCGGCCTTGAGTGACTGTGTGGGTTTCCTCCAGGTGCTCTGGTTTGCTCCCATAGCCCAAAGATGTACAGGTTAGGTGGATTGGCCATACTAAATTACCCCTTAGTGTCCAATGATGTGCAGGTTAGGTGGGATTATGGGTCAAAGGGCAAAGAAGTGGGCCCAGGTTGAGTGCTCCTTCAGAGGGTAGGTGCAGGCTCAATGGGCTGAATGGCCTCCTTCTGCACTGTAGAAAAACTATTCTATTTCCTGCACTTTTTGTGGTCCATCAAAGTCAATATTCAATGGAACCATTAAAGTTTACAGCAATGAAGGAGGCCATTTGGCCCCTCCAGCCTGTGTTAGCTCTTTGAAATGAATGGATACTAATTTAAAGCCTACTTGTGATAATAAACGATTTTCATTTCATTCCATTCACTCTCTCCCCATTACCCTGTTCCTCTGCAACAAAAGCTTCCTCACGGCAAAGTGGAGTTGAGACCACGACCAGATCAGCCATGAGCTTATTGAATGGTGAAGCAGGCTCGAGGGGCTGACTGGCCTACTTCTGCTCCTAAGTCCTATATTCTTCCTGAGAAGAAGGCTTTTCCTCAACTATCCATGTTGTACTGGCTGAAGAGATTTCTCTCCGCTTTTAGCATCCTGGCATAACACTGTGCATAAAATGACCTGAAGCTGTAACGTGTGTACAGAATTGCCATGTTACAATAATGTGATTGATACTTTTCCAGTTCCTGTTCTGCATTATGCAGCCCTGCATTTGATATCAAAACCCTTTTATCCTCCCCATGAAGATTGTATCCCTTTAAATGGCTCCGTTGCTCATATACACCTGTAATCACCTGTCCTGTAACTCGAAATATGTTTTAATTTAACGGTCCAGCAAGTTCAGCAGCCGCAGAAGACAAATCACTCCCCAGTTTTCAGCACAGTGGTGTATTGTAAGATAGATGAGTTTCCACAGTGCAGTAACACAAGAGAGGGTCCAGTGAGCCAGATTATATTGGCAAGTGTACTGTTACTAGAGGAGTGCAATTCAGTCCTTGCGGAGACCTCGAACGTGAGAAGCTAGCAGCAGTTTCATGGGATGAAGCTAGTGGTGTAAGTGGGGTACTGCAGACCCCTCATTCATTGTATTGCCAGCAGACTGCTCTGATGCAGACCGATTGTCAAGAGCCTTCCTTCTGTGGCCTCGCTGTGCAAGCTCGTTGAGTGTAGCAAGGCAAAGGGTGCAACTCATTCGGAAGCCCATTGACACAAATTACATTCACAGACAGCCTAGATAATTTATCATCTGGGGCCTTGTGTGGTTTGTGTCATTCCCTTCTTTGGCTTGTTGCAAATGTTTATCTGATTGCCAGCCTGTGCTGAAGGTACTGTACAAGGGCATTACTGTTGATGGTATACTAATGTAGATTGGTAGAAAGTGAATGGTGTTTCTCTCCAGGTGTCAACTTCCTGCTGAGTAATTTTGGGAGAGGTTTGCAGAAAGAGCTAAGCTTGAATGTTTAATTTGCTTCCTGTTATGAATTTGCATAACCGTCTGTAAGAAGTAATCAGCCACACATTCCATGTGTGGTCTTACAATGTCTTATACAACTTCAACAAGACGTCCCAACTCCTGTATTCAATATTCTGACCGCTAAAACCTAGCATGCTGAATACCTTCTTCACCACCCTGTCCATCTGCAACTCCACCTTCAAGGAGCTCTGAACCTGTACCCCCTGGATCTCTTTGTTCTGTAACTCTCCCCAACTCCCTACATTAACTGAGTAGATCCTGCCCTGATTTGATCTACCAAAATGAATCACCTCACATTTGTCCAAATTAAACTCCATCTGCCATTCATCGGCCCACTGGCCCAATTGGTCAAGATCCTGTTGCAATCTTCTATAACCTTCTTCACTATCCACTATGCCACCAGTCTTAGTGTCGTCTGCAATTCACTTTTGCTTTGAGATTTTCCCCTCCACTACACACTTACCTGTTTATCGACCCAATGCAAAGATGTATGTAATAACCTTTCGGAGATCATTTTAGTACTGGATCTGATTGCCTTGTGACCCCTTATTCCTTGGGGTTTGGGTGAGATGGAGAACTGATCTGCATATGGCCAGTGTTCCCATCTCGCCAGCTTTAAAAAATTCATTCATGGGATGTGGGCATTGCCCATCGCTAATTGCCCTTGAGAAAGTGGTGGTAAGCTGCCTTCTTGAACTGCTGTCGTCCATGTGGTGTAGGTACATCCACAGTACTGCTGGGAGAGAGTTCCAAGATGGGTGGCTCAGTGGTTAGCACTGCTGCCTAACAGCTCCAGGGACCCAAGTTCAATTCTGGCCTTGAGTCACTAACTGTGGAGTATGAACGTTCTCCCTGTGTCTGCGTGGGTTTCCTCCGAGCGCTCCGATTTCCTCCCACCGTCCAAAGATGTGCAGGTTAGATGGATTGGCCATGCTAAATTGTCCCTTAGTATCCAGAGAGGTGCAGATTAGGTATGGGGTTACAGGGATAGGAGGGAGTGGGTATAGGTGGAGTGCTCATTCGAAGGGTCAGTGCAGACTTGATGGGCCAAATGGCCTCCTCCTTCACTGTAGAGATTCTATGATTCAATAATTTTGTCCCAGTGCAGAATGGTGAGTGACTTGGAGGGGAACCTCCAGGTGGTAAATGTTTCTTTGCATTTGCTGCCCTTGTCTTTCTAGATGATAGTGGTCTTGTGATTGGAAGGTGCTGCCTAAGGAGCCATGGTGATTTCCTGCAGTGCATCTTGTAAGTGGTATACATGGTTGCTACTGTACATCATTGATGAAGGGAGCGAAGGTTTCTGGAAGGGGTGCCAATCAAGTGGGCTGCTTTGTCCTGGATGGTGTTGAGCTTCTTGAGTGTTGTTGGAGTTGTACTTGTCCTGGCAAGTAGGAAGTATTCCATTACACTCCTAACTTGTGCCTTGTAGGTAGTAGATAGGCTTTGGGAGGTGAGTTACTCACTGCAGGATTCCCAACCTCTATCCTACTCTTGTAGCCACAGTATTTATATGGCTGGTCCAGTTGGTCGTTTAGTTTCCCTCTTAATGTTGCCGTCTGCCCTGGGTGCCATGTACTGTGCTCTGGGTTTTATGGTGGGGGGGGGGGGGGGGGGGGTGGGGGGGAGGGTGCCGTGCCCTGCCCTGCCCTGCGTGGCCCCTCCCCCTTCCCCTTGCCCCAGTGCTTCGCTCTGTGCTTCCCTTGAATTCCCTTCCCTCCCCCCTCCACCCCTTTCTCTTGTGTGTGCCTTGCCTTGTCTCTCCACCCCCCTCCCAGTCGGTGTTGGCCGTGAACAGGTCTTGGACCAGGCTGGTGAATGTCCCCCACGCTTTGTGAAAGCCCTTGCCTGACCCTCGGTGGTGTACTTGATCTTCTCCAGGTGGAGTGATTTTGTTGGGTCTGCCAGCCAGTCTGCAGTTGTGGGTGGTTCTACTGATGGCCAGCTGAGCAGGATTCTCCATCATGTGATGAGGGAAGCAAAAGCCAGGGCGTCAGCCCTCTTTCCCATATGAAGATCTGGCTGGTCTGATACCCCGAAGACTGCCACTCTCTGACACGGTGCCACCCTCACTCCCTGCAACCTTGGACATCGTCTCGAGGAAGCCCATCGTAATGGTGGTTGAAGAAGCAATATTGACTAAGACGCCTTGAAGAATTTCCTAAAATATAGCAATTTAAAAAAAAGATTTTTGAAGTAGCATTCAGTGTTTTGAATATTGCTGCAGAGGTTTATTTGCAACTGGAACATAAAGCTGCATGGGAGCAGGGTTGTCGATGTGTTATGAGGCTGCAACCCTGTAAGTATGCAGGTGCAGCAAGCAATATGTCTTGCTGCAGAGCTTTGGTGAAACGCACCTGGAGCATTGTGTGCAGTTTTGGTATTCTTGCCATAGAGGGAGTAGAAGTTCACTAGAAATATCCCTGGGATGACGGGCTTGTCCTACACGGAGAGACTGAGAAAAATGAGACATTCAAACTTAACAAAAATTCTTGAAAGGGTAGGTGCTGTTTCCCCTGGCGCGTGGGGAGCGGGCAAGAGTCTAGAACCAATGGGCACGTTTTCAGACTGAGATGCGGAGGCGTTTCTTTGCTCTGGGAGCAATGAAACCCCAGAGGGTTGGGCTCAATCATTGAGTGCATTCACAACTGAGATCGGTGGATTCCTAGATATTAAATATGTCAAGGGATGTGGGATAATATGGAGAAAATGGGGTTAAGGTTGAAGACTAGCTAAGGTCTAGTGAGATGGTGGAGGAGGCTCGAGGGGTCGAATGGCCTGCTATTATGTTCTACCCATTTCAGGCTTTGGGATGAGCTTATCAGAATGAATGCAGAGTTCTGTTGCAAGCCCCATCCCTCCCCCACCATTCAGGATAGAGGGCACTGACAGCTCATTCACATGAGGAGAGATATTCTGTGGCTGTTTTATATGGGCCGTATATTTCCGAACAAGCTCTGGGATGCAGATGAATCTTGTGACCTTTTGGATGCTGTGCTCTTTCCAGTGAGTGTAGCACTGGAAGTACGTGCAGACATTACATATTACTTGATATCACCCGCTGGCTTTTGTTTTTCTTTGTCATGCTTAACCTCCAAGTCCCACTTGTTCGCTATGGGGAGGCGAGTCAGTCTTCCAGGCCAGACAATAGCTGTGGAGGACCGCGAGGGGAGAAACACCCTCTCAAATTGAGAGATGTGTAGATAAACATTAAAAGACGCAAAGGCGACACATAATGGAGTGGCAGGAACCCGAGGAGTGGCCTTGCGTGCAGAATTTGGTGGTTAAAGTGTGGCCGAAGACGGCTTCCTCAGGTCTCCCTCCAGCCCCGGGATGTTTCAGTCAGTGGAAATGAAGTGTTCTGGCAGTAAATGCAAACAGCTGCAAAAGCTGGCAGCTGGAATACTCTGGTGGGGAAATGTCCTAACCAGAGGAGGGGGAGGGAAAAGAAAAAGCATTTCCCAATACTAAATCAGCATATTCCTTCATTGGATCCAACCTTAAAACAATTCCATTGTCTTGCAGAAGCTTTTCATTAGTCACGTCTTGTATTTTTCTCCCTATTTTATGTCCGGAGCTTTACCTCACCGTGCAAACATCCAGTTGCTAAGTTCTACCCCTCCCCCGCATGTTATAACCAAGAGTTTGGATGAAGAGGTCCACACAACCCTGACAGGCTCCAAGCATAACATGCCTTTTCCAAACGAGATCTGTGTTTTTTGATTGTTTTGTTTTCTCAGTGAGTGTGGCATGTTGTACCATCATGGTTACCAAGTGGTGAGAAATGTAGGAATTTCATTTGTAACCCTGTGTGTGCACCCCACTCCCTGCTTTGTCGGTCCTTTTGACCGAAAGATTTAGTTGAATTTTCATCGAATTCCTCAGAATTCTGGGACACTGATTCTTTCCTTTAAAAAAAAAAAAAAAAAATCCCTTTCTAACTTTCTCTACTTGCACAAGCAGCAACCTCCCTCCCCGACAAACCCCACAGAACCTTACCATGCCCCCATGAACACCTCCTCAAGTACTTGGTTGATGCATCTGCTGCCCTCCCCCACCTGCAGTACCTGGCCCAGGTGAGCCAGCACCACATTGGTGCTCTATTTAGCAATGGCGCCTGTCCGCAACCAAGCTTAACCCTGCCCTCGTGAGGTCCCAGAAGACTTTGGATGAGCCATCACTGGCAAGGCTGGTATTTATTGACCATCCCCTAGTTGCCCAGAGAAGCAGTCGGGTTACCTTTAGATCGATGGAACTCCATAGTTGTGAGGCCATTTTAGAGGGAAGTTGTGTAACCACCTCCATGGAGTCACATCGAGGCTAAACTAGCAGATTTCCTTCCCTGGGGATATTCGTGAACCAGATGGATTGAATCAACAATCTGACAGCTTGACAGTCACTTCTACTGAAAAGTTTCTCCTTTTTTAGATTACTTTTTGTTTTGAAACTGGGTCAAAACCTGTGTCCTTGCTTATTAGTCCAATCATATAACAGTAAAAACTATGCCATCCTACCCTAGCTGATAATTTCCATTTCCTAGCCTGGGCATACGGAGGTATCACAACCTCGCTGATTGGCTAATACGTCTGGTCAAACTGCAGGGTTGTTTCTCTCCATTCTGAACCTTCCCTTCCAACATCACTGAAATTCGTGGCCAGAGTGAGACGGTCCCAAATGCGACTTCATAACAAATATGTGTGCGTGTGCGCAGAGTTGTATGTTTACCCTATGGGAGTGGGCTTTGTAAGATGAAAGGAGCGTTGCCCATCTCGGGTAAGAGATTGTCTCTGGGATCTGCCTGATCCATATAGCTTGGTCGTTACTCTTGCGTGACCTACTCATTCACTCAATAAAAATCCATCCACAGCTCTCCGCCCTCTGATGGTTGAATGTGCTGTGACATCCTTCTGCGCTTCTGGGATTGGGATTATTAGATGCTGCCATTGGTCTTGGGCAATGTTCCTGCTGAGTCAGCAGCCAATGGGTTCAGGTCCCACTGCTGTGATCACAAAATATATTCTCGGCTGACCCCTCCAGTGCAGCACTGAGGGAGCGCTGTACTTTGGACCTGCAGTTTTCCAGATGATGTGCTAAACTGTGGCCCACACCAGTCACTGTTTGAACCGTTTCCCACAGCCAAAATCATTGTTATTATCCCGTCGCTGCTTGTGGGACCTTGCTGAGGGCAAATTAATTGCCCTGTTTCCATGGAGACCACACTGCCAAAAGAGCCCCATAGGCTGTAACAAACTGCGAGGAAGGCTGTGACACCTCTTTTGGTATGCAACGGGAGTCCCGTAGAGGCCAAACTGGACAAGGATGGCTGATTTCCCTCCCTGAAGGATATTCGTAAACCAGATGGATTTAAATTTATTTGTTTATGGGATGTGGGCATCGCTGGCCGGGCCAGCATTTGTTGCCCATCCCTGAGGGCATTGAAGAGTCAGCCACATTGCTGGAGTCACATGTAACCAGGTAAGGATGGCTGATTTCCTTCCCTAAAGGACGTTAGTGAATCAGATGGGTTTTTACAACAATCGACAATGATCACCATTAGACTTTTAATTCCAGATATTTACTGAATTCAAATTCCACCATCTGTCCTGGTGGGATTCGAACCCATGTCCCCAGAGCATTATCCTGGGTCTCTGGATTGCTAGTCCAGTGACAATACCACTACGTCATTGCTTCCCCACAAACTGCCAACTTATCCATCACCTTTATTGATAATAATTGTTCATTTCTGGATTTTGTTTGTTAAGTTGAGGTCACTATGTAACTGTCAAAGTGTTGTATTGTTTTGTGCCCTCAATTACTAGGCAATTGCATAATTTGTGTACTTTTGTTTTCTGTAACATGGAGTGCAGTGTTGGTCTTTTTTTTGTATTAACCCTTGGCCTTGATGTCCTCTTGAAGGTGACATGAAGCCTCACTTCTTCCCCTTGGCTTTAGCACCTGTCACCATTTTGACCATACACTAGAGCAATCCTGACCCACTGCGACCTCGTGCTCTGAATGTGACTCATATGGCCTTAAATTTGTAATTATATTTTATAGCTCTCCTTATTTGAGCAATGATGTAAATGCATTGGAATCAGTTCCGAGGAGGTTTACTAGATTAGTACCAGGATTGGGCGGGTTGTCCTATGAGGAAAGGTTGGACAGGCTCGGATTGAATCCGCTGGAGTTTCGACCAGTAAGACCTGGTCTTACCTGGTTGAAACTTAAAAGATCGTGAGAGGTCTTGATGGGATCAATGTAGGGAGGTTGTTTCTATTCGTGGGAGAATATAGTGCTCGGGGGCACTATTTAAAAATAAGGGATTGCCCATTTAGGACCGGGATGAGGAGAATTATTTTCTTTGAGGGCAGAGAGTCATTGAAACTTTCTTCCTTAAAAGACAGTGGAAGTAGCGTCTACGAGCATTTTTAAGGCTTCCCGTCAGATCAGCCATGATCTTACTGAATGGTGGAACAGGCTCGAGGGACCTACTGGCCATCTCCTGCTCCTAATTCATCTGTTCTTATGTTTTGTACATCATTGTGTCACTGGCTTGTTGGCTCAAACTGTAGTGATTTATCCTGGTTTTGTGGCTTATGAGAAAGAAAAGAAAGACTTGTATTCCTATCCCACTTTTCCTGACCTCACCACAGGTGAAGAACTGGTGGCACCATTTGAAAGTAAAGTTGTGAAAGCTGTGCTCTTCAGGTGCTGTTCAACTCGCAGTAAACTAATGTTGAACAATGTAACATCCACGCAAAAAGATCTTCAGCGCTGTTTATGACTCTTGCACATCAGGATTCTGTTTGTCTCTGATTTGATCAGGGTTTGATTATTTTAAACGTTTTTCCTGCATCCGTCTTGAGGCTCTGGAGGAAAGAAGCCTGAGATGAGCCACGGACCTGGTGAGCTTATCTTCCATTCAGTATTTCGCCCACCTTTGACACCTGCACCGAATGATCCGTTGCCTTGGGCCACTTTTAAAAAAGCTGATGTGTGTGGTAAGAAGGCCATATGAGAGAACATGAGAGCTATGATGCGATTATTCGCAGATTCCGAATGCAAGTATTTTCAGAAGAAATGATATGCGTCCCCCCCCCTCCTTGAAAGCAAACCTTCGCAAAATGACTATATCTCCATGTACTGAGATTTTCCTTTTACTCACAGTTGGCTGGTGGTGAGCTGACGTAATTAATTCTGTGTGGACCCAGTGGATGGACAGGGCCAAGACCCACACTCCATCACGGAGCTTTTTTTGTAGGAGAGGATATGTGGACATCCTGCCACTGCATCAATGGGCTGGATGTACTGTGTGCAGCTGACTTAATACAGCCAAAGGTTATATTAAGAGCAGAGGCAACATCCAGATTGAGTCATGGCCAATCCTAGTTGCCTCCTCCAGACAGCAATGGGAATTGGCTAATTGCAAGATGTATTTTGTTTTGCCAGAGTGAAGGTTGATCATTTTTATTGAGTTCAGCCTATGGCCCCATAAAGCTCTCTGCTTGTCTATAGTTCCGAGTTCCTCACCGTTTGGAGAATACCCTGACTTATCTTTCTCCAGTAGCTGACCCCCAACTCCCCACTGAACTCCCATCTGTCACGGTTTCGCCCACTACATTAATCTGTCAATGTCCCATGGCGATGGTCAGCTCCCATCCACACTATTTACTGTGCCAACTAGCTTGGTAATGTGGCATTGTGTTTTCATCCCTTTACACAGCAGTTGAACGAGAAATGTCCACATATATCAGATTGCGTTGTGTGAATAGATCAATGTGCAGCATTTACTCCTGATGGCCCCAGCCTAACTGATGAATTCCTTTCCTCTCCAATTTTCAGTATTGATCACCAGCATTGATACTATCCCTCGCTTTAAACGCATTTTAAAAACGTAAACTCCTGAAAAATTGGTAACTTTCTGACGGGCTACATTCTTTGCTGATGATTGAGAAGTTGATTTGTACAGAAAGGCAATCTTTTTATTCTTAGGGTGGAGAAGTGTGATTTTAAAAGTTGATTTTGGATTTTGTAAGGCCTGCGGCCTTGATGGGCTTTTATTCCTGATTCCTTTTCTAACTATTTATGTGAGCATTTTCTCCTGAGGACCAATGTTTGTGCCCAAATCTTTTTTTTTTTTTACAACATTTTATTGAGGTATTAATGGTCTTATAACAGTAACAGAAGAAACAGTGTACATACAATTATAAACATAGTGCAAAAGCTGTCTTCCTCTCTCACAGGTCCCACCTTTTCTAACCCCCTGCTCTAAACTAAACTAACTCCACAGCCCCCCCCACCCTTCTGCTGACGGTTAATTTTCCCTAAAGAAGCCGATGAACGGCTGCCACCTCCGGACGAACCCTAACATTGACCCTCTCAGGGCGAACTTGATATTCTCCAGACAGAGAAAGCTAGGCATGTCAGTTAGCCAGGTCTCCGACTTCGGGGGCTTTGAGTCCCTCCAAGCTAATAATATCCGCCTCCGGGCTACCAGAGAGGCAAAGGCCAGAACGTCTGCTTCTTTCTCCTCCTGGATTCCCGGATCTTCCGACACCCCGAAAATCGCCACCTCTGGACTCGGCGCCACCCTTGTTTTCAACAACTTGGACATGACATCTGCAAACCCCTGCCAGAATCCCCTGAGCTGCGGGCATGCCCAGAACATCTGAACATGGTTCGCTGGTCCTCCCGCACTCTTTGCGCACCTGTCTTCTACCCCAAAGAACCTGCTCATCCGGGCCACTGTCATGTGAGCCCGGTGAACAACCTCAAACTGTATCAGGCTGAGCCTGGCACATGTTGTGGATGCGCTGACTCTACTCAGCGCATCCGCCCAAAGACCATCCTCTATCTCTCCTCCTAACTCCTCTTCCCATTTGTGTTTCAGCTCCTCGGTCTGCATTTCCTCTGACCCCATAAGTTCCTTTATAAATGTCCAAAACCCTCCCTTCTCCCACCCACACTCTGGAAACTACCCTGTCCTGTATCCTCCTTGGTGGTAGGAGCGGGAAGGTTGAGACCTGCCTGCGTAGGAAGTCCCGCGCCTGTAGGTATCTAAATCCATTCCCTCCCGTCAGTTCAAATTTCTCCTCCAGTTCCCTCAGGCTGGGGAAGTTCCCCTCTATAAACATATCTCCCATCCACTTGATCCCTGCCCGCTGCCATCTCCAGAACACTCCATCTAACCTCCACGGGGCAAACCGGTGATGCGAATTGGAGACCAGACCGATGCTCCCTCTGCTCTCACATGTCTCCTCCACTGCCCCCAGACTCTCAGGGCCACGACCACCACGGGGCTGCTGGAGTAGCGTGCCGGCAGGAATGGCAGAGACGCCATTACCAACACCCCCAAACTAGTGCCCTTACATGATGCCGCCTCTACTCGCTCCCACATCGACCCCCCCCCCCCCCCGCCACCCCCCTAGCCCACCCCAACACCACACCACTCTAAACGGCAGCTCCCCCAGTCGCCTCTCCTGCCCCCTTGCCTGGATTGCGAACATCTCACTTTTCCCCATGTTCAATTTGTAACCTGAAAACTAGCCAATGTCCTCCAGAATCCCTATAATTTCTTCCATCCCTTCCGATGGGTCCGACACATATAAGAGCAGGTCGTCTACGTATACTGAGACTCGTGTGTTCCACCCCCCGGACCAGCCCCCTCAGCCTCTTGAGGCTCTGAACGCAATTTCCAGTAGTTCTATGGCCAGTGCGAACAACAGCGGGGAGACGGGGCATCCTTGCCTCGTCCCCCGGTGCAGCCTAAAATAGCCCGATGTCAGCCTGTTCATCTGAACACTCGCCACGGGCGCCTGATACAGCAGCCTGACCCAGTCAATGAAGCCCCGCCCAAATCCAAACCACCCCAGTACCTCCCACAGATAATCCCATTTCACCCGGTCAAATGCCTTCTCTGCGTCCATTGCGACCACTGCCTCTACGTCCCTACCCTCTGAGGGCATCATGATAACATTCAACAGCATTCTTACATTGGCCGCCAACTGCCTCCCCTTAACAAATCCTGTCTGGTCCTCCCCAATCGCGTCCGGAACACAGTCTTCAAACTTGAGGACAAGATCTTAGCCACCAATTTGGCGTCTACATTTAGTCGAGAGATCGGGCTGTAGGACCCGCATAGCTCCGGGTCCTTATCCCGCTTCAGGATCAATGAGATTGTAGCCTGTGACATCGTCGGGGTAAGCCCCCTTCTCTCCCTTGCCTCATTGATTGTCCTCATCAGCAGTGACCCCAGTATTCCAGAGCGGAGCTTTACCTGACTGCATGGCCTTCAGCCCTTCTGCTATCTCTTCCAACCCGATTGGGGCCCCAAGCCCTTCGACCGACTCTTCGTCAACCTTTGGGAACTTCTGCCTCCCTAAGAATTGCCTCATCCCCTCCGGCCCAGCTGGGGGTTCTGACTCATAGAGCCTGCTGTAGAATTACTCGAACGCCTTATTGACCCCAGCTGCATCTCCGACCAGGTTCCCATCCCTGTCCCTTACTTTCCCAATCTCCCTGGCCGCCTCCCGCTTTCTAAGCTGCTGCGCAAGCATTCTACCGGCCTACTCCCCATATTCATAGATCGCCCCCCTCACCTTCCTCAGCTGCTCCACTGCCTTCCCTGTAGTTAACAAGCCAAACTCCGCCTGTAGCCTCCATTGTTCCCTTGGAAGCCCTGCCTCTGAGGTCCCCGCATGCCTCCTGTCGACCTGTAGTATTTCCTTTATCAGTCGGTCCGTCTCTGTTCTGTCTGCCTTCTCCCTATGGGCCCATATCGAGATCAGCTCCCCTCTAATCACCGCCTTCAGCACCTCCTAGACCACTGCAGCCGAAACTTCCCCTGTGTCGTTGACTTCCAGATAGTTCTGGATACATTTCGTCAGCCGCCCACACACCACCTCATCAGCTAAAAGTTCCACGTCCAGCCTCCAGTGCGGGCGTTGGCTACTCCCCTTGCTCACCTGTAGGTCAACCTACATGACGGGGCATGATCCGAGATCGTGATCGCTGAATACTCAGTGTCCACTATCTATCCCCGTCAGTAAAGCCCTATTCGGGCTAAAAAAAAGTCAATCCGGGAGTACACTTTATGCACATGTGAGTAGAAGGAAAACTCCTTCACTCTCAGCCGCCCAAATCTCCATGAGTCCACCCCTCCATCTGCTCCATAAACCCCTTTAGCTCCTTTGCCATTGCCGGCACCCTGCCTGTCCTTGAGCTAGACTGGTCTAGCCCTGGGTTAATGACTGTGTTGAAGTCCCCCCCCCCCCCCCACCATGACCACCTTATGCAAATCCAGGTCCGGGATCTTCCCCAGCATCCTCCTTATGAATTCCACATCATCCCAGTTCGGCGGGTACACATTCGCGAGTACCACTGGCAGCTTCTCCAGCTTCCCACTGACCATAATGTACCGAACCCCCACATTCGCAATTATTCTTCCCGCCTCGAATGACACTTGCTTATTAATCAGGATTGCGACCCCTCTAGTCTTAGAGTCCAGCCCCAAGTGGAAACCCTGTCCGACCCATCCCTTCCTTAGCCTGACCTGGTCAGCTACTCTAAGGTGCGTCTCCTGCAACATTGCCATGTCTGCCTTTAGTCCTCTCAAATTTGCGAACACGCGTGCCCTCTTACCGGTCCGTTTAGCCCTCTTACGTTCCATGTGATCAGCCCGATTGGGGGGCTCTCTTCCCCCCCCCCCCCCCCCCCCCCCGCCGATCAGCCATCACCTTTCTTGGGCCAGTCTCCAGCTCGAGTCCGACGCATCTGCACAGGCCCCCCCCCGGCAGTCTCCATCCCCAACCTCCCTGTTGTCCTGCAGCAAAAGTCCCTCTCCCGTCAGCAGAACATTCCCCCCTCCACCCCCCAGTAACTGCACAATACACACAGCCCCCTTCAACAAGCAATAACATCTGCTCACCCCCCCCCCCCCCACTGCGCTTCCGTGAGCTAGCCCGCCCAGCTAGCTTGGTGGCCCCCGCCCATGGTGCCAGACAGTTTCCCACCTATTGCCCTCCCCACCTATTGCCCCCCCCCATATGCAAACGTAAACAATCCAAACCCCATTGCCCAAAAGAAACACAAAGAAGATCCAAAATCTACCATTCATACCTCCATCCCCTATCAACATTTTTGACAACTTTATGTTTTAATACAAGGTAGAATGCATTAGGAGAGTGTTGGTTACAGAGTGGTGTGTCTAAGAGATGTATCGACAGTTTTCAGTCGGTTCTTTATTAACTATTGGAACTATTTACATATGTACAGGCTAGGAACTATCTCCATGTTTAGGTCTTTCCATGTCTCTGTTCAACACCGCACTGACTTTGGGCCTGGTCACATGCCTACTTACATCACTGTGTAGGCGGTATCATACTCAGTCCCACATTACCCCTCTGTGTGCCAGAGAAGCCACATTCAGAGCTGAAGTCCCATTCAGAATTCTTCTTTGAGTACTCAGGAACGTGTAGTTCTGTTTGATTAGTGACGGTGGTTATCTTGACATCACCTGCCGCCTTGGGGAGATCCAAGGCCACGTAGGAATTCCTGCTGAGGAAAGACAAAGGCTGGCTATGGATGAAGTGCATCAGGTCGAAGATCTGTTTGTCACCATACCTCTGTGGACCACCAATGACTGGAAGTCGGAATCCTCAAGGTCCGTTAAGTTGTGCGTCTGTTGTTTGAAGCCAGTGGCCTTTCAGCCACAGTTCTTTATCTGATAGGACTGTCATGCTGGCTCCTATATCTAATTTCAAATTTATTAAATGGCCATTGACAGAAATGTCTGCATTTGAAAATGAGAAAGCAGGATCTTTGACTTTGTCCAAGGAGCAGGGCTGTGTGTCTTCTGCGTTTGAAGTCTCGACCTCGTGGATCACCTTGGGGCTTTCTGTGAGTTTCAGAGTTTCTGCCTTCCACATTTTGCCATAGTGTCCAGTTCTGCTGCATTGGAAGCATTGGGCTACACTTGCAGGACCTTGTTCTCACCTGTCAGGGTGCTTTGATCCACAGCATGGTTTCTCTGCTGGCCGGCTTGTGAATTACTTTCCCTGACAGTGTCCCTGTGTCTTTGTGGCCTGACGAGCTGGACTACAGGTTGACCTCTGCACCCAGTTTTATTCTCTTCCCTTCGATTGTCCTGTGTTGTTTACGGAGTTCTGACAATCTAACTATTTGGATTGCCTATTGGAGGGTTAGATCTCCCTTTGCTTGTTGGAGGTCAGAGAGCACATTGCCTGTGATCCTGCCACTATTCTGTCTTCCATGGTTGAGTCTTCAAATCTCCTCATTCACAGTCTTCTGCCATCCTACACAAATTTTGGATGAATGAATCAACTGGTTCTCGTGGCAGCTGGATGCTCTTGTTGAATTTTGCTCCTTCGAGTATTTTATTGCTTCTCGGATTGAAATAAATGTTTAATTGATTTTAGTCCCTCTCCAAATTTTGCAGTTGATCCATGTCTTAATGATGTCATCTGAAGTCGGACCCATACAGTAAAGCAGCGTGCTGACATGCACTTCTTCTGACTCTTTATTTAAACCTGAAGTAATGATGTATCTTAATGTTTTCCTCGAAGACTATTTGATTATTTAATGTTGTCTTTTCTCCTGCAGGGAGTGGGAGATGTGAGTATGAGGGCGGGTGTTGTCGGTTATCTTGTTCTAGAAAATTCATGAGTCCCTCTCTCTGTGGCCCTCTTTTGAGCTATTCGCTGAAGGAGGTTTAATATTGGGGCACACTGAGGAGAGATTGGTTAAATGTGATTGTTGAGGAGAGAAATTGCTCATGGTGTCCTTTCTGTGATGGTAATCATTCTGAATCATTTTGGGCATCTCTTCCACAGGGGCCTTGTTTCTTTCTCCCTCTTGGTGGGTGAACAGGGTGCTGTTTCTAATCCTGATCTGGGAGAGTCCCAGCTAGTTGTACCGGTGAGGAGGGAATCGGCACTCCCTCCCAGGGCACCCACTTGTTGGCGTCTTGGCGGTGCTTCTCTGCTTCTCCGCTTCTCCATCCTCCACCCTCTCCTCTCCACCCTCCACCCTCTCCTCCTTCCTTCCTTCCCCCCCCCCCCCCAGATTATCCTTTTCCTAGTATTAGTGGGGGGGGGGGGGTGCATTAATGGAGGAGGTTTGGCTGGGAGGCAGGATTTTGGGTTGTGCTGGAGACCCTTGGGGTATAGTTTCCTGTGTGTCGGGATGTGCTGAGCTCAGTCAGGTCCGTCATCCTGGGGCCTCTGGGGACTTGGGGTGCCTCTTTTCAAGAGGGCTTCCTGGGCAGTTAGGTTTTGCTTCTTCAGTGCAGGGGGACCTGGGGATGGGCCAGGTTCTATACTCGGTAGATATCTGGGGGGGGATGATTGAGCGACCTATTCCCTTTTTTCTTTTATTGGCGGTTGCTTGGCGTGCTCCAGGGTAATACAGAGCCTGGGTTGGGTCCTGACCCATTGTTACCCTGCGGGTTAGTTCTGATAGTTCGAGTTTTTCCTTCCTTTTTTCTTTTTCTTCCTTTCTTGGAAGGCTCTGAAAGTTTGATCATAATCCGAACATGTTGCTGCTGCTCCCCTCTACATAATAGTTAATTAGGATGCCGGGTCTACACTGGGCCTTAGTTTGGAGATGAGTGAGCGTTGTGTGATGTACAACTCCCCCTTAGAACTGGGGTTCTGGCGTATTTCCTTTATTTTTGTAAGGGTGGGTATGAAGAATCTGTGCTTGGCTCCTACATAGATGCTGATGGGTCTGGTATCTGGGGACACAAAGGCTTTGGTGGGTTGTTGCTGCCTTTTGGTGCTGCGAGAATTGGGGAGATCTGTGTTGGTGAGCACCCGAACCTGGGGTGGAAAATGTAGCCTGATTCTTGTAGTATTTGTGAGCTGATTTGGTGTGAGAGGATGCACACCATTTACCATGGCATTATCCTGTGTCTCCCTCGGTATCTGGTGGGGGCGGTATGGGTACCTAGTTATGTCTGATGAGCCAGTCGGGATGTTGTTCTCCTGTCTCTCTCTGTAGTCCTGTATGCTGAGCTGTTATTTTTTCTTGATGCTTGCTTATAGCGATGTATTATTTTGTAACTTTGTTGCATTATTCTTTAAAATGTAAAACGTTAATAAATATACTTTATTTTTTTTTAAATGCCAAAATGTGTACAGGATCAAATTGTAGAAATGTGTGATTATTTCGACACGAGTGTAACTTTGAACAAAGAGTACAGTTTTGATTCTTTAAAATTGAGGTTTCTGTGAGGCAGTGGAATTTTTAAAATACTTATTTGCTTCCCTAATGCTGGACATGGAGGTTGGTGATGAAAGATGAGGAGGTAAGCCAAACTGAGGAGTTGAGATTAAGTCCAGGAACATTCAGTGTGGTACAACGCTGTGTCAGTCTTGCTTTTGCACCCAGCTCCCACACGAGAACTACAGTCTGTTGTTCAGTGCTTATCAAAAATAAAATGCCAGCACAACGTCGTGATTGCTTCATGGTGTTATCCTTGCTTTGTCGGGAATGTAGTAATCGCAGAAGACACTGTTTTATGATTTGCTCACGGAATTGTGGAGAAAGGTTCAGGACAAGGTTGGTGCAGATTCATAGAATCATATAATTTACAGTGCAGAAGGAGGCCATTCAGCCCATCGAGTCTGCACCGTCCCTTGGAAAGAGCACCCCACTCCTCCACCCTATCCCCTTTATCCCAGTAACCCCACCTAACCATTTTGTACATTAAGGGGAATTTAGAATGGCCAATCCACCTAACCCACACATCTTTGGACTGTGGGAGGAAACCAGAGCACCCGGAGGAAACCCACACACACATGGGGAGAATGTGCAGACTCCACACAGACAGTGACCCAAGCCGGGAATCGAACCCGGGACCCTGGAGCTGTGAAGCATCTGTGCTAACCACTATACTACCGTGCTGCCCATTCACACTTGCCTGAATTGAGACAAAAAGGCTTCCATTTTTAAAAAATCATATTTTTCACTATCATTACATTGGTTGCATCTTCGGTGCTGTGGTTTGTACAAATGTTGTGGCGCAGCTGGATATATGCCACCTTCATAGTGAACAAGAGCGAGTCATCTTACTGTAACTTCTTCCAGCTTGATCTCTTGCATTTTCCTGATTTTCATCGGTGGCCCTGCCTTTAGCGGTCTAAATTCTTATTTGCAAAAATACACTTTATTCATAAAAGATCACATAAAAGTATTTCAAAATGGTCATTAATAAGATCAATTATATTAATATTTTCTACATAGATCATGTTTGACTCAGAGGAGCTTCAATACGATTGTGATACATAATATTTACTGTACACATTCATCATACAGCCCGAGGGATTCTGTACAATTCCCAGCCCCTTGGTGCACTAGCTTGATGTTTAGTTTCGGAATTTCCACCCTAAACCCCTCTCTCTATTTAACACTCTCCTTAAAAGTCCACCTTTCCGAACGACCTTTAGGTCACTTACCCCATTAGCTTTCCTAAAGCTCGGTGTTGAATTTGTTTTGATAAATGCTCCCCCGTGATACATTGAGCTTTTATTTACTACGATAAAGGTGCTTTATAAATAACCTATCCTTAATTGCCTATCCTTAATTTGTGTAATTTTGTAGAGGATCATTTAGATCCAAAACATTAACTCTGTTCCTTGCTCCACAGATGCTGTCAGACCTGCTCTCATCTTTTATTGTGCTTTTATTCATCCTTTGTGACCTGGGTTCATTTAATTTAAAATGTAATATAATTTTTTTTTTTTTTTTAAATCTGGCATTGTAAAGTAGTTTTAGTAATGGTGACAATGAAACTATCCTCAATTGTCATAAAAATCCATCCAGTTCGCTGCTGTCCTTTAGGTAGGGAAATTGACCTTCCTTACCTGAGCTGGTCTACATGTGACCCCTGACCCACAGCAATGTGGTTGACTTTTTAAAAAAAAAAGTTTAAAAAATGTTTGATTCTCCTTTTTTACATTTTCTCCCAAATTTACACCCAATAATAAACAATAATCAGTAATGAATGTATTGCCAATCCCCATATCAATAACAACGATCCCATCCCCCCACCAAACCCAACACATTGGCGTGCATATTAACATAAACAAATGACAAAAGGGAATCAGGAATCACCCATAGTCACCATTAACACAAACAGTCCCCCTCCCCCCAACCCTACCAGCCCATAACCCCCCTAATGTTCGATGTGATCCAACTCTCGAAAGTGCATAATGAATAACGCCCATGAATTGTAGAACCCCTCCATCCTTCTCCCTTGAAATTTGACCTTTTCAAGCGTTAAGAATTCCAGCAGGTCCCCCCGCCATGCCATGCCAGGGCACAGGGTGGAGAGGTTGATCTCCATCCCAACAGGATCCGCCTTTGGGCGATCTACGAGGCGAAGGCTACAACATCTGCCCCTGCGCCCGTTTCCAACCCCGGCCGGTCTGACACCCCAAATATGGCCTCCCTCGGGCCCGGGTCCAGTTTCACGTGTACCACTTTAGAGATTACCCTAAACACCTCCTTCCAGTAATCCTCCAGCTTTGGACAGGATCAAAACATATGAACGTGGTTTGCGCGGCCTCCCCCGCAAAGTTCACACATCTGCAAAGAGCCGGCTCATCCTCGCCCTCGTAAGGTGCGCTCTATACACCACCTTCAGCTGTATCAGCCCAAACCTCACATACGAGGTGGAGGCGTTCACCCTCCGGAGCACCTCACCAGAACCCCTCCTCCATGCCCTCTCCCAACTCTTCCACTTTGCCTTGATCCCTTCTTCTCGGCGCCGTGATACAGCAGTGCTAACTACTGCACCACCGTGCTGCCCTTGGTTGACTCTTAACTGCCATCTGAAATGGCTGAGAAACCCACTCAGTTCATGGCCAATTAGGGATGACCAACAAATGCAGGCCTTGCCAGCGACATGCATATCCCATGTAAGATTTCAAAAAGATCTTCGTATCTGTTTTGATAGGTCAACCATAATGTGTTCACAAATGTGAAATTGATTTATTTCTCCAGTCTTGCCAGTGGTATTTCAATATTTTTGCATTTGTCATGTGTAAACTTTAACAATTTAATTATTTAAAGATATCTAAATTATATACCAGTTTTAAGTGACTTTAGCTAATTCCACTGTTTCTCATCACAACCCAGGCTCTATTTCTGGCATCCCTTCCAAATATAAATATTGAGTGATCACTTCAATTATCTCAACCTTCCTTGTCCCTGCAGATAAATTCCAAAGGTTTTGTTTTAACGACCTTTTGTAAACCACCTCAAGATATCTCTTCAACACCCAGGAAACTCTTAGGCTCTGAGAGAGCCATTTTACAAGTCACTCCCTACTAAACTGATTGAGTACCAACACCTGAAAGCAACAGCTCCTCACGCTTGTTGTCTTTAAATTCAATAATCCCAAGCCAAATAGGGAATTATAGTTTTAAATCTCACCAAAAAGCCCCCAGTTGTAATCGGTCCAGAACAGAACCCCAATTTAGGTTAAGATCGTGGTTTAGGACCCAACTATTTGCATTTGGTAAAGTTGTGAGGAAATGTTACTGCACCACAGGAGTGATAACACTGACCAGTAGGCAGCTTTTATATTAAAATAAACTTTAATTTGAACACCGAGCGAAGCACAAAACTATAAAGCTATTTCTTTGTTGCTAAAAGTTACAATACCTTAACTTGCTTCCTCACAGAATAATACAGTGCCGAAGAGGCCCATCAAGTCTATACTGACGCATGAAAGCCACTTGACCTGATTATATAATCCCATTTGCCAGCACTTCGCCCGTAGGCTTTCTGAAACCTGTCTGTACATTCCTATTAAGCAAACTCCTATATTTCAAATATCACTTAAGTATACAGTTGACAATCAGGTTTTACTTGCTTATCTTGGTGCAGAGTCCTTTCAGAGAGAACTTTGGTTTTCCGACAAAGCTGAAAATCTTTTGTTCAGCTGAGAGCCATGGAAGCAACCATTGTTCGGACAGACCTGGCTGCTTCTATTAGCTACTCCAGCTGCACTCAAAACACACAGCATTCCTTTGTCTCTTGTAACAAGATGTGCCTGGATTTGTTTAGCCAGGCTCAAATTGTTACAACATTACATTAGCTCTCTATCTGCAAATAGATAAGATAGCTTTTAATATAGAATCTATGGAAGCATAGAATCCCGACAGTGAAGAAGGAGGCCTTTCAACCCATTGAGACTGCACTAACCCTCTGACAGAGCACCCTACTTAGGCCCACTGCCCCACACTGTCCCTATAACCCCACCTAACCTTTTGGACACTAAAGGGAAATTTATCATGGCCAATCCATCTAGCGCACACACATCTTTAGACTGTGGGAGGAAACCCACGCAGACAGGAGGAGAACTTGCAAACTCCACACAGACAGTCACCTAAGGCTGGAATTGAACCTGGGTTCCTATAGCGCTGAGAAGCAGCAGTTCCAACCACTGTTAGCAAAACATTTTCCCTGCAAAAATCACACCTATAGCAGGCCTGTATGCATTCTAACCTAGTTTTAATAATATCACTGCAAAAATACTAACTATAAAATTTCACGATTGCTTGTATTCATAAGTAATATACAGCTGCTGCATGGAAATGATAAAGTAGCTAACTGTTCTTTTAGAGATTATCCTTCAGTCAAATCTCTGGCTGGTAAAGTTGCCATTGTTCCAGATGACCATCGGCTGCTTTCCCCTTGGAGAGGGGAGAGCTGACTGGTGGTGATTTAACCGGAGGATCACCACACCTCAGGTGAGGGGCAAGGTTGAGAAGGTCATGAATAACCTTAGCCGGTACAGGAATTGAACCCGTGCTGTTGACACCTCTCTGCATCACAAACCAGCTGTCCAGCCATCTGAGCTAAAGTGGTTGCTTCCCCTGACATCATATTCTTGCAATTGTCAGAGTGCAAAATGAGAATCTTCGACAAAAGGTCTTTTTTCATCAATGCACAAGTTCCATATCACCAAACAACTGTGCATAATAATTTGTGCATTAGTCATTGTATATTACACTGATTCTATAACAATACACTGTTACAGTGCTGTGTGAGGGAGTGTTGCTTCCAGCTTCTTTCTTGTGCTGGAAACTTTCTTCCTAAACACCCACACCTCCAATAAGAGCAAGATACTCATTAACTTTATCACTGCCTCTGCCACTTTGTCTTCCCGTAACGCACTGCATGGGCCAAACTTACTCAAAGGCTCATTTATTGCCCCAACTCTGAACTTTCATCTTTCCCTCATTTCTCTCCTGTCTGCCCACATTCCTTCTCTGAACTCATCTTGTTGAGAAGATTCATTCCTGCTCCCACAAGCCTATTCCCACTAAACTGCTGAACACCCAACTTCTACTCCTGACCTCTATGTTAGCCAACCTTATTAACTGTTCTCCTTCCTCAGCCACTGACTCATTCAAATCAGCGGTTCTCATCCCTTGATGACTCTGTCCTTGCAAACTACCGCCCCATCTCCAAACCTCCCTTCCCACTCCCAAGAGTGGAACATGTTATAAAAACAGCAAATAATGGATTAAACTCAGCAGGTCTGGCAGCATCTGTGGAGAAAGACAAGACTTAACATTTCTGATCTAAATTACCCTTCTGCAGACCTTGAATGTGTTGCTTCCTCCCACCTATGCTCACCTTTGCTGGAGCTTGATGTCTGAATCCCACTTTTGTGAGGGCCACAAAGAATCCAGCACAAGTTTTAAGGATACCAAGTAATAACATTTATTTACAATAACATTCCCTTGCTGCACACTCCTTCCTGCTGGTTCCTAAACTGGCTAGCTTTATTTATAATTGGAGTTTACTAATGGTTTCTCCGCCCCCTCATTGGGGAAGCTCATACTCCCACAGGATTGTGGGATTGTCATTAGTCCCCAGCCAATGGTAAGTAGGCAGGTTATAACACCCACCAATCGGGATTCTACCCTTATCGCAGGGTGTGATCAAAATGGCTCTGATCAGTCACTGAAGACATTTCCGTGTGACCATGACAAAGGTAAACTATCCCTCCTCAACCTTCTTGATCAGTAAGGCAGCCTTTTGACATGATTGACCACAACATCTTCCCCAAACGCTCCGCCGCCCACTGTCCAGCTGAGTGGCACTGCACTCTCACCTGGTTTTGTTCTCATCTGACGGAGCTTCTTTGACCTGCCTTGCTGAGTATTTCCAGCATCTTTTCATTCATTTCCTATTTATCCAGTGTCGTAAGCGTCCAGTTTCATGTTTCATATTCCTATTTTAGAGAAATCTAGAGGTTTGGGGAGATTAAATTCATGAGCGCAAGGGTTTTAAATTTATGGGACCAGAAATTCGCTCAAACTCCAGTAAGGGCAATTCAAAGGATGACCTGTGTTTACTTACTGAAGTCCGAAGACTCCAGTGTAGACCACATGATACAGTCTTAAACTAGAACTCTTTTATTTTTATTTAAAAAAATTAAATTTAGAGTACCCAATTCATTTTATCCAATTGAGCATGGCCAATCCACCTAGCCTGCACATCTTTGGGTTGTGAGGGCAAAACCCATGCAAACACAGGAAGAATGTGCAAACTCCACACTGACAGTGACCCAGAGCCAGAATCAAACCTGGGACCTCAGCGCCGTGAGGCTGCAGGGCGAACCCACTGCGCCACCGTGCTGCCCCAGCTATAACTCTTCTATGAATCAAGAGATACAGTCCTGGTTTAGCACACTGGGCTAAATCATTGGCTTTTAAAGCAGACCAAGGAAGGCCAGCAGCACGGTTCAATTCCCGTACCAGACTCTCCGAACAGGCACCGGAATGTGGCGACTAGGGGCTTTTCACAGTAACTTCATTTGAAGCCTACTTCTGAAAATAAGCGATTTCATTTCATTCATTTCATTTCATTTTAGAGTACCCAATGCATTTTGTTTTCCAATTAAGGGATAATTTAGCATGGACAATCTACCTACCCTGCACATCTTTGGGTTTGTGAGGGTCAGACCCACGCAGACACGGGGCGAATGTGCACACAGATAGTGACCCTAGTCTGGGATCAAACCTGGGTCTTCAGCGCTGTGAAGCAGCAGTGCTACCGTGTTGCCCCAAGAGATAGATTTGTAAAGCATAATAATCATACAAACATCACCAATGTAATACCAATTATAGCTAGCGAATCACTTGCTCTGACCTCTCTTCCTGCCTTGTTGTCCAGGATTCTATTCTTGGTCCCTTCCTATTTTAAATCTACATCTGATTCCTTGGTGACTTTTGTAAGGGCCCCGAAGAATCCAGCACGAGTTTTAAGGATACAAAATAATAATGTTTATTTACTATAACAATATATACATAGCAGTAGCAGTAACTTCCCTTGCTACCTTCTCCTTCCTCCTGGTTCCTGGACTGGCCAGCTTATTTATAGTAGGAGTTTCTCCGCCCCCCCTCATTGGGGAAGTTCATACTCCCATAGGATTGTGGGATAATCATTAGTCCCCAGCCAATCGTCAGGAGGCAGGTTATAACATCCCTCCCCCCCCAAAGTCCAAGGAATCCACCGTAGGCCCTGGCGAAGGGAGGCGTCGAACTCGTTTGGCCGCAGGCCGGACGCCATTTGCACGCGTCGCTGGATCAGGCGGCGTATAACGAGACGGAGACCGGCGCTTCTGTGATGAACGGCGCGGTTGTACATCCACGGCCTGTGGACCCGAGGATTCCCCCTCTGATTCATCCTGTGTCTCCATCTCGGAGTCAGAGTCTGCTGCCTCCGTCATGTCAGCGTCTCTGTCCCCATTCGGTCCCGTCATGACCTGCGCAGGCTTTGAGTGAGGCACCAGTGGAAGATTTGGAGGACTACCTTCCCTTGTTTCTGGTCTTTGCCGCTGTTGAACTGAGCTCCGGGGGCGGGGAATCTTTTGCGGGGATGATCTTCTGGACCGGACGTGGTCTACATGTTTTCGCTGGAGACGACCCTGGGCTTGCACTTGGTACGATATAGGGCCCGTTTGGCGAAAGATTACCCCAGGAACCCATTGGGCACCACCAGCAAAATTCCGCACGAATACTGGGTCACCGGGTGCAAACTGCCGAATCGGACGATGCTGAGACAATCCCGGTCCCTGCCGTTCTTGTGTGCGGCGTACTTTTGCGCCAATGTCCGGGAAGACCATACTAAGGCGGGTGCGAAGTCTCCGGCCCATTAGGAGTTCTGCGGGAGCTACCCCAGTCACTGTATGGGGGGTGGTCCTGTACGTAAACAAAAACCGAGCCAGTCTCGTGTCCATTGATCCGGAAGACTGCTTCGTTAGGCCTCTTTTGAATGTCTGCACTGCACGCTCTGCCAACCCATTTGAAGCCGGGTGGTAAGGGGCAGTGCGGATATGGCGGATGCTGTTCATCTTTGTAAACCTAGCAAACTCCTCACTCGTGAATGGAGTGCCATTATCCGTGACCAGCACCTTGGGGAGGCCATGCGTGCTAAATGATAAACGCATTTTTTCAATTGTTGTCCCCTGCATCTTATGCACCTCCAGCCATTTGGACTGGGCGTCAATTAGTAGAAGGAACATGGATCCCTGAAAAGGGCCTGCGAAATCTGCATGTAAGCGTCCCCAAGGCCGCCCTGGCCATTCCCAGTGATGTAGGGGCGCGGCCGGCGGAAGCTTCTGATGCTCCTGGCAAATGGAGCAGTTTTGGGCCACCTTCTCAATGTCGGTGTCGAGGCCTGGCCACCAGACATAACTCCGGGCCAACATTTTCATCTTGGTCACGCCCGGATGGCCATTGTGCAAGTCTGATAATATCAGCTCCTGGCCTTTTTCCGGGACAACCACCGCGTCCCCCACAAGAGGATGCCGTCTTCCACGCTGAACTCTGACAGCTTGGAGGAAAATGCCCGTAACTCACCTTGGAGCTGTCTATGCTGCCCACCATACAGGACTATGTGCCGAACCTTTGACAGGACTGGCTCCGTCTGGGTCCACTCACGGATCTGTGATGCCGTGACAGGCAAGGTGTCCATAAAATTTAGGGTTGCTACCACCTCACCGGTCGTGGGGGTCGACATGGGGTCGGTCGATAAAGGCAATCGGCTCAGTGCGTCGGCATTTGCTATCTGCGTACCTGGTTTGTGCTCCAGAGAATACTCATATGCAGCAAGCAACAAAGCCCAGCGCTGGATCCGTGCAGAGGCAATGGGCGGTATCGGCTTATCCTCTCTGAAGAGTCCCAGCAGGGGCTTATGATCAGTCACGATAGTGAAATGGCGGCCGTACACATACTGGTGGAAGCGTTTCACCGCGAAAACCACTGCCAGGCCCTCCTTCTCGATCTGCGCGTACTTCTCCGCTGCAGTCAATGTGCGGGAGACGAAAGCTATCGGTCGCTCGGCCCCGTTCTCCATCTTGTGGGACAGGACAGCCCCAATACCATACGGGGATGCATCACATGTGACGAGCAAAGGCTTTCCCGGATCATAGTGGGTTAGTAACCCAGACGACGACAATTGTTGCTTTACCCGCCGGAAAGCGGTTTCTTGCGGCTGACCCCAAACCCAGGTGTGATTTTTCTTTAGCAGCAGGTGTAAGGGGGCCAGCGTAGTTGCCAGATTGGGGAGGAACTTCCCGTAATAGTTTACGAGACCGAGAAAAGAACGAAGATGCGAAGTGTCAGTCGGGGTGGGGGCATGTTGAATTGCACGCACCTTCTCTGCGACGGGGTGCAGACCCTCGCGGTCTACCCGATAACCTAGGTAGACTACTTCTTTTGCCTGAAATACGCACTTTGTGTGACGTAAACGGACTCCAGCCTCCGAAAGGCGTTTAAGGACAGCCTCCAGATTTTCCAAATGCTCTTGCATCGACGTCCCTGTAATCAACACGTCATCTAGGTAGACAGCCACACGTGGTAAACCTCTCAAAATGCCCTCCATAACACGTTGAAAAATTGCGCAGGCAGAGGATACTCCAAAGGGCAACCGTGTATATTCATACAGGCCCCGGTGTGTGTTAATTGTTACATATGGTCGGGAGGCAGGGTCCAGCTCCAACTGCAGGTAGGCGTGATTCATATCTAATTTTGTGAATGAGAGTCCGTCTGCAAGTTTCGCGTAGAGATCCTCTATGCGAGGCATTGGGTATCGGTCGAGTCGGGAAACTGTATTCACTAAGTTTATAGTCGCCACACAAGCGAACTGTGGCATCTGGCTTCATTACTGGCACAATTGGTGCTGCCCAGTCAGCAAAACGGACAGGCCTGATAATACCCAAACTCTCCAAACGAGTGAGCTCCCCTTCTACCTTCTCGAGCAAAGCGTAAGGCACTGGGCGCACCCGGAAATAGCGCGGTGTGGCTCCTGGCTCAACTTGGATACGGGCTACGGCCCCTTTTATTTTCCCCAGACCAGGCTGGAATACCTCTGGGTATCGTCCCAGCACCTCAGTCAACCCTCCAGAAACTGTTTGGAGGATGTGCTGCCATTGCAACCGCAAATGGCGCAACCAGTCCCGACCCAACAGGCTGGGCCCATGGCCACACACTACGATAAGTGGGAAACGCCCCTCCTGGCGTCCATAGACAACAGGGGTCATTGTAGTTCCTGCAATGTCCAGTGGTTCCCCCGTGTAGGTGGCCAACCTGGCCTGTGAGTCAGTTAATGTAAGGGTCTGTATACCCTGCTTGATGCGGTTGAATGTCCTCTGGGCGATCACGGAGACCGCTGCACCAGTATCCAACTCCATCTCCAGCGGGTGGCCATTGACCCGTACTGTCACCTTAATGGGGGCCACACGGGGAGCTGCCACACAATGCAGCTGCAGGCAGTCGTCCTCTGTCTCCACGTCCTCAGGAGTGGTCGCCACAGGTTCATCCACATGGAAGGTACGGCCTCTGGGCTGGTCCCAGTTACGGCCCCTGGGCTGGTCCCAGTTTCGGTCGGAACGACGGCGCCTCTGGCGTCCCCAGGACCGCCGTCCGCGACAGGGTCGGCGCCTACAAGTCTGACACGGACATGGCTCCTCATCCATTGGCTCTGGAGAAGGCTCCCTTCGGGGAGGAATGTCCGATGGCCACTGGCGTCGGTCTGGTCGTTGCCTCGCCCAAGGTACCGCAGGAGTGCGGGGGGACGTTTTTGGGCAGAAAGGGTTTCGCCCCAAGGCATGCACTTCCATTCCCTGTAGCTCCTGTACTCCTCGCTCTGCGCTCTCTCGGGACAAGACTATTTGTATTGCCTGTTGAAAAGTCAATGTTGGCTCCGCTAACAACTTTCTCTGGGTGGCCGCATTGTTAATACCGCAAACCAAACGGTCGCGTAACATTTCTGACAAGGTCTCACCATAGTCACAGTATTCCGCAATCCCGCGTAGCCTGGATAAAAAAATCGGCAAGGGATTCTCCAGGGGTCCTCTCAGCGGTATTAAACCGGTAACGCTGGACTATCATGGGCGGGGTTGGGTTAAAGTGTTGCCCCACTATTTTCACAAGTTCGTCAAACGTTTTGGTGTCCGGCGCAGCTGGGTACGTAAGGCTCCTAATCACCCCAAACGTATGCGGCCCGCAGGCGGTGAGCAATATGACCACCTGGCGCTCGTTTTCAGTGATATTGTTTGCCCGGAAATAGTAACGCATCCGTTGCGTGTACTGGTTCCAGCTTTCCAGCGCAGCATCAAAAACATCCAAACGTCCGTACAGAGGCATGGTATAATAGAAAACAACTTCCAACCTGTATCCAACAAAAATCCAGGGAGGTGGCTTCAGCAGTGTAGACAGCTATTCACTTTTACCTTCGTCGCCAGTTTTGTGAGGGCCCCGAAGAATCCAGCACGAGTTTTAAGGATACAAAATAATAAAGTTTATTTACTATAACAATATATACATAACAGTAGCAGTAACTTCCCTTGCTACCTTCTCCTTCCTCCTGGTTCCTGGACTGGCCAGCTTATTTATAGTAGGAGTTTCTCCGCCCCCCTCATTGGGGAAGTTCATACTCCCATAGGATTGTGGGCTAATCATTAGTCCCCAGCCAATCGTCAGTAGGCAGGTTATAACAGTGACATCTTTGAAAAACAGCTTGGTTTCCATATTTATGCTGGCGACACCCAGCTCTACCTCATCAGCACCTCCTCAACCCCTTCACTCTCTAAATGATCAGACTACGTATCCAACAGCTAGTACTGAATGAGAGGACATATCCTCGAACTAAACATTGCAAAGTCTTGAAGCCACTGTGTTCAGGCCCCACCTCAAAAATCCATTCCCTGGCCACCCACACCATTCCTCGCCCAGCCAACCATCCGAGGCAGAACCAGATCATTTGCAACCTTGGTGTAGTATTCCATGCTGAGATGGCGATATATCTGTGCTGTCATTAAGGTTTCTTGTTTCCTTATCCATATCATGCCGTTGATACCTCTAGAATTCACAGTTCCAACACATTCCTGGCCTGTCCTCCCATCTTCTGACCTCTGTAAACATTTAAGGTCATCCAAAACTATCCTTATTATAGGTTCAACCAAATGCAGTTCACCCACCACCTGCACACTCTTTAACCTACATTGCTTCCTGGTCAATTTTGATTGCCTCAATTTTTAAATTCTCATCCATGTTGTTTAATCCCTCCTGGCTTCACCACTCATCTTCGTAATCTCCTCCCAACCTACAACCCTCAACTTTCAGCACACCTTTGAACATCCCCGATTATAATCGTTCCACCACTGGCAGCGGTACCTTCAGCTGCCTAAGCTCAGAAATTTCCCTCCCTAAACTTCTCCCCCTATCTCTCTTCCGTTTCCTTCCTCCGGTAAAATGCCTTGTGATGGTATTTTAAAGGTGCTATATAATTGCAATGACATAATTGCAAGGTGTTGTTGTTATCGAGTCCCATCCTGTGGAGGAGTGTCGCTGTACACACCTGTGATTCTGTATAAACCTGGTGCACTTCTAACAAAGAGCGCAATTGTGACCACTTTAATAGATCATAGAGTTTACAGTGCTGAAGGAGGCCATTCGGCCCATCGAGTCTGCACCGCCCCTTAGAAAGAACACCCTACCCAAGCCCACACCTCCACCCTATCCCCGTAACCTAGTAACCCCAGTTAACCTTTTTGGATACTAAGGGCAATTTAGCATAGCCAGTCCACCTAATCTGCACATCTTTGGACTGTGGGAGGAAACCGGAGCACCCGGAGGAAACCCACGCACACACGGGCAGGATGTGCAGACTCCGCACAGACAGTGACCCAAGCCGGGAATCGAACCTGGGACCCTGGAGCTGTGAAGCAGCTGTGATAACCACTATGCTACTGTGCTGCCCTTAAACTATTTCATTTAAACCTATAAGGTGAGGCAGTGTTTGAAGATGGTGGTTAATATAGAGAGACCCGCTGTCCGCAGCTGTGTTATACAAGTTGTAAATCTGGTATTCGGTAATCCAATTGTGCCTAGAACCTGAATTTCTGACTACCTAAATGTTATGGACAGGCCTGAGCCCCATGGGATTAAATGAATAATCTCTATCTTTCCATTTTGCTAACTCCTAGAATTGTCCTTTCTGACTCGCTGAACTATGCCCAATGCAGGCTCTTAATTCAGTCACTGAAGAATATTGAGCACAGTTTTTAAATTTCTTGGGCTAGCCTGAATGGGTAAGTTGCAAAGCCCATTGCCTATCTGGGCCTGCGCTGTAACCTGCCCAATTTGTGCAAATGTGCAATTTCAGACTTTAAGGGCAACTGTTTTAAAGGCACATTCTGATTTTAACACTTTTTGCGTTGGGTTTAAAGCTTTCTAAAACAGAAGAATGGGCAGACAACATGGCACCTCCAGTGTTTAAGCCTTGTCAGACTCGTATCTCCATATCTCGCTACAAAGACTCATTAGAAAATGCAAGGATCCCTCCAGGGATGTTCATTGAATTCTAAAAGGTGTGAAAAACCCTTTTACTTCTGAAGAGACGGGAAAAAACTTCAAAGGACCTCAACATAATTAACATCTTTGCCTGGTGTGACAATGCTTCATAAAATTAACATAGCAGCCATTTTAAGTTTGGAACCATATAAAGCGATATAACAATATAACTATAAACTATATATGGGGCAGCACGGTAGCAGAGTAATAATAAGAATCTTTATTGTCATAAGTAGGCTTACATTAACACTGCAATGAAGTTACTGTGGAAAAGCCTCTAGTCGCCACATTCCGGCGCCTGTTCAGGTACACGGAGGGAGAATTCAGAATGTCCGATTCACCTAACAGCACATCGTTCGGGATTTGGGGGAGGAATTCCACGTAGACAGCGGGAGAACGTGCAGGCTCCATGCTGCCCCATATGGTTGGCACTATGGCTTCACAGTGTCAGGGTCCCAGGTTCGATTCCCAGCTTGGGTCACTGTCTGTGCAGAGTCTGCATGTTCTCCAGTGTCTGTGTGGGTTTCCTCCAGGTGCTCCGGTTTTCTCCCACTAGTCCAGAAAGATGTGCTGTTAGGTAATTTGGACATTCTGAATTCTCCCTCTGTGTACTCGAACAGGCGCCGGAGTGTGGCAACCAGGGGATTTTCACAGTAACTTCCATTGCAGTTAACATAAGCCTACTTGTGACAATAAAGATGTGGTCGGCTACTTTAGGGGTATCGCGGTACCTAGGTGGGATGTACCTTACACTGTAGTATGAGTGGTAGAACCTGCCTGCTGGTTCCGCCCAGCAGGCGGAGCATAAGAGTCTGTGTTTCACCCACAGCAGTCATTCTGTACTGGAGCTGCTGGGGTAACTACTTGTTCATTAAAGCCTTCAATTGGACTACAATCTCGCTTCAGTAGTGATTGATCGTGCATCAAAAGATTATTATTACTGGCAGAGAGAGAAGGTAATGAGGAAAGTTAATAGCATGTTATTGTGAGGGGAATTGAATACTAAAATGAGGTTACAGGACACTAGTGCAACCACATCTGGAGTACTGTGTATTATAGTCAGTTTGAGAATTACCATATTGTGAGCAGTACCTCAGGAATATCTCTTAGAAACAACTTCAGAGAGGATTCTTGGCCAAAAGAGGGAGGTGCTAAGAAATCAGCTGCAATTCTGCCAATTGACAAGTGCCTTAACTGCAGAATTGGTGAGGAATAGGAAAGCTCACTATCCCAAAAAACTGCCGAGTTCATCTGAAAAAGGCAACCCTCCGAATAGTTGACTGCAGAAGCCATCACATGCTAAACTGAACCTCAGTTTCAACTCCCAAACTTGGGAAAGAAAGATTTCAAGCAACGGGCCCACATCAAGATCTCAGAGACTGACTTGAAATCTCAGGAGCAATTCATCAATGGTTTCGTCCTGGCACCAAGTTGGGTGCGACGAGGCCGCTGAATCGTGCCCGCTATCTTTCAGATGGGGTGTTAAACTGGGAGCCCATTTTTTCGCTGACTGAACCCAGGAATTGGAGTCGGCAATTTAACCCCTCGAGCCGTTTGTCAATCGGTGAAATCCTGGTTGATTTACAGCTGAACTCCATGTACTTGCTCCATATTAACTAAACGTTTTATCACACTCAATTTAAAATGAACATTTGATCCAACATCAGTTTATGTTTGTAGACTTGTATGTTGAAGTGTTTCCTAATTTCACTTCTGAAAGGTTTGATTTTTAGACCAGGTCCTCTAGTCCGACACTCCCACCCGGCAGCAATAAGATAAACGAAGGGAAACCGCTCATTGGTACATGTTTACTCCTTGGGTGGATGTAAACAAGTTCTCTGGATTTTGGAAAGTCCCGAGGTTGCAAGTCTTTTTTCCTTTTCTATATTGAATGTGTCGTGAGTTGTTTTGCATTTTTGTGGTTCTGCACAAACCCACTGGTTACAGCGCCACCTGCAGTTACCCTGTGCTTTGCTCATGTGCTCACTGGACTTGAGCTCTTGTTAGCTTCCATATCTGCAAAGCAAAAGGGCCTGTAGTTGTTGTATGTTTGTTTCAGCAGGTCTCACGAAGAGGTTCTGAGCCTTGTCCGGGTGAACACAAGAGTGTGTGATGATAACCTGTAATGATATGCACATAAACTGGGTAGAACCCACGCTATGTGCTAACTCATGGGTCTCTGCCCAGTCTACAGCTGAGCCTAGTAGCTGGTCTTGTGACTCTTTAGATTGCCCCGTGGTGATGAACTCTTGCTATTCTAGATACTACATAACATAAATACTGTGGTATTAGGGGCTGTTTAGCACGGGGCTAAATCGCTGGCTTTGAAAGCAGACCAACGCAGGCCAGCAGCACGGTTCAATTCCCGTAACAGCCTCCCCGAACAGGCGCCGGAATGTGGCGACTAGGGGCTTTTCACAGTGACTTCATTTGAAGTCTACTTGTGACAATAAGGGATTTTCATTTCATGCACAACCCCTGAATATATCCTTACAGTCAATGAAGTCCCTTTGAAGTGTAGTCACTGTTGTAATGCATGGATCACACAGCAAGCTCCCACAAACTCCATAATGAGTAGACATACTGTTACAGTGACATTAATTGAGGGATAAACATTGCAGGCCACTTCGAATCCATAGAATCTCTACAGTGCAGAAGGAGGCCATTCAACCCATTGAGTCTGTGCCGACCCTCCAAAAGAGCACCTGACCTGGACCCACTCCCCCGCACTATCCCCGTAAACCCACCTAACCTGTACATCGTTGGACATTAAGGGATAATTTATGGAAGAGGTTCCCTGCTTCACTGCAATAGTGCCATTGTTTCTTTAGCATCCACTTGGCCTCAGTTTAAGGTCTCATCTGGGCAGCAAGGTGGCTCAGTGGTTAGCATTGCTGCCTCGCGGCACTGAGGTCCCAGGTTCGCTTTGGGTCACTGTCCGTGTGGAGTTTGCACATTCTCCCCGTGTTTGCGTGGGTTTCACCCCCACAACCCAAAGATGTGCAGGGTAGGTGGATTGGCCTCGATAAATTACCCCTTAATTGGAAAAATTGAATTGGGTACTCTAAATTTATTTTTAAAAAGTTTAAGGTCTCATCTTAAAAGATGGCACCTCCAACAGTGGAGCTCTTCCTCGGTACTGCACTGTGTCTGGCGTGACTTTGTGCTCAAGTCTTTGGAGTGGGACCCGAATGCCAGGTTATGACCATCTCCAACTAACGCCATCCCTTAACCTTCAGTGGCATTATCATGCTGAATCTTCCACCCTCTGTTAATGGCTTTGACATGCTCAGTGAAGCACCCGCCATTTTCTTAACTGCAAGCGTGTCATGTGCTGGTATGGAAATGTCTGGAACTGTCTTTATTTAAATATGTATACTGATTAAATGTTAAGACGGCTGACGAAAGGGTGATCTTTCCAACTGCAACCCAGACTATCAAGTTCTAGAAAGTTCTGCATGGAATCATACTGGGTGGGGGTTCTTCTCCTTGAATAGACATGCCCAAACAGCACTCCTTTGTGGAATTCATGCCTGCCTTCGGCCGAAACCTACTCTAAAAACAGAGTACATGGACCCAGAGTCTCTTATGTCTCAGGTTTACAATGGCGCAAAGGAAAACTGATGCAACCAGTTATCCACAAGTTAAGTGTGAAAGACTACTGTCTATCTTCTAAAGTCCATTGACTATGTGACTGGAACTGGTTCAATGATGCTGAAATCCATCTATCCCAAAACCTAGAAGCCTGGGGTAAGTCTGCAAAATAGCACCGACCAGAGAACAGCTGAAGACTAACGATGTGCTAGTATTGCCTTTTAAGAACTGAGAGGGCCAAAATATTTTAAAAGCCACCCCGCCTGATTCCAATGCTCCAAATTCACCTGTAAAGAAATTGAATGTCCTGATACAACAGCCAAGAGCACGCAATGTCCGCTCACTTTAACAGCCTGTGTATGGAGCTACCCTGCTGTGTGGAACTCACCAGGGCCAAGAAGATGGTACAGAACAATAGACAATGGGCAGAATTCTCCGGTCCGCCAGTCGCATGCTTCTTGCCGGTGTGCTGGTCGCTGGCGGTGGGATTCTAACTTCCCGCCGTTTCTCAATGGGATTTCCCATTGTGATCAGCCCTCGCTGCCATAAAACTTGTTTGCCGGTGGGAAAATCAAATTGCCACGACCGGAGAATTCTGGCCAATGTTTGTTCAGTGAAACTGACAGGCTGGGAAGCACTCAAACAGCGAAAATGAACAACTGCAGCTAATTGAGAGGCTGGCATTGACACTCCTTGGCAGGTCACTTGCAATACCTGTGGCCTTCCATGACTTGTGGGGTCAACAGGGGCTGGAGGGCATTGTGTTATTTTAATTTGATGAACTTTCTGTTCAAATTTTTGCTTTCCAGCGCAATTCCGTCAAATGTCCCTTTCAAAGGTGCTGATCATTTATTATAATTAACTATTTTCTCTCCTGGTTTTCTCATAAAAATATAAACAGGGATGGCTGGGATACTGGAAAGCAGGTAGAAGACAGGCAAATGTAATGCTGCGTTCCGTCTGCCTAAACTGGATTTATTGTCCAGTCTTTGCAGTGTGGGACTGGTGGGAGGCTCATGGATCCTTCATCTGTGGAACTTGGTGTAACTAAAGGGTGCAACCAACTTTACTTCAGCCAGAAGAATCCAGTCAGACGTGGGAACCCAGCACCTGCAAACACACATTTTCTTCGGATACATTTCAGTCAACGTTCATCCTAGAAACATATCGGAGCATTTGGCCTCCTTTTTTCTCATTAAGTGAACAGCTGAGTCCTTTGTCTCGCAGATTAATTCAACTGACCTCCACCTTGTCTTCTGCCTTGTCACTCGCAGGTTGGCTCTCTGGGTGTATCCAATGGTTTCCAATGCGATTTTAGTGTTAAGGGTCTCCAAGTGAAAATGATGCAGCCCAAAACACTTCCAACTAGTGCTGTAAGTGACGGACAGAGGTTGGTTTGTGCTGTCTGGGTTCTGCTGTTTCCCTGTTAATTATGCTCTCCCAGACGAACGTGTGGAAGGCAATTGGCACGTTTCTACTTATCCTTGCACAGGTCAGATCGAATAAGGAGTTGAATTCTTTGTTTGTCTGACCCCACCCTCTAATTTTTTGAGGAAGCGCACTATATATAATGTGTGTGTATGTATATATATATTAATTAACTGTGTGTGGCTTGGTATAATAAGTAAACCAGCTAGGTCCTTAAGTTAACAAATGAGAGGGTGGTTAGCACTGCTGCCTCACGGTGCCAAGGACCCGTGTTCGATCCCGGCTCCGGGTCACTATCCGTGTGGAGTTTCTCCCCGTGCCTGCGCGGGTCTCAACCCCACAACCCAAAAGATGTGCAGGGTAGGTGGATTGGTGAGATTAAATTGCCCCTTAATTGGAACTTGTATTTGATGTTAACAGATAAGGAGCTGGCTTTCTTGCTCAAACTCTCAAGGAAAGATGCAGAAATTGTAAACAAAAGGCTTGAAACGTACAAATATGTCCAACTACCCACTAATTCAAAAACAACACACAACACATCCCCCTCCCCAAACATGAAGCAAAGAGGAAATATAATTCTGCAAACTATCAGATATTAAAACTAGGCCAAGTAAAAATTAAAGTTTGAAAAAATGGATTCATGGATTGTCCATGGTCAGGGGGTTAGATGGGGTGGACAGTGAGAGCCTTCTCCCGCGGATGGAAATGGCTGGCACGAGGGGACATAGCTTTAAACTGAGGGGTAATAGATATAGGACAGAGGTCAGAGGTAGGTTCTTTACGCAAAGAGTGGTGAGGCCGTGGAATGCCCTACCTGCAACAGTAGTGAACTCGCCAACATTGAGGGCATTTAAAAGTTTATTGGATAAGCATATGGATGATAATGGCATAGTGTAGGTTAGATGGCTTTTGTTTCGGTGCAACATCGTGGGCCAAAGGGCCTGTACTGCGCTGTATCGTTCTGTGTTCTGTGTTCTGTGTTCTATGTTCTATAAGCTGAAGGGTTGCTTTCCATAGTAGATACTGGGGTTTTTCACTGGAACTATCGTGGTTGCAGCACTGAGGTCTTCTGGTGGGGTTTCCAATCACAAAACATAGCTCAGCTTTGATGAGACTGGTTTAAGGGGAAGAGAGGAAGGGTAAGGCTCATGCCCCTGATGTCCCTTTGGCAGACTCTCCGACTGTTAGTTCAAACAATCCAATATATTTCGCCCAAAGGCTGGGCCTCGTGACCTATCTCTGGTTTTCAATCTGAGTTTATCTTAGCCACTGTCTCTGAGAATTCCTTAGACTCTGTGTCTCCATTAACAACCTTGGGTCCTTTGCAGATTCAACTTAATAGCTGCTATAGGCTAACGTCATTTGCTTAACAAAAGTGTTCTTTCCAAAATGTATATAATATCTAGCCAATGCCATATATATTTTTATTCTATACAACATATCCTCATAACAATATTGTGCTACACAGGGTATCGCCATTGTGTGGGACAGGTTGACCAGAAGATCTTCTCCCCTCTATCATTAACTGTATGTTAGCCTGGCTTAAACCAAAAGTATTGTGCCTATATTCTGCGATGATGGTGTTGGGTAATCTGGTCTCGTGTTTGCCTTGGGGAACATGTTACACATTAAATGAAAGTGTTCAGTTGAGCTCCGGGAAACAGATATTTGATCCAAGTGTAAAATTCCTATGGAGCAGCTCATTTCCTACTCACTTCACATTATATAACATTCCTGAGCTAAGCACAAGCTACTGCCCAGTTATTTATGATTCTTGTTTCTGTGTTATTTTTACTTGCCTTACACCCCACCATTTTCTGTCACTGTTGAATTGTTCTTGCCTTTCCCTCCCCAAAACCCCTCTCACTCCTATTCTGAGTGTGCTGACTGTGTGTCAGCTGAAACGGTGAAGGAGGGGGAGACACAAGGTTGGACTGTGGCTCCCTGTTATGTCCCTGTATTCACATGTACACTTCCAGCAAAGATGGCTGGGACCTGTGGCCACTTGTTCACTGCCCACTTTGTCCAGTCCAGAGGTTAAAGAGGGTGGTATTATCACCCATCCTCCCCCAACAACAATCCCGCCAAAGATTCACAAACGGAACTCTGCTTGGAATCAAATTTGGCACCCTTTCAGTGAGTATAATGAACATAGGGATGAGGGAGGGTTGGGTTGGGGATGAGATGGGGGGGTGGGGGGGGGGGGCGGTATTGTGTAGATGGGTTGGGAAGGAGTTGGGAATGGGGAAGGAGTTCGGTTGGTGGTGGTGAGGCGTGAGTTGGGAGCGGGTTAGGGTGGGTGAAAGCTGGAGTTGGGATGAGGGAGGGATGGGTGCAAGAGGGGCTGGACATGGGAGGGAAGTGAGTGTGGGGAGTATTGGGGGGATGGGGTTGGTCCGAGCAGTGAGTTTCTGGCCAGGAATGGATTTTGTCAGGATCCAGTTGGTAGAATATTGAACAATGATTTTTTATGGTAACAAGATCCACCCCGAAGAGGGGGCCAATAGAGCAACACGCTGGCACAGTGGTTAGAACTGCTGCCTCAAGGTGCCAAGGACCTGGATTTGATCTCGGCCCCGGGTCATTGTCCATGTGGAGTTTGCAGATAATGATGTGCACTGGACGTAGATTGGCCACGCTAAATTGCCCCTTAATTGGGAAAGAAATAATTGGGTACTCTAAATAAAAAAAAAATATTGAGTCAATTACCACTCCGAATTTAGATTGAATGGTCATGTGATTTTTATCACCCAATACCCTCTTGACGTGTCACGTGGGACAAAGAACACCATTCGGGGTATTGATAAAAGATTCTATAAACATGTTGATTTTCATGATTAAACGTTTGCTGCTTGTTTATTTCTTTGTGTTTGATTGAAGTATTGAACTGGAATCTTTTTGACCCTGAATGTTTATTTTACAGCCGCTGCTGAAGGAAAAGGCACAACTGGGGAAGATTTCTTCCAGAAGGTACTGTGTTGTTGCTCAGCCCCCTTAATACTCCTGACCTTGGTATAGTTTGTGCATTTTACCTCAGACCAATTTAAAAAGATAATTCAAACCATATCTGTAAGAAATGATGAGGTCCTTGTTTGTGAGAGAGTATGGCATAAAGATATTCTGATCTTGTGAAAATGAAAGCATTATGCTTCCCTACTCTGTTCCTAAGCTCTGTCACTGTAAAACCTTGTGCCTATGATGCTGATTATTATCAGAAGGACTCGGACTCCAATAACACCCATAATCAGTTTTAGTGGGGCAGCCATAGGAATTGTTCCACCTTTTAATGTGCCTGTTTTGTAATATACCTAATTTTAAACCAAACTTGCAAATTCTCTTTACTGGCCAAGTAAAGGTACTGGCACATAACTTTTGCACCATGCTCACCTGCAGTCCCCTGCACTTTCAGCCCATTCTCAAGGCCCCCAAGTCATTTCAATTAGCTGTTGGTTAGTTGATTAAGTGTCTGAAAGGCATGTGATCAAGAAAAAGGCAGAAACGCGGGAATGCAGGGCACTCTAGATTCCATCTAAAAATGAGGATTTGTGGGGTTTTCTTTTTAACCCATCATTCAAAGAACATTTCCGAGTGTGAATGAGAAGTCTTTCTGCCTTTCATTTAAAATCAGCTGCTGGTGAGATTTCAGGCACTGATATCATTGAGATGGAGTGCTGTGCGTACTGGAATCAAAGTGTTGGATTTATTGTTCTTTAAGAAAATGTCTAAATATGTCCAACAGATGAGTAAGTTCATAAAACATGGGGAGTGAAAGATTCTTCAAAGCAGCAGTTCCTGGGATTAACTTGCTGGATACTGGTTTGGAGAGACCGTTAGCTGAGTTGACTGGACGGCTGGTTCGTGATGCAGAGAGACGCCAACAGCAGAGGTTCTATTCCTGCATTGTGAAGGCCCCGCTTTCTCAACCCTGCCCCCTCACCTAAGTCGTGGTGACACTCGGGTTAAATCATCACCAGTCCGCTCTCTCCCCATAAGGGGAGAGCAGCCTCTGGTCCTCGGGGACTGTGGCGACATTCGCTTTCAGTCCTGAACTGTTGCAATAGCAAGACCAGAGAAGAGATTTGCGGGAATGGCGCCAAGGTATGAGGGACTAGATCTTAAGAGGAGAGACTGGAAAAACTGAGAGAGTTCTCCTCTGAGCAGAGGGAAGGTTCAGTAGAGCTCATCAGCATCACAGAGGGTTTTGATAGTAACTTTCAAAAAGGAACTATTCCCTATTGAAGGTAATTGACAAAAGAACTGCAGGGAAGGTGAGGAATATTTTTGACACAGTGAGTTGTGATCTGCAAAGAACTTGCTGAAAGGGTGCAACATTAAAAAGGTGTGTGGTTGAAAAGGAATTATTTTCAGGACTATGGGGACAGAGCCGTAGAGCCAAAAAAATTGAAGAGCCCTTTCGAAGAGCTGCAGTGGGCTAAATGGCCACCTTCCTGTGTTGTACGATGCTACAAAATACGTGGCGTCATCGTTTTATTATGGGTTCAAAAAGAATTTGATTTCAGAGATAATGAGTTCATTTCAGATCAAATGCTGTCGGCAATGAACCCTCAAGTTGCTGGATGGTTGAGAGAAATCCTCTCCTCCTGGGCTGGTTGCTTCATTTTGTCTGTTCTGACAATTCGACTCTGAAACATTTGATAATACTGCTCCGAAGTAGAATGTTATATCTGGAATATTACCTCCAGTTCATGAAACACCTGATTGATGAATTGTTGTGAAAACTCAGTTGGTTCACAATTGTCCTTGAGAGCAAGAAACTTGCTGCCCTTAATCAGACTTGTATCTAAGTGACTCCAAACCCACATTAACGTGGTTGGCCCTTAACTAACCTCTGAGAGGGCCAAGCAAGCCAGTAGGCCATATCAAAACCACTGCCAGCGGTCCCACAAGAAGGTGCAACGTCACCATCCTGTGCCTGGGATGGCCACATCCCAAGAACAAATTAAAAGCAACAAATCTAGTTCCAGTGATACATCAGAAGACAAACGTTTAATCCTTTCAACAAGATTTGCCGTGCCCCATTTTAGGAACATAGGAATTAGGACCAGAAGTAGGTGATTCAGCCCCTTGAGCCTTTTCCGCCTTTCAATCAGTTCATGGCTGATCTCTTCCTGGTCTCAAATCTATCTCCCCACCTGTTCCCCATGTCCCTTTAACCCATTTTAAAAATCAAAACTATATCTATCTCCTTTATGAAACCATTTAATGACTCAGACTCCACCACACTATGGGACAACGCGTTCCACAAATTCACACCCTCTGTGAGAAGTAGTTCCTCCTCAGCTCAGTTCTAAATTTGCCGCCTCTCAACCTATATCTGTGACCTCTCATTCTAGATTGCCCCACATGGGAACATTTGGTCTACATTTACTTTACCAATCCCTTTTAGTACAACTTGATCAGATCCCCTCTCAGCCTTCTAAACCCCAGCGAGTATAAGCCCAAACTGTTTAATCTCTACTCGTACGTCAACACTTTCCTCCTCGGAATCAATCTGACACAACTCCTGAACTGCCTCCAATGCCACCACCTCTTTCCTCAAATAAGGAGACAAAAACTGGACAGAATACTCCAGATGTGGTCTCACCAACACCCTGTACAATTGCAACAACACCTCTCTACTTTTATACGCCTGACCTTTCGCAATAAACACTCATTACCTTTCTAATTCCATGCTGTATCTGCATACTAACTTTCTGCGATTCATGAACAAAGACACCCAGATTCCTCTGCTCAGACACATTTAATTTAGATAATAATTTACCTTTCCTAGCCTATCTATATACGTCTGTAAATTCTTTATTACCTCTTCAGTGCCTGCTTTCCCACCTATTTTAGTACATCTGCAAATTTTGCTTTGTTACACTCTGTCCCTGCTTGCAGATCATTTATATAAATTGTAAAAAGTTGAGGTCTGAGGACTGACCCCTGTGGCACCCCCGCTAGTTACAGTTTGCCAGCCAGAGAAGGACCCATTTATTCCGACCCTCTGCTTTCTGTCAGTCAGCCAATCCTCAATCCAACCTAGCACACTATCCCCAATCCCCTGTGATCTCACCGTCTTGTATACGGAACCTTGTCAAACGTCTTCTGGAAGTCTAGATATACCACATCCACAGTTTCCCCGTTATCCACCTTGCTGGTTACGTCTTCAAAGAACTTTTGTTTGCATCTTTCCCTATGATTCATTCATCTTTTGTAAGGTGTCAGTCATAGTTCATTGGTCACACTCACACTCCTGAGTTGGAGACTGTAGGTTCAGGTCCTACTGCAGAGGTTCGAGTGCATAGTTGAGGCCTGCACTTTTGTCGAAGCTGTATCTTCCCTTTATAATCGAATATGAAAGATCCCCAGCACTATTTCGAAGAGGAGGAAAGCTCCTTAAGGTGCCCTCGTCAATATTAAATTCTTCTTTTCTTCAACTTGTGTGCACCAATCATACACCAGGATTGACGAAGCAATACTGTGAGTCCTTTATTTGAAAAGATAATAAACAGTGACTGTTCATCAAGAACTAAGTATCTGACCATTACCACCGCTGCTCATAGACTGCCTACAAGTTATGGGACGAATACATCACATTCTGTCGAGGTATATAATGATTGTTGCTGAAAAAATACACTTTGTTGAAGCTTTTTGACTAGCTTTGTCTCATGGAGTATAAAGTTGTTGTTTCCACTGACATTGGTGTTCTTGAGATTTGTCCTGATGAGTGCAAGATGAAAAGCTTTGACAAAATGGTCTTTTCAGCAATGCATAAGTAATTTTTTTGGGATGTGGGCCTCGCTGGCTCGGCCAGCATTTGTTTCTCATCCCTAAATGCCCTTGGAAGGTGGTGATGAGTTGCCTTCTTGAACCACTGCAGTCCATGTGGTATAGGTACACCAGTGTGCTGTTAGGGCGGATGTTCCAGGATTTTGACCAAGTAACACTGAAGGAATAGTGATATATTTCCAGGTCAGAATGGTGAGTGGCTTGGAGGGGAACCTCAAAGTGGTGGGGTTCCCATGTATCTGCTGCCCTTGTCCTTCTCGATGGTAATGGTCGTGGATTTGGAAGGTGCCATCTGAGATGCCTTGGTGAGTTCCTGCAATGCATATTGTACATATTAATACACACAACTGACACTGTGTGTTGGTGGTGGAGGGAGTGAATGTTTATGGATGGGGTGCCAATTGAGTGGGCTGCTTTGTCCAGGATGTTGTCGCGCTTCTTCAATGTTGTTGGAGCTGCACTCATCCAGGCAAGTGGAAAGTATTCCATCACACTCCTGACGGCGCAGTCCGAGTGCTAACCACTGCGCCACATGCTGCCCTGAGAAATTCTTATACTGATGTCCTGGGACTGAGGTGACTGGCCTCCAACAACAACAACAACCATCTTCCTTTGTGCTAGGTATGGTCCAACCAGTGGAGAGTTTTGTGCTCTCAAACGGCTATATAATGATTGTTAAGAATTGAAGAATTGTGTCCTTAAAGGTGCATGCACACCATATCACAACAGTCAATATTTATTCCTTAACAAATGCAACTAAAACAAATGATCTGGTCATTAGCCCATTGCTGTGTGTGGTGCCTTGTAATGTGCTAATATGTAGGTAGTGGGCAGGCTTTGAGGAATCAGCAGGTGGGTTATTCGCAACAGCAGTCCTAACCCCTTACCTGCTCTTGTAGCCATAGTGTTTATATGGCTGGTCCAGTTCAGCTTCTGGTAAATGGTAACCCCCAGGGTTTTGATAATGGGGGATTCAGTGATGGTAATGCCATTGAATGTAAAGAGGTGATGGTTAGATCCTCTCTTATAGGAAATGTTCATTGCCTGGCACTGCATTGCGTGAATGATACTTGCCACTTGTCAGCCCAAGTCTGGATATTGTCCACGTCTTGCTGCATTTTCACGAGCACTGCTTCAGTGTCTGAGGAGTCGCGAATGGTGCTGAACATGGTACAATGATCAGCGAACATCCCCACATCTGACCATGTGATGGAAGGAAGGTCATTGATAAAGCAGGTGAAGATGGTTAGGCCTGGGACACTACCCTGAGAAACTCCTAGACTTTTTAAAATTTAGAGTAGCCAATAATTTTTTCTTTACCAAGTAAGGGGCAATTTAGCGTGGCCAATCCACCTAACCAGCACATCTTTGGGTTGTGGGGATGAAACCCACGCAGACATGGGGAGAATGAGCAAACTCCTCACGGACAGTGACCCAGAGCCGGGTTTCGAACCCGGATCCTCAATGCCGCAGTCCCAGTGCTAGCCATTGCGCCACATGCCGCCCTGAGAAATTCCTATACTGATGTCCTGGGACTGAGGTGACTGGACTCCAACAACCACAACATCTTCCTTTGTGCTCGGTATGGTCCAACCAGTGGAGAGTTTTGCGCTTTCAAACTGCTAGGTCCCAGGTTCGATCCCAGCCCTGGGTCACTGTCCGTGTTGAGTTTTCACATTCTCCCTGTGTCTCCATGGGTCTCACCCCCACAACCCAAACATGTGCAGAGTACGCGGACTGGCCACGCTAAATTGTCCCTTAATGGGAAGAAAATAATTGGGTGCTCTAAATTTATGTATTTTAAAAATGATGGTGAGCCACTTTCTCGACTACCACTGATTGGCTGGATTGGCCATTTCTGAGGGTTAATTGAGTGTCGACAACATTGCTGTGGGCATGGATTTACATGTAGGCCAGACAAAATCCTGGTACTTCCTCACTAACAGCACGGTGCATGTACCTACACTTCCGAGACTGCAGCGGTTCAAGAAGGCAGTATACCATCACCTCAAGGGCAATTATGGATGGGCAATAAATGCTGCATAACCTGTGGATGAATAAAAAAACTCTCACTGTCATTCATCTGGAGATCCAATGAAGAAACAAATTAAATGTGTCTTTGAAGTCTTCCCTCACATCGTTCGCTGTTCAATTTCAATTTCCAGTCCTGATTGGGCATATATTTAGTTCATTGCAATTCAAAGAGCCTGCACAAAGGTTCACCTGACCTCCTGTGCGATAAGATTCTATGATTTTAAAAGACCGGAGAAAATAAGATTGGTCCAGTTCCATCGTTGATCTTTTTCTGTGACCACAATGTATTTAAGTGGTGCCTGTAGAATAGAAAGATGTCCAGTGGCTTTGTCAAGGGGATTGCCAGAAAGATGAGACCTTGATCGTGCTTTTATACAGCACAGCCAGCATTTGTTGACCTTTCCCAGCTGCCCTGATTGCTCTTACACTGGGCTACCTTCTTGAACGGCTGCAACCCGTGCCTGCTCAATGATGTAACAGTTTGATGCAACCTGGTGACTCGTTAGGCTACTTAAGAAGGGTTTAAAAAAAAGATCACTCATGGGATGTGGGTGTCGCTAGCTTGGCCAGCAGTTAATGGCCGTCTCTACTTGCCCCTTGAGAAGGTGGTGGTGAGCTGCATTCCTGGAACACTGCAGTCCGTGTGCTGTAACTTCCTAGCGGTTTGATATAACAGAGTGACTTGCTAGGGAATTTCAGAGGGCAATTAAGAGTCAACTACATTGCTGTTGGGCCTGGAGTCACATGCCAAACACCACGGAAGGACCCCCAGATTTCCCTCCCTAAAAGATATGAGTGAACCAGATGGGATTTTATGACGGTAGTTTCATGGTCTTCATAATTCCAGATATTCATTGATTGAATTGAAATTTAGCCGTCTGCCGTGGTGGGATTTGAACCCAAGTCCCCGGATCATTGGCTTGGGCTCCTGAATGACTAGCCCAGTGACAATACCTCTATGCCACCGTAGTTGAGAGTCAGCCACACTGCTGTGAGACTGGTGTTGGCCCAGGTGAGGATGACATGTTTCCCTCTCTAAAGGACATCGGTGATCTAGTTGGGGTTCTTTTTGCAACAATCTGAAATTTTGGGGTAAGTTCACTGATTCCAACTTTTTATTTCCAGGTTTTTAAAAGCTGAAATCAAAACTTCCCAACTGCTATTGATGAATTTCAACTTTTGTTCTCTGGATTATTAGTCCAGACTTTGGGAATACCAGTGCTAGACATTACCGTACCCTGTGATGATGAACCTCGAATTCTGAAGTGAATGTGAGATTCCACTGGTGCAAATATCCAGAATTGTTTTCTTTCCCATAATAATTGAGGATGTTGATCAGAAGCAAAAAAGGTTCAGATGCTCTTGCTGCCTGCTCTCCACATTCTTTGTTTAGTGTGCTGTACCAGGCTGTTTCAGTTTGAGGAAGCTATGCTGGCACAGGCCTGTGGGTCAATTCAGCAATTCTGATTAGACATCAAATATAATTCTGTGAGTCAAGTGTGTATTTTGCACTTTGACTAATTAGTCAGTTAGTAATTGGACAGGGTGGCACAGTGGTTAGCACTGCTACCTCACAGCGCCAGGGACCCAGGTTCGATTTCCAGAGCTCCCTGTGACTGTGTGGGTTTTCTCCGGGTGCTCTGGTTTCCTCCCAGTCCTAGGATGTGCAGGCTCGGTGGGTTGGCCATGCTATATTGTCCCTTAAATGTCCACAAGATGTCAATCATTTTATTTAACGCTGGGCGAGGGGAAGCTCCTGACAAAGGTAAATGCGATAAGATTTGTAAAGAGTGATCAAACGTTATGTGGTCAAACGTGATTAAGCATCAGGAATGGGGTCTTGTGATCAAATGTCACGTTATTTGTCAACCCCTTGTTGGAAACCCAAAAACCAATCCGTCTATTTGTCTGGTTGCTAATGGGATGAGTGTCTGGAACAGTGTCATCTACCTCCATCTTAGTGCTGTCATATTCCCAGTGCCGTCCACTTTCTCATCTGCAGTCTGTCCCTCGATGACTTCAACAGTGGGCACAGGGTCAGCCTCCATTTGCATGTGAGTGACATCAAGCTCGACGACTTTGTCACTTCCTTCAACCTCTGTTGTCTGCCACCATGTCATGGACGAGTGAAAATGTCCATCGGAAGGACCAAAGATGCCGTTTTCAGACCTCTGCCATCAACTGTTTCATTTCTACCAATTCCAACTTGCTCGTCAGTTTACTTACCCTGGCTTAATCAAAGCTTGGGAAACTCTGTTCCATTCAGTGGCAAAGATCAAATGTCCTCTGCCGTAGTCCCTCAGCTATGTCCTCTGCCGTAGTCCCTCAGCCATGCACACTGCCATAGTACCTCAGCCGTGTCCTCTGCCATCGTACCTCAGCCATGTCCTCTGCCATCGTACCTCAGACGTAACATCTGCCGTCATACCTCAGCCGTGTCCTCTGCCGTAGTCCCTCAGCCATGTCTTCTGCCGTAGTCCCTCAGCCATGTCCTCTGCCGTAGTCCCTCAGCCATTCCCACTGCCGTCGTCCCTCAGCCATGTCCTCTGCCGTCGTCCCTCAGCCATGTCCTCTGCCGTCGTCCCTCAGCCATGTCCTCTGCCGTCGTCCCTCAGCCATGTCCTCTGCTGTCGCACCTCAGCATGTCCTCTGCCGTCGTCCCTCAGCCATGTCCTCTGCTGTCGCACCTCAGCATGTCCTCTGCCGTCGTCCCTCAGCATGTCCTCTGCTGTCGCACCTCAGCCATGTCCTCTGCCGTCGTCCCTCAGCCATGTCCTCTGCTGTCGCACCTCAGCATGTCCTCTGCCGTCGTCCCTCAGCATGTCCTCTGCTGTCGCACCTCAGCATGTCCTCTGCTGTCGCACCTCAGCCATGTCCTCTGCCGTCGTCCCTCAGCCATGTCCTCTGCCGTCGTCCCTCAGCATGTCCTCTGCTGTCGCACCTCAGCATGTCCTCTGCTGTCGCACCTCAGCATGTCCTTTGCCTCGATAAAATCATCTATTTATCCCTCATCAGTCACTATTTCGATCACTATCCTGTTATGATTTATTCATAAAAGTACTTTTCTGTTTCTTTTTATGCTGCCATCTAATCTATTTGCATAATCTCTCATTATTTTCTTTCTCCATTTCCCTAGGTGCTTCCAGTATTTAGTTTGATTTTCTACTGACTTCTGAACTGAACATTTATCATAAGCTTCCTTTTTCTGTTCCGTTATATCACCAGACTTTTAATCATCCAGGGATCTGTAGCTATTGATGCCCTTGTGGCCTTCCATTGCTTATTTATTATTTCACCTGCCGATCTTTGACTCAAATCCCTGAAGGCAAAATCAATTTTCAATTCACTGAAATTAGTCCTCCGCTCATTTGTACCGTGTCCTTTTTCAGAACTACTTTACTTGGTGATGTGATCACTATTTCCTAATTGCTCTCCATCTAAAACATGCTTCATTTTCCCCATTTCAATGTGGTTGAACTTTGCTTTTTTTGGATCAGAATGGCCTAGTAGTAATAAAAAAAGAAAGCCTAAAACTTGTAATTTTGTGAGCTCTTCCCTTTTTTTCTGGATATGTCTGGATCAGCTTTCTGTTCCACAATAGGTGTGAGCTGTGACTCAATGTGTGACATGCTAGCTTCTGACTCAGAAGGTGGTGATACTTAGAAATGGGAGATGGAGTACAATTTAGACAAAGACAATGGACAGGTCACAATGATCGTATTGCTTCCAGCTTTTGGTATCCCATTATAGTTGAGGTATTAAAGCTATGCAATGTAGATTTATTGTTAATTTCTTGTCAATTACATTGTTAAATGCGACGAGAAATAGGTGATGGGAATTAACAAAATCAAGGAGAACCCAAAGTTGTTTCATAGAATTTACAGTGCAGGATGAGGCCATTCAGCCCATCGAGTCTGCACTGGCTCTTGGAAAGAGCACCCTACCCAAGGTCAACACCTCCACCCTATCCCCATAAACCAGTAACCCCACCCAACACTAAGGGCAATTTTGGACACTAAGGGCAATTTATCATGGCCAATCCACCTAACCTGCACATCTTTGGACTGTGGGAGGAAACCGGAGCACCCGGAGGAAACCCACGCACACACGGGGAGGATGTGCAGACTCCGCACAGACAGTGACCCAAGCCGGAATCGAACGTGGGACCCTGGAGCTGTGAAGCAATTGTGCTATCCACAATGCTACCGTGCTGCCCCAAAGGTGCTTCCTGTATTTAGTTTCTACTGACTTCTGAACTGAACATTTATCATAAGCTTCCTTTTTCTGTTCTGTTATATCACCAGACTTTTAATCATCTACCAATATTCTACCAATGTTCTACCAATATATTAAGAGGATAACTGAGGAAAGAGTAAGGCCCATTAAGACCAAATCGATAACCAATGTGAGGAGGCAGCGGATGTGGGTATAGTTCTTAAATACTTTGCGTCTGTCTTCAAAAAAGAGGGGGACACTACAGACATTGCAGTTGGGCAGGAGAAATGTTAAGTTTAACTGTGTTAAACACCGGGAGAAAGGAGTTAGCATCCTTCAAAGTGGATAAGGGTGGCATGGTAGCACAGTGGTTGGCACTGTTGCTTCACAGCACAAGGGAACCAGGTTTGATTCTTGGCTTGGGTCACTGTCTGTGCGGAGTCTGCATGTTCTCCCCATGTCTGCCTGGGTTTCCTCCGGGTGCTCTGGTTTCTTCCCACAAATCCCAAAAGATGTGCTTGTTAGGTGAATTGGATAATCTTAATTCTCCCTCTGTGTACCCAAACAGGTGACTAAGGGCTTTTGACAGCAACTTTATTGCAGTGTTAATGTAAGCCTACTTGTGACACTAATAAAGATAGTTATTACAAATCACCAGGGCCGGATGGCATGTACCCCAGGCTGTTAAAAGAAGCAAGAGATAGATGCGCGAACCCGGGGGAGAAGGTCGAGAAGGTCTGGGAGGACAAAATGGCGGCCGGAGAAGATCGGGAGGTGTGGGCCCAGTGGGCCAGAGAACAACAGGAGCTCCTTAAAAATTGCTTCATGGAGCTGAAAACGGAGATGCTGGCCTCCATGGAAAGAACTGTGGTGACCCAGAAGGCGCAGGAGAAGGAGATCAAGGAGGTGAGGAGGAAGGTGGCGGAGGAGAACGAGGACGGGATCCTGGGCCTGGCGGTGAAAGTGGAGGCGCACGAGGCGCTCCATAAGAGATGGCAGGAGAGGCTGGATGACCTTGAGTGCAGGTCTCGGAGCCACAATCTGCGGATCCTGGGCCTTCCTGAAGGAGCGGAGGGGGCGGACGCGAGCATGTACGTGGCCACAATGCTGGGAACGCTGATGGGCGCGGGAGCTTTATGGGGCGCACAGGGTTCTCTCCAGAAAGCCGAGGGTAAACGAGCCACCGAGGGCGATGGTGATACGGCTTCAGCGTTTGGCAGACCAGGAGCGAGTCCTGCGGTGGGCGAAGAAAGAGCGGAGCAGTAAGTGGGAGACTGGTGAGATCCAAATTTACTAGGACATGGGAGCTGAGCTGGCGAGGAGGTGTGCAGGTTTCAACCGGGCGAAGGCGGCCCTCCACGGTAAAGGGGTGAAGTTTGGGCTCCTGCACCCGGCGAGACTGTGGGTAACATACCAGGACAGGCACCACTATTTTGATACCCCAGATGAGGCGTGGTCGTTCATCAGGCAGGAGAAGGTGGACCTGAACTAAGGGACTGTTCTTTGGGGGTGAAATGTGCGGGTGGGGAGGGACCGAGGGGAGGACGGCAGATAAAACATAAGTTTATGGGCATGTCTTGGTTTGGTTGGGGGTTTTGTTGTTTGTTCTGCTTGTTTTCCAGGTGTTTTGTTTTCCAGGTGTTCGGTGCTAGGGGGCAGGAAACGCCCGGGATGGGCTGTCCGGGGCATGGGGAGGTCCCAGATGGTGCTTGCCCCTCTACCCTGCGGGGGAGGGGGGGAGGGTGGCCTGAAGGAGGCAACAAGTTAAGGGTTGGTATATAGAGGCGGGAGCAGCCGGGGTCAGCATGGGTGAGCTGACTCATGGAAGCACAATGGGGGGGGAATCCAGAGCTAATGGATGCTTTGGGGGGGGGGGGGGGGGTGCTGCATTGCTGACTGAAGGGGAGCCAGGTGAGAAGTGTCAGCAGCAGCAGCATCCTGGGGGAGAGGGGGGGGTTCATGTGGGGGGGGGGGGGTAACTGTTGATGTAATGTGAGTTGGGCATGGAGGCAAAACCCACCTTGTTCTGTTTAAAAATTGTTTTTTTTTCTGTTGTGTAAGTAGTTTCATTGTAAGCTTTGGGCTATGTTTATTGTTATTTTCTATTACAATCTGTATTTCTATTTTTGTTATGTAAAAACGCTCATTGGAAAAACTTTAATAAAACATTTATTAAAAAAAAAAGAAGCGAGAGATGAATTATCAGAGGATTTGACCATTTTCCAATCCTCATTGGATGAATGTGAAGGTTGGAGGACTGCTCAAGTTGTACCTTTGTTTAAAAATCGAACAAGGGATAGACTTGAATAATTACAGGCCAGTCAAGTTCAGTTGGCTGGACGACTGGTTTGTGATGCAGAGCGAGGCCAACAGCGTGGGTTCAATTCTTGCACCAGTTGAGGTTATTCATGAAGGCCCCGCCTTCTCAACCTTGCCCCTCGCCCGAGGTGTGCTGATCCTCATGTTAAATCACCACCAGTCAGCTCTCCCCCCACCCCCTCAAAGGGGAAAAAGCAGCCTATGGCCATCTGGGACAAGGGCGACTTTACTTACTGACAGGTCAGGCAGTCTGACCTCGGTGGTGGCCAAATGATTGGGTCTGAGGGACAGGATAAACTGTCACTTAGCACTTAGAAAGGCACGCAGTAATCAAGGACCGTCAACATGGGTTTGTTAACGGAAAATCATGTCTGACTAAGCTGACTCATTTTTTGAGGAAGTAAAAAGGAGGATTAATGAGTGTGGACCAGTTGTTGTGGTCAATATGGAATTCCGCAAGACTTTTGACAAGGTCCCACATGGCAGACTGGTTAAAAACTAAAAGCCCAGTAATTATTATTACGTAGCAAGCAGGATACAAAATTGGCTCTGTGGCGGGAAACGAAGGGTAATAGTTGATATCTGTTTTTGTGACTGCAAAGCTGTTTCCAGTGGGATTCCACAGGGCTCAGTACTAGGTTCCTTGCTTTTTGTGGTGTATATTAATGATTTGGTTGTAACTGTTAGGGGAATGAGGGGAGATTTGATTGAGATATACAACATTGTGAGGGCTGCATAGCATGGCTGGGAAGGGCCGATTTACTTCAATACAGAGGTCATTGATTAGGGGGCATAGATTTAAAGTGATGGGTAGAGGAAAGATGAGGAAAAACTGTTTTCACCCAGAGGGTTGTGGTGGTCTGGAACTCAGTGCCTGAAAGGATAGGAGAGGCAGAAGCCCTCAACCCATTTCAAGGGGGTTTGGTTTGCACTTTTGAAGTACCATAACGCGAAGGGCTACGGACCAAACGCTGGAATGGAACAAAGAACAATACAGCACAGGAACAGGCCCTTCAGCCCTCCAAGCCTGTACCGGTCTTGATACCACCCTTGGCCTAAACACTCCGAACTTCCTAGTGCCCTATCCTTCCATACCCATCCTATCCATGTATTTGTCGAGGTGCCTTTTGAACGCCGTAATGTATCTGCTTCCACAAACCCCCCTGGCAACGCGTTCCAGGTACTCACCACCCTCTGCAAAAAAAAAAAAAAATCTGCCTCGCACATCTTCTTCTCTGAACTTTACCCCACACACCTTAAACCTATGTCCCCTGGTGACTGACCCCTCCACCCTGGAAAAGAGTGCCTCACAATCCATTCTATCCTATCCATGCCCCTCATAATCTTGTAGACTTACCCCTTAACCTCCGTCGTTCTAATGAAAACAATGCGAGTCTATTCAACCTCTCTGCATAGCTAACACCCTCCAGACCAGGCAACATCCTGGAAAACCTCCTCTGCACCCTCTCCAAAGCCTCCTCATTCTTCGGGTTGTGTGGCGACCAGAATTGTGCCCAATATTCCAAGAACGGCCTTGCCAAGGTTCTATACAACTGTAACATGAGAAAGTGGGATAAGGCAAGGAAGCTTGTTTTTCAGCTGGCGTAGACGCGATGCGTAAAGCTGTACATTTTCTATGATTCTAACTGTCTTTGGGAATAGCTGGGACATTGGGTTGTGTGGAAGGAGAGCTGTGAGACTGAACATGTCAATAAACTCTCTCCATAAAGAAAAGCTGTGGATCTTGCTTTTGGCTTCAAAAGCTGGCTTGGATCCTGTCAATATTTCCCAGAATGCTGCCAAGAATGGGAAAATTGCATTTAGATATTGTAACTCTTTACATTGGAGCAGTGAAGGATACACAGGGAAGACTATTTTCTCAGGAATTAGCATTGAGGTGCCTCTCAGTGCAAAATCATCGCAGAGCGAATAGTGAGGTTAAGGAAAATCTCATCAAGCAGGTATATTGATGAATGGAGTGCTTTGTTACAGGAAGTGGCTGAGATCGAGACTGCAGCATATGTTAAAGCTTTCTCAATGCAGGTCACGACCTGCGGGTGGGTCGTGTGCGGCTGTTGGAAGAGTTGCGGAGCAATAGGCCGCGGTGTTCCCGATCCTGAAAGACGTGCCCAATGGCCGTTACCGGCAATTAAAATGAGAACGGCTGCATTATCAGCCATGCAGTCTTCCAACCATAGGAGGTAACAGTGAGCAGGTCAATGTGCCCTGCATGTACAAGGCGCCAAATGTATGTATGTGCTTTTGATGCAAAATCACGGAGGCGGGTTTCTTCCATTTTCTACCTGCTAGCAAGCAAGACAAAAGGACTGTGATGATGGACAAGAAAGAGACAACCAGAGACAAAAATAGACATTGTACCTACTGGCCAGGATCTCGCATTGGAATCTGTTGGAGAGAGCTGCCCAGGAGAGTCCATGGCAGGATAGAGCAGTGTTAGCTCTGTGAATGCACAGAGCTGCAGGGCCTCCAGTGAACAGCCTACAAAGAGGTTTGGCAAGTGCTGTTGCTAACTTTTGGTTGGTTCAATTGGCTCCGTTTTATAACCTTTGCTCTCGAATCGCCAGGTATCTTTATGATATCGCCACGAGGTTCAAGTTCAAGTAATGATCAGTAACTCAACACACCAATTAGTAAGATTCAAATCAAAGCACATTTCTTATACACAGTAATCGCTACTCATGCACAAATTCTACGTCTAAGCTACTTCTACAACTAAAAGGCCTAGACTTAACTTCGGACTGGCCCACCAGGTCAGGGGAACAAATGGCTTTTCGTTCAGAATCTGCAACTGCGGGATTCAAAGCCGGTATGGACTGGTAGCTAGGAACGCCTATCTCGTAGCGAGCGTTGACTTGAGACTTACTTCAGGGATGCGGCAACTTGGACCGTTCACTCTCAGGGGTTGCTTTGCGTTGCTGAGTGACCCGGTCAAGGAGAACGATTTGAACTTGGGGCTTAACTTTTATAGTCCCCAGGGGCTTCCCGCCTTTCGGGGCGGACCCTGTACCTTGTTCTAGGTGATTGGACTTCGATCCAATCGCTTGGTTCGATTTCTCCAATACTAGAGCGGTTCCATGCTCGATGGGCGGTCTTGAGGTGTTCGTTAACCTCTTTTGTGTTGGCTCCTGCTGTCGCCGAGGAGTCTGGCTTAGTTTTGTGTGTCCCAAATGTTGCTATTGTTTCCGGGGATTGCTCATTAGTATGTAGGTGGCTGCTACATTATTATGCTGATGGTCGCTGGCATCGATGCTGTCTGGGCTTTTGCAGAGTTAAATACACAGTAAACCTGCACCTGCTGGTTTCTGCCTGTGTTGGCTGAATTTCCCTTCAGCCTTTGCCGTTTGCCATTTTAAATCGGGAGTTGGCCAATTCAGGTGGCTCCAGGGCAAAACAAAAAGAACTACATGTTCCCCACACTCCTCGGCACATCACAGAAAACAGTGTTCGTAAGGGAACTGGCAAGCCTTGTTCAGTCACATCTGGCTGCGCTGATCAGTTTCTGTCACTGCTTTCCAGAGGAGAAGTTTCAGATTTTGAAAGAGAAGCAGTGGGTGAAAAATCCCTTGAGACTCCAAAGTCAGTTATTAACTAACAGCTGACTCCAAATGAGGAGATTGAGCTGCTGCACCTGACCTGTGAGAGTACAATAAAAACATGCCACAAGTCCATGATGCTGTCAGCATTCAGGAGTTGCATCACCCTGGAGTACCCCGTGCTGAGTAAAACAAACATTTTGTTGCTGTTGTCCTTCACAATGACCAACATGTAGCAGGTTATATTTTCCACTCACAAAGATGAAGACGGCACAAAGGAACTGGCTAAACTCTGCATCTGATATACACATTGTCCTTTCCTCTTGTGAACCTGATTGGAGTGAGATCGTGAGGACAAAGCAGGCTCCACTTTTGCATTAAAGGTAAGCGAACATGACGTTATCGTGATGATAAGCCAGCACGGGTCCCAAAGGTCGGCTGGTTGGCAAAAGTCGGCCCTGGGGTAAAAGAAGTTTGAAAATCACTGCTTTAAAGGATACAAGACAAAATATTTGAATTGGAGTAAGATGCAGGACAGTGGGGAGAACCAGACAGTGCGCTTACTTTGAACTGATCTAGCCAAGAGCTGGCATGAATTTGATTGAAAGGCTTTCTTAACCGCTGTCTGTGATTTCCAACTTGGCACGTTGTGCAAATAACTGGCTTTGGAAGGGTGGAGGGTGCAAGGGATGAAAAGAGTGCTTGTAAGTATTCCAGTGCCACTCCAGCAGAACCATATGCAGATCATTAGCCACTTGCAATTAAACAAAAACCCTACTGCAAGGGCCACACAGCTGATCCAAGACACTGTGCAACATTTACACAGCCTTGTTTTTGCAGAGTGGACAGATATTAAGAGCTGCAAAGATCATTTAACACTCTTTTCCCCCCACCTTGTCTGCACACTGTGGGTGGATGAATCTAGCTCAATACTGTAAGGGAAGGAGTAAGAGTGTGTGCTTGGATATTGGAAGGAAGCAGCGAAGAATGCTGGAAGGATGGGGTGGTGGGGGGGTTGGCCTCAGTACAAGGCTTCTTTCGTGATGTAAGAGATATGGCAATCTTTCGATTTATTGTCACGTGTACTGAGGTGCAGAGAAACGTTTTGTTCTGTGTACAGTCCAGGCAGATCGTTCCATACATGAAAAACATAGGACAATTGATAAATACACAGTGTAAATACATAGTCATAGACATTGGGTGAAGCATACGGAGTGTAGTGCTACACGGTAGAGAGGATGCGTTGAGAGGTCAGTTCAGTCCATAAGAGGGTCGTTTAGGAGTCTGGTAACAGTGAGAAGAAGCTGTTTTTGAATCTGTTAGTGCATGTTCTCAGACTTTTGTATCTTCTGCCCAATGGAAGAAATTGGAAGAGACCTGGTGGGAGGGGTCTTTGATTATGCTGCCCACTTTTCCAAGGCAGCGGGAGATGTAGACAGAGTCAATGGATGGGAGGTGGGTTCACGGGATGGACTGGACTGTGTTCACGACTCTCTGTAGTTTCTTATGGGTTTGGGCCGAGCAGTTGCCATACCAGGCTGTGATGCAGCCAGGTAGGATGCTTTCTATAGTGCATCTGTAAAAACTGCTAAGAGTCAGTGTGGACATGCTGAATTTTCTTATTTTCTGAGAAAGTATAGGCGCTGTTGTGCTTTCTTGGTCGTAGCGTCGACATGGGTGGACCAGGACAGATTATTGGTGATGTGTACATCTAGGAATTTGAAGCTGTCAACCATCTCCACCTCGGCTCTGTTGATACAGACAAGGGTGTGTACGACACTTCACTTCCTGAAGTCAATGACCAGCTCCTTAGTTTTGCTGACATTGAGGGAGAGATTGTTGTCATTGCACCATGCCACTAGGTTCTCTATCTCCTTCCTGTACTCTGACTCGTTGTTTGAGATCCGACCCACTACAGTCGTGTCATCAGTAAACTGGTCGATGGAGTTGGAGCCCACTTTTGCCATACACTCGTGTGTGTGTGTGTGTGTGTGTGTGTGCGTGTGTGTGTGTATAGTAGGGGGCTCAGGTGTCTTAGGGGGCTAAGTGCGCAGCCTTACGGGGCCCCGGTGTTGAGAGGTGTTGTTCTTTATCTTTGCTGATTGTGGTCTATGGGTCAGGAAGTCCAAGATCCAATTGCCGAAGGGAGGAGCTGAGTCCGAGGTTTTGGAGTTTTGATCTGAGCTTGGCTGGGATTATGGTGTCGAAGGCGGAGCTGTAGTCAATGAATAGGAGTCTCACATAGGAGTCCTTGTTGTCGAAATACTCCAGGAATGAGTGTAGGGCCAGGGAGATGGTGTCTGCTGTGGACCAATTGTGGCGCTGTGCGAATTGGATTGAGGCATTCTGGGGGTATGGAGTTGATGTGTCCCATGACCGACCTCTCGAAGCACAGATAATGATAGATGTCATGGCTATTGGACGGTAGCCATTGAGGCACGTTGCCAGGTTCTTATTTGCACCGCTATGGTGGTGGTCTTCTTGAAGCAGGTGGGAACCTCAGAATGGATTAGGGATAAGTTGAAGATACACCTGCCAGTTGGTCCGTGCAGGATCTGAGTGCAACCTCGCGTGAATTTAACTTCCCTGCTCTCTCTCTGCCTCGAACGTAACAGTAAAAACCCAAGCAAGCAGTGTTGGGGGAATCTTCTCAGCTTAACTGTGATGTTTGAGAGCTTGGAGCGGGCAGGGCTGTTCATTAGCCATGAGCTACATGTGACTGATTGCAAATCCAGAAATGGCTGATTTCACTTCAATTACGAAATGAAAAGTAAGAGACATTACCGTTGAGCCTGTAATCTCAATGCTCACATTCACAGGGCATATTCATGTGAACCTTTAGCCTTTTGGGGGCATTTGTTGTTAAAATGGTAAAATGTTAGATTAAAACCAGAGTGTGTGAGAGCTTTTTGATGATGGTGTGTTTTACTCCCTTTGTCACTGGTGTTTGTTGGTGTCGTCATCTTCCTGGAAGGTTGCTTGCCCTGGATCTACACCTCTGTCTGTCTGGTCCATTCCACATAGGTAATCTGCATCCAGTCCAAACTATCTATTTTCTCCTCTTCTTCCAGTTATTTATTGTGTGCACACGTCTGTCGTTGTCCAGAGACTTCAGACTTTGTTAGGGACAAGAAGGTATTTATTAATAATGAGTAACTTGGTAGAGGAGGTTTGCAGCTCTAGTCTATCTTTGAGCAGCAGCTCGATGTTCTTGCACCAACTACATGACTGCTAGATGTATTCTGCCCAAGGGTGGCCTCCACCCTCTGGGGTCAACAATCACTCTCGGTTCCCATTGGTCCCTCAAGTCAGGTGACCCTCTTCTGCTGTTCTGTCTTAAAGAAACAGTCACCACAATCACTGCAGATCTTCCGTTCCAGTAATGATCTATGTCTACTGTCTGCTCTAATGCTGTGATCAAAGAATTGTATCCTTCTCTTCTTGATGTTATACACCAATTTACTCTTTTCTCCTTTCCAGCACTTCCTGTCACTAAGTACCCATTTGTTAAATAAACGTAGACAGGAGTGCAACTATGATCTTTTCTGCTAAAAGTTATATGCATACCACCATACTGTATTACTACCTGGCTATGCAGCAAAATATATTGTTCATTGTCATTCTGTCCAGCGGCTACCATATAAAATGCTTGCTTGACTGTTAAACTGTTTGGGATGGGCTGAAGTCGAGTTTTGTTCGCCATTTTGTTTTTAATCCTCCTCTTGAGCTGACCCTCTCAGCTAACATAAAATAGGAACTCGTAAATTGTAAATGTAATTCCTACCTCAAAAAATGATGCTCCATTTGCAAACTCACCCCAGGAGTTCATATCACATTCATAACACCTTTCTGCATGGGCTGGCCAGGGAGCATTTCTTTATTGAGCTGAACTCCTTAGAACTTATTCCTTTGAATCTCGTGAAAGTTAGACAAGCCCCAGGAATCTCTGTGAGGAGATTGGAGTGCCAACCTCATAATATTTGGATCGATAACACCACCGTCTGCCTGCTCATTAAAATGTAAGGAGGAAAACAATCGATTCAAAGTTGAATTGAATTAACAAAAGCTACTTGATTCAGAGACAGATTTACAATGAAACACACCATGCCTAGGCACAGGGCCCCAACCAATAGGGGTGAGAGAGGCAGAAGACCCTGTGTTACTTTTGTGGGAAGACAGACGCAGCCATCAGGTTTCCCGACCCAGGGCTGAGGGTAGGCCGGCCAGCAATAGCGAGGCGAGGTGCCGGGCCAGGCAAAGGTGGTGAGCCAGCCGGTCAGAGTCAGCAGCTGTCGAGCAGCGAGGGGAGCAGGTGAAATCTTGAAGAATTCCTGAATGTTCAATTTACTTCTCTTCCAAAAATAAAATGGGTGCTCCCAACTTTGTAAAAGGGAATTCTTTCAACGTGTTGGTCGTGAGTTAATAATCAGGGAAAACACTGGTTAGCACAGCTACCGCATGTCGCCGAGGTCCCAGGTTCGATCCGGCCCTGGGCCACTGTCCATGTGGAGTTTGCACATTCTCCCCGTGTCTGCGAGGGTTTCGCCCCCACAATCCAAAGATGTGCAGGGTAGGTGGATTGGCCATGCAAAATTGTTCCTTAATTGGAAAAAATGAATTGGGTACTCTAAATTTATGTTTAAAAAAAAAAGAGAAAACTGGACAATACCATGGATCCCATGTAAGACTGAATTAATCTTGTTCGCAATGCACATTGTAATGTGTGTTCTTAGGATTGGATCAGGTGGTGATATGCATCACCGTATATACACAAGGGGTTAATGTAAATACACTACAACTAAGTATACACTAGAGGGAGCACCAGAGATGTCATGATATGCAAATATGCAGCTAATGAACACTTAGATTAGGACACAACCAATGAGCAGTCAAGACACCCAGAGGTGGCATTACCACAAGGGGGCATTACCACACATGCTCTGTCTCTTTCCACAGACAGACATCTAGAGAGTACATCAGGGTCGATCAGCAGCATCACACCCAGCACGTGGCTTAGAGAAGACTGGTTTAGTTAGACTGAGTTACTACAGTTAGATTAGCAGGAGAGTCAAACTCAAGTAGAAGAATTGTTAACTGTTCAATAAATGTGTTAAACCTATCTCCGAGTCGGGAGCTTCCTTTGTCAAAGCATACATCAAGGAAGCAGCTAATGCTCCACGAAGAAGCATAACACAACATGGTACCAGTAGTGCCTGTTCAATCTATTTAGTTCAACTCAGCAAGATCCGCGACAACCAGCAACAGCACCCAGGTAAGATGATCAAGATTCCGGTTCCTCAGCAACTCAGGTACCACGACAATCTTAGTGCCAACTGGCGTGCATTCAAGCAGAGGTTTCAGCTTTACCTGGATGCAGCCGACCTAAATGGCATGGCCGATGCTGGAAAGATAGCTCTTCTACTCACCATTGCGGGTGAGCATGCAACAGAGATCTGCAACTCCTTCAAATACTCCCAAGGGCAGGACAAAAAAGACTACCAGACAATCCTGGACAAGTTTGAAAACTACTGCGAGGGAAACACGAAAGAAATCGGTAAAACTGGCACCTACACTCACCACGAGACAGAGGTAGGGATGCAACAGAAGCAAACGGCATTTTTGATTGGCAGCCATCTTGCGCATATCCAGCCGGCCCAGTCCGCACATGCGCAGTTCCCCAGACGACGCGAAACGTCAAAACAGCGTATTGCATATGCGCGAGAAGCCGTGCAAGCGCACTTGCGAAAAGAGCGCACAGTGAAGGAAAAGCGATTTGCGCATGCTCAATCCATTCCTATGCTTTACGCCACGAGCGTCATGACGTCAGAGGCCCCGGACCACGCCCACTTAAAGGGGAAATGTCCGAAAATAGTGAAGAAGAGTTTTAAAGCCAGAAAACACAATTCTTTCACCACGAAAGACAGCATAATGCCTGAACTTCGACCAGTAGATGAAAATAACCTCCGCAGAACCCTGCACCAAGCAGTTAGCACCGCCCAAAGAGATAATTTGGTCCTTGAAAACTACGACTCAGAAGAAGATTTCATCATTGGACATAGCGAGCACCATAACAAATCTGAACCGCAACGAGATGATTTGTACATTGAAGCATCCTACACAAACATGGATCAGTTCTTCGGATTTGGGGATCCTCAACCCAGCATAGACGACATCCCGACCCATGAATACAGGATTCTGCTGCGGCCTAACGCCAAGAGACAGAGAGCGGTACAAGCCCACAGAGAGCGGCCTGACGCCACACCAGTGGTCCACGCACCACGAAGAATGGTCCACGCACCACGAAGAGTCCCCGACTCCACACAGAGAGCAATGAAAGACTCCACAGCGAGACCACTACACAACTCCGTTGAGAGCGCACAGATCGACTCCACAGCGAGACCACTGCACGACTCCACACAGGGAACTAAGCCAGACTCCACAGAGAGAGCGATACAAGCCTCCACAATGAGCTCATTGACAGACTCCGCAATGGGAGCAACTCAAGACTCGAAAGCGCATCCCATGCATGAACAAGACCATGAAGGTCTATCCACCTTATCTGAGCAAACAGCAGCAGACGATGCAAGTCTGCCATGCTCACGCGAACAACAGAAAGACTCTGACAGTCTACCCAGCTCATCTAATCAACAAGAAGACACTGCAGCTCTACCCACTGTATGTGAGACAAGTGACGAAGGCATCACAATTCCCATACAAGATGTGTAACATCACAGCGAGACTGACAGATCTCAGCTCATATGCACAGAGGCATTCGGCAATCCAAGTGAAACTACTCGTGAGCCCAGTACGACCACATCAATTGAAACCTCATCCACTCGAGCATCTCCACAAGAAAATGAAATCTTGAACATTTTGACTCCAGCCGAGGAGCATCAAGAAACCAAAGGTGATTCAAGTGAACCTGAAATGACTCCGACAGAGGACCATCAACAAACCAAAGATGATTCAAGTGAACCGGACATGACTCCAGACGGGGAGCACCGAGGAATCAAAGACGAAATGCTCAATTCAACAGCAGATGCCACAAAGGACACTGACACAAGTAACTTTGCAAAGGACTCAAATTCTCCACTCAGAATGGTCATTGAGCACAACAAACACAACAACAAAACCTACGAAAACAACAAAGACAACAACAAGAAGCATACCAAAGGCATCAACGTCAACAACAAGCATGACAAAAACAACAACAATAGAACAACGACTGGTACGACATGGTACAACTCTGCCAATGCAGGACACTGTGACAGCACAGCTCAAGACAATGGCAAGTGTGCAGACATACCATGGCATGATAACGCATCTTACAAATTCAAGTTTGCTACACTACAAACAAGCAGACCAGCTTTCAAGGCAGCTGCCATACAACATCAATACCGTGAACACCGACACCAGTTCAGGTCAGACAGGGAAGATGACATCAAGAATCGCTACCAGAAGCATCAAAAACAAAACCAGTCCAAATCCGACAAGGAAGTAATTTGACCATTTGAACACCTCCTGATGACTTCTTGGTTCCTTAAGCACAGGAACACTGATGGCGTTCACAATGAAATGACAACATCAACATCGCCCCATGGTAGGCTTCTGCAGAAAGTAAGGAGGCATGGGATAGTGGGAAATTAGGCCAGTTGGATAACGAACTGGCTAACTGATAGAAGTCAGAGAGTGGTGGTGGATGGCAAATATTCAGCCTGGATCCCAGTTACCAGTGGCGTACCGCAGGGATCAGTTCTGGGTCCTCTGCTGTTTGTGATTTTCATTAATGACTTGGATGAGGGAGTTGAAGGGTGGGTCAGTAAATTTGCAGACGATACGAAGATTGGTGGAGTTGTGGATAGTAAGGAGGGCTTTTGTCGGCTGCAAAGATATATAGATAGGATGCAGAGCTGGGCTGAGAAGTGGCAGATGGAGTTTAACCCTGAAAAGTGTGAGGTTGTCCATTTTGGAAGGACAAATATGAATGCGGAATACAGGGTTAACGGTAGAGTTCTTGGCAATGTGGAGGAGCAGAGAGATCTTGGGGTCTCTGTTCATACATCTTTGAAAGTTGCCACTCAAGTGGATAGAGCTGTGAAGAAGGCCTATGGTGTGCTCGCGTTCATTAACAGAGGGATTGAATTTAAGAGCCGTGAGGTGATGATGCAGCGGTACAAAACTTTGGTAAGGCCACATTTGGAGTACTGTGTACAGTTCTGGTCACCTCATTTTAGGAAGGATGTGGAAGCTTTGGAAAAGGTGCAAAGAAGATTTACCAGGATGTTACCTGGAATGGAGAATAGGTCTTACGAGGAAAGGTTGAGGGTGCTAGGCCTTTTCTCATTAGAACGGAGAAGGATGAGGGGCGACTTGATAGAGGTTTCTAAGATGATCAGGGGAATAGATAGAGTAGACAGTCAGAGACTTTTTCCCCGGGTGGAACAAACCATTACAAGGGGACATAAATTTAAGGTGAAAGGTGGAAGATATAGGAGGGATATCAGAGGTAGGTTCTTTACCCAGAGAGTAGTGGGGGCATGGAATGCACTGCCTGTGGAAGTAGTTGAGTCGGAAACATTAGGGACCTTCAAGCAGCTATTGGATAGGTACATGGATTACGGTAAAATGATATAGTGTAGATTTATTTGTTCTTAAGGGCAGCACGGTAGCGTTGTGGCTAGCACAATTGCTTCACAGCTCCAGGGTCCCAGATTCGATTCCGGCTTGGGTCACTCTCTGTGCGGAGTCTGCACGTCCTCCCTGTGTCTGCATGGGTTTCCTCCGGGTGCTCCGGTTTCCTCCCACAGTCCAAAGATGTGCAGGGTAGGTGGATTGGCCATGATAAATTGCCCTTAGTGTCCAAAATTGCCCTTGGTGTTGGGTGGAGGTGTTGGGTTTGGATAGGGTGCTCTTTCCAAGAGCCGGTGCAGACCCAGGGGGCCGAATGGCCTCCTTCTGCATTGTAAATTCAATGATAATCTATGATTAATCTAGGACAAAGGTTCGGCACAACATCATGGGCCGAAGGGCCTGTTCTGTGCTGTATGTTCTATGTTCTATGACACTTAAATAACAAAACAAGAAAGCCACTCGTCCATATACATTCATGAACTTTGGACTCATAAATATTATTTGGTATTGTGTAATCATCACTGTCATCATGACTTATACATGTCATCACTTATCTACCTATTTTAAAAAAAATTCTTTAACCAAGTACAGAGAATATGTAACACGTAAAAAGGGGGGATGTGGTGATATGCATCACCGTATATACACAAGGGGTTAATGTAAATACACTACAACTAAGTAAACACTAGAGGGAGCACCGGAGATGTCATCATATGCAAACATGCAGCTAATGAACACTTAGATTAGGACACAACCAATGAGCAGTCAAGACACCCAGAGGTGGCATTACCACAAGGGGGCATTACACAACCCATATAAAATGACAGGGCACACATGCTCTGTCTCTTTCCACAGACAGACATCTAGAGAGTACATCAGGGTTGATCAACAGCATCGCACCCAGCACGTGGCTAAGAGCAGACTGGTTTAGTTAGACTGAGTTACTACAGTTAGATTAGCAGGAAAGTCGAAATCAAGTAGGAGAATTGTTAACTGTTCAATAAATGTGTTAAACCTATCTCCGAGTCGGGAGCTTCTCTTGTCAAAGCATATATCAAGGAAGCAGTTTAGGCTACACGAAGAAGCATAACACAACAGATCAGACAGGTAATCTTTCCTATTCAGTGTATCTATGTACTTGTATTCCCGAACTTTGCTGCCCAGAGAGGGTTTAGACGGGATTAATTCTCAGTTGATACAATCAAGAGAAATAAAGTGCTCTCTATACATGTTCCGTGTAACATATTGAAGTTCAATGGAACTGACAATTGAGCAGATCTGAAATGTTCTGGCAATTTATTGCAATTTTATTGAGTCTTGGTGAGACCTCACCGTGAGTACTGTGGACAGTTTTGGTCTCCTTATCCCAGGAAGGATATTCTTGCCATAGAGGCAGTGCAATGGAGCTTCGTGGGCCTGTATTCTCCAGAGTTTTGAAGAATGAGAGGTGACTGATGTGTTAAGTAAGTTGGTTCAACGTTGACTGCAACTGGATGCAGTGAAACTAGAAACAGGGGCGTCATTCTCCGACCCCCCGCCGTTGGCCGCCGTGAATCCCGCCCCAGCCCCCGCCGAAGTCTCCGGTACCGGAGATTGGGCGGGGGCGGGAATCGGGCCGCGCCGGTTGGCGGGACCCACCGGATCAATTCTCCGGCCCGGATGGGCCGAAGTCCCGCCCAGAAATTGCCTGTCCCGCCGGCGTAAATCAAACCTGGGACCAGGCGGCGTGGGCGGGCTCTGGGGTCCTGGGGGGGGGGGGCGCGGGGTGATCTGACCCCGGGGGGTGCCCCCACGGTGGCCTGGCCCGCGATTGGGGCCCACCGATCCGCGGGCGGGCCTGTGCCGTGGGGGCACTCTTTCCCTTCCGCCTCCGCTACGGCTTCCACCATGGCGGAGGCGGAAGAGACTCTCCCCACTGCGCATGCGCGGGAAACTGTCGGCGCCCGCTGACGCTCCCGCGCATGCGCCGCATTTCCGCGCCAGCTGGCGGGGCAACAAACGCCATTTCCGCCAGCTGGCGGGGTGGAAATCCCTCCGGCGTCGGCCTAGCCCCTCAATGTTGGGGCTAGGCCGCCAAAGATGCGGAGCATTCCGCACCTTTGGGCCGGCGCGATGCCCGACTGATTGGCGCCGTTTTTGGCGCCAGTCAGTGGACATCGCGCCGTTGGTGGAGAATTTCGCCCCTGGCTTCTGACACCGGAGATGGTCCAACACTGTTTTATTGAACTTCCTGATTGCTGCACATAGTCTGCTGTGAGTTGACACTCTATCCATCTAACTGATAACCTCCTACTGGCTTGACCAGACTAACTCTCTACCTCATGGTGATAGTGCTCACTGGCTTTTGCGCTCTCACTATCTCAGTAGCTGTGTCCTGTAGAGAGAGGGAGAGTCTTAATGCCCTGTGTGCTTTATAGTGGTGGTGTTCTGTCTGGTGATTGGTTGTTATGTGTCGTGTGTGTTCATTAATTATCTTGTGTGTCAATCATTGCCTGTCTGCATCTCATTATATACATGAGTGGATATTATGACATCTCCCCTTTTTGAAGTAAATTTTGGAACATGGCGATATATATACATGCATGATTATATACAAGTGAATGAACATATGTACATGGGAAGGTGTCTATCGTGCAGATACAGAGCAAACTGAACAAAATTTACAAGATTTAAGTCTATAGATTCAGTCTTTGTGGCGGGCGACGAATTCTTGTCGATCGCCTCAGAGGTGGAGGGGGGGACGCCGGCACTTGGACAGGCGGGATTGCTGCCATGTCGGTCGCCTCATGGGGAGGCAGGATCGCTGCCAGATCGGTGGCCTCGTGGTGCGAGATGTCCGGACGAGGCATGATGACATGCGGAGAAGTGCGGCCAGGCGGTGGGCAGGGAACTTTTCGTAGCGCCCTCCTGTTGCGCCGTAGAATGGAGCCATCAGCCATTTGGACAATGAAGGACCTGAGGGCAGCCTGCCTGACAACAATAGCTGGGTCTGACCAACCTCCCTCAGGCAACTGGATGCGAACAACATCGTCTGGAGCCAGCGCAGGTAGATCCTTGGCATGAGTATCATAGGTGATCGTCTGGTGGTCCCTGGATCGCTGCACTTTCTGCAGCACCGTGAGGTGGTCAAGGTCTGGAACATGGATGGCTGGAACAGTCGTCCTCAGGTTGTGGTTCATGAGCAGCTGCACCGGAGACAAACCAGTTGACAGAGGGGTTGCCCTGTATGCCAACAGCGCCAGGTTGAAGTCCGAGGCTGAGTCTACAGCCTTGCACAGCAACCGCTTGACAATATGGACCCCTTTTTTGGCCATCCCGTTTGATTGCGGGTAATGGGGACTGGATGTGATGTGACTGAAGTGGTAGGATCGTGCAAAGTCTGACCACTCTTGGCTTTAGAAACATGGGCCGTTGTCAGTCATTACTGTGAGTGGTATGCCGTGCCTGGCAAACATCTCTTTGCAGGCTTTAATCACTGACTTGGACGTGAGGTCCGACAGTTTCACCACTTCTGGGTAGCTGGAGAAGTAGTCGACCAAGAGCACGTAATTACTCCCATTTGCATGAAAGAGGTCTATCCCCACCTTGGACCACGGAGAAGTCACGATCTCATGCTGTTGCAGTGTTTCCTTGGGCTGAGCTGGTTGAAACTTCTGGCATGTTGTGCAGTTGAGGACCATGCTGGCAACGTCCTGGCTCATGCCAGGGCAGTAGACTGCCTGCTGAGCTCTGCGTCGACATTTTTCGACCCCGAGGTGAGCCTCATGGATTTGTCTGAGCACCATGGCTTGCATGCTTTGGGGAATGACGATTCTATCTAGTTTAAGAAGGATCCTCTCGACTACCGCTAACTCGTCCTTAACGTTGAAGAACTGGGGGCACTGCCCCTTTTGCCAGCCATGGGCAAGGTGTTGCATCACGCGCTGCAGGAGAGGATCTTTGGCAGTTTCTTTGCGTATCTGGACAACTCGTTCATCAGTGGCTGGGAGGTTGCTGACACACAACTGCACCTGCGCCTCGATGTGGCGAATGAAGTCGCCCGGTTCACATGGCATGGTGATGGATCGGGATAGGGCATCCACGATGATCAGCTCCTTGCCCGGTGTATAGACGAGTTCGAATTCATATCGGTGGAGACGAAGAAGAATTCGCTGCAGCCGAGGTGCCATGTCATTTAAATCCTTCTGGATTATGTGGACTAAAGACCTGTGGTCTGTTTCCACCGTGAACTTCGGCAGACCGTATACGTAGCCATGAAACTTGACTATTCCTGTTGGGAGACCCAGACACTCCTTTTTGATCTGGGCATACCGTTGTTCGGTCGGAGTCATGGCCCTGGAGGCATATGCCACTGGAGCCCAGGAAGAGGAATCGTCTCGCTGGAGGAGCACCGCCCCAATGCCGTCCTGGCTTGCGTCTGTGGATATCTTGGTATTCTTGGTTGGGTCAAAGAAAACCAGTACTGGAGCTGCGGTGAGCTTCGCCTTCAGCTCAAGCCACTCCGCTTGAAGTGCGGGAAGCCACTGGAACACTGTCAACTTTTTAACGAGATGCCGGAGGGCCGTGGTGTGGGATGCCATGTTGGGAATGAATTTTCCGAGAAAATTGACCATCTCAAGGAAGCGGAGGACCGCCTTTTTGTCCTTTGGTGTCGTCATGGCATTGATTGCCAGCACCTTGTCGGCGTCAGGTTGCACACCTTGCTGTGAAATGTGGTCACCTAAAAACTTGATAGCGTACCGCCCAAACGAGTGTTTAGCCCTATTGAGCTGGAGGCCATTTTCATGAATCCTCTGGAAAACCTGTTTGAGGCGAGCAATGTGATCCTCGGGCGTCGTGGACCAGATGATCACGTTGTCCACATAGACTCGCACCCCCTCGATGCCCTCCATCATTTGCTCCATTATGTGATGAAATACTTCGGAAGCTGATATGATACCAAAAGGCATGCGGTTGTAGCAATACCTGCCGAACGGAGTGTTAAAAGTGCACAGCTTCCGACTGGACTCGTTCAGCTGAATTTGCCAGAAACCATGGGAGGCGTCCAGCTTGGTAAAGAATTTGGCGTGAGCCATCTCACAGGTCAATTCTTCACGCTTCAGGATCGGATAATGCTCTCGCAAGATGTTGCGATTCAGGTCTTTGGGATCAATGCAAATGCGGAGTTCGCCAGAGGGTTTCTTGACTCAGACCATGGAGCTGACCCAGTCTGTGGGTTCCGTGACCTTTGAGATGATGCCCTGGTCTTGGAGCTCTCGTAGCTGCATTTTCAGACGATCCTTGAGAGGAGCTGGCACCCGGCGTGGTGCATGGATGACTGGGGTGGCATTCGGCTGAGCAATATCTTGTAGCGATATGGGAGCGTGCCCATCCCATCAAACACACTGTGGCATTGTGTGATAATGTCGTCTATCTCAGCCTGGAGATTCGCATTGGGCGAGGCCATCACCGGTGTCGGGGACTTGGCATGAACTCGCTGTACCAGATTTAGGAGTTTGCATGCATGAGCACCGAACAGGGATGCCTTGTCAGGCCGGACGATCTCGAATCACAACATCGCCTTGATTTCCTTGTGAGAGACACCGAGCTGACACGACCCACTGGCAGCTATGGCATTACCATTGTAGTCAAGGAGCTGGCAGGCTGGTGGAAGAATGCTAGGTTGGTGTCGGTTGCTGTCGAGGTCCCACTGTGATATGAGGTTCACAGACTCCCCAGTGTCCAATTTAAAACTCATGCGACACTGGTTGACCGTGATGACGGCACACCACTCGCCGTCAGGATCCACACTGAGGATCGAAAGGCGGTTGGCAGGCACGGTAGAGACCCACTCGCATGTGGTGATGATGCCCACCCGATATGGAGACTCGAGGCAGTCAGCACGGAGTCCGTTGGGCTGTCTGGATCAGAATCCTGCATGCTTTGTCATACGCAGCGACACGTCTGCGCTGCAGCTGGGATCGCTGGCCGTTCGGTGGAGCGGACCTGCAGAAGGCCGCGTGGTGACCAGGCTTTCCACACTGTAGACATCGCCTGCCTTTGGCTGGACATTGCCGCTTTGAATGGGCAGAGCCACAATTCAGACACGTCATGACGCTGACGTCAGCACGTTCTGAGTTATGTATTGAAGGCGGTGCCTGCAGTTCACACTACCCATATTTAGGTAGTAGCGTGACAAATGCCAGTAGTGTGAACCCATCACCTGCCCTCAATCTCTTCTTCCCCCCCCCCACCCTCGATCTCATTCCTACTGCCCTCCCCCTCCGCCTCGATCCCTTCCCCCCCTCGATCTCATTCCCCCTCTGCCCTCCTCCCCCTCGATCTCATTCCCCTCCGCCCGCGATCCATTCCCCCCTGTCCTCCACCCACCTTGATCTCATTCCCCCCACCCTCCCCCTCCGGCCTCGATCCCTTCCTCCCTCCGCCCTCTATCCCTTCCACGATCCCTTCCTCCCTCCGCCCGCTATCCCTTCCTCCCGGCCCTCTATCTCTTCCCCCCCGTCCACCCTCGATCTCTTCCTTCCCCCCGCCCTCGATCTCTTCCCCCCCCCAATTCATTTCTGCCCCCTCGATCTCATTCCTCATCGCCCTCTATACATTCCCCCCCCCTCGATCTTTCCACCCCGCCCTCCCCTCTCGATCTCTTTCCCCCCGCCCTCGATCTCTCCCCCTCTCCCCCCACCCCTGATCCCTCCCCCCGCCCTTGATCCCTTCCCCCCCGCCCTCGATCTCTTCCCCCCCGCCCTCGATCTCTCCCCCCGCCCTTGATCCCTCCCCCCCCCCCCCACCCTCGATCCCTTCGCCCCCGACCTCGATCCCTACGCCCCGTCCTCTATATCTCCTCCCCCCCCCGCCCTCGATCCCTTCTCCCCCCGCCCTCGATCCCTTCTCCCCCCCGCCCTCGATCCCTTCTCCCCCCCGCCCTCGATCCCTTCTCCCCCCCGCCCTCGATCCCTTCTCCCCCCTCCCTCGATCCCTTCTCCCCCCGCCCTTGATCCCTTCTCCCCTCGCCCTTGATCCCTTCTCCCCCCGCCCTCGATCCCTTCTCCCCCGCCCTCGATCCCTTCTCCCCGCCCTCGATCTCTTTCCCCCCCCCCGCCCTCTATCTCTTCCCCCCGCCCTCGATCCCTTCTCCCTCGATCTCTTTTCTCCCCCCCCCGGCCTCGATCTCTTCCCCCCCTGCCCTCGATCTCTACCCCCCCGCCCTCGATCTCTTCCCCCCCGCCTTCGAACCCTTCCCCCCCCGCCCTCGATCCCTTCCCCCCCCGCCCTCGATCTCTTCCCCCCCGCCCTCGATCTCTTCCCCCCCGCCCTTGATCTCTTCCCCCCCGCCCTCTATCTCTTCCCCCCCGCCCTCGATCTCTTTCCCCCCCCGCCCTCGATCTCTTCCCCCCCCGCCCTCGATCTCTTCCCCCCGCCCTCGATCTCTTCCCCTCCCGCCCTCGATCTCTTCCCCCCCCCCCGCCCTCGATCTCTCTCCCCCCCCCTGCCCTCGATCTCTTCCCTCCCCCGCCCTCGATCTCTTCCCCCCCCCGCCCTCGATCTCTCTCCCCCACCTTCAATCCCCTCACCCCCCAATCTCCCCCCTCTCGATCCCCTCCCTTCCCGCCCTCAATCTCTTCCCCCCCCGATGCACTATCAATTACCACAAAGCCGAGAATAGTGGAATAATCGAGGCTTTATTGAGCAAAGATGTGGTGCCTCCTGTAGCTGGAACCAGAATGGCTGCAGCACCGGCGAGCACACACATTTATACACCGCCTACTGGGCGGAGCCAGCAGGCAGGGATTTACCCATGTACCTCTACTATACGTGTTTTACCGTAATACATATAATACAGCTAGTGGTGACTACCACATTCACCCCCTGTTTAAAAAAAAAAAAAAGAGTCCGGCCGGTTCAGTCTGTTGGGGGCCTTGACCCTCCTCTGTGATCGCCTCAGTCCTGGTGGTGATGTCGGCGCCGACTTGGTCACCTGTGACTCCGGGAGCGTGTTGGCCTCGTCTTTGTCACCCCTGAGTGGAACCAGTGGGAGGACGGATCCTCCTTGGTCGGGGGCTGCGGTGAGGTTCCCTGGGGGGAGGGGGAGTGGCGCATGTGAATGAAGCAACCGGAGTGGATGGTGGGGTTTGTCGGGTCGGGGGCCGTGGGTGGGGATCCAGCGGGTGTCAGGTCCCGGAGAGAGACTGTGTCCTGGCGCCCGCCGGGGTGCTGCGTAGGCGTACTGCGGGTTCGCGTATAGGAGGTGAACCCTTTCGACCAAAGGGTCCGACTTATGGATCCGCACATGCTTGCAAAGAAGGACGGGTACAGGAACTGCCAGCCATGTCTTCCTGGGGAAGACAAAGAGACATTCATGGGGGGTTTCATTAGTCGCGGTGCAGAGGAGCGATCAGATGGAGTGGAGCACGTCGGGGAGGACCTCCTGCCAGCGGGATACCAGGAGATTTTTAGACCGCAGGGCCAGCAGGACGGCCTTCCAGACCGTCCCGTTCTCCCTCTCCACCTGCCCGTTTCCCCGGGGGTTGTAGCTGGTCGTCCTGCTCGAGGCGATGCCCTTGCTGAGCAGGAACAGACGCAGCTCATCACTCGTAAAGGAGGATCCCAGATCGCTGTGGACGTGGGTGGGGAAACCGAACAGAGTGAAGATGCTGTTGAGTGCTTTAATTACCATGGCAAAAGTCATATCGGGGCATGGGATAGCGAAAGGGAATCAGGAGTATTCATCGACCACATTCAGGACGTACGTGTTGCGGTCGGTGGAGGGGAGGGGCCCTTTGAATTCCATACTGAGGCGCTCAAAGGGGTGGGAGGCCTTCACCAGGTGTGCCCGATCTGGCCGATAGAAGTGCGGCTTGCACTCTGCGCAGACCCGGCAGTCTCTGGTGACAGTCGTGACCTCAATGGAGTAGGGCAGGTTGCGGGCCTTGTCAAAATGGAAGAACCGGGTGAACCCCGTGTGGCAGAGGCCATCGTGGAGAGCCTGGAGTCGGTCCACTTGTGCGCTGGCACATGTACCGTGGGATAGGGCATCGGGGAGCTCGTTGAGCTGCCCGGGGCGATACCAAATCTCGTAATTATAGGTGGAGAGCTCGTTGCTCCACCTCAAGATCTTATCATTTTTGATCTTGCCCCGCTGTGTATTATTGAACATGAAGGCAACCGACCGTTGGTCAGTGATGAGAGTGAATCTCCTGCCGGCCAGGAAATGCCTCCAATGTCGCACAGCTTCCACAATAGCTTGGGCCTCCTTTTCGACAGAGGAGTGCCGAATTTCGGAGGCATGGAGGGTGCCGGAAAGAAGGCCATGGGCCTGCCCGCCTGGTTGAGGGTGGCGGCCAGAGCCACGTCCGTGCAACGCTCTCGACCTGAAAGGGGAGGGACTCGTTGACCGCGTGCATCGTGGCCTTGGCGATGTCTGCCTTGATGCGGCGGGCCTCAGCCGTCAGGGGAAAAACTGTGGAGTGGATGAGTGGGCGGGCTTTGTCAGCATAGTTAGGGACCCACTGGGCGTAGTAGGAGAAAAACCCCAGGCATCGTTTCAGGGCCTTGGGGCAGTTGGGGAGGCGGAGTTCCATGAGGGGGTGCATGCGGTCGGGGTCGAGCTCTGGAACTCCAATTTCCACGACATAGCCAAGGATGGCTAAGCGGTTGGTGCGGAACACGCATTTCTCCTTATTGTATGTGAGATTAAGGAGCTTGGCGGTCTGGAGAAATTTGAGAAGGTTAGCGTCGTGGTTCTGCTGATCATGGCCGCAGATGGTGACATTGTCTAGGTACGGGAAGGTGGCCCGCAGTCCGTACCGGTCCACCATTCGGTCCATCTCATGTTGGAAGACCGAGACCCCATTAGTGACGCTGAAGGGAACCCTAAGGAAATGATGGAGGCGGCCATCTGCTTCGAATGCAGTGTATTGGCGGTCCTCTGGGCGGATGGGGAGCTGGTGGTAGGCGGACTTCAGGTCCATTGTGGAAAAGACCCGATACTGTGCAATCTGATTGACCATGTCAGATATGTGTGGGAGGGGGTACGCGTCGAGCTGCGTGTACCGATTGATGGTCTGACTGTAGTCAATGACCGTCCTGTGCTTCTCCCCAGTCTTTACTACTACCACTTGGGCACTCCAGGGCTGTTGCTGGCCTCAATGACCCCTTCCCGCAGAAGCCGTTGGACCTCCGACCTGATGAAGGTCCTGTCCTGGGCACTGTACCGTCTGCTCCTGGTGGCGATGGGTTTGCAATCGGGGTGAGGTTCGCAAACAGGGAAGGCGGATCGACCTTAAGGGTCGTGAGGCTGCATATGGTGAGGGGGGGTAGGGGTCTGCCAAATTTTAAGGTTAAGCTTTGGAGGTGGCACTGGAAGTCCAGGCCGAATAACAGGACAGCGCAGAGGTGGGGGAGGACGTAGAGCCGGAAGTTGCTAAACTCTACGCCTTGGACGGTGAGGGTCGCGATGCTGTACCCCCGGATTTCCACGGAATGGGATCCGAAGGCCAGGGAGATTTTCTGGGTAACTGGGTGTACCGCGAGGGAGCAGGGCCTTACCGTCGTGGAGTGGATGAAGTTCTCTGTGCTCCCGGAGTCAAAAAGGCAGGAGGTCTTGTGCCCATCGATTTTCACCATTGTCGTTGCGGTCGCGAGTTTGCGGGGCCGTGACTGGTCAAAATGCGACCTGCGGCAGATGCTGGGAGGCCCCGGGCTGGTCAGCGCTGGTGGAGGCAGCGGCAGGCGATGAACGGCCAGACAAGCTTCGAGACGAGCAGGGGTCCTGAGACGCTGTCCAAAATGCCGCCGAAGGTGGCGGCGCCCACAGGGCGCACGTGGCCTGCGGGGAAGAAGATGGCGGTGCCCACATGCCGCACGTGGCTTGCGAGGAGGAAAATGGCGGCGTCCCTGGGTCGCACGTGGAGGGTGTAGGAACGCCGCGCCTAGAAACAGCGGCGACCGACCGGGCCTGGCACACAGAAACAAAGTGTCCCTTCTTTCCGCATCCATTGCAGGTCGCGTTCCGTGCCGGGCAGCGCTGCCGGGGGTGTTTGGTCTGCCCGCAAAAATAGCATTTGGGGCCCCCCGGGGTTGGCTGGCTGCCGTGCGGCGCAGGCTTGCGGTGAGCTGGAGTCGGCAGCTGGTGGGGCCCATGATGCCCACGAGGATGCCGTGCGTTCGGGGGCGTACGGCTGGACGTTACGGGAGGCCACTGTTAACGAGTTTGCGAGCTGCTTGGTTCCCGCAAGATCAAGCGTACCGCCTTCCAATAGGTGCTGGCGGACGTACGCAGACTTTATGCCCGTAACAAAGGCGTCTCGGATTAAAAGTTCCGTGTGCTAGACTGCCGAAACTGCCTGGCAGTCACAGTTCCTCCCCAGGATGTGCAGGGCAAGCCAGAAATCGTCCAGAGACTCCCCGGGGAGTTGCTGTCTCGTGGACAGGAGGTGCCTGGTGTATAGTTGATTGACTGGCCAAACGTAATGTCCCTTCAGGAGCTCCATTGCTTCAGAGTAAGTGGGCGCATCCCGGATGAGAGGAAAAATGTCAGGGCTCACCCGTGAATAAAGGACTTGGAGCTTCTGCGCGTCCGAGGGTTCCTCAGCGGATGTTCGGAGGTAGCTTTCGAAGCAGGCTAGCCAGTGGTCAAAAGCGGACGTAGCGTTGGCTGCTTGAGGGCTCAGCTGCAGGCGATCAGACTTGATGCGGAGAGCCATCGTTTTAAAAATCTTGCGCAATAAATTGATGCACTATCAATTACCACAAAGACGAGAGTCGTGGAATAATCGAGGCTTTATTGAGCAAAGATGTTGTGCCTCCGGTAGCTGGAACCAGAACGGCTGCAGCACCGGCGAGCACACACATTTATACGCCGCCTACTGGGCGGAGCCAGCAGGCAGGGATTTATCCATGTACCTCTATTATACGTGTCTTGCCGTAATACATATAATACTGCTAGTGGGGACTACCACACTACCTGGGCCCTCGATCTCTTCCCCCCTGCCCTCAATCTCATTCCCCCCCCGCCCTCGATCTCTTCCCCCCCGCCCTCGATCTCTTCCCCCCGCCCTCGATCTCTTTCTTCGCCCCCCCGCCTTTGATCTCTTTCCCACCGGCCTCGATCTCTTCCCCCCCCCGCCCTCGATCCCTTCCCCCCCGCCCTCGATCCCTTCCACCCCTGCCCTCGATCCCTTCCGCCCCCCGCCCTCAATCCCTTTCTCCCCCCCGCCCTCGATCCATTCCCCTCCCCGCGCTCGATCACTTCACCCCCGCCCTCGATCCCTTCCCCCCCCGCCCTCAATCCCTTTCTCCCCCCCCGCCCTCGATCCATTCCCCTCCCCGCGCTCGATCACTTCACCCCCGCCCTTGATCCCTTCAAACCCGCCCTCGATCCCCTGCCCTCTGCCCCCCACCCGCCCTCGATCACTTCCCCCCCGCCCACGATCCCCTTGCCCCCGATCTCTTCCCCCCGCCCTCGATCTCTTCCCCCCCCGCCCTCGATCTCTTCCCCCGCCGCCCTCGATCTCATTCCCCCCGCCCTCGATCTCATTCCCCCGCCCTCGATCTCATTCCCGCCCGCCCTCGATCTCATTCCCCCCCGCCCTCGATCTCATTCCCGCCCGCCCTCGATCTCATTCCCCCGCCCTCGATCTCATTCCCGCCCGCCCTCGATCTCATTCCCGCCCGCCCTCGATCTCATTCCCGCCCGCCCTCGATCTCATTCCCGCCCGCCCTCGATCTCATTCCCCCCCCGCCCTCGATCTCTTCCCCCCCGCACTCGATCTCTTCCACTCGATCTCTTTCCCCCCCGCACCCAATCTCATTCCCCTCGATCTCTTTCCCCCCCCGCCCTCTTTTCTCCCCTGCCCTCGATCTGTTCCCCTCGATCTCTTCCCCCCCGCCCTCGATCTCATTCCTCCCCCGCCCTCGATCTCTTCCCCCCCGCCCTCGATCTCTTCCCCCCCGCCCTTGATCTCTTCCCCCCCCTCGATCTCTTTCCCCCCTGCCCTCTATCTCTTTCTCCCCCCGCCCTCGATCTCTTTCCCCTCCCGCCCTCGATCTCTTCCCCCCCTGCCATTGATCTCTTTCTCCCCCCTGCCCCAATCTCATTCCCCCCGCCCTCGATCTCTTCCCTCCCCGCCCTCGATCTCTTCCTCCCCACCCTCGATCTCTTCCCCCCCCGTCCTCGATCTCTTCTCCCCTGCCCTCGATCTCTTCCCCTCGATCTCTTTCCCCCCCCCCCCGTCCTCGATCTCATTCCCCCCCCCCCGTCCTCGATCTCATTCCCCCCCCGCCCTCTATCTCTTCCCCCCCCGCCCTCGATCTCTTTCCCCCCCCGCCCTTGATCTCTTCCCCCTCCGCCCTCGATCTCTTCCGCTCGATCTCTTTTCCCCCCTGCCCTCGATTTCTTTCCCCCCTGCCCTCTATCTCTTTTCCCCCCTGCCCTCTATCTCTTTCTCCCCCCGCCCTCGATCTCTTTTCCCCCCCCGTCCTCGATCTCTTCCCCCCCCGTCCTCGATCTCTTCCCCCCCCGCCCTCGATCTCTTCCTCCCCCGCCCTCGATCTCTTTCCCCCCCGCCCTCGATCTCTTTCCCCCCCGCCCTCGATCTCTTTCCCCCCCGCCCTCGATCTCTTCCCCCCCCGCCCTTGATCTCTTCCCCCCCGCCCTTGATCTCTTTCCCCCTCCGCCCGCGATCTCTTCCGCTCGATCTCTTTTCCCCCCCGCCCTCGATCTCTTTTCCCCCCTGCCCTCTATCTCTTTCCCCCCTGCCCTCTATCTCTTCCCCCCCCCGACCTCAATCTCTTCCCCCCCCCACCCTCGACCTCTTTCCCCCCACCCTCGACCTCTTTCCCCCCCACCCTCGATCTCTTGCCCCCAACGCCCTCGATCTCTTTCCCCCTCCGCCCTCGATCTCTTCCGCTCAATCTTTTCCCCCTCGCCCTCGATCTCTTTACCCCCCGCCCTCATTCTCTTTACCCCCCGCCCTCTATCTCACTCCCCCCGCCCTCGATCTCTTCCTCCCCACCCTCGATCTCTTTCACTCACCGCCCTCGATCTCTTTCACCCCCCGCCCTCGATCTATTCTTCCCCACCCTCTATCTCTTCCCCCCCGCCCTCGATCTCATTCCCCCCCGCCCTCGACCTCATTCCCCCCCGCCCTCGATCTCATTCCCCCCCGCCCTCGATCTCATTCCCCCCCGCCCTCGATATCTTCCCCCCCCGCCCTCGATATCTTCCCCCCCGCCCTCGATATCTTCCCCCCCCGCCCTCGATCTCTTCCCCCCCTGCCCTCGATATCTTCACCCCCCCGCCCTCGATCTCTTTCCCCCCGCCCTCGATCTCTTTCCCCCAGCCCTCGATCTCTTCCCCCCGCCCTCGATCTCTTCCCCCCCCACCCTCAATCTCATTCCCCCCGCCCTCGATATCTTCCCCCCCCCGCCCTCGATCTCTTCCCCCGCCCTCGATCTCTTCCCCCCCCGCCCTTGATCTCTTTCCCCCCGCCCTCGCTCTCTTTCCCGCCCCGCCCTCGCTCTCTTCCCCGCCCCGCCCTCGATCTCTTTCCCGCCCCGCCATCGATCTCTTTCCCCCCTGCCCTCGATCTCTTTCCTCTCCCGCCATCGATCTCTTTCCCCCTCTGCCCTCGATCTCTTTCCCCCCCCTGCCATCGATCTCTTTCCCCCCCCGCCCTCGATCTCTTTCCCCCCGCCCTCGATCTCTTTCCCCCCGCCCTCGATCTCTTTCCCCCCGCCCTCGATCTCTTTCCCCCCGCCCTCGATCTCTTTCCCCCCGCCCTCGATCTCTTTCCCCCCGCCCTCGATCTCTTCCCCCCCCCCCTGCCCTCGATCTCTTTCCCCCCCTGCCATCGATCTCTTTCCCCCCGCCATCGATCTCTTTACCCTTCTGCCCTCGATCTCTTTCCCCCCCTGCCATCGATCTCTTTCCCCCCCCCCCGCCCTCGATCTCTTTCCCCCCGCCCTCGATCTCTTCCCCCCCCTGCCATCGATCTCTTTCCCCCCGCCCTCGATCTCTTTCCCCCCGCCCTCGATCTCTTTCCCCCCGCCCTCGATCTCTTTCCCCCCGCCCTCGATCTCTTTCCCCCCGCCCTTGATCTCTTTCCCGCCCCGCCCTTGATCTCTGCCCCCCCCGCCCTCGATATCTTCCCCCCCGCCCTCGATATCTTCCCCCCGCCCTCGATATCTTCCCCCCCGCCCTCGATCTCTTCCCCCCCGCCCTCGATATCTTCCCCCCCGCCCTCGATCTCTTCCCCCTCGCCCTCGATCTCTTTCCCCCCGCCCTCGATCTCTTTCCCCCCCGCCCTCGATCTATTCTTCCCCACCCTCTATCTCTTCCCCCCGCCCTCGATCTCATTCCCCCCCGCCCTCGATCTCATTCCCCCCCGCCCTCGATCTCATTCCCCCCGCCCTCGATCTCATTCCCCCCCCGCCCTCGATATCTTCCCCCCCCGCCCTCGATATCTTCCCCCCCCGCCCTCGATATCTTCCCCCCCGCCCTCGATATCTTCCCCCCCCGCCCTCGATCTCTTCCCCCCGCCCTCGATCTCTTTCCCCCCGCCCTCGATCTCTTTCCCCCAGCCCTCGATCTCTTCCCCCCGCCCTCGATCTCTTCCCCCCCCACCCTCAATCTCTTTCCCCCCCGCCCTCGATCTCTTTCCCCCCCGCCCTCGATCTCTTCCCCCCCCGCCCTTGATCTCTTCCCCCCCGCCCTTGATCTCTTTCCCCCTCCGCCCGCGATCTCTTCCGCTCGATCTCTTTTCCCCCCCGCCCTCGATCTCTTTTCCCCCCTGCCCTCTATCTCTTTCCCCCCTGCCCTCTATCTCTTTCTCCCCCGCCCTCGATCTCTTCCCCCCCACCCTTGATCACTTTCCCCCCCCCCGCCCTCGATCTCTTTCCCCCCTGCCCTTGATCTCTTTCCCCCCCCGAACTCAATCTCTTCCCCCCCCCGACCTCAATCTCTTCCCCCCCCCACCCTCGACCTCTTTCCCCCTCACCCTCGACCTCTTTCCCCCCCACCCTCGATCTCTTGCCCCCAACGCCCTCGATCTCTTTCCCCCTCCGCCCTCGATCTCTTCCGCTCAATCTTTTCCCCCTCGCCCTCGATCTCTTTACCCCCCGCCCTCATTCTCTTTACCCCCCGCCCTCTATCTCACTCCCCCCGCCCTCGATCTCTTCCTCCCCACCCTCGATCTCTTTCACTCACCGCCCTCGATCTCTTTCACCCCCCGCCCTCGATCTATTCTTCCCCACCCTCTATCTCTTCCCCCCCGCCCTCGATCTCATTCCCCCCCGCCCTCGACCTCATTCCCCCCCGCCCTCGATCTCATTCCCCCCCGCCCTCGATCTCATTCCCCCCCGCCCTCGATATCTTCCCCCCCCGCCCTCGATATCTTCCCCCCCGCCCTCGATATCTTCCCCCCCGCCCTCGATATCTTCCCCCCCCGCCCTCGATCTCTTCCCCCCCTGCCCTCGATATCTTCACCCCCCCGCCCTCGATCTCTTTCCCCCCGCCCTCGATCTCTTTCCCCCAGCCCTCGATCTCTTCCCCCCGCCCTCGATCTCTTCCCCCCCCACCCTCAATCTCATTCCCCCCGCCCTCGATATCTTCCCCCCCCCGCCCTCGATCTCTTCCCCCGCCCTCGATCTCTTCCCCCCCCGCCCTTGATCTCTTTCCCCCCGCCCTCGATATCTTCCCCCCCCCGCCCTCGATCTCTTCCCCCGCCCTCGATCTCTTCCCCCCCCGCCCTTGATCTCTTTCCCCCCGCCCTCGCTCTCTTTCCCGCCCCGCCCTCGCTCTCTTCCCCGCCCCGCCCTCGATCTCTTTCCCGCCCCGCCATCGATCTCTTTCCCCCCTGCCCTCGATCTCTTTCCTCTCCCGCCATCGATCTCTTTCCCCCTCTGCCCTCGATCTCTTTCCCCCCCCTGCCATCGATCTCTTTCCCCCCCCGCCCTCGATCTCTTTCCCCCCGCCCTCGATCTCTTTCCCCCCGCCCTCGATCTCTTTCCCCCCGCCCTCGATCTCTTTCCCCCCGCCCTCGATCTCTTTCCCCCCGCCCTCGATCTCTTCCCCCCCCCCCTGCCCTCGATCTCTTTCCCCCCCTGCCATCGATCTCTTTCCCCCCGCCATCGATCTCTTTACCCTTCTGCCCTCGATCTCTTTCCCCCCCTGCCATCGATCTCTTTCCCCCCCCCCGCCCTCGATCTCTTTCCCCCCGCCCTCGATCTCTTCCCCCCCCTGCCATCGATCTCTTTCCCCCCGCCCTCGATCTCTTTCCCCCCGCCCTCGATCTCTTTCCCCCCCGCCCTCGATCTCTTTCCCCCCGCCCTCGATCTCTTTCCCCCCGCCCTTGATCTCTTTCCCGCCCCGCCCTTGATCTCTGCCCCCCCCGCCCTCGATATCTTCCCCCCCGCCCTCGATATCTTCCCCCCGCCCTCGATATCTTCCCCCCCGCCCTCGATCTCTTCCCCCCCGCCCTCGATATCTTCCCCCCCGCCCTCGATCTCTTCCCCCTCGCCCTCGATCTCTTTCCCCCCGCCCTCGATCTCTTTCCCCCCCGCCCTCGATCTATTCTTCCCCACCCTCTATCTCTTCCCCCCCGCCCTCGATCTCATTCCCCCCCGCCCTCGATCTCATTCCCCCCCGCCCTCGATCTCATTCCCCCCGCCCTCGATCTCATTCCCCCCCGCCCTCGATATCTTCCCCCCCCGCCCTCGATATCTTCCCCCCCGCCCTCGATATCTTCCCCCCCCGCCCTCGATATCTTCCCCCCCGCCCTCGATATCTTCCCCCCCCCGCCCTCGATCTCTTCCCCCCGCCCTCGATCTCTTTCCCCCCGCCCTCGATCTCTTTCCCCCAGCCCTCGATCTCTTCCCCCCGCCCTCGATCTCTTCCCCCCCCACCCTCAATCTCATTCCCCCCGCCCTCGATATCTTCCCCCCCCCGCCCTCGATCTCTTCCCCCGCCCTCGATCTCTTCCCCCCCCGCCCTTGATCTCTTTCCCCCCGCCCTCGCTCTCTTTCCCGCCCCGCCCTCGCTCTCTTCCCCGCCCCGCCCTCGATCTCTTTCCCGCCCCGCCATCGATCTCTTTCCCCCCTGCCCTCGATCTCTTTCCTCTCCCGCCATCGATCTCTTTCCCCCTCTGCCCTCGATCTCTTTCCCCCCCTGCCATCGATCTCTTTCCCCCCCCGCCCTCGATCTCTTTCCCCCCGCCCTCGATCTCTTTCCCCCCGCCCTCGATCTCTTTCCCCCCGCCCTCGATCTCTTTCCCCCCGCCCTCGATCTCTTTCCCCCCCCGCCCTCGATCTCTTCCCCCCCCCCTTGCCCTCGATCTCTTTCCCCCCCTGCCCTCGATCTCTTTCCCCCCCTGCCATCGATCTCTTTACCCTTCTGCCCTCGATCTCTTTCCCCCCTGCCCTCGATCTCTTTCCCCCCCTGCCATCGATCTCTTTCCCCCCCCCCGCCCTCGATCTCTTTCCCCCCGCCCTCGATCTCTTCCCCCCCCTGCCATCGATCTCTTTCCCCCCGCCCTCGATCTCTTTCCCCCCGCCCTCGATCTCTTTCCCCCCCGCCCTCGATCTCTTTCCCCCCGCCCTTGATCTCTTTCCCCCCCGCCCTCGATATCTTCCCCCCCGCCCTCGATATCTTCCCCCCCGCCCTCGATATCTTCCCCCCCGCCCTCGATCTCTTCCCCCCCGCCCTCGATATCTTCCCCCCCGCCCTCGATATCTTCCCCCCCGCCCTCGATATCTTCCCCCCCGCCCTCGATCTCTTCCTCCCCACCCTCCATCTTTTCCCCCCCCCGCCATCGATCTCTTTCCCCCCCTGCCCTCGATCTCTTTCCCCCCCCTGCCCTCGATCTCTTTCCCCTCCCGCCATTGATCTCTTTCCCCCCCGCCATCGATCTCTTTCCCCCCCCTGCCCTCGATCTCTTCCCCCCCCTGCCCTCGATCTCTTTCCCCCCCCTGCCCTCGATCTCTTTCCCCCCTGCCCTCGATCTCTTTCCCCCCCTGCCCTCGATCTCTTTCCCCCCCTGCCCTCGATCTCTTTCCTCTTCCGCCATCGATCTCTTGCCCCCCCTGCCATCGATCTCTTTCCCCCCCCGCCCTCGATCTCTTTCCCCCCGCCCTCGATCTCTTTCCCCCCGCCCTCGATCTCTTTCCCCCCGCCCTCGATCTCTTTCCCGCCCTGCCCTCGATCTCTTCCAACCCCCCCCCTGCACTCGATCTTTTTCCCCCCGCCCTCGATCTCATTCCCCCCCCGCCCTCGATCTCATTCCCCCCCGCCCTCGATCTCTTTCGCCCTCCGCCCACGATCTCTTCCGCTCGATCTCTTTCCCCCCCGCCCTCGATCTCTTCCCCCCCCCGCCCTCGATCTCTTCCCCCCCCACGCCCTCGATCTCTTTCCCCCCGCCCTCGATCTCTTTCCCGCCCCGCCCTCGATCTCTTCCCCTCGATCTCTTCCCCCCCCCGCACTCTATCTTTTTCCCCCCACCCTCGATCTCATTCCCCCCCGCCCTCGATCTCATTCCCCCCTCGATCTCATTCTCCCCCACCCTCGATCTCTTTCCCCCCGCCCTCGATCTCTTTCGCCCTCCGCCCACGATCTCTTCCGCTCGATCTCTTTCCCCCCCGCCCTCGATCTCTTCCCCCCCCCGCCCTCGATCTCTTCCCCCCCCACGCCCTCGATCTCTTTCCCCCCGCCCTCGATCTCTTTCCCGCCCCGCCCTCGATCTCTTCCCCTCGATCTCTTCCCCCCCCCCCGCACTCGATCTTTTTCCCCCCACCCTCGATCTCATTCCCCCCCCGCCCTCGATCTCATTCCCCCTCGATCTCATTCTCCCCCACCCTCGATCTCATTCTCCCCCACCCTCGATCTCATTCCCCCCCGCCCTCGATCTCTTTCGCCCTCCGCCCACGATCTCTTCCGCTCGATCTCTTTCCCCCCCGCCCTCGATCTCTTCCCCCCCCCGCCCTCGATCTCTTCCCCCCCCCCACGCCCTCGATCTCTTTCCCCCCGCCCTCGATCTCTTTCCCGCCCCGCCCTCGATCTCTTCCCCTCGATCTCTTCCCCCCCCCCCGCACTCGATCTTTTTCCCCCCACCCTCGATCTCATTCCCCCCCGCCCTCGATCTCATTCCCCCCTCGATCTCATTCTCCCCCGCCCTCGATCTCTTTCCCCCCCGCCCTCGATCTCTTTACCCCCCACCCTTGATCTCATTCCCCCCGCCCTCGATATCTTCCCCCCCCCACCCTCGACATCTTCCCCCCCCGCCCTCGATCTCTTCGTCCCCACCCTCGATCTCTTTCCCCCGCCCTCCATCTTTCCCTCCCGCCATCGATCTCTTTCCCCCCCCGCCATAGATCTCTTTCACCCCGCCCTCGTTTTTTCCCCCCCCCGCCATCAATCTCTTTTCCCCTCTGCCATCGATCCCTTTCCCCCCCACCCTCGATCTCTTTTCCCCCCCGCCCTCGATCTCTTTTCCCCCCCGCCCTCGATCTCTTCCCGCCCCCACCCTCGATCTCTTTCCCCCCGCCCTCGATCTCTTTCCCCCCGCCCTCGATCTCTTTCCCCCCGCCCTCGATCTCTTTCCCCCCGCCCTCGATCTCTTTCCCCCCGCCCTCGATCTCTTTCCCCCCGCCCTCGATCTCTTTCCCCCCGCCCTCGATCTCTTTCCCCCCGCCCTCGATCTCTTTCCCCCCGCCCTCGATCTCTTTCCCCCCGCCCTTGATCTCTTTCCCGCCCCGCCCTCGATCTCTGCCCCCCCCCGCCCTCAATATCTTCCCCCCCGCCCTCGATATCTTCCCCCGCCCTCGATATCTTCCCCCGCCCTCGATATCTTCCCCCCGCCCTCGATATCTTCCCCCCGCCCTCGATATCTTCCCCCCGCCCTCGATCTCTTCCCCCCGCCCTCGATATCTTCCCCCCCGCCCTCGATATCTTCCCCCCCGCCCTCTATCTCTTCCCCCCGCCCTCGATATCTTCCCCCCCGCCCTCGATATCTTCCCCCCCGCCCTCGATATCTTCCCCCCCGCCCTCGATCTCTTCCTCCCCACCCTCCATCTTTTCCCCCACCGCCATCGATCACTTTCCCCCCCCTGCCCTCGATCTCTTTCCTCTTCCGCCATCGATCTCTTTACCCCTCTACCCTCGATCTCTTTCCCCCCCTGCCATCGATCTCTTTCCCCCCCGCCCTCGATCTCTTTTCCCCCCGCCCTCGATCTCTTTCCCCCGCCCTCCATCTTTCCCTCCCGCCATCGATCTCTTTACCCCTCTGCCCGCGATATCTTTCCCCCCCTGCCATCGATCTCTTTCCCCCCCCCTGCCCTCGATCTCTTTCCCCCCGCCCTCGATCTCTTTCCCGCCCCGCCCTCGATCTCTTCCACCCCCCCCCTGCCCTCGATCTCTTCCCCTCGATCTCTTTCCCCCCCCGCACTCGATCTTTTTCCCCCCACCCTCGATCTCATTCCCCCCCGCCCTCGATCTCATTCCCCCCTCGATCTCATTCCCCCCACCCTCGATCTCTTTCCCCCCGCCCTCGATCTCTTTACCCCCCACCCTTGATCTCATTCCCCCCGCCCTCGATATCTTCCCCCCCCACCCTCGATATCTTTCCCCCCCCCGCCCTCGATCTCTTCCTCCCCACCCTTGATCTCTTTCCCCCGCCCTCCATCTTTCCCTCCCGCCATCGATCTCTTTCCCCCCTGCCCTCGATCTCTTTCCCCCCGCCCTCGATCTCTTCCCCCCCCGCCATAGATCTCTTTCACCCCGCCCTCGTTTTTTTCCCCCCCCGCCATCAATCTCTTTTCCCCTCTGCCATCGATCCCTTTCCCCCCCACCCTCGATCTCTTTTCCCCCCCACCCTCGATCTCTTTCCCCCCGCCCTCGATCTCTTCCCGCCCCCACCCTCGATCTCTTTCCCCCCCCGCCCTCGATCTCATTCCCCCCCCCGCCCTCAATCTCTTTCCCCCCCACACTTGATCTCTTTCCCCCCCGCCCTCGATCTCTTTTCCCCTCCCCGCCATCGATCTCTATCCACCCGCCCTCGATCTCTTTCTCCCCCTGCCCTCGATCTCTTTCTCCACTCCCCCTCAATCTCTTTTGTTCCCTCCCTCATCCCCAATCTCTCTACCCTTTGCCCCCTGTCCTCTCGCTCCCACTTCCCCAGCTGTGCTGTTAGGGAGGGAGTTTAGCATTCCGGAGGAGGCCAAGGTGGATCATCCACTTGCCACTTCTGTTTGAAGATCGTGGCAAGTCTTATCTTTTGCACTATATATGCTGCTCCATATTTTAGGATGTTGATAATCGTCGCATAAGCAGTTTAATAGTTCACCATTGACAGCTGGATGTAGCAGGACCACAGAGCTTCGACTTCACCCAGTGGTTCCGTTGGGCTTAGCTCTTGTCTATGACATTCTGCTTGTGCTGTCTGACATGCAAGTTGTCCTGAGTTGCAACTTCACCAGTCTAACCGCTCATTCTTCAGTCTGTCTGTTGTTGCTCCTGGCATACCCTCCCGCACTCTTCATTGAACCAAGTTTACCAATGATAGTTCCTCCCTCCTGCAGAGATCTGGAGCTCAACTCGACTCATTTCAAGCAACTTCCAATCATTTTTGATCTTTTAATGTTTGGCAGAGTGGCCTGATCTGGAAGATAGTGTCGTTAAACATTTACATTTTTGATAAACAATATATTTTGCTGGAATTATGCCCACGGAGGGGGAGGAAAAATTGTAAATGGATGTCCTCAGACTACCATGAAGAGCTGGGTCCATCAGCATCCTGAAGAAACCTCTTAATAAATTTCTACAAACTATAGCTTTTGCTGAGAACTACAAAGCACTTTCTTTATGAGGAGTAATGAAGGACAAATATATTTATTACCTCTTGTCATTTTTAATGCTTTTAGATGCCCTTCAGTGTTTTGATAACTAGAACGATAAGCTAAGAATTCTATTGACGCACTGTTAATGATTAGACACTTATTAAAATGGAAGCTTGTTACTAATTTCCCCCCCCTTCCTTCCATAGAATATTTTGGATTTTGGTAATGTTCACAAGATAAGCTAACGATCTATTTTGAGCTCCCCCACACCTCTTCCAGTATCAAATTGATGCATGGTTCATAGCAGCAATTGGGCACCAGGATCACAGCATTTATAGAATCCCTTCAGTGCAGAAGGAGGCCATTCAGCCCATCAAGTCCACACCGACCCCCGAAGGAGCACCCCCTGCCCTATCCATAGAACCATACAAAGGTTACAGCACAGAAGAAGGCCATTCGCCCCATATTATCCATGCCAGCCCGAGGACACAACCGGTGCTCGTTCTAAATCTCACCTTCCTGGAGCTGACCCATGCCTGTAGCCCCACCTGAATGTTTGGACATTAAGGGACAATTTTATCATGGCCCATCCACCTAACCTGCACATCTTTGGACTGTGCGAGGAAGTCCACGCAGACACGGGGAGAATATTCTTGATTAATAAGGGGATCAGGTGTTATGGGTAGAAGGCAGGAGAATAGAGATGAGAAACCTATCAGCCATGATTGAATGGCGGAGCCGATTCACTGGGCAGAATGGCCTAATTTTGCTGCTATGTCTTATGGTCTAACATTCAAACTCCATACAGACAGTCACCCTATGTCTGAATCGAACCTGGGTCCCTGCTGCTGTGAAGCAGCAGTGCTAGCCACTGTACCGTCCACCTTGCTGTCTTCTTGACAGCTATAATATAAGGATCGAATAGAGTCATTTTTTATTGTTGATTTAGAAACTAGGTTTTCAGGTGAGATTTGTTCACATTGGAAAAGGGGCGGCACTGTGGTGCAGTGGTTAACACCGTTATGTTACAGCGCCAGGGACCTGGATTTGATTCCAGCTGAGGGTGAATGTGTAGAGTTTGTACGTTCTCCCCATGTCTGTGTGGGGTTCCTCCGGGTGCTCCGGTTTCCTACCACAGTCCAAAGATGCGCAGGTTAGGTGGATTAGCCATGCTAAATTTCTCTTTGACAGAAGTGAAGTGTTGGGTGCTCTGAGATACAGACGAACCAACACGGTTGCGATTGGTACAACGCAGTTTTATTCCTTTAAACTATTTATATAACAAACTTGGTACTCAGCACGTGGTGACTGTGTGAGTGTCTGGCTTTGAGGTCCTGGCCCTGTGCCATCTCCTGATGGACTGCCCAGGAAGTGTTGTGTTTCTTGTTTTGTACTGTGTATGCTCTTGTCTGTGATTGGCTGTCGTGTTATGTATGTGTTATAACCTGCCTACTTACGATTGGCTGGGGACTAATGACTATCCCACAATCCTATGGGAGTATGAACTTCCCCAATGAGGGGGGCGGAGAAACTCCTAGTATAAATAAGCTGGCCAGTTCAGGAACCAGCAGGAAGGAGAAGGTAGCAAGGGAAGTTACTGCTACTGTTATGTATATATTGTTATAGTAAATAAACGTTATTATTTTGTATCCTTAAAACTCGTGCTGGATTCTTCGTGGCCCTTACAAAACTGGCGACGAAGGTAAAAGTGAATAGCTGTCTACACTGCTGAAGCCGCCTCCCTGGATTTTTGTTGGATACAGGTTGGAAGTTGTTTTCTATTATACCATGCCTCTGTACGGACGTTTGGATGTTTTTGATGCTGCGCTGGAAAGCTGGAACCAGTACACACAACGGATGCGTTACTATTTCCGGGCAAACAATATCACTGAAAACGAGCGCCAGGTGGTCATATTGCTCACCGCCTGCGGGCCGCATACGTTTGGGGTGATTAGGAGCCTTACGTACCCAGCTGCGCCGGACACCAAAACGTTTGACGAACTTGTGAATATAGTGGGGCAACACTTTAACCCAACCCCGTCCACGATAGTCCAGCGTTACCGGTTTAATACCGCTGAGAGGACCCCTGGAGAATCCCTTGCCGATTTTCTATCCAGGCTACGCAGGATTGCGGAGTACTGTGACTATGGTGAGACCTTGTCAGAAATGTTACGCGACCGTTTGGTTTGCGGTATTAACAATGCAGCAACCCAGAGAAAGTTGTTAGCGGAGCCAACATTGACTTTTCAACAGGCAATACAAATAGTCTTGTCCCGAGAGAGCGTAGAGCGAGGAGCACAGGAGCTACAGGGAATGGAAGTGCATGCCTTGGGGCGCAACCCTTTCCTCCCAAAAACGTCCCCCCGCACTCCTGCGGTACCTTGGGCGAGGCAACGACCGGACCGACGCCAGTGGCCATCGGACATTCCTCCCCGAAGGGAGCCTTCTCCAGAGCCAATGGATGAGGAGCCATGTCCGTGTCAGACTTGTAGGCGCCGACCCCGTCGCGGACGGCGGTCCTGGGGACGTCAGAGGCGCCGTCGTTCCGACCGAAACTGGGACCAGCCCAGGGGCCGTAACTGGGACCAGCCCAGAGGCCGTACCTTCCATGTGGATGAACCTGCGGCGACCACTCCTGAGGACGTGGAGACGGAGGACGACTGCCTGCAGCTGCATTGTGTGGCAGCTCCCCGTGTGGCCCCCATTAAGGTGACAGTACGGGTCAATGGCCACCCGCTGGAGATGGAGTTGGATACTGGCGCAGCGGTCTCCGTGATCGCCCAGAGGACATTCGACCGCATCAAGCAGGGTATACAGACCCTTACATTAACTGACTCACAGGCCAGGTTGGCCACCTACACGGGGGAACCATTGGACATTGCAGGAACTACAATGACCCCTGCTGTCTATGGACGCCAGGAGGGTCGTTTCCCACTTATCGTAGTGCGTGGCCATGGGCCCAGCCTGTTGGGTCGGGACTGGTTGCGCCATTTGCGGTTGCAATGGCAGCACATCCTCCAAACAGTTTCTGGAGGGTTGACTGAGGTGCTAGGACGATACCCAGAGGTATTCCAGCCTGGTTTGGGGAAAATAAAAGGGGCCGTAGCCCGTATCCAAGTTGAACCAGGAGCCACGCCGCGCTATTTCCGGGCGCGCCCAGTGCCTTACTCTTTGCTCGAGAAGGTAGAAGGGGAGCTCACTCGTTTGGAGAGTTTGGGTATTATCAGGCCCGTCCGTTTTGTTGACTGGGCAGCACCAATTGTACCAGTAATGAAGCCAGATGCCACAGTTCGCTTGTGTGGCGACTATAAACTTACAGTGAATAAAGTTTCCCGACTCGACCGATACCCAATGCCTCGCATAGAGGATCTCTACGCGAAACTTGCAGGTGGACTCTCATTCACAAAATTAGATATGAGTCACGCCTACCTGCAGTTGGAGCTGGACCCTGCCTCCCGACCATATGTAACAATTAACACACACCGGGGCCTGTATGAATATACACGGTTGCCCTTTGGAGTATCCTCTGCCTGCGCAATTTTTCAACGTGTTATGGAGGGCATTTTGAGAGGTTTACCACGTGTGGCTGTCTACCTAGATGACTTGTTGATTACAGGGACATCGGAGCAAGAGCATTTGGAAAATCTGGAGGCTGTCCTTAGACGCCTTTCGGAGGCTGGAGTCCGTTTACGTCACACAAAGTGCGTATTTCAGGCAAAAGAAGTAGTCTACCTAGGTTATCGGGTGGACCGCGAGGGTCTGCACCCCGTCACAGAGAAGGTGCGTGCAATTCAACATGCCCCCACCCCGACTGACACTTCGCATCTTCGTTCTTTTCTCGGTCTCGTAAACTATTACGAGAAGTTCCTCCCCAATCTGGCAACTACGCTGGCCCTCTTGCACCTGCTGCTAAAGAAAAACCACACTTGGGTTTGGGGTCAGCCGCAAGAAACCGCTTTCCGGTGGGTAAAGCAACAATTGTCGTCGTCTGGGTTACTAACCCACTATGATCCGGGAAAGCCTTTGCTCGTCACATGTGATGCATCCCCGTATGGTATTGGGGCCGTCCTGTCCCACAAGATGGAGAATGAGGCCGAGCGACCGATAGCTTTCGCCTCCCGCACATTGACTGCAGCGGAGAAAAAGTACGCGCAAATCGAGAAGGAGGGCCTGGCAGTGGTTTTCGCGGTGAAACGCTTCCACCAGTATGTGTACAGCCGCCATTTCACTATCGTGACTGATCATAAGCCCCTGCTGGGACTCTTCAGAGAGGATAAGCCAATACCGCCCATTGCTTCTGCACGGATCCAGCGCTGGGCTTTGTTGCTTGCTGCATATGAGTATTCTCTGGAGCACAAACCAGGTACGCAGATAGCAAATGCCGACGCACTGAGCCGATTGCCTTTATCGACCGGCCCCATGTCGACCCCCACGACCGGTGAGGTGGTTGCAACCCTAAATTTTATGGACACCTTGCCTGTCACGGCATCACAGATCCGTGAGTGGACCCAGACGGAGCCAGTCCTGTCAAAGGTTCGGCACATAGTCTTGTATGGTGGGCAGCATAGACAGCTCCCAGGCGAGTTGCGGGCATTTTCCTCCAAGCTGTCAGAGTTCAGCGTGGAAGACGGCATCCTCTTGTGGGGGACGCGTGTGATTGACCCGGAAAAAGGCCAGGAGCTGATATTATCAGACTTGCACAATGGGCATCTGGGCGTGACCAAGATGAAAATGTTGGCCCGGAGTTATGTCTGGTGGCCAGGCCAAGACACCGACATTGAGAAGGTGGCCCAAAACTGCTCCATTTGCCAGGAGCATCAGAAGCTTCCGCCGGCCGCGCCCCTACATCACTGGGAATGGCCAGGGCGGCCTTGGGCACGCTTACATGCAGATTTCGCAGGCCCTTTTCAGGAATCCATGTTCCTTCTACTAATTGACGCCCAGTCCAAATGGCTGGAGGTGCATAAGATGCAGGGGACAACGTCCTGCGCAACAATTGAAAAGATGCGTTTATCATTTAGTACGCATGGCCTCCCCGAGGTGCTGGTCACGGATAATGGCACTCCATTCACGAGTGAGGAGTTTGCTAGGTTTACAAAGATGAACGGCATCCGCCATATCCGCACTGCCCCTTACCACCCGGCTTCAAATGGGTTGGCAGAGCGTGCAGTGCAAACATTCAAAAGAGGCCTAAAGAAGCAGTCTTCCGGATCAATGGACACGAGACTGGCTTGCTTTTTGTTTACGTACAGGACCACCCCCCATGCAGTGACTGGGGTAGCTCCCGCAGAACTCCTAATGGGCCGAAGACTTCACACCCGCCTTAGTATGGTCTTCCCGGACATTGGCGCAAAAGTACGGCGCACACAAGAATGGCAGGGACAGGGATTGTCTCGGCATCGTCCGATTCGGCAGTTTGCGCCCGGTGACCCAGTATTCGTGCGGAATTTTGCTGGTGGTGTCCAATGGGTTCCTGGTGTAATCTTTCGCCAAACGGGCCCTATATCTTACCAAGTGCAAGCCCAGGGTCGTCTCCAGCGAAAATATGTAGACCACGTCCGGTCCAGAAGATCATCCCCTCAAAAGATTCCCCGCCCCCGGAGCTCAGTTCAACAGCCGCAAAGACCAGAGACAAGGGAAGGTAGTCCTCAAAATCTTCCACTGGTGCCTCACTCGAAGCCTGCGCAGGTCGTTAAGGGACCGAATGGAGATAGAGACGCTGACATGACGGAGGCAGCAGACTCTGACTCCGAGATGGAGACACAGGGTGAATCAGAGGGGGAATCCTCGGGTCCACAGGCCGTGGATGTACAACCGCGGCGTTCATCACGGAAGCGCCGGTCTCCGTCTTGTTATACGCCACCTGATCCAGCGCCGCGTGCAAATGGCGTCTGGCCTGCGGCCAAACGAGTTCGACGCCTTCCTTCGCCAGGGTCTTCGGTGGATTCCTTGGACTTTGGGGGGGAGGGATGTTATAACCTGCCTACTTACGATTGGCTGGGGACTAATGACTATCCCACAATCCTATGGGAGTATGAACTTCCCCAATGAGGGGGGCGGAGAAACTCCTAGTATAAATAAGCTGGCCAGTTCAGGAACCAGCGGGAAGGAGAAGGTAGCAAGGGAAGTTACTGCTACTGTTATGTATATATTGTTATAGTAAATAAACGTTATTATTTTGTATCCTTAAAACTCGTGCTGGATTCTTCGTGGCCCTTACAAAAGTGTGCTAATTGGTCCGTTGCTCTGTCTATCATTATATATGTGTGTATGTGCTGTGATTTTCACTTGAATATCATGACAACAAGGTCATCTGGACTCGAAACGTTAGCTCTTTTCTCTCCCTACAAATGCTGCCAGACCTGCTGAGATTTTCCAGCATGTTCTCTTTGGTTTTAGATTCCAGCATCCGCAGTAATTTGCTTTTATGCTTAATTTCCCCTTAGTGTCCAAAGGTCAACTGTGATTTTGGAGATGGGGCAGGGGACATGGGCTTAGGTGGGGTGCTCTTTCAGAGGGTCGGTGCTGACTCGATAGACTGAATGGCCTCCCTCTGCACTGTAGGAATTCTATGATTCTGTGAATTGTGGCAGGGTTAGGCGGTTAAACTGGATCCTAGGTACCCTGGTGAAGTAAACAAGACTTAGTTTTTTGTGCACATGACTGGAAGTCGAGGAAGCTAACAAAGCACTTTAAAAAAAAAAAAACCCCAATAGTTAAGCTGTACAATAATTAACAATTATATTATGCAGCCTGTGGGATACCACTTCACCAGGCCTCTGTTGCCATTTAAGAAATACTGGCAAGTGTCCGCAGGCATCAAGAACAGAAATAATTTATAGGGTCACTATCCCGCTTTGTATGGTGTCAAGCAACAACACCACTACATGTATTTATGCAATGCCTTTAATGTATATTTATGCAATGCCTTTAATGTATATTTATGCAATGCCTTTAATGTATAAAGCTTCAGAAAGTGCTTCAGAGGATCCAAAGTTCACACTGTGAGCCTAGGAGGAGAGGTTGGGTGGAATTTAATGAGGGCTCATGAGGGTGGGGGGGGGGGGGGGGGGGAGGGGGGAGGGGGGGGGGGGGGGGGGAAGAGACACTCCTGAATGTTGGGAACCCCAATGCCTACCACCGACTGGACCTTCAAGAGCCCTGAGGGAACAAAGCCCCTAATTGGCAGCAGGAATCTTGCCACCGATGCTTTCAGCTTCATTGGGAGGACACTTAGAAGCTGTATTTCCCCTACTAGGGCAGGATGCCTGTGAACAAGGCACCACTAGACTTCAAGCAAACTTGACAGTATCCCTTGAAAATTCCTATGAACGTACTATAGATACTCTGTATCTTACACTGTTACTATCCCAGTCTATATTCAGATAAGTCCTCCATCATAGCTACTCTATACTTGAACTTTTCTGTAAATTCCTTGAAACCTTCATAGAATACACTCGGGTTGTGTAACGGTATCTCTGTTGTTTCTTAGCTCCAGCTAAATTGATTCTGTTCTTGACCCCTCTCGGACGCTGTGTCTCTCCAGCACTGTAATATTCCCCTTAATCAATTCTGCTCCCCCTATTTTAGAAACACATCCTGTTTCAGAGGTGGCGTTCACTCCTGCTATAGTAATAATCTACTCCGCTCTTTTAAAGTCACTGAGCAGAAAGCACTGCTCTGCACAAGTCGTTGCCCATGTGAAGCGCTTTGTGATGTTTCACTGAGTGCAGTGTGCTGTGTGAAGGTGATGTTGCTAACTTTCTCCTTGGTTCAATTGCTCTGTTTTATTACCTTTGCTCTCGAGTCGCCAGGTATCTTTATGATACCGCCACGAGGTTCAAGTCCAAGTCATGATCAATAACCCAATACACTGATTAGTAAGATTTAAATCAAAGCACATTTATTATACACAGTAATCGCTACTCATGCTCAAATTCTACGTCTAAGCTACTTCTACAACTAACAGGCTTATACTTAACTTCGGACTGGCCCACCAGGTCAGGGAAACAAATGGCCTTTCGTTCGGGTTCTGAGTCTGCGGGATTCGAAGTTGGTACGGATTGGTAGCTAGGAGCGCCTATCTCGTAGCGAGCGTTGAATTAAGACTCACTTTGTTCAGGGTCACTGCACCGGTCACGGTCAATGTTGGTTCGTGTTGCTGGGTGACCCGGGCAGGATGCAGAGGTGAAGAGAGCGATTTGAACTTGGGGCTTAACTCTTATAGTCCCCAGGGGCTTCCCGCCTTTCGGAGCAGACCCTGTACCTGGTCCCAAGTGATTGGACTTTGTCCCAATCGCTTGGTTCGATTTCTCCAATACTGGAGCGGTTCCCTGATCGATGGGCGGTCTTGAGGTGCTCATTCACCTCCTTTTGTGTAGGCCTCTGCTGCCGCCAAAGAGTCTAGTTTTGCTTTGCGTGTCCAAAATGTTACTTATTGTTCCTGGGGATTGCTCATCAGTATGCAGATGGCTGCTACATTGTTATGCCGATGGTCGCTGGTATCGATGTTGTCTGGCCTTTGCAGAGGTAAATACACAGCAGACCTGCAGCTGCTGGTTTCTGTCTATGTTGGCTGACTTTCCCATCAGCCTTTGCCGTTCGCCATTTTAAATCGGGAGTTGGCCAATTTAGGTGGCTACAGTGACGATTATTGCTATCGAGCAAAATATATCAGGGATCTAACAACATTCCCATTAAGAGAGAGAGCCATCATTTCTGTCAACAGAGAGAGAGAGTTGGTGTGTGTGTGTGTGGGGGGTGGGGGAGGGGGGAAAGAAAAAGAGGAGAAAACAAGAGTGATGGTGGTTGTGAAAAAGCAGAGAGTCTGTCGTTGTTGGTCAGTTTGGAGCTGTGCGCCCTGCTTTTCTTTGCAATCTTAAGTTTCTCGAGACTGTGTAACCTTTGTTCACCATCATAGGCTTCCCACGATGTACTGTGAGTTTGCTGGCAAGGCCAAACATTATGGCCCTCGAGAAGATGGTGTTGAACTGCCTTGTTGAACCGTTGCAGTGTTTGTGATGAAGATGCACCCAGAGTGCTGTTTGAGAGCTAGACCCAAAGATGAAGTCCAGGACTATGTTTTTCAAATCTAAATTAAAGACTGATGCTAAACCTACGTACTTTTGCGCCCTACTAAACCCCCATTCCCCAATCTATCTCCAGCCCCACCACTCCCTACAACTCACTGCCCCCACCCATCACCCAAAAGGTTGGTGCTTCTCCTATCCCGTACCAGCCTCCCCGAACAGGCGCCGGAATGTGGCGACTAGGGGCTTTTCACAGTAACTTCATTTGAAGCCTACTTGTGACAATAAGCAATTTTCATTTCATTTCATTTCACTGGGCATGTGTTTAGATAAAAATGACTGAGGAAATGTTGTCCTTGTGTTACAGGGGAAAGCTGAAGCAGCCATTGTTAAGAATGACCGTCTCACTTGCACGTTCGCAGATTATTTTAACACTAGTCACGTGGGCAACATTTGAACTCTGACCTTGCTCTTGATGAAGTTGTTTGTAAGTTTGTGCAAGATGAGAGGGCTTTCAAATTTTCCAAACTGCTTTTGTGGAGGTTTATTTGAGAGAAGCTGGATGCTCTCCTTTTTGGTGTTATATAGTTTCCTTGCCTTAAGGGTTCCATGGTACAATAACAGAGTTCTCCCTGTTGTGTTATGCTTCTTTGTGTAGCATAAGCTGCTTCCTTGATGTATGCTTTGACAAAGGCAGGTCCAGACTTTGTAATGAGTTCAATATGTTTATTGAACTATTAACACCGTTCTTAAATGAGTTTGACTCTCTGCTAATCTAGCTGAAGTAACTCAGTCTAACTAAACCAGTCTGCTCTAAGCCACGTGCTGGGTGTGATGCTTCTGATCAACCCTGATGTACTCTCTAGATGTCTGTCTGTGGAAAGAGGCAGAGCATGTGTGCCCTGTCCTTTTAAATGGGTTGTGAAGTGCCCCCTTGTGGTAATGCCACCTCTGGGTGTCTTGACTGCTCATTGGTTGTGTCCTATTCTAAGTGTTCATTAGCTGCATGTTTGCATATCATTACATCTTTGGTGCTCCCTCTTGTGTTTACTTAGTTGTAGTGTATATACGGTGATGCATATCACCACACACCCGAGGTCGAATTGCGAAGTTAAAATTTATTATTATTTTGTTTGTTTGTGTCTTTGCAATGGAAGGAATGGGCAAGAGCGAGGTGAGGTAAAAGTGGAGGTGGGGGGAAGGAAAAGTGGTACAGTCTGGAGGGTAAGTAAAAGAGCAGGATTGCTCTTCAGCATGAGCATGTCAGTGCTGTAACTCCTACACATTATCCCTCGAGGAGGTAATTGTAGACAAATGCCAAAGCTCCTCTTTGGTTTTTTTTCAAGTCAGCAGTAAAAGCACTAGAGACAGGACTGTAAAGGAGCCAAAATCATTTTGGGAATGTTAGTGGCCCCTCTTTGGAGCCGCGTGTACAGTTTGACTGTTTATTTGGCATGGGTAGCTGAATAATTTATATCACAAGGAAAGTATTAGAATAGAATAGAGTTTCTACAGTGCAGAAGGAAGCCATGCAGCCCATTGAATCTGCACCAGCCCTCTGAAAGAGCATCCTACCTAGGCCCACTCCCCGGCCCTATCCCTGTAACCCTACCAAAACTGCGCATCTGTGAACACTAAAGGGCAATTTGGCATGGCCAATCCACCTAACCTGCACATCCTTGGACTGTGCGAGGAAACCGGAGCAAGGTGCTGAAAATGTGGGGGTGGTGGGAGTGGGGAGTTGGTGCATTTGGTTGGCCATCTGGTACGGGCCAGAGAAATGTATAAAGCACCGATTGGGTCTTCGCTGAGGTCCCAGGTTCGATCCTGGCTCTGGGCCACTGTCAGTGTGGAGTTTGCACATTCTCCCCTGTATTTGTGTGGCTTTCACCCCCACAATCCAAAGATGTGCAGGGTAAGTGGATTGGCCACGCTAAATTGCCCCTTAATTGTAAAAAAATAATTGGGTACTCTAAATTTATATTAAAACAAACACTGATTGGGTACAAGGTAAATCCAATCCGAATGAATAATAATGAAATAGGAAAAATAACGTATTGTTTTTATGCTATGGAGTATTGCCAGGGTGTTAATTCACATCAATACTGAGCTTATTCTCAAGAGCCAATTAAGATTAGGTATACATTTCAACATGTGTGAATCTTCATTGAAATTGTCACTTGTGTAATTCTTCCAATTTACTGTGCAAAAGAAATAAAATTAAAAATCTCTCCATTAACATGCCCCTCAAATAAATTTTCATGAAAAGAACATGTTCGGTGGAGACAGTATTAAATAAAGGCCGGGGTGAAGTCTGGGGATGCAAGTTTACTCATAATGGTAAAATGTATAAAGGATTAGGATGTCTCTGTGCATACATTATCGTGTGAAATCGTGCTCTGAAAATTCACCCAGATTTGTTTAATGCACGGTTCCTCCAGGTCCCCCCCCCACCCCCCATTATAATCACAATACTGTGGTGATTTATTCACTGACCCTGTGTTTAAAAAAATCTACACACTGCATGCAAATACTGTATCATCGGGGACTTGGAAAATTCTGATGTTGGTAATGTAGCCACTTTTGCCATGATCGCTAGGAGTTTGAAATTTTCCTCACCAGCAAGCCCCTTGATCATTTTTAATGTCGGTTGAATGTACTCTGAGCACCAAAATTATGCAGGATGATTGCAAATGATGATGTGTGAGCTTTGTGATTTCATTTTCTGTCAGTTGATCGCCAACAATGTCTTTAGATCACTATTTGATATCAAACGATGACCAAACGATTGCTTTTGAATATAGATAATTGCAAACGAGTTCATGCGAGTGCCGTTGAGTGCAGAACGGTGTCACGTTTTCTGGTAGGGGATGCTGTTTAAAACCACCTTCTTTGACCAAGCTTTTTGTTACCAGCCCTAAAATATCTTTATTCTGGCTCAGTGATTGATACCCCATCTAAAGGACATTGGGACATTTTACTATGTTAAAGGCACTATATAAATGCAAGTTGCTTTTGGAAAATAAGAATTTGGACAACTCCAAAGTCAGTGAAATTATGTTAACTGCACACAGGATCCTGGTAGTTCTGGACTCCATAGTATAAAAAGGACACTGAAACACTGGAGATAGAGAGAGAGATTCACGTATCTAAGTCTAGATCTGCGAGATTACAGTTATTGAGAAAGATTGAACAGGTTTAGAAAAGAGAGTGAGAGGTGACCGAACAGAGGCCTTTAAACGGGTTGGACAAAAATATGCATGGAGAGAATATTTCAGCTTGTGGGAGATTCCAAAACTCGGAGTCATCAATATAAGACATTTGCTAATAAATCCACTAGGGAAATGAGGCAAAATTCTTTACTCTCAGAGATTGGTCAGAATGTTGTTACCACAGAAGCAGATTGAGGCAAATAGCTTAAATTCTTTCAGAAAGGAAACTGGGAGAGTACTTGAGAGAAAAGGGATGAGAAACATCTGCAGAATGGCTATCGTTGCAAATGCAATGCATGGAGACTTGTGGAGTATAAATTTCAGCAATTTGGGTTGAATGGCATGTTTCTGTGTTGTCGATTCTATGTAGCCCTATAAAATAGGGACAAAACCAGAACACACAACTCGTATTGTTCTGTGAGTTTTTTAATATACATATTCTACGGATTTGATTTAAACCTCTGCATCCCTGCTAACTACTGCGCTGTTAGGTGCAGTAGCTTAAATCCTATTTCAAATTTGGCCCTGGAACCATTCTCATTCTCTTCGCAAGTCCGAATACCACAGTTGTTTTTTGATACAAGCGGTGTTCCAATGCTCTGCAGTTATTCAGCGTGCCACTGTACACAGGATTTCTAGCTCCAAGAACCATCTAAACTTGCTAAGCTATCTGTCCTAACGTGATTTAAAAAAATATATATATATTATTGGAGGTATTTTCAAATATATACAGAACAGAAATGTGCAGTTGGCCATGCACAAATGCCACTATTCCTCCATGCCAAGCCACCAGCCTCTCCTTTTACCCCCAACCCCTATCAATCACACAGAATCCTCCCCTACCACCCAAACTGATGTTTTACTGCCCCTTAAATAAGTCCATGAACACCTTGTGGAGAACCTCTATTATGCCCCCTCCCCCTATGGTGAACTTGATTTTTTTCCAGATCAAAGCACTCTGCCAAGTCGCTCACCCATGCCCCCAATTTCAGCGGCTCCGAGTCCCGCCAGCACAAGATACACCTCTGGGCTATCAAGGAGGCAAAGGCTTCCGTGTCAGCCTTTCCACCCAGAAATAAAATTTAAAAATCTCACTCCGGATCCTCCGACACCCCAAAAACCGCCACCCAGCCGCCTCCACGCCCAAGATCGTTTTTAAAATAAATTTAGAGTACCCAATTCATTTTTTTCCAGTTAAGGGGCAATTTAGCGTGACCAATCCATCTTTTGGGTTGTGGGGGCAAAACCCACACAAACACAGGGAGAATGTGCCAACTCCACACAGACAGTGACACAGGGCCGGGATCGAACCTGGGACCTCGGCGCCGTGAGGCCGCAATGCTAACCACTGTGCCACCGTGCTGCCCGCCACTCCCAAGATCTTTGACATTACGTTTGCAAACTCTTTCCCGAACTCCTCCAACTTGGATAGGCCCAAAACATTTGAAGATGGTTGCCAGACCCCCTGCACACCGCCCACACCTATCCTCCACCCCTGGAAAAAGCCGATTCACCCTAGACCCTGTCATATGCGCTCTACGCACCACCTTAAACTGTATGAGACTTAGTCTTGCACATGATGAAGGCGAGTATATCCTCCGTAGCGCCTCACTCCACATCCTGGCTTGCATTGCCCCTCCCAGCTCCTCCTCCCATTTGCACCGGATCTCCTCCACTGGGTGGGCGCCCCCCCAAATCAGCTTCCCATATACATCTGACACCTTGACCTTGCCTATCTCATCCTCAGACAGCTACTTGTCCTGTAGTGCTGGATGATGCAACCGCGGGAATTAACCCAACTCCTTCCTCAAGAAGTCCCTCACCTGCAGGTACTTGAACCCATTCCCCTTTGACAGCAAGTACCCAAGCTCCTCCAATTCCGTAAACTTAGCTCAACTCAAACAGGTCCTGAAAATACTCTATTCGCAACCGCATCCACCCCCAAATCCTCGCATCCAGCCCTGCCGGAACAAACCTGTAGTTACCACATATCGGCATCCACAGGGACTTGCCTTCCATCCTGATGTGCTCTCGACATTGATTCCACACCCTCAACGCTGACACCGCCACCAGGCCCATGGAGTACCTGGCAGCCAAGAACGGAAGAGGTGCCAACAATAGCGGCCTCAGACTGGTCCTTTACACGAGGCCTCCTCCATCCATCCCCACACCGACTGTTCCTCCACCGCCCATTTCTGTACCATAGCTATGTTCATCGCCCAATAATAATTCTGCAGATTCGGCACCCCGCTAGCCTATCTCTTTCCAGAAACACCCTCCTAGTCTGGGGAACCTTGCCCGCCCACATAAACTCCAGTATCATCTTATTCACCCTGCTGAAAAAAGAATTGGGCACGGAAATTGGGAGATTCTGAAACATGAACAAAAATCTTGGGAGTATTGTCATCTTTAACGTATGGACTCTTCCTCCAGCCAACGACAAAGGCACCATATCCCACCTTCTGAAGTCCCCCTCCATTCCCTCCACCAGCTTTGCCAGATTCAACCTGTGCAGCAGGGCCCAGTTCTGTGCCACCTGTATCCCAAGATACCAACCAAAATGGCTGACGTGATTTTGCACGAAGAATGTTACTAATAGACGGTTGTCACCCCTTGCATATAAAGGTGTTGAGTGAAGCCCCACTTGAGAAACGTGAAAGCATAATCCAAGCTGACACCTCAGTGCAGTATTGAGGAAGTACCTCACTGCCAGAGGATGAGACTAAACCAAGGCCTGTTTGCCTCGGAAGTGGCTTTTAAAGATCCCCTGGCATTATCCTTGAAAGAACAGTGCTCTGGCTAATATTCAGTCCTCAATTAGCATCACAAAAACAGTTGGTCTGGTCATGATCATATTGCTATTTGTGGGAGCTTGCTGTGCACGAATATGCTGCCATGTCTTCTACATTATAAGTGACCATACAGCAAAAATACATCCTTGGATGTGAAGCTCTTTCAACAACCGAAAGCCAATAAAGGCACGATACAAATTCAAGTACTTTCCTCTGGGCAGTTCTCTGCTCTCCAACTGCTGACCAACTGTGGTTTCTCCTTCTCGGATCTGTATGGAACTGAAAAATTCCTGTTTCTGCAGCATATCTGGCATGGTGGCACATGGTTAGCACTGCTGCCTCACAGCGCTAGGGACCTAGGTTCAATTCCGGCATCAGGTAACTGTCTCTGGGGAGTTTGCACATTCTCCCTGTGCCTGTGTGGGTTTCCTCCAGGTGCTCTGGTTGCCTCCCACAGTCCAAAGATGGATTGGCCATGATAAAATTGCCCCTTAGTGTCCAGGGATGTGCAGGTTAGGTGGGGTTACAGGGATAGGGCAGGGAAATGGGCCTAGATAAGGTGCTCTTTCGGAGGGTCGGTGCAGACCCGATGGGCTGAATGGCCTTATTCCACACTGTAGGAATTCTATGAGTGCATTTGTCTAGGCACAAGCAGATAGAGTCCACATTCTCCATTTAGAAACTGTTGGTCAGTTGTATCCTGGCACCCATCATTTCCAACTTGGCACAGACGTCTGCGTTGTTGTGGCCTTCGTGTTTATTCCAGCTTTTAGTCAACCTTTGTTCCGACGGTTTCGTGGGTTGAATTATATCACTCTTTCTCTGCCTCTGTGTCACTACGTACAGAGTTTGAGCCAGCAGCTTTTTAAAACCAAACACTAAAATGAAACTAAAATACTTGCAGCCAATTCTGGCTCTCATTCTCAATCTCTGTGGCAAGAAAGATTGAAACTGTTTGAAATGTTTTATTATGAAAGAGCCAGCTGATTTGATTTGCACTTTCCCACTCTCCCTCCTACGTCAACTGGCTTGGCATGAATTTCTGTTCTGTTAACCACAAATGTCATTTTGCCCCATTTAAATGAAGCTCTTGTCCTCTGCTGATCTTTGCGAACCTCTCTCTTTGCCTTTTGTCTGTTCCTTGGAGTGCTGTATGGTGTAGGTTTAAGTTGTTTCTCGGGTGAAGAAACAGTTCCTTTGCTGGATGACCTTTCTTTTTCGAGCCTGCTCTGCCATTCAACGAGATTGTTGCTGATCTAACTGCACCCTCGGCTCCACATGCCTGCCTACTCCCAATAACCTTTCACCCTCTTGCTTATCAAGAATCTATCTAGCTCTGCATTAGTAATATTCAGTGGTTCTGCTTCCACTGCCTTTCGAGGAAGAGTGTCCCAGATTCACTCGCCTTAGAGAGAAACAATTTCTCCTCATCTCTGTCCTAAACGGTCAACCCCTCATTTTTAAACAGTGGCCCCGGTGCTAGATTCTCCCTCAAGGGGAAACATCCTTTCCACGTCCACCATGTTAAGACCCCTCAGGATCTTGTATGACTTGTGACTCTAATTGCAGGACCTCCACCTTCTGTTGTTAAATAAAAGCATGGCCATTGCGTCATCTCAGTTTAAATGTGTTGGGCTCTGTCTGTACTCTGCGAAAATAGTTCTGCGATGTTTTTACTCAGCTGTTACCCAGATAAGTATGAAACGTTTTTCTGGCAGAAGATTGCAGAAGATGATTAGTAGCTGTATTTAATTTTCCAGTTAATATAAAAAGCGTTGTGCGTCCTGTTTCGACAAACACACATTATAGAGGACATATGGCTGTATCTATAGTATAGGATTTAGAATCATAGTCATTTGATGCACAGAAGGGGGCCACTCTGCCCATCTAGTCCATGCTGGGTTCATGTGGCGCAACCCAGTCAGTCCCACCCTCCCCTGCTGAGTGCTCCTAGCCTCGTCAGTTTATTTCTTCAAGTGCTTTTTTGAAATCATTGATTTGTTTCTGTGTTCACCACCCTCGTGGGAGCGAGTTCAAGGTCATTACCACTCACGAAAAAAAGATTCTTCCTCACATTTCCCCCTACATCTCCTGCCCAATTTCTTAAATCTGTGTCTCTTACTGTCCTTGTCACTATTTTTCCTTATCTACCTTATGTAACTCTGTCTTAATTCTGTACACCTCTGTCAAGCATCCCTTCAATCTCCTTTTGCTCCAAGGGGAACAAGCCCAGCTTTTCCAACCTAACCTTGTAGCTAAAATCCTCCATCCCTGGAACCATTCTTATGAACCTCCTCTGCTCCTCAAAGTACCCTCGCATCTTTCCTACAGTGTGATAAGAGCTTGACCCAGTAGTCTAGTTATGGCCTAACCAGACCTTTAAAGTCAGTATAACTTCCATGCTTAAGCACTCAATACCTTTTGTGAAGAAGCAGAAGATTCCACATGCTTTGCTAACCACTCGCTCCATGTCCGACCATCTTCAAAGGTCTTTGTCTATGCAACCATAGATCCCTCTGGTCTCCGGCACAATCTGTAGAATCAGAAGATGTACGAGCAGCAGTAGGCCACTCGGCCCATTGAGTCTACTCTGCCATTCAATGAGATCATGACTGATCTGATGTGATGATCCTCGACTACACTTTTCCATCTTATCCCCATAAACTTTTATTCCTTGCTGATTAAAAATCTGTCTATGTCAGCTTTGAGCATACGCAACAACCCAGCCTCTACATCCCTCTGTGGTAAAGAATTCCACAGATTCACTACCCTCTCAGAGAAGAAATTCGTCCTCATCTCTGTCTTAAATGGGTGACCCCTTACTCTGAGATTCTATCCCCTTATCCTGGACTCTCTCACAAGGGCTGAAAATGTCTAAACTGTGCCATTAAGTCTACATTGCCCCCCCCCCCCCCCCCCCTGCCTCCCTCTCCACACCTTCCCTTCTCCATCACTTCACATGTCTGTCCCTGTAGTAACCTACATCTGCCACTTGTCTATGCATTCTGCTAGCCCACCTTTATCCTGTTGTTGACAACATACATATCCTCATTGTTTACCACTCCTCTAACTGTGGTATCATTGGTAAATTCTGAGATTTTATTCCAGGTTCCAAGATGCACAAAATTTCCATGTAGCAAAAGATGCGCTGGTCCCAGCACGCCCCTCCTCTCCAACAAACAACCATGTACTGCTTGTTGTCCGTATGGCAACCTTTCATCCAATTGCACACTGGCCCTCCTATTCCATGAACCTCCGTTTTGTGAACCAGCCTTTAATGAGGTGGTTGTCAAATTCTTCCTTACACAGCACATAGACAACAGCCACTTCATAGAATCATAGAATTTACAGTGCAGAAGGAGGCTATTCGGCCCATCGAGTCTGCACCGGCCCTTAGAAAGAGCACCCACATAAGACCACACCTCCACCCTATCTTCGCAACCCAGTAACCCCACCTAACCTTTTTGGACACTTAAGGGCAAATTTTACCATGACCAATCCACCTAACCTGCACATCTTTGCTCTGTGGGTGGAAACCAGAGCAGAAACCCATGCAGACACGGATAGAATGTGCAGACTCCGCACAGACAGTGACCCAAGGCCCTGGAGCTGTGAAGCAACTGTGCTAACCACTGTGCCACCGTGCTGCCCATCTCCTTCATCAACTTTCTCTGTCACATCAGCAAAAGCTATCTACTTTTTTCAAATCCACGCTGGCTCTCTTTCGTTAACTCAAATCTGAAGGAAAGTCTATCGGGACTGAAGAAGCATGAGGTAGGCACTCTATGCGAGAGCAGTTTTAATTGTAAATGTTTGCGTCGTTTCCCATTTTTCATGTTGTGTTCAACTATGATTTTTCTTCCCTGCCATGACTGCACAGCTTAATCACAACAGCTCTAGTTGTCTAGGAATTGTAAGCCTAGTCTCCTCGGCTTAATTGCTGTCCCACAGTGATCGGAACTGCTCAGGGTTGAGTTGACGACCACTCCCGGACCTTCTTCAGTCTCTCCCTCAGCTAGCCTGATGCCATGAATTTAGTACACACGTCTCTTCGTTTAAAAAAAAAGTCAATTGTTTTAAGATCTTGAATATATCGACATTGGAGGGAATTACCACGAACAGAGGTTGTTTGCAACTGGCTGACCACTTCAGAGGGCATCAAGAATCTGCAGGAGTCACGTGTAGGCCACACTGGAATCCCCTTTCTCCGTAGATATGAGTGAACCAGTTAGGTTTTTAACATCAATACGGCCATATTTCTGATGCCAACCCATACCTGAGAGTGAATACAAAATGAGCTCTGTAGTTGGCTTACGATTGCTCCATGCTGACACTCGATACCCAGAATGTTCCTTCGCATAGTTTGTGCCCCTTTAACCATTGTATCGCAAGGTTTTTTTAAAAGGAAAAATGTAATTTCCCTTCCTTATTTGCCTTCTCCTCCACCACATTAAATTTATTTTGGCATGATGGGATTTGAACTCGTGACCCCTGGATTAGGGGTCCAGTACTGTCAGCACTAGGCTACCCTACAGTTCCTGACCTCGACATATATCATTGTCACCAGGTCAGAATGCTAGAACATTCCACCAAGCGCCGTCACCATGGGGCACCTAGAGGAATGAGCAGTTAGAAACTTTGCCAGTGTTGTTCGTTTCTAAGTGCAATCACAGGGGGGGGGGGGGGGGGGGGGGCGGGGGAGAGAATCTCTCGTTGGCTTGTGAGTGCTTCAGGCTGACGCTCGATACGCAGAATGCTCACTTGTGCTCTCAACCCTTGCATCGGATCATCAGGATTTTAAAAAGAAATGATAGTATTTCACTGCCGAGTATTTTCTCTCCCCCCCCCCCCCCCCCCCCCCCCCCCCCCCCCCGCCCCGGTGCTTGACTTTGAGATTTAACTTAATAGCACAAAGTATGCTGAAGAACTATTTAATCTTAATGCTGAATAATTCCAGCAAATGGTCAGCAAAGCCCTGGGATTTTCAACGTTCCATTGTGACATTCAATTTGAAATTCGTTCAGCTCTTGAGTCTGATCCTCCTTTGCACTCTTTGTTGATGGAATCACCCATAACCACTTGCTTTAGCACAAAGGGATACTGCAGCATTACATTCTACGTGGCCCACTGCTCACCTTGTTGTCCCTGATAAAATCTAGTTTTGTTCGGAGTTTGCCCAATTTTAAGTGGTGTTTGGATAGGCCCATTGTACATGAGCCCCCCCCCCCCCCCCCCATATCTTTCAGTGGTCCACAACAGACTCACACTGAGAAAGAAATGCCCTCTGTAATGTTCTCTGCACGCACGGATGGCGAGGTCTTTGTAGTTGAATTGCTCAGAGATAATGCACTTTGTAAATGAACAAAACTGTTTATTTATTAACTAAATCACGAAAGGGTTTCTATGATGTAAGATTGCAGTTGGATATTATGGCTAAATACAAATAACTATGGTTAACTTTTATTAATCACTGTCGACTCAGGAGCTGCTCGATATGCGTCTGTGCTTGTTGTCCAGATTCCTTGTCTGTGCTGTGCAGGAGATTACCTCATATCTCCATGAGGCCTGTCTTCTAGTGACCTACTCCTGTCATCACTCCACCTGTGGTCGGAAGCTAGAATCTCAGTGTACACATACGACAGCTATCCTAGTCTGGTTTACATCCCACAACCTTCCTCTATCTTAGGGTTGATCTGTAACATCCTGTCAGTCAAGGAGATCTCGAGGCAAACATGTAGCTCTCCAGATAAGGGATTGGCAGCCATCTAATTGAAAATAAATTAACTGGGATGAGTTTGACGTCATGTCGGAGACTTTTACAATGATACATGTACTAATCTGGTACTGGGAAGTCTGAGAAAGGAATTTAAAGTTTAATTTGTTGGCACACGATAATTGTTTGCTGTGCCCAGCTACCCTTCCTCTCCCCTCCAGCAGGGTACTTTTCAGCCAGCCACAGTCTATAATATGAAGGGATCTCATAGAAACGTAAAAAGTTCTGACTGGGTTGGACAGACTGGATGCAGGGATGTTGTTTCCTCTGGCTGTGTGTGTGTGGTTGGGGGGAAGAATCTGGAACAAATTGACATAGGGAGTGACAAGGTATTGGAGGTGTTGGCAGCTTAAAAGTGGGCTGATCTCCAGGTCCAGATGAATTGTGTCCCAGGCTGCTGTGGGAGGTGAGAGAGGAGATTGCTGGGACTCTGACCCAAATTTTTAATTCCTCTCTGGCCACGGGGGAGGTGCCAGAGGACTGGAGAACAGCTAATGTGGTTCTATTATTTCAGAAGTATTGTAGAGATAGGCCATGGAACTATAGACCAGTGACTGTCATATCAGCAGTTGGGAAACTATTGGAGAAAATTCTGAAGGAGAGAATCTATCTCCACTTGGAGAGGCAAGGTTTGATCAGGAATGTTCAAAATGGGTTTGTCAGAGTGAGGTCATGCATAACAAATTTGATTGAATTTTTTGAGCATGTGACCAGGGTAGTCCACTTTTAATAGTGAATCGAGTGCAGGATTTCACACCACTCTGTTTTAGGATTCCTGCAGGATTCCTGCTTTTACAGAAACTCCGAGATCAAGCCATCGATTTCCATAGTTATTTCAACCCACGTTCCACATGTTGTAGTAATATCTCACAAACCTGAAAATCACCAGATATCTTTCTGCCCTGTCTCAATCTAATGTCTTTTCAACACTCTGACTTTACTGAACCCTGTTCAGGCTTCTTGGAAACTTCTCTCCATTTCATTTTACTTAACCAGCTGCTCTTCAGATCTCTGCACTTGTTTTCTTAACCATTACTGCACCGTGTGGCTTTTTTTCTCGCAAAGCTGAGAGATGCTCACTCTCTAAACCTTCTAAACCAACTGCTTCCAGCAGAGCTGTGAGAGCTGCCTTGTCTCTCATCACCTACCTCCAACCTCCATCAAATTCGCTGAACTTAAAGCTTCTCTACCGTACGAGGCCCCAGTTGCAGAGCAGCCACTGCTGGTATATTTATTATTTATGCCATAGCCCCTCTGAGCACGATAGAAACACAGTTGGAACTTAACCCCCGCACATATTAAACAACTTTGCCAGCATGGATCTAACTATAGTTTTACCCTTCCAGGCACAGAAACCTTAATTTAAACCTTAAAACTATACCGTACATCTAATGTTCATCAGTACAAATATAAATCCCTTAAAAATACCCTTGTTTACCTCACAAGTCGGTTTTTCTCTCCATAGATGCTCCCAGGTCTGCTGAGTATTTCCAGTATATTCTGTTTTCAATTCAATCATTTTGCTGGTCATTTTGCTGTGGTGGCAGGGAATTATAAGGGAAAGAAGACTGTGTAACCACACAATGCCCCAAAGTCCGTCACAGCCAATGAGTACTTAAATGAAGTGTAGTCACTGTTGCAATATAGATTGCACACACACAAACGGCAATGTGATGATGACTGGGCAATCTGTTTTCGTAATGTTGATTGAGGGATAAATATTGATCAGGTCTCCTGCGAAGGTGGGTGTGGTAGAGCGAGAAGAATGTTCTTGCAGTGGGATTTTTTACGCCCACCTGGGAGGATAAATCGTCTCTTAGTTTAATGTATAATACAAAAGACGGCACTTGCGTCAGTGTAGCACTCGACCAGTACTGCACTGGAGTGTTAGCATGGAAATAGCCTTCTGGATTGGATTTTGTTTATTGTCAAGTGTACCGAGGTTCAGTGAAAAGTATTTTTCTGCGAGCAGCTCAATAGATCATTAAGTACATGAAAAGAAAATACATAATAGGGCAACACAAGGTACACAATGTAACTACTTGACACCAGCATTGGGTGAAGCATACAGGGGTGTAGTGTTAATGAGGTCAGTCCATAAGTAGGTCATTTAGGAGTCTGGTAACAGCAGGGAAGAAGCTGTTTTTGAATCTGATTGTGCGTGTTCTTAAACATTTGTATCTCCTGCCCGATGGAAGAAGATGTAAGAGTGAGTTAGCCGGGTGGGAGGGGTCTTTGATTATGCTGCCCGCTTTCCCAAGGCAGCGGGAGGTGTAGATGGAGTCAATGGATAGGAGGCAGATTCATGTCCTGGACTAGGCTGTGTTCACGACTCTCTGAAGTTTCTTACGGTCTTGGGCCGAACAGGTGCTGTACCAGGCTGTGATGCAGCCAGATTCTGACTTGAAAGTGAGGATGTCAGTGTTAATGGCTCATCAATTACATTGTTAAGATTAAGAGAAACATGGTGGTGGCTATTAGTTGTCTTTGAGCAGGTATAAATAGGGGATAGCTGGGACACTGGGTTGGATGGAAGGAGAGTTGTGAAACCGAACAAGTCGATAAACTCTCTCAGTTCCGACTTCATCAACCAGTTTGGGAATATTTTGTTTTATTAAATGGTCAACAGTAACAAAGATTTAAAAATCAACCATGTAACATTCCACATATCACCATTAAACCATTAAACAACAAGGAAACGTGGCCGTTCCATATTGGTACCAATGCAAAGCAATATCAGCTCACTTTCACCAAAAAGACAAACACACGGTATCACTCCTTGCAGGTTCCTCAACAAAAATGGAGGATAAGCCTGAGAATGTGTCGTAGAAATGATCTGTCCATCAATGTGTGCTTTGTTCCATGTATCAGTGCCATATGCCGCTCAGGAGCCGTAGCTGCGCAGGCCTTCCTACATGGCCCAATCCCACCGGAAACAAATCCTTTCACCCACATATTCCACTGGTGCTCAAGATGAAGTTGAACATCCTTGACTTCCAGCGCCTTTAACTAGCGGTGACATGCCAGTGACATGCAGCACTCGCCACACCAGCAATCTGCGAAAGCATTTCTTAGCGGTGTAATCAGGTGGCCCATTTGGATCAGTGTTGTGCAGCAGGTCCCGCAGCTGCTTCTTGCTTAAAACCGGATTGCCTCTGGGCTTGTGAGCCCTTGGGTCCGGTGTTCCAGGACCCAGGTATCTTAGAAACAAATGTCCTTCTTTCCGGCTACAGAAAAGGAAGGAAACAGCAACAACTGCCTCCAGGCATCTGTAGCCACCAGCAGGAGCAAACAGCAAATACAACAAGAGCCAGCAGAGAGCCACAGCTGATGGTGATTTGTAATGTTGGACGATCTGGCAGCTGAATTTTGAAATGAACACAGACCCCAGCACTTAGTAATTACTTGTTTTCACAGATCACAGTCACATCATTGATGCTTTTGTTTCCGGTTTGTTTTCGAGACGGTGGTTCCGTTTTTGCCAGGTTTCCGGAGTTGATGTACACCTGTGTCGACGGTGGGATTGGGCAGCGACGCGAGTGTGAACGTGTGAGCAAAGACAGGGGAATCCTCCCTGTTGTGTAGCTCTCCTCAGTCAGCTGTTTGGATTTGACGCTGAACCCGCAGTGAGGCGGCATCAATAATGTACAGAGTAAAAGAGGCTGCTTCTCTCTCTCCTATCTCCATGTCAGCTGTGAATCCCTTATGGAGAGGGAACAATTACAAAAAGAAATAATTGACCTGCGGGTCAAATGTGCACCAGGGTGAGAAAACGTGATTTATCTTTAAAATGTTTATGAACCTGCATTATTCAATAGTTGGGAGGTAACCCCCCCACCACCTTATATAAAGATATGATTCATCAACAGGTTTTATTCAAAAGATCGATCACTAAATGGTTGCCGCACGAATGCCTTGCAATTAGACTGTGGAATTCTTGTGTGGGAGGGTAGAACCTTTTTGAAATTCGGCTGCCGGCACAAACCATTTTATGACTGGGTTCGTGCCTCTGCTGAAATGACTGTGTGTTTTGTACATCAGGACCCCAGATCATCATATCAGAACCCAGACCTTTAAAGTATTTCCTGCCTGCCTCGACCAAGATGAGCAAGTGGCAGAAGTTGTTTGAGTCAACTGGTTTTATTCTTCATTGAATCCGATTCCACAACATTAAGCTGCTGAAAGTTGACCCATGAGCCCTGAATTGTTGTTGTGCAATAGGCGGGGTTAGGAATTCATGGGGCACTGCTGGTCCTGAAATCTGATGAAGATATCTCCTGTTCAAATTCTTGAGCACGCACTCCCTCCTGTGTCTGGCACGTTCCCCCATCTCCTGTGTGGTGTGTGCCACCCTGCTGTGTCATGCATTCGCCCGCGCGATCCCCTCCCTTGTCGGATGCGTGTCCCCTCCCCATGTCATGGACACGGCCCCTCCCGTGTCGTGGGTGCAGCTTCTCCCGAGTTGTTGGCGCGGCCCGCCGATAACTGTGTGGCCTGCCTTGGCGGCCCGCCCCCCACCTTTCCCCGGCGGCCTGCTTCTCTTCCCTGGTGGCACTCCCTCATGCTCTCTCGCTCTCGACCCTCTTCCCTGGACACTCCCTCGTTCTCTATCGCTCTCTCCCCTCTCTTGCTCTCGACCCTCTTCACTGGCGGCCCGCCCGTCTTCTCGCTCTCGCCCCTCACTCTCTCGCCCCTCACGCTCTCGCCCCTCACGCTCTCGCCCCTCACGCTCTCGCCCCTCACGCTCTCGCCCCTCACGCTCTCGCCCCTCACGCTCTCGCCCCTCACGCTCTCGCCCCTCGCTCTCGCCCCTCACTCTCGCCCCTCACTCTCTCGCTCTCGCCCCTCACTCTCTCGCTCTCGCCCCTCGCTCTCGCCCCTCACCCCCTCGCCCTCGCCCCTCGCTCTCGCCCCTCGCTCTCGCCCCTCGCTCTCGCCCCTCGCTCTCGCCCTCGCCCCTCGCTCTCGCCCTCGCCCCTGGCTCTCGCCCCCGCCCCTCGCTCTCTCGTTCTCGCCCCTTGTGGTGAACCACTCTACACCTGTATTAGGTGATGTAAGGTAGGACCTGTACTACGGGTTCGCCGGTAGCTCCTGCCGGCTGGCTCCACCCAGTAGGAGGAGTATAAATATGTGTGTCCTCCATTCCGCTGCCATTTCGCCAGCTGCAGCAGGATGCCACGCATCTGACTGCAATAAAGCCACAGTTGTACCCAACCTTAGTCTTTGTGCAATTGATCGTGCATCAATTTATTCTACAGAAATTTCTACAGGATGGACATACGTATCAAACCAGATCGCCTGCAGCTGGATCCGCAATCGACCAGTGCCAGAAAAGACTTTAATCATTGGCTAGCTTGCTTTGAGGCCTACATTAACTCAGTGACCACCGATGGAGGCTCAGAAGATACAGGTCCTGTATTCCAGGTTGAGCTCAAGCGTGTTCCCGCTGATCCAGGGTGCCCCGTTTTACGCGGAAGCCATGGCGCTCCTCAAAGAGAACTACCCGCAGAAAATGAAGACACTCTTCGCCAGGCACGTACTCGACACTCGCTCTCAACTCCCTGGTGAGTCCATCGAAGACTTCTGGCGGGCCTTAATCCCACTCGTCCAGGACTGTGACTGTCAAGCCGTTATGTCTGCCGAACATTCTAATCTCCTCATGCGCGATGCTTTCGTAATGGGGATTGAATCGGACCTCATCCGACAACGATTGCTGGAAGGGGCCACACTCGACCTAGCGGAGACAAAAAAATTAGCGCGCTCCATAATGGTTGCCTCGCGTAATGTTCAGGCCGACCCCTCCAGCCGCGCAGCCCACCCCTCCTATCCCTCCTGGACCCCGCAAACGACCGCCTCAGCTGGGGCCCTGCCTAACCAATACGCCTGCGCCACACGCAAAGCCGCGCACCCCGGGGGTCCCTGATGCTATTTCTGCGGTCAGCAGAAGCACCCTCGCCAACGCTGCCCGGCCTGTGCCGCCATTTGCAAGGCTTGCGGCAAAAAGGGCCACTTTGCCACAGTGTGCCAGGCCCGCGCAGTCGCCGCTATCGCCCCCTCCCCCCTACCAAACTCACAATGGGCGCCGCTCTCTTCACCCCCATGGACCACGCGCGGCCAGTGGGCGCCGCCGTCCTCACCTCCCAGGGCCACACGCGGCCAGTGGGCGCCGCCACCTTCTCCCCCTCAGTCCATGTGCGGACCATGGGCGCCGCCATCTTGTCCTGCTCCACCAACGTGCGGCCCATGGGCGCTGCCATTTTGTCCTGCCCCCGCAACGTGCGCCCCATGGGCGCCGCCATTTTGTTCCCCACAGGAACTCCAGCCGCCGCCATCTTGCCTTCCCCATGGGGCATGGACGCCACTGACCTTCCACGACCTGGGCCCCCAACACTCTTTGTCTGAAACCAGTGACGATCACCCGCAGCTCGCCTCGATAACGCTGGACCAGTCTCGTCCACACAACCTGGCCACCGCTTCGACAACGGTGAAAATCAATGGCCACGTGACCTCTTGCCTGCTGGACTCCAGGAGCACCAAAAGCTTCATACACCCGGGTACGGTAAGGCGCTGCTCCCTCGCGGTCCAACCCGCCAATCAACGGATGTCCCTGGCCTCCGGGTCCCACTCCGTCCCGATCTGAGGTTTCTGCACAGTCACCCTCACGGTCTAGGGCGTAGAGTTCAGTGGCTTTCGCCTCTACGTCCTTCCTAACCTCTGCGCTGCACTATTGCTAGGCCTGGATTTTCAGTGCAATCTCCAGAGTCTCACCCTCAAATTCGGCGGGCCCCTTCCACCCCTCACTGTGTGCGGCCTCGCGACCCGAAAGGTCGACCACCCCCTCTCTCTTTGCCAATCTTACTTCAGATTGCAAGTCCGTCGCTACCAGGAGCAGACGGTACAGCACCCAGGACAAGACCTTCATCAGGTCCGAGGTCCAGCGGCTGCTTCGGGAGGTTGTCATCGAGGCCAGCAACAGCCCCTGCAGAGCCCAAGTGGTAGTGGTTAAAACTGGGGAGAAATACCGAATAGTCGTGGTTTACAGCGAGACCATCAATCGGTACATTCAGCTCGATGCGTACCCCCTCCCACGCATAACTGATATGGTCAATCAGATTGCGCAGTACCGGGTCTGCTCACCGATTGACCTAAAATCTGCATACCACCAGCTCCCCATCCGTAAATCCGACCGCCCATACACTGCCTTCGAGGCGGACGGTCGTCTCTACCATTTTCTTAGGGTTCCCTTTGGCGTCACTAATGGGGTCTCGGTCTTCCAAAGGGAGATGGACCGAATGGTCGACCGCTACGGTTTGCGGGCCATGTTCCCATACCTTGATAATGTCACCATCTGCGGCCATGATCAGCAGGACCACGATGCCAACCTCGCTAAATTTCTCTGCACCGCCACTCTCCTCAATCTTACTTATAACAAAGAGACGTGTGCGTTCAGCACGACCCGCTTAGCCATCCTCGGCTATGTGGTCCAGAATGGAGTTCTGGGGCCCGATCCCGATCGCATGCACCCCCTCATGGAGCTCCCCTTCCCCCACTGCCCCAAGGCCCTCAAACGCTGCCTGGGGTTCTTTTCGTACTACGCTCAGTGGGTCCGAAACTATGCGGACAAGTCCCGCCCACTCATACAGTCCATCTAGTACCCCCTCACGGCCGAGGCGCAACAGGTTCGCCCGTATCAGAGCTGATATAGCCAAGGCAGGGATACACGCAGTAGACGAGATACTGCCCTTTCAAGTAGAAAGTGATGCACCAGATGTCGTCCTTGCCGCCACCCTCAATCAGGCAGGCAGACCCGTGGCATTCTTTTCCCGCACCCTTCATGCCTCTGAAATTCGGCACTCATCCGTCGAAAAAGAGGCCCAGTCTATCGTTGAAGCTGTGCGGCATTGCAGGTATTACCTGGCCGGCAAGAGATTCACTCTCCTCACTGACCAATGGTCGGTAACCTTCATGTTCAACAACACGCAGCAGGGCGAGATCAAAAATGATAAAATCTTGCGGTGGAGAATTGAGCTCTCCACCTAAAATTACAAGATTTTGTATCGCCCCGGCAAGCTCAACGAGCCCCCAGACGCCCTATCCCGAGGTACATGTGCCAGCGCACAAGTAGACCGAATCCGGGCCCTACACGACAGCCTTTGTCACCCGGGGGTCACACGACTGTACCATCTCATCAAGGCCCGCAATCTGCCCTACTCCGTCAAGGAGGTACGGACAGTCACCAGGGACTGCCAGGTCTGTGCGGAGTGCAAGCCGTACTTCTACCGGCCAGACCGTGCGCGCCTGGCGAAGGCCTCCCGCCCCTTTGAACGCCTCAGCGTGGATTTCAAAGGGCCCCTCCCCTCCACCGACCGTAACACATATATTCTCAGTGTGGTCGATGAGTACTCCAGGTTCCCCTTCGCTAACCCATGCCCGGATATGACGTCCACCACTGTCATCAAGTCCCTCAACACAATCTTCGCTCTGTTCGGTTTCCCCGCCTACATCCACAGTGACAGGGGATCCTCATTCATGAGTGATTAGCTGCGTCAGTTCCTGCTCAGCAGGGGTATCGCCTCCAGCAGAATGACCAGCTGCAACCCCCGGGGAAACGGGCAGGTAGAAAGTGAGACTGGGACGGTTTGGAGGGCCGTCCAGCTCGCCCTAGAGTCCAGGAACCTTCCAGCCTCTCACTGGTAGGATGTCCTCCCTGATGCACTGCACTCCATTCGGTCACTACTGTGCACCACTCCGAATAACACACCCCATGAACATCTTTTTACCTTCCCCAGGAAGTCCACATCCGGGGTGTCGCTCCCAACTTGGCTCGCAGCTCCAGGACCGGTCCTGTTCCGTAGGCACATCCGACTCCACAAGGCGGACCCGTTGGTGGATAGGGTACTCTTGCTCCACGCCAACCCCCTGTATGCCTACGTTGCGTACCCCGACGGCTGCCAAGATACAGTTTCCCTCAGGAACCCGGCACCGTCAGGTTCCTCCCCCGCCCCGGCGCCATCCTCCCCTTCCCCACCGTTCCATCATTGTCCCCACCAGACCCATCCCTCCTTCCCCTGCCCACACAATAGGACGACAAAGATTTCGGCACGCTCTCGGAGTCATCTAACAGCAGGCCAGCACCGCCGTCGCCGCCACCGTTACGCCGCTCCCAGCGGAATGTCAAGGCTCCAGACAAATTGAACCTTTAACTGGACCTTCAAAATCGACAATTTTTTTTTCTCTCTCTCTTCATGTTGTTTCCACGAACACTGTAAATAATGTTCAACACTGTATATAGTTCCATACCACCCCCGCGAGACTCATTTTTAACAGGGGGTGAATGTGGTGAACCACTGTACACCTGTATTAGGGGATGTAAGGTAAGACCTGTACTACAGGTTCGCCAATAGCCCCTGCCGGCTGGCTCCACCCAGTAGGAGGAGTATAAATATGCATGTCCTCCATTCAGCTGCCATTTCACCAGCTGCAGCAGGAGGCCACGCATCTGACTGCAATAAAGCCACAGTTGTACCCAACCTTAGTCCTTGTACAATCGATCGTGCATCACCCCTCACTCTCTCGCTCTCGCCCCTTACTCTCTCGCTCTCACCCCTCACTCTCTCACTCTCTCGCTCTCGCCCCTCACTCTCTCGCTCCCTTTCCCGTCTCAGTCTCTCCACCTCTCTCTCTTGCTCACTCCCTCCCTTTACCTCTCTCGCTTCCTCCCATGATCTGCAGATTTTGTCAAAATCCAAGATTGGACTCTCTTCCCGTGATTATCCTCCTGACACCTGATGCCCCAATGCTTGAACCTCAAATTTTCTCTTTAATGTTTTAACTCTAGATTTGAACTCTGCTCCAAATAGCGAACAGCACAATATTATTTTTAAATGTATCCCTGGTCTGGGTGGGTTTTGCTGAAGTTATCTGGTGATCTTTCTGTCACAGCTGTAGAAGACAGGTTTACCAGCTCTATCGCTTCCTAACCTTTATTAAGCATGAGCTGCAGCTCAGCAAAGCAAATAAACCTTTGTGAGAGTGGAGATCGCTCACTTCCTATGGCCTGAATTGTAGTTAACCTGTTACTTCACGTTGCTGTGGAGAACTCATATCAGATTGGACAGTTTCCTACAGGAATCTTCCATGTTTATGGAACATTTTTAGGTAATTGCAGAATGGAAATAAAATGGCTGCCTCCTAAACCATAAACACCTTCCATACTAAGCCATTGTTTTCCCCTTTCATATTAAGAGTTGCTAGCTTATTGAAAATGTCAGGAATTCTATCCTGTGGTACACATAGCATGCAAAACTACGGACCAGGTGCTGAAAAATGGGATTGGAATAGAAATGTGCTTGACGGCCAGCACAGGCGCAATGGGCTGGAGGGCGGGCTTCTTTCTGTGTTGTAAAACTCTGACTCTGTGGCTGAAATGGTGCATCTAATTCAAGTTACAAATTGAAGTTTTGTGCTCTCGGAAGAGAAAAAGCACGGGAAATTTGGGATGAAGGGATCTCCATGGCTACTTGCCTAATTATTTAGCATATTTAATGCGTGACTGCCCCTTCACCTGCCGTCGCCTACCTGCCAGACTCGAAGGGGTCTTTGTTCTGACATTTTCCAGATATTCTTTTCACACCAATTTCCAAAGTGAAAGAGTCTGTAATTTGCTCAGTAACCTTATACTCGAGGCTGAAATGGCCGTTTGTTGTTAAAATCTGCCAGTGGCTCAGTATTTTCACCATCATCCATCGACTTATTTTCTTAGAACAAAGCAAACCTGGGTGGTTTAAATAGTTTTAGTGACATCATTCAAAGTAGGAATCAAGTGAGGGTCAGGAAAGTGAGTCACCGGGTGAGCACTACAGCCCATTAATGGGGGATTTAGTGAGGTGATTTTGAAGGCAGTGGTTTATTGGGACTCCATTTTAATTGGGCTCCCTGAATACGTGTAGGAACTCTTAATTGATCACTGGACCTTCAATTTGGGGTATTCAACAGCAACTCTCATCTATTGGGGCCTGAGGCAGCTGGACTATCAAAAAAGCTTGCATCATTTTAACAGGGATATTAAAAAAATTGTGCAGCACCTGGCCAATACTCATCCCACAAATAACATCACAAAAGGGCAGATTATCTGGTCATTATCGCGTTGCTGTTTATGGGAATTTGAGCCAATGTTGGCTGCTGCGTTTCCTACATTGCAACAGCAACCCCGTTTCAAAACGTACTTCACTGCCTGCGACATCCAGTGGTCACAGAAAGCGCTACATGAATGCGGGTCTTTTCCCGATGTCAGAGACTGTAGTTTAATCGTCGATCTCTTAATATATTAAACATTTTACTTTTTGCACTACCTGTCAACATCTCCACGGTAAATTGCTCTGAAACATTTATGGGAAGTGACATTGTAAACCTATGGAACTGTATTTAAACCTTGACCCCCAAGTGGAGGCCCGAGTGCACTCAATGACCAGTTTCTGTCTTCAGCCAGCTGTTGGGGTTTCAACAGCAATCCAGCCGTTTTCAAGATAATTTTTCTTGTGCCTGTCAGCAAATGACCAGATGTGTTGAATTCATCCTGAATTTCTGACCTCGTGTCCCTCGCCCCATGCAAAATCTTAGCAGATTAAATTGCACGAGAAAAGGAGGATTGAGTGACTGATTATTCCAAGGGACGCAGAGAGATTGAGGGGCCAAATCAGATCCAATCAGATCATGGCTGATCTCTTCCTGGTCTTAAATCCACCTTCCCACCTGCTCACCATATTCCTTTAACCCGTTTTTAAACCAAAAATTCCACAAATTCATCACCCTCTGCAAGAAGTAGTCCCTCCACATCTCGGCTCTAAATTACCGCCTCTCGACCTATATCCGTGACCTCTCGATCCAGATTTACCCACAAGGGGGAACATTTGGCCTACGTTTACTTTATCAGTCCCATTAAGTATTTTATACACCTCGATCAGATCCCCTCTCATACTTGTAAACTCCAGCGAGTATAAGCCCAAACTGTTTAATCTCTCCTCATATGTCAACCCTGAATCAATCCCCGGAATCAATGTGGGGAACCTCCTCTGAACTGCCTCCAATGCCACCACATCCTTCCTCAAATAAAGAGACCCACTTTGGTCGAGAACAGTTTGGTTTATAACTTAAATCTTTAGACCTACTTTATCTTCAAGGAGCCCCTGAAAACCAAGAACAGCATCTGAGAATTAAAAAAAAACTGTGAGAAAATCTCTAATCGAGCCTTCAAAAATACAAATCATTTTGCCCTTTGTGGTGCTCTGTTATGGCGGTTGTATGTAACTCTCGACTCGGGCCGTGCTGTGAGTAGGGCTGGACAGCTTCCGATTAGGCATAATTGGGCGTAGGGAGGAACTGAAGGCCAATGGAGAAAGAGAAGCGAGTGATTGGAGGAGATTGAAGAATTGAAGGTGGACTTTTCTAAAAAAGTGCTGATAATTTTGAAATGGAGGGAAGAACTGCTGAAGAAAGGAAAAATTGTTGATGCATTTCCCAGAGGATAGGTTAATAAGTGATGAGGAAGTGGTTAAGGGTGTTGGTTACTTATCTGACATGCAGGATTGGGTGATAAAAATTTCCTACTGTTAAATCTTGAGAAAATCAAAGTCTTTGGGCTGGATTCTCCAGTCATCGCCAAAATCGCGTTCGGCGACTGGCCGAAGAGTCACATTTCTCGACCAAATCGGGAGAGGCGCTGCTTTCACGATGCTCCGCCCCCTCCAAAGCAGCGTACTTGCAGACTCCGCCGCGCCACATATCGACGGCCTCAGGACACTGCCTGAGACCCGCCACCCCGATGATCCGCCCCCGAACGGCCGAGTTCCCAACGGCGTCGGTCCTGTGTAGACTCATCCGTCGGGAACTCGGCGTGGCGCCTGCGGACTCAGTCCAGCGCCGCCACAGTCGGGGGAGGGCCGACCCGTGGGCGGGGGGGGGGGGGGGGGGGGGACTTTATTAGTGGTTCGGGGCACTGTGTGGGGAGGGAAGGGGTGGGGGAGGTGGTGGTCCGGGGCGTGCGCGAGACGGCCATAAGGGAGCACTATTTCGTGGACCGGGTCTGCAGGCAGCCTCCGCCATGTAGCACGCCACGGCCGCTGCTGTGCGCATGCGCGGCCATGGACTCGGCAATTCTCTGGGCCGTATCAGCAGCTAGAGCTGGGTGCTCTACGCTGCCTTCCTGCTAGCCCCCAGCAAAATGGGGAATCGGTGGCCATTTTACGCCATTTCTTTCTGGCGTAAAACGCCACGGTCCCCACGCCGGTGTGGGGACATAGCCCCAGAATCGGAGAATCCAGCCCAATGTCTTTTGGTCCCCACCGCAAACCCTTTTCCATTGTGACCAACATCATCCCCTTGGCTACTGTCTAAGGCTGGACCTCTCACAGCTTCCTTTTGAACCCTCACAGAGCTTCCAACCGCATATCCATGCCATCATCAAAACTGCTTCCTTCCAGTTCCTGCTGTGCCTCAGCCCGTCCGTTTCTGAAACCCTTGGCTACATCTTTATTATCTCTATACTGAGTATTTGATCATCTCCCGGCCTTCCCTTCTTTCATCCTCAATCCAATTCAACTCTGCTGTCCATGTTCGAACTTGCATCAAGTCTCGTTTGCCCCCATGTTCGGTGGCCTTCGCGGTCCAACAACACCTTAAATTCGAAATACAAGTCCCTGTCACCCTTTCCAGCCTGACCACTCTTTAAATCCTGGCTTCCTTTGCCCAGTCGTTGGTGTGACAGTGACTTTTATTGCCTTAACTTAACTCCTCCACGCTTCTTCTATTCTCTCTCCTTCCAGAAGACGCTCTGTAGAACCTGCTTGTTCGATGAAGCCTCTGCTGATCTGTCCTAATATCTCCTCACATGACTTGTGTCAAACATTGGTGTGGGATTTTCCTGCCCTTCCTGCAGTGGGATCTTGTCCTGCTGAAGGCACCCCCCCCCCCCCCCCCCCCCCCACCCCGGGTGAACCACGCAAAACACCATTGACATTGGATGGACCGGAAAATTCTGCCGGTAGCCAATGGCGAGGTGCCTCCACCACCAGGTAAATCACCGCGTGGAGAGCTGGACCGATGTCCCCGTGATCCAAGGCAGGCAGTCTAACCGGCTGGCCTCTGCACCTACTCTCCTCCGACACTGCCTCAGGAGGCCACAGACCTGAACCGTGGCCACACACTTCCCTGGGAGATGAAAGTACAGCAGGTGTAGGCATAGGTGATGGGTTTAAGTTGGCAAACTCGGGAATAGACCTGATTCACATTTCCTGAACCAAAAACCCAGTTTTTTCCTGAAAGTAAGGAGAAATATTCTGTATATCTGTATATCCAAAAGCTATCTGCAACAAGCTTGTGTTTAGTGAGCTGCAATCTATTATTGTTTTATCGATGTATAAAAAACCCATGGAGGAGGCAGTGCTGTAGTGGTATTGTCACTGGACCAGTAACCCAGAGTCGCACGGTGGGACCTGGGTTTGAATCCCACCATGGCAGATGATGGGATTTCAATTCAATAAAAATAAATCTGGAATTAAAAACCTAAATGATGATTGGTTGTCGTAAAAACCCATCTGGTTCCCTAATGTCCTTTAGGGAAAGAAACCTGCCCTAAATCTGTCCTGCTTTGGCGTACATGTGACTCCAGATCCACGGCAATGCGGTTGACTCTTAAATGCCCATGAATGAATAAAAGAAATGTTACTTTTTAAGGGCAGCTGTGATGCTGTATAAAAGAGTGCAGTACCTAAGAGTAGAATACAGGTAGTCCTCGGACTTGCAACACTCGGTTCCTGAAAACTGCATCTTAAGTCAACATCATAAGTCGGAACTGATTTTCCCATAAGAGCAATATTAAAAATCGGGCATTGGTTCCTGAGCTAAGGTCTGTTATACTACTTTCACCAAAATAACCCACAATTTTGTACTCGCATCAATTATTTACAAAATGCCAGATAGCGATAAATTAAGATTATAAAATGTAAATTTGAAGAAAAAGTTTGGAAACACAAAGATTCGCCAAGTAAAAATGCGTCGGAAAAGCAACTGAGCGTCTTGATCAGTCGGAGAGTTGGCGGCACAGACGTTGATGCACATGTATGAATGTTTGAACTTGTTCACTGGGGTGGCGTGGTAAATTTGAAACTGCATTGTAAATTTGAAACCGAGGCCGGGATTCTCTCAGCCCATGCCGGGTTGGAGAATTGCCGGGCTGGGCACGAATCGCACGACGCTGCCTCGATGCCGATTCTCCGGTGAGCGGAGAAATGGCGCCGGCATGGTTGGTGCGCCGCCGGTCGGGGCGCGATTCTCCGCCCTGGATGGGCCGAATGGCCGCAAAAAGAAATCCGAGTCTCGCCGGCACCATCCACGTGTGGTCTTACCCGGTGGAACCTCGGCGTGCATCCTTTCGGGGGCGGCCTGGTGGGGGTGGAGGGGGGGGGGGGCCTCCGCTGTGGCCTGGCCCGCGATCGGGGCCTACCGATCGGTGGGCCGGCGTCGCGGGCTGGAGGCCTCTTTTGCTCCGGCCGTACCCTGTAGCCCTACGCCATGTTGTGTCTGGGCCAGCGCGGAGAAGGAAGCCACCGCGTATGCATGCATTCGCGCCGATCGCAGCGCGCATGCACAGACCCGCGGCACCCATTTGACGTCGGTATTGGCAGCTGGAATGGCGTGGGTCGTTCCAGTGCCGTGCTGGCCTCCTGTAGGGTTCAGAATCGCTGCTCCTGGGGGCCTGTCGACGCCGTCGGAAAACGCGACGGCGTCAACACTTAGCCTCAGGATCAGAGAATCCCGCCCAGGATGTCAGTTTATAAATGTAAATGCCATTTGATGTAACTCGAACATCGTAAAGTCGAGGACCACCTGGGCGGAGAGAGTTTGTTTACCTGGACATTTGAAAACAAGAGAACAAAGCATTCACATTGATACATAACACCTTTCATAATCTCGGGATTTAAAGCACTTTACAATCAATGAAGTAATTTTCACGTCATTGTTTAATGTGTGAACGCAGCAGCAGTTTGTGAACTGCACTGTCCACCAAACAGCAATGTGATCATAAGCAGATAACTGGCAAATATTACCCAAGACCCGAGAGAAAGCTTCGCTGCTCTTCAGTGGGATCATTTATTCTCCTCGGAAGGTAACTATGGCCTCAATTTAACATTTCATCCCAAAGATGGCACCTCTGACATTGCAGCACCCCTTCCGTACGACACTGAAGTCTCAGCCGAGATATTGTGCTCCAATTCTGGCTTTGGTTCAGGAAATGTGAATCAGGGCTGTTCCCAAGTTTGCCAACTCGAACCCATCACCACCTCCCATACCTGCCCTATTTTCATCTCCCAGGGAAATGTGTGGCCAAGGTTCAAGTCTGTCACCTCCCTCGGCAGGCCTGAGGCAGCATTGGAGGAACGTAGGTGCAGAGGCATGCTGGTTGGAATGCCCACCTTGCATCTCGGGGACATCAGCCGTGTCGTTCCCATGCCCCCTCACCCCTCAACCCCATGTCCCCCTATGAATCTCCAGAGTGACTTGCTGAATATCCACTATGATCAGACCTCGGGATCCCTGCAATCGTAATAGAATTTTTAAAAAATGGACTTGAATAAAATTTAAACGCTAACAATCTAATGCAACCAACAATCAAGCACAACACCATTTATACCGCACACAAACAAAACTCCAGTCCTGTCGATAACAAAATTTAATCCCCTCAAGTGTTCATTAAATTGTGAAAACAACCATCTATTCGCAACCACGTCAAATACAGATGATCTTATTATAACCTTTTATAACTGTCAGAACATAAGCCCATGCTTAAAACTGTCAGAATGTGTAAACATTCACGGGCTGAGCTAAATGCTTTACAACATTTGAAATTCAGCCAAACATTTCTAATTGGCTCAGCTGTCAAAACAATTCATTGCTGCTCCAGACAGGGAGAAATGTGCTCTGCATAGGAGGCATCAGTACCTGCCATGAGGGTGTCTAGTTTTTTTTTCGGGCTTCCGACTTGCAGCCAGGAAAGTAGAGAATACCTTCAAATGACCCCACACATGTCCGAATCAGATCATTCAACAGGAATCCTGATTGGAGGATCAGTGAGTGAGTGGGGGAGAGAGGTCAGGCCGGAGTTGGATGGTTGCAGGGGGCTGAGGTCGGGCCAGGAAGGTGCTCCTGTGCGGAAAGTTCCAGAACTCCTTGTTGGCATGGTGATTCTCTATCTGAAGCTGAACAGGCTGAAAGTCATTTTGATGATTGCCAGCCACTTCAATCTAACACTGTGGACACATTTTTGCATAGAGCTTTACCTCCAGCAGTGAGCCTTCTGACTCTGTTGTAAATGAAAAGTTAGATGATAATAAAATGTTTTGGAAGTGACACATTCCTTGAGTTCAAAATTCATGTAAGAAAGACCCACACACTCGTGTGTCTACCAGTGCTGCCCAGCAAAAAAAATGAAGCCAAGCAAACTTTGAGGAACTGTTCACAAGGAACATGTTGGCACAAATTCACCATCGAAAAGATGAGCTTTCACAGCCCCGTTTTCAGTTTAAGAGGGCCTTAACCATCTCTGAACAAGCTCAAAGAACACCATTTGAGAGGGGGCTATCAGATTGCACAGGCAAAGAAGCCATACAGGATTGCAGAGACTGAGCTCCTACAATCGATAGGGGGGAAATAATGTTTGGGGAGGTATAGGCAAACAGCCGTGCCCCCCTCAAACAAGGCAGTGAAGAGAAGAATTGAAGCAATTGCAGGTAATCGAGAATCCACGCTGATAAAGCATCTGATTTTGCTCTTCAAATTGATGAGAGGACTGAGGGGTGTCATTGGCTTTTGTGCACAGTGTGGACGAATTGTTTTCTCTTTTTTTTAAATAAATTTAGAATACCCAATTCATTTTTTCCAATTAAGGGGCAATTTAGCGTGGCCAATCCGCCTAGCCTGCAAATCTTTGGGTTGTGGGAACGAAACCCACGCAAACACGGGGAGAATGTGCAATCTCCGCACGGACAGTGACCCAGAGCTGGGATCGAACCTGGGACCTCGGCGCTGTGAGGCAACTGGGCTAACCCACTGCGCCACCGTGCTGCACGACGAATTGTATTCTTGAAGATGTTGTGTCTCCCGCTTCCTGACCATAAAATGGCATAGGGAATATTCAGTTTGTCATAGCGATACACGAGGGCAGACACATTTTGTGGCGCTGATGGTGCTTTACATGTGACAGGCTACACCCTTCAGGTCTTTGAAGAGAATTGCTCCGTCTGCAGTTTGGACACTCTGCATGATTCACGAGGAACATCTCACGATGAAAGAACTGAGCATAAAGCCAAGTGACACACTGCACCTCAATTGTGACCCATGTTAAAGCCCACTCACTCACTTCATGTGTCTGTTTGCAAAACTGTGAGGAAACATGAGGCCTGATCATGATATGTTGTCGTTACACACAGGCTATGCCAGGTAAGGATGCAGATTTCCTTCCCTAAAGGACATAGTAAACCAGTTGGGTTTTTGAATTACGAAATTTGAATTCAATGAAAATCTGGAATTAAACGTCTAATGTCAACTGTGTGTCAATTGTTGATTGACTTTTAATTCCATATTTTTAATGAATTCAAATTTCACTATCTATGGTGGTGTGATATCCAGCCCTTGAGTGGGACCTGAACCCACGACCTTTTGGCTCTGAGGTATGTGAGAGCGCCTCTCATTGAACCATGCCTGACATTGACACTTAGGTAAAATTGAAGGACATTGTTACTGGTTACATCATTCCCTGTCCAGCCCACTCTCACAGAGAAGCAAATTAAACATCACATTTTTTATTTTAATGTTGCTTCACTAACGTTTGATTGTTTTTACTAGACAGTAATCACTTGCTGATGGTATTGCATGTGTGTGCATGTGCGTGTGAATCTGCATGCGCGTGTGTGCATGTGTACCCATTTGTGATAAAATATAGGCAACGATATCCTGCCGCTGTGACCCATTTGCAAACTGTGCAGTTAATAATTGAATAAAAACCAAACTGTCCACAGTTGGTATTTCACATAAACTGCAATGAAGTGTATAATGTTTAAATGGATCATTCTTTACCTCTTCAACTCACATAAGCCACTGTTACAAGTGCAAACCATGATTTTAACTTGAATGAAGGCAGCATTGACAGGGGAAGGCGGGGGGGGGGGCGAGGCCATGGCAGGATGAGTGACCAGTGCGCCCGGCCAGGAGACTGGCCGTTTTAACCTGGGGCCTCACCACCATAATAATAATAATCTTTATTATTGTCACAAGTAGGCTTACATTAACACTGCAAAAACTTTACTGGGAAAATCCCCCAGTCGTCATATTCCGGTGCCTGTTCAGCTACACGGAGGGAGAATTCAGAATGTCCAATTCACCTAACAAGCGTGTCTTTCGGGACTTGTGGGAGGAAACTGGAGCACCCAGAGGAAACCCACCAGACACTGGGAGAACGTGCAGACTCCGCACAGACAGTGGCCCAAACCGGGAATCGAACCTGGGACCCTGGCGCTGTGTAGCAACAGTGCTAATCACTGTGCTACCATGCCATACAGAAAGGGTGGCTGGAGAATAGATGGGTGTAATGGGAATTGGGGTGGGAGGAGGTCCAATGTTTGTTTTGGGGTGTGGGGGAAATAGTCCTGCTCCTCTGGACCTACAATGAAACGATTAAAACTTTCATTGGGCATTTTACAGGGCCGAAATCTATCTGTGAATATTTGAGTTGCTTTGCGCTGGGAATGCAATGTGCGTGAGGAGGTTAGTATCTCTCCTAGGACTCATTCTAGTTAAAATCAGGGAGTAAAACTTTGTATACATATTGGGAAGTGATTTTGGAAGTTTTATTTTATTTTGATTAGCACTAAACACCCAGGTGCATGGCTCCCTCTTTGGTAGTGTATAGTGGTAGTTCCTGAGTCCCAGGCCCCTTAATCCATGCATGTCCATTGTTACATTTCGTAGTTTTCAGAAAGGCATGACTGAAGTGTCCTATAGAAGCCAAGTGCTTACACGGCGGGGTCCTGTACAACTGGTGCCTCAGCAGAGCTAAAATGCGGCTCCATTCAGCTCATAGTGATAATGCAGATCATGGAGGGACCTGCTGCTCTTAATGATGAATTCTCATGGTAAGTTTAGTCTTGCTGAAAAATGGTTTCAGTGCTGGACTGGTGAAGGTCTGAGTTGATCAGAGTGAGGCGTCTCTGCTAGGGAATGCCACTCTGCAATTCTCTCGTGTCTGCTCAGGGCCCTGCCTCTGGATTCCAGTTGTGTTCAATGTGATTGATTGCATTATTCAGCCGGCACTGAAAGTAGCAGCTTTCATAGCTGTTGCCAGTTGCATTAGATCTTAGATTTCTATTCACGCTGGTTATGTCCCTTGGTCCCAATCAGTGGCTATGAGCTCAAACTAACCATACGTGTGCCCAGCACTGGACCTGTCCTGCATAACCATAGAATTATCATAGAATTTACACTGCAGAAGGAGGCCATTCAGCCCATCGAGTCTGCACTGGCTCTTGGAAAGAGCACCCTACCCAAGTCCACACCTCCACCCTATCCCCATAACCCAGCAACCCCACCCGACACTAAGGGCAATTTATCATGGCCAATCCACCTAACCTGCACATCTTTGGACTGTGGGAGGAAACCGGAGCACCTGGAGGAAACCGAAACCCACGCACACACGGGGAGAATGTGCAGACTCCGCACAGACAATGACCCAAGCCGGAATCGAACCTGGGATGCTGGAGCTGTGAAGCAATTGTGCTATCCACAATGCTACCGTGCTGCCCAATAAGTGGCCTCAACTCACTCCTGCTTTAAAATTGCCCTGGCAAGTGGAAGCAGTGCCCCGCTCCTAATCTCTGTTGCCAACTGTCTTCTCTATGCTTGCCCCCCACCCCCAGGCCCTCCTCACTTTTGATCTGCAAAGGGTTTTTTAGGGTTCTTGCCGTGTCATGTGCAGGTACACCCTCTTCCAAATTATCCCAAGGATATTACATTATTTTTCACCATCCCGACACCATCACAAATTCATCTTGTGAATGAAGCCTTCTCGCTCTCCTGGCACGAGCTCCTCCTGCCTTTTGGAGTTCCCTCCATCTTGCTGCAACAGCCTTCTCCAAAGACGAATCTCCCGACAGGTTCCTTATCCCCATTGAATGATTTCATTCTTGCTTTTCCCCTCGTCTGTTCTTGTTTTTGCTTCACTTTCTGCTGGCAGATACCTTACTTAATGTGGTAACGATATACAAATGTAAGCTGTTGAATCCTATTTCCTGAGCTAATAATTTGGCTACATTTATAGATGACCTTGGAATGAATGTGGAGCAACTGTTTCCATGTGGGTCGGCTTTGCTCTGGCGCAAGAGACTTGGAACCATATTGCAGAGTTAACCCTAAAACCATTAACCAATCAGCTGTTTTTTTAACGGAACAGCTGAACGTTCCGGAATGTGTCGTCCCCTCCCAAACCCATGCCCAGCTTGCCTTCAAATCCATGTTTCACTCCCTGCAGTCGGGTTTCTGCCCCTGCCACAGCATTGAATCTCTTATCAAAGACACAAACGACATCTTGTGTGATTGTGATGAAGGATAAACTATCTTGCCTCGTCCTTGTCAATGGCTGCAGAAAAGTAGATAAGACCACCCCATCCTCCCCCACTGCCTCTCCCCTGTCGACCAGTTGGGTGGGACTCCACTCACGTGCTCCTGCATCGTAACCGCTGGTGTCCCCTAAGCATTTATTCTCGGCTCCCTCCTGTTTCTCATCTACATGTTGCCTCTCAGGTATCTCACCCGTAAGCATTGCATCAGGCTCCATGTAAATGGAGGCAACACCCAACATTACCTCACCACCACCTCTCTCCACTGTTTTGAATTTGTTCCATTGCTTGTCTGCCATTCCATCTCAGATGACCAACAGTTCCCTAAATATTGGGAAAACTGAAACCATTGTCTTCAGTGCCCTGCACAAATTCTGTTCCCTGGCCACTATCCACCCCTCTCCCTGGTAACTTTGATGTTGAGTGTCCACAATCTCGGTGTCCTATTTGACCATGAGATGAGCATCCAATTCCACATCCGCACCATCACCAAGGCCGCATTCTTCTGCCATAATGGTGCTCACCCCTCCTCGTGCCTCAGCAAATCTGCTGCTGAGCCTCTCAGTTGTTATCTCCAGAATTGACTATTCCACTGCACTCTGAATTGCCCTGCCACCTTCTAGTCCCAATAAACTTGAACTGATCTAACTTTCACCAAGTCCCATTTCCCTCCTTTCCCATGTGCTGAATGACCTCCATTGACTTTCTGTCCAGCAGCAAATCCTCATCCTTGCTGACAAACCCTTCCAGGACCTCCCTCCTCGATTTCGCCGTAACCACACCCCGGCCCAACAATCTCCTCGTTCTTCAGTTCTAGTTCCTTGGGTATTGTCATTTTTGAACATTCCGTCATTACAACAAGGCTTTCAGCTGCTGAGGTTTGAGCTGTGCAATCCCTTCCCTATACCTATCCACCTCTCTCTCCTTTTTTCACTTGTTGTAACATCTTTTTCTGTGGTTTCACGTCTAATTTTGTTTGGTAGTCTTCCTGAGAAGTATCTTAGAACAGTCAAGAAGCTAACTAAAGGTACAAATGGATCTAGGTTAATCTACAATGAAGAGTCATTTCCTGGACTTGGAATATGAGGCATTGATTAACCTGGTGGGTATACCGTCACCATCATTCGGAAGACCTGAATTTAAACAAAACAGTTCTTTGTGCCCAGCAACCTTGCTGAACTCTGGCACATTTATCTTTGGGTATCAGCCACTTAATGAGATGCTTAAATACCAGGATTTAATGATGCCAGTAAGATAAACACAGCCTTACTCATATTCTAAACTCGTGTAGATACACCATATCACAATTCTCAAATTAGTTCTCATAGCCAAATGCTCTGTTAATCTTCTTAAAAAGTAAAATTCTTGCAAATTCTCCAAACATCTAATCATTGAGAGAAGTGACAGTGGCTGAGAGAGTAATGAGAATCTCGACTAGTTAGTGTTGCCGAATTTTCACTCCTCCCCCTCCCAGGATGTAATTATACAATAACTCGTATTTATAATTTGGTTAGTCCAATTGGTAAGTAACTCTTGGCAAACTTTGTATTTTCTTGTAATGGTCCAGAGCTAAGATTGGCACGGGACAAGACTGCTTAATAATCATGCTGTCTTTATAAATTGTTTGTGCTTATTCCACCAGCATGAACTGGCACTCTGCCATCGCACAACATACTGAATTGATAAAGGAATATGCGACATTCCTGAGCAATTTCACACTCATTAACTTTAAACTACTCTCTCTCCCTGACTGTGGAACTGTGGAACCTATGTTAGGCCTGACTCACAAGGTTTCCCCATATCTCTTGCCTTGCTCTGCTCCCCCCCCACAAGCAATTTTTACATGTTTGCCCCCAGAACACAGATTTCAGAGACAGACCCAGCCGCTCATCGGCCAAATCCGCTGTGCATGGGTCAGCATATCCAGATTTAGCAATAAAATCCTAATTACAGTAAATAGCTGCCTCAGTAAAGTCTCTGATGCCGGCTCCATCCTCATCTCCGAGGATGGAGAATAACACACTATTTGACAAAATGGAATTCACAAGAAGTAGGAGCAGGGGGTAGACCATATGGCCTGTCAAGCCTGTCTTGCCATTCCGTATGATCACTGCTGCCCTTGAATGTCGGGGGATGGGGGAACCAAAGAGAGGTGTGGGAATGGGTGGGTGGGTACAAGGTGGTGGCAGAGGAAAGCTGTGCCACGTTTTTTGTCCGCAATGGTTTTGTATTCTCTGACGGAGGCAGTGATTGGGATTCCGAGTGCTGATCCTCAAGACAAAGCGGTCTGAACCATGGCAAGAAAAAAAAACCACAAGCTTGTGTGTCATGGGGCTTCGGAGTGGGGCCCAGGACTGTGTGCGTCTCTCCCAACCTCCTCCACCCCTACAGAGTTTCAACTCCACCCAACTGATGCCCCTAATCACAATAGGGATGAAAAAGAGGACTTGTGGCGATGTAGTCAGGGGCACAGTAAAGAGATGTGTTTGCCACACTTGTGGTGAATACCCCTGGATTGAAGGGGACTAGCTAAAGCTATTGATTTGCAGGTGAGACAACATTTAGAAGCAAAACGGCAAAGCAAAGTACTGCTACCAAATAACAGAACCTGGGTCAGTCCAGAAGGGATCAGTTGTTTCTTAACAACTTCTTGGCACCTTCAACTCCTTAGGGGTGAGCAGTTGGATTTCCTATTTCGTAGACGTTCCAAATGAGAATATTGCATGTGGAGGATCTGAATTCCAGCTCACTCCAAGCTTATTGCTCTTACGCCAGAACTGAGAGGCAGCAGCCAAAGCCACAGCTTTGTGCCCTGGAGCTTCTTTCATTTCTATTTGAAGTAAACAAGCAAATGGACACTGTGGAAATCTTTGCACCAAGATCGATGAGGTATTTATGACTGAAAGCTATTACTTGGCATATTTCAATTTGCTAAAGGTCAGGGTGAAAGGATTGTCTCTGTCATTCTATGCTCATCACCTCTAATTCTGTCCCAGCACCAAAGGGATTTGGACAATTTGTTGTCTATTCCTGCCTTTCATCTCCTAATGAAGGAAAACGGACATTTGTTTTTGACAATAGCTATAATTTTAAAAAGTCAAGTTGTTCCCAATTGCCACACATTTTGTAGCAGCTAAGCTCCGACAATTCCAGCATCATCTGCGTATTTGATCAGTTTGTACTGAGGGTTTGAAGTTGGGTTGTTCATTTAAACTCAAATCAGTCTGGGTCCCAATAGTGATCTTGGGGATAACACTTCTTACACCCCAACATTTTTCTTCCTAGATTTAGAGTATCCAATTCTTTTTTTTCCCCAATTAAGGGGCAATTTAGCATGGTCAATCCACCTACCCTGCACATTTTTGGGGTTGTGGGGGTGAGACTCACGTAGACACAGGGAGAATGCGCAAGCTCCACAGTGACCCAGGGCCGGGATCGAACCCAGGACCGTGGCATCGTGAGGCAGCAGTGCTAACCACTGTGCCACCGTACCGCCCTCTACACCCCAACATAATGCCTCTTTATAACAATGTGCTGCCTACAACTCTTCAGCCAATATTTATATGTAATATATATACTAAAATATATCTCCTCTGATTTTATTCTGTATCTGACTGATTTAAGTATAAATTGCAGCCATCCGAGTCGGCCTATGTCAGATGCATGTCAAAGTCTAGGTGTACAACATCATATGGTCCCAGTCTGCTAGAGATGTTATTTCCTCATAGCTATCAAGCAAGTTGGTCAGGCAGAGTGTTCTCCTTAGTAAATCCATATGGGGATACAATATGTGAATAACTTGAGACATGACAAATGCTAAGTGTAGCATTCTTGGGAAGGACAGGTGACTTTGGACCTGTGGTTCTGACGGTTGCCCACTGATTAAATGTATTCCTGGAGGTTTACCACATGACTTTCCCCCACACTTCCAGCCATTAGTCGGCCAACACATCCATCCTTGTGACATACGGGCTTCCTACACCAGCTGAAAAGCAAAAACCCATTACCCAATTGGATGATGCTTGGCTGTCAGCCCAATCACCTTTTTACCTCCCGTTTTCAATATTTTTATATCAGGTAAAAAAAAATCTTTTATCTCAATTATTTTTCTCCAGAGTCTCACACAGCAGTGCCCTGGAGATTGATTCTCAATTCCTGGAGACTCCAGGCCAATCCTGGAGGGTTATCCTCATTGGTTTCCTAAGCTTGCCACCACTAGGGGTTGTCTTCATTTCATGTCTGGGTTTGTGGTAATCAAATAATAGAGATTAGTTCAGTTGGCTGGATGGCTGGTTTGTGATGCAGAACAAGGCTAGCAGCGTGGGTTCAATTCTCGTACCTTCTGAGGTTATTCATGAAGGCTGCGCCTTCTAAACCTTGCCCCTTGCCTGTGGCGTGGTGACCCTCAGGTTAAATTGCCACCAGTCAGCTCTCGGAGGGGAGAGAAGCCAGTGGTCTTCTGAGACTTGTGTCAGATGGCACCTTTTGGAAGTTATAGTTGTATCATCCCTCAGAGGGCTTTGGGACATACCAAAACGCCTCACAGCTTATCAACTGTTTCTGAAATATAGTCATTTGTTTTTGCACACAGCAAAGGATAGTTATCAGGCAGGAAGCTATCAGAGCCAAGGCTGACACCTTCAATGGCAAATGGATAAGTGGAGCAATGGATTTACAGGGAAATAAATTTACGGTTTGGTTTAGTCCGTCTTAGTCAGTGCGCCATGAGAAACTATTTTAGGATCCTAGCCCTCTTCGGTTTGTTCAGGTTTGCCACAGGTCTTGTGCCTTGCGACAGATGAAAGCCTGTCCCGCTGGAGATTAAATGAAAAATCTGCTCCAGGATAATGGAAAATTGAAGCCACTGTTAATTGATCTAATTCCACTGGAAGTTACTTTGGCAAATTAATTCTGAATTTCGAGGGTGCGGTGCACTCATAATACGTATAGCTTATAAAGGAGGGATGCGACTATAATTGGATATAATTATCAAATTATAAGCACTGTGTTATCCAGTTCTTGAAAAAATGTCACAGAAAGGGAGAGGAGATGATTCATGGGGCATTGATGCTTATAAAAGCAAGCAAGAGCTGCAATTAAATCAAGATTATTTATCCCAAATAACAGCATAGAGTGTCAAATCGGTTATTAATGCTGCCAAAAGGTGTAATGGACGGCTAGATGTAAAATTAATTTTGGTGCATAGAGACGTGAGTTGGGAAAGAAACCAGATGGGTCTGTTGCCATATGTGTTCGTGTGTTTGCTCCACCGACAACAGCTGAAACAATACATGTGTGCTTGTAATGACGGAGAGAGGTTAAGGTAATTGTATAGAGGAGAAATTCCGATGCTGTGCATTTTTCAAATATGATAAATGCTCTGGCCAATTCAGCATCATCTAACAAATTAAATTGAATTTGTGATCATAGATTGCAAAATTAATCAAATACAATGCAGTATTTGGTACAGGATTGCCCGATGGAAATTTGACAGTGTCATCAGCTGTTTTGGGGGGCTGTATGGGCTACATGAGAAGTAGAAAGTGTTGCTTTGTGAATTACAATGTTCACTCGGATTTCAGGCAATTGATACATCAGGGTGTTAACTTGTTACTTGGACACTTTTATTGTGTGTAACATTTGTTAGAATTGTGTTTTGCAGCTCAAGAAAAGCAACTGAATTTCCTTTGAAGTATTATTAGCTTGGAAATGCAATATGTATTTCTTATTGTGTCGATTAACATGTCAGCCCCACCATACAGTCCCATTAGTCAACAACTTTGGTGCATACATGCTCTACACGATTCCCCAATGACCAGGTCAGATAGCGAGTGGGCGCAGCAAAACTTTGGACAGGAGATTTTCATACCTTAAACAAACTGTGGTGGTTCGTTGGGTTTGCTGCCAATTATCTTGGATCAACAGAGCTTTTGTTGCTGAAATGGAATGTTCAGAACATCTGATTTCACTCCTAGCAACTCAGTCACTAAATCCAGTCAGCTATTTTAACCAGGAAGGATCCCTACTCTGTCCGAGGTATGCACATCCTAGTTGCTTTGCTGGCAGAGATTCTCCAACTGGTTTCAGCATCCACGCAACAGGGAGGAGAAGCCAGACCTGGCTACCTGCTCCTGAATGTCATTTGCCGACTCTTTCCTGGAAATTTGTACTTGGGGAGTGAGAACGGGATTGAGTTCCTGGCTGAACGATTTGTCGTCACAGGACCTGTGGCTGCTCTCGAAGACAAATGGGTGGCAAATTGTGCCAAAGGTCTTGGTAATGCCCTTAGCACTGTGCCCCTGGACTTGGCACTGCCTATAGGGGAGGACAAAGGAAAAGGGGGCAACTTCAGTCAGGGAGAAGAGTGATGCAACCAGTGCTTGCATTTTGGGGACTAGCCATATGGCAGTAATGTGTGAAAACCTCAGTAACTAGTTTACTTTAAAAAAAAAAAAAAATCCTCCCAAAAAATTAACAAAACAATACATAGCAATCCCAAATGGGCAACTTAATACTAGTTTAATTTGCGTAAACCAGTAATATTAATATGTATTTAATACTCGTTTAATTTGCATAAACCAGTAATACTAATATGTAAGATGATAAAAGGCATTGATAAAGTAGATGTAGAGCAGATGCTTCCTCTTGTGGGGCAATCTAGAACCAGAGTTTTTGGAAAAGGGGTAGCAGATTTAAAACTGTGATGAGGAGAAATTACTTCTCTTGAAGGGTTGTGAATCTGTCTAATTTGCTACTCCAAAGTGCGATGGATTCGGGGACATTCAATAAATTTAAGGAAGAGGTAGACAGATTTTTAATCAGGAATGGGTTTGAAGGGTTATGGAGAATGAGCGGGAAAGTGGAGTTCAGGGTGAGAGGAAATCAGCCATGATCGTATTGAATGGTGGAGTGGGCTCAAAGCGCTGAATTATGTACTCCTGCTCCCAGTTCTTATGTTCTAACCTAAGAATAATACTATCACTTCAAGTTTTTGGTGACCTGTCCGAAGACCAATGAAAAAAAAACGGAAATTGCTGGAAAATCTCAGCAGATCTGACAGCGTATGTGGAGAGAGAAGGGACCTAACATTCGAGTCTGGATGGTTTGCTTCACGTATGCCTCCTTCAGTCTGCTGCTCCCATTGTGGTCTACTCTACATTGGAGGGACTAAACACAGACTGAGTGACCACTTTGAAGAATATCTTCAGTCCGCAAGGAGGACCCAGACCATCCCATCGCTTGCAATTTCAACTCACCTTCCTGCTCTCAAGTCCACATTATCGTGTTAGGTACACTGGTCTACCACTGGCTGCAACTGGATGCAGCTTAGATTAGAAAGATACTCCAGACCTTGAAGTTAGTTCAGTCAGGTTTATTAAAATAATAGCACAGTTAGCACAGTTCTCTGTGAGTTCGACTCTCTGCTAACTTAAGTGTGGTTACTCTGTCTGACTGAACCAGGCTAGCTCTTAGCCACGTGGTGGAGGTGTGCGATTTTAACAACATCCTTGACTGACTCTCTAGATGTTCATCAGTGAAAAGAGGCGGAGTGTGAGTGCCTCGTGTCTTTTATAGTCAGATCCCACCCCTGAGTGTCCTGCCTGCTTATTGGTCATGTCCTGTTCTCTGTGTCCATTAGCTGCTTGTCTGTATATCATTACGTGTGTGTCTGCATATCATGACATCTCTCCTTTTATTATGTTTGGATGACATATGTGAATGTATTTACAAGAATAGGCCAATATTAACATATATACATGCAGTGGATGTGAACATGTGTACATGTGAAAACAGGTGTCTAATGCGAGAACACAGAACATAGCAAACAGAACAAATGTTCATAAGTCCAGTCTCTGTGGCTTGCTTTTGATCCTGGTCGACCGCCGGAGAGGTAGTGGTGGGGACAACAGCGCCTTGATGGGCGGGATTGAAGCCTGACTGGTGGCCTCGTGAGTCGAGGTATCAAGAGATGGCAAAACAACAGAAGGAAACTGAGAAGAATGTGGATGCGGGTCTGCAACTTTGCGCAGTGTCCGTCTGTTTCGTCACACAACAGAACCATCAGCCACATGCACAACATACGAGCGGGGGGCAGCCTGTCGAACAATGACAGCTGGAGCTGACCAGCCTCCATCAGGGATCTTGACCCGAACAGTGTCTGACGGGGATAACACGGGCAAATCGGTGGCATGAGCATCATAGCCCTGTTTTTTGCCAGTCTCGGAGTTGCTACACCTTCTGCAGCACCGGGAAGTGATCCAGGTTGGGCACGTGTATGGCTGGAAATCTCGTTCGCAGGTCCCTGTTCATCAGGAGTTGAGCCGGCGACATACCAGTGGGGTTGCCCTGTACGCAAGCAGCGCAAGGTGAATGTCAGATGCAGAATCCGCGGCCTTGCAGATGAGCTGCTTCACTATGTGCACCCCTTTCTCAACTTTTCCGTTTGGCTGCGGATAGTGTGGGCTGGAAGTGACGTGTTTGAACTGATGCGACTGGGCAAACAGAGACCATTCATGGCTGCTGAAGCACGGGCCATTGTCACTCAGGACAGTGAGTGGGATACCATGCCTGGAGAACGTCTCCTTGATGACGGTCCGAGATGTGAGGTCTGAGAGCTTCACGACTTCAGGGTAATTGGAAAAGTAATCAATGATTAACACATAATCACGACCATTTGCATGAAAGAGGTGGATGCCAACTTGGACCACGGAGAGGTTTCGATTTCATGCTGCTGAAGTTTCTCCTTACTCTGCGCTGTCTGGAAGCGTTGACAGGTCGCATAGTTAAGGACCATGTTCACGATGTCCTGGCTGATCCCGGGCCAGTAGACATCCTGCCTGGCTCTGCGTCTGCCCTTTTCCACACCCAGGTGGCCCTCATGGATTTGACGGAGCACCAAGCTCTGGAGACTGTGGATTCACAATCCGGTCCAGTTTGAGGAGGATACCATCAACCACCGTCAGGTCGTCCTTTACATTGAAAAATTTGAGGGCACTGCCCTTTTTGCCAGCCATTGGCTAGGTGTTGCATAACACGCTGCAAGAGGGGGTCTTTAGCTGTCTCCTCACGGATACGAATCACCTTCTCATCAGATGCTGGGAGGGTGCTAGCACACAGCTGCTCCTGTAACTCAACCTGTGACTCAATTTGCCGGAGGACATTCAATGGTTCACTAGGCACGGTGATGGAGCGGGACAGTGTATCGGCAATGATGAGCTCCTTGCCAGGCGTGTACAAAGAACAAAGAAAATTACAGCACAGGAACAAGCCCTTTGGCCCTCCCAGCCTGCGCCGATCCAGATCCTTTACCTAAACCTGTCGCCTATTCTCCAAGGATCTACTTCCCTCTGTTCCCCGCCCCTTCATATATCTGTCTAGATGCATCCTAAATGATGCTATCGTGCCCGCCTCTATCACCTCTGCCGGCAAAGCGTTCAAGGCACCCAGCACCCTCTGCGTAAAAACTTTCCACCCGCATCTCCCTTAAACTTTCCCCCTCTCATCTTGAAATCGTGACCCCTAGTAATTGACACCCCCACTCTTGGAAAAAGCTTGCTGCTATCCACCCTGTCCGTACCCCTCATAATTTTGTCGACCTCAGTCAGGTCCCCCCTCAACCTCTGTTTTTCCAATGAAAACAATCCTAATCTACTCAACCTTTCTTCACAGCTAGCACCCTCCATACCAGGCAACATCCTGGTGAACCTCCTCTGCACCCTCTCTAAAGCATCCACATCCTCTGGTAATGTGGCGACCAGAACTGCATGCAGTATTCCAAATGTGGCCTAACCAAAGTCCTATACAACTGTAACATGACCTGCCGATTCTTGTACTCAATAACCCGTCCGATGAAGGCAAGCATGCTGTATGCCTTCTTGACCACTCTATTGACCTGCGTTGCCACCTTCAGGGTACAATGGACCTGAACTCCCAGATCTCTCTGTATATCAATTTCCCCCAGGACTCTTCCATTGACCGTATAGTCCGCACTTGAATTAGATCTTCCAAAATGCATCACCTCGCATTTGCCTGGATTGAGCTCCATCTGCCATTTCTCTGCCCAACTCTCCAATCTATTTATATTTTGCTGTATTCTCTGACAGTCCTCCTCGCTATCTGCAACTCCACCAATCTTAGTATCATCTGCAAACTTGCTAATCAGACAACCTATACCTTCGTCCAGATCATTTATGTATATCACAAACAACAATGGTCTGAGCACGGATCCCTGTGGAACACCACTAGTCGCCTTTCTCCATTTTGAGACACTCCCTTCCACCACTACTCTCTGTCTCATGTTGCCCAGCCAGTTCTTTATCCATCTAGCTAGTACACCCTGAACCTCATGCGACTTCACTATTTCCAGCAACCTGCCATGGGAAACTTTATCAAACGCCTTACTGAAGTCCAAATATATGACATCTACAGCCCTTCCCTCATCAATTAACTTTGTCACTTCCTCAAAGAATTCTATTAGGTTTGTAAGACATGACCTTCCCTGCACAAAACCATGCTGCCTATCATTGATAAGTCTATTTTCTTCCAAATGTGAATAGATCCTATCCCTCAGTATCTTCTCCAACAGTTTGCCTACCACTGACGTCAAGCTCACAGGTCTTTAATTCCCTGGATTATCCCTGCTACCCTTCTTAAACAAAGGGACAACGTTAGCAATTCTCCAGAGTTCCGGGACCTCACCCGTGCTCAATGATGCTGCAAAGATATCTGTTAAGGCCCCAGCTATTTCGTCCCTCATTTCCCTCAGTAACCTGGGATAGATCACGTCCGCCCTGGGGCCTTGTCCACCTTAATGCCTTTTAGAATACCCAAAACGTCCCCCTTTCTTATGCCGACTTGACTTAGAGTATTTAAACATCCATCCCTAACCTCAACATCCGTCATGTCCCTCTCCTTGGTGAATACCGATGCAAAGTACTCATTAAGAATCTCACCCATTTCCTCTGACTCCACGCATAAATTCCCTCTTTTGTCTTTGAGTGGGCAATCCTTTCTCTAGTTACCCTCTTGCTCCTTATATACGAATAAAAGGCTTTGGGATTTTCCTTAACCCTGTTAGCCAAAGAAATTTCATGACCCCTTTTTGCCCTCTTTATGCATGTTTGAAATTTGTCCTACTTTCCCGATATTCCTCCAAAGCTTCATCAGTTTTAAGTCGCCTAGATCTTATGTATGCTTCCTTTTTCATCTTAGCTAGTCTCACAATTCCACCCCTCATCCATGGTTCCCTAATCTTGCCATTTCTATTCCTCATTTTCACAGGGACATGTCTGTCCTACACTCTAATCAACCTTTCCTTAAAAGACTCCCACATTTCAAATGTGGATTTACCCTTAAACAGCTGCTCCCAATCCACATTCCCTAGCTCCTGCCGAATTTTGTTATACTTGGCCTTTCCCCAATTTAGCACTCTTCCTTTAGGACCACTCTCATCTTTGTCCATGAGTATTCTAAAACTTACGGAATTGTGATCGCTATTCCCAAAGTAATCACCGACTTAAACTTCAACCACCTGGCCGGGATCATTCCCCAATACCAGGTCCAGTATGGCCCCTTCCCGAATTGGACTGTTTACATACTGCTCTAAAAAACTCTCCTGGACTCTCCTTACCAATTCTGCTCCATCTACGCCTCCAACACTACATGAGTCCCATTCAATGTTGGGGAAGTTAAAATCTCCCATCACGACCACCCTATTGCTCCTACATTTTTCTATAATCTGTCTCCATATTTGTACCTCTACTTCACGCTCGCTTTTGGGAGGCCTGTAGTAAAGTCCCAACAATGTTACTGCACCCTTCCTATTTCTTAGCTCTACCCATATTGCCTCAGTGCTCGAATCCTCCATCGTGCCCTCCTTAGTCACAGCTGTGATATCATCTCTGACCAGAAATGCAACTCCTCCACCCCTTTTACCTCCCTCTCTTAGCATCTATACCCTGGGATATTTAGTTGCCAATCTTGCCCTTTCCTCCACCAAGTCTCAGTAATACCAAGAACATCATATTCCCAGGTACTAATCCAAGCCCTACGTTCATCTGCCTTACCTGCTACACTTCTCGCATTAAAACAAATGCACCTCAGACCACCTGTCCCTTTGAGTTTATCACCTCCTCCCTGTCTACTCTTCCCATTAGTCACAATGAGTTTATTATCTAGTACCTTACTGGCTTTAGTTGCTGCATCTTTAATGACCTCTAACTTCCTAATCTGGTTCCCACCCCCCTGCCACATTAATTTAAAACCTCCCCAACAGTGTTAGCAAAAGCATTCCCTAGGACATTGGTTTCAGTCCTGCCCAGGTATAAACCATCCGATTTGTAATGGTCCCACCGCCCCTAGAACCGGTTCCAATGTCCCAAAAATCTGACCCCCTCCCTCCTGCACCATCTCTCAAGCCACGTATTCATTCTGACTATTCTTGAATTTCTACTCTGACTGTCTAGTGGCACTGGTAGCAATCCTGAGATTACTACCTTTGAGGTCCTACTTTTAACTTATCTCCTAACTCCCTAAATTCTGATTGTAGGACCTCATCCCGTTTTTTACCTATCTCGTTGGTGCCTATATCCACCACGACAACTGGCTGTTCACCCTCCCCCTTCAGTGTGTCCTGCAGCCGATCTGAGACATCCCTGACCCGTGCTTCCGGGAGGCAACATACCATTCGAGAGTCTCGTTTTCGACCACAGAAACGCCTGTCTACTCCCCTTAATTGAATCCCCTGTGACTATAGCCGTGCCAGTCTTTATCTAGCCCTTCTGTGCAGCAGAGCCAGCGCGGTGCCATGAACCTGGCTACTACTGCCTTCCCTTGGTGAGTCATCTCCCCCAACAGTATCCAAAACGGTATACCTGTTTTGGAGGGAGATGACCGCAGAGGACACCTGCACTGCCTTCCGATCTTTCTCTGCCTTTTGGCCACCCATTCCCTGTCGCCCTCACCAATCCTAGTCTGCGGTGTGACCAACTCACTGAACGTGCTATCCACGACCTCCTCAGCATCGCGGATGCTCCAAAGTGAGTACATCCGCAGCTCCAGAGCCGTCATGCAGTCTACAGGAGCTACAGCTGGACACACGTCCCGCACATGAAGGAGTCAGGGGCATCGGCCGCATCCCTGAACTCCCACATTGAGCACGAGGAGCATAACACAGGTCTGATCTCCTGTCATTTTTACACTTTACCTTAACTGATTACAAATATAATATCAAATAATGAATAAGTGAAAGGAATAAAGATTTTACTTACCAGTCACAATACTTACCAAATTTCTCCCAACTACTGCTAATTGGAGCACTTTCCTTACCAGCTAATCAGGTCACTGCTTTGCTGTGATGTCACTCTTCAAATTTATCCCCAAAGACCCTGTGGCCGCTGTTTAAGCAGCAAAGCAGCGAGTTTAAATACTCACCGCTCGACTCTGTAGCTCCGCCCACTTCAACAGCTGAATTCCTGCCGAAAAGACTCGAATCCGCGAAGCAGCTAGTTTAAATACTCACCGCTCGTCTCTGTAGCTCCGCCCACTCCAACAGCTGAATTCCCGCCGAAAAGACTCGAATCCGCGAAGCAGCTAGTTTAAATACTCACCGCTCGACTCTGTAGCTCCGTCCACTCCAACAGCTGAATTCCCGCCGACAAGACAGATCAAAGTCGTACCTTCTGGGTTTGAGGAGGATGCGCTGCAACCGAGGTGTCATGTCGTTCAGATCCGTGTGGATAATGTGGACCAGGGGCCTGTGATCCGTCTTGACTGTGAATGTCGGCAGGCCGTAGACATAGTCGTGAGAGAATGCCAGTGAGAAGGCCCAGACATTCCTTCTCGATTTGTGCATACCTTTGTTCGATGGGCGTCATTGCCCTTGATGCGTAGGCAACCAGTGCCCAGGATGAAGTGTCATCGCGTTGCAGCAGGACCGCACCGATGCCATTCTGTCTCGCATCTATCGAGATTTTTGTTTCGCTGTCTGGGTCGAAAAATGCCAATACGGGTGCAGTGGTGAGCTTGGCTTTCAGCTCCAACCACTCTGCCTGATGGGCCGCCTTCCACTCGAAGGCAGTGGACTTCTTCACTAGGTCTCATAGGGCCGTGGTGTGTGAGGCCATGTTTGGGATGAACTTGCCCAGAAAATTGACCGTGCCCAAGAAGTGCAATACCACCTTCTTGTCTTCCGGGACATTCATGGCTGCGATGGCCTTGACCTTGTCTTTGTCGGGGCACACGCCCTGCTGAGAGATCTGGTCTCCGAGTGTCGTTATGCCAAAGCAACATTTGGCCCTATTCAGCTTCAGGCCATTGGCGTGGACACGGCGGAATACCTGCTGGAGACGGGAAATATGCTCCTCAGGTGTCGTGGACCACATGATGACGTTGTCCACGTACACACGAACCCCTTCGATGCCCTCCATCATCTGCTCCATGATGCGATGAAATATCGCCGATGCCGAACAGCATACGGTTATAGCTGTACCTGCCAAACGGTGTTGAAGGTGCAGAGCCTTCTGCTGGACTCATCCAGCTGGATTTGCCAGAGTCCATGTGACGCATCTAACTTTGTGAAAAACTGTGCATGTGCCATCTCACTGGTGAGTTCCTCCTGCTTCGGGATGGGGTAGTGTTCACGCATTATATTCTGGTTGAGATCCTTGGGATCAATGCAGATGCGTAGGTCTCCCGAGGGTTTTTTAACCACCACCACCGAACTGACCCAGTCAGTCGGTTCGGTTACCCTGGAAATGATCCCCTGCTGCTGCAGCTCCTTGAGCTGTTCCTTCAGGCGCTCCTTCAGCGGAGCCAGGACCCAGCGTGGTGCATGGACCACTGGCTTGGCATCGGGTCGCAGTAGGATCTTGTACCGATATGGCAAGGTGCCCATCCCGTCAAACACATCTGGATACTGAGCGAGGATGTCGTCAATGCCAGCTTGAAGATCCACGTTGGAGGATGTTGTTGAATAAACCCGCTGCACCAGGTTTAGCTTTTTGCAGGCATGCGCGCCCAGTAGGGATGCCCTGTCCGGCTTGACAATTTCAAACCTTAGTCGTGCATGGGTACTCCGGTTGGAGACGGGTAGATGGCAGGATATGGTGCCGTGATGGCATTACCGTTATGGCCCAGGAGCAGGCAGGCTGCTGGAAGAACCTTGGGGGGGCTTCTTGGTGCGTTTGAAGTCTGCCTGTGAGAGGAGGTGGCAGAAGCACCCGTGTCCAGCTTGAACTGGATGGAGCAGCGGTTGACCTGCATCACCGCACGCCATTCGTCCTCCGAATCCACAGCGAAGATGGACTGAATGCGAAATGAGTTAGGTGTGGCATGTGCACGTGTGGTAATGATGCCCACTCGGTAGGCGGACTTCAGGCACTCGTCCTCTGGATCCGTTATACTTCCAGGATCAGAATCCTGTAATCGTCGTTGCACATTCTGGACGCGCCGTCATTAGAATTGGGAGTGCTGGCCTCTGACTGGTGGTGCAGACCTGCACAAGGCTGCATAGTGTCCAGGCTTCCTGCAGTTTAAACATTGCCTGCCATTTGCAGGGCAGTGTCCCTTTAAGTGGGCGTTGCCACAGTTCAGGCACGTCATGACGACGGCGCCGTGAGGCGGTGTACGTCGTCACACATGTACAGTGCGGTCGGCAGACGTCTGCACCTGTGCTGTGTGGGTGTCGGCCGCTTCGTTATCCCGTTCGCATCGCGCATGCGTGTGGCTCCGGGAAAAGTGCGTGAGATGGCCGCTGTTTTCAATGCTGAGGGGCTGCATCCGGGAGATGGCCTGCACACTCACTGCCTCTTGGGAGGCAGGTTTCTCATTTTCAGCCGATTTGTATTGGGAATACCGATTTTTTGCGTCCTCATGCACTGTACATGTTTCAATCGCGACTGGCAGGGTCATTTGCTTGATTTTTAAGAGCTGCTCTCTCAGAGGATCAGAGTGAACTCCAAACACGATTTGGTCTCTGATCATGGAGTCAGCAATATCACCAAAGTTGCAGGACAGCACTAGCAGGCGGAGGCTAGTTAAGAAGGCATTGAAAGATTCATCTTTACCTTGAAGACGTTGTTTGAATATGTAGCGCTCGAAGATTTCATTGGTGTCCACTTCACAGTGACTATCGAACTTGTCCAGGGTGGTTAGAAACTTTGTCTTGTCCTGGCCTTCGGTGAAGTTAAACGAGTTGAAGAGTTCGATGGCTTGGTCACCCGCTGTTGAGAGGAGAAGCGTGATCTTTCTTGCATCATATACACCCTTGAGGTCTGAGGCTTCGATGTACAGCAGAACCTTTTGCTTGAATATCCGCCAGTTGGCACTGAGATTACCAGAGGTCCTGAGCTGGTGAGGAGCCTGAATCTTCTCCATGGTGCCGGGATACATCTGCTGGTCGCCACGGAACGGACTGAGGTAAGCCACCTTAAATTACTAGTTCTGGTATCATGTCGTGTTCGGTACACTGGTCTAACACTGGCTGCAACTGGATGCAGCTTAGATCAGAAAGATACTCCAGACCTTGAAGTTAGTTCCATCAGGTTTACTGAACTCATTGCACAGTTAGCACAGTTCTCTGAGTTCGATTCTCTGCTACCTTAAGTGTGGTTACTCTGTCTGACTGAACCAGACTAGCTCTTAGCCACGTGGTGGAGGTGTGAGATTGTCACAACACCCTTGACTGACTCTCTAGATGTTCATCAGTGGAAAGAGGCGGAGTGTGAGTGCCTCGTGTCTTTTATAGTCGGATCCCACCCCTGAGTGTTCTGTCTGCTTATTGGCCATGTCCTGTTCTCTGTGTCCATTAGCTGCTTGTCTGTATATCATTATGTGTGTGTCTGCATATCATGATACACATGTTCTTCCTTGGCTTGCTGCAATGTTCTAGTGAAGCCCAGCGCAAACTGGAGGCACAGCACCTCATCTTCCTCTTCAGCATATTACAGCCTTCCGGACTTAAACACTGAATTCAACAATTTCCAACTGTGAACATACTCCTCCACCTTCACCCCCATTTTTATTTCTATCATTTTATTTTCATTTCTTCATCAGTCCGTTTTCCCTTACCACCGTCTCCCCTTCCCCATCCACTCCACTAGGGCCATCTATTCCTTGTCTCATGTTGTCCATTGACACACTGCTCACCTATGTTCTGTCATTAACACATTCTGATATATTAATGTGCCAGTATCAGCACCCTCCTTAGCCTTGATCACCATGATTTACATTCCCTTTGTCTTTTTGCCCACGACATCTTTGTCAATCTCTCCTTAGACTTTATCTTTTGTTGACCCTCTATCCCAGGGTTTTTGAAAGTGAGAGTCTCGACCCGCAGCTGGATAGTGGGCTGTTATCGGAAAGGGGGCGGTGGATTTCCAGCGGTAGTCCCGATCACGGGAGAAGCTCCCAACAACCGCAACTGGCATTTTTATTGAGAATGGATTCCACTGTCTCCTTTTAAATGGAACAAAAGCAGACTGTGTGCAGTCTTCCAGCCAGAAGCAGGAGCAGTAGCAGTGAGCATGTACACTTGATGTCAAGGGTCTTCTCCTGTTGGCGCCAAATCATAGAAAAGACCGTGTTCTATTTTATAGTTGCTGGCAAGCAAGGCAAAAGGACTGTGAATCGTTTTATTACAAGTAAGGTGGCAAAAGACACAAATAGGCAGTGTACTACTGTATAGAATCGCACAACTGAATCTGCTGGAGAGAACTGCTCAGGAGAGACCAGGGCAGGATGGAGCAGTGCTAGTGTTGGCTCTGTACAAAGCTCCAGGGCCTCTGGTGAACAGCCTACAAAGAAGAAACTTAACTCAGAACAAAGCAGTATAAAGATGATTTCTTGAGGCATTGCTTTGACAATTATGCCAATGCAAATAAGGATGCAAAGCCAATGTGTGTAATAAGCAGGGAAGTATTGGCAAATGAGAGAAGTTTCAGATATTGAAAGAGAAGTGGTGGGTGAAAAATACCTTTTTAGATTGAAAGTCAGTTATTAACTTCCAGCTGACTCCAAATGAAAAGACTATGTTGCTGTACCTGGCCTGTGACAAAAACACGGCAAAAGATCTTGAGGCTGTCAACATTCTAGAGTAGCATCTCTCAGGAGTATCCAGCTCTGAGTAAAACAAGCAATTTGTTGCTATTGCCCTTCACGGAGCTCCCCCCCATTCCAGACTGGAAACGTTAGCTCCGTTCTCTCCACAGATGCTGTCAGACCTGCTGGGATTTTCCAGCATTTTTTTTTTTGTTTGTTTCAGGTTCCAGCATCCACAGTAATTTGCTTTCAACCTAATACCCTTTTATATGGCTTGATGTCCTGTCTTGTTTGATAATGCTCTGGTTAAGCACCATGCTTTACTATGAACAAGGTCCTATACAAATGTAGGTTGTTGCTTATTTATTAATTTCGTCACTAAAATCTGGGTTAGCACAGTGGGCTAAACAGCTGGCTTGTAATGCAGAACAAAGCCAGTAGCACGGGTTCAATTCCCGTACCGGCCTCCCCGAACAAACGCCAGAATGTGGCGACTAGGGACTTTTCATACTAACTTCATTGAGGCCTATTTGTGACAATAAGCAATTATTAATATTATTAAAAGGCCAAAAAAAGTGAAAAATGAATGTGGACATTAGTGTCCAGGCTATTAACACTTCAACCCTACATAGCCTGTGTTCTGGGGAAGTTGGAACCTCTCCAAACTGGGTGGGTTACACCCCAACAGGAATAGGGCCAATATCCTCAAAGGGACATTTGCTATTCCTGTTGGGGAGGCTTTAAACTAGCATGGCAGGTGGGTGAGTACCTGAGCAGGGAGTTAGAGGAGATGGAAACTGGGTTCAAAACAAATGGCAGAAAAAATGAAAGCAAAAGCGGAAGACATGGGAATAAAGGGCAAAAACTAAACAGTGGCTCTGTTGTCCATAGAGATGGGTTTAGTGTAAGAAAAGGTGGTAGAAAAACAAAGTTAAGAGTTCTGTGTCTTAATGCACATGCATAAAAAAACAAGATAAATGAGCTGACAACACAAATAGCTTTAAATGGGTAGGATCTGATGGCTATTACTGACGCATGGTTGCAAAGAGAACAAGGTTGGAAAATCCACGTTCAGAGTCAGTTGACTTTTAGGATGGGCAGGCGGAAAGGAAAAGCTAGTGGGGTAGTTCCGCTAATAAGAAATATTCAAATGTAGTTCTGAGGAACAATCTAAGCTCAGAGGATGTGGAGTCGATTTGGGTGGAAGTGATGAATAACAAAGGAAGGGAGTGGTAGAAATATCATATAGGCCCCTGAAAAGTAGCCGCACTGTGGGAAAGAGTTTAAATCAAGAAATAGCAAATGCATATAAAAAGAGCACTGAATGAATCATGGTCGACTTTAATTTTCATATAGATTGGGCTAATCAAATTGGAAATTACAGCCAAGAGGATGAATTCATTTTAATGTAAAGTTGTCGTAGTCTCAGATGACCATAGGCTGCTTTCCCCTTTGAGGGGGAGAACTGACTGGTGGTAATTTAACCTGATGGTTACCACACCTCAGGCGAGGGGTGAGGTTGAGAAGGCAGGGCCTTCATGAATAACTTCAGCCAGTACAGGAAATGAACCCTTGCACTGTTGGCCTTGCACTGCGTCACAAACCAGCTGTCCAGCCAAATGAGCTAAACCGGCTAAATAGCAGCCAAGAGGATGAATTCATAAAAGTGCATTTGGAATGGTTTCTTGGAGCAATATGTTTTTGAGAATCAGGCTATTTTGGATCTGGTAATGTGTAATGAGGTAGGTTTAATAAACCTTGAGGTTAATAAATCTTGAGGTTAAGGATCACCAAGGAAGTAGTGATCACAGTATGATAGAATTTAGGATTCAGCTTGAGTGTGAGGAAATTGGGACTGAAATATCAGCATTAAACCTAAAGAAGGGAAATGACAAAGGGGTGAGGTTGGAATTGGCCAAAGTGGACTGGTCATATAGATTAGGAGGTAAGACAATAGACATGCACTGGCAGACATTTAGGGAGATAATTCATGACTCTCAGCAAATATACATCCCAATGCGGAGGAAAGTTTCTAAGGGGAGGAAGAATCTACCATGGCTAACCAAGGAAGTTCAGGAGGGTGATAAGCTGAAAGGTTTTTAATCAGTAGCCAAATTAAGAGTTACGGAGAGAAGGCAGGAAAGTGGATTTAGTGAGTGTTAGATCAGCCATGATCTTATTAAATAATGGATCAGGCTTGAATGTCCTACTCCTGTTCCTATTATGGTCACTAATACTGAAGGCTGTCAACTTTAACCAATCATATTATATAAAGAATTATGCAATTCATCAGAATTAACAAATCAAATTGTTTTGAAAGACATGACTAAAATCAACCAATCAGGTCTTTATTTGCAGCAGTGAATTTAAAAAAGAAGTGACTGATGTGGAATCAGAGATTCTGGAGAAATTGTTCAGCGCTTGCTTCCCCACAAGTGTTGCATACCAAGCAAAATGGTAAAATGCAGATTGTATTCATTTTCCTCAAAGAAATGTTGCAATCCATGCCCAGTTCTAGAGCGTTGAACCTTCCTAATTAAATCCCTCTTGTCTGATATGAAGGTGTCTTGTTTTTATTTTGCTGTTTCCTGTCACATCCTGTTGAGCGCATGTGTTTGTTGATGTGTCTTCTTTCGCATTCTGACTGCCTGGCTAACCTCTGGGATCTGGAGGTAAGATAAGGAATAGGTTTGGGATGATAGTTGGATTTTGAATAAAAGAATACTGACAAGTGCGTGATTTAGGATTCCATTATTGTGTGCTGCACAGTGTTGTGTGCTGTACACAGTACCTCAATATAATGTTTTTCAGATTGGTTATGCACTCGTACTGGAAGCCCCTTTATGAGCAGGCAGCAGTCAGAGGGCCCACACCATTAATATCCAAGTCTCCAGTATCCGTACGGGAGTGAGAGAAGAGACAATAATCTGCAAGGGGATAATAAATCACATATTCCAGTCAGACCCCCTCACCAAACCTTGTATTTGGTCATGTTCATCTTCTCATGGTTACAGCGTGTAATCCCTTTTATTTCCATTAGCAAGAAAATTATTTTTTAAAAGACTGGGTCACGAGAATGTGAAGAAAATGTTTGAATTTCCCAGCGTTTAAAAGAAGCAGCAGTTAATGTTTGGCTTTGACTGACTGAGAATTGTCATAGCGCGTAAGGAGGCCATTTGGCCCATTGTGTTTGCACTGACTCTCAGAATGAGGAACTCACCGAGTGTCATTCCTCTGCCTTTTTCCAATCGCCCTGCACACATAATGGAAACAAAGGATTAAAAAATGCTGACTTTCCCTTCTGCCCCCTGCAGATAATTGAAAATGATAAGTTGTTCCAAATATTTAAATTACCATGTTCTCAAACTGGCTGGCCAGCCTGCCTCTGGGTCAGTTTGATACACTGACAGCTGCACCATTTGCACAAGTTATCATAGAAGTCATAGAATTTACAGTGCAGGAAGCCATTCAGCTCATCGAGTCTGCACCAGCTCTTGGAAAGAGCACCCTACCCAAGGTCAACACCTCCACCCAATCCCCATAACCCAGTAACCCCACCCAACACTAAGGGCAATTTTGGACAATAAGGGCAATTTATCATGGCCAATCCACTTAACTTGCACGTTTGGACTGTGGGAGGAAACCGGAGCACCCGGAGGAAACCCACGCACACACGGGGAGGATGTGCAGACTCCTCACAGACAGTGACCCAAGCCGGAATCGAACCTGGGACCCTGGAGCTGTGAAGCAATTGTGCTATCCACAATGCTACCGTGCTGCACTGTTTTATATATGCAGACTGTTCTGCCTTGGTTTTTTGCCATTATGTTATAAAACCTTTGAGCAGTTTTTTCCTCGGTTTTAACGTTGGCATCTCTGTTGGTGATACTATATAACAGCTCCACAGGCAAACTCAGAGTTCGCAACTGAATGAATTCTCTGAAGTACAGTTTCAGCTGACAAGGAAAATACATTTGGCTCAATATTTGATTGTGACTATTATAGGTCTCTTCAAAATACCAATTGGACCTCTTGTCTTAGATTTGTACCTCCAATCCATCCCAGCATTGTAGAAACGTTAAGTGGCAAAGCCAGCTTTCAGGTTCACTGCAGTGCTTCTAATGAACTCCGTTCTCTGTCTCCTCTATTTCATTTTCTGCCTCTTTTCCCCAACCTCTCTCCCTCTCTCCTGTTGTGTTATGCTTCTTCGTGTGGCATAAGCTGCTTCCTTGATGTGTGCTTTGACAAAGGAAGGTCCAGATTTTGTAATGAGTTCAATATGTTTATTGAACTATTAACACAGTTCTTAAATGAGTTCGACTCTCCTGCTAATCTAACTGTAGTAACTCAGTCTAACTAAACCAGTCTGCTCTCAGCCACGTGCTGGGTGTGATGCTGCTGATCAGCCCTGATGTACTCTCTAGATGTCTATCTGTGGAAAGAGGCTGAATGTGAGTGCCTCGTGCCTTTTATAGTGAGATACCGCCCCTGAGTGTCCTGCCTGCTCATTGGTCATGTCCTGTTCTCTGTGTTCATTAGCTGCCTGTCTATGCCTGTCTGTATATCATTATCTGCATGTCTGCATATCATGACATCTCCCTTTTTTTAATGTTTTGTTGGCACTTGGTAAAGTACTTACATGTGGTGGCATATATTAACATATTTACAAGCGGTGGCATATGTGAACGTATTTACATGTGAAGACAGCTGTCTTATGTGAGAAAACAGAACATAGCAAACAAAACAAATGTTCATAAGTCCAGTCTCTGGGGCTTGCGTCTGATCCTTGTCGACCGCCGGAGAGGTGGTGGTGGGGACGACGGTGCCTTGACAGGCGGGATGGATGCCTGACTGTTGGCCTCATAGTTCGAGGTATCAGGAGGTGGCAAAACAACGGACGGAAATGGAGAAGAAAGTGGTTGCGGGCAGGCAACTTTGCGCAGTGCCCGTCTGTTTCGTCGCACAACAGAACCACCAGCCATACATACAACATACGAGCGGGGCGCAGCCTGTCGAACAGTTGCAGCTGGGGTAGACCAGCCAACATTCGGTATCTTGACCCTGACACTGTCTGCCAGGGATAACACTTGCAAATCAATGGCATAAGCATCATAGCCCTGCTTTTGCTGGTTTCCGAGCTGCTGCACCGTCTGCAGCACCGGGAGGTGATCCAGGTTGGGGAAATGTATGGCTGGAAGTGTCGACCGCAGGTCCCTGTTCATCAGGAGTTGAGCCGGCGACATGCCAGTGGACAGTGGGGTCGCTCTGTACGCAAGCAGCGCGAGGTAGCTGTCAGAAGTAGAATCCTTCCAGAAGTAGGCCTTGCAGATGAGCTGTTTCACAATGTGCACCCCTTTTTCAACCTTCCCATTGGACTGCGGATAGTGTGGGCTGGAAGTGTCATGTTTGAAATGGTATGACTTGGCAAACATAGACAACTCATGGCTGTTGAAGCACAGGCCATTGTCACTCATGACAGTGAGTGGGATACCATGCCTGGAGAACGTCTCCTTACAGGCCTTGATGACGGTCCGAGATGTGAGGTCTGAGAGCTTAATGACTTCAGGGTAATTGGAGAAATAGTCAATAATCGACACGTAGTCACGACCATTCACACGAAAGAGGTCGATGCCAACCTTGGACCACGGGGCGGTCTCGATTTCATGCTGCTGGAGCGTCTCCTTGCTGTGCGCTGGCTGGAAGCGTTGACAGGTCGCACAGTTGAGGACCATGTTAGAGATATCCTGGCTAATACCGGCCAGTAGACAGCCTGCCTGGCTCTGCGTCTGCACTTCTCGACGCCCAGGTGTCCCTCATGGATTTGGCGGAGCACCAAGCTCTGGAGACTGTGTGGAATGACAATCCGGTCCAGTTTGAGGCGGATACCATCAATCACCGTCAGGTCGTCGTTTATATTGTAAAATTGAGGGCACTGCCCTTTCTGTCAGCCATTGGCGGGGTGGCGCATGACACGCTGCAAGAGGGGGTCTTTGGCTGCCTCCTCGCGGATACGAACCACCTTCTCATCAGACGCCGGGAGGGTGCTAGCACACAGCTGCACCTGTGATTCAATCTGCCGGATGATTTCCAGCGGTTCACTAGGCAATGTGATGGAGCGGGACAATGCATCAGCAATGATGAGCTTCTTGTCAGGCTTGTACACTAAGTCAAAGTCGTACCTTCTGAGTTTGAGGAGGATGCGCTGCAACTGAGGCGTCATGTCGTTCAGATCCTTGAGGATAATGTGGACCAGAGGCCTAGGATCCGTCTTGACCGTGAATGCCGGCAGGCCGTAGACATAGTCGTGAAACTTGAGAATGCCAGTGAGAAGACCCATGCATTCCTTCTCTATTTGCGCATACCTTGTTTCGGTGGGCGTCATGGCCCTCGATGCGTAGGCTACCGGAGCCCAGGATGAAGTGTCATTGCATTGAAGCAGCACCGCACCGATGCCACCCTGGCTCGCATCTGTCGAGATCTTCGTCTCCCTGTCTGGGTTGAATAATGCCAAGACGGGTGTAGTGGTGAGCTTGGCTTTCAGCTCCAACCACTCTGCCTGATGTGCTGCCTTCCACTCAAAGGCAGTGGATTTTTTCACCAGGTTTCGTGGGGCCGTGGTGTATGAGACCAGGTTTGGGATGAACTTGCCCAGAAAATTGACCATGCCCAGGAAGCGCAACACTGCCTTCTTGTCTTCAGGGACCTTCATGGCTTTGATGGCCATGACCTTGTCTGTGTCTGGGCGCACGTCCTGCTGAGAGATCTGGTCACCTAGGAACTTGAGTGTCGACATGCCAAAGCAACATTTGGACCTGTTCAGCTTCAGGCCATTGGCATGGACACGGCGGAATACCTGCTGGAGACAGGAAACATGCTCTTCAGGGGTCGTGGACCATATGATGATGTCATCCACGTACACACAAACCCCTTCAATGCCCTCCATCATCTGCTCCATAATGCGATGGAAGATCTCCGATGCCAAGACAATGCCAAACGGCATGCGATTATAGCAGTATCTGCCAAACGGTGTGTTGAAGGTGCAGAGCCTTCTGCTAGACTCATCCAGCTGGATTCGCCAAAATCCATGTGACGCATCTAACTTAGTGAAAAAACGTGCGTGTGCCATCTCACTGGTGAGTTCCTCTCGCTTCGGGATGGGGTAGTGTTCACGCATTATACTCTTATTGAGATCCTTGGGATCAATGCAGATTTGCATGTCTCACGAAGGCTTTCTAACACATACCATTGAGCTGGCCCTGTCAGTCGGTTCGGTTTGACAAAGGAAGGTCCAGACTTTGTAATGAGTTCAATATGTTTATTGAACTATTGACACAGTTCTTAAATGAGTTTGACTCTCCTGCTAATCTAACTGTAGTAACTCAGTCTAACTAAACCAGTCTGCTCTAAGCCACGTGCTGGGTGTGATGCTGTTGATCAACCCTGATGTACTCTCTAGATGTCTGTCTGTGGAAAGAGGCTGAATGTGAGTGCCTCGTGCCTTTGATAGTGAGATACCACCCCTGGGTGTCCTGCCTGCTCATTGGTCATGTCCTGTTCTCTGTGTTCATTAGCTGCCTGTCTGTATATCATTATCTGCATGTCTGCATATCATGACATCTCCCACTTTCTCTTTCCCTTTCTCATTGTGTCCTCCCTCCCGGTCTCTTTATCTTTCACTCTTTCTCTTTTCTTCTTCCTCCCTCTCCCCTTTCTCTTTCCCTTGCCTTTCTCTCCCCTTTCAGCCCCTCCCCTCAGTCGCATTCCTCACCCCTCAGTAACAATCTGGCTGGTGGCCCCATGTCCTGTGCTGCCTCTGAATGTTCTCATTACCTGAGGTTGGTGGGTGTTCTAGACAGGGAGCATTCCCATCGGAAGTGTTGCTTGGCTGTTGGAGGGAAAAGTTCTGTTATTGTAACATTCCTCTCTCGGTTGCTCTTGGCAGGGACATTGGAAGTAACAGTAGAGCAGCTTCAAAACGATTGCAAATAATATAGCTAAAACCTTTCCAAGTGGGTGGTTGATTTTAAGGAATTAGCTGAACTCTCATGAATGAAATTGGATATTAAATCATTTCGCATTGGATTTGAGAAAACAGGCTATTGTTTTGGATGGAGTCCCCTCAATAGAATTGGATGATGAAAGATAAGTGAGTCCATTTTAAAGGATTGCCTATTGCAACAAAAATCGCCTAACCTCTTTCTTTACCCCTCAAGCTTCATTCCTTCATCATTTTGTCCAGTCTTTGAAAGAAGTTAATTTAAATCTTCCAGTCTCTAGTTAGTGCCCGAGATGTAGGACAGGTATTTGCAAAGTAATCTCCCCTGTTATTTTTTCCATCTTCTGTGGCTTTTCTTTCTGTAATGTAAGAAATGTGTTATTGGGATAAATGGGGTGACAAGAAATGTGTACATGAGATTCAACCACTCAGCCAAGCCTGGAACATGATAATGGAGCCTGTTGATTCCGATATGCTGATGTTGGATGATACAATAACATGCACTGGTCAACACTGAAGAATGACACAAACACAGAAAATACTGGACAATCTCAGCAAGTCTGACGGCATCTGTGGAGAGAGGTGGGAGCTAACGTGGATATCTCTTTGCCAAAGCTTGAGAGAACTGGAAATAGGGTCAGATTTTGGAGAGTGTGGAGCAGTGGGGCTGAATAGAGGGCCAGCGATTGGTGGAGATTGACAAAGATGTCGTGGACAGAAGGACAAGACAAAGGGAATGTAAATGGGGTGATTAAGGCTAAGAAGCGTGCTTATAAAGAGATATGAAAGAGATTAGAATGTGTAAATGGCAGAACAAAGGTAAGCAGTGTGCAAGGGCAACTAGGAACCGTTGGCCTAGGTGGAGTGGGGGGGGGGGAAAGGGGGGGGAAAAAATGGTGAGGGAAAAACTGATCGACGGAAGAAATTAAACTAAATTGATAGAAATAAAAATGGGGTGAAGGTAGAGGAGAGAGTTCCCAGTTTGAAGTTGTTGAACTCAATGTTAAGTCCGGAGGCTGTAACATGCCTAATCAGAAGACAAGGTGCTGTTCCTCCAATTTGCGTTGGGCTTCACTGGAACATTGCAACAGGCCAAGGATGGACATGTGGACGTGAGAGCAGGACGGTGAGTTGAAATGGCAAGTGATAGGAAGGCCTTGGTCCTGCTTGCAGATGGACCGAAGGTGTTCTGCAAAGCAGTCACCCAGTCTGCGTTTAATCACTTCAATGTAGAGTAGAGAATGATAGTTTGATTGTTGCCTAAAATGAGGCAGCAGGAAAAATCAGTATTCATACAAGTTCAAAACAGTCAAAAATCAGTATCACTGGAGTTCCATTTCTCAGGTATACCTGACCTGTTCAGATAGGTTTTACTGTTCCCAGACACTTTCTAGTTGTACCCTTACGGGTCCATTGACTGAACAACTAGCTCGAGCTTTCTCTCGCTGCGCGATCGGGTGGCATGGCGGCACAGTGGTTAGCACTGCTGCCTCACAGCCCCAATGTCCCAGGTTCAATTCTGGCCTCGGGTGACCGTCTGTGTGGAGTTTGCACTTTCTCCCCGTGTCTACGTGGATTTCCTCCGGGTGCTCCGGTTTCCTTCCACTGTCCAAAGATGTGCAGGTTAGGTGAATTGGCCATGATAAATTGCCCTTAAGTGTCCAAGAAGGTTAGGTGTACTGGGGTTACGGATATAGGGTGGAGGTGCAGGGCACAATTTTCAAGGGCCGGAGCAGCCTTAGCACAGGTTGGGTGGGCAGTGGCGCTAACATGAAATATTTACTTTTGATTAAGAATTGTTTCTCAAGGGCAACACAGTGGCGCAATGGTTAGCACAGCTGCCTCCCGGCGCTGAGGGCCCGGGTCACTGTCTGTCTGGAGTTTGCACATTCTCAATGTGTCTGCATAGGTCTCACCCTCGCAACCCAAAGGTGGATTGGCCACGCTAAATTGCCCTTAATTGGAAAAAAAGTAATAGGGTACTCAAAATTTATTTGAAAAAAATAATTGTTTCTCAAATCTTAGTTTGAGGAAAAGGATGACAAAAAATGAGCCATTGCAACAAACTGTATTAATGGTTATTTCCGGCCTAGTTTGGGTCCATCAGTGCTGCAAATCTAAAATTCTCATAGCCTTGTTCAAATTCCTCCTATTGTCTCACCCCATTACATCTCTGTGGCCTCCTCCAACCCTCAGAACTCTGCGTTCCTCCAACTCTGATCTCTTGGGGGCCATCCCCAACTTCCTTCACCCTACCACTGGCAGCTGTGGCTTCAACCGTCGAGGCCCTCGGTTCTCAAATGCACTCCCTCCCTGAAAGCATTCTGCCTCTGCGATGGTGTTCATATCCATTAGATGGACTGTTCTATCGAATCTGTATTATCCCAATCTGTTTTGGTCAGTGTTTGAACTCTGGCCGATGATTCAGTAAGTGGCAGACTGCGATCAGTCCTTAAACATTCTATCCATTCAAATAAGTTATTCATTATTTTTCGCATCTCTCAACAGATTATGGAAGAAACAAACACACAGATAGCCTGGCCGTCCAAACTGAAGATTGGAGCAAAGTCGAAGAAAGGTAAGTTACTTTTGAGGAGAAATTTGATTCCATGAAAAAAAGGTCCAGACATTTGGAGAACAAAAATATCAATAAGTTTGCATGAGTGAAATACTAATGAATTATTCAATTGTAGAATACAAAATCACAGTGTGCCAAGGCAAAGCTTCCCAGTGGGCATGATGTCACCAAATTCCAGGATCAGGAATGACATTCATCCAGCTGCTTTGTAGCAAATGTTGGACATTTGTACTCCCTGTCAACAGCACGGAATTTTACGCTCAGAATGTGACTTTTTTAAAAGAAATTTAGAGTACCCAATTATTTTTTCCACTCAAAGGGCAATTTAGGGCAGCCAATCCACCTACCTGTTATATATTTCGCTTTTAAACCAGTCGAGTTGTTGAAATGAGCAGTAGTCTTCTTGTAAAGATAAACTAATTTATTGAGTAATACAAATAAATATTGTGAGCTTTTTTTACTTAATACTCAACTAATAAAACAAAGAAACAATTGTAGAGATAATTAAATTATACAATACAATACTTCGATAAATAATAACTTTTTCTCTCTCTAGCTTTCCTATGTCTGTTCTCTCTGCACTCCTGATACACACTCCATCAGAAAGTGCGGGAAAGCTACTTTCTGATAGATCCTGATAGTGAGACATCTAGTGTTCAATTGCCTCTACTAGCACTACATATATTGATAGTGTATAGTGATATACAGAGATCACTACATCCCCCCTTTTTTATTTAACATGTTCTTGCAAATATTAAAAGAAAATGTTACATTTGAAATGCAGTGGTTACATAGTACAGCAATCACTAGAATTATGTAAATGTTCACAAATTCAGTCGATTTGTGGATCTTCTTAATCTCACTGGTGATGAAGAAGTTTTAATGTCCTTGTTGATTGTCAGATTGGAATGTAGTTGTTGTTCAACTTGCTTTGAACACTCTGGAGGAATTATGTCATGGCAACTTTTAATCGTAGACAAATCTTTGGAATTGAGAAGATTTGTTGAAGCACCTGTGTCTAATTTGAATGAGATTGGAATATTATTAATACGGACAGTATTCATCCATTCGTTGCTGACGATGTTGACTAGTTGATCTTTCGTTGCTTGAAGATCCTTTTTATTTTTGTGAAGAGCTTTTTTTGTTGCTTGAAGATCATTCATTCTTGCTTGCTTGCAGACTAGTCTTCATGGATCCTTCAACCACTCCAACAAAGAAGGTATTTTCTAACGAGAAAATTTCATCACTTTGTTTGAAATCTTGTTGAGTGTTGATTTGTTCATCTTTGTCAACAGCTCTCACATTGTAGTTCTTTTTGTGTGCAGGAGCAAGATAACTTGAGGATGATTGACACTGAGAAACATAATGATTCATTTTTGAACATCTCAGACAACGTTTTTCAACACCCACTTAATCCCTTTACTACTTTTGGAAAATGTTGTCTGAGATGTTCAAAAATGAATCATTATGTTTCGCCGTGACATATAGTGATGTTCGTGCATGTGCGGAAGTCTTTTGTGGAGTCTCGCATTTCTGTGCGAAGTGCGCATGTCCTGAGATGGAAAATGCGTGCGCTGGGTAGCTGCTGTTCCGAACAGTGTTCTGTTCTGCCTGCAACACCATTTTTATTCTCTCTGCCTAATGGTAGACTTTCGCGCCTTTTTCCTTGGCATAAAATTCTAAATACTGACTTTTGGTCTGTTCACTGGAGATGCATTTCTCTATCGCGATTTTCAACGGTAAATCATTTTGCCGAATTAAAGCTTCTCGTACAGTATCATCAGTTATTCCATAAACAGTTTGATCTCTTACAAGAGAATCACGACGATCAGCATAGTTACAAGTTTGAGCTAAGAGTTTGCGATCTTAAATGAAGTTATTCACTGGTTCACCAACTTTTTGGACTGGCTTATGAAACCTGAATCTCTCTAAAATTTCATTAGTTTGCATTTTGCAATGGTCATCAAATTTCATGATTATTTGTTCAAACTTCGACTTATCTTCACCAGCAGCAAAATTAAACGAATTGTAGATTTCAATTGCTTGCTGTCATGCTAGGGACAGAAGCAAAACGATTTGGCTTGCTTCAGATGCAGCGTTTAAATCACTAGCTTCCAGATAGAGCTGGAATTGTTGTTTAAACAACTTCCAGTGGTCTTTACATGTCTGGGAGCTTGCACTTGGTCCATCAAAACTCTGTTTTTGTCGCGGATTTCCCCCCCCACCCAGCCAGCCTCCCTTAATTGGAGAAAAAATAATTGGGTACTCTAAATTTAAAAAAAAATCTACAGTCACAGAGTGAGGGAGGAATTAGAGCTGAGTATTGGCAGCGTATATATGAAAAGTGACCCCCAACCCTTCCAGATGTTACTGAAGGCTGGTGTGTACAAGATGAAGGCAGACCCAAGAAAGGAAATCCTGAGATATATCAGGGCGATCGGGTGGACAAAAGAGGTGAAGCCATTGTGCGCTATGATGTAGATAAAGTAAGTAAATTCGCCATAGTCCCAGGTGACCATAAGCTACTTTCCCCAATGAGGGGGAGAGCTGGCTGGTAGTGATTTAACCTGAGGGTCACCACACCTCAAGCGAGGTGCAAGTTGAGATAGCGGGCCTTCATGAATAACCTCAGCAGTACAGGAATTGAACCCCTGCTGTTGGCCTTGCTTTCCATCACAAACCAGCTGTCAGCCAACTAAGCTAAATGTACCACCCCCCCCCCCCCCCCATCTCTCCAACTGAGCTAAACCAGCTCAGGAGGATGTTGTTGAACGAGCACATACACCGAGGCAGTGGAGAGGCTGTGCATGCTGGGAAAGGAGAGTGGCTAAAAACCGCCTTCACACACATCGTGGTTGACCAATGCCGTTTCAGGGTGAAAACGTGAGTAGAGGAGCTTTAAGGAGGGAGGGATCAGAGTTCAATTGAGACAGAGGTATGTTGAGAAGGGAAAGGGACAGTTGGCGACAAGATGGTGATTGGCAGGTTTATGGAAGGGGTAAGAGATTTTGGGGAGTTGGTGGGATGGCAGTGGTGGGAGGTTGCTAGTTTTGGAGGCTCGAGACAAGTTAGTGCCGGCATTCACTCTGATGCTGAAGAGGGGAAGTTGAAAATGAGGTGGGAGGATGAAGGGAGCGAGCTTTACAGTTAAAACTAGTAATGTGATGGTGTGGTCGTTCTGTTAGGTTAATTCACTGAAACTAGTGGCAATAGAAACTCAGTCATTTCATTTCAAGTAATAGAAGCAGTCATACATTCCATATCCACTGAGTGTTTCAGTTCTCTCTTTGATACATACTGTGTCATGTTGCTAAGCATTAATTCATCAATCCCAATGACAAAGTGCTGTGTGTCAATAGGAGCTATTTATTGAATCTATCATTCATTTGCCATGCTTTTGGAGAAGAATGGGATATTGAACATCAATCTTCTGTTAATATAGGTTTAAGTGTCATGCTGCTGTTTAGGTAGCCGTGAGGCATTTGTGGATTTAGACGCCGTGAATGCCCTTTTTACACCTCATTGAAGAACATGTCTTATGTAAATACTCCGCTCGGAATGATCAGATGGCAATTTGTTTTCAAATGTAAGCAAACTTGGAAATGAAACAGCGGAAATCAAAGGTGAGTGAATGTAATTGTAGTTGCCACCTTGCTGTGCAGGAATCTGCATGTGACAGAAGTGCCATCAAATATAATGCATTTAAACTTCAAGTTCAATGACTTTCATAGCTCTATGAAAGCTTTATTTCTTGTAGCTTTTTAGCACTTGCCTCGTGGCGTTGACCAGTACCGTGTGAAAGGCTGGCTAACAAAATAGTGGCTCGTGGGATATGAGGATCGGTGTCCTCTCTGACAAAAAGAAAGTGGCTGAAGAACAGAAAACAGAGCGACGGTAAATGGTTATTTTTCAGAACAGAGGGTGGTAGACAGTGGTGTCCCCCAAGGATCAGTGCTAGGATCACTGTTTTTATTATTGATGCACATTAATAACTTGGGTATTGGAACACTGAGTAAAATTTCAAATGAATTGCTGATGATGTCAAAGTAGGAAGGGTGGCAGACAGTGAGGATGATGCCCGCAACATTCTGCCAGTCCATCTTGACTGGCAGAATGGGCAGACAAGTAGCAGATGAAATTTGACACCAAAAGTGTGAGGTGATGCGTTTTTTTCAGAAGGGATTCAGGAGAGGCCATATGTGCTACTCCTTGGAATAATTTTAAAGAGAATACACGAGAATACAGAGACAAAGGGATCTGGGGGTGCATTGTTCAATGAAAGTGGCAGGGCATGTTGCGAGAATGGTTAGCAAAGCACGGGTGACCTTGGGCTCCATTAGGGGAGACAGTGGTGTAGTGGTATTGTCACTGGACTAGTAATCCAGAAACCCAGGGTAATGCTCTGGGGACCTGGGTTCGAATCCCGCAAGGGCAGTTGGTGGAATTTGAATTCAGTAAAAAATGTGGAATTAAAAGTCTAATGATAACCATGGAACCATTGTCGATTGTCGTAAAATCTCATCTGGTTCACTGATGTCCTTTAGCGAAGGAAATCAGTCATCCTTACCTGATCTGGCCTACATGTGACTCCAGGCAATATGGTTGACAGATTGAAGGCTTTGGGCATGAGCTACAGAGGGGATGTGAGGAAGGACTTTTCAACACAGTGAGTGTGGTGGAAGCAGAGGTGAAAGGATCTTGGATGGGCACTTGATGGAAATAAACTTGCAGGGGCATGGGGGATTGAGATGGGATTGCTCTACAGTTACCTTGCCCAATGGACTCAATAGGCTGAATGGCCACTTCCTCTGTTGTCAATGCTTCTATAATTCAATGAGCATGAACAATTTTAACTCTGAGTTCAATCAGACTGTGACTGATCTGTACTTCGGCTCCATTTACTCTTTATAATCATTATATAACAAAAAATCTATTGAAATTGTGGTAACTTGACCACAAAAAGGTAGTTGAATCATGCAGAACGTTAATCTTCTTTAATATATAAAAATAACAATGTTTAAAGTACAGTATGAACTCGAAAGCAGGAGCAACGAGCTAAACATCGAAATAACCGTAACGGAAAAGGTTTAGAACGAACGGCAGTTAAATACGAATATACGCAGATAACAACAACAAGTAATGATGTCACAGCACTTACTGATGACATCTGCAATGGATTTAAATAAGAAGATGCATTATAGTAATAAGACTCTGAAGTGAAAGCCAGAAATAATCAGCAGGTTTGGCAGGATCTGTGGAGAGAGAACTAGAGTTAACGTTTCAGGTCTGTGCCTCACATCAAAACATATTGTCAAAGGTCATCGATCTGAAGCATTGACTCTTGTTTCCCCTTCCACAGATGCTGCCTGGGAGAGAGTCCAAGATTTCTGTGACTGTGTGTGTGGGAAGCATGGGCTCCTGATTTCCCCCAGGGATAGTCCAGCTCCAATTTGATATTGTATCTCCTGGTTCTGGATTCTCCCACCAGAAGAAATAGCTTCTCTATATCCTTACCCCAGTCCTTCCCAAATGATTTTCTGATGTGACCTCGTTTTAACACTTGATAATTAATGAGGTCCCAGGTGCTAACAGAAACAAAACAGCAATAAAGCAGCAGAGTAAGTTCAGTGTCTAATTATTAAAGTTTGAGTATTATAGATCAGTGTATTGTACAACATCTGTGATGATAAATCCTGGGCCTCCGTGACCAGTCATGAAATCCAAGTTGACTTCCATCACTGCGCTCCAGAATCCTCTGAAGCATTTACAGTCACATAGTGACATCACAGCACACACGTGATCAGAGCCTCTGCAGCCAATCAATGTGCAATGTCAGCATTTGACTTCTGCTTGGTTGCTCCCCACTACCTGAATGACAGGCCGAGCGGGAAATTAACGTGATTTCTCGGAACTCCATTTGCTGTTTCTCTGACCCCAATTAGAGTCGCGACCCACAGTTTGGGAACAAGCCGAATAATGTTCCCTGTAAAAACCTTTGAATGTTCTAGTCACCTTTAATCGATCAAGCGAGGAATGATACTAGGTGAATTGCTCCATCGGAGAGGCCGTATAGACATAACAGGCCGGATAGCCACTCTCTGGGCTGTACCTCGTTCGATGATTCAGTGAACCAGCTCGGTAGGATCACACAAGCTAGGTTCATGAAACCAGTGCTCAATTACAGATTCTGCAAATCTGAAAGAAAAACAGAAAATGCTGGATAAACTCAGCTGGTCTGGTAGAATCTATGGAGCGAAACAAAGTTAACGTTTTGGGAACTGCAGAAGGGCCGTTTGGACCCGAAAGGTTCACTCTGTGCCTCTTTCCACAGATGCTTCCAGATCTGCTGAGTTTATTCAACATTTTCTGTTTTTATCTCAATTGACTCTTTTGGTGCTGATACCATTCCGATCTCCTCTCTTCTGGAAGATGGAATTTCGGATTTCCATGACCCTTTGTGTGGACAAGCTGTTCCTGATTTCACTCCCATTTGGCTCAGCTTTGAGAAGGAACTTTTGCTCCGACATCTGCTTATTACATGCAGAGGGAGAAGAACGTGCTTTCTAGACCTGTGAATACTGACTGCCTTGGGGTGAAGTGAGCGCCATTTGTGTGTCCTGTCGACCCTCCCCACCCCCCCACCCGATCCTCATTGGCATTGATGTATAAGTGCGGTTACACAACGGTGGCCAAACTGCACCCTCTGGACCACTTCTGATGCCTGACCCCTGGCAGCCAGCCCCTCGAAGCTCAGGCAGTTCAGTCCTGTTCGTGTTTACAGTTATTGGCTGGTCCTGATTGAATTTTATGGGTCTGGAAAGGGAATAAATCAGTGAATAAATCCTAAATGAGAACACCAAGATCTGTTAGTATTGGCAACTTGAAATAGATGAAAATTAATTGGTACTTTATAAGTGACCCTCAAAGGCCCATGAAACATACCCAAGCAGTTCACAGAGCCAACAGGCTTGGACACCCCATAGGCTGCAGCAACACTTTGTCCTCCATTTTATATCTGCTTCATTAATTCCGCCAATGCACCGTAACAAATACTAGAATGAAGAAAGCATAAAGATTTTCAAACCTTGATAAGAATGGCATTTGTTACTGTTATTCGAGCATGACACTGTCCTAATGGAATCGTTCACCTCTTTTGCTGTTGTATTTCATTCCTGCCTTTCGCCTGAGCAGAGTATACAACAGCAACTTGTTTTGGTATCGCATCTTCAACAAATAAAACATCCCAAGGTGCTTCACAGAGGCATTATGTTCACGCAATCTGACACTGAGCAGCATAAGAAGTTATTAGGGCACATGACTAAAAATGTGGTCAAAGAGGAATACAAAATAAACTTGTTCTCAGCCTTGCACATAAAAAAGCTTATTTATAAAGCACCTTTCACAAGGCAACAGCCCGATGTGTTAAGCTGCCATTGAGGTACATTTGAAGTGTAGTCACTGTTGTGATGTCAGAAACATGCAGGACAAATATGGATGCATGCTTAAATTTACCTTTGTTTTATCAGTTACCTTTTTCTTGCTTGTATCTTCTCTTTATGTTCCTCCTGTTGGTTTTCGTTGTTTTTGTTTTCTCTGGATTATTTTTCTCCTCCTTCATCTCCGTTCTTGTTTGTAGTCTCTCTGATGTGTTTACTCTCTCTATGTAGCACCTTTCATGACTGCAGAAAATCCAAACGCGTCAATGAAGTACTTCAAAGTTGTAATCACTGTTGTAATATAGGGAACACAGGAGACAATTTGTGCACAGCAAGCTCCCGCAAATTGCAATGTGATAATGACCAGCTCATCTGTTCTTGTGATGTTGATTGAGGGATGAATGTTGGCCAGGACACCGGGGATAACTCTCCTGCTCTTCTTCAAAGTAGTGCCAATGGAACCTTTGACATCCATCCAAGGGTCACGAAGGGGCTCCAGTTTAACTCCTCAACTGAAAGGCTACTCCATCAACAGTGCTGCATATCTTTATTTGGGATCGTAAAATAGGAAATACTCTTTGTGGGTGGGATTGGTAGATTTGGATCTCGGGAGCTATAAGTGTATTCTTAAATGCAATATAATGCTCTCTCAATGGGTGAAGATAATGTACTATTCTGGGTTGGAGAAGACCTTTCTTTTCCAGGTGGTTGTGGGGAAAAGGCTGCCTCCAATTATATTCCTGGAAATACATTATGAAGTCGCACATGGTAACTACTATTTTCCCATGGATACTTTCAGAATTCTTTTCTCCTCCTTTTGAATTAAATGCCTTTTCATCTCCTCTGAACCATCCCAAGTTGGTTGTACTAAATTACTAGTGCAGCACAACACAATTGTTTTGGGAAGTCATGGATTTGCGGGGAAGGTTGTTCGGATATGATGGTGCAGTCTGTTTGTACGTGGCTTAACCTGTCAGAGGCTCTCCTCTCTGATGCTGCAGGGGCGAATTCACAATGTACCTCTCCTCCCCTGCCCTTGGAGGGCATTGGTGACCATCGGCTTCCATTAGATTAGTACTGGAGCAGTTTGCCGTTGCCTCCCACAGGATGGCTGACCAGCAAACTCTCCTGCATTTGCCACCTGCCATCAGGTGCGTTGGAAGGAATTAAACAGGCTGCTGATAATCACACCATTTGGCCACATTATAAAAGCACCCTCCCTAGCAATCAGGTCCTGAAGTGAGACTTGAACCCAGACTTTCTGGTCCAGAGGGAGGAATGCTGTCGACGGTGCCACAAAGCCTCCATTCACAATATACGGGGTTCTGTAAATGTGGAAATAAATTGCACGGATGTGACCTAATCTCTGAGATAATGGTATGTATGAGTGGGCGGCAAGGCAGCACAGTGGTTAGCACTGTTGCTTCACAGCTCCAGGATCCCAGGTTTGATTCCCGGCTTGGGTCACTGTCTTGCAGAGTATGCACGTTCTCTCCGTGTCTACGTTCGTTTCCTCTGGGTACTCCAGTTTGCTCTCGCAGTCCAAAGATGTTAGGTGGGGGTCACTAGGTTATGGAAATAGGGTAGAGGTGTGGGCTTAAGTCTTTCCAAGGGCCGGTGCAGACACAAAGGGCGGAATGGCCTCCTTCTGCACTGAAGATTCTATGAAATGTTCTGGTATCGGATGGTGAGGCGGTGGCATTGTGGTATTGTCACAGGATGAGTAATCCAGAGACCCAGCGTAATGCTCTGGGCTGCAGGTTCAAATCTCATTACAGCAGACGTTCAAATTTGAATTCAATAAACCCACCTGGTTCACGAATGTCCTTCAGGAAGGAAATCTGCCATCCTTACCTCGTCTAGCCTACATGTGATTCCAGACCCACACAGCGATGCCGTTGACTCTTAATTGTCCTCCTCTGAAATTGCTGAGCAAGCCACCCAGCTCGAGGGAAATTAGGGATCTCCTTTTGCTCCAAGCAGACCCAACCAGCCCACATCCCAAGAACGAATATTTTTTAAAAATTAGATGGAATCCTGCTTGGAACAGCTTTGTGGTAAACTCTCATCTTGGACAGGACAGTTCAACTTGGTCACCCCTGATATTGGGCACAAGGACAAAGCAATGTAGCGAAAGGTCTTTCTCATCTTTCTTCATGCAATGTCTGGATACTTCAGTGTGAGCGCACTAATTATCCAAAACTAGTCAAACTGCATGTGTTAACATCTCAATCAGGCTAATCTAACCACCAAGAAACATTTTGACTTGATTGTTTTCCGACCAGAACTTATTTCGGACAACAGTTTCCCAGTGAGTGTACTGTCAATGCCTAGTTCTGGAGTCAGTTAGGTACATTGGTTGCTGCTGCCATAGAATAGACTTCTCCAGGTGTGATAGCTGACATGAAGCTAATTTTTAAATGATATTGCTCCTTATTTTGTCACAATTACCTGTATATGAGAGCGCGCCCAACATTTGCACAATCTCGTTCGCGATTGCATGGTAAAGAGCAAAGCAGTTGATCAATGGAGGTCTGCATCTGCAATTGGTGGACCCAGCAGCCATTGCTGGGCCCACACAGGGATCAGGAGGTTGAAGAGAATGTACACTCTTATTTAGAATTATGTAGCTCACTGTGCTGGTCGCATGGAGTTCCACCTGGTGAGAACTCAGATGTGCGCTTGTCACTTTCCCTAATGACCAGCTCATGACTGCTTTTTGAGAGTCGAGAGGACATTTAACGTCCCTGCAGTTCAATTGAGTCAAGACAATGCGACTACGAGTGCAGGAGTGGAAAGTCAACTTCATGGTAGGTATTTTGATAACAGAGCCAGTCAATCCAAGATGCTCGTGGCCTCTGTGATGGTTGACCCACGATCCGGGATTATTGGCAGGAGAGTTAGCCTGTCATGGGCATCTACGATTTACACCACCAGTTAAGCCTACCCATGGATTTCCCAATGGACCCGGCTGGACAAGCTGTGGTCTTTATTGGTAGGCTGTGAATTTTTATGTTTGCGGACTATGGGTCATTAAATTTTGGCTCTAGCTAATTTTCACCTCTGTTTTGAACTTGGGTTAGTACAATGTGTCCTCATCAAACAAACAAAGACTCAACCCATGTGTATACCTCAGTAATTTAGTAATTTGGCTCAGAGCCTCTCTTTAACACACTGCTGGGTTTCCATGTGCAAGCATTCTGATTTATTGGTAAAGTAAGGAACAAATTATACACCTTCGATGTCTGCACTGAGGGAATGCTGCATTGCTGGAAGTACCACATATCTTTCAGATGAACCTTTTAAAAAAAAAACAGAGGCCCTTTCAACTGGAGGCAATATTTGAAGAAGATGGGGGGAGTTCTCCCAATCATGGCATCCCTACACTGCAGAAGGAGGGCATTCGGCCCATTGAATCTGAACCGGCCCTTGCTCCAATAGAGCACCCTACCTAGGCCCAATTCCCGTAACCCCACTTTTAGGCAATATTAGTATCGCCAATTCACCTCACCTTTTGGACTATGAGAGGAAACCAAAGCACCGGGAGGAAACCCACACAGACACAGGGAGAAAGTGCAAACTCCACACAGTCACCCGAGGTTGGAATTGAACTCGGGCCCCTGGCACTGTGAGGCAGCAGTGATAACCACTGTGCCACCGTCCTGACTAATAATAATAATCTTTATTATTGTCACAAGTAGACTTACATTCACACTGCAATTAAGTTACTGTTAAAATCCCCTAGTCGCCACACTCCGGCTCCTGTTCGGGTACACAGAGGGAGAATTCAGAATGTCCAATTCATCTAACAATATTTAGCTCCTGACTAATATTTAGCTCTCAGTGAACATAATTAAAATTGATGCTGTGGTCATTATCCTATTATCATTATGGGTGTAAAGTGACTTCTATCTTTTCCGATAAAAATAACAATGACCCTTGCCAATGTATTTCATTGGTTGGAAAGCACTTTGGGATGTCCTAACAATGTGAAAGAAGTTAGAACAATGCAAGCTTTCCTTTCTTTAAGATTCTTCACTCTGTGACAGATCAAATAAAGTTTTAGTTTCCAACACTGAGACAGTTGGAGGGGGGAAGGAATGATCCTTTCCCCGGAGTGCTGCAGCTAGAGTTCTTCACCTTCTGCAGGCCCATATACATCAGTGAACAGGACAATGCCAGTGCCTGTCAGAGTTACAGTTCTGTCAGTGGGAGTGTGATATGGATACCTGTGGATCTGCAGCCTGTTTTATAACTCGTCAATAAAAATAAGTTCTGATCTTGTGTAAACCTGTCCATCAATTTTCTCTTGTGTGTTGCCGGATGAGATTCAATTCTCTCTCAATTTGCACCTGAACTAGGTAAGAATACAATGTTGTACAATGGGTAAAAGCACAGCTCTACCAGGTCGGGTTACCAACCCTCTCATCTTTTACATACTGTCCCATAAGTTTGGCTTTTTTCTTGTGTCCCGTTAATTGGCTCCCGGGGTTGCCAATTATCCTGCATTTCCCCAGTTCTCAGCAGCAGAGCCATCACAGCCAAAATAACCAGCTCCAACTCCGGATCTTGCCACTTCACCGATTACTTTGTGCTAGCTGACACGGACTGTTTCATTGTTGTTGTTGATGTAATTTAGTTGCCAATCAGTGGCCGCAGTTTGCTGGACCGTAGCTTCCAGCGCTATCACCATGTTTCAGTGTCGTTGCCGAGTATTAGTGACGTTTTACTAAACATGCTTTCCAGTCTTCCCAAGCCTTGATGAGGACTTGCTTACAAACTTGAGATAGTCGGTACAGTTTAACTTCAAAAACGTATTGAGAGCTATTCACAAAGGGCAAGCTCATGGTATTCAGGACAAAGACTCTTCTGCGTCTCGCTCTCTTGGAGCTTTACAGTCATCTCACTACTAATATCATAGATTCATCATTAATATCATTAATCCACAACTCTACACGGACAGTGGGCAAGCTCTCAGGTAAGTGAGTGAAGTAGAGGCTGTGGAGGAACAGGTGTTTGGAGTTGAGCAATCAACCTTTCCCAAGCTGTGTAAAGGTTGGCTATTTGATCTGCCTATAAGGTACCCAGTGGGAGATATTTAAGTGATTTGTAAACATTGACAAAGGTGACTGTAAATTGAAATAAAATTGGGGTTAAATACAGAGCTGATGTTGGCTCTTCTTCTAGAACCAATGAAATGACACAACACAAAAGGGGGCCATTCAGCCCATCTTGTCCGTGCTGATCCAAAGACACCCAGGTGCCCTTTCTAATCCCATCCTCCTGCACATGGCCCATTGCCCTGCAGCCTACAGCCCTTAAGATGGAGATCCAGATACCTTATAATAGAGTAAAGGGTCTCTGCTTCCACCACCAACTCGGGCAGCAAATTTCAGACACATGCATAAAAATGTTCTTCCTCAACTTCCGGTGGCAGCAATGAAGGAGTAAGTTGCACATTTGGTGGCTCCCGCTCGGGTCAGACTTTTGGACCTTTCCCCCCGATTTTCTACCGGACTTGAATTGTAAAACTGATGACAGAGGCAATTGTGAACTGAATTCCCACATCGGTGCATGGAGAGAAGGACTAGAAGTGCTCGTAAAGGCAGAAACAGAAAGACAGAGAAGGCTTGGGCTGAAGCTGCAGCAGGAGACAGCATGGCGGAGGACCGGACCTCTGGTTTGTCGACCCAGCGGTCAATGGAGCAGCTGATGCAAGTTATTCAGGAAGGCTTTGTTAAGCAGAAACGGGACTGCTTGGACCTGATAAGAGTCAATTGAGCAGCTGGTGCTTAGATTGGACGCCCAAGATCGGGCGATCCAGAAGGTAGAGAAGGCGCTGGCTGAGCAGGAGGAACATCAAACTGCGGTGGAGTTGGAGGTGGAGATGCTGAGAGACCAGCAGAAGAAGCTCCTGGAGAAGGTGGAGGACCTAGAGAATAGGTCCCGCCGGCAGAACTTGAGAATCGTTGGGCTCCCGGAGGGGTCCGAAGGAGCGGACACTGGGGCATACATCACAGACATGCTTGAGAAGCTGCTGGGGGATGGGGCATTCTCCCGGCCCTTGGAGGTGGACAGGGCTCACAGAGCACTTGCGAGGAAGCCGCAAATGGGAGACCCCCCGAAGGCAATGGTGGTGAGATTCCACAGGTACTCGGATAAGGAGTACATTCTACAGTGGGCCAAGCAGACACGGAGCTGTAAGTGGGACAACAGTATCCTGCGGGTTTACCAAGACCTGAGTGTGGAGATGGCCAGGCGAAGAGCAGGCTTCAACCAGATTAGGTCGATCCTTTTTCAGAAAAAGGTGAAGTTCGGACTGTTGTATCCGGCTGGTCTCTGAGTCATGCATGAGGAACAGCACTTTAATTTTTAGTCGCCTGAGGACGCGCTGGACTTCGCGAAAAGGAAAGGACTGGTGGTGGACTGAGAACTTTTGAACTTTGCTGCAACGTTCATGTTGGGTTTTTTTTTCTGTTCTTTTCAAAAAGTTTCTCATTTTTCGTTTTGTGGAAGATGTTTTAATGCCTTTTTCATTGATTTGGGACACGCGGTAGAGCTGAGTGAGTTAAGGTTTTCATTGGCAATGTTGGGGGATGGAGGTGTGCTTGTTTAGATCTTGGTGTTTTTCTGTCGGGCAGTTGTGTGGGGATTGCTTGATGTTGAGTATTTTTGTATGAGCGGTGGGGAGGGAACAATAGGTGGGGGACTATCCGGTGCCAGGGATGGGGGCCACCAAGCTAGCTGGGCGGGCTAACTCACAGAAGCATCTCTCCCGCGGATGGAAATGGCTGGCACGAGGGGACATAACTTTAAACTGAGGGGTAATAGATGTAGGACAGAGGTCAGAGGTAGGTTCTTTACGCAAAGAGTAGTGAGGCCGTGGAATGCCCTACCTGCTACAGTAGTGAACTTGCCAACATTGAGGGCATTTAAAAGTTTATTGGATAAACATATGGATGATAATGGCATAGTGTAGGTTAGATGGCTTTTGTTACGGTGCAACATCGTGGGCCGAAGGGCCTGTACTGCGCTGTATTGTTCTATGTTCTATGTTCTAAGCACAGTGGGGTGTGTGCATATGTTTGGTTTATTAAAGGGGTTGGGTTACAGAGGAATTGAGAGGAGGTTGGGGGGGGAGGCTGCCTGGGGATGGGCCAGTGGAGGCGCGGAGCATGGGCTGGAGGCGGGCCCAAAAAAGGGGATGGCTGATCGACGAAGGGCAGTGGGGGGCGGGGGGGCAAATGAGCCCCCCAACTAGGCTGATCACCTGGAATGTTCGAGGGTTAAATGGGCCGGTGAAGAGGGCACGTGTGTTCGTGCATCTTAGGGGACTGAAGGCGGACATGGTAATGTTGCAGAAGACATACCTTAGAGTAACTGACCAGATCAGATTGAGGAAAGGCTGGGTCAGTCAGGTCTTTCACTCGGGACTGGATTCAAAGGCTAGAGGGGTCACGATCCTGATCAATATGCGGGTGGTGTTTGAGGTGGGTAGAATAGTCTTGGATGTGGGAGGTCGATACATTATGGTCAGTGGGAAACTGGAGGGGGTACAGGTGGTATTAGTAAATGTATATGCGCCAAATTGGGATGATGTGGAGTTGATAAAGAGGATGCTGGGAAAGATACTGGACCTGGACCCGCCCAGGTTGGTCATGGTAGGAGACTTCAACACAGTTATTGACCCTGGCTTGGACCGGTCAAGCTTGAAAACGGGCAGGATGCCAGCAATGGCAAAGGAGCTAAAAGGGTTCATGGAGCAGATTGGGGGGTGGTGGATCCATGGAGATTTGGGCAGCCAAGGGTGTGAAGGAGTTCTCCTTCTACTCACACGTGCATAAAGTGTACTCCCAGATTAATTTCTTTATTTTGAGCAGGGCCTTATTGGCAGGGGCGGTGGACACGGGGCACTCGGCGATCACAATCTCAGACCATGCTCCGCACTGGGTTGATCTGCAGGTTAGTAAAGACAGTAACCAGCGCCCGCAATGGAGGTTAGATGGCTGACGAAGGGGTGTGCGAGCGGCTGAGGAAACTTATTCAGAACTACCTGCAGGTCAACGACACGGGGGAAATTTCAGCAGCGGTGGTCTGGGAAGCACTGAAGGCGGTGGTCAGAGGGGAGCTGATCTCGATACGGGCCCACAGGGAGAAGGTGGACAGGGCAGAGACGGACCGACTGGTAAAGGAGATACTACAGATCGATAGGAGGTGTGCGGAGACCCCAGAGGCAGGGCTTTTAAGGGAACGGAGGAGGCTACAGGCGGAGTTCGGCTTGTTAACCACAGGGAGGGCGGTGGAGCAGCTGAGAAAGGCGAGGGGGGCGATCTATGAGTATGGAGAGAAGGCCAGCAGCTTAGAGAGAGGGAGGCAGCCAGGGAAAGTAAATGATGGAGATGGGAACCTGGTCGGAGATTCAGCAGGGGTGAATATAAGGCGTTTAGGGATTGCTACAGTAGGCTGTATAGGTCGGAACCCCCTATGGGGCCGGAGGAGCTGAATTTCCCAAAGGTGGATGGGGAGCTGGTCGAAGGGCTGGGGGCCCCGGTTAGGTTGGAAGAGATAGTGGAAGGTCTGAAGGCCATGCAGTCGGGTAAAGCCCCGGGGCAAGACGGGTACCCAGTGGAGTTCTATAAAAAGATCTCTGGGATATTGGGGCCGCTGTTGATGAGGATGTTCAATGAGGCAAAGGAAAGAGGGGTGCTGCCCCCGACGATGTCACAGGCCACGATTTCACTGATTCTGAAGCGGGACAAGAACCCGGAGCTGTGTGGGTCCTACAGGCTGATAACCCTGTTGAATGTGGATGCCAAATTGCTGGCCAAAATGTTGTCCTCCAGGATTGAGGATTGTGTTCCGGATGTTATTGGGGAGGACCAGACAGGGTTTGTTAAGGGTAGACAGTTAGTGGCCAATGTAAGAAGGTTGTTAAATGTGACCATGATGCCCCCGGAAGGTGGGGAGGTGGAGGTAGTGATCGCAATGGATGCAGAAAAGGCTTTTGATCGGGTAGAATGGGATTATCTGTGGGAGGTACTGGGACGGTTCGGATTTGGGCGGGGCTTTATTGTCTGGGTCAGGTTGCTGTATCAGGCTCCTGTGGCAAGTGAACGGACGAGTAGGACAACATAAGCCTGTTTTAGACTGCATCTGGGGACGAGACAGGGATGCCCCCTCTCCCCACTATTGTTCGCGGTAGCTATAGAGCGTTGGCAATGTCTCTGAGAGCCTCAAGGGGCTGATCCGGGTTGGGGGCGGAGCACAGAGTCTCGCTTTATGCTTCTGTATGTATCGGACCCAATAGAGGGGATGGAAGAAATCATGAGGATTCATGGGGAATTTGGTCGGTTTTCGGGGTATAAGCTAAATATGGGGAAAAGTGAGATGTTTGCGGTCCAGGCGAGGGGACAGGAGAGGCGATTGGGGGAACTGCCGTTTAGATTAGTAGGGAGAAGCTTTTTTTTATTTTTTATTTTTTTATTTAAAACAAATTTGTAACATTTACAGAAAGAAGGCAATTAGCAAAGAACCTTAACATGGTGAAAACAAACAGTGGGAAAAACCAAACATAATAAGGCACTTCCCACGTCGGCTCTGTGTGCACAGCCCACATATGGTCATCTAAACTAAACCCCCCCCTTTGAATGGAGCAGTACAGTACAGATTAAATTAACAAACCGCCGCCACATTACATCTCTGGAAGCCAAAAGTCCTTTAGTTCAAGTCCAGTTTCTTCTCTTAATAAAAGTCCAAACCTGATCAGGACAGATTAGATTAACAGACTGCCGCCACTGTACAACATTGGAAACTAAGTGTCCTTCAGTTCAAGTCTAGTTTATTCTCTTTAATAAAAGTCCAAACCTGATCTGGCGACTCAAAGTAGTAGTGATGCTCTCCGAACGTTACCCAAAGCTTCGCAGGATACAGCATTCCAAACCTCACCCCCTTTTTAAAGAGGGCCGCCTTTACCTCGATGAACCCTGCACGCCACTTGGCCAGCTCCGCTCCCAGGTCCTGGTATATGCGCACCTCACAGTTCTCCCACCTGCTGCTCCGCTCCACCTTTGCCCACCGCAGTATACGTTCCTTGTCTGAAAGCCGGTGGAAGCGAACCACCAGGGCCCTCGGTCGGTCGCCCGCCTTGGGCTTCATTGTGCGCCCCATCCAGCTCCAGGGGTCGAGGGAAGGCCCCCGGTCCCATCAACGCCTCTAGCATACTTGACGCGTACGCTCCCGGGTCCGATCCCTCACTGCCTTTGGGAAGGCCAACGATCATTAGGTTCTGTCTTCCGGCTCTGTTTCCCAGCTCCTCAAGCTGCTCCTAAATCCTCTTTTGGCGGGCGTTCAGTTCCTCCACCTCGTCCTCCAGCGCCGTTATCGTGTCTTCCTGGCTGGAAAGCTTCGATTGAACATCCTTGATTGCCTTCTCCAAGACCGCCTGTGTCTCGACCATTCGGTCCATCACTCATCGGGTCCAGCAATTTGGTCTCTTTTCAATTCGGCGAAGCAGTTCTTAAAAAACTCCATCTGCTGCTCCCTTGGCCAGTGAGCCTCCACTCTCTGGTCCCTGCTGTCCGCCATGCTTCACCGCCCGGTCTGCTGTCCTCGCTGCTCCCGCTTCGATCCAAGCCGCTTCACTCGACCACTCCTGGTCCAATCGTCCATACCCCGGGGGGGAAAACCTCTTCCCTGTTGTTTCCTCCACCGATCCAGGTCGCAAAGTCCCGATAAATCCTGTTGAAAAAGGTCCGTTAGCCCATCACCGGCGGGAGCGATCGGACCTGCGACCTACTTCACCCTAGCTGCCACTGGAAGTCTAGTAGGGGGAGGCTTTAGGTACCTAGGCATCCAAGTGGCGCGGGAATGGGACCGGCTGCAGAAATGAAATCTGGCCCGACTAGTAGACCAAATGAAGGACGGTTTTCGAGGTGGGATGCGCTTCCGTTGTCACTGGCTGGGAGGGTGCAGACGGTGAAGATGATGGTCCTCCCGAGATTCCTGTTCGTGTTTCAATGTCTCCCCATCTTTATTCCGCAGTCCTTTTTTAAATGGGTCAACAAAGTGATCACTGGCTTCATTTGGGTGGGCAAGACCCCGCGAGTAAGGAAGGTAATGCTTGAGCGGAGTCGGGGAGAGGACGGGCTGGCGCTGCCAAATTTTAGTAACTATTACTGGGCAGCGAGTCTAGCCATTATCAGGAAGTGGGTGGTGGGGGGGGGGGGGGGGGTGTCGGCATGGGAGCGTATGGAGGCGGCTTCATGCAAGGGCACCAGTTCTAGGGGCGTTGGTAACTGCGCCTATGCCATCCCGCCAGCACGGTACTCCACCAGCCCGTGGTGGTGGCGGCCCTGAGAGTCTGGGGGCAGTGGAGGAGACATGTGGGAGCAGAGGGAGCATCGGTCTGGTCCCTAATGTGTAATAATCACCGGTTTGCCCCGGGAAATATGGATGGGGGGTTCCGGATATGACGGAGAGCAGGGATTGAGAGGATGGGGGATATGTTTATAGAGGGGAGCTTTCCAAGTTTGAAGGCGCTGGAGGAGAAGTTTGGGTTGGCGAGGGGAAACAAATTCAGGTATCTGCAGGTTCGGGACTTCCTACGTAAACAGGTGTCAACCTTCCCACTCCTACTGCTAAGGGGGATTCAGGACAGGGTAGTTTCCAGAGGGTGGGTAGGAGAAGGGAGCTTCTCTGACATTTACAAGGAACTTATGGGGTCGGAGGAAACGCAGACCGAGGAGCTGAAGCGCAAGTGGGAGGAGGAGTTGGGAGGAGAGATAGAGGATGGTCTATGGGCGAACGCATTGAGTCGAGTCAACGCGTCCGCAACATGTGCCAGGCTCAGCCTGATACAATTCAAGGTCGTTCATCGGGCTCACATGACAGTGGCCCGGATGAGCAGATTCTTTGGGGTGGAAGACAGGTGTGCAAAATGTGCGGGAGGACCAGTGAACCATGTCCACATGTTCTGGGCATGTCCGAAGCTTAGGGGATTTTGGCAGGGGTTTGCAGATGTCATGTCCACGATGTTAATAACAAGGGTGGCACTGAGTCCAGAGGTGGCGATTTTCGGGGTGTCGGAAGACCCGGGAATCCAGGAGGAGAAAGCCTTTGCTTCCCTTGTAGCCCAGAGACGGATTCTGTTAGCTTGGAGGGACTTAAAGCCCCCGAAGTCGGAGACCTGGCTATCGGACATGGCTAGCTTTCTCTGTTTGGAGAAAATCAAGTTCGCCTTGAGAGGGTCAGTTAGGGTTCGCCCGGAGGTGACAACCGTTCGTCGACTTCTTCGCGGAAAATTAATCGTCAGCAGAACGGGGGGGGGGTGGTTAGTTTAGCTTAGAGTAGGGGGTTAATAATGGTGGGACCTGTAAGGGAGGGAGAGGGCTTTTGCACTATGTTTATAGTTTCATGTACATTGTTTATTTTGTTGTTGTTATAATACCAAAAATACCTCAATAAAATGTTTATTAAAAAAAAATGTTCTTCCTCTTATCCTTCTGTAGAGTCAGAAGAATAATTCACCATTGTATAAAGGCGAGTTCCTGGTGGAAGTTATATTTCTTTGGTATATTTTGGGTTACTGTAATTGATCAAATTCATTTAACCCTTTCTCTCCACTTGCTGGGTTTCTTTCATTGGGGTAGGGCTTCATTTCCCGTGCCAGCCTCCCCGAACAGGCGCCGGAATGTGGCGACTAGGGGCTTTTCACAGTAACTTCATTTGAAGCCTACTTGTGACAATAAGCGATTTTCATTTTCATTTCATTTCATTTAAACTGCCAGCCTTCCTTTCAGACACCCTTTCAGACAATTCAGACACCCATTCAGACAATTGACAAGATGGTGCCTGAGCGAGGCGACTCTCTGCGAACTTTCCCCAACAAATCCACTTTTTACTTAACGTATACTCGTTCTAATCTTTTCCCTATTATATATTTTCTTTTCTTCCCACGTACTTCCCTATTATGTATTTTCTTTTATTCCCTTTTCTTCCCATGTACTTAATGATCTGTTGAGCTGCTTGCAGAAAAATACATTTTGCTGTACCTCGGTACACGTGACAATAAACAAATCCAATCCAATCCTTGTTTGAAGTGGCTGTTCTGGGTGCATGAGCTGGGGTGGTGTTGTTCAAGTGGATGTTTAACCAAAGGAGGACCTTGTGACAAAGCCTTAATCACCTCCTGCATCACTGTCTTTCACCAATATAGGTGAGGGATTATTTACCATTCGGAGCCAAAACAAAATCTCCTGATCTGATTTCCATTTCTCTCCCTGTTCCCTAAACCAGGGCACAATCTGTCTGCACCACTGTCCTGCTTGCTATAAGGGGATTGAGTCAGGAGTGTGCTGGGAGCAGAGAACGTTCTGCCAGTGGCTGGTTCCAGAAGAAATGTATTCTCCAATCCACTGGTTACAGTGACTAAACATGGAATTTTCATCTGTGTTCTAGGCATCATTTTGGCCGGGCTTCCCCCGGAAAGCCTTGCTGATGCTCCACTGAAGATAACTGGGTCAAACACAGTTTCCGCAGCATTAACTGCAGTTTGGAAACAGAATGCCTGCCTCTTCCAAGTTACTGTTCACTTTTACAGTTCATCCAAATCTGTCCTGAAATGATTAATGAGCAGAAATGCTGAAGGGTCCCTCAAAACAACCAGTTGTGGAATAAACTGCACTTTCATTGAAAAGAGCAGGGGCATATTTTGCACTTGTCTGAACTTCCTGTTCATTGATTATGGTTATATTGAGGAGTTTTTATTTTGGGAGCTGGGTTAAGAATATTTTTGGAGAGTGGGTGTCCTTGGTCACTTGGGATTAGTGACTTTGATCTGTCTAGTTTTGTCCTGGTTCAACAGGCAGATGTGTCAAATGTTCAGGCAATTGTAATAATAAAAACAATGAAAATAGGCTGATGAGAAAGCTTGGCTTATTTGCAGACGCTCTCACATCTGTGTCAGAAGGTTGTGGGATCAAATCCCACTGCAGGGTCTTGAGCACATACTCGCAGCTGACACTCCTATGCATAACTTAAGGGAGTGCTGCACTGTCTGAGATGCTGTCTTTTGGGTCAGATACTAGACTGGGACTTTCCCTGTCAAAGGTGCAATGGCACTGTTCAAAGAGTAGGGTGGAGTTATCCTTGGCATTCCACAGATGCATTTTTCCTTTAAGGACATCACTTAAAATAGATTATCAGGTCATTACCTCACAATTGTTTGTGGGACATTGTAATACTCTATCTCTTTATTTTCTTTGTTCCCATTTATTTTATATTGTTTTATTATTTTGGTCTGTGGACCCATAATCTGAATGTATCTTTAAGCAGAAGACTCAAAATTGAAGCAGCCTGCTTGCCAGGACACTGTTCCCAAGTTTTGTTTTTAGCCAGCCTCATTAGCCGAGTGGATGTTATGAACCAGGTTTGGAGGGAGTTGGATCAATTGGTTAACTGGCAACTGGTGGGTTGGCCAGGGACAGTGTTCTGCCTGACAACGGTTAGTGCTTGGTTCCTGCGTGATGCTTTCTGAGAGAACCGGGCAGAAGTGTTTAGACCTTGGAAGTGAAAGGAATGCTCTCTGTCTCGGGGTGTTGTGACCTAGTTTGGGGGCTTGGCCCCTGGCTTATCTCAGTTGGCTGGACTGCTGGTTTGTGATGCAGAGCAAGGCCAATAGTGCGGGTTCAATTCCTGTATCGGCTGAGGTTATTCATGAAGGCCCTGCCTTCTCAACGCTGCCCCTTGCCTGAGGTGTGGTGAACTTCAAGTGAAATCACCACCAGTCAGCTCTCCCCCTCAAATGGGAAAGCAGCCTATGGTCATCTGGGACTATAGCGACTTTACTTGGCTTACCCTTGGAATTCACTACCCTCTATGCGGCTAGTTTAGCACAGTGGGCTAAATAGCTGGCTTGTAATGCAGAACAATGCCAGCAGCGCGGGTTCAATTCCCGTACCAACCTCCCCGAATAGGCGCCAGAATGTGGCGACTCGGGGCTTTTCACAGTATCTTCATTGAAGCCTACTTGTGACAATAAACAATTATTATTATTATAAGAATCCATGTTCAAGACCAAAGGGTTAATAACAAGCAGCAATAATGGCTGATGATTATGTGCTGATCCATAGATTTAAACCTTTGTTCCATCATCCCCGTCATTTTGAAAATGATAGGAAGTGGGAGAGTGAAAAGAAGGCAGGTAACTAAGATAAGGAATGGAGAAGCTGTGAATGCTCCGAGATCCCCCCCTCAAAGCAGGAAGGAAGGCACTGAGGGTGAAGACAAGACTCAAAAGCGTAATAGTTATCTTTGTAATAATGAGGGATACATTTGTTCAGCACTTTGGAAGTTGCAAGCAAACCCCGTGGAACTTATTGGGCTCATAAGGAGGATTTTGAAAAGGGAACAAAAGTGGAGAACGCTACAGGGCAGACAGTAGCTCTAGACAGAATATGGAGACCTGCGGTAAACATTACTGTGGGAGTAAGCATGGTGAATGAGGTGGGCAAAAGATGTGCAAGGTTTTTGTCTGAGGGGAAAACTGCCCCATTTTCATCAAATGACGTAGTCAAACCCATAAATACCCTTTCTAAAGGACACAGGTTCTGCAGAAACTCTTGTACTGGAAAGGGATTTGTTTTTCCCTCCAGAGAGTTCAATGGACATGTTAGATTTGGATTTATTGTCACTTGTGATGTGTTGCGCGCTGGATCCGTGGAACACATACAGGCCACCAACTCTTAAAATAGTGCAACACTATTTTATTAAGTTATAAACTGTTGAACATACTTTCACTGTGGGTTAACACGATGTTAGATTAAACTAAAGACCTATGCCTGTCCTAACCAGTCTATGCACTCAGCACGTGGTGAAGATCTGTGCTGTAAGCTCTGTCCTTCTAGGAGGCTGCATCCCGAATGAGCGGGAACTCTGATGCCCCCTGTCTTTATAGTGAGTGTGCTCTAACTGGTCATTGGCTGCGGTGTTGTGTGTGTTGATTGGTCTTGCTGTGTGTCCATCAGTGTGTGTGTCTCTGCACCATGATATACTGGTGTATATTGTGACAACGTGTACCGAGGTACAGTTTAAAATATTGTTCTGCGTACAGCCCACACAGATCGTTCCATACACGAAAACATAGAACATAATCTAAATACATAATGAAAATACATAAACATAGACAGCGGGTGAAGTATACGGTATGTAGTGCTACAACTGTAGAGAAGATGCATCAAAAGATCAGTGCAGACTCTAAGAGTGTCATTCAAGAGTCTGGTAACAGTGGGGAAGAACCTGTTTCTTATTATTGGTGCGTGTTCCCAAACTTTTGTATTTTCTGCCCAATGGAAGAGATTGAACGAAAGAATAGAATGGGTGGGAGAGGTCTTTGATTATGCTGTCCACTTTTCCAAGGCAGCAGAGGTGCAAAAAGAGTCAATGGATGGGAGGCGGGTTCGCTTGATGGGCTGGGCTGTGTTCCTACTCTGTTTTAACTTACGGTCTTGGGCCGAGCAGTTGCCATACCAGGCTGTGATGCAGCCAGATAGGATGCTTTCTATGGTACATCTATAGAAATTGGTAAGAGTAAGAGTGAGTTAATGCGAGAAATGGAGATTATATCCCAGTTCAAATGTACAAAGTGCATTTGGGAATGTAATTTATCATCGGGTCCAGTAGTTGTCGGTGTGTCTAAGAGCATAGAACATAGGACTTCCGGTGGCATTTGCGAGCGGGTCGGCCGCATCGAGTGGAGCTCCCGCCGGCGGCCACTATTTGCAGCGCTTTCGGTGGTTTCCCCGATTCTTCCCCCCCCCCCCCCACCCCAATTATTGTCGGCCTTAGGGGCCGGCCCGGGCATCAAGCGGGGCCGGTTTGAAAACCTGCGAGGAACCCCGCGCGGCTATCGGGCGGCTGGTGCAGAGGCGTCGGGCCTAGCGCGTGCGGAGGTCGGAGCAGCGGGGGCGGAGCCAAATGGAGGTCGAGTGGGCAGGCCCGAAGCCAGGGTGCGATGTAGGTGAGATGTCCCACATTGGGTGGCTCCCGCCTAGAATGTTGTAAGACTGAAGTCACCCGGTCCCAGGGGAATTCTGGAGGAATTCAAAAAAGAAGAGAAAGAAGTTTTAAAGAAACTTGGTGAAAGTTTTTTTTTTCCTTTTTTGAAGGAAGAATTTTTTGTTTTTCTATAATATAAAAAAAATTGAAGAAGGAAAGAAGGGTGAAAAAAAAGGAAAAATAATAAGTCGTTATAGGATGCGAAAAGCAGCGTCGAGGAAGGGAGGAAACGCGGGTTTGCCGTTGAATGAGAGGACCAGCAAAAGTGCTGACAAGATGGCGGATGCTGGACCGCATGGTGGGACCGCACTACTTACGGTGGAGAAGATGACCGAGGTGATGGCGGTGGAGCTGGAAAAGCAGTTTGCGAGGCACATGGAAGGGGATGGTAGTTGCATTGAAGTCATTGGTGGAGGAGGCAATCGCCCCGGTGAGGATAGCTGTGGCAAAGACATCGGCCAAGGTGAGAGAGCAGGGTGAGAAGATGAAGGAAGTGGAGGAGGCCGTGTCGCAGCACAGAGACCAGTTCACCTCGATGGGGGATGAGCTGCGGAGGGTGGTGGGGGTCAATAGAGGACTTGGACAAAAGCTCGAGGTTGCGTAATCTGAGAATTGAAGGGACAGAGGGCCCAAGGCCAACAGAGGTTGGCAGAGTTGATGGGGGAGGGTGAGATGCTGGAAAAGAGGAAGGAACTATAGGCGAGCTTTGACCGACTATCTACCAGGGAGGCGGTGCGCCAACTGAGACGAGCAAGGGGTGCAGTTTACGACCATGGAGATAAGGCAGGTCAGCTCCGGAGTGAGGCAGCGGTAAGGGAAATTGTTCAGGTGAGGGACAGGGCAGGGAAGTTGGTGGTGGCTCCGGACCTGATTAACAATGTTTTTGAGGAATTTTATGAGAGGTTGTACAGGTCAGTCACCTGGGGGAGACCGGGAGGTGCAGGAATTTCTAGATGGGTTGGAGTACCCGAGGTTAGCGGAGGGGGACAGGGCTACATTAGAGGGAGCGATAGTGGAGCAGGAGATAAAGGATGCAATTGGGAGGATGCAGTCGGGGAAGGTGGCAGGGCCGGATGGGTTTCCGGTGGAATATTATAAAAAATTCAAGGATAAGCTGGCACCCCTGATGCTGGAGATGTTTGAAGAGGCGATAGGAAGGGGGTCTTGCCACAACCTTGGGGCAGGCATCAATTTCCCTGTTGCTAAAAAAAGATAAGGATCCGACGGAGTGTGGGTCGTATAGGCCCATATCCCTTCTGAATGTGGGCGCATAAGTATTGGCGAAGGTACTGGCAGGTAGGCTGAAGGAGTGCCTCCCAAAGGTGATGGGTGAAGATCAGATGGGGTTCGGTGAGAGGGAGGCAGCTCTTTTCAAATGTTAGAAGGGTATTGAACGTTGTTATGGCACCGGCAGAGGGGAAGGAAACAGAGGTGGTTGTGGCATTGGACGCTGAGGAAGCGTTTGACCGGGTAGAATGGGGGTACTTGATGGCAGTTCTGGAGCGGTTTGGGATTGGACCAAGATTTGTGAACTGGGTAAAGCTACTCCATAAGGAGCCGAGGACCAGTGTCCGCACAAACAACATCAGCTCGAGATACTTTTCTCTCCACCGTGGGAACAGGCAGGGATGTCCTATGTCCCTCCTGCTGTTTGCACTCTCGATTGAGCCGTTGGCCATCGTATTAAGAAGTTCGGGGGTATGGAAAAGAATAGTGCAGGGGGGGGGGGGTAGAGCATAGGGTGTCCTTATATGCCGATGACTTGCTGTTATACGTGTCGGAACCGAGTGTGTCGATAGGGGAAATATTGGAGCTGCTTTGAGTGTTTGGGTCTTTCTCAGGGTACAAACTAAATCTAGACAAGAGTGAGTATTTTGTGGTGTCTTGGCTGGGGGTGGCGGGGGGACTTCCATTCCATAGGGCAAAGACTCACTTTAGGTACCTGGGGGTGCAGGTTGCCCGTGAGTGGGGGGGCTCCGCAGATACAGCATTTCTAGTTTGGTGGGGAAAGTGAAAGCTGATCTGGCAAAGTGGGATGGTCTCACTCTGCACTGGTGGGTCGGGTACAGGCGGTTGAAATGAACGTGTTGCCACGATTTCTGTTTATTTTTCAATGCCTGCCGAAACGTGTTTTTCAGAGAGATTGAGGGAAGGATTACTTTGTTCATATGGGGAGGGAAGGTGGCCAGAGTTAGAAAGGTACTGCTACAGAGGGGAGGGCAGACGGGGTTTGGGTCTTCCGAACCTGATGTATTACTACTGGGCGGCGAATGTGGAGAGGGTGTGGAGCTGGGTCAGAGGGGTTAATTCCCAGTGGGTCAGAATGGAGGAGAGTTTGTTCAGGGGGTCGGGATTGAAAGCACTAGCAACAGTGCCGCTCCCGATAGCCCCGGGGAAATACTCAGGGAGTCCGGTAATAATAGCTTCATTGAGAATTTGGAGGCAGTTTCGCCAACACTTCGGGTTGGGGGCAGGGCCATGGGAAATGCCGATTCGGGGGAACCACAGATTTGAGCCAGGGAAATGGGTTGGAAATTTTCTGAAATGGGAGGAGAAGGGGATTATGACACTAAAAGATTTGTTTCTTAGGGGTCGGTTTGCAGGATTGAAGGAGCTGGAAGCAAAGTATGGGCTGGAGCAGGGGGAAATGTTTAGGTACATGCAGGTTCGAGATTTTGCCAGAAAGGAGATACAGAGCTTCCCGGTGGAGCCGGACTCTACATTGCTGAAGGAGGTGCTGACGACAGGGGGACTGGCGAAAGGGGTAGTGTCAGCGGTGTACGGGGCTATTTTGGAAGAGGAGAAGGCACCACTGGAAGGGATCAAAGCAAAGTGGGAGGAAGAGTTGGGAGAGGATATGGAGGAGGGTATGAGGTGTCCGGAGAGTGAATGCCTCCACCTCGTGCACAATGTTGGGGCTGATACAGTTGAAGGTGGTATACAGAGCACACCTCACGAGGGCAAGGATGAACCGATTCTTTGAAGGAGTAGAAAATGTGTGTGAACGTTGGCGGGGGGGTGGGGGGCGCTAATCACGTTCATATGTTTTGGTCCTGTCCAAAGCTAGAGGATTACTGGAAGGAGGTTTTTAGGGTAATTTCTAAAGAGGTGCACGTGAAACTGGACCCGGGACCCTGGGAGGCCATATTCGGGGTGTCGGACTAGCCAGGGTTGGAAACGGGTGTGGAGGCAGATGTTGTAACCTTCGCCTCGTTGATCGCCCGAAGGCAGATCCTGATGGGTTGGAGAGCAACTTCTCCACCCTGTGCCCTGGCGTGGAGGGGGGAACCTGTTGGAATTCTTGACTCTTGAGAATGTTAAGTTTGAACTGAGGGGAAGGATGGAGGGGTTCTACAATTCATGGGCATTATTCATTATGCTCTTTCAAGAACTGGATAACATCGAACATTAGTTAGGGCAGGTGGGTGGGAGAGTTCGGGGAGGGGGGCTGTGTGTGTTAATGGCGACTATGGGTGATCCCTAATTCCTTTTTGTAATTTGTTTGTGTGAACATGCGGCTAATGTTTGGGTTTTGGTGGGAGGATGGGATCGCTGTTATTGATATGGGGATTGACATATTTGTTACTGATTATTGTTTATTGTTGGTGGGTGTAAATTTGGATGAAGATGTGAAAAAGGAGGAGAATAAAAATATTTGTAAAAAAAAGAGCATAGAACATCGAACAGTACAGCACAATACAGGCCCATCCGAGGAGATAGGAGATGCGCTAAATGAATATTTTTCGTCAGTATTCTCACAGGAAAAAGACAATGTTGTCGAGGAGAATACTGAGATACAGGCTACTAGACTGACGGGATTGAGGTTCATGAGGAGGAGGTGTTAGCAATTCTGGAAAGTGTGAAAATAGATAAGTCGCCTGGGCCGGATGGGATTTACCCTAGGATTCTCTGGGAAGCTAGGGAGGAGATTCCTGAGCCTTTGGCTTTGATCTTTATGTCGTCATTGTCTACAGGAATAGTGCCAGAAGACTGGAGGATAGCAAATGTTGTCCCCTTGTTCAAGAAGGGGAGTAGAGATAACCCCGGTAACTATAGACCAGTGAGCTTTACATCTGTTGTGGGCAAAGTCTTGGAAAGAGTTATAAGAGATAGGATTTATAATCATTTAGAAAGGAATAATTTGATTAGGGATAGTCAACACGGTTTTGTGAAGGGTAGGTCGTGCCTCACAAACCTTATTGCGTTCTTTGAGAAGGTGACCAAACAGGTGGACGAGGGTAAAGCAGTTGATGTGGTGTATATGGATTTCAGTAAAGCGCTTGATAAGGTTCCCCACGGTAGGCTATTGCAGAAAATACAGAGGCATGGGATTGAGGGTGATTTAGTGGTTTGGATCAGAAATTGGCTAGCTGTAAGAAGACAGAGGGTGGTGGTTGATGGGAAATGTTCAGCCTGGAATTCAGTTACTAGTGGTGTACCACAAGGATCTGTTTTGCGGCCACTGCTGTTTGTTATTTTTATAAATGACCTGGAGGAGGGCGTAGAAGGATGGGTGAGTAAATTTGCGGATGATACTAAAGTCGGTGGAGTTGTGGACAATGCGGAAGGATGTTGCAGGTTACAGAGGGGCATAGATAAGCTGCAGAGCTGGGCTGAGAAGTGGCAAATGGAGTTTAATGTGAGAAAAGTGTGAGGTGATTCATTTTGGAAGGAGTAACAGGAATACAGAGTACTGGGCTGATGGTAAGATTCTTGGCAGTGTGGATTAGCAAAGAGATCTCGGTGTCCATGTACATAGATCCCTGAAAGTTGCCACCCAGGTTGATAGGGTTGTTAAGAAGGTGTACGGTGTGTTAGCTTTTATTGGTAGAGGGATTGAGTTTCGGAGCCATGAGGTCATATTGCAGCTGTACAAAACTCTGGTGCGGCCGCATTTGGAGTATTGCGTGCAGTTCTGGTCGCCGCATTATAGGAAGGATGTGGAAGCATTGGAAAGGGTGCAGAGGAGATTTACCAGAATGTTGCCTGGTATGGAGGGTAGATCTTATGAGGAAAGGCTGAGGGACTTGAGGCTGTTTTCGTTAGAGAGAAGAAGGTTAAGAGGTGACTTAATTGAGGCATACAAGATGATCAGAGGATTAGATAAGGTGGACAGTGAAAGCCGAAAGCCTTTTTCCTCGGATGGTGATGGATAGCTCGAGGGGACATAGCTTTAAATAAGGGGAGATAGATATAGGATACATGTCAGAGGTAGGTTCTTTACTCAGAGAGGAGTAGTAGGGGCGTGGAGTGCCCTGCCTGCAACAGTAGTGGACTCGCCAACATTAAGGGCATTGAAATGGTCATTGGATAAACCTATGGATGCTAATGGAATAGTGTAGATGGGCTTTTGATTGATTTCACAGGTCAGCGCAACATCGAGGACTGAAGGGCCTGTACTGCACTGTAATTTTCTATTCTATTCTATTTGGCCCACGATGTTGTGCCGACCACTTACCCTAATCTAAGATCAACCTAACCTACACCCCTTCAATTTACTGCTGTCCATGTGCCTGTCCAAGAGTCGCTTAAATGTCCCTAAAGACTCTGACTCCACCACCTCCGCTGGCAGTGCGTTCCACGCACCCACCACTCTCTGTGTAAAGAACCGACCGCTGACATCTCTCCTATACCTTCCACCAATCATCTTAAAATTATGTCCCCTTGTGACAGCCATTTCAGCCCTGGGAAAAAGTCTCCGGCTAGCCACTCTATCCATGCCTCTCATCACCTTGTGCACATCTATCAGGTCACCTCTCTTCCTTCTTCTCTCCAGTGAGAAAAGCCCGAGCTCCCTCAACCTTTTTTCATAAGACATGCCCTCCAGTCCAGGCAGCATCCTGGTAAATCTCCTCTGTACCCTCTCCAAAGCATTCCACATCCTTCCTATAATGAGGCGACCAGAACTGGACACAATATTTCAAGTGTGGTCTAACCATGGTTTTATAAAGCTGCAGCAAAACCTCACGGCTCTTAAACTCAATCCCCCTGATTTAAAAAAAAATATATATATTTTATTACAAACCTGTATCAAAACAGGTTACAGCGAGCAAACACCCCGGGAAACATACTTCCAACAATCAATAATACAGTCGGTCCAGATTTTTCCTTCCCCCCCCCCCCCCCCCCCCCTCTCCCCCCACGACAAACAGCCCCTCAAACACGGTCACAAACATCCCCCACCTTTCCTCAAACCCCCCTGAAGAGCCCCTTAACTCATACTTTATCTTCTCTAACTGCAGGAAGTCGTACAGGTCACCCAACCATGCTGCTACCCCCGGTAGCGATGCCGACCTCCAGTCCAGCAACATTTGCCGCCATGTAATCAGAGAGGTGAAGGCCACGACACTGGCCTTCCTCCTCTCCATGAGCTCCAGCACCTCTGAAACCCCTAATTTCGCCACCAAAGTGTCCGGGTCCATCTCATCCACTATCCTGGCTAACACCGCGAACACGCTCGCCCAGAATCTTCCCAATTTTTCACAACCGCAAAACATGTGCGTGTGATTCCCTGGCCCCGCCAACACCTCTCTTACACATCTGCTACCCCCTGAAAGAACCCACTCATTCTCGCCCGAGTCATATGCATCCTGTGCACCACCTTAAACTGTATCAGGCTCAACCTTGCACATGAGGAGGTCCCGTTTACCCTACGCAGTGCCTCACTCCATGCTCCCCAATTGGTTTCTCCTCCGAAATCCGCTTCCCATTTCTCCTTGATCCTCACCACTCGCTCGCCTTCCTGCTCCCCCAGCCACTTGTATATATCCCCAATTCTTCCCTCCCCTTCCACATCCGGAAGCAGCAGTCGCTCCAGCAGAATGTATCCCGGCAATCTAGGGAACCCCCTCCAGACCTTTCACGCAAAGTCCCTAACCAGCAGATACCTGAACTCACTCCCCCTCAGCAGCTCCAGCTCTCCCTTAGCTCCTCCAGACTGGCAAACCCGTCCTCCAAATACAGACTCCTCACCTTGACCAGGCCTACTTCCCTCCACCTCCTGTATACACTATCATTCCCCCCTACCTCAAACCCATGGGTTTCTTGCACAGCGGCGTTAGCACTGACATCCCTTCCACCTAAAATGCCTCCTCAACTGATTCAGTATCTTCACTGTGGACTGCACCACTGAGCTCCTTGAATACTTACTCTGAGCCATTGGCAATGCTGCCGTCACCATAGCCCTCCAACTAGCCCCCTTACAAGATTCCTCCTCCATCCGTATCCACTCGACCCCTTCTCCTTCCCACCACCGTCGCACCTTGTCCACATTTGCCGCCCAATAATAATGAAGCAAGTTTGGCAACGCCAACCCCCCCTGCTGCCTCTGCCTCTGTAGCAGGGTCCTCCCCACCCAAGGCACCTTCCCCGCCCATACAAAGTCTGAAATGATCGTGTCCACTTTCTGAAAAAAGGTCTTTGGTATAAAGATCAGGAAGAACTTCGGCAGAATATTCATTTTCACCACTTGGACCCTCCCTGCCAGCGTTAAGTGCAGTATATCCCACCTCTTAAGATCCTCCCTAGCCTCCTCCACCAGCTTCATTAAGTTCCACTTATGGAGCCGCGTCCATTCCCTCGCTACCTAAATCCCCAAATACCTAAACCTATCCCTCGCTACCGTAAACAGCACCCCCCCCCTAAATTAGCCCGCTGTGCCAGCTCATTCACCGGGAATACCTCGCTTTTCCCTACATTCAGCTTGTACCCTGAGAACCCTCCAAACCTCCTCAGCAGGCCCATAAACCTTCCCATGCTCTCCAGCGGATCCGAAACATACAGCAAGAGGTCATCAGCATAGAGCGACACCCGATGCTCCCTCTGTCCCCTCATAATCCCCCGCCACTCCGCCGACCCGAGAGCCATTGCCAATGGCTCTATGGCCAGCGCAAACAGCAGTGGTAACCTCAATCCCCGTTAATGAAAGCCAACATACCGTACGCCTTCTTAACAACCCTATCAACCTGGGTGGCAACTTTGAGGGATCTATGTACGTGGACCCCAAGATCCCGCTGTTCCTCCACACTTCCAAGAATCCTGCCTTTTCCCCTGTATTCAGCATTCAAATTCGACCTTCCAAATGAATCACTTCACATTTATCTAGGTTGAACTCCATCTGCCACTTCTCAGCTCAGCTCTGCATCTTGTCAAGAAGTTACCAGTGGATGGAGTCGACTTACATTTAGGGAATGATTTGGCAGGAGTGAAGGTTGTAGCTTCACCCATGATTACAGAGAGTCTGAGGAAAGATCAGGAAACTGAACCGTTACAGGAATAGTTTGCAGATACTTCGCCATCATGTGCGGTGACCAGGGCAATGGCTGCCACCACCAGAGATTGAAGTCACACCACCATCAGATGGTAGAATAGATAAAACTATCCTCGAGAATGAGGATAATTCCAAGGAAGTGTTTGGTAGGACTTCATTAATTGAGGCCCAGGAGACAGACAGAGAGATGCATTGATTGACACAGTTAGTTATTGCAGAAGTTGAGGCTGAGGGGGTTCCATAGTGCTATCAGATTCTGATGAGTAAGTGGAGATATCCTCAAAGAACTGCAGACAAGGAATGGACATCAGATGGTGTTTCATGATTGTTCATCAGATAGTGGTACCACCCAAATATCATAGAGAAATACTGCGGGTAGCGCATGAGATACCAATGGCAGGAAATATAGGAATTCTGAAAACTCAGGTCATCAGTTAACAGCCATTTTTACTGGCCAGGACTGCATAAGGATGTTGTGGAATTCTGTAGAACCTGACATATCTCTCAGGTAATGGATAAAGTGATCCAACCAACACCTTTGATACCCAAACCAGTGTTTGAAGAACCATTTAGTCACGTATTGGTAAATTGTGTATGACCATTGCCTTAAACGGTGCTTTTCAAACTTTTTTCTCTGGATTCGCTTTTGCCAACCGCCAGTCTTTCGGGACCCACGTCGGCTGATTGTCGCGTCCCACACCAGCCGGCCTTCATGATACACGCCACGTTTGCTTACCTTTAATGCAACAGGGGAGCCTGCTTGGTCCTCATGATCTGACTCCAATCAGGTTCACAGGAGGAGAGGGAAATGCGCATACCAGATGCAGAGTTAGGCCAGTTCCTTTGTGTCGTCTTCATCATTGTGAGAATGGAAAATCCAACCTCACACATGTAGGTCACTGTGAAGGGCAAGAGTAACAAAATGCTTAATTAACTCAGCACTGGATATTTCTAGGAGATGCTACTCCAGAATGCTAATAGTCTCATGGGCTTTTGGTGTGTTTTTAATTTGGTCACACAGTTCAGGTACAACAGCAGTCTTTTCATTTGAGGTCAGCTGTAAATTAATAACTGACTTTGATCTCAAACTCACAAGGAATTCTTCACCCACTACTTCTCTTTCAAAATCTTCTCTCATTCACCAGTACTTCACTGCAGAGAACACATATGGGCTTCATATCCTTATTTGCATTGGTAAAATTGATGAAACTATACCTCGAGAAATTATCTTTATATTGCCCTGTTCCCGAGTTACGTTTCTTCTTTGTCGGCAGTTCATCAGAGGCCCTAGAACTCTGTACAGAGCTAACACTAACACTGCTCTTTCCTGCTGTGGACTCTCCTAATCAGCTCTCTCGAATAGATTCAGATGTGACATGCTGCCTATTTGTGCCTCTGGCCGTCTCTTCCTTGGAAGAGAACCATCCATCTTTACAGTCTTCTTGCCTTGCTTGCCATCAGCTAGAAAATGGAAGAAGCGCTCCTCGGTGATTTTGGGCGAAAAGCATGTGCATACAGCGCGCCTGACATAGTGTGTACGTGCAGGGTACACTGATCTGCTCACTGCTGCCGCTTATCGCTGGAAGACTACACACAACTTTTTGTTGTAGTTTTGAAACTAGGAGCAGCTGCAATTCTCATTTTAAATGTCGGTAGCAGCCGTTGGGAGCTTCTCCCGCCATCAGGACCACCACAGAAATGCCACAAGCGATTGTTCCTCAACCCTCCCGACACATGCCCGCGACCCATCCACCAGTGGTGTCCCACACTTTGACCCTTGGTCTAAAACAAAGGAAGGGCATCAATACATTCTTACGATCATGGATATGACCACCTGTTTTCTGGAAGCTACACATTTAAAAACAATTACAACTAAGGTAGAAGTGAAAAAGTTGATGCAGTTCTTCACACGCTATGGTCTACCCTTAGAAGTACAATCTAACCAGGGTTCCAACTTGAAGTCTAAAGTTTTCCAGGACATCATTTGTAGTTTAGGTATCAAGCAACTAAAGTTGACCGCCTATCATCCACAAACTCAGGGAGCTTTGGAAAGATATCATCAGACTCCCATGATTAGGGCCTATCGTCGTGAATATCCAAGAGATTGGGACAAGAGATTGGATCTATTTTTTCTATTTCCACCAGGGATTCTCTGACTGAATCTACTGAGTTTAGCCTATTTGAATTGGCTTATGGCCATGAAGACCGGGATCCATTAAAATTAATGAAAGAGACATTTCTAAAACAAAAAGACAAATCCTCAATGTTGGATTATGTGTCCATGTTTCTGGAAAGGCTCACAGGAGGTTGTCAGGTAGCCCAAGAGCATCTAAAGGTTTGGGGAGAAAGAATTAAAATTTGGGCAGACAAACATGGCAGGTCCAGAATATTCCAAGTTGGGGATGAGGTGCTTGTTGCCTTTGCAGGGCGAACCTCTGAAAGTGAAACTCAGCGACTCCTTCAAGGTAGTTAGGAGGGTGAGTAAGGTGACTTGCCTAACAGATACTCCAGACTGTAGGAAGAAGGATCGATTATGCCACATAAATATGTTGAAGAAATATCATCAGGGAAGAACATAGAATGGAACCAGTGTGTCAGGTGGCAGAAGTAGTGAAAGAGCACAGAAATAGTAAGAGCGAGGTCGGCGAAGAGGTCAACAGTTCACAGACCGACTTTCCTGTGTTATGACTAGCAAATACAGTAATAGTAGAACAGTTAGATACTGAGTTTGCATACTTGGAAGAAGAGCAATGAAAATATGTCCCTTCAATAAAGATAAAGGCACTAAAGATATTGCCAAAGCAGAATAAGATTTGTAGGGACACACTGGGGCGCACTACATTAACTGAACATGATGTAGACATAGGTGACTCAAACCCAATAAAACAGCATCCATATTGACTGAACCTGCAGAAACTAGCTCAGAAGCAGAAATTCAGTATATGTTGGAGAATCATTTAATTGAGCCGAGTAAAAGTAGCTAGAGTACACCGGTTGTGTTAGTACCTAAGCCAGATGAGACAACTCGGTGTGCTGGAAGGTCAGTGCCATCACCAAAACGGATTCATATCCGATTCCCAGGGTGGAGGACTGTATCAATATGCTAGGCAGTGTCTCATGCTTTTCAAAAATTATTTTGCGAAAGAATATTGGTTCCTTTTATACCCAAGGGTAAAGAAATATCTATCTTTACGACTCCCAACCGGATTGTATCAGTGTGAAGTGATGTCATTTGGATTTAAAATTGAACCAGCTATGTTTCAATGCCTCGCATATCAAGTAATGGCTAGGGTGCTTAACTGTGTGGGCTATTTGGACGATGTGGTAGTTTACAGTGACACATAGAAGGGGTGTGTTGGACAATTGGGAGTAGTTATTTAAACAACTGTAGTTGGCCGATATAGTCGTCAATTCGGCCAAAAGATAGTTTGCCAAAACAAAGGTCACCTACCTAGTGCATGTTGTGGGTCAGGAACGAGTGGTCCCCAGAACAGCCAACTTAAGGGCATTACTAGATTTCCCCATTCTCAAAATAAAATGGGAGATTGAGCTTTCTAGCCATGTGCAGGTTCTATACGCAATGTGTACCTAACTTCAGTATCATAGCGTTATATTTGACTACTGTATTGAAGAAACAAACAAAAATGGTGTGGTCCGCAGAATGCCAAAGGGCTTCTGAGAAATTCAGGGCTGTTTTGGTTCACGAACCAATGTTGGCCGCCTCTGATTTTCCTAAACCCTTTAAAATGGCCATGAATGCCAGTGACATGGGGGTGGAGGCAATGTTACTACAGGATGACGAGTCAGGAATAGAGAAGCCGGTGGGATATTTTTCAAAGAAAGTCTATGCCAAAGAAAGTTTTCCAGCGTTGAGAAGGAAGCCTTAAAATTGCTACTAGCCCTTCAGCATTTTGAAGTTTACATGCGGCATGATAACAAGCAAAGACTGGTGTATACTGATCATAATCTGTGGAAAGATTTACAACTCTAAATGCTAGCTTGTTCTGTTAGAGGTTATTGTTGCAACCTTTCAACTTAAAATTGTGCATGTTCTTGGAAAGGACAATATTATTGCGGATGCATTGTCTTGAGTTTAAGTGCTGATAAGTGGCCAAAATAAAAATTGGGGGAACTTGTGCAGTGGGAAAGGAAGGATGAATGGATTTGTTTTGTTTTGTGTCACATACCTTGTGATGAAATGTCCCTGCAATGATGTTTCGTCCCTCCAAGTGCTTTAAAGTCAATTAAATAAACTGGGGCAGCACAGTAGCATAGTGGTTAGCACAGTTGCTTCACAGCTCCAGGGTCCCAGGTTCTATTCCTGCTTGGGTCACTGTCTGTGCGGAGTCTGCACGTTCTCCTCGTGTCTGCATGGGTTTCCGCCGGGTGCTCCGATTTCCTCCCACAGTCCAAAGATGTACAGTTTAGGTGGATTGGCCATGATAAATTTCCCTTAGTGTCCAAAAAGGTTAGGTGGAATTGCTGGGTGACGGGGATAGGGATGCGTGGGCTTAAGTGGGGTGATCTTTCCAAGGGCCGGTGCAGACTTGATGGGCCAGATGACCACCTTCTGCACTGTAAATTATATATTATATATATATGGGGGGGCGGGGGGTAGTATGTTAGAGCTCTTCCTGTTTATTTGCTTTGTTCCCATTTCTTTTATGTTATTTTATTATTTTGGTCTGTGGATCCATAATCAAAATGTGCCTTTAAGCAGAAGGCTCAAAATTGCAGCAGCCTGCTTGTCTCGACACTGTTTTCCCAGGTTTTGTTATTAGCCAGACTCCTCGGCACTGAGTGGATTTTTAGGAACCAGGTTCGGAGAGAGTCGGATTGATGGGTTGGCCAAGGACAGTCTTCTGCCTGACAATGATCAGTGAATAGTTTCTGCGTAGTGCTCTCTTCTCTCTCTCTCTCACTCTTTCTCTCTTTTTTTGCTTTTTCTCTTTCTCTCTCTCTCTCCCTGTCTCTTTTTCTCTTTTATTTCTCTTTCTGTCTCTCTATTTCTCTCTCTCTCTTTTGTTCTTTCTCTCTTTTTATCTCTCTCTCCTGCTTGCTGAAGTGAAAGAACTGCTCTAGTTCTGAAAGCAAATGAGTGCCTGGCACATCCTTTGCCGTGAACCTGGCATGATTTTGAGTCTGCAGAGAAGAGAGACAACCTTGCCAGAGAGAACCATCTCAAGTCTAGAAGGAAGAAGTATCAAAATGAAAGTTGAGCTTCAGAAAGACACTAACTAGAAGTTATCCCAGGGCATCAAAGATCCTTATCCTTATATTTTTTTAATAAATATTTTATTTCTCTTTCCACCACACTTTCCCCTCTGTGTCGTTTGTGTGTCTAGAGAGAGCGAGGGTTGTTAGGAAGCGAGGGAATTTGGAAAGGGGATTAAATGGTCGGTTACATTTTCTGTCCATTTAATTATAATACTGTAGATAATCAAAGGTTGCCTGTGTTAAAGTTACAAACTTGGTGACTGCAGTTTATTGGTGGGCTCAGGTGGCCAAGGACCTCGAGTATTTAAAAAAAAAAAAATCTAATTTCACCTGTGTTGCGACTCTGGGTCAAGTGGGGCTGGAATTGACCACGCACTAGCCCAGGGGATTGTGACAACATTATTATGTGCACATTAGCTGCTGCGTTTCCTTCATGACAACAGTGACTGTACTTCAAAAGTATTTAATTGGCTTTAAAGAACGTTGCAATGTTCTATGGTCTCAAAGCACCATAAACGCAAAACATGTCTTTATTTTTCCTTTCATTTTGTTGCCAAACTCTTGTAATGTGATTATGTGGCTCACAGTTCATGGAAAGATTATACAGTTAACTGTTACCTATAAAGGGGTAAAGGCACGAGGAACAGAATAGACATTCCAGTTTAATAAGCTTCCGAAAAGCCAAAGTTATTGAAACGGATGCCACATTTGTGCCATGTCGCACTAAACCAACATTGCAACAAGCAATCTCATATTCCCAACTTAAACGCAACAACACCTCAGATCACCAGTGGCTCAGTAAGCGAATGAGCTCAATGGACTAGGACGGGTCCATGCTGGGTGCAGTAAGTGGCATTGTAACTGACCAGGGCTTTGATGCTCATGGCTGTTGATCAATTCGTGCTGGGAGGTCGTGTTTACAGGTGTATGGTCGGCACAGGATTTGGTTAATTTCCTATGCCCCGTGTCATCATATGCAGACACACACATAATGATATACAGACAAGCAGCTAATGGACACGGAGAGACTAGGACATGACCAATAAGCAGGCAGGACACTCTGGGTGGGATCTGACTATAAAAGACACGAGGCACTCACACTCCACCTCTTTCCACTGATGAACATCTAGAGAGTCAGTCAAGGATGTTGTTACAATCTCACACCACCACCACATGGCTATGAGCTAGTCTGGTTCAGTCAGACAGAGTAACCCCATTTAAGTTAGCAGAGAGTTGAACTCACAGAGAACTGTGCTAACTGTGCTATGAGTTCAATAAACCTGATTGAACTAACTTCAAGGTCTGGAGTATCTTTCTGATCTAAGCTGCAGCCAGTGTCAGACCAGTGTACCTAACACGACATGATACCAGGAGACTAATAATTTAAGGTGGCTTACCTCAGTCCGTTCCGTGACAACCAGCAAATGTATCCCGGCACCATGGAGAAGATTCAGGCTCTTCACCAGCTCAGGACCTCCGGAAATCTTAGTGCCAACTGGTGGATATTCAAGCAAAAGTTTCTGCTGTACATCGAAGCCTCAGACCTCGAGGGTGCATCTAATGCAAGAAAGATCGTGCTTCTCCTCTCAACAGCGGGTGATCAAGCCATCGAACTCTTCAACTTGTTTAACTTCACCGAAGGCCGGGACAAGACAAAGTTTCAGACCATCCTGGACAAGTTTGATAGTCACTGTGAAGTGGACACCAATTAAATCTTTGAGCACTACATATTCAAACAACGTCTTCAAGGTAAAGATGAATCTTTCAATGCCTTCTTAACTAGCCTCCGCCTGCTAGCGCTGTCCTGCAACTTTGGTGAAATTGCTGACTCCATGATCAGAGACCAAATCGTGTTGCCGGCGGCGGGTCGTACATGGACTGCGGGGAGGGGGGTTGGGGAGCGTAGGCGGCGTGCAGGGCTCCCAGTTCTCCCGGGACCGCGGTGGTCGGGACCCAGAGCGGCTGCGTCTGCGGGTCGCACATGGCGTGCTGGGGGGGTTGGGAGGCAGAGACTGCTTGTAGGGCTCCCTGTGGCCCCGGGACGGCGGCGACCTCGCGGGAACGGCACACCACCGCATAATGGCCCTTTTTCCCGCAGCTTTTGCAGATAGCTGCGCGGGCCGGGCAGCGCTGTCGGGGGTGCTTCGCCTGGCCGCAGAAATAACAGCGGGCGCCCCCGGTGCGATTCGGCGTTTGGACTGCGCAAGCCTGTGGGGTGTCCGGGGGGGGGGGGGGGGTAGGGGGTTTGCCGCGACGGGTACGTACGGGGCCCAATGGCCTGCCACGCGGTCGGGGCCGTAGGCACGGGTATTACGCGAGGCGACGTCTAGGGAGGCTGCGACGGCCCGTGCCTCTGAGAGTCCTAGCGACTATTTTTCTAGAAGTCTTTGGCGGATTTGGGAGGATTGCATACCTGCCTCAAAAGCGTCTCGCATTAACATGTCCGTATGTTCGTTTGCATTCACCGACGGGCAGCTGCAGGCTCGTCCCAAAATCAGCAGCGCGGCGTAGAACTCGTCCATCGATTCTCCGGGAGCTTGCCGTCTCGTCGCGAGCTGGTAGCGAGCGTAGATTTGGTTAACAGGGCGGACATAGAGACTTCTCAGTGCTGCGAACGCCGTCTGGAAATCGTCGGTGTCTTCAATGAGGGTGAAAATCTCCGTGCTCACCCTCGAGTGCAGGACCTGCAGTTTTTGTTCGTCTGAGACCCGGCCGGTGGTCGGTCTGAGGTAGGCCTCGAAGCAAGTCTGCCAGTGTTTGAAGGCTGCTGCCGCATTCACTGCGTGGGGGCTGATCCTCAGGCATTCTGGAATGATCCTGAGCTCCATAGTCCTTTTTAGGTACGCTTAATAAATTGTAGCGCACAAAGACTCCATGAGACGAATATAGTGAAGTCGATGAGGCTTTATTAAGCGTGTCTGTTCCCCAGCAGCCCGATAGTAAACTGGCCTGCGGGGGAAGGCACCGGCTTCTTATACTTCGCCTTCAGCGCGGAGCATGAGGTCAACGGCCAACCAGGACCCGGGATCTGTCAGCCAATGACATTAGGGCTTTCAGCCCCACATGACCCCCAATACATACTACCACAGGTGCATCTAATGCAAGAAAGATCGCGCTTCTCCTCTCAACAGCGGGTGATCAAGCCATCGAACTCTTCAACTCGTTTAACTTCACCGAAGGCCGGGACAAGACAAAGTTTCAGACCATCCTGGACAAGTTCGATAGTCACTGTGAAGTGGACACCAATGAAATCTTTGAGCACTACATATTCAAACAATGTCTTCAAGGTAAAGATGAATCTTTCAATGCCTTCTTAACTAGCCTCCGCCTGCTAGCGCTGTCCTGCAACTTTGGTGAAATTGCTGACTCCATGATCAGAGACCAAATCGTGTTTGCAGTTCACTCTGATCCTCTGAGAGAGCAGCTACTGAAAATCAAGCATATGACCTTGCCAGTCGCGATTGAAACATATAAAGTGCATGAGCATGCAAAAAATCGGTATTCCCAATACAAATCGGCTGAAAATGAGAAACTTGCCTCCCACGAGGCAGTGAGTGTGCAGGCCATCTCCCGGATGCAGAGCCTCAGCATTGAAGACAGCGGCCATCTCACGCGCTTTTCCCGGAGCCCCACGCATGCGCGATGCGAACGGGATAACGAAGCGGCCGACACCCACTCTGCGCAGGTGCAGACATCTGCCGACCGCACTGTGCATGTGCGACGACGTACACCGCGTCACGACGCCGACGTCATGACGTGCCAGAACTGTGGCAACGTCCACTTAAAGGAACACTGCCCTGCAAGAGGCAGGCAATATTTAAACTGCGGGATGCCTGGACACTATGCAGCCTTGTGCAGGTCTGCACCACCAGTCAGAGGCCAGCGCTCCCAATTCCGACGACGGCACGTCCAGAATGTGCAATGACGATTACAGGATTCTGATCCTGGCAGTACAACGGATCCAGAGGACGAGTGCCTGGATTTCGTCGACCGAGTGGGCATCATTACCACACGTGAACATGCCACACCTAACTCATCTCGCATTCAGTCTGTCCTCGCTGTGGATTCGGAGGACGAATGGCGTGCGGTGATGCAGGTCAACCGCTGCTCCATCCAGTTCAAGCTGGACACAGGTGCTTCTGCCAACCTCCTCTCCCAGGCAGACCTCAAACACATCAAGAAGCCCCCCCCAAGGTCCTTCCAGCAGCCTGCCAGCTCCTGGACTATAACGGTAACGCCATCACGGCACTGGGGTCCTGCCAACTACTCGTCTCCAACCGGAATACCCACGCACGGCTAAGGTTTGAAATTGTCAAGCCGGACAGGGCATCCCTACTGAGCGCGCATGCCTGCAAAAAGCTAAACCTGGCGCAGTGGGTTTATTCAACGACATCCTCCAACGTGGATCTTTAAGCTGGCATTGACGACATCCTCGCTCAGTATCCAGATGTGTTTGACGGGATGGGCACTTTGCCATATCGGTACAAGATCCTACTGCGATCTGATGCCAAGCCAATGGTCCATGCACCACGCCGGGTCCCGTGTCCGCTGAAGGAGCGCCTGAAGGAACAGCTCAAGGAGCTGCAGCAGCAGGGGATCATTTCCAGGGTAACTGAACCGACTGACTGGGTCAGTTCGATGGTGGTGATTAATAGACCCTCTGGAGACCTGCGCATCTGCATTGATCCCAAGGATCTCAACCAGAATATAATGCATGAACACTACCCCATCCCGAAGTGGGAGGAACTCACCAGTGAGATGACACATGCACGGTTTTTCACAAAGTTAGATGCGTCACATGGATTCTGGCAAATCCAACTGGATGAATCCAGCAGAAGGCTCTGCACCTTCAACACACCGTTTGGCAGGTACTGCTATAATCGCATGCCGTTCGACATCGTCTCAGCATCAGAGATATTTCATCTCATAATGGAGCAGATGATGGAGGGCTTCGAAGGGGTTCGTGTGTACATGGACGACGTCATCATATGGCCCATGACCCCTGAGGAGCATGTATTCCGCCGTGTCCACGCCAATGGCCTGAAGCTGAACAGGCCAAATGTTGCTTTGGCATGTCGACACTCAAGTTCCTAGGAGACCAGATCTCTCAGCAGGGCGTGTGCCCCGACACAGACACGGTCAAGGCCATCGCAGCCATGAGGGTCCCGGAAGATAAGGAGGCGGTATTGCGCTTCCTGGGCATGGTCAATTTTCTAGGCAAGTTCATCCCAAACATGGCCTCACACACCACGGCCCTACAAAACCTAGTGAAGAGGTCCAATGCCTTCGAGTGGAAGGTGGCCCATCAGGCAGAGTGGTTGGAGCTGAAAGCCAAGGTCACCACTGCACCCACCTTGGCATTTTTCGACCCAGACAGGGAATGAAAATCTCGACAGATGCGAGCCAGGTTGGCATCGCGGCGGTCCTGCTGCAACGTGATGACACTTCATCCTGGGCACCGGTTGCCTACGCATCAAGGGCAATGACGCCCACTGAACAAAGGTATGCACAAATCGAGAAGGAATGCCTGGGCCTTCTCACTGGCATTCTCAAGTTTCACGATTATGTCAACGGTCTGCCGACATTCACAGGCCCCTGGTCTACATTATCCACAAGGACCTTAATGACATGACGCCTCGGTTGCAGCGCATCCTCCTCAAACTCAGATGGTACGACTTTGACCTGGTCTACACGCCTGGCAAGGAGCTCATCATTGCCGATACACTGTCCCGCTCCATCACCGTGCCTAGTGAACCACTGAACGTCATCCGGCAAATTGAGTCACAGGTTGAGTCACAGGTGCAACTGTGTGCTAGCACCCTCCCGGCATTTGATGAGAAGGTGATTCGTATCCGTGAGGAGACAGCCAAAGACCCCCTCTTGCAGCATGTTATGCAACACCTAGCCAATGGCTGGCAAAAAGGGCAGTGCCCTCAATTTTTCAATGTAAAGGACGACCTGACGGTGGTTGATGGTATCCTCCTCAAACTGGACCGGATTGTCATTCCACACAGTCTCCAGAGCTTGGTGCTCCGTCAAATCCATGAGGGCCACCTGGGTGTGGAAAAGTGCAGACGCAGAGCCAGGCAGGCTGTTTGCTGGCCCGGGATCAGCCAGGACATCGCGAACATGGTCCTTAACTGTGCGACCTGTCAACGCTTCCAGACAGCGCAGAGTAAGGAGACACTTCTGCAGCATGAAATCGAAACCTCTCCGTGGTCCAAGGTTGGCATCAACCTCTTTCATGCAAATGGTCGTGATTACGTGTTAATCATTGATTACTTTTCCAATTACCCTGAAGTCGTGAAGCTCTCAGACCTCACATCTCGGACCGTCATCAAGGCCTGTAAGGAGACGTTCTCCAGGCATGGTATCCCACTCACTGTCCTGAGTGACAATGGCCCGTGCTTCAGCAGCCATGAATGGTCTCTGTTTGCCCAGTCGTATCAGTTCAAACACGTCACTTCCAGCCCACACTATCCGCAGTCAAACGGAAAAATTGAGAAAGGGGTGCACATAGTGAAGCAGCTCATCTGCAAGGTCGCGGATTCTGCTCTGGCATTCACCTTGCGCTTCTTGCGTACAGGGCGACCCCACTGTCCACTGGCATGTCGCCGGCTCAACTCCTGATGAATGGGGACCTGCGAACGACACTTCCAGCCATACACGTGCCCAACCTGGATCACCTTCCGGTGCTGCAGAAGGGGCAGCAACTCTGAGACCGTCAAAAACAGGGCTATGATGCTCATGCCACCGATTTGCCAGTGTTGTCCCCGTCAGACACTGTTCGGGTCAAGATCCCTGATGGAGGCTGGTCAGCTCCAGCTGTCGTTGTTCGACAGGCTGCCCCCTGCTCGTATGTTGTGCATCTGGCTGATGGTTCTGTTGTGCGACGAAACAGACGGGCACTGCGCAAAGTTGCCTGCCCGCAAACACATTCTTCTCCGTTTCCTTCTGTTGTTTTGCCAACTCCTGATACCTCGACTCACGAGGCCACCAGTCAGGTTTCAATCCCGCCCATCAAGGCACTGTTGTCCCCACCACCACCTCTCCGGCGGTCGACCAGGATCAGACGCAAGCCACAGAGACTGGACTTATGAACATTTGTTCTGTTTGCTATGTTCTGTGTTCTCGCATTAGACAGCTGTTTTCACATGTACATATGTTCACATCCACTGCATGTATATATGTTAATATTGGCCTATTCTTTTAAATACGTTCACATATGTCATCCAAAGATAAAAAAAAGGAGAGATGTCATGATATGCGGACACACACATAATGATATACAGACAAGCAGCTAATGGACACAGAGACCAGGACATGACCAATAAGCAGGCAGGACACTCGGGTGGGATCTGACTATAAAAGACAAGAGGCACTCACACTCCGCCTCTTTCCACTGATGAACATCTAGAGAGTCAGTCAAGGGTGTTGTTACAATCTCACACCTCCACCACGTGGCGAAGAGCTAGTCTGGTTCAGTCAGAGTAACCACATTTAAGTTAGCAGAGAGTCGAACTCACAGAGAACTGTGCTAACTGTGCTATTAGTTCAATAAACCTAACTGAACTAACTTCAAGGTCTGGATTATCTTTCTGATCTAAGCTGCATCCAGTTGCAGCCAGTGTCAGACCAGTGTACCTAACACGACAACCCCTCATGACCGTATGGACTGCCAGGAGTCCTGTGTTAGTCAGAAGTTTGAGGTACTGACATAGGATACTGCAGAGAACATAACAGTCAATGGAACAGAGGTGCAGCAAACATCAGTGCCAAGGGGGAGAGGGAAAATTGTCTCAAAATGCTCCATTTGTTCTGACCAACACAAAAGAGAATTGAGCAGTTGACGTACAATGCAAATATGCTGAACCACACAAATAGCAAATACTTAAGTTTAATCATCGAATGCATGACAGGTTAGAACTAATTAGATTGCTTAGTGTTATCTTAGACACCTGAGCCAAATACATACATTGTGTTCTCAGCGTTTGGTGTATTTTCTGTCACACCCAGATGCTCCTATTCCCATAGTGCTGCCACTCAAATTGAGCCATGTGGCATCGATGGAATCAATTGGATTCACCAAGGGAATCGAGGGTTATGGGGATGAGGCAGGAAAGTGGAGTTGAGGATTATCATGTTAGATCAGTCTTTGGATGGCAAAGCAGACTCGATGGGCTGAAAGGCCTACTTCTGCTTCTACACCTTATGGTTTTACGATGCTAAACTGACCAACTTGAAATGTCAAGTGACTATTGTTTCTTCCCTCTCAGCTCAAACTCAATCACTTGGATGAATGACTTGCACTCTGTAGCATAACACACTGATGGTTTGAGAAGACAGTAGGTTTATGCTGAGGTGGCATTCACCCCTGTAAGGCAGAAATAATGCATGTTATTGGGATGAGTGGATGATTTCTCTGATGATGCAGTAGGAACTGTTTCTGGGAGCACAAGCATCACCTATTAAATGGTGTCTCATGCATAGAACTTAATTATTTTTATTAATTATTGCCAACGAATCCCCGGTAGCCTCCCACCTTCACCTGTATCTCCCTCATCACCCAGCTCTCTAACCCAGGCATTTTCAAAGTCAAGTCGTGACCCGTGGGCGGGTCGCGGGCAGGTGTTGGGAGGGTCGCGGAGCCGTCCATCGCAGCGCTCCCAATTGCGCAAATTCGCTTGCAACAGCTGCTGCAGCTGGCTTTTAACAATGCCGGCTGCAAGCGGCCTTCAAAATGACGGCCATAACCATATACAAAAATGCGGGCGCCCAGCGCATGCGTGTCCGCTCATAGGTGCGCACACGCAGAAGCACCGTGTTTCTGCGCATGCGCACCAATGAGCAGGCATGCATGCCCAGTGCGGCCGCATTTTTTGATACAGTCGTGGCTGTCATTTTGAAGGTCACTGCAGCCAGCATTGTTAAAAGCCAGTTGTTGCGCGCAAATTTGCGCAATCGGAGCTGCAGCAGACGATTTTTAAAAAAAAATTTAATGTAATTTTCCTGGCTGAAGGGAGGCTGAGAGTAGAACACGCCCCCCAAAGTTGACGTCACGTGCTTTGCACCCAATCGCGATTCCTCCATTTCGTCAGCAGCAAACAAGGTCAGAGAAAATAGTGGGTCGCGAAGGTCGGCTGTCGTGGGTTGCGAAGATCGGACGCTGGGGATCGCAAAAGTTGGTCGGCGTGTGTCCCGAAGGTCGGCCGGCAGGGATCGCGAAGGTTGGCCGGTTGGTATAAATGGATCCCTGGAAAAAATGTTTGAAAAACACTGCTCTAACCCTCCTGCTCTCACCAGCACCCACCACTACTCTCACCTGCAACCTCCAATCTCAAGAGCAGCCTCCCTCTACATTCTCAGTAGAACAACACCCCCTCCGCACGGTTGAAGTATCCCTTATTTCCTCTATTTGGATGACTGTTACCAGGCTTACCTCTCCAACGTATCGTTTTGACTCCACCAAACTAAAACATCATGCTATCCACTGTGCATTGTCAGAATTAGCACTTTGATATTTCTAATCTTTATTAGTGTCACAAGTAGGCTCACATTAACACTGCAATGAAGTTACTGTGAAAATCCCCCAGTCGACACACTCCGGCGCCTGCTCAGGTACGCAGGGAGAATTCAGAATGTCTAACTGACCTAAAAAATACATCTTTCGGGACGTGTGGGAGGAAACCGGAGCGCCCAGAGGAAACCCACTGGGAGAACATGCAGACTCTGCACAGACAGTGACCCAAGCCGGGAATCGAACCCAGGTCCCTGGCGCTGTGAAGGAACAATGCTAACCACTGTGCTACCGTGTTACATAGAAAATAGTAGCAGGAGGAAGCCCTTCGAACCTGCTCCGCCATTCGTTATGATGATGACTGATGATCCAACTCAATAGCCTAATCCTGCCTCCCCCCAATATCCTTTGAGCCCCTTCCCCCAGTTATACGTACTATTTATACATTTAATTCTGTGATAAATGCTTATTACTAATGGGTTACAAACATTGGTTTAGCTGATAATTGGAGTGGTGGGGGTGGGGCAGCCCTCCTTGGGTTAATGACTAATCCAAATAGTCATTTTCTGATCATTCAATGCCCTTTGACCCAGTCATTCCAATTCACTTGGAGCAGGAATTACCTTGGAGGTTTTAGGCACAATCGTTTTGTGTCATTATTTTTCTGACTAAGCTTGTTTTGAATCCTTATGTATGTATGCATCGTTGTACAGAGTCACTTGATTCCTCACTTAGATTTAAAAATAAACTTATCCTGTTCAAGGGATTTGTTGCCTTGTGTTTTCTGTCGTGAGATTGTGTCAGTTTGTAATGCCACAGTTTTAATACTCTGAGCTCTGTATTGGACTCGAAAATCAAAGATGAGGGAACGTAATCTTAAAGTTAGAGCCAGGCCAAGGAGGAGCAATTTTTCACCCAAAGGGCAGTCAAAATCTGGAATTCTCTCCCCCAAAAGGCTATGAATGTTCGCGGGCAATTGGAGCTTTAAAGACTGAGAGCATAGATTTTTGTTGGGTAAGGGTATTGAGGGATATGGAACAATGGCAGGCAAGGGTATTGAGGGATATGGAACAACGGCAGGTAAGGGTATTGAGGGATATGGAACAACGGCAGACAAGGGTATTGAGGGATATGGAACGACGGCAGTAAGGATATTGAGGGATATGGAACAACAGCAGGTAAGGGTATTGAGGGATATGGAACAACAGCAGGTAAGGGTTTTGAGGGATATGGAACAACGGCAGGTAAGGGTATTGAGGGATATGGAACAACGCAGGTAAGGATATTGAGGGATATGGAACAACGGCAGGTAAATAGAGTTCAGGTAGAGATCTGCCATGTTCTAACTGATTGGCAGAGTCAGGCTTGAGGTGCTGAATGGGATACTCCTGTCCCTATAACTTTTGTTATAAACCATTAATTTACAGTTTATTAATGATATATTCAAGTATGCTTGTGCACTATCAAAAAAGACTGACCCAAAGGACAGCCGACGAATGCATTTTGTAGAGTATAAACTGACAAACCAATTTTATTGATTATTGCATAAATCTGTAGTGAAATGATAGAGATTGACTTTTCTAACCAACACACAGCTCAATTTTAATGCGATTGAAGCATTAAAGAATAAGTGGTTGAAGGAAAATGGAATAAAGGTGATATGAGAGCAATGTGGGCACCCAGGATTAGGGCTATTGCTTATGTGGAAAATAAATGCCTTTTGTGACTGTAGTTATTAAAATTAATTGTTTGGAAATCATTGTATGCGTGTAATAAATCACACACAGGTAGCCAGTAAGGTCCCCTAGCAGACGTGGAGGTTTATAAAAGTGCTGCCAAGGTGGTGGCATTGAAGGTGCAACAGAAATCCTACACAAGGGAACACAGGCTGTGCAAGAGACTGCTGGGTTTCAGGTTGTACAGGCCAACTTTTCAAAGCGGATTTCCTTTGGCTCGGTCTGTTTCGTCTCAAGTTCTTGTCATCCTTTTGCCATGTGTTGCATTAGAGCACCAGTTAAGTAAGAGAATATTGCAGAAGCCCAATCTGTCCATCAAATCCATTGTAACTCCTTGCACGACACAAGTCTCATTCTTTGAATAAATGTTTGTGGGTTGCTGGAATGTTGAAAAGTAAAGCTGTTGGAGACCGAGAAAGCAGCCACTTAAATAGCAAGAGTTACAACAGTTCTGAGGAATTATTACTCATTGCCACATCACAAAGGACATTTGGCTGTTAACCAGAATTTTTGTTTGTTTTTAAGATAAATATATTTTCAAAGTGCCTTACTTTGTGCATTAGGCAGCTTGCCAATTATAGGGGTGTTGTGAGATCCCCTCGAAGAATGAGGGGACAATAACACCAGTAAACAAACCTGCTGCTCTTGTTCAAAGCGCAGCTTGTGTTAAATGGTAGGGTATTCCAAATCTCAGGAGGGAAACTTGAAATATCTGCTCTTAATTGTAATTTTGTAATTTGGTACAACGTAAGAAAAGATGTGATAACCTAAGAAGGTTGTCCCATACGTCTTTGTGATGGCTTATTAAGCAATAAAATACACAAGAAAGTTGACTAGAAATCCACTTAATGAACTCAATGACTATGCACAGTATCCCAATCCAGTTCTCTAACTTTAGAACTAATCTTTTCCAGATAACATACTATAGGTTTTTAAAACCATAGATAAAATCTAGCAATAGTTACTGTCATGATATTCAAACATACATCATAACACATACATAATGATAGACAGACCAACGGACCAATTAGCACACATAACACGACAGCCAATCACAGACAAGAGCAGACACAGTATAAGACAAGAAACACAACACTTCCTGGGCAGTCCATCTGGAGACAGCACAGGGCCAGGACCTCAATAGCAAGACACTCACACAGTCACAACGTGCTGAGTACCAAGTCAGATGTATAAATAGTTGGATGGAATAAAATTGCGTTGTACCAATCGCAACCGTGTTGGTTCGTCTGTACCTCAGAGCACCCAACACCTTAGTTACCACACCAAACACTTATATTTGTCAGGATTGCTAGTAACATAGGGTAGAACCGCTGGTTGTTCAAACAGGCTTTTCTACAGACAAAGCCCCACAGAAGGAAAAAGCTATGTGAACTCCTAGCAAGCTGAGTTCTCAAAACAGCTGACTTGCATGGGTTGGAAACTGCTCTTATTTTTCCGAACTAACCTCCTCAGCAGTCACTCTTAAGTACCTTCATTTCGTAAGTCACGTTTTAGAATGTAATTATAAAATTCACATTTCATCTCCTTCTTTGAACTTCTAACATCTACTCAAACCTGACATTCTTGACATTCTATTCTTGACTGTTACCAACTTGCCTCAGTTAAACATCTGTTTACAGGGTTGCTAGGCTTATCAACATAGGGCAGTACGGTAGCACAAGTGGCTAGCACAGTGGCCTCACAGCGCCAGGGTCCCAGGTTCGATTCCCCGCTGGGTCACTGTCTGTGCCGAGTCTGCACGTTCTCCCCGTGTCTGCGTGGGTTTCCTCCGGGTGCTCCGGTTTCCTCCCACAGTCCAAAGACGTGCAGGTTAGGTGGATTGGCCATGATAAATTGCCCTTGGTGACCAAAAAGGTTAAGAGGGGTTACTGGGTTACGGCTTAAGTAGTGTTCTCTTTCCAAGGGCCGGTGCAGTCTCGATGGGCCGAATGGCCTCCTTCTGCACTGTAAAATCTATGATCTATGAAAAAGTCTATGATCTAGCTGAATGGTGAAACAAACTCAAGGCTGTGTGGCCTCCTGTTCCCATGTTCCTCACTCATTCTGGTGAAAGTAAGTGGGTTGGTGCCTTTTGGCTGCCTAAGGAACTTCTCACAAGCAAGTTTATTACTGAGATCAAACAGTGCATTTTCACCCAACCCCCCCAGATAATTAAACCTGCATTTTGCTGAAATATAAAATGAATGAGCAAAGTATTTGATGTGAACAGGATGTTCTCTTCAGATGACTTGTTCAGTCAGGTTTAGAGCACATATCGGGAGAAAGTGGTGTTAAATGAATCTGAACCAAAAGGAAATGGCCCCAATTGGAATATTGATACAAGGTACTCAACTGGCAGTTATGTTTTTGCACAGTTCATTAACACAAACTGATTTATTTGGGAAAAAAAAGAACGTGTTTTTTGTTTATTTTTGGTCAGCCAGTTGTTTGACCTGCATTGTTCTGAAAGAGTGGAGCTCTTAGCAGTCCAATCAAGGTGGACATCTATTGTAATCACGAGGAGTCCCGAAAAGATTTGAAAGAGATTACTTTATTCCCAAGGAAAGCTGCAAAGTGGCAGGGAGTACAACTAGTCCCAGCCAGGATCATCCGAAGATGCCGGTTCCCTTCCAGGCTGGCTGTGGATATTAACAAGCCCCGCTCTTGGGCCTCCACCCCCTCAGTGGGGGAGCTTGTATTCCACGAGCCCATGAGGAGATCAATCGGGTCTCTCTTGTGGGTCCCTTGAGGTTTATAACAACATCAAAGCCCAAGGAGATGAGCACATCTTGCTGGACTCTGTCTTCTGGTATCGACCACCAACCCAAGCTTGTGTTTCCTCTTTGGCTGCACTGACACCCGGCAGTGGGGCAACTTGAGGTCTCTCACAACATGGAAGTTGCTGTACAAATGTCAGTTCCTCAACACTTTGCTTTGGTGTGGTGGAATGATCAATGCAAGACCACTAGATTTCCTTTCACCCCCACGGCTGGGTTCGACCCCAGCCAGAGACTCCCCATTCTATGATTTTACAAGGGAATTGGATCCCAGTCTGAAAGGGAAACATTTCCAGGTCTAAGCGGGAATGGCAGAGGAGTGGCAGCATGTTAATTGCTCCTTCTAGAGGGGCCATCACAGACATGATGAGCCAAATAGCCTCTTGTGCTGTAAACATTGTATGATTCCATGAAATACAGTGCTGCATACAAAATCAACTGTTTTGTCCAGGTCCTTCTAAGGGGCTTTTTCGCCAAATGTGCTTTTCATGGGGCTGAATTTCTTCTCCCGGGTGCTGAGCCCAGAGTTTCCCCTTCCTTCTTCCCCAACATTCTTTCCTTTTGTTATCATGAACTCTCTTCATAGGATAGTGCACAGACTCTCACAAGGACGAGTTGCAGGGTAAGGAACTCCAAATGTTTAAATAAACCAGTTTGTAAAGTTGCACAAATCCAGGAGAAACTGGTTGTGCTTTATCAACTGTCTCGTGCGACTCCGATTCACCAATGGAATAAAGTCACCCATTATCCTGTGAATCTTCATTGACCAGAAATTATTAGGACATTGAAAGTCTGCAGCATGGTATGAGGCCATACAGTCCATTCTATCTGTGCCATGCTAAAAAGAGTTCTCCAACCTAATCTCACTTTCCAACTCTGCAGCCCAGGCACTACAAATGCATATCCAAGTAATTTTTAAAAATGCAACAAGGTTTCCACCCCTCCCACCCTTTGTCTTAAAACAAAAGCACTTTGCATCTCATGAATCACTGTTGAAGTGTTTGGCTTTAGGCGCATGGAGCAGCAAAATGCACCCAGGAAGATTCCACATGCAGCAAATGATCAGCCAACCAATTTAGTTACTGCTCAGTGACGGGGGGAATGTTGGCCAGGGCAACGGAATGATCCCTGTGCCCCTTTGCAACATAACATGGCATTATTAATGCCCACCTGTACTGGCAGACAGGTTTCTGATTGAACATTCCCTCAGTATTGCCAGTTAATGATGCCTGACACTGCAGTCTTCCACAAGCCAATTGGAAACCCAAATTGAGTGTACATATATTCTGAAACCTTGCTTCGTTTTAGTGACGGGAAGATTTTGCTAACCCTCAATTGCTTTAATTAATGATGGATTGTCTTAAACTTGAATTAGTTCCTTCCCCTGTTGGAGGGCCTGAAGGGACCTGTAAAGAAATTCTTGCAAAGTTGTGTTGGACTGGAATAGCTTTGTCCAGGCATATATCACCATGGAGACGGCTAGTTTTCCTTCTTTTAAAAGTGGAAATGTCAAGTTTTAAAGGGTTCCTTGCACTGTACTGAAGCCAGTCCACAATGCATTATCCTTGAGAACCAAATTCTGACACTCGCCATGTAAGTGGGGGGTGGGAGGTTGGGGGTGGGGTGGGGGGGGGCGGGGGGATAACAAGACCTCAGTCCCCATAAACCAGAGGTTTTGAATTCCACCCTCTTACGCAGTCTGACACCAGGGACATACCAGGCCTTATGCAACAACTTCCTAGCAGGTCGTCATGGGAACTAGAGCATGCTTATTAAACATGCAGTAAATAAAACAAGATAAGGCAATGCTGCAAGAGACCTCACTCTGTTTTCACAGCTGTTGCCTCTACGTTTGCCTTTATATGTGGTAAAGTATTTTCAAATAACAGTTTTACACCCAAGCAGCCTGTAAATCTAAAGCTTACGATCCTCTGATACAGCATTCACCAACAAACATTTTCCTTTATGCTAATTTGTGATGCTCTGGCATAAATTGTTCCTATCGAAGCATTGTACCAAGAGTTAGTTAATCTAAATTTATGAAATCACCAAAAGATGCGCAATTTATAAGTATGCCACTTGCTTACTGAATATTGCTGAAAAGAGAGACGTGTTGCTGAAGCTTTTTGCCTAGCACTCCTCAGGACAAATGCAAGAATACCAAATTTCATACAAATCTCAATTTATACTACAGGAGAAAAGGAGTGCTGATTGGTTGGAACGTCGATTCGGATTGGCTGAGGCATTGCCATTGAGAAGGCAAAAGGAATCTCTAGGCTCCCCAAGTTCCTGGATAATTTTTTAAAAAGTGCAAGGCTTGAATGTACTGCTAGTGTTTGTAGAGAAAGGGTCCCTGTGTATGAATGTATGCCATTTCTAGATGGCGTAAAAGAGCCATGTTATAATCTTGGCTTATTACCGTAAATTATTATTTATTATGCATTTTCTTTTTATTTTATTTTATTTTCATGTACTGAATGATCTGTTTGAGCTGCTGCAGAAAAATACCTTTCACTGTACCTCGGTACACGTGACAATAAACAAATCCAATCCCATCCAAATTGGTTGTTAGCGCACTTAGGATTGTTTAACAAGAAGACTTCCGGTTGCAGCGATGTCCAGCTAAGCTGCACGTTTCGGCGGCTCCAGCTCAAGCGGACCTTCGGGCTCTTTTAAGAGCCCTAACGGGGAATTTTTTCAGGACGAAACCCGGTGTGGGGTGAGTTAACAGGGAGTCCCCCCCCAACGCAAGAGAAAAATATCGGCGGCGGTGGCTATATCGCGAAGAATCCTCGAGGAAAGGGACAGGAGGAAAAAAGAAGCAAGATGGCGGCGGAGAAAGCCCAGGCGACATGGGGGCCTGATCAAGACGAATTTTTAAGACGGTGTGTGGAGCTACTTAAGAAGGAGGTGCTGACCCCGATGCTACAGGCAATTGAGGGGCTTAAGGAGGCACAAAAGACCCAGGAGACGGAGCTCCGCGTGGTGGAGCAGAAGGTGACGGATAATGAAGACGAGATCCTGGGCCTGGCGGTCAAAACACAGACGCACGAGGCGCTCCACAAAAAGTGCATTGAAAGGATTGAGGCCCTAGAAAATAGAACACGAAGGAAGAACCTTCGGATCCTGGGTCTCCCCGAGGGAGTGGAAGGAGTGGACTGCGGGGCTTACGTGAGCACGATGCTAAGCTCGCTGATGGGAGCTGAGGCCCCTTCAGGCCCCTTGGAAGTGGAAGGGGCTCACCGGGTCCCTGCGAGGAGACCAAAGGCGGGAGAACCACCTAGGGTGACAATCGTGCAATTTCACTACTTCGAAACGGCGGAAGAAGCATGGACCTTTATTAAAGACGAGAAACTGGATCGGAACTGAGGGACTGATCTTAGAGGGGAAATGACACTGTCGATGTATATAGGGATGTAAATTGGGAAGGGGGGGGACACTAAGAAATGTGGGCGTCGGTGGGGGGAAAGAAGAGACATAGGCGGGGGATGAGGAATGGGAGTGGGGCGGTAGAGGGAGCTGCGCCACAAGGGGCGGGACAACTACAGAGAATATGGGGCCTACTGTCCTTGTTCCCGCGCCAGAAAGGTGATGGCGGGAAGATAGGCGCAAGGTAGATGGGAGTTCCCCACACGGGGGGGGTCAAGGGGTGAGCTGGAGAAGCCGAGGTCAATTGAAGTCAGCTGACTTTCGGAAGTAATATGGGGGGAGCAATCACGCTAGATGGGGATCTAGCGGGGGGGGGGGGATAACTGGGTTGCTGCTGCAGAAATCAAAGAGGAACTGGTTAAAGAAAGGGTGGTCGGGGCTGGAATGCGCCACCTGGGGAACGGGTGGGAGCGCAGAACCGGGACGTGGGACTGGCCTAGAGAGGGGGATGGCTAGTCGACAGGGGAAGGGGGCAGGTAGCCCCCCAGTGCGGCTGATCACGTGGAACGTGAGAGGCCTAAATGGACCGATTAAAAGGGCCCGAGTGTTCGCGCACTTGAAAGGACTGAGGGCAGACGTGGCTATGCTTCAGGAGACGCACCTGAAGGTGGCGGACCAAATTAGGTTAAGGAAAGGATGGGTGGGACAGGTGTTCCATTCAGGGCTGGATGCAAAGAATAGAGGGGTGGCCATACTGGTGGGGAAACGGGTATCATTCGAAGCTAGGAGCATTGTAGCAGATAGTGGAGGCAGATATGTGATGGTGAGTGGCAGATTGGAGGGAACGGAGGTCGTGTTGGTTAACGTATATGCCCCGAATTGGGATGACGCGGGATTCATGAAGCGGATGCTGGGACGTATTCCGGACCTGGAGGTAGGAAACTTGATAATGGGGGGGAGACTTCAACACCGTGCTGGACCCAGGGTTAGATAGATCTAGATCTAGGACCGGAAGAAGGCCGGCAGCGGCCAAGGTGCTCAAGGGGTTTATGGACCAAATGGGGGGAGTGGATCCATGGCGATTTGTTAGACCGAAGACCAAGGAGTTCTCCTTCTTCTCCCATGTTCACAAGGTGTACTCCCGGATAGATTTTTTTGTTTTGGGAAGGTCGTTGATCTCGAGGGTGGAAGAAACTGAGTACTCAGCCATAGCTGTCTCAGATCATGCCCCACATTGGGTGGACCTGGAACTAGGAGAGGAGAGGGAGCAGCGTGCACTCTGGCGTGTGGGATTGTTGGCGGATGAGGGAGTCTGTGGAAGGGTGCGGGGATGTATCGAGAGATACCTGGAGGCCAATGACGACGGGGAGATCCGAGTGGGAGTAGTATGGGAAGCACTAAAGGCGGTGGTCAGAGGAGAGCTGATCTCCATCAGGGCCCACAAAGGGAAAATAGAGGCCAAGGAAAGGGAAAGATTACTGGGGGAGATTTTAAGGGTGGATAAAGAATATGCGGAGGCCCCGGAGGAGGGACTATACAGGGAGAGACGACAACTCCAGACGGAGTTCGACCTTCTGACCACTAGGAGGGCGGAGGTGCAGTGGAGGAAGGCGCAGGGGATGAGATATGAATATGGGGAAAAGGCTAGTCGCCTGTTGGCCCATCAGCTGCGAAAGAGGACAGCGGCGAGGGAGATAGGGGGAATTAGAGATGAAAAGGGAGCTACGGTGCGGAGGGCAGGGAAGATAAACGAGGTGTTTAAGACCTTTTACGAAAGACTTTATAGGTCCCAACCCCCGGAGGGAAAAAAGGAGATGCGGCAGTTTTTGGACCAATTAAGGTTCCCGAAGGTGGAGGAGCAGGAGGTGGAAGGCCTGGGGGCACCAATTGGGGTGGACGAGGTTACCAAGGGGCTGGGGAACATGCAGGCAGGGAAGGCCCCGGGACCGGATGGGTTCCCGGTGGAATTTTATAGAAAATATGTGGACTTGCTGGCCCCGCTGTTGGTGAGGACTTTTAACGAGGCCAGGGAAGGGGGGACTCTACCCCCGACAATGTCGGAGGCGATGATATCGCTAATTTTGAAGCGGGATAAAGATCCGCTGCAGTGCGGGTCCTATAGGCCTATTTCACTGCTAAATGTGGACGCCAAATTGCTAGCAAAGGTGCTGGCAACGAGGATAGAGGACTGTGTCCCGGGGGTGGTGCACGAAGACCAGACAGGATTCGTAAAGGGGAGACAACTAAATGTCAACGTGCGACGGCTATTAGGGGTGATAATGATGCCCCCAGCAGAGGGGGAGGCAGAGATAGTGGCGGCAATGGATGCAGAGAAGGCATTTGATAGGGTGGAGTGGGAGTATCTATGGGAGGTGCTGAGGAGGTTCGGGTTCGGGGACGGATTTGTTAGCTGGGTCAAACTCCTCTATGGGGCCCCAACGGCAAGTGTGATCACGGGCCGGCAAAGATCGGAGTATTTCCGACTATATAGGGGAACAAGACAGGGATGCCCGCTATCTCCATTACTGTTCGCGTTGGCAATTGAACCACTGGCCATGGCGCTGAGAGACTCCAGAAAATGGAGAGGGGTGATTAGAGGGGGAGAGGAACACTGAATGTCACTCTACGCGGATGACCTACTGCTGTATGTGACGGACCCAGTGGGGGGGATGACAGAGGTCATGCAGATATTGAGGGAGTTCGGAGATTTCTCGGGATATAGGCTCAACATGGGAAAGAGTGAACTTTTTGTGATACACCCTGGGGACCAGAGTAGAGGGATAGATGGCCTGCCTTTAAGGAGAGTGGAAAGAAACTTTTGATACCTGGGGATTCAGATAGCCAGGAGCTGGGGAACATTGCACAGACTTAATCTGACACGACTGGTGGAACAAATGGAAGAGGACTTCAAGAGGTGGGACATGCAGCGCTGTCACTGGCGGGCAGAGTGCAGGCAATTAAGATGATGGTCCTCCCGAGGTTCCTATTTGTGTTCCAGTGTCTCCCTATACTGATCACTAAGGCCTTCTTTAAAAAAATAGACAGGAGCATCACGAGCTTCGAGTGGGCAGGGAAAGTTCCGAGGGTAAGGAGGGGGTTCTTACAACGTAGTAGAGACAGAGGGGGACTGGCGCTACCGAATTTGGGCGACTACTACTGGGCCGCCAATGTGGCGATGATCCGTAAATGGATGATAGAGGGAGAGGGAGCGGCGTGGAAAAGATTAGAGAGGAAGTCCTGTAAAGGGACGAGTCTAGAGGTGCTGGTGACGGCGCCACTACCGTTCTCACCAAAAAAATTTACCACGAACCCAGTGGTGGCGGCAACATTAAATATATGGGGGCAATGGAGGCGACAGAAAGGTGTGCTGGGAGCCTTGGTGGGGTCCCCAATTAGGAACAACCATAGGTTTGCCCCAGGGAGGATGGATGGAGGATTCCAGAGCTGGCACCAGTTGGGAATTAGGAGGGTAGGAGATTTATTTATAGACGGGACGTTTGCGAGCTTGGGAGCGTTGGAGGAAAAATATAAGCTGCCCCGGGGAAATTTCTTTAGGTATATGCAGGTGAGGGCGTTCACAAGACAACAGGTGAGGGAATTTCCATTGCTCCCGACACAGGGGATCCAGGATAGAATGCTTTCGGGGGTGTGGGTCGGGGAGGGCAAGGTGTCAGAGATATACCGAGAGATGAGAGAAGAGGGGGAGGAGCTGGTGGGCGAACTGAAAGGAAAATGGGAAGAAGAGCTCGGGGAGGAGATAGAGGAGGGTTTGTGGGCTGATGCCCTAAGCAGGGTAAATTCCTCTTCCTCGTGTGCCAGGCTTAGGGGAAGTTTCATTTTATGTTATTTGGTTAGTTTACCATGTTAGTTAGTTACTCATTATTAGATTGTAGTTATCATGTTACTTGTACTGTTAACTTTTCTTTTTGTTTGATGTGTAAGGGGAAAAAATTGTGTAAGAAAAACTTTAATAAAATATATTTTAAATAAAAGGATTGTTTAACAAGTACTTCCCAATCACTGAATCATGTCTAACAGTGGACATTTTTTGGGGGTTTTGCAGGTCCATCGATTCTCCGGGAGCTTGCCGTCTCGTCGCGAGCTGGTAGCGAGCGTAGATTTGGTTAACTGGGCGGACATAGAGACTTTTCAGTGCTGCGAACGCCGTCTGGAAATCCTCCGAGTCTTCGATGAGGGAGAAAATCTCCGTGCTCACCCTCGAGTGCAGGACCTGCAGTTTTTGGTCTTCTGAGACCCGGCCGGTGGTCGTTCTGAGGTAGGCCTCGAAGCAAGTCTGCCAGTGCTTGAAGGCTGCTGCCGCGTTCACTGCATGGGGGCTGATCCTCAGGCATTCCGGAATAATCCTGAGCTCCATAGTCCTTTTTAGGCACGCTTAATAAATTGTAGCGCACAAAGACTCCGTGAGATGAATAGAGTGAAGTCGATGAGGCTTTATTAAGCGTGTCTGTTCCCCCGCAGCTCGATAGTAAACTGGCCTGCGGGGGAAGACTCCGGCTTCTTATACTCCGCCTTCAGGGCGGAGCTAGAGGTCAACGGCCAACCAGGACCCGGGATCTGTCAGCCAATGACATTAGGGCTTCCAGTCCCACATGACCCCCAATACATACTACCACATTCACCCCTTGTCAAAAATGAACCCGGCGGGGTGATGCTTCGTATGGTGGTAAGGGTTTACAGGGCTGGTCCTGGGAGGAAAAAAACATTCACAAGGCAATACAGTATTGTACAATTTTGTCCTGTTGCAACTATTTACAGAGGGTATGGGAAGAAAAGCAAAATGTTCTTGTGAAAAGTCCATATTTAGTTTTAGATCGACGCCACGAGTCGGTCGGGTGGTCTGGTCGTCCGTGTCGATCGCCTCGGCCCCGGTGGTGGTGGTGCTTGTACCGGTGTTGTCGCCTCCAGGAGCCTTACGGTTTCAGCTTGGGCTTTATTCTTGGTCGGTGCTGAGGGGAGGGGAACCGATCCTCCTGGGAAGGGGGCGGTCGCGGGGTGCGGTGGTGGCGGGATGGGGGGGGGGTGGTTGATGGTGTCGGGGGGGTGTGCGTGTTGCTGGCGGGCGCCAGATCCCGCAGGGAGACCGTGTCCTGTCGGCCGTCGGGGTACTCCACGTAGGCGTACTGGGGGTTCGCGTGGAGGAGGTGAACCCTTTCGACCAACGGGTCCGCCTTATGTGCCCGCACATGCTTTCGGAGCAGGATGGGTCCTGGGGCCGCCAGCCAGGTCGGCAGCGACGTTCCAGAGGAGGACCTCCTAGGGAAAACAAGGAGACGCTCATGAGGCGTTTGATTAGTGCTCGTACATAATAACGACCGGATGGAGTGGAGAGCGTCCGGGAGGACCTCCTGCCACCGTGAAACTGGGAGGTCCCTGGACCGTAGGGCCAGTAGGACGGCCTTCCAGACCGTGCTGTTCTCCCTCTCTACTTGCCCGTTCCCCCGGGGGTTGTAGCTGGTCGTCCTGCTTGAGGCTATGCCCTTGCTGAGCAGGAACTGGCGCAGCTCGTCACTCATGAAAGAGGACCCCCTGTCGCTGTGGACGTAAGCGGGGTAACCGAACAGTGTGAAGATGCTGTTCAGGGCTTTAATGACTGTGGCCGCGGTCATGTCAGAACAGGGAATGGCAAAAGGGAAGCGGGAGTATTCGTCCACCACATTAAGAAAATATGCGTTGCGGTCGGTGGAGGGGAGGGGCCCTTTGAAATCGAGACTGAGGCGTTCAAAGGGGCGGGAAGCCTTAATCAGGTGCGCTCCTTCTGGCCTGAAAAAATGCGGCTTGCATTCCACGCAGATGTGGCAGTCCCTTGTGACTGTACGGACCTCCTCTAAAGAGTATGGGAGATTGCGGGACTTGATGAAGTGGTAAAACCGAGTGACCCCCGGGTGGCAGAGGTCCTCGTGGAGGGTTTGGAGGCGGTTAATTTGTGCGTTGGCACATGTGCCGCGGGATAGGGCATCGGACGGCTCGTTCAGCTTTCCGAGACGATACAAAATCTCATAGTTGAAGGTGGAGAGCTCGATCCTCCACCTTAAGATCTTGTCGTTCTTGATTTTGCCCCGCTGTGCATTATCGAACATGAAGGCTACCGACCGTTGGGCCGTGAGGAGAGTGAATCTCCTGCCGGCCAGGTAATGCCTCCAATGTCGCACAGCTTCCACTATGGCTTGGGCTTCCTTTTCTACTGAAGAGTGGCGGATTTCTGAGGCGTGGAGGGTCCGGGAGAAAAAAGCCACGGGTCTGCCCGCTTGGTTAAGGGTGGCCGCTAGAGCTACGTCGGAGGCGTTGCTCTCGACCTGGAAGGGGAGGGACTCGTCGATGGCGCGCATCTTGGCCTTTGCGATATCCGCTTTGATGCGGCTGAAGGCCTGGCAAGCCTCTGTCGACAGAGGGAAGGTCGTGGTCTGTATTAGGGGGCGGGCCTTGTCTGCGTACTGGGGGACCCACTGGGCGTAGTATGAAAAGAACCCCAAGCAGCGTTTCAGGGCTTTTGGGCAGTGCGGGAGGGGAAATTCCATGAGTGCGCGCATACGTTCGGGGTCGGGGCCTATTATCCCATTGCGCACTACATAGACCAGAATGGCTAGCCGATCGGTGCTAAAAACGCACTTGTCCTCGTTGTACGTGAGGTTCAAGGCTTTGGCGGTCTGGAGGAATTTTTGGAGGTTGGCGTCGTGGTCCTGCTGATCGTGGCCGCAGATGGTTACATTGTCGAGATACGGGAACTTGGCCCGCAACCCATGTTGATCAACCATTCGGTCCATCTCCCGTTGGAAGACCGAGACCCCGCTTGTGACGCCAAAAGGGACCCGTAGGAAATGGTATAATCGCCCGTCTGCCTCGAAGGCGGTGTACTTGCGGTCATTTGGGCGGATGGGGAGCTGATGGTAGGCGGACCTGAGGTCCACGGTGGAGAAAACTTTATATTGGGCAATCCGGTTGACCATGTCGGATATGCGGGGGAGAGGGTACGCGTCTAGTTGTGTGTACCTGTTGATGGTCTGGCTATAGTCAATGACCATCCTTTATTTCTCCCCTGTCTTCACTACTACCACCTGCGCTCTCCAGGGGCTATTGCTGGCCTGGATTATGCCCTCCTTTAGTAGCCGCTGGACTTCGGACCGAATGAAGGTCCGGTCCTGGGCGCTGTACCGTCTGCTCCTAGTGGCGACAGGTTTGCAATCCGGGGTGAGGTTCGCAAACAAGGACGGGGGTTGCACCTTGAGGGTTGCAAGGCCGCAGATAGTGAGTGGGGGTATTGGGCCGCCGAATTTGAACGTAAGGCTCTGTAGATTGCATTGGAAATCTAATCCCAGCAAGGTGGGGGCACAGAGTTGGGGAAGGATGTTTAGTTTGTAGTTTTTGAACTCCCTCCCCTGCACCGTTAGGGTAACTATGCAGAATCCCTGGATCTGTACGGAGTGGGATCCTGCAGCTAGGGAAATCTTTTGTGCCCTGGGATAGGTGGTCAAGGGACAGTGTCGGGGTGTATAAAGCTCTCCGTGCTCCCGGAGTCGACTCGGCATGGCGTCTCGTGGCCGTTTATTAGCACCGTTGTCGTCGTCGTCTGGAGTGTCCGGGGCCGAGCTTGATCGAGCGTAATTGAAGTGAGGCGTGGTTGTAGTAGTGGAGTGGGGTCCGTTGTTGCCGTCCAAGATGGCGTCGGGGATGGACAGAATGGCCGCCCCCATACATCGCACGTGGCTGGGGGGTCACAAGATGGCGGCACCCCTCCTCCCCTCGTGGTGGCCGGGACCCAAAATGGCGGTGTCTGCGGGTCGCACATGGTGTGCTGGGGGGGCTGGGGAGCGCTAGGACCGCGAGCGCTAGGACCGCGCGGAGCTCCCTCACCGGGGACAGCGGTGGTCGGGGCCCAAGTAGGTGGCGCCGGCGGGTCAGGCGTGGGGCGCGGGGTGGGGGTTAGGGTGGCGTTAGGGACGCGCAAAACCCCCTCCTCTCCGTGGAGAGTGTTGGCCGGGACCCAAAGCGGTAGCGCCGGCGGCGGGTCATACATGGGCTGCGGGGAGGGGGGTTGGGGAGCGTAAGCGGCGTGCAGAGCTCCCAGTTCTCCCGGGACCGCGGTGGTCGGGACCCAGAGCGGCTGCGCCTGCGGGTCGTACATGGCGTGCTGGGGGGTTGGGGCGCGTAAACGGCTTGCAGGGCTCCCTGTTCTCCCGGGACAGCGGCGACCTCGCGGGACCGGCACACAACCGCAAAATGGCCCTTTTTCCCGCAGCTTTTGCAGATAGCTGCGCGGGCCGGGCAGCGCTGTCGGGGGTGTTTCGCCTGGCCGCAGAAATAACAGCGGGCGCCCCCGGTGCGACTCGGCGTTTGGACCGCGCAAGCCTGTGGGGTGTCTGGGGGGGGGTAGGGGGTTTGCCGCGACGGGTACGTACGGGGCCCAATGGGTTGCCGCGCGGTCGGGGCCGTAGGCGCGGGTATTACGCGCGGCCACGTCTAGGGAGGCTGCTAGGGCCCGTGCCTCTGAGAGTCCTAGCGACTATTTTTGGTCTTCTGAGACCCGGCCGGTGGTCGTTCTGAGGTAGGCCTCGAAGCAAGTCTGCCAGTGCTTGAAGGCTGCTGCCGCGTTCACTGCCGGGGGGCTGATCCTCAGGCATTCCGGAATGATCCTGAGCTCCATAGTCCTTTTTAGGCACGCTTAATAAATTGTAGCGCACAAAGACTCCGTGAGACGAATAGAGTGAAGTCGATGAGGCTTTATTAAGCGTGTCTGTTCCCCCGCAGCTCGATAGTAAACTGGCCTGCGGGGGAAGACTCCGGCTTCTTATACTCCGCCTTCAGGGCGGAGCTAGAGGTCAACGGCCAACCAGGACCCGGGATCTGTCAGCCAATGACATTAGGGCTTCCAGTCCCACATGACCCCCAATACATACTACCACAAGCGGTATGATCAGTCAACTGCTGGGATGTTCGGCCTACATACCTGGCATCGCACCAACACCAAATTCAATATTTTGAAGAATAAAGGGATTAAGGGTTATGGTGTTCGGGCCGGAAAGTGGAGCTGAGTCCACAAAAGATCAGCCATGATCTCATTGAATGGCGGAGCAGGCTCGAGGGGCCAGATGGTCTACTCCTGCTCCTAGTTCTTATTATGTTCTTATTATTTATCATACACAATTGTATGATAGGCAGAATGGTTTTTTTTGACTCACGGCAGCATCCTGTCAGTATAAAAATAACAACATAGCCACTGCTTAGTCATAACATGAAATGCCTTGCTTTGCCTGCTGTCCAACTTTTGTTGGGTCGGTGGTGATGATATTCACAAATATATTGATGATTATAAACCTGGTGTGGATAGGAATGTCAACCAGGACATAAAGCAAACTATTCTTCAAATAGTTCCATAGGGGTCTTTACTTCTGCCCACCTAATAACGATTTTGACCTATTGACCATAAGGCATGCCCTCAAATACTTAACTATTAGACGCAATTCCGTGATTGAGCAGCACCTGCTGAACAATCCTGAATGCGCCAGTAGCAACACCAGGAACCAATTTGTGTCTCATTTACATTTGCGAGATACACATACATTCGGAGGGACCTGTTCTCTGCAAACAAAATTAATATGTTCAAGTCTTGCGCATTTATTGAATTACCTAGGAATTTAGGACCCTATTGTTCTCTGTTGCGTTCCCTATGGCAACGCCTCACCCAATCATAATTGCCTTGCGAATCAATCGGTGCAGTGCTGAATCAGGTTTTTCAATACAGAAGATTTGCCCTCAACGTACCAATGCTTTTGTTAATAAAACCTTCTTAAGGAATTGGAAAGGCATGGAGGGAGGTGACATTAGTGGGCAGCACGGTAGCATTGTGGATAGCAGAATTGCTTCACAGCACCAGGGTCCCAGGTTCGATTCCGGCTTGGGTCACTGTCTGTGCGGAGTCTGCACATCCTCCCCATGTGTGCGTGGGTTTCCTCCGGGTGCTCCGGTTTCCTCCCACAGTCCAAAGATGTGCAGGTTAGGTGGATTGACCATGATAAATTGCCCTTAGTGTTGGGTGGGGTTACTGGGTTATGGGGATAGGGTGGAGGTCTTGACCTTGGGTAGGTGCTCTTTCCAAGAGCCGGTGCAGACTCAATGGGCCGAATGGCCTCCTTCTGCACTGTAAATTCTATGATAACAAATTCTATGACCCCATTCAGGATCATAAGATTTAGGCAAAGGCGTAGGCTACTCGGCCCATCGAGCCTGCTCCGCCATTCAACGAGACCATTACTGATCTGATGTGATAATCTTCAACTCCGCTTTCCCACCGTATCCCCATAACCCTCAATTCCCTAAAAATTACCTCTCCGCATCTACCCTTACGGATTACTGAAATCCACCTCTTGTGAGATCTTTAAAATGCTGCACAGCCAATTTTGTTCACTGTAGTGTTGTGAGTGGTTTAAACCGAAAGTTTAGTTTAAAATCCTACCTTGAATTGGACCGTGATTGCAGTGCAGGATACTTTCAGAATCAAATTTGCATTTTGCAGAACACAATTATTACTTAATTAAACTGCAGTGTGAACTGGGATTTCTTGGATAAAAGCAAGGGTTCACTTGTTCAAAATCATCTGATATTAAGAAAATGTTGCAAGCTGCTTTTGTGATAACATTCTCAGGTCTTGCACAGAATTGCTGTTGTTGAATTACTTAACAGAGGTCCAGGTGAATGCCTAAAGTAGACAGTGTTTTTCTTCCTCACTTCCCCATCCAGACTGTTATGACACCCTGCGCTGGTGCACAATCAATTCCAATCCCGCTTGTCCCAGAGTGACAACACAATTGAAATTAACAAATAATTCTTAGGAAATACCTGGGGCGGGATTCTCCGCGAACCGGCGGGGCGGGCCACTCCGGCGGCGAGGAGTGGCGTGAACCACTCTGACGTCGGGCTGCCCTTCGCACCTCCAGGGGCTAGGCTGGCGCTGGAGTGTTTGGCACCACGCCAGCCGGCGCGGAAGGGCTTGGCGCCACGCCAACTGGTGCCGAAGGGCCTCCACCAGCCGGCATGAGTTGGCGCATGCGCGGGAGCGCCAGCGTGTGCGCAGGGGGGTTCTTCTCCGCACCGGCCATGGTGGAGGTTGACAGCGGCCGGTGCGGAGGGAACGAGTGCCCCCACTGCACAGGCCCGCCCGCGGATCGCTGGGCCCCGATCGCGTCCCAGGCCACCTTGGGGGCATCCCCCGGGCCAGATCCCCCTGCGCCCAGATCTCCCCGTGCCCCCCCGAGGACTCGGTCCCGCCGGTAAGGACCTGTTTTGATTTACGCCGGTGGGACCCCGGCGAAAACGGGCAGCCACTCAGCCCATTGCGGGCTGGAGAATCGCCGGGGGGGCCGCTGCTAGCATTCGGCAGCCGGCGGGCCGGGATTCATGCCGCCCACCGGCGATTCTCTGAGCCGGCGGGGGGGGGGGCGGAGAATCCCACCCCTGAATTCTTTGATCTGTGGCTGCCGAATAACTAAGGTTTGTAAATATATTCACAATTAATTTTTATTAATAATAGTAACTACAAATATGCACCACATTCAACTGATTAGCAACTATTATCTAATTTCTAATCCCTGCTTAACTCGCTCCACCCTCTGTACACACACAAGACAGACAAACACAGAGGGGAAAAAAGGGTGAAAAATAAGAATGAAAGTAAAAGGATACGAGTCTTTGTTTCAGCTGGACATCTCCCAGTACACCTTTCTTCAATTGAGGCATTCAATTGGAGGTTATTGTTTTCAGTCTGTAATGATTTCCACTGTAGATTCATCCAGGTGTAGCCACTTAAAATGGCTAACTCCCGATTTAAAATGGCGAATGGCAAAGGCTGATGGGAAAGTCAGCCAACAGGACACAAACGAGCAGCTGCAGGTTGACTGTGTATTTACCTCTGGAAAGGCCAGACAAGATCGAGACCAGCAACCATCAGCATAACAAAACACCAGCCATCTGCATACTAATGAGCAATCCCCGGGAACAATGAGCAACATTTAGACACATAAAGCAAAACCAGACTCTTTGGCGCCAGCAGAAGCCTACATAAAAGGAGGTGAACGACCACCTCAGGACCGCCCATCGATCAGGGAACCGCTCCAGCATTGGAGAAAATCGAACCAAGCGATTGGGACAAAGTCCAATCACTTGGAACCAGGTACAGGGTCCGCCCCGAAAGGCGGGAAGCCCCTGGGGACTATAAGAATTAAGCCCAAGTTCAAATCGTTCTTCTTGACCGGATCACTCAGCAACGCGAACCAACCCTTGACAGTGACCGGTTCAGCCGCCGCCGATATCCAGTAAGTTTTACTTCAACGCTCGCTACGAGATAGGCGCTCCTAGCTACTAATCTGTACCAACTTCGAATCCCGCAGGCTCAGAACCCGAACGAAAGGCCATTTGTTTCCCTGACCTGGTGGGCCAGTTCCAAGTTAAGTATTGGCCTGTTAGCTGTAGAAGTAGCTTAGACGTAGAATTTGTACATGAGTAGTGATTGCTGTGTATAATAAATGTGCTTTGATTTAAATCTTACTAAGCGGTGTATTGGGTTATTGATCATTACTCGGACTTGAACCACGTGGCGGTATCATAAAGATACCTGGCGGCTCAAGAGCAAAGGTGATAAATCAGAGCAATTAAACTAAGGCAAAAGTTAGCAACACAGGTCTCAAACAACTTCTCTGCAGGTTTAGGAAATAGCAGATAGGCAGTATTTCTGGGGAGAGAGACTAGAGGCACTCGCAGCTGCTTCTCTCACCATCCAGGATCCGACTGTCACTTCCTGTGTCCTCTCAAAACCATCCCACTCTGGTAGAACCCAATCACTGCCTGTCACCTGACAGAATATGGGCTTTTGCTAATTCATTGGCAAACGGCCAACCAATCAAACCAAATCCCTCTGATCTTTTGGGTGCCAAAAAGTCTGAGTTTTTCTGTTCAGAAGCTAAATCTCCATAGCACAGTGTACCATTTTGCAACTTTTGAATTCCTCACTTCCTCTGCTCGACTTAAATGTATATATCCAGGGTGGAGATCAACCTCTCCACCCTGTGCCCCTGGCGTGACGGGGGGACCTGCTGGAATTATTGACGCTTGAAAAGGGCAAATTTGAACTGAGGGGAAGGATGGAGGGGTTCTACAATTCATGGGCGTTATTCATTATGCACTTTCGAGAATTGGATCACATCGAACGCTAGAGGAGGGGCTGGGCGGGTTGGGGGAGGGGGACTGTATGTGTTAATGGTGACTATGGGTGATTCCTGATTCCTTTGTCATTTGTTTATGTTAACATGCGGGCTAATGTTTGGGGTTTGTTGGGGGGATGGGATCATTGTTATTGACATTACATTCGTTACTGATTATTGCTTATTGTTGGGCGTAAATCTGGGAGAAAATATGTAAAAGGAGGAGAATAAAAATATTTTTTAACAAAGTATAAATCATAGGGTTGTACGTGGCTCAGTGGTTAGCACTGCTGCCTACAGTGCTGAGGACCGGGTTCGAATCTCAGCCCTGGGTCACTGTCCCTGTTGAGTTTGCACATTCTCCCCGTGTCTGCGCGAGTTTCACCCCCACAATCCACAGATGTGCAGGTTAGGTGGATTGGCCACGCTAAATTGCCCCTTAATTGGTGAAAAAAAAATTGGGTACTCTAAATTTATTAAAAAATTAAAAAAGTATACATATATCCATTAAATATTCTTGGATCAAAAATGATAACCACAAAGTGAAAGAAATGGGAAATAAGGGAGTCACCAGGAAGGGCTCTTGCAAGACCCGTTTGAAATCACTGGTTCGTGACATCCACAACATGTGACACTGGAATACATTGGAAATTAGGTTGGGAGGGAGTGAGAGTGGACTAGAGTCTCAAGAAAGAGGCATATTTTATTCCAATTATTCAAGGTGTTTCCATAGGCGTTGGCCTGGAAAATGTACAAATGCCAGCTTCAGGAAGCCCTCATAATAGTGCTAAAAATAGGCTAAAATATAGGCTAAAATCATGCATTGGCTGTTTAGCACACTGGGCTAAATCACTGGCTTTTAAAGCAGACCAAGGCAGGCCAGCAGCACGGTTCAATTTCCGTAACAGCCTCCCCGAACAGGTGCCGGAATGTGGCGACTCGGGGCTTTTCACCGTAACTTAATTGAAGCCTACTTGTGACAATAAGCGATTTTCATTTCATTTCATAATAGGGATAGGATTGTTAAACTCCAGGTAAATCCAATATACCATCTCTTATATAAATGTTGGCAAAATTTGTGGGATATTCCCTTTTATTGTAGAAATTGCACGCTACTATCATGTCTGTTACCTTTGTTGTTAGATCTTAGTGCTGTATGGATTTTAATATTTTAATATAGCTGTTTCAGTTACATGAGGCACTCATAGAATCATAGAATTTTTTACAGTGCAGAAGGAGGCCATTCGGCCCATCGAGTATGCACCGGCCCGTGGAAAGAGCACCCTGCTTAAGCCCATATCTCTACCCTTTCCCCGTAACCCCACCTAATGTTTTGGACTCTAAGGGACAATTTAGCATGGTCTCTCAACCTAACCTGCACATCTTTGGACTGTGGGAGGAAGCTCGGAGTACCCAGAGGACACGCACGCAGACATGGGGAAGAAAGTGCAAACTCCACAGACAATCACCCGAGGCTGCAATTGAACCTGGGACCCTCAGTACAGACTCTTTGTCAGAACTGTATTCAAGCCTCTTGGCTGGATTTTCATCAAGAAAACATATCAGGAGTCGAATAACTTCCTGACCCTGGAAACCTTCAGCAGTTTAGGGAGGCCTTAGCAACCATATTTATTCCAGGAAGGCGGGGCTGGATGGAGACCTTCCAGAGACGAGCCCAAGGCAGCAACGGGGTGGTCAGATGCTGATGCCAGAAGGCAGACCTCAATTCACTGACTCATCACACAATCTTATCATGACTGTCAGGCCCTCAGACACTTACACCCTTAGTGCCTCTTATATTACCCTCATGCGCCATCCAATACACCCATTGCCTGGAAAAACAGGGGCGAGATTCTCCGACCCCCCCCGCCGGGTCGGAGAATCGCCGGGGGCTGGCGTGAATCCCGCCCCCGCCGGTTGCCGAATTCTCCGGCACTGGAGATTCGGTGGGGGCGGGAATCGTGCCGCGCCGGTTGACGGGCCCCCCGCCCCCCCCCCCGCGATTCTCCGGCCTGTATGGGCCGAAGTCCCGCTGCTAGAATGCCTGTCCCACCGGCGTGGATTAAACCACCTACCTTACCGGCGGGACAAGGCGGCGCGGGCAGGCTCCGGGGTCCTGGGGGGGGCGCCGGGCGATCTGGGCCTGGGGGGTGCCCTCACGGTGGCCTGGCCCGCGATCGGGGCCTACCGATCCGCGGGTGGGCCTGTGCCGTGGGGGCATTCTTTTCCTTCCGCCTTCGCCACAGTCTCCATCATGGCGGAGGCGGAAGAGACTCCCTCCACAGCACATGCGCGGGGATGCCGTATGGCCGCTAACGCTCCCGCGCATGCGCCGCCCGGAGATGTCATATCCACGCCAGCGGGTGCACGTCTGCCAGCTGGCGGGGCGAAAATCAGTCGGCGCGGGCCTAGCCCCTCAAGGTTAGGGCTGGGCCCCCCAAGAGGCGGAGAATTCCGCAACGGCGTGATGCCCGACTGATTTGTGCCGTTTTTGGTGCCGGTCGGCGGACATCGCGCCGATACCGGAGAATTTCGCCCCAGATGTCTGCTTCTGCTGATAAAGTTGCCAGATGACCTAATTATGAATGCTTGGCTGAGCTCCAAGAATCACTAATACACTAGGGTCAGCAAGCAATGTTCAGACACCAAAAGAGAAAATGATGGAAAATCTCAGCAGTTCTCTCATCTGTAAGAAGAGAAAAGAGCTAATGTTTTGAGTCCAGCTGACCCTTCGTCAAAACTAAAAGGCATAGAAAGTGGGAAATATTTAGACTGTAGGGTGAGGGAATGAAAGATGAGTCATAGCCACAGAAACCAAGGGAAAAGAGTGCTAATGGCAGTCCTCGGAGAGAATAAAAGGTGTGAAAGGCCAGAGAAACTAAAATCAGAGAGTAAGCAGTGACAGATGTAGATGTGGGGGTGGGGGGACATGGATGGGGGAGAGGTAAAATGAGAAAAAGGGGGGATAAGATAGGGGAAAAGAGTGGGGGGAAATATATATATAAAGAAAGACAAGAAAGAAAGAAAAGGTAAAAGACCATTAAAATGAAATGAAATGTTCAGACAGCTGCATAAGGGAGTGCAAGCTTTGTTTGATTGGCATCTCAGTTACCTTGCAGTAAGTTATTATTTCTGTGAGTGGTTTTTCAATGCCTGCTTGCTCATCATGACCTCGCCTGGGCAACGGGAGACAGTGAAGAAATGCTAGCTGAGCCAGCAATGTTCACACTCCACAAATAAATTAAAAAGGATGCCCACAATGATGAGGACTTTATTTAAAAAACAATCTTTTTACTCTTCTCATTTTCTATCTTTCCATCAATTAACTACCAAAGAAAAAACAAAGAAAAACAAATATAACAACAATCCTCCACACACAAACCGCCCCCAAATATAGACCAAAACATCCACCCGTGCAGTCCAGGTAAAATAATTAACAATCAATCCGTAAATAGTGTAAAAAAAACGACAACAATACCAGCAACCCCCCTGCCCCCCGACCCCTAATGTTCAATGGCAACCAATTCTCGGAAGTGCATAATGAACAGCCCCCATGAATTGTGAAGCCCTTCCTTCATCCCCTTCAACTGAGACTTCACCTTCCCGAGAGTCAAAGAAATTCAAGTACCACCCCCCCCCCCCCCCGCCCCAAGTCGTGTCACAGGATTGAGAAGCTAACCTCCGCGCCGCCCCCCCCCCCCCCCCCCCAAAACAGGACCCGCCTCTGGGTAATCAGCGAGGCAAAGGTAATCTGCCCCTGCACCCGCCTGCCGCCTGAGCCGGTCCGACCCCCGAAAAAGGCTTCTAGGGGCCCTGGTTCCAAGTTCACGAGCATTACCCCGAGATGACCCTGAAAAACCTTCCTCCATAAACCCCTTACATTCCACATAACTATCCTAACCGGGGTCTCTCTCCTCCCCTCCCCTCTCTCCCTCCCCTCTCCCCCACCCCTTCATTCACCCCCTTTTTCACGGCCGTTTTCCTTTGGGTTTTGGACATCTTTCTTCCTTATGTCTTCCTGCACTTAATTAACCAAAAGTTGCCCCTCGGACCGGGCATTAAATTCTAAAAAATCAAGCCTCGAGCAGCAGCCACCCAACTTGCGACCTCCTCCTACATGCCGCCACCGGAAGTCCCCTCTCGATGCAGTATTGATGGAATGTTTTTGAAAGGCAGTGTGATGAGGACTTTCTAAACGCAATTCCTTTTCCACCTTCTGCTTCCCAGCTTATGTTGGCTTTTCACTCTCACTCTTTTGTCCTCTCACTCATTTCATACTTGCTTCTCCTTCACGCCCCCTTAATAAGGACATGGGGAGCCCACACCGAGTAAAATAAGAACAAAGTTTTATTTTCATAAAAGGTATGTGCACTATACCGGATTCGTCTCTGGTCGGAGCCTTACTGGGTTAATTCAGCTCGTACTCCGCTAGGGGCACGTGGAAGACGAGCATTCCCATCCCGTAGGTTCCATGCGGGATATTACAACCGCACTACGAGTTTGCGCTCTACAATATCCTTTTGTTCTACTCCTCCTACCGCCACTCGCAACTCCCACCTACTCCTGCTCCAGAGACTGGAATCTCTGCCTGCAGTGACCGGGAATTCCTGGTCACTCTAGAAATCCCAGCAGCGGTGGAATAACATTCTGCCCCTTTCAGCCAGAGAACAGCAGCAGGAAGGCTTAGGGTGGAGTGCTGAGGGGTAGTGTGTGATATAACAGGAAGCAAAGGGATTGGATGTGGCATTGACGTTTGATATGTGGTTAGGTGCTGAGGGATGAGAGAGCAGAGTAGGGCTGAAGGACTGAGGAGGGGACTGGGTTTGAGGAATGGGGACTGAGGGACAGATTGAGCTGGGGCATGGAGGAGGGAGTGGGGCTGAGGGCCGGGGAGGGGAATGGTGCTGAGGGCCGGGGAGGGGAGTGGGGCGGGCTGAGGGCCGGAGGAGGGGAGTGGGGCAGAGGGATGTGGGGCTGAGGGTCCTGCATATGCTGAGGATTCGGCATTCCTGTGGCTGGAATCAGTCACAGTTGGAGGAATGGGTTCGAGCTGAGGAATAAGCATAGTGACAGCATTAAATTTGCTGCACCAATGTTGATAAGCAGAAACTGCATTGCAAATGTTCCTATCTCCATGTAGCATGGACTGGTGCGATGTATATAGTTGTAGCAGACAGCTCTAATAAGTGAGATGTCTGTCTGTGAGGCACAGCCTCGCCTTCCACTTTCCTTTTTATGTTTTCCACACTTTGCCCGTTGCCACATATTTTACAAACATCTTGCGGCTCTATCGCCTCACCAACTGTGACTGATTCCAGCCACAGGAATGCCGTGGGCACGTTTACAGCATTAATGAATTTTGCAAAGAATCCTGTAAATCTGAAATTCTCTTCGAAGACCCCAAGTCTTTATTTTCTCCAGATCAGTCAACAACAGAAAATAAATTTTGGCCATTTCTTTGCGAGTGCAATACTTCGGTAGTGAGAAATTAATTGCTTGAATCTATGAAACGATTTGCTGCTGCGCTAATGCAGTGACCCTGCACCATATTGAGTGTGAGAAACACTGAGACCGTGTTTCCGCTAATGGTGCAGTTGTCAATTTGGCTCCAATCTGCACCCATTGTGAGTTTCCTTTCCCTCCATGTTTCTGTCCCGTCTGTGGGGAATGCAAAAACTACCATGAAGCAGTGCAATCAAATCTTTCAGTATGTATTTATTTTCAAATTGCTTTCAAATAGTCTCTTTCATATATTTAAAATGGAAACTGGAAGTGTGATTGAAGCAGCTGAAGATCCAAAAATAACCCTTTAGTAATCATCGTGTCAATTCACCTGAGCAACCTGAATTTAAATGACTGAAATCCGCCTTCATAAATTATTTGAAGTGCACTCGTCTGTTTGTTTGTAAATTAAAACAAACATCACATTTAAAAGTTCTAAAAATGGGCCTTTTAGAGTCACTGCACGAAATAAAATCCAGTTTAATTTTTAAACCCTCCAAGAGAGCAATTACTGGAAATGTAATTCGCCCTGTGGGTGTGGTCGGCTCACGAGCACGGTGTTTGTAAAATCAGTGCAAACGATTGAAGAAACCTATATTGCACCGAATGCAAATCACACCTGAAAGTTCAGCAGGTACTTGTGTGGTTTGTGCTGCTGGCAGCTGCATTGCACCAATACAACCACTGCAATTTAGAGGACATTCCAGGCCATGTCCTGTGCAGGTCCATCGCTACCTCTGGTCTCGTACCTGTGCTTCAGATTTTTAACCTCATAGGGTCAGGCTTTTATCTCTCATGTGGTTGTCCTCCTCTTGGTTTTGTCCACAAGTCCACCCTGCCCTGTGTACACCACCACACTGCATTGTGTTGGGATCTGATGTCCCTTGTTAACTTTAAAGGGCATTGTTTGAACAAAGAATACGTAATTCAGCTGAATCCTGCAGTAGCCAGGCCACGTGTGCCTTGGAAGCCAACATGGTGGAATGCAGTATCCAGAATAGGTGCTGTAAAGCCCTGATGCTTCTATGCATAATAATCAGCTTGACTTCGATTTTGATGTCCACTATTTTATTTAAGCTATATATTATGTGACAAAACATATTTTACATGATATATTAACTGGTCAATAGACTAGATTGTGCATATTGAAATCCAACAGCTTTCTAAAGGTTACCACTGTACTCAGACCTGGATGATGACGGTGATGTGGTTCCATTTTAATGGCTACCAGATGTCTTCAACATATTGTGCACTGTGTCTCAAAGGGACTGGGAATGTGCACTGGTTGATGGTGAATGAGATCTCCTTCAGCATTTCGCCAATTTCATTTTATGAGGGATTAAGATCTCACCTGAAATGCACTGGATCATAGGAACAGGAGTAGGCCATCCAGCCTGCTCCGCTCAATACGATCATGGGTGATCGGACACTTTACCCACACTATCCCCATGACCCCTTACATTATTGTTAACCAGGAATTTATCAATCTCTGCTTTAAACAGACTCAATGGCTGAGTTTCCACAACCCTCTGGGGTAGAGAATTCCAAAGATTCACAATCCTCTGTGTAAAGAAATTTCTCCTCATCTCGGTCCTAAGTGGCTCCCCTCTTATTTTGAAATTGGAGCAAGACCTCACTTCTCGTACCAGCCTCCCCGAACAGGCGCCGGAATGTGGCGACTCGGGGCTTTTCACAGTAACTTCATTTGAAGCCTACCTGTGATAAGAAGCGATTTTCATTTCATTTCATTTCATTTCATTCACTACTCCTGGACTCAATTCCTCTTACGAATAGCTTACTGCACCTGCATACTAGCCTTCAGTGACTTGTGGACAAGGGCACCCAGGTCCCTTTGTACAGCTATACTTCTTAATTTCTTACCATTTAGGAAATCCTCTCCACACCTGTTCCTTCCACCAAAACGGATTACCTCACGTTTTTCCACATTATTTTCCATCTGCCATGTTCTTGCCCACGCACTCGAAGTACCTGTGAATTTGGAAATGTTACAATTGGTCTCCACGTCAAAATCATTGATACAATGGTGATAATGCTACTGTCTATCAGTAGCAGTAGTGGTGTGTCAGCCGGGTTAGGTGCTCCACTCTTAGAGCCCAGGAATATAAGATTTGTGGATGGGAAGTCTCTTAATGTCTTGCAAGGTCAGCCAAAGGTCCTTCTTCGAATTGTCACAGCACCAGAAATTCCTGACATGAGTTTACAGCAACAGTCCTGACTTCCCCATCACAGCAAAGGATGAGAGAAACTAGGCTGAACTTGGTGGAGCTGTAACTGCACAGAGTATTCTTCCAACACATGCACCGTTATAACACCCACACTTATGATACAGCACTTAAGAAACCACATACAATGCTTAATCCCTAATTATTTACTATATGTAATCCTCATTAAACATACTATGCTTAATACTCATTAATCTACTTTTCACATAACATTACATTCTATTCCTAATCCAAACAAACCTATATTTAATAATATCTATTTCATGTCATTTGTCCTCCTCGATTTCCAGTCATAAAAATTACTAATGCAAGGTGGCAAAAAATCCAGGTCCCACTATTTCATGTGATATTTGAATTGATTAATCCTTAATACTTGATCATCTGCAAACATTTTAAATGATCGTTTTTTTTACCTGTTCATTGGTATGTGGATGGTGTTGTGTTTGTTGCCATGTGTAGTACATTCTACAGCTGACTGTCTGCTGTCCTCTATGATTCTGTCTGGGAAGTTTAAACAAAGTTGTTTCAACAATGGTTGCTTGCGGTGAGTCTACATAGTGAATCTCTTTCTCAGCGCGGTACACAACAGGATGGCGATGAGGACAGGATGGAACTTTTAACATTTCATTTGCAGAATTATGTGCTAACGAACATTGTGATGCACTTTTTGGAACTCCCATTGTTGATTTTTGAGGGTGTCTGAGCAGTTTGAAAGATTGCTCTGTGTGTTCAGGTACAGCTCAGCAAGTTCTCACAGTCTGCAATTGAAAGAAACGTCCATGGCCAGTATTTTGTGTTGCTCGAGCGGGAGTGTGCCAACCTGGAAGCATGCGAAATTGAGGGAGAAGATGTCAGCCATTTTCCCAAACGTCATCAGACGCTCAAGCAATATTTCGGTCGGCGAGCACACTCACGTATAAGCAGATGATTTTGCTCATTTAAGGGGCAACTGAACCCAATTTTATGCAGCACGCCTGCTTTTGTGTTTGGCAGGCTGGCCGATTGACCAGGCGAGCTTTATGTTTTAGCTTCAACTTCAATCCAGGGTGGGATGAACTTTCGGGACTGAAATAAAATTTAAAAATGTTACCTGGGGACTGAGGTTTGTGTTTGAATGTGCTGCCTAGACACTTTTGTAATAGTTTTTCTGTCACTATTTATTCTTCAGGGGTCAGCAGCTCCCCGAGACATCTCGGCAGCAGCTGTCCAGCTGAGGGATCCCAATGGAAGAGTCATCCCGCACACTCCCTTTTCTGTGTAACCACCATCTTCCTGCAATCCCCAACTGCGCTCAAGCCTTTCACAGAGCGCATTTCACGCAAGATGGCCGTTACCTGGCCAGCCAGCGTGAAATTGGGCTCCTGGGCCAGAGTGCTTGCGCCTGATGGGCGAAAATTCAGGCATATACCTGGAGACAATGGGGGAATTCAACTCTAACTCTAACTGGTGTAATTCAAAACAGAGATTTCACATTTTGCTGAAAGTGACTAAAATAGGAGATGAGGTTAAAGTAAAGGGCAAACTGAGTTTGGTCTTTTGGGCACAGTGATTAGCACAGTTGCTTCACAGCTCCAGGGTCCCAGGTTCGATTCCCGGGTTGGGTCACTGAGCAGAGTCTGCACATTCTCCCTGTGTGTGCGTGGGTTTTCTCCGGATGCTCCGGTTTCCTCCAACAGTCCAAAGATGTGCAGGTTAGGTGGATTGGCCATGCTAAATTGCCCATGGTTAGCTGGGGTTATTGGGTTACAGGGATAGGTTAGAAGTATGGGCTGAAATGGAGTGCTCTTTCCAAGAGCTGGTGCAGACTCGATGGGCTGAATGGCCTCCTTCTGCACTGAAAATTCTGTGATTTTTCACCAATGTTGTCCCTAAGACCCCAGTATTATAGAATATGCTGAAATTAATCAGATTCTGGACTCGTATTATGGTAGAACTAAGAAAGAAATTGCACTAAGTTACATTTCAACAGAAGAAGCGGTTGTCAAGTGAGGCAATTGCAGATTACGTTCTCAAGTTAACAAAACGTTCTCATCACCGGTATGGTGCAAACGTAGAAATCAACCTTGAATACATTTTCGTAGGAGGCTTAAAGAACAATAAAATCCAAGCCAGGCTTTGGGTAAAGACAATAGGTTTACGTTGAAGGAGGCCTGCAATGATGCCGTGGCCATGAAAATTGTCAGTGTTGCAAATTGCAAGGGAGTTCTTTCCCTGAGTCAACAGGGGAGGTGCACCTGATTTCAGCCAGATTCAGGCCACAGCAACTAAGTTCACAGACTCAGAAACGGAAATTCAGATGTTACTTTTGCTTTGGTAGCCACTTACTATTTAAACGCCCCCATTTTCAGTCAAAATGCCAACCGTGTCTTTGGGAAAGTCAGTCATATCCCAGTGGCACAATGAGTAGAGGAACCGGTAATGCTCCAGGTCGAGGTGGTGTATCAAGCTGAGGTCATGGTAGATCAAAGCTAGTTCAGGGGCCAGGAATGTCCTCAAAAAACTTTGGACAGATATGAAAATAGAGATTGATTGTGCTGAGAGGAAATTCCAGAGTTGTACCCAATCATAGAGCAAGGACACATGGAAGGTGGCAGCACAAGGGCGAAACATATAACTCCAACACTCACAGTAGGATCGAATGTCAGAGATCAGCAGCTTAGTTTCATCATTGATACAGTTGCAAAAGTATGTGTTATCTTGAAAGGAGCAGCATATAAGAGACCCCTAAGTCACATGCTCTTGTGCAAAACCGTTGTGAAACTGTCTAGGTATTCCAATAACAGTATTCCAGCCTTAAGTTAAGTTATTGTTAGCGTGGAATTTAATGATGCTTCCTATTACTCTCCATTGGCGGTAATGGGAGGGAACAGTGTGTCCCTAGTGGGAAGAAACTGGCTTAAAAGGTATGGTTAAACTGGACTAAGCTATTTACAATAGGGATCAGTAAGAGTGACATTGAGAAACTGCTGAGAGAAATCAGTGTATGAGCAAGAAGAACCAAATAATAAAACCTGTTATCCCAAGGCTGAAGCCAAGAAATGTGCAGCCAGCATCTTGCAAGACTTAATCTACAATGTGACGAAGTCCGGGACACTGGCAGCAATTTTCAAATCCCCATTGGCCACAGGTGGGTGCCAGAGGATTGGAGGACTGCAAATCTTGTCCCATTATTAAAAAAGGGAGGTAGGGATAGTCCAGGGAATTATAGGCCAGTCAGTCTAACCTCAGTGGTATAGAGGTTACTCAAAATAATTTTAAGGGACAGAATATATCTACACTTGGATAGACACTGATTAATAAGGGATAGTCAGCATGGATTTGTTAAGGGAAGGCCGGTTTGAGAAACAATTTTTTTGAGGAGGTAACCAGAAGTGTTGATGAGAGTAATGCATTTGATGTGGTCTACATGAACCTGAAGGCTTTTGATAATGGTAGACTGGTCAAGAAAGGAAGAGCCCATGGGATCCAAGATAAAATGGCACATTGGATCCAGAATTGTCTGAGAGGCAATTGGTAGAGGGATACACCTGTGATGAGAAGTATGTTTCCAGTGGGGTGCTCGGTGCTGGAGCCCTTTCTATTTGCGATGTACATTAATGATTTGGATTTTGGGGTATGACCAAGAGGTTCGTGGATGACAAAGAAAATTGGTTGGGCGGTAAATAGTGAGGTGAATAGCCGTAGACTGCAGGAGGATATCAATGTACTGGTCAATTGGGCAGAGCAGTGACCAATGGAATTTTACCAGAAAAGTGTGAGGTAATGAACTTGGGGAGGACTAACAAGGCGAAGGATTACCCTATGAATGGTAGGACCCTGGATAGTAATGAAGATCAGAGAGACTTTGGGAGTGCAAATCCCTGAAGGTGGCAGGACATGTAAAGAAATGGGAAAATTATAAAGCAGAGGGGCAATTAAGAAGATGAAAAGTTGTGGCGTGTCTCAGAATGGTCAAACATGAGAAAACTCTTCATAAAGTCTTCATAGACATACTCATCAGTCAGTGAGTAAATGTTGAGTCCATGCCCATACCACAAGTGCCAAAGCTAATGACGTTTTGAGAAGTTGATTTGTAGTTTATGGGTTTCCAGAGCTGTTGATGCCAGATAATTGTCTTCCGTTTACATCAGAATAGTTTGAAATATTTGAGTCAGAATGGAGTCAAACACACTCGAATCCCACCCTATCATCCAGCACCGAATGGTGCTGCAGAAAGAAGTGTACAGATTGCGAAGAGGTCTTCACAGAAGTATTTGCTCAGTGATCAGCTGGCCAGCAGCTTCCTGTCGTCACAGACTCGACAATTCTCTGTTCTCTCACAGAATAACCCTGCCGTCAACTCCACGTTGCTGACCTCACGTTTGTATTTCAACATGTTCCTAGGACAAGGTTCAGTTTGCCTCAGCCTGATGTCAGTCACAAACTAAAAGAATAACTGAAGATGAGTCATAAAACTTAGTTCAATGCCGGCTGAAGGTCGTGGTGAAAAACCAGCGAGATGAGAAGAAGCATGCGATTGGAGGTGTTGTAAACAGATGAGATACATTCACACATCTCGTGAAGATTGGACAGAGGCTTGATCATTGTAATGAAGGTTACTGGCTTGAAAGGAGAATTCTGACATTTTGTTTTACTTCATTCATGGGATGTGGGTGCCACTGGCCTGGCCAGCATTTGTTGCCCATCTCTTGAGAAGGGTCAACCATATTGCTGTGGGTTTGAGGTCACATGCAGGTCAGATCAGATAAGGGAGCATATTTCCTTCCCTGAAGGGCATGAGATGGGTTTTTATGACAAATGTTGTTTCATGGTCCCATGGAAATTAATTTAATAATTTAATTTAAATTCCACCAGCTGCTGTAGCAGGATTTGAACCTGTGTCTGCAGAGCATTAGCCTCGGCCACTTGACTACTAATCCAGAGCCTGGGGCTGTTTTCGTTCAGTTGGCTGGGCAGCTGGTTTGTGATGCAGAGCGAGGCCAACAGGTTATTCATGAAGGTCCCGCCTTCTCAACCTTAACCCCGCCTGAGGTGTGGTGATCCTCAGGTTAAATCACTACCAGTCAACTCTCGCCCTCAAAGGAGAAAGCAGCCTATGTTTTTTAAAAATTTGTTCATGGGACGTGGGTGTCGCTGGCTGTGCCAGCATTTATTGTCCATCCTGAATTGCCCTTGAGGGGACAGTTAAGAGTCAACCATGCTGCTGTGGGTCTGGAGTCACATGTAGGCCAGACCAGGTAAGGACGGCAGATTTCCTTCCCTAAAGGACATTAGTGAACCAGATGGGTTTTTACAATAATCGACAATGGTTTCATGGTCATCATTAGACCTTTTACTTCCAGATTTTTTATTGAATTCAAAATTCACCATCTGTTGTGGTGGGATTTGAACCTGGATCCCCAGACCACTACTCTGGGTCTCTGGTTTACTGGTCCAATGACAATACCACGTTGGGCAGTGTTTAGCACTGCTGCCTCACGACACCGAGATCCCAGGATCGATCCCGACTCTGGGTTACTGACCGTGTGGAGTTTGCACATTCTCCCCGTGTCTGCGTGGGTTTCGCCCCCACAACCCAAAGATGTGCAGGGTAGGTGAATTTAATGCAGGGCCATTACTACCCTGCCACCACCTATATTTCAAATTCCTTCTCCAGTCCAAAGTGAAAGTCACAAGGAAACTAAACATTTGTTGGTATCATCGAATCTAACAGCAGAGCAAAGTGAGCCAGGTTCTTTGATTGCGACAAATAAATTGTCATCAAAATCCCCAACCATTAAGTTCGTAGTCAAACCAACCGGTCAGAGATGTTGGGAGATAAAAATCAAGCTGATGAAATGGAAGAAGACATTATATTGCAACAGCTAGCAAAATAAACTGGAGAAGTGAATTGAAAGTCCCACCGCAAGGGCTTGAGCATAACTCTAGGCTGACACTCCAATCCGTGAAGAGATGGTGCCGCACTGACAGAGATGCCGTTGTGTGGGTGAGACATTAAACTGCCTGCCCCCTCAGAAGGTTGTAAATATCCTACAGCATTGCTTCGGAGATGTGTAGAAGGGAATTGGGGCAGGGGGTCCTGTTGGGGGGGTTCGGAGGCTTAGTGCGGGGGTTGGGGGTCGGTCAGTACAATGATTACTTTGAAGCTGAAAGTGGTTTTAATTCTTCTCACTTTTTCTAGGTAGCTATTACTGTATGCCGGTCAAAATCATCCAAAGTTTGTAATTTACATCATACTTCCAGATGGTTCCCAATGCACGGCCATTGCCCATTGGGAGTTTGAACTTCCCAGATAATTGCCTTGTATTCCTGAGGTGGAGGAGGGAGGAAGAGTTTGATGGGACATCTGTTGGGTATCCCCCAGATACATAGTTCTGGAAGTCATGTTACAGCCCATGTGGAGAGGGCGTAGTGGTAATATCTCTGGATTAGTAATCCAGTGGTCCTTATTTCAGGGACACAGTTCAAATCCCACTGTGGCAACTGGTGCAATTTAAATTCAATTAATTAAAAATAAAAACCTAGAATTGTGAGCGCGCCTCCGTAATGGTGACCATGAAACTGTGTCACCAATTGTTGAAAAATCCCACCTGGTTCACTAATGTTCTTTCGGGAAGGAAATCTGTCATCCTTACCTGGTCTGGCCTACATGTGACTCCAGATCCACAGCAATGTGGTTGACTCTTAAGGACAATTAGGGATGGGCAATAAATGCTAACACAGCCTGCGCACGTCCCATGAGGTAATATGTTTCAAAAAAATGAGTGTTATAATCTTCACATTTGTGACAAAAGTATGAAGGACAGTTAGACGATGGTTTTCACCCAGTTTCTCAGAATATGGAATGATTTAACAGGAAGAGGCTATTGAGAAAATGTCGATCTGGAGCCTTGTTGGCCATTTTTGGGGCGTTGGGACTCGCTGGGGCTGCAGAGCGGGGTGAAGGGGGATTTCTTCGCCTATGCCTCGTTAATAGCCCAGAGGCGAGTTCTGCTGGGGTGGAGATCCTCTATTCTGCCCAGTTCCTTGGTGTGGTTGGATGACCTTATGGAATTTCTGCATCTGGAGAATGTCAAGTACACCGTCAGGGGATCGGTTGAGGGGTTCCACCTGAGATGGCAGCCATTCATAAGAGTTACTCATCGTCAGTTGTTTGCGGGAGGTTGGGGAGGGGGGAGGGGGGCGGGCGGTAGGGGTGAATTTTCGTTTATTAGGGGGATGAGGGATTGCTTTCCCTTTGGGATGGGATTTATTTTGTTGGTTGGGTTTCGGCTATATTGCATTGTGTAACATCCGTCTTTTGCGTTGTTAGTTTGTTATGAATGGAAAATCTTTAATAAAAATTATTTTTGAAAAAGGAATTGGAGAAGTATTTGAAAAGAAGGGATGCGAAAAGCACACGGTGTGGGGGGAGGTTGGTGGGGGTGAAGAAACTGGGTTAATGGGATTAGGTCGGGTGGCTCCCATTTTGCAAGATCATGAATGGCATGCACACAATGGATTGAACTCTGTGTTGTGATTTTAGTGTTGATAGAAAGGACCTTACGACTCAAATAAAAACAGAAAACACTGGATAAACTCAGCAGGTCTGGCAGCATCTGTGGAGAGAGAAATAGAATTAAGGTTTTGAGTCCGTATGACTCTTCAGGGCTGCTGAGTTTATCCTGCATTTTCTGTTTTCGTTTCAGATTTCCCCCATCCACAAACTTTGTTTTTTATTTGAGGACCTTACCACTCCCATGTTTATTCCATACACAGTCCCCAGCAAGCCTCGTTGTGTTAGCATCAACCATGGACATATCTTGAGAGGAAATGCTCTTTTTGGGGTGTTAGACCCCTTTACCTGAACCAGGTGAAAAATCAATAAAACAAGCTTGTGTAGAAAAAGGCAAAAAAGAAAACACAATTCAAAATGTATGCTGGCAAAATGAAGGCTGCAGACGTTGCATAATTTTAAGTGGAATGCGTTCACTTCTGAAAGTAGACCCTTAAAGATTTGCCTTCTCACAAATTTCTTCGATAATGGAATGTTTTTTCAGTGCTGGGCTTAAATCAAGACTTAAGCAGAAAACCATTCCCCAGGCTGCAGCAAATGGGAGTCTCAGTCAGTGTATTGGGGTTAATTGAAGGTGAGATGCAGTTTGGATCAAATGAGAGTCTATAATTTTGGATGGAAAGTGTATACTTTGGCAAATTTAGAGTTTGACCCCCCAGCCCGTGTGAAGTGCCAGCTCACACAGGGTTCCGTGTCTGTGCAGTGATGCACGTCAATAAGTGCAGGAATTTTCTGTAAATATCTGGGTAAAAGTTCAAGCCCACCTGGGCCAGAATTATTCCGTCCCCCTCCACGTCTTTCCGCTGTGGGGAGAATTCCATGGATTCTTTAAACTTACTGAACCATAAAGAGCAAGATTTTATGTTGGTATTTTGTTTAACTCTGTCCTTATTCTGTGTGGTGATTTTAGTGCAAACATTGACATACTTCTGGGTCCCTTTGCCAAGCTCCCAGGACGCCGCACAAAATTATACATTCAAGAAAGTTTTTCATACACTTTCATGCTGTGGGGGTCCATTTGCATGGATTTGTTTCAAACAATACCGCATGTCTGATATTCCATAGAATCCATAAATGTGCTTAAGGGACCACCCCTCCCAATATTTGCATTGTAACTCGACCTCTAAATAATGATGCCAGTTTCGGTATGGTAGAGCTGGACGAGACCAAGGAGAGATTCTGCACTCACCTTGAGCAATCCCAAGTTTGGGGGCCCAACTGGGGACAAGCTGACCCTCCTCGGGGGTTTCGACTCCAGATTCGGGAAGGATGCCAATCTCAGAAAAATTGTGATAGACAAGGAAGGAATAGGGAAAACAATCTTCAATCGATTCCTTCGCCTGATAAAATGTCGGGAATACAACCTTGTCATAACCAATATCCTGTTCCACCAGGCCTCATGGCAACATCCACGGTCCAGTGTTGACAATTGCCCACTACATCATCGTTCACAGAAGGGACTGTCAGTATGTACATATCACCCAATGCATGACAGCTAATGACAACTGCTGGACCGATCACTGCCGTATCCTCTCTACCATCCTCAAACCGTTAATGCAACAGAAGCAATGCCGCAAGAAAATTAACATCGAATGTCTCAAAGATCCTACCAGGGTGATCCTTCTTGATCAGCGCCTCACTGCCAATCTCTCGAGCTCTAGCCACTAGGAGTTGCAGTGTGCCCACGGTGCCGGCGGACCCAAAAGTCCAACATAATAAGCACCTGTGAAGATGTCCTTGGCCTCTTTAACAGGAAACATCCTGACTGCTTTGACGATAATAACCTAGAGATAGAGGATCTAATTGAACACGAGCACAAAACATGCATTGACTGGAAACTTCACCATGGCTTGAGTAAAGTAGCATTCATGTAGGTGGCTAAAGGCAGCAGTACAGCATCAAACTTGTGGCAAAAAGAACAAATAATGGGCAGAAAGAGTGTGGGAGATCCAACAACACAGGCATGCAAGGTTTTTTCAGGGCTGTTGAGTCGTTCTTTGTCCTAAGCACTCAAGGGCCCACCTGCTGAGAGGCGAGCATAGATGTCAGCTCATCAAGGATACGTAGGCAGCTGAGGTTCATTGGAGAAAACATTTTGGAGAACACCTGTCATGTGAGAGTACCTTTAAGAAATGAATGTTTAAGCAATGTACCTTTAAGAAAATAGTGATGTCGGAGAGTGGGTGGAGCTGAGCTCAATTCGGCCATTTTGAGGTTAGTTCTGAGTTTTTAGTTTCAGTTTGAGAGAGCAGCTGGGAGTGTCTGTGTTTTGCTGAGAGCTGCAGGAAGGAAAAGAGCTGGTCTAGTGATTTCTGCAAATCCAAAGACCATAAATATATTGAATGTAACCTGTTGTGCTCCTATTTTTGAAGGGTTGACGTCTTTTGGATGTGTAAAGGGACAGTTTGCAGGATTGGCTAGTGTTGTATTATTTTCGGGGTTATCTTTAAAGTAAGGGGTGTTAAGAGATCCAATGTTTATTTAAAAGGTTAAGTTGAGTTCATGGAATAAACATTATTTTGTTTTAAAAAACCACGTGTCCATAATTGTAATACTACACCTGGCGAACAAGCCGTGTGCTTCAAAGCAACAATCCATTAAAGGTGGGAGTTGGGTGAACTCCATGATACATTTTGGGGTTCTGAAAACACCTCTCCCATAACAATTGGGGGGTCGTCCGGGATAAAAGTCTATCTATTGGATTGGCTTTTGTGAACTTAAAGACAGTGAAGGATTGTTGCTTTTCCGGTGTGGTATTTTAGTTTAAGTGTGTTCTGGGCAATGGCTCTTTCAGAGGCTCAGAAGTTTTTGTGGGTGGGGACTGTCACCCGCAGTACCTTACGGACAGATACTAAAAGCAGACTGTTAGATTTGGCAAAAACATTGCAGTTAACATTACCTGACAACATGCAAAAAGATGAGGTAATTATGGCGGTGGTTAAGCATTTAAAGTTGCCTGAGATACCGTTTGACTCATTGGAAATGGCAAAAATTCAGTTGCAAATTAAACAAATGGAACATGAGAAAGAGTTGAAGCGGCTTGAATACGAAAGAGAGAGAGCGGAAAAAGAAAGAGAGAGAGAGGAAAAAGAAAATGAGAGAGTAGAAAGGAGAAAAGAAAGAATAGCCCTAGCAGAACAAAAATAAAAAGAAAGGGAGATACAGATCAGGGAAAAAGATAAAGAGGGGGAGTTTGAACTTCAGAAAAAGGCCATGAAACATGGCAGTCAGTTAAAATTGGCAGACGTAAAGGGAAACGTACAGTTGGATGATAGTGAGATAGAGCGTCATAGTCGAAGGCTTGGTGGGAATCTATTTCAGGTGATCTGATGGGAGACAATAAAGAGAGTGTACCTCAGATTAAAAGAGAAATCCAGGAGGGTGGAAAAGAAATGAAAAGTTTCAAATGTTTTCACTGTAATAAACTAGGCCATGTAAAGTCACAATGTTGGTGGTTGAAGAAAAGCACTGGAAAGGCTGATGTGGTAAAACAGGATAAGACAGTGGGATTTGTTAGAGTGGTAAAGGAAAGCCCAAGGGAAACAAAGGAGGTGCAAACGATTGCTGTTTAGCACAGGGCTAAATCGCTGGCTTTGAAAGCAGACCAAGGCAGGCCAGCAGCACGGTTTAATTCCTGTAGCAGCCTCCCCGAACAGGTGCCGGAATGTGGCGACTAGGGGCTTTTCACAGTAACTTCATTTGAAGCCTACTTGTGACAATAAGCGATTTTCATTTAATTTCATTTCATTTGTACAGCCTGTTCAAGAAGTAATTGTTAAGAAGGTGCCAGATGTCTTTAAGTAATTAACTTGTGTGGGTAAAGTTTACTCATGTGTATCAGGAGGAGCAGGTAAACAAGTCATAATTTTAAGAGATACAGGGGCTAGTAAATCTTTAATGGTAAGAGATGAGGAATTATGTATTTTGGGAAGAATGTTGCCAGAAAAGGTGGTGATATGTGGAATTCAGGGTTAGAGGAGTTGCGTGCCATTATATAAGGTAAGGTTGGAAAGTCCAGTGAAGAGTGGTGAAGTGGTAGTAGGAGTAATAGATAAACTATCTTGTCCAGGAATACAGTTTATCTTGGGTAATGATATAGCTGGATCGCAGGTGGGAATGATGCCTACTGTGGTTGATAAGCCAGTGGAAAATCAGACAACTGAAGTGTTGAAGGACGAATATCCTGGGATTGTTCCGGATTGTGTAGTAGCAAGGTCGCAAAGTCACAGGTTAAGACGAGGAGAAATCAACGAGTGAAGATGAAGTTGAAGTGCAATTATCAGAAACGATTTTTGATCAGATGGTTGAAAAAGAACAAGACCAGGTGGAGGATGGGGCGGATATTTTTAGCTCAGGAAAATTGGCGGAGTTACAACAGAAAGATGTAGAAATAAAATGGATATATCAGAAAGCATATACGGAAGAAGAATCTGAGAGTATACCAGAGTGGTATTACCATAAAAGTGATGTCTTGATGAAAAAATGGAGACCTGTACACATGCAGGCGGATGAAAAGTGGGCAGAAGTTCATCAAGTAGTATTGCCGGTAGGGTATAGAAAGGAGGTGTTGCGAGTTGCACATGAGGTACCACTGGGAGGTCATTTGGGAATAAGGAAAACTCAAGCTAAAATCCAGAAACATTTTTATTGGCCTGGATTACATAAAGATGTAGTTGAATTTTGTCAATCATGTCACACATGTCAAGTGATAGTGAAACCTCAAGCAGTGATAAAACCAGCACCCTTAATACCCATTCCAGCATTTGAGGAACCTTTTACGAGGGTCCTAATCGATTGTGTAGGACCGCTTCCTAAAACCAAAAGTTGGAATCAATATCTTTTGACTATAATGGATGTGTCTACTAGGTTTCCAGAGGCCATTCCAGTACGTAATATTACAGCTAAAAGGATTGTGGAGGAGTTACTTAAATTCTTTACTAGATATGGACTTCCCACAGAAATTCAATCGGATCAAGGATCAAATTTTACCTCAAAAGATATTCAAATAAGTTATGGGTAGCTTAGGAATAAAACAATTTAAATCAACTGCGTACCATCCAGAATCGCAGGGAGCGTTAGAAAGGTGGCATGAGACATTAAAGACAGTGTTGAGGGCGTATTGTCAAGGTTATCCAGAGGGTTGGGACAAAGGAATCCCATTCGTATTGTTTGCAATTAGGGATGCACCTGAGTCTACCAAATTTAGTCCCTTTGAACTAATTTTTGGTCATGAGGTAAGAGGACCACTTAAATTGATTAAGGAAAAATTGGTGGGTGAGAAATCGGAAATTACACTGGATTACGTGTCAAATTTTAGGGAACGATTAAATAGAGCAGGTGAATTGTCTAGACAACATTTGAAAGTTGCACAAAATGTGATGAAACGGGTAGCGGACAAGAATTCCAAAGTTCGTAGTTTTGCCAGTGGGGATAAAGTTTTAGTGTTGTTACCAGTGGTAGAGGTACCTTTAAAAGCTAGGTTTTGTGGACCATATCAGATTGAAAGGAAACTAGGTGAGGTGAATTATGTGGTAAAAACACCAGATAGAAGGAAGACTCACCAAGTCTGTGTCATGTGAATATGCTTAAAAGGTACTTTGAAAAGGAAGGAGAGAAAAAGGAGGTTTTAATGATTCTAATTCAGTGACAAACCAAATCCAGATGACTGTGAATTTGACGTACCTCAGATTAAATTTGAAAATGAGGATGTTCTTAAAAATTGGGATGAATTGTTAATTACCTTCCAGAGGAAAAACGAACTGACCTGAAAGAGTTATTGATATCACATGGGCAGGTTTATAGAGATAAATTGAGAAGTACTAAAATGGCTATACATGATGTAGATGTGGGAAATGCTGTTCCGATCAAACAACATCATTATAGACTTAACCCTTTAAAATTGGCACAGGTTAACAAAGAGATTGAGAGTGTGCTTAAAAATGGCATAATTAAAGTGGGTTGCAGCAAATGGAGCTCACCTATAGTGATGGTACCTAAATCAGACGGCACCCAACGGTTGTGTGTGGACTCCAGAAAGGTTAATGCAGTTACAAGAATGGACTCTTATTCTATCCCACGTTCGGAGGATTGCATTGAGAAAGTGGGACAATCTGCTTTTATTTCCAAATTGGATTTACTGAAAGGTTACTGGCAAGTACCTTTATCTGAAAGGGCGAAGGAAATTTCAGCTTTTGTGACTCCAGATGGTGTATGCCAGTTCAAAGTTATGCCATTTGGCATGAAAAACGTCCCAGCAACATTTCAACGGTTAAGTAATACAATTGTTTCAGGATTACCCAATTGTGCGGTATACATCGACGATCTGGTAGTTTTCAGCCAGACATGGAAAGAACATTGAAAAAATCTGAGGGAGTTTATTCGATCGACTTCAGGAGGCGGGTTTGGTGATAAACCAAGCCAAAAGTGAATTTGGAAAAGCCCAAGTCACTTTCCTTGGCCATACAATCGGACAGGGCCGATTAGTCCCACGGAATGTGAAAACGAAAGTTATTGGGGAGTTTCCGATACCCTTGACACAACGGGAAATAATGCGGTTTCTTGGTATGAGTGGATTTTACCGGAAATCTGTACCAAATTTTAGCAATGTGGTCGCTCCACTAACGGACTTGCACAAGAAGTGTAACAATTTCCAGTGGACAGCGGAGTGTCAACAGGCATTTGACGGCCTAAAGGCTGTGTTAACCACTGCTCCTGGTGTTAGTCATCCTAAATTATACCAAACCATTCAAAGTGGCTTTTGATGCGAGTGATGTGGGCGCAGGTGCGGTGCTTCTACAAGACGATGACGAAGGGCTATAGCGGCCTGTTGGTTATCTTTCAAAAAATTGAATTCTCTCCAGAAAAAGTATTCGACGATTGAGAAGGAGACTTTGAGTTTGGTGCTGGCTTTGCAATATTTTCACATTTATGTGACCAGCAATCCATCTGACACCATTATATATACTGATCATAATCCTTTGATGCTTTTGGAACGATTCCGGAATAACAATTCAAGGCTGTTTCGCTGGAGTTTATTGTTACAGCCATTTCATTTAAAAATAGTACATGTGGCAGGACAGGAAAATGTGATAGCCGATGCTTTGTCACGAATGTGATGAATGGAAGGATTTCGGTTGGAGGAAGAAGAATGGGAAAAATGGACTACATTGTTATGCCTGTTTGCATGTGGGTTTTTTTTTTGTGAAACGAAAAAGTATTTTTACTGTGTGCATTTCTTAATTGATGGTGCAAATGTGATAAATGAAACCATCTTGAAGTTGATGGTTTATTTTTTTTTCTTGGGGGGAGGTGTCATGTGAGAGTACCTTTAAGAAATGGATGTTTAAGCAATGTACCTTTAAGAAAATAGTGATGTCAGAGAGTGGGTGGAGCTGAGCTCAGTTCAGCCGTTTTGAGGTTAGTTCTGAGTTTTTAGTTTCAGTTTGAGAGAGCAGCTGGGAGTGTCTGTGTGTTTTGCTGAGAGCTGCAGGAAGGAAAAGAGCTGGTCTGGTGATTTCTGCAAATCCAAAGACCATAAATATATTGAATGTAACCTGTTGTGCTTCTATGTTTGAAGGGTTGAAGTCTTTTGGATGTGTAAAGGGACAGTTTGCAGGATTGGCTAGTGTTGTATTATTTTCAGGGTTATCTTTGAAGTAAAGGGTGTTAAGAGATCCAATGTTTATTTAAAACACCTCTCCCATAATACACCACAACCAAAACTCTGTGTTTGACATGAACTTACTCAAAACTATTTCTCAAACTCCCTCGGTTGACTTAATCTCGGCACTACCCCAGTCTCGGCGACAAACCTCGTTTTGGCACCGCTCTGGATGATTCAATCATGCCGCCCCTGTCTGCTCCGTCTCTGTGCCGCCCCGGCCTTCTCAGTCTCTGTGCCGCCCCGGCCTGCTCCGTCTCTGTGCTGCCCCTGCCTGCTCTGTCTCTGTGCCGCCCCAGCCTGCTCTGTCTCTGTGCCGCCCCAGCCTGCTCAGTCTCTGTACCGCCCCAGCCTGCTCCGTCTCTGTGCCGCCCCGGCCTTCTCAGTCTCTGTGCCGCCCCGGCCTGCTCCGTTTCTGTGCCACCCCAGCCTGCTCAGTCTCTGTACCGCCCCAGCCTGCTCCGTCTCTGTGCCACCCCAGCCTGCTCTGTCTCTGTACCGCCCCAGCCTGCTCCGTCTCTGTGCCGCCCCGGCCTTCTCCGTCTCTGTGCTGCCCCAGCCTGCTCCACCTCTGTGCCGCCCCAGCCTGCTCCACCTCTGTGCCGCCCTGGCCTTCTCAGTCTCTGTGCCGCCCCGGCCTGCTCCATCTTTGTGCTGCCCGGCCTGCTCGGTCTCTGTGCTGCCCTGGCCTGCTATGTCTCTGTGCCGCACCGGCCTGCTCAGTCTCTGTGCCGCCCCGGCCCGTTCCGTCTCTCTGCCATCCCGGCCTGCTCCGTCTCTGCGCCGGCACGGCCTGCTCGGCCTTCTCAGTCTCTGTGCCGCCCCAGCCTGCTCAGTCAAGGCGCCTCCACGGCCTGCTCCGTCTCTGTGCCGCCCCTGCTCCATCTCTGTGCCCCCCGGCCTGCTCGGCCTTCTCCCTCTGTGCCGCCCCAGCCTGCTCCGTCTCTGCGCTGCCCCAGCCTTCTCAGTCTCTGTGCCGCCCCGGCCTTCTCAGACACTGTGCCGCCCCGGCCTGCTCAGTCTCTGCGCCGCCCCGGCCTGCTCCGTCTCTGTGCCGCCCTGGGCTGCTCGGCCTTCTCAGTCTCCGCCCCAGCCTGCTCAGTCTCGGCGCCGCCCTGGCCTTCTCAAACTCTGCACTGCCCCATCCTGCTCCGTCTCTGTGCCGCCCTGGCCTGCTCGGCCTTCTCAGTCTCCGCCCCACCCTGCTCAGTCTCGGCACCGCCCTGGCCTTCTCAAACTCTGCACTGCCCCAGCCTGCTCCGTCTCTGTGCCGCCCCAGCCTGCTCGGCCTTCTCAGTCTCTGTGCCGCCCCGGCCTGCTCCGTCTCTGAGCCGCCCCAGCCTGCTCAGTCTCTGCGCCGCCCCGACCTGCTCAGTCTCTGCGCCGCCCCGGCCTGCTCAGTCTCTGCGCCGCCCCGACCTGCTCAGTCTCTGCGCCGCCCCGGCCTGCTCAGTCTCTGCGCCGCCCCGACCTGCTCAGTCTCTGCGCCGCCCTGGCCTGCTCAGTCTCTGCGCCGCCCCGACCTGCTCAGTCTCTGCGCCGCCCCTGCCGACTCGCTCCCAGTGTCACCCTGGCCTGCTCGGCCTTCTCAGTCTCTGTGCCGCCCCGGCCTGCTCCGTCTCTGAGCTGCCCCGGCCTGCTCAGTCTCTGCGCCGCCCCGGCCTGCTCATTTTCTGTGCCGCCCCTGCCGGCTCGCTCCCAGTGTCACCCTGGCCCGCTCGGCCTTCTCAGTCTCTGTGCCGCCCCGGCCTGCTCCGTCTCTGAGCCGCCCCGACCTGCTCAGTCTCTGCGCCGCCCCGGCCTGCTCAGTCTCTGTGCCGCCCTGGCCTGCTCAGTCTCTGCACTGCCCCGACCTGCTCCGTCTCTGCGCCGCCCCGACCTGCTCCGTCTCTGCGCCGCCCCGGCCTGCTCCGTCTCTGCACCGCCCCGACCTGCTCAGTCTCTGTGCCGCCCCGGCCTGCTCCCTCTCTGTGCCGCCCCGGCTTGCTCAGTCTCTGCGCCGCCCCGGCCTGCTCAGTCTCTGCGCCGCCCCGGCCTGCTCAGTCTCTGCGCCGCCCCGGCCTGCTCAGTCTCTGCGCCGCCCCGACTTGCTCCGTCTCTGTGCCGCCCCGGCCTGCTCAGTCTCTGCGCCGCCCGGCCTGCTCAGTCACTGCGCCACCCCAGCCTGCGTGGCCTGCTAAGTCTCTGCGCCGCACCGGCCTTCTCGGTTTCTGCGCCGCCCTGGCCTGCTCAGTCTCTACGTCGCCCCGTCCTGCTCAGTCTGTGCGTCGCCCCGTCCTGCTCAGTCTCTGTGCCGCTCCTGCCGGCTCGCTCCCAGTGTCACCCTGGCCTGCTCGGTCTGCTCAGTCTCTGCGCTGCCCCGGCTGGCTCGCTCACAGTGCCACCCCGGCCTGCTCGGTCTGCTCTGTGACTGCTGCCGCGGCCGGCTCGGTCTCGCCGCCGCCCCCTGCGGCTCGATCTTAGTCCAGCCCCAACCGGCTCGGTCTTGGTCTCTACGCCGTCCCGGCCTACTCACTCCCTGTGCCGCCCCTACCTGCCACTTGCGGGGCAAGTGGTGCTTGAAGTTTTGGAGCAGATGGATTGATTGGAAGGTTCAATGGGGGAGGAGAGTTCACCAGCAGATGAGCTGAGGCGGGGTGAAGTCAGGCGATATTAAGTTCGGAACTAAGGAACAAATATAGAATATAAACTCTTGATTGTGAACTGTGTGTGCTGGTCTCAGATGGACAGAAGTCTGGCAGTTCCCGTGGAATTTCCTGGCCGACCTCCATTTGCAAGCTTTTTATTTTACAATCCGCCATGTGTCAAGTAAGATGATCCCACGTTAGAGTAATGGCTGCAGTGTACCTGGTCGGAGGCTTGGGATTCCCCATGTATTTTCAGTATTATAATCGGTCTGTCTTATTTTTATATTTCAGCAGAAACATTTCTACACATGGATACAGAGGCCAAATAATGGCAGCTTTGCTGATGTTGAAACCCTGTGTACAGTGAGAATTATGTTGCCATTGAATGCTCTTTGTATTTCAGTTAAAGTCTCAAGTCACATTAATTCATGGCTTATTTCTTTCCAGTCTATTGTTGCGTGCAGCGACATGGCAAATAATTTGGAAATTGTGTTTTATTTAAATCACTGGCCTGGTGTTTTTGTAACAGACACAAGCCGATCACCCCTGGCAATGCACAGACTGAGACAGAGGCAATAATATTGCTAATGGGATAAAGGTTACACTCTGCAGAACAGAATGAAGTTCTAAAGCAGCAACAATGATTTATAGAATACCTTTCATGTAATGAAACATCCCAAGGCACTTCCTTATGAAAGAAAATCCCATAAAAAGATATAAAGTCAGGCTAGATTGCAAACGGTCGGTTTTAAGACTCATCTTCGAGGAAGAAATCGAGCCAGAGGTGGAGAGGTTTAGGGAAGGAATTCTTGAGCTTAGGATCCAGGCAACTGAAGCATGGAAACCAATGTTGGAGCAGTTAAAATACAGCATTTACAGCTGCTGCATCGGAACGGATCCTCATGTCTATTAGAGATCTGCATCTTCCACCAGCGCACATCCATTAGATAGCTGCATCTCCCACCAGCGCATGTCATTTATATACCTGCACCTTCCACCAGCGGATGTCATTTAGATACCTGCACCTTCCACCAGCGGATGTCATTTAGATACCTTCACCTTCTACCAAGGCATGACCATTACCTGCACCTTCCACTAGCGCATTTCCATTAGATACCTGCATCTTCCACTAGAGCATGTCCATCAGATACCTGCACCATCCTCGAGCACTTGTCCATTAGATACCTGCATCTTCCACCAGTGCATGTCCATCAGCTACCTGCACCATCCACCAGCGCATGTCCATTAGATATCTGCAACCTCTACCAGCGCATGTCCATTACCTGCACCTTCGACCAGTGCGTGTCCATTAGATATCTGCATCTTCCACCAGTACATATCCATTATATACCTGCACCTTCTGCCAGCGCATGTCCATTACCTGCATCATCCACATGCGCGAGTCCATTAGATACCTGCACCTTCCACCAGCGTATGTCCATCAGATACCTGCACCGTCCACCAGTGCGTGTCCATTAGCTACCTGCAACCTCTACCAGCGCATGTCCATTACCTGCACCTTCCACCAGCGCGTGTCCATTAGATACCTGCATCTTCCACCAGCGCATGTCCATCAGTTCCTTGAACCTTCCACCAGTGCATGTCCATTAGATACCTGCACTTTCCACCAACGCATGTCCATCAGATACCTGCACCTTCCACCAGTGCATGTCCATTCGATACTTGCACCTTCCACCAGTGCATGCCCATTAGATATCTGCACCTTCCACCAGCGCATATCCATTAGATATCTGCACCTAGCACCAGTGCATGTCCATTAGATACCTGCACTTTCCACCAGTGCATGTCCATTAGATACCTGCACCTTCCACCAGCGCATATCAATTAGAAACCTGCATCTTCCACAAGCGCATGTCCATTAGATACCTGCACCTTCCACCAGTGCATGTCCTTTAGATACCTGCACATTCCACCAGCGCACGTCCATTAGATAACTGCACCTTCCACCAGTGCATGTCCATTAGATACCTGCACCTTCCACTGGGGCATGTCTATTAGGTACCAGCATCTTCCACCAGTGCATGTCCATTAGATTCTTGCACCTTTGCCAGCGCATGTCCATTAGATACCTGCAACTTGCACCAGTGCGTGTCCATTAGATACCTGCACCTTCCACCAGCGCATGTGTATTATGTACCTGCACCTTCCACCAGCACATGTCCATTAGATACCTGCGCCTTCCACAAGTGCATGTCCATTAGATACCTGCATCTTCCACCAGAGCATGTCCATTAAGTACCTGCACCTTCTACCAGTGCATGCCCATTAGATACCCGCACCTTCCACCAGTGCATGTCGATTCGATACCTCCACCTTCCACCAACGCATATCAATTAGATACCTGCATCTTCCACCAGCGCATATCAATTAGATACCTGCATCTTCCACCAACACATGTCCACTAGATACCCGCACCTTCCACCAGTGCATGTCCATTAGATACCTGAACCTTCCATGAGTGCATGTCCATTAGATACCTGCACCTTCCACCAGCGCATGTCCGTTAGATACCTGCACCTTCCACCAGTGCATGTCCTTTAGATACCAGCACCTTCTACCAGCGCATGTCCATTATATATCTGCACCTTCCCCAGCGCATGTCTATTAGATACCTCCACCTTCCACCAACGCATATCAATTAGATACCTGCATCGTCCACCAGCGCATGTCTATTAGATACCTGCATCTTCCACCAGCGCATATCAATTAGATACCTGCATCTTCCACCAGCGCATGTCTATTAGATACCTGTATCTTCCACCAGTGCATGTCTATTAGATACCTTCACCTTCCACCTGCACATGTCCATCAGATACTTGCACCTTCCACCAGTGTATGTACATTAGATACCTGCACCTTGCACCAGTGCATGTCCATTAGATACCTGCACCTTCCACCAATGCATGTCCACTTGATACTTGCACCTTCCACCAGCGCATGTCCATTAGATACCTGCACCTTCCACAAGCGCATGTCCATTAGATAACTGCAGCTCCCACCACCCATGTCTATTAGATACCTGCACCTTCCACCAGTGCATGTCCATTAGATAACTGCATCTTCCACCAGCGCATGTCCATTCAGTACCTGCACCTTCCACCAGTGCATGTCCATTAGATACCTGCACCTTCCACCAGCGCATGTCCATTAGATACCTCCACCTTCCACAAGCGCATGTTCATTAGATACCTGTATCTTCCACCAGCGCATGTCCATTAAATACTTGCACCTTCCACCAGCGCATGTCCATTAGATACCTGCACATTCCACCAGTTCATGTCCATTAGATACCCGTACCTTCCACAAGCGCATGTTCATTAGATACCTGTATCTTCCACCAGCGCATGTCCATTAAATACTTGCACCTTCCACCAGCGCATGTCCATTAGATACCTGCACATTCCACCAGTGCATGTCCATTAGATACCTGAACCTTCCATGAGTGCATGTCCATTAGATACCTGCACCTTCCACCAGCGCATGTCCGTTAGATACCTGCACCTTCCACCAGTGCATGTCCTTTAGATACCTGCACCTTCTACCAGCGCATGTCCATTATATATCTGCACCTTCCCCAGCGCATGTCTATTAGATACCTCCACCTTCCACCAACGCATATCAATTAGATACCTGCATCGTCCACCAGCGCATGTCTATTAGATACCTGCATCTTCCACCAGCGCATATCAATTAGATACCTGCATCTTCCACCAGCGCATGTCTATTGGATACCTTCACCTTCCACCTGCACATGTCCATCAGATACTTGCACCTTCCACCAGCGCATGTCCATTAGATACCTGCACCTTCCACAAGCGCATGTCCATTAGATAACTGCAGCTCCCACCACCCATGTCTATTAGATACCTGCACCTTCCACCAGTGCATGTCCATTAGATAACTGCATCTTCCACCAGCGCATGTCCATTCAGTACCTGCACCTTCCACCAGTGCATGTCCATTAGATACCTCCACCTTCCACAAGCGCATGTTCATTAGATACCTGTATCTTCCACCAGCGCATGTCCATTAAATACTTGCACCTTCCACCAGCGCATGTCCATTAGATACCTGCACATTCCACCAGTTCATGTCCATTAGATACCTGTACCTTCCACAAGCGCATGTTCATTAGATACCTGTATCTTCCACCAGCGCATGTCCATTAAATACTTGCACCTTCCACCAGCGCATGTCCATTAGATACCTGCACATTCCACCAGTGCATGTCCATTAGATACTTGCACCTTCCGCCAGCGCATGCCCATTAGATACTTGCACCTTCCACCAGTGCATGGCCATTTTATACATGCAGCATCCACCAGCGCATGTTCATCAGATACCTGCACCTTCCACCAATGCATGTCCATTAGACACTTGCACCTTCCTCCAGTGCATGTCCATTGGATACTTGCACCTTCCAGCAGTGCATGTCCATTAGATACCAGCAACTTCCACCAACACGTGTCCATTGGATACCTGCACCTTCCACCAGTGCACGCCCATTAGATACTTGAACCTTCCACCAGTGCATGTCCATTAGATACCTGCACCTTCTACCAGTGCATGTCCAGTAGATCCTCACATCGTCCACCAGCGCGTGTCCGTTTGATACCTGCATCTTCCACCGGCGCATGTCCATTAGATACCTGTAACTCCCACCAGCGCATGTCCATTACCTGCACCTTCCACCAGCGCATAGCCATTAGATACCTGCATCTTCCACCAGCAGATACCCATTAGATTCTTGCCCCTTCCACCAGCGCAAATCCATCAGATACTTGCACCTTCCACCAGTGCATGTCCATTAGATACCTGCACCTTCCACCAGCGCATGTTCATCAGATATCTGCACTTTCCACCAATGCACGTCCACTAGATACTTGTACCTTCCACCAGTGCATTAGATACTCACACCTTCGAGGGCAGCACGGTGGCGCAGTGGTTAGCATTGCTGCCTATTGGCACCGAGGTCCCAGTTTCGATCCCGGCCCTGGGTCACTATCTGTGTGGAGTTTGCACATTCTCCCTGTGTTTGCGTGGATTTTGCCCCCACAACCCAAATATGTGCAGGGTAGGTGGATTGGCTGTGCTAAATTGCCCCTTAATTGTAAAAAATGAATTTGATATCCTAAATTTATGAGGAAAAAAAAAAGATACTCGTACCTTCCACCAGCGAATGTCCTCTAGATACCCGCTCCTTCCAACAGCGAATGTCCCCTAGATACCCGCTCTTTTTGCCAACGCATGTCCCCGAGATACCCGCTCCTTTTGCCAATGCATGTCCCCGAGATACCCGCTCCTTTTGCCAATGCATGTCCCCTAGATACCCGCTCCTTTTGCCAATGCATGTCCCCTAGATACCCGCTCCTTTTGCCAATGCATGTCCCCTAGATACCCACTCCTTTTGCCAACGCATGACCCCTAGATACCCGCTCCTTTCAACAGCGAGTGTCTCTGAGGTACCCGCTCCTTTTTCCAACCCATATCGCCCTGATACCCGCTCCTTTTTCCAACCCATGTCCCCTCGATACCTACTCCTTCCGCCAGCGCAAGTCCCCTAGATACCTGCTGCTTCGCCAATGCATGTCCCCTAGATACCCGCTGCTTCGCCAACGCATGTCCCCTAGATACCCCCTCCTTCCACTAACATAGATGCGGTGTTATCACTGACATCTATTGTTGTACGTTCTTTGATCACCACTCTCTCCGTATCGCCCCTCCACTTGGCCGCTCCCTATTGACCCCTCACCACCTCACTCGCTGACTCGCTCCTCCGCTTTCATTACCCCACTCATTACCCCTCCTCCCCTGAGCTCTCGTTAGGAATGAGATGGTATGGATTTAGAACTACGGTGGTGAGCAGGATGGCAAAGGGCCAGGAGACTGGTGATGAGGACTGCCGAGAAGGCAGGAGAGGGCTGGGGAGTGGGGTGGAGAGGGATTGGAGTTGGGTGGTGAGGGGTCATGTGACCGGGAGCTGCTGAGTGGTGCAGCGAGGAGGCTCAAGAGGCCTTGATTTAAAAAAAATATATATTATTTTATTCTCCTTTTTCACGTTTTCTCCCAAATTTACACCCAACAATAAAAAATAATCAGTAACAAATGTAATGTCAATCCGCATATCAATAACAACAATCCCATCCTCCCACCAAACCCCCAGACATTGGCCCGCATGTTAACATAAACAAATGACAACAAGGAATCGGTAATCACCCATAGTCACCATTAACACAAACAGTCCCTCTCCCCCCAACCCTCTGTTGCTCTCTTTGGTTGGCTCTGAATATGGCGGTCGATATGGTCGCCTTCCTTAATTCTAATTATATTTGCTCTAGAGTCACCAGGTATCTTTCGATACCACCACAAGGTTCAAAACCGAATACTGATCAAAGACTCGATGCACCAGTTAGTTACTTCAAAGTCAATGCTTATTTATTTACACACACAGTTAAATCTACTCATGCACGAAAACTCTACAGACTAAACTATCACTACTGCTAAAGCCTGTACTTAGCTTCAGGCGCCCACTCAGTCAGAGGAATAATGGCCATTGTTCAGATCTGAGGCTGCTGGGGTCGAAGTGGTGAAGGGGAAACAGCTAAGGGCGTCCATCTGGTAGCGAGCGTTGACCTTGGACTTGCTTCTGGTGCAGCTGGTGGACGGGTCTCTCCGCTGTGAGAGCCAAGTCCAAGACAGCGATTCTTTCTCGGGGCCTTCTTCTTATACCTGAAGGGGCTTCGCGTGCTTTTGGGCAGGCCTTGAACTTGGCCCCAATCAATTGGGCCGTTTCTTGATCATTCATATTGATTTCATCCAATAAAGGGGTGGGTGCCCTGATGGCTGGGCGTGTCCTAGGTGGCCGTTGGCCTGCTTTGTTTCGGTCTCCTCTGGCACCGGGGTGTCTGCCTTAGTATCGGTTACTCAAATGTTACTCTTTTGTTCCCGGAGATGGGCCATTAGTATGCTAATGGGCCTACAGTTTTGGTCTTGTCTGGGAGCTGCGGCTCCAATATACAGACAAACCCTGAACCTGTTTGTTTTCTCAGCATTGTCCATTTTCCCTGCAATCTTTGCAAAGTGTCCATTTTGTAATCGGGACGTGGCCATCCCAGATGGCTACACCTCCCAGCCCCTAACTAATGTTCTATGTGACCCAATTCTCGAAAGTGCATAATGAATAACACCCATGAATTGTAGAACCCCCTCCATCCTTCCTGTTATAACCTGCCTACTTACCATTGGCTGGGGACTAATGACTATCCCACAATCCTGTGGGAGTATGAGCTTCCCCAATGAGGGGGGCGGAGAAACCACTAGTAAAACTCCTAGTATAAATAAAGCTGGCCAATTCAGGAACCAGCAGGAAGTAGTATGTAGCAAGGGAAGTTACTGCTACTGTTATGTATATATGTTATAGTAAATAAATGTTATTACTTTGTATCCTTAAAACTCGTGCTGGATTCTTCGTGGCCCTTACAAAACTGGCGACGAAGGTTAAAGCGAATAGCTGTGTACACTGCTGAAGCCACCTCCCTGGATTTTTGTTGGATACAGGTTGGAAGTTGTTTTCTATTATACCATGCCTCTGTACGGACGTTTGGATGTTTTTGATGCTGCGCTGGAAAGCTGGAACCAGTACACACAACGGATGCGTTACTATTTCCGGGCAAACAATATCACCGAAAACGAGCGCCAGGTGGTCATATTGTTCACCGCCTGCGGCCCGCATACGTTTGGGGTGATTAGGAGCCTTACATACCCAGCTGCGCCGGACACCAAAACGTTTGATGAACTTGTGAATATAGTGGGGCAATATTTTAACCCAACCCCATCCACGATAGTCCAGCGTTACCGGTTTAATACCGCTGAGAGGACCCCTGGAGAATCCCTTGCCGATTTTCTCTCCAGGCTACGCAGGATTGCGGAGTACTGTGACTATGGTGAGACCTTGTCAGAAATGTTACGCGACCGTTTGGTTTGCGGTATTAACAATGCGGCCACCCAGAGAAAGTTGTTAGCGGAGCCAACATTGACTTTTCAACAGGCCATTCAAATAGTATTGTCCCGAGAGAGCGCAGGGCGAGGAGTACAGGAGCTACAGGGAATGGAAGTGCATGCCTTGGGGCGCAACCCCTTCTGTCCGAAAACATCCCCCCGCACTCCTGCGGTACCTTGGGCGAGGCAACGTCCAGACCGACGCCAGTGGCCGTCAGACATTCCTCCCCGAAGGGAGCCTTCTCCAGAGTCAACGGATGAGGAGCCATGTCCGTGTCAGACTTGTAGGCGCCGACCACGTCGCGGACGGCGGTCCTGGGGGCGGCGCCGTCGTTCCGACCGAAACTGGGACCAGCCCAGGGGCCGTAACTGGGACCAGCCCAGAGGCCGTACCTTCCATGTAGATGAACCTGCGGCGACTACTCCTGAGGACGTGGAGACGGAGGACGACTGCCTGCAGCTGCATTATGTGGCAGCTCCCCGTGTGGCCCCCATTAAGGTGACAGTACGGGTCAATGGCCACCCGCTTGAGATGGAGTTGGATACTGGCGCAGCGGTCTCCGTGATCGCCCAGAGGACATTCGACCGCATCAAGCAGGGTATACAGGCCCTTACATTAACCGACTCACAGGCCAGGTTGGCCACCTACACTGGGGAACCACTGGACATTGCAAGAACTACAATGGCGCCTGTTGTCTATGGACGCCAGGAGGGGCGTTTCCCACTTATCGTGGTGCGCGGCCATGGGCCCAGCCTGTTGGGTCGGGACTGGTTGCGCCATTTGCGGTTGCAATGGCAGCACATCCTCCAAACAGTTTCTGAAGGGTTGACTGAGGTGCTAGGACGATACCCAGATGTATTCCAGCCTCGTTTGGGGAAAATAAAAGGGGCCGTAGCCCGTATCCAAGTTGAACCAGGAGCCACGCCGCGCTATTTCCGGGCGCGCCCAGTGCCTTACGCCTTGCTCGAGAAGGTAGAAGGGGAGCTCACTCGTTTGGAGAGTTTGGGTATTATCAGGCCCGTCCGTTTTGCTGACTGGGCAGCACCAATTGTACCTGTAATGAAGCCAGATGCCACAGTTCGCTTGTGTGGCGACTATGAACTTACAGTGAATACGGTTTCCCGACTCGACCGATATCCAATGCCTCGCATAGAGGATCTCTACGTGAAACTTGCAGGTGGACTCTCGTTCACAAAATTAGATATGAGTCACGCCTACCTGCAGTTGGAGCTGGACCCTGCTTCCCGACCATATGTAACGATTAATACATACCGGGGCCTGTATGAATATATACGGTTACCCTTTGGAGTATCCTCTGCCTGCTCAATTTTTCAACGTGTTATGGAGGGCATTTTGAGAGGTTTACCATGTGTGGCTGTCTACCTAGATGACGTTTTGATTACAGGGACGTCGGAGCAGGAACATTTGGAAAATCTGGAGGCTGTCCTTAGACGCCTTTCGGAGGCTGGAGTCCGTTTACGTCGCACAAAGTGCGTATTTCAGGCAAAGGAAGTAGTCTACCTAGGTTATCGGGTGGACCGCGAAGGTCTGCACCCCGTCGCAGAGAAGGTGCGTGCAATTCAACATGCCCCCGCCCCGACTGACACTTCGTATCTTCGTTCTTTTCTCGGTCTCGTAAACTATTACGGGAAGTTCCCTCCCAATCTGGCAACTATGCTGGCCCCTTTGCACCTTCTGCTAAAGAAAAATCACACCTGGGTTTGGGGTCAGTTGCAAGAAACCGCTTTCCGGCGGGTAAAGCAACAATTGTCGTCGTCTAGGTTACTAACCCACTATGATCCTGGAAAGCCTTTGCTCGTCACATGTGATGCATCCCCGTATGGTATTGGGGCTGTCCTGTCCCACAAGATGGAGAACGGGGCCGAACGACCGATAGCTTTCGCCTCCCGCACATTGACTGCAGCGGAGAAAAAGTACGCGCAGATCGAGAAGGAGGGCCTGGCAGTGGTTTTTGTGGTGAAACGCTTCCACCAGTACGTGTACGGCCGCCATTTCACTATCGTGACTGATCATAAGCCCCTGCTGGGACTTTTCAGAGAGGATAAGCTAATACCGCCCATTGCTTCTGCACGGATCCAGCACTGGGCTTTGTTGCTTGCAGCATACGAGTATTCTCTGGAGCACAAACCAGGTACGCAGATAGCAAATGCCGACGCACTGAGCCGATTGCCTTTATCGACCGGCCCCATGTCGACCCCCACGACCGGTGAGGTGGTTGCAACCCTAAATTTTATGGACACCTTGCCTGTCACGGCATCGCAGATCCGTGAGTGGACCCAGACGGAGCCAGTCCTGTCAAATGTTCGGCACATAGTCCTGTATGGTGGGCAGCATAGACAGCTCCCAGGCGAGTTGCGGGCATTTCCCTCCAAGCTGTCAGAATTCAGCGTGGAAGACGGCATCCTCTTGTGGGGGACGCGTGTGATTGACCCGGAAAAAGGCCAGGAGCTGATACTATCAGCCTTGTACAATGGGCATCCAGGCGTGACCAAAATGAAAATGTTGGCCCGGAGTTATGTCTGGTGGCCAGGCCTCGACACCGACATTGAGAAGGTGGCCCAAAACTGCTCCATTTGCCAGGAGCATCAGAAGTTTCCGCCGGCCGCGCCCCTACATCACTGGGAATGGCCAGGGCGGCCTTGGGCACGCTTGCATGCAGATTTTGTAGGCCCTTTTCAAGGATCCATGTTTCTTCTACTAATTGACGCCCAGTCCAAATGGCTAGAGGTGCATAACATGCAGGGGACAACGTCCTGCGCAACAATTGAAAAGATGCGTTTATTGTTTAGTACGCATGGCCTCCCCGAGGTGCTGGTCACGGATAATGGCATTCCATTCACGAGTGAGGAGTTTGCGAGGTTCACGAAGATGAAGGCATCCGCCATATCCGCACTGTCCCTTACCACCCGGCTTCAAATGGGTTGGCAGAGTGCAGACATTCAAAAGAGGCCTAAAGAAGCAGTCTTCCGGATCAATGGACACGAGACTGGCTCACTTTTTGTTTACGTACAGGACCACCCTCCATGCAGTGACTGGGGTAGCTCCCGCAGAACTCCTAATGGGCCGGAGCCTTCGCACCCGCCTTAGTATGGTTTTCCCGGACATTGGCGCAAACGTACGCCGCACACAAGAACGGCAGGGACAGGGATTTTCTCGGCATCGGCCGATTCGGCAGTTTGCGCCCAGTGACCCAGTGTTCGTTCGGAATTTTGCTGGTGGTGCCCAATGGGTTCCTGGTGTAATCTTTCGCCAAACGGTCCCTATATCTTACCAAGTGCAAGCCCAGGGTCGTCTCCAGCGAAAACATGTAGACCACGTTCGGTCCAGAAGACCATCCCCTCAAAAGATTCCCCACCCCCGGAGCTCATTTCAACAGCCGCAGAGACCAGACAAGGGAAGGTAGTCCTCACAATCTTCCACTGGTGCCTCACTCGAAGCCTGCGCAGGTCGTTACGGGACCGAATGGTGATAGAGACGCTGACATGACGGAGGCAGCAGACTCTGACTCCGAGATGGAGACACAGGATGCATCAGAGGGGGCATCCTCGGGTCCACGGGCCGTGGATGTACAACCGTTGCGCCGTTCATCACGGAAGCGCCGGTCTCCGTCTCGTTACACGCCGCCTGATCCAGCGCCACGTGCAAATGGTGTCCGGCCTGCGGCCAAACGAGTCCGCCGCCCTCCTTCGCCAGGGTCTTCGGTGGATTCCTTGGACTTTGGGGGGGGAGGGATGTTATAACCTGCCTACTTAAGATTGGCTGGGGACTAATGACTATCCCACAATCCTGTGGGAGTATGAGCTTCTCCAATGAGGGGGGCGGAGAAACCACTAGTAAAACTCCTAGTATAAATAAAGCTGGCCAGTTCAGGAACCAGCAGGAAGGAGTATGTAGCAAGGGAAGTTACTGCTACTGTTATGTTATATATGTTATAGTAAATAAATGTTATTACTTTGTATCCTTAAAACGCGAGCTGGATTCTTCGTGGCCCTTACAAAACTTCCCCTCAGTTCAAATTTGACCTTTTCAAGCATTAAGAATTTCAGCAGGTCCCCCCGCCATGCCAGGGCACAGGGTGGAGAGGTTGATCTCCATCCTAACAGAATCCGCCTTCGGCCGATCAACGAGGCGAAGGCTACAACATCTGCCTCCGCACCTGTTTAAGAGGCCTTGATTAAAGGAGCGCAGTTATCGCAGAGAATTGTGGGGAAGGAGGAGATTCCAGCGATAAGGAGCGACAAGGCTGTGGCGTGACTTAAAAATAAGATAGAGAATTTTAAAACCAAGACATTGCTTAACAGGGAGCCAATAGGGTTACTAAATAGGGAATGGACTTGTAGTGTGGACCGAAGGGTCTGGTTTCAGTTTTCCAAAATTTAGTCGGAGAAAATTTCTGCTCAGCCAGTTCAGGTTCGCAGATAAGGAGGGTGATAACTTAGCAACTTAGTGGAATTGTCAGGCGAGGTAATGGTGAGATCGAGCTGGGTGTAGACAGCCCACATGCAAAAATAATGCTGTTTTCCTGTCCAGGGTCAGCATGTAGATGAGAGGCGTGGGCAAAGATAGAACCTGGAGAGGACACCAGAGGTGACGGAGTAGGAAGAGAAGCTAATAAACAGAACATATTAACCTCCAGTAGCCTAAATTGCAGGCAAATCATGCCTTTGGTTCATTTTCATTAACATTCTCTTTAGGTAAATCACACTTTGTTGTTGTGTGGCTGTTGCACATTTTTCTTATTTTGGTGTGTTTATGGAGTCATTGGGACGGACAGTGAGGAGAGAGGCTATGTTCTTGTCAAAGCAGACTGCCTGCCTTTGGAGAACTTTCACTCAAGTATATTCTAGAACCAGTGGCCCTACCTGGACCCTGAACTATCTGTGTATTTTTCTGAATTGTTGGTTTTAATCTGTTTATTATTTTATGGACTATATTTTCAGCTTAGTCAATGTGATCGAAAGAATTTTTTAAAAAATGAATAAAGTCATTGGTATATTGCCATCCAGGATATTAAAGACTTGGAACCATCATATGGTCAACTTTCTAACACACGTGCACAAAAATGCATTTCTGTCACCCAGAAATGCACCTGCATCTGAATCTGCTGCTGATGGACAACCCTTGACTTTGAAGTTGAACCTGTTTGCAAAGCAAAAGGCGGAGGTTAACGGCCCCACTTGCCTTTGACATTGAGAAACATCCCAAGTGTCTCATAGGTGTGGAAAGAAAAATGAACAGAGAACCAAGGAAGGATGACCAACGGCTCAGCTGAAAAGGTCGATTTTAAGGATGGTCATAATGAATAGGGAAACTAGAGGGGTTTAAATAGGGACTTACAGAACGCAGGGGCCTAGATGACGGAAGGAACAGCTTCCAATGCTGGGGAATCGACGTGAGGCTAGAGTCAGAAAAAGAGAGTTCAGAGGCAGGGAGAGGGTGGAGGAGTTCAGAGAGAGGGAGGGAGTAAAGCCACAACATTTTTAATTTGGGGACCAAGGTGGCAACTCTGTGAAGTGCCTTGGGATTTTCTTGCCTTGTCAAATCTAGGACCTTATTCTTTGGGAGCTCCTTTCGAAAGTCTTCAGCTGGCCTTCACCCTACTCTCTGACATATCAACTTTTCTGTTTCGTTCGATAGCTTCATTTGGCATTTGGGTTTCGGGAGTCAGGTAAATCCTTAAGAGTTCACAAAACCCCAGAACGGGGGTGGGGGGAGGGCGAGTAATGATGAGGTGTTACATATGTTTGCTATCATCTGAGGTGTTGTGTTTTCATTCTAAATATTTTTTTCATGGATTTAGCTTTCACTCTATCTCTTGTATTCTAAAAGTATTTGCGTTTAAATAGGAGCAGCTTACTCTTCAGTGATGAATAGCTTTTCCTTGCAGAATTACTCGCTGTTTGTTAAAGGCTGTGATGATTTCAGTTTAAATACTTGGCACCTTGAATTGAAAATAATCGACCGCTTTCGACGCATGGGCCAGCAGAGCGAGTTAAAGATCACTTTGCAGTCTCTCTCTTTTTTCTTCTTTCTCTCAAGCGTTACATTTGGAGGCTTTGAAAGCGTGGCTCCGGTGACTTGGCGCAATGACTGAACTTTGTGTGGCAGCGGTTTGAAGGATCAGCTGCAGAGACTGGTACCTGGTACGAACCTGCACTGTAGATACCTTGCAAGCAAGGGAGATACAGCTTATTCATCCAGGACACTGTGTGCAATGATCACTTGTGGTTGCACAGGAACCAGTGCTCTCTTTATCAAACCACCTTTATCTAGTTTACAGTTAAGCAGACCCCCGCAATTAATTGGTGAGCGGGGCTGCATAGTTTGTGCTGATTATTACTTTATCTCCCTTGTACTTCTAAATGAAAGTTATGAGTTTTGATGGACTTGGATGTAGGGGGAGGGAAGGTGATATGTCATTACCTGATTTCAGTCAGAACTGTTGGACCTTCAGTTGCCATGGTTTCTCAGGCCAAGATGAGGCAAAACATTCCTGAAAAACAGATGACCTCATCATTATCAAATGGTTGTTTATCAGAGCTTGCGGTGCCCACGTTGGCTGCTGCATTTCCTACATTTCATTGGGAACAGCCCTTCAAAAATGCCTCCTTAGATTAAAGCGCTTTGAGAAGGGTGCTACACAAATGCAAGTCTGATGGCTGTACCAAAGCTCCAAGCATTAAAAGGAAGCCGGTCACTTCCTGTCGATTTGACCTGACCTCGATAACCTGACCCCTCTCTGAGGTCAGCAGCCAGCAATCTTAGGGGAGCAGCTTCAACCCACACAAACAAAGCTGTCTCTTAACAATGAGCTCCCAAACAAACTCGGATCGGTGAGATCACTTTCCCACATGGAGACCCAAAGCAGTAAACATAAAGGGATAGACCAGGCTAAACATCACGTCATCAACTAAGCTCCTTATGAGCAGACCCGGCCTACCCATGAGCAGGAAATCAGCTGGTAGTTTATATTTGGTTGTCATAGCAGCATGTGCACAAAAGCACAAACAAACCTGTTTTCAAACACTCTGCTTGCCATTAATAATAACCAGATGAGGCTAGTTTAAGCTTCAGCCTGGTCAATGTAATTCAGAGTAGTTTACAGCGCATATGTAAAGCTGGATTCCCCATCATTTAAATAGAATATCACCCAGAATTGGGCCTTGCACAAGCCGCTTGAGAGGGTTTTTCCATTAGTACTGCAGCTGTCCTACTCGTCATAGTTCAAGGCTGTTTCTTGCGCCAAGAAACTGAATTATCCAATAGTTTTCATGAAACAAGGTCAATAACGTAGCAGTGTAGGAATTATGGGGGGGACGGTGGCATAGTGGTTAGCACTGCTGCCTCACAGCTCCACGCCAGGGGCCAGGGACCCGGGTTCGATTCCGACCTCGAATGACTGTGTGGCGTGTGCACAGTCTCCTTGTGTGTGCGTGGGTTTCCTCCGGGTGCTGTGGTTTTCTCCCACACTCCAAAGATGTGCAGGTTAGGTTAATTGGCCATGCTAAATTGCCCTTTAGGTGGTAGAGTTGCAGGAATAGGGCAGGGGATTGGGCCTGGGTAGGGTGCTCTTTCGAAGGGTCAGTGCAGACTCGATGGGCCAAATGGCCTCCTTCTGCACTGTAGGAATTCTATGATTCTATGAATATTTCAGTTATCAGCTAATTTGAATTAAGTGACTTTCAAAGGGAAGGAGTAGACTTCATAAGTAAACACAAAGCCCTTTGATCTCATTGGTGAAAAGGATTTCCCCCTCAATCAGTCGGGTCTAAGACTTATTGAAGCCATTGGGCTCCTCGAACTGACTTTGTCATTTCAAAATGAGGAGAAATTACTTCACTCAAAAGGCTGTGAATTTGTGGAATTCTGTACTCCCAGAGGGTTGTGAATGCTTCCTCGTTTAATATATTTAAGGCTTGGACAGAGATTTTTGGTTTCTCAGAAAATCGAGGGATATGAGGAGCATGCAGGAAAGTGGAGTTGAAGCCAAAGATCAGCCATGATAGTATGGAATGATGGGGCAGGCTCAATGGGCTGAATGGTCTCCTCCTCCTATCTGTTATGTTCTTAAGATGATCAGACTGATTTACTGCTCCTTCCTGCTCTATCCCCTTATCCCATGATTCCCTTAGTATCCAAAAATCTATCAATCTTTATCTGGAATACATTCAACGAGGATGTATCCACAGTTCGGAGATAGAAAATTCCAAAGATTCACATCTTTGTGAAGAAATTGCACATTTTAGCCCTAAATGGTCCCTATACTGAGACTTAGTGACCCCTAGCTTTAGATTCCCCAGTTAGGGGGCAATGTTTCACCCAGCATCTGACCTGCCCCTAAGAATTTTCTACTTTATAATGGGATCACCTCTTGTTCTAAATTCCATGGAATATAGACAGCATCTGCATAATATCTGCCTATAGGACAATGGCTTTGTCCCAGGAATCAATGGAGTGCAGTTTTATCGCACTATGTCAAAGGCAGTGCTCCAGGTCTGGTCTCCCCAAAGCCCTGCACAATTCTAGCAAGGTGTCCTTATTCTTGTAGCAGTGTTTGCACCATCTGCAAGGTGCACTGTAGCAATTCACCAAGGCTTCTTCAACAGCGCCTTCCAAACCCACAATAGGAGCAACATGGTAGCACAAGTGGATAGCACTATGGCTTCACAGCGTCAGGGTCCCAGGTTCGATTCCCCGCTGGGTCACTGTCTGTGCGGAGTCTGCATGTTCACCCCGTGTCTGCGTGGGTTCTCTCTGGGTGCTCCAGTTTCCTCCCACAGTCCAAAGACGTGCAGGTTAGGTGGATTGAACAAAGAAACAAAGAACAAAGAAATGTACAGCACAGGAACAGGCCCTTCGGCCCTCCAAGCCCGTGCCGACCATACTGCCCGACTAAACTACAATCTTCTACACTTCCTGGGTCCGTATCCTTCTATTCCCATCCTATTCATATATTTGTCAAGATGCCCCTTAAATGTCCCTATCGTCCCTGCCTCCACTACCTCCTCCGGTAGTGAGTTCCAGGCACCCACTACCCTCTGCGTAAAAAACTTGCCTCGTACATCTACTCTAAACTTTGCCCCTCTCACCTTAAACCTATGCCCCCTAGTAATTGACCCCTCTACCCTGGGGAAAAGCCTCTGACTATCCACTCTGTCTATGCCCCTCATAATTGGCCGTGATAAATTGCCCTTAGTGACCAAAAAAGGTTAGGTGAGGTTATTGGATTACGGGGATAGGGTGGAAGTGAGAGCTTAAGTGGATCAGTGCAGACTCGATGGGCCAAATGGACTCCTTCTGCACTGTATGTTCTATGTTCTACCACCCAGAAGGACAAGGGGAGCCGATGCTTGGGAATCTGCAAGCTCCCTCCAAATCACACAGCATCCTGACGTGCAAATATATCGGCCGTACTTTCACTGTCGCTTGATAATAATCCTGGGACTCCTTCCCTAATAGCACTGTGGGTGTACCTACCCCACATGGACCGCAGCCGTTCAAAAAGGCAGCTTGCCACCACTTTCTCAAGGGCGATTAGAGATGGGCAATAAATGTTGGTCTTGCCAGTGAAGTTCACATCCCTGGAACGAATAAAACAAATCTCTTTGTAATAGGGGCCAGTTGTTTTCCCAATTTGTAGCATTTTAACTTTCCGTGATTCGCGTACAAGAGCATTCAAGTCCCTTAACATTTCCAGTTTCCCGCCATTTAAATAATGTTCTGATTTTCCTTCCAAAGTGGACTGTTTCAAGTTTCTCGTCACTCTATCTCATCCCCCATTCGTCTAGCCTGTATTTTTCTACAGCCTCTAAGCATCCTCCTTGCAACATATTTTCCCTCCTAACTTTGTACTGTCATCAAACTTGGATCCATTACACTCTGGCTCTTCATCATTAATATAGATTGTAAATAGTTGAGGGACAATCACTGATGCTTTGCGGTACCCCACTGGTATAACTTGAAAAATTACTATTCATTCCTACTTTCTGTTTACCATTCATGACCAGTTTTCATCCACATTCATATCATCCCCAATCACATAGCCCTAGTTTTGTGCCATAACTTGTTACATGGATCCACATCAGTTGGTGAAGTCAAAACTAAGACCGAGTGCTTGATTGCAGATTGAGTTTATTGAATTGGTACAGAGCCAACACTCCTCCACCCACCAGTGTCTCATCACCATTTATAAGTGTACAAATACCCATCATCCATTTGACAATGTAATTGCCATCAAATCATAACAATGTAATTGCCATTAGTATTGGCAACTTGCACCTTATCAAAAATATGACTGGAAATGATTAAAATGTTCTTGGTTTGTGACCATGCCTGCTGTGGCTTACATTGGCCACTGAGAAGTGTATATGGAACACATTGTAGCAAATGGCAGATAAATGCCATACAATGGAGTTTTGTTGATCATGTTTGTATTTTATTCTTTTGATCCAAACAGCTAATTAATTCAACTAAATCAAACAAAGTGAGGGACAAATTCAGAGAACAGTCCTTGAAGGGATATTCCATCAAACAAAACAACTAATTCTAAAGGCAATTTAAAACACAAACCAAAATATGATCAAAGGGATCAATAAAACGCCACAGACCCCGCCGCACCACTGAAGGCCTTAGTGGTGCTGGTGGGCAGTGTTTGAGTATTTGTGTCTTAGATAAGCAGAAGAGGCTGCCTTGTTAACCAAAGGCAAAATACTGCTATTACTGGAAGTAAGGATGTAAGAAATGTGGAACAAGTACATAAAATGTTGGAAACACTCAACAGGTCAGGCAGCATCTGTGGGGAGAGAAACAGAGTTAACCTTTTAGGCCGGTTAACTTTTGTCAAAACTGTTCAAACAACTACTGCACCCATCAGTCTGACACTACAATTTTCCACACATTCTATCTTGTTGCCACTCTAACAGATTGCCAATAAGTGGCAGATTAGAGACAATTGTTGACTAGGAGCTGGACCATGACTGCCCAAACTCATTTCATGAGGGCCATTACCGCCGCATCACTGCACTCTAGACTGGGTTTGACCGGCAATCCAGGAGGTTAAAGTCAGTGGGGTCTAAAGAAGTGAGATGGGAGTGATTGTTTTTGACAGCCAGGAAGAATTTGACCAAGTGTGGCATCAAGCATCCCTGGCAAAATTGAAATCAGTAGGGAAAACCCAACTGGTTGGAATCATGCCTTGTGCAAAATAGATGGTTGTGGTTGTTGTAGGCCAATCATCTCAGCCTCAGGACATCAGTTTAGGAGCTCCCCAGGGTGGGGTGCCCAGTTTCTCTGAGATTGCATTCCAGGAGTGTAACATGATAGTGTCATGAAAAGCAGGTCTACCGAATCCGGAACGTTCTCCTAGATCAGCCACATCTACCTGTGGTTTCCTCAGATCCTGAATCTAATTGTTTTCCACAACATCTAATTACCCCTTGAGCATTCTCTGCCTAAGCCCTTACTGTGCGCAGACCAGCTTTCAAACTTGGGGCCTTTGAGGTCTCTGTTGCTAAGCGACAATTTGTGGAGCTGTTGAAAAATAGGAAACAAATCATTCTGAAATTTATTGAAAAGTGTTGTGGCTGTAATGATTCCAACCGACTTCAAGCTTTTCATGCTGCCTTAGATTAAAAAGGTCAGTAGCTTGAGGTTTTCCTCAACTCCTGCAATAGGTCCGATTCAGCCTTTAATATTCCAACACGGCCAAGCTACCAAGGAAGGTCACATAAGGTAGTTAAAGAGTATAAGGCAGAAGCTCAGGTCAACTACCTCAATGCAATCAAAGATTATGCAACTTGTTCGTCGCCAGTGCTCTGAGTTCCTTTTGATAGCAGACTGGGATCAAAGTAGGGAAATTATAGTGATTAACCCAGTCCTTCTATTTATCAGCTCAAAAGCATATGCAGTTATCTACTGCATTGTCGTCATAACTAAAGTGTAGGCCAAAAAAATAAACCATTTAATTGCCCAATAATCCTGCCAAAACATGAAGGTAGTAGCAAAGAATTGACCTTCCACTTTACTATTTTCTTCATTATTTTTAATCGCTTTGCATTAAAATCTAATCACCATCACAGATGTATTTATTTTTAGTTCAGCAGTTAAATGCTGATGTAATTACCTGCCGCCCCCAGTACGCCCACGGACAGGTTCAAATCCACAGATTCAAAATCATTTTTGCTAACAAATGTCAGGCTTGTAAAGCTTGTCTTTGGGTCTAATCTGTGCTCCAACGCTCACTTTGTCATTATTAGAGAAGTTGAAATTACCTCTGATATAAGGATATATTCTAGATAATGAAGATGTCGACGAGGATTTCAGAATTTGAGGAAGGGATGAGCCATTCTAATCAGGTCAAATACTGACCTATAAACCTTACCTAGGTAACAGGAAATACAATAGGAAATGACCTCCGGGGCAAACTTATAAGCCACCCGTACAGCAACAATATATGAGTAGGTTTGTCATGATAGGACTGGGACACGGGGCTAGACTTGTCTCCCTCATCTAAACAGAGTGAATGTGTTTGTTTTTATTTACAGTAAGTCCTCACTTAAAGTTGTTGTGTTCCTGAAATCACGACATTTAAGTGAAGTGATTTTTAACTGAGTCACAGGTTCCTGTAGGAAGCAATGCTAAAGCCATGGGTTCCTTTGTTTTTTCTGGGTGGAAAATATCCAATGCGCAAATTGAAATACTGTACCACACATGCGCAGCACTGTGCATTCCCAGCTGAAATAACTTGCAAAGTAAAATGCATCACTAAATCTGGAAGAAATCCTGTATTAATTGAAGGGAACATGTTTGAAGGACAATGCAGAAAGAGACACGATGAGCTTATTTTTGTGCTGTATAATTTGATGATTCTGTGATTAGAAGCTGAGGTGAGGTCCTAAGTCTGGTCCTCTGACTCTTTCCCTAAACTCTATAGAAAATGTCTGCCATATTTTTCTCACATATTTGTCCCCCTCAGTTCACACTGTTGCCTCACAGCGCAAGGGATCCGGGTTCAATTCCGATCTTGGGTGACTGTGTCGAGTTTTCAAGTTCTCCCCGTGTCTGCATGGGTTTCCTCTGGGTGCTCCGGTTTCCTCCACATCCAAAGATGTGCAGGTTAGGTGTATTGGCCATGATCAGTGCGCAGGATTGCATGGGGCGATGTAGGGCAGGGGGAGTGTGCCTGGTAGGGTGCTCTTTTGGAGGGTCTGAGCAGATCCTATGGGTGAATGGCCTCCTGCATGCACTGTAGGGATTCTATGGATTCTCCTGCAGTTCTTTTAGTCTGAGAACTAAATGCATTTTTCAAAACTTCATTTGGCATCCTTTCAATCATGAAATGCTGCTGTCACATCTTTTATCTCTGTTTAGCTGCCTCAATGATTTTCCTCCCAAGGATTTTTCATCCTCTGGAGAAAAAACACCTAACCCTGTGGCACAATTGGCAACCTGGTCTGGCCTATATGGAAATGAAAATCACTTATTGTCACAAGTAGGCTTCAAATGAAGTTACTGTGAAAAGCCCCTAGTCGCCACATTCCGGCGCCTGTTCGGGGAGGTTGGTACGGGAATTGAACCGTGCTGCTGGCCTGCCTTGATCTGCTTTAAAAGCCAGATATTTAGCCCAGTGTGCTAAACCAGCCCCATGAGACTCCGGATCCACAGCAATGTGCTTGATTCTTAAAAGTCTCCCCTCCCCCAACCAGGGCAATTAGGGATGGACAATAACTGCCCAGCCAGTGACACCTGCTTCCCAGGAAAGATTAGAAAAGTCACCTTCTGATGGGTTACCAGTATTCTTTGTCCAAATCCCACCGATTTATGTCAGCAGGACTTCTATTCATGATCAGTATGCTGAACTGAGAGTCTCTCAAACCAGTTCCTGAGGTTACAGACAAACCTCCCGACAGTAGTGTTCCATCGCTATGCCGATGGCCATGACGCCGCACTACTCTGACGCCTACAGCGTAAAAATGGAACTGGTGATCCAAATCAGGAAACCAGACTTTACAGAATAAACAACTTTAAATTAAAACCACGGTAAGCGGGGATTTAATGTATGGAAATGCTCATGTGTGCTTAACTGCACACACACATCATTACTGGATGTGGCAGCATATTAAGGGGCCCCTGCGTGTCTGGGTTCATGTGGAGCGATTTGTGTTCTGTAACTCTTCTCCAGAATGTGGCGTGTAAGGACGTGGAGGCCTATGATTTATGGCAATTTCCTGACTAAAGATTGTTTGAGGAATATTTCATTAACTGCAACCCTTACCACAGGAAGCGCTCGCAGCAGAGAACATTGCCCCAACCCAGAGAAATTGACGAGGCATTTTCACTGTTAAAATGCCTTGTGCAGATGAGCAATAGTTTCATTAAATCAGACCATTCTTCAGCAACAGAAGCATCTGTGCAAGATGTTACTATGGTGATGTGCTGATCTCCTGGGAAGTCCCTGGAAAGTTCCTAGCTACCACCTCCAGAACATTCTGCTTGAAATGATAGCAGATATGGAATATAGGCAGCAGTGTTTAAATAAGGCATGGATGGTGGAAACATGATCCCTGTCATAAATGCTACAGCCACAGTAGACCAGTGTTGTACAGTGCATTGGCGTCAGGTCACCTGTGGGCAATTGGGAATACAGGGGCGCGATTCTCTGCTCCCGCCCCATTTCCGAGAATCGCCTGGGTCGCCAAATTTTCCCGCAACGCCGGTCCGACGCCCTCCCGCGATTCACGGAAGCAGCCAAATCGGCACAATCGCGTTTTGCGCGGCGCGGTCCAGTGAATCGCCCTAGACAGCCAAAATGGCGATTCACCGGTACCCCCGCGATTTTCAGTGCCAGATCGGTCGAGCAGCCTGCCCAAAACGGCGGGTTCCCCCCGGCACCGTCCACATCTGGTCGCTGCCGGCGGGAACAGCGCGGGAGTACTGGGGGGGGGGGGGGGGCGGCCTGCGGGGGGGGGGGGGGGAGAGATCCTGCGCGAGGGGGGGGCCTCAAATGGGGTCTGGTCCGCGATCGGTGCCCACTGATCGTCGGGCCGGCCTCTCTGAAGGAGGACCTCCTTTCTTCCGCAGCCCTGCAAGTTCCGTCGGACATCTTGCGGGGAGGACGGCAACCACGCATGCGCAGGTGACGCCAGTTATGTGGCGCCGGCCGCGTCATGTATGTGGCGCCGCCTATACGCGACGCCAAGGCCTGGCGCGCGTAAATGATGCGGCGCTGCTCCTAGCCCTTTTTAGGGCCCTGAATCGGTCGGGATAGGGGCCGTTTCGCGCCGTCGTGAACCTCGACGGCGTTCACGATGGCGCGAACACTCTGCCTCCATTTCAGAGAATCGCGCCCCAGATGTGGCGATTCATATTACGGATTGGTAAATAAAAACCAAGAAACCAAATGAGCCTGTAATCACAACCCTCATTCGTGCAGCTTATATAATTGTAGTGTTTGTGATTGTTGTAAATGTTGTCAGACAACAATTTTTTTTTTGTTGCTGGTACTTTACCAGATGCCTGTTCAGTGACTATATACATGAAACATATTTGCCTGCATTGAGTGCAAGGTATTTTCTATTAAAATTACTGCATGTGGACAAAACTGTGTTACCGTAGCAGCAAGATGTTACCGTAGCGATATGCCGGTCTCCTGGGGTCCATGGAAAAATTGGATTTGCAGTTCCTATTCAGTGATTTGTAATGGACAAGGATGTGCAAGATGCTCGGAACATCTGTGTCTTCGCCGTGCGCAACATTGCTATGTGGATAAGAGAGCGGTTCAATGCAACATGGCTTGGCGAGCTTCATTCAATTGAATTGGTTTGACCTTGGCACCAAGATGGCCCCAAAACGGGGACGGGTTGAAAATTGGCTGTTTGGAAGGTTTATTTGCCAAAGGCATTTAGATTTGATGAGCTATTCTTTTCCTGCATTTGCAAAAGAAATTTGAAAATTGCTTTGGTGTATTTTGACTGCAGTCTTTCATTTATACTTCCTATTGTCTGAAACTTGCTGTCATCCCACTTTCAAATAATGAGCAGGCAATAGGCCGTAAACCATGTGATTTAACTGTGTACATTTGAGAACAAAGTGTCCCCTGTGTACACTCTTGGTATTTTATAACATAAGACCTGATTTTCTGGCTCGAAGACGCTCATCTGTGCAGTTTGAGAAGGTCTGTTGTTGGGAAGTCTTTTGGGAATTATGGCACACTTCTGTATCTTGGATTTTGGAACTTTGACAAGTATTTTCCCAGCTTGAGTGTCAATAGTGCCAGTGAAAATTCACACTATTCCGTGATTCTTCCCCAGCACCAAACTATATTACCGCTCACTTCTCATGAGCACTGTGATTTTCTGATGTGTGGATCCTGGCACTATTCACAGAACCCCTTCCTCCCCTTGTCATCATCACCTGAACCCTCCTCCACACAACCAAGAAGTTATTCAAGGTCTTTGAATAACTCACCACCACCTATCTCTATGCCTAGATTTCCCAAAACTGCTTTCTGAATCTCTTGACTTCATTGCAGTGTGTGATAGACGCCAGTTCTTCGTGGAGTGCCTCTAGGCATTGCACTCACTCGCATGCCCCCTGAACTCAACACAGCTGCCCGTGGCCGAGCAGAGGCTTCTGACACCATGCCCCACCACCTCCTTCACACACTAAACTCTGGTGCAGCTCGAGGAAATCTTTTTGATTACCTTCCTTTTCTTCTCTACATACTGGCCCCTCACAGGCATCTACACTCCGGAGTCATCTTCGATATGCCGACACACATCACCCACCTTTGCATTTGCACCGCAAGCTTGATTCAGTGATCAACTCTGTACAGTTTAGCACATTCTCCCCGTGCCTGCGTGGGTCTTACCCCCCTCAACCCAAAGATGTGCAGGATAGGTGAATTGGCCATACTGAATTGCCCCTTAATTAATTAGGTACTCAAATTTAAAAAAAAAAACTCTGTCCAGTTAGGCTGTACCTCATCGATAAGACAAAACTTGCTCCAACTGAAGATTGGAGAGGCTGAAACTGTTGTTTCTAGCCTCCGCATGGTTGACTGTAATTTCTAGGTTTTCCCTCAGTCTGTGCCAGATGATCCATAAACCCGGGTGGTAACCGTTTAGCCCTAAGTTCACATCATATCCCACCCATCACCAAGTCCATCTCGACAACAGCACCTGCCTCTGACCCTCCCATACTTTTATTGCGACTCCCTTAACCGCACAACCCAAGACTTTAATTTCAACAGCATCTTCCTTGCAGCATCATCTCCCTTCCCCATCCAGCCACAGAATTAGGAACCATTCATCCCCTCAAGCCTGCTCGGCCATTTGACAAGTTTATATGGGTTGACCTGATTGTGGCCTCAACTCCATTTTCCTGCCTGCCCTTCACCATTCCATAACCCTTGGAAAGGGAGATGAGTGGCAAGGGAGGTTATGAGCCCTTGGCACTAACTCCAGCCAGTTACAACTCCAACACCAAGGTACAAAATCAAAATCCTCTGGAAACTGCAAAACTGACAGGAAAGCAGAACGCGCTCAAAATACTCAACAGGCCAGGCAGCATTTGTTGAGAGAGGACCAAAGTTAACATCCCAGGTCGATGACCTGATGGAAAGTCACAAACCTGAAATGATAGTTCTGTTTATTTGACGCCCAAGATCCTGCACCAAATCCCATTCATCTGTTACCTGTCTGCACAGAACTTACCCTCAAACTGAATTCGGCTTATTCAGTTTTGATTTCCAAATTGCTCCATCTGCTTTCCCTCCACTCCACAACATTTCTGGCTTAAAGCCCAGCCACCTGGGATACAGCCACTGGTGTATTCTACCCTTTTCCGCCGTTACTTCCAGGCTTTCAGGCATATGATTTGTGTCTCGGAAGTTCAATCCCCAAACACTTGCTATCTTCAATTGCCTTATCTATGAACCTCCTCAAAACCTGGCACCTCTCTAGCCTTAATTTTGTCAGAAGGTTTTCGACCTGAAACCTGTTCCTCACTTCACAGATGCTACCCAAACCACTGAGTTTTCCAGCAGTTTTTGTTTTTTACTTCCCATAAGAACTAGGGGTAGGCCATCTGACTCCTCGAGCCTGCTACGCCATACAAAAAGATCATGACTGATCGTTTTGTGGACTCAGCTCCACTTACCCACTCACTCACCATAACCCTTAATTCCTTTACTGTTCAAAAATCTATCTATCTTTGCCTTAAAAACATTCAACGAGGTAGCCTCAACTGCTTCACTAGGCAGGGAATTCCACAGATTTACAACCCTTTAAGTGAAGAAGTTCCTCCTCAACTCAGTCCTAAATCTCCCCCCCCCTTATCTTGACCCATCAGTAGAAACAATCTCCCTGCTTCTATCCTTTCTATTTCCTTCATTATTTTATATGTTAAATTGCAGTGAGTATGGTCACGCAGTTTCTCCTCATAAATCAATCCTCTCAACTCCGGAAGCAACCTAGTGAATCTCCTCCTGCAATCACTCCAGTGCCAGTACATCCGTTCTCGTAAGGAGACCAAAACTCAGTACTCTAGCTGTGGCCTCACCAGCACCCTATACAGCTGCAAAATAACCTTCCTGTTTTTAAACTCCATCCCTCTCGCAATGAAGGACAAAATTCCATTTGCCGCCTTAATTTAAAAAAATATATATTTTTATTCTCCTTTTTCACATTTTCTCCCGCATTTACACCCATCAACAATAAATAATAATCAGCAAGATATGTCAATCCCCATAATAACAACGATCCCATCCGCCCACCAACCCCCAAACATCAGCCCGTATGTTTACATAAACAAATGACAAAATGGAATCAGGGATTATCCATAGTCACCCTCCATTTGCCTTCTTAATTACCTGCTGCATCCGCAAACCAACTTTTTGAGATTCATGCACAAGGACACCCAGGTCCCTCTGCACAGCGGCATGCTGCAAATTTTTACCATTTAAATAATAGTCCATTTATCTGTTATTCCAACCAAAATAGATGACCTCACATTTACCAACATTGTACTCCATCTGCCAGACCCTTGCCCACTCACTTAAACTATCTATATCCCTGTGCAGGCTTTCAGTGTCCTTTTCACACTTTACCACTTATCTTAATGTCATCCGCGAACTTTGACATATTACACCTGGTCCTCAACTCCAAATCGTCTATGTAAATTGTAAACAACTGTAGTCCTAAAATTGATCCTTGAGGCACACCACCAGCCACTGATTGCCAACCAGCAAAACACCCATTTATCCCCACTCTTTGCTTTCTGTTAGTTAACCAATCCTTTATCCATGCTAATACATTACCCATAACACCGTGAACCCTTATCTTATGCAACAGCCTTTTATGCGGCACCTTGTCAAATGCCTTCTGGAAATCCAGATAAACCACATCCACCAGTTCCGCATTGTCCACCTTGCCTGCAATGTCCTCAAAGAATTTCAATAAATTACTTAAACATGACCTGCCTTTCATGAACCCATGCTGCGTCTGCCCAATGGGACAATATCTATCCAGATGTCTCGCTATTTCTTCCCTAACAATAGATTCAAGCATTTTATAACCAACCTGTAGTTACCTGCATTTTGTCTAGCTCCTTTATTAATAGTGGTGTCACATTTGCTGTTTTCCAATCTGCCAGAACCACCCCGGAGTCCGGCAAATTTTGTTGAATTACCACAAGCGCATTTGCTGTTTCCCCGCAATCTCTTTTAGTACCCTGGGATGCATTCCATCAGGGCCAGGAGACCTGTCCACCTTCAGCCCCATTAGCTTGCCCAACACTGCCTCCTTTGCGATAATGATCGTTTCTAGGCCCTCACCTGCCATGGCCTCCTTGCCATCAATTATTGGCATGTTATTTGTGTCTTCCACCGTGAAGACCGCCACAAAAGACCTGTTCAATGTCTCGGCCATTTCTTTATTTCCCATTATTAAACCCCCCTTCTCATCCTCTAAAGGACCAATGTTTACCTTCGTTACTCTTTTTCGTTCTATATATTTGTAGAAGATTTTGCTATCTGTTTTTATATTCTGAGCTAGTTTACTCTCATAATTTGTCTTACTTTTCTTTATAGCTTTTATCATGGCTTTCTGTTGACCTTTAACAATTTCCCAATCCTCTAGTTTCCCACTAATCTTTGCCACTTTGTATGCATTTTCTTTCAATTTGATACCCTCTATTTCCTTAGATATCCATGGCTGATCATTACTTTTCCTACAGTCCTTCCTCCCAGTATATATTGGTATATATTTTTGTTGAGCAGTGAAAAATAACTTTAAATGTTCTCCACTGTTCCTCAATTGCCCCACCATAAAGTCTTTGCTCCCCACCATAAAGTCTTTGCTCCCAGTCTACCTTAGCCAACTTCTCCCTCATTCCATTGTAGTCTCCTTTGTTTAAGCACAAGGCACTGGTATTGGATTTTACCTTCTCACCCTCCATCTGTATTTTAAATTCAACAATACTGTGATCAACAATACAGTGATCAACAATACCGAGAGAATCCCTAACTATGAGATCATTAATTATTCCTGTCTCATTACACAGGACCAGATCTAGGATAGCTTGCTTCCTCATAGGTTCCATTACATACACTCACCTGATGAAGGAGCTACGCTCTGAAAGCTAGTGATTCCAAATCATAGAATCATAGCATTTACAGTGCAGAAGGAGGCCATTAGGCCCATCGAGTATGCACCGGCCCTTACAAAGAGCACCCTTCTGAAGCCCACATATCTACCCTATCCCTGTAACCCAAAAACCCCCACTCAACATTTTTTTGGACACTAAGGGCAATTTAGCATAGCCAACCCACCTAACCCACACATCTTTGGACTGTGGGAAGAAACCAGAGCACCTGGAGGAAACCCACGCAGACACACGGAGAATGTACAGACTCCGCACAGACAGCGACCCAGCCGGGAAAGACAGTGACCCAGCCGGGAATCCTGTTGGACTTTAACCTGGTGTTGTAAGACTTCTTACTGTGCCCACCCCAATCCAACGCCGGCATCTCCACATCACCATTACATACTATTCGAGGAAACTATTGCGGATGAATTCTATGAACTCCTCCTCAAGGCTGCCTTGACCGACCTGGTATGACCTATCGACCAATCAAGATTGCCGTACCATTTTGTGCATCAGTTATTTCTTTGTTTATTGCCAGCCTGTCCGGGATTAATTCTTTGGTGGCCTATAGACTGCATCTATCAACACGGTAGCACAGTGGGGGCAGCACAGTAGTTAGCACAGTTGCTTCACAGCTCCAGGGTCCAAGGTTCTAAATTGCCTTAAATGTTCAAAAAGGGTAGGTGGTGTTACTGGGTTACGGTGATAAAGGGGATAGGGTGGAGGTGTGGGGCTTAAGTGGGATGCTCTTTCCACGTGCTGGTGCATACTCAATGGGCCGAATGGCATCCTCCTGCACTGTAAATTCAATGATACTATGATACTCTATGATCAGCGACCTTTTCTCCTTACTATATGTAAATGGAGTCAACCTTTTTCTCCATTGAATGCCATGGGTATTCAAGTAAAGTGCCCTTATGCTAGTTTTTTTTTGCCATTTTAAATCCTAACACATCCATTAAATCATCTCCTGAGTTCTTCTTCACTTTAACGTTTTTCATAATTTTCCCGTTCGTTGAACCCTCCTCCCCACGTGCTAACCTGCTGCTTTGCTTCTGTTTGACCATTAATCTTCCCGTAGTTTTACCCATCCCTTTCCCCCCCACCCCACCACTTGCTAGTTTAAAGTCCTTTTGACCACTCTATTTATCCTTTCAGCTAGACCCAGGTCCGCTCTGGTGAAGACCGTTCAAACGGTATAGATCCCTCCCATTTCAATACTGAAAGCAATGCCCCGTGAAAAGGAACCCCTCTTTACCAAACCACTCCTTTAGCCATGTGTTTACTTCCCTAATTTTCTCACCCTAATTCGTATGTGGCATGTGGCTTGGGTAGTAATCCAGAAATTATAACCCTAGAGAACCTGCAGTTCCTAGTGCCTGATAAATAGTGCAACTCGGTAGTATGGTGGTTAGCACAATTGCTTCACAGCTACAGGGTCCCAGGTTCGATTCTGGCTTGCGTCACTGTCTGTGCGGAGTCTGCACATCCTCCCCGGGTGCTCCGGTTTCCTCCCACAGTCCAAAGATGTGCAGGTTAGGTGGATTGGCCATGATAAATTGCCCTTAGTGTCCAAAATTGCCCTTATTGTTGTGTGGGATTACTGGGTTATGGGGATAGGGTGGAGGTGTTGACCTTGAGTAGGGTGCTCTTTCCAAGAGCCGGTGCAGACTCGATGGGCCGAATGACCTCCTTCTGCACTGTAAATTCTATGATTCTATGATGAATCCCCCAACAGGTCCTCTTTCCTCGCCTTGCCTATGTTATCAAATCCACATTACTCCCCAACTACTCTAAACACAACTCCACACCCACTGTTGTACTTGTGGCTATTGGCTACTCCACTCCCAGTCTCGCTTCCCTCATGGGCCCTAGGTTAGAGGCTTTCTTGGTTTTGTTGGCTTCTGTTGCTAACTTTTGGTTGGCTCTTAAATCGTAATTTGCTGTTTGTTTAACCTTTGCTCTAGAGTCGCCAGGTAGCTTTATGATACTGCCACGAGGTTCAAATTCAAGTAATGATCAATAACTCAACACACCAATTAGTAAGATTCAAATAAAAACACATTTATTATACACAGTAAATCGCTACTCATGCATAAACTCTACTTTCTAGGCTATTTCTATCACTAACAGACCTATACTTAGCTTCGGACTGGCCCACCAGATCAGGGGAACAAATGGCCTTTCGCTCAGGTCCTGAGTCTGCAGGATTCAAAAGCTGGTATGGACTGGTAGCTAGGAGTGCCTATCTCGTGGCGAGTGTTGACTTGAGACTTACTTTCTTGGCGGCCGCTGGACAGTTCACTCTCAGGGGTTGCTTCGCGTTGCTGAGTGACCCTGTCAAGAAGGACGATTTGAACTTGGGGGCTTTACTTTATAGTCCCCAGGGGCTTCCCGCCCTTCGAGGCGGACCCCATACCTGGTTTCAAATGATTGGACTTCGTTCCAATCACAAGGTTCGATTTTTCCAATGCTGGAGCGGTTCCCTGATCGTTGGGCGGTCTCTAAGTGTCCGTTAACCTCTTTTGTGTTGGCTCCTGCTGGCGCCGAGGAGTCTGGCTTGGCCTTGTTTACCTTAAAATGTTTTGATTGTTCCCGGGGATCGCTCATTACTATGTAGATGGCTGCTACATTACTATGCAGATGGCTGCTTGTATCGATGCTGTCTGGGTTTCTGCAGAGTCTAATACACAGTAACTTTGCACCTGCTAGTTTTTGCCTGTGTTTGCTGAATTTGCCTTCAGCCTTTGCGGTTCTCCATTTTAAGTCGGGAAGTGGCCAACTCGGGTGGCTACACTCCCAACACTTCAGTTAAGACATTGGTGGTATGTTTCTCACGTTTGTTTGTTCCCTTTGCGTTTTGTACAGATCCCCACATTAAAGTTGGTGGAAAAAAAGAAAACGTGAAGGAAGCGAAAGAAAAGATCATGGCCGTTCTCGACACGAAAGTAAGCATGCAATGCCACAATTCATGTGTGTTACCCACTAGTGATGGTCTTTTCGTCTGCATAATTACTGCGATAGATCAGTGTAGTGAGATCAATAATATACACTTCATAAATATATTGTCGTGCAATCGCTGCCATTAGGGCACCAATTAAAAACCTTGCCCCATGCTGTCTCTCTTTCATTTTAGCTCTCTCTCTCTCCCCCATCAGCTTTTGTTATTGCTGCACATGATTCTCTGCCTATGTCCATCCCTGGTTATGCCTGTTTGTCCAGCGCCTCTCTGAGGGCACTCAGTCCCCTTAGACCTTCATCCAGCCTGGAAGCATATCATGGGGTCTGTGTCCTGTCAAACTAATTCTAGAAAGCACAGCCTTAGTAGCCAGTAATTCCATTCCAGGACTGTGTAATCCGATACCCCACTTCCCCTTTTGAACAGTAAAGCACTGTTGAATCAAAATGATCCTCACAATTCTACTGCATTCTTTAATGAAAGGAATAAAGAAATTGGTGACGTGACCAGGGTAGATGGAAGGTATCAACTGATGACAATTGTGTTTCCTCTTGCACTTTGAATTAGAGTAACCGGGTGACGCTGAAGATGGACGTGTCACACACTGAACACTCCCACGTCATTGGCAAAGGGGGAAACAACATCAAAAAAGTAATGGAGGAGACGGGCTGTCATATTCACTTCCCCGACTCCAACAGGAACAACCAGACAGAGAAGAGCAATCAGGTAATTTCCAAACTTCAGACCTCATGGCTGTTGACACTATGTTGGGTCAGTTGTCCATTTGTTGACCTCTCCTGCGTTCACCGCAATCCCACAGCTCAGCCATCATCAGTTAGCCTAGTTTCCATTGAAGCCAGTAAATAAAACCACAGTTGGTATCTTCAGCTTCTCTGGATCATTTGCACAGCCCACATTGGTTTGTTGATGTTGGTTTTTCACTTTCTGTTTTTAACTTTTTAAAAAATAAAGCGCAGTGTTTTAGCAATGTGTTTGTCATAAGTAACTTGTGTTAGGAACAAAGGTAGTTTTAAGAGATTTACATTAGTGTTGGTAAACATGAGAAATAAGGGGCTGGATTCTCCATTATTGGGACTGTGGCCCCACGTCAGTGTCAAAATGGTATAATTTTACTCCTGAAAATCCTGCATTAAAGGGACATGAATTCCCAGCCCTGCAAGGGGGCTAGCAGGGACCCGTAGTAAATCTTGCAGCTTCTGCTGCCGATACGGGCCCCTGCACTTCCGGGTCAGAGGCCGCGCACGGCGACGGCGGCGGCCTTCATGGCCGTGCCATGCTTCATGGTGGACTCGGACCGCCGAGCCAGACCCAAGAAAGAGACCCCCGATCGTCCGCGCGCCCGACCCTCAACCCCCGCACGAACATTCCCCCGCTGCCTATAATCGAGACAAAGAAATCCTAAAAGGGTTTTGTGTAAAATCTCAGTAGATTCGCTGATAAAAGTGGAGTGGAAGCTCTGTTCAAAGAGCTCTTCGGAAAACGTGAAGTGGATGTCTGAATGCAACTTGCTAATGGAAACCTTTATTATGAGAGAAGGTTTTAAAACATGTTTTTAGGAGTTGAATTTAGAAACTCTCATATGGCAATCATCTGAGGAAGAAATGCACAGGCACTAACTTGGGGTGTGTGTTTGACTACAGCCAATTGGTGTACTTTATAAAAGGCACTTTGCCTGTCAATGAGATCATTGTAGCTTCAAATGTGCTGTGTCATCCGTGTTAACCTTAATTTCTGTGTAATTGTTAAGCTAAAGAGGGAGTAAAGGAGTACACTATTATCTATTTTTTCATATTTAATGGTTTTTTTTCTTGTTGTTGAAACTAATACATGTCCTGTAATAGTTACAAACTTTTGAGTCACGGTTCCATTCTGGGATCTTCCGGTCCAGTTATATCATCAATTGGGATTGTATATTCTTTACAATTATTGTAGGAAGTTGGAGAATGGGCACTATGCTGCAGCCAAGGGCCATGGGGTCAAGTCCCACTCCGGAGACTTGAGCATTAAAATCTCAACTTGCCACAAATTCCCGCCCCGAAGGAGTGCTCCAGTGTTGGAGGTGCCAACTTTCAGATGGACTGATGAGCCAAGGTCTCATTGTCCAGCTCAAGTGAACATTAAAGATCCTATAGCACATGGGTGCTCTCCCAGTATATAGTTTGCCCTCGCACACAACAGAAACAGATTACACTGAGTCGCATTTATTTTTATGTTTGTGGGATCTTGCTATGCACATACTGACTGCGTCATTGGGCTGAATTATTTTGCCCTGCCTGCCTCAAGACCGCCACGGGCGAGAGGCAGACAATGGAGAAATCCATTGATCTCGGGCGAGATTCTCTGGTCGCCGGGCGGACGTGGCCAGAGAGTCCCACCCATTGTGTCACAAGTAACTGCTGTTGAAAAGCCTGATTAAATAATGGCATTTGGCTGAGTTTATTAAACTGGTTTAGAAAAACCTTTATTGATACTGTAACTAAACACTGACTTAGTACTTGGAGATTACATTGATAAAGGTTGGGCTTGGTTCGGGCAACTCATCTGGAGTTATGGGTGACCGGTTATTCCCTTGAGCCAATAATGTGATGACCTAATGTTTTGAAACAAGAGGGAGGATTACAAGCTCAGGTCAACCTTCAAAACCTAACCCCAACATGCTGCCGAGGCTGGAAGTCTTTTAAAAAAAATGCTGGAAGCATTCAGGAATTCAGAGAATATCTGTGAAAGCAGAATGATAGGGTTAATGTTACAGGTCCATGGTACTTCCTCAGACCCTTTTGTATATTCAGATCCATAACTCTTGGTCAGAACTTCTTCATAGGTCTGTAAAAAACAATCCAATGATTTGTCCACAGATGAATGGAATTGGCGTGAGGTGGACAAGGCCTTTGTACTTTATGGGTGGCATAGAGATGGAGCCTCTAATATGTTGTCAAACAAGGTCCCCTCTATTCTTGGGGTCTTTGAGGGAGTCCCACAGGTTCTGTGTGTTCATCAGATTTTCTGTATTTTTTTTGTATCAGTGTACTTTTGAGCATATTCCTCCTTTGGCTTCAGTCATTTATTGAAAAAAAAATGGTTTCACAATGTTAGCATTGATTTACGGTGTGCAGCTGATGGTAGCTATGGAAATGTTGAGAAAGCATCTCCCTCGGAGATGGGACCAAATGGGGGTGGGGAAGGTCCACAGGAATGTCTCAATATTTGTCAGGCGTTCACAAGGATATGTCATTAATGGAGTCCCCAGGCATGTACCATTGCTTGAAGGGAGTCCCCATGATAGACATGTTTGAAAATCACACTTCTAATTGATCTGCTTTGATTATCAGGTCTCCATAGCAGGACAGCCATATGGTGTAGAAGCAGCTCGAGGCCGTATTAGGGTAAGTTTAATTTGACAATTGGTGCATGGTTTTGATGATGCATGAAGTTCAATTGCCATTGACAGGATCCTCAACAGTTACTGAGAGAAGATCACTTGGACTCTCGAAGAGCCAGATTCTGTGGTTTTGTTGCTTATAGACTCTCCGATCTTTCAACCACCAGAAGCACTTGGAACAGAAGTGCTTCATAAGTCGGGTTTAACAGATGAATTTTAAACAAACTGCATGTTTTTTCTTGTTAAATTTGAATGGAGTGTAGAGAACATAAAACACACATTCATGCTCCAGTTTACAGAGAAGGTCAATCTGTTGTATACTAACATGTCAACGTTTTTGTTCATGGGAGCGTCTAATAGTTATCCTCAGCATAACATAAAAAAAGATATTTCTGGCAGCACGGTGGCGCAGTGGGTAGCACTGCTGTCTCACGGCGCCAAGGTCCCAGGTTCGATCCCGGCCCTGGGTCACTGTTCATGTAGAGTTTGCACATTCTCCCCGTGTTTGCGTGGGTTTCGTCCCCACAACCCAAAGATGTGCAGGCTAGATGAATTGGCCACTCTAAATTACCCCTTAATTTGAAAAAATGAATTGAGTACTCTAAATTTATAAAAAATGATATTTCTAAACAGGGTAGCTCCAAAGTATTTGGGACCAGAGATAACCGTTCTGTGAAAACCATTGCGAAAGAAGCTTGAACAGTTTTCAGTGACGAACTAGTCATTTGCACAAAGTGTCGGCATCTCGTACACTGGCATGTGCGGAAATGTAGAACTGGCAGCTGGATTTGCTGACAGGGACACTCCACCTACCCAATATTCGGGAAGTTTACAATTCAATCCAGAGTTTCAAATTAGGTTTAAAAAGAAAAATGAGCTGCTCGCCTCCTTTTAGATGCTTGGGAACACATGATTGGTAAAGTAAAGTCGCCATAGTCCCAGATGACCTTTGGCTGCTTTCCCCTTTTGTGGAGGAAAGCTGACCGGTGGTGATTTAACCTCAGACGATGGCCAAGGTCGTCAAGGCAAGGCCTTCATGAATAAACTCAGTCGGTTTGAGAATTGAACCCGCGCTGCTGGCCTTGCTCTGCTTCACAAATCAGCTGTCTAGCCAACTGAGCTAAACCGGTGCACGAGTGGTATCACCTCAGTAATATACACAGTACTCGCACCACCATTGGCATTCAACAATACAGAAAAGATGGGCACTGTGCCCTGGACACTGGATGGAATTAAAATTCCTTGAAAAGGAAACATTTACTGGACTATGGGGAAAGAACAACATTAATGGGAATAATTGGATTACACTTTCATAGAAACATGCATAGAAAATAGAAGCAGGAGTAGGCCATTCGGCCCTTCGAGCCTGCTCTGCCATTCATTATGATCATGAATAATCAGCAAATTCAGTTCCCTGATCCCGCCTTCCCCCCACATCGCTTGATCCCTTTAACCCCAAGAGCTATATCTAATTCCTTCTTGAAATCGTTCAATATTTTGGCCTCAACTACCTTCCACAAATTCACCACTTTCTGGGTGAAGAAATTTCTCCTCACCTCAGTCCTAAAAGGTTTATCCCTTATCCTCAAACTATGAAATCCTAATTCTGCACTCCCCCACCATCGGTAACATTATTTCTGAATCTAACCTGTTAGAATTTTGTAAGTTTCTGTGAGATCCCTCTCACTCTACTAAACTGCAATGAATATAACCCTAACTGACTTAGTCTTTCCTTATATGACAGTCCCACCATCCCAGGAATCAGCCTGGTGAAAGTTTGCTGCACTCCCTCCATAGCAAGAACATCCTTCCTCAGATAAAGACAACAAAACTGCACATAATACTCCAGGTGTGGCCTCACCAATGCCTATACAATTGCGGTAAAGCATCCCTAATCCTATGCTCAAATAATGTCGCTATGAAAGCCAACATACCATTTGCATTCTTTACTGCCTGCTCTACCTGCACGCTTACTTTCAGTGACTGATGCATGAGGACACCCAAGGTCTCGCTAAGTATCCACCTCTCTCAATTTACACCCATCCAAATAATTATCTGCCTTCCTATCTTTGTCACCAAAGTGGATAAACTCACATTGATCCACATTATATTGCATCTGCTCCATCACTCAGACTGTCCAAATCCCGCTGAAGCATCTGCATCCTCCTCACCGCTCACCCTTCCACATCACTTTGTATCATTTGCAAATTGTGAGATAATACATTTAGTTCCCTTTCCAAGTCGTTAATATATAATGTGAACAGTTGTGGTCCGAGCACTGATTCCTGTGGTACCCCACTAGTCACTGCCCGCCAATCAGAAAAAGATCCATTCATTCTATTCCAACTCTTTGCTTCTTGTCTGCTAACCAGCTTTCTATCCAGCTCAAGACACTACCCACAATCCCATGTGCTTTAACTTGACATAGTTATCTGCTATGTGAGATCTTGTCAAAAGCCTTCTGGAAGTCTTAATAAATTACATCCACTGGTTCTCCCTGGTCAACTCTATTAGTTACATTTTCAAAGAATTGTAGTAAATTTGTCAGGCATGATTTTCATTTTGTAAATCCATGCTGACTTTGTCTGATTATACCACTGTTTTTCAAATGCTGTGCTATGAAATCCTTGATAATGGACTCGAGCAACTTCCCTTCCCTCCCGACGTTAGGGCCAGCACAGGATTGATGGGCTAAATGGTCATTTCCTGTGCTGTGCAGGGAACAAGGTAAAATCTCCCACTCTCTCACTGTGGGAGGCGTATTATAGAAACTGAGACCTCCTGCAGTGTGGTGCAGTATAAAAATTACATGAAATAATTTATTTTAATCAAATAAAATTCACAGAAGGTTGTGGCGGGGTCAGGTTCGCGCAAGGTGTTTAAGAGGGAAGTGGGCTATTATCTGGTAAAGGAAGAATGTGCAAGTCTATCAGGAGAAGGCTTGGTGAGTGGCACTATGTAAATTGCCCTTCAGAGAGTCAGCACAAATATGAAGGACCAAATGGTCTGTAATAGTTCTGTGATTCTGTAATTACATTCAAATAAAATACATCTGGAAGCCTGCAAGGTATCATTTAATTCTTAATTTTTCAAAGCAAGTTGCACCCTTTATGCATGAATCAAGATTTTACAATGAATAAAGCTTTATTTTTACTTGATGTAACTATTCCCTTTTTGCTTGTAAACAAGTAATCCGCAGACTCCCTGCAGTGCAGAAGGAGGCCATTCGGCCCATCAGGTCTGCGCCGACCCTCCAAAAGAGCACTCTACTTGGCCACCCGCCCCCATCCCTGGAACCACCACTAACACCACCTAATCTTTGGACACAGAGGCAATTTAGCATGGCCAATCTGCCTAACCTGTACATCTTTGGACTGTGGGAGGAAACCCACGCAGATACTGGAAGAATGTGCAAACAGTCACCCAAGGCCGGAATTGAACCCGGGTCCCTGGCACTGTGAGGCAGCAATGCTAACCACTCTGCCACCGTGCAGCCCTACTTGACTAAGTGGTTGACCCTTAACAGCCGTTTGGTTATGTATTGAGAAGTAGTGAGCAACAGTCCTGAATCTACAGCCTGCAGTGTTTTATTATTGGACAGTTTATGTTTAGTAACTCTTCCTTCAATGTTCTGCCATCTAGGAGCTGCTTCCTCTGGTGATGATGTTCGATTTGCCCATCGCTGGCATTTTACAGCCAATTCCAGATCCCAACTCACCCACGATCCAGCACCTATCCCAAACCTATAACATCTCCATTTCATTCAAACAGCGCTCACGGATGTATGGCGCCACAGTCATTATCCGAGGATCCCAGAACAATGCTGCAGCAGTCAAGGTGAGGGCTGTCTCAGTGTTGTAAAGATACTGATTTTACCTTCAATTCAGTAAGCACAGTTAAGAATTACAAAACCGATTCCTTTATGGACCAGGCCAAAACACCGACTGAATAATACAATCCTCCAGCTCAGAATGAGGCCCATTATGTGCCTGTACAGACACTTTGAAGGCATATCCAGTTATTCTCCCTCTCCCTACATTTCTCCCTGTAGCTCTGCAGATGTTTCCTTCTGCAGTATTTATTCAATTCCAGTTTGGAAGTTATTATTGAATATTCTTCCTTCTCAGGCAATCCATTTCCAATCATGACAACTTTAGCGTATTTGAAAAAAATTCTCTCATCTCTTCCTAATTGTCACCCTAACCCTTCCAATCCTTTTGATAATTATCTTAAATCGGCGTCCGCTGATTGCTATTTCTTGCCACGAGAAATAGTTTCTCCATATTTAGTTCTAATTTCCCTGTAACTTGGTTTGTTCTGAGGAGAACTAACCCAGCTTCTTTACTCTTTATCACGTAGCTGTAGTCCCCCTCTAATAAAATCTCCTCTGCACCTGCCCAAAGGCCTTGACATCCTCCCTAAAGTAGGGGCTGTTTAGCACCCTGGGCTAAATCGCTGGCTTTGAAAGCAGACCAAGGCAGGCCAGCAGCATGGTTCAATTCCCGTAACAGCCTCCCCGAACAGGCGCCGGAATGTGGCGACTAGGGGCTTTTCACAGTAACTTCATTTGAAGCCTACTTGTGACCATAAGCGATTTACAAGTACAGTGTCCAGAATTGGACAAAATACTGCAGCTGAGGCCTAACCAGTGATTTGCGAAAGGCCTCGGTACGTCCTTTGACGGCCAGCATGTGCTCTGGCCTTTTGTGTACTGCACAAAATTGACAGCAGAGTAAAATTGACACTGAACATGCCACTAATAGAGTATTGTCCACATATTCTGGTTTCCATAGACCATAACATTTCATTATCCAGCCCTCTGCCAACTAGAATTCTATATTAACTGTAATTCTGGGGTTTTGATTGGAGATGTCAAAATTGCAGGTAAATAGTTATCAGTGGCCTGTCCTCACTCCAGTCTCAGACTCCCATTGCTCTGAAGCACCGTCTCCCCTCAGCATCGCTCACTCGATCCACACGCTCCCCGCACCTCTTGTGAGACCTTAATACCCACGTGATCATCCTGGAGCCTTCTCATTGGGTAAAAACGCGTGAGTCCCCTTTCATTTAAGTTAATCGGCATTTCCCATTCCTGGATCGTGTCTGATATCCGAGATTTTCCTGTATTTTGTTTAAAAGGCAGCGGAGAAATACATTTGCAAGTTTAATACCAGAACTGAGAGATTACATATATCAGGAAAGGTTAGACAGCTGAGGCTCTTTTCACGAGAAATGATCTAATGGAGTTCTTTAAAATTATGAAGGAATTTGTTAGAGTAAATTTACAGATGTTTCCATCTGTACGGGGGAGAATAGAGCTTGTGCCATAAATAGAAGATTATAACACCTAAACCCTATAGGGAATTCAGGAGAAACTTGTTCACCCAGATAGTGGTAAGAATGTGGAGCTTTCTGCCACAGGGAGTAGTTGAATAGAATAGAAACCCTACAGTGCAGAAGGAGGCCATTCAGCCCATTGAGTCTGTACTGAGCCTCTGAAAGAACATCCTACCTAGGCCCACTCCTCCACCATAACCCCATACCTCACCTAACCTTTGGACACTAAAGGGCAATTTTAGCTTGCCCAATCTACCTAACCCGCACATCTTTGGACTCTGGGAGGAAACCGTAGCACCAGAAGGAAACCAACGCAGACACGGGGCAAAAGTGCAAACTCCACACAGAAACCCAAGGCCGGAATTGAACCCGGGTCCTTAGTGCTGTGAGGCAGCAGTGCTAACCAAATGAAAATGGAAACAGAAAGACTGACGGGCTTGTTGAGCGAACATGAGTGTTGGCGTGGACCAGCTGGGCTGAATGGCCTGTTTTTGTGAAGTTAACCCCCCAGACATATGGTCTATCAGCATCAGTGAAGAGAAGAGGCCAGCTTGTGGGTGAATTCCATTGTTCAGATCACTTATGTGTCAAATGTAAACTGCCTGTTCTAATTCCAGGAAGGGACTGCCATGCTCCTGGAACATCTAGCTGGCAGTCTGGGCAGTGCCATCCCTGTCAGCACCCAACTAGACATTGCACCTCAACACCATCTCTTCATGATGGGTCGCAACGGCAATAACATTAAACACATAATGCAGCGTGCTGGAGCCCAGATCCACTTTCCTGACCCCAGCAGTCCCCAGAAGAAGTCCACAGTCTACCTGCAGGGCACCATCGAGTCTGTCTGTCTAGCTAGACAATACCTCATGGTATGCATTCATATTCTCATATCTGTTCTATAAACAGGTCATTTGTAGAATCGCTGATGGTTAATTTTATTAGAAGCTTTTTTTCGATATGATGAGAAAATGCCGTTTAAATTTGATGGAACAACAATTCATTGGCTTGGCTGCATGATCGCCACAGTAAGTGTTGAAAAGGTAGTTGGAAAAGATCTGTGTTTGAACACACCTAAGTGTAAATATTTTCACATTGTAAAATTTGAGTATTGTGTTTGCCAGGTATGTTTTCAAATTCCAATGTGGCAAATTGTGAAGCTGCATTCAATCAATCTGATAATTTGTGGGTTGGCACCATAAAAATGACTCTGAAACCGGCTGGATTATTGTTAAGCTGAATTAGTTCACTAATGTGCTCCAGGACATGGAAACCTGGCTTTGTTACACAGTCTGGCCTTCCACGTGACTACATGGTCGACTCTTAGTGCCCTCCAAAGTCATTCACCAAGCCATTAGTCGCCATGACAACTGGGAGCAGACCGTAAATGCAGCCTTTCTAATCCCATCCACTTTTTATTTTCAACTGCTTGAGAGAGATTCAAATTAATAAGAGCACAGGTCCAAGAGGCTGTATGATACCACATATACAACTCCGTAAAGTCAGAGTCAGGAATACTTTACTAGAGTGCAGTAGTATCGTAGCAATGAAATATTCCCGTGGAGAATGGATGTGAGATTTTGGTTTTCTATGGATTGCTGAAAAAGTGACATTTTGTCGAAGTTTTTTGTCCTGCACTCATTTGGACAATTTGCAAGAATGCCAATTGTTAAGTGCAAGGTGAATGGTTCTGATGCGTGCAAGATGTAAAGCTTCAACAACATGTCTTTTTTTTCAGCAATACTCCAGTTCTGTACGACCAAACAACTATTTACTATGATTTATGATAGTATGTATTTTTGTCCATAACTGCAAGAACATAGGAATTAGGAGCAGAAGTAGGAAATTCAGCCCTTGGAGCCTGCTCCGCCATTCAATCAGCTCTTGGCTGATCTCTTCCTGGTCTCAAATCCACCTCCCACCTGTTCTCCATATCGCTTTAACCCATTTTTAAAATCAGAAATATACATATTTCCACCTTGAAGCCATTTAATGACTTCAATTCCAACGCACTATGAGGCAGCCACTTTTCTTGAAATTTGCTAAATGGATAAACTTTTGTCCTGAAAGCAAATAGGTGTTTAAAGTGTTTTTTTTTTCTTGTGAATTCTTGATGGTGCCCTTTTGATGTTGAATTAAGCTTTGATCACATGACGGCCTTGCATACATTTCTAAGGCACATGACATCCAAATGCAAATTGATTTGTCGATTAAGACTAATAAGATGAGGGAGGCGGTATTTTCACTCTCTCCACCTTGTGACCATGTTGGAAGACCCACCCATTATATAATCACTAAAAGCTACTGGACAGGAACAAAAAGCAATTTAAAATCAAATGGACTGTTGACCCTCAAGGGGCTTGGAATGCCAGGGGACCGTAGTTATATTACAAGTGTATAAAGCTCTGGTTGGACTCCATTTAGAGTAACTGGGCACTGCACCACAGGAAGGCTTTATTAGACTTGAGGGAGATACAACAACAACTTGCATTTTTATTAAGGAATAAACATCCCAAGCTGCTTCACAGAAATGTTGTAAAGCAAATGTTGACACGCAGGTAAGACAGTATTAGGGCAGATTGTCAAAAACTTGGGACAAAGAAGTAGATTTTAAGTAGCATTTTAAAGGAGGAATTTATTTTCAGTAATTCAAAGGATGTGGGCTTCGTTGGCTAGGCCTTCATTTATTGCCCATCCCTAATTGCCCTTGACAAGGTGGTGGTGAGCTGCCTTCTTGCACGGCTGCAGTCCACGTGGTGTAGGTGCACCCAAAGGAATTCCAGAGGAGATTACAGATACAGCGAGCAATAAGGCCATGGGAGGATTTCACAACAGGCTCGAGATTTTAAAAATCCAGGCCTTGCTTAATTGGGAGCCAGTGTGTGTCGGTGATGAACATGTCTTGCTGTGTGTTGGGACATGGCTAACAGAGTTTTACATAGCCTCAAGTTTACAGAGGGTCAACTGTGAGGCCAGCTAGGAGTGAGTAGTGGCAAAGGTATGAATGAGGGTTCCAGCAGCAAATGAACTGTGGAAGGAGCAATGACGGGTCATTTTATGGTGGTGGAAACAGGCCCCCATGGCGACGGCTCAGGAATGAGGTCGGCAGCTCATCTTGGAACCAAACGTGGCGCCCACGTTGCAAACAAACTGGCAGGGACACTTGCCAGGGAGAGAGGGATGGAGTCGGTAGCTAAGAAATGGAGTTTGGAATGCAGATTGAAGTCAGTTTGGTTTCCCCAGTATTAAATTGCAGAAAATTTCTGCTCTTCTAGCACTGAATTCTTTTTTTTAAATCATATTTTTATTGAGGTATTTGAAAATTTTTTATAACAGTAACATAAACAATGACATCAACATGGTATGATAAACATTTCCCCCCCAGCCCAATCTTCACACACCTCAACCATACAACAACAATCCGCCCCCCCCCTTGGAATACTGCATCTGCTGACATTTTACTTTTCCCGAGAAAGTCGACGAACGGCTGCCACCTCCGGGTGAATCCGACCATTGACCCTCTTAAGGCGAACTTTATCTTCTCGAGACTGAGAAACCCAGCCATCTCACTAACCCAGGTCTCTACACTCTGGGGCTTCGAGTCCCTCCACATTAACAAGATCCGTCTCCGGGCTACCAGGGGGGCAAAGGCCAAGACGTCGGCCTCTTTTGCCCCCTGAACCCCCGGCTCTTCTGACACTCCAAAGATCACTACCTCCGGACTCGGCACCACCCGTGTTTTTAGCACTGTGGACATTGTCTGAGCAAACCCTTGCCAAAACCCTCTAAGCTTCAGGCATGCCCAAAACATGTGGACATGATTTGCTGGGCTTCCCATGCACCTCGCACACCTATCTTCTGCCCCGAAAAACCTGCTCATCCTAGCCATGTGTGCCCGGTGGACTAGCTTAAATTATATCAGGCTAAGCCTGGCACAAGATGAGGCGGTATTAACCCTGCCTAGGGCATCCGCCCATAGACCTGCCTCTATCTCTCCTCCTAGCTCGTCCTCCCACTTGCCGTTAAGCTCCTCCACCGGGGTTTCCTCCGCCTCTGAAAGCTCCTGGTAAATATCCGATACCTTCCCCTCTCCCACCCAGGTACTGGAAACTACTCTATCCTGTATCCCCCATGGCGGCAGCAGCGGAAAGGCCGGCACCTGTTTTCTCAGGAAGTCGCACACCTGCAAATACCTAAAACCATTCCCTGCTGGCAATTAAAATTTATCCTCCAAGGCTTTCAAGCTGGGAAAGCTCCCATCTATAAATAGATCCCCCATCCTTCTAATTTCTGCCCTCTGCCAACTCCGGAACCTGCCATCTAGCCTACCCGGTACAAACCTATGGCTATTATAAATCGGGGTCCAAATCGATGCTCCCTCCACTCTCTTATGTCTCCTCCATGCCCCCAGATTCTCAGAGCCGCCACCACCACCACCGGACTTGTGGAGTATCGGGCCGGCGAGAACGGAAGAGGTGCCGTTATCAGTGCTCCTAAACTGGTGTCTTTACATGACGCCGCCTCCATCCACTCCCATGCCGACCTCTCCCCCCACTACCCACTTCCTAATCATGGCTATATTAGCCGCCCAGTAGTAATTACAGAAGTTCGACAGCGCCAACCCTCCCTCCCCCCGACTGCGCTCCAGCAACACTTTCTTCACTCGCGGGGTTTTACCCGCCCACACAAAGCACAAAATAATCTTATTCACCCGCTTGAAAAAGTTCTTAGGGATGAAGATGGGGAGGCACTGAAAGAACAACAGAAATCTGGGGAAGACCGTCATTTTCACGGTCTGTACCCTCCCCACCAGTAATAGCGGGAGCATGTCCCATCTCTTAAAGTCCCCTTTCATTTGTTCTACCAACCGGGATAGGTTTAACTTGCCAAATTCCCCCAAGATTCGCATTACTTCCTCCATCCCCTCCAGCGAGTCCGAAATGTACAAGAGCAGGTCAGCGTAGAGCGAGACCCGGTGCTCCACCCCCCCCCCCCCCTCCCCCCAAACCCACCCTTTCCAGTTCCTAGAGGCTCTTAATGCCATGGCCAATGGCTCTATGGCCAGAGCAAACAGTAGCAGAGAGAGGGGGCACCTTTGCCGCGTCCCTCGGTGTAGTTTAAAATACCCCAACCTCAGCCGATTCGTACGCACACTCGCTACTGGAGACTGATAGAGCAACCGCACCCAGTCAATGAAGCCCTCACCAAACCCAAACCTTCCCAGCGCCTCCCAAAGGTAATTCCACTCCACCCGATCAAAAGCCTTCTCCGCATCCATCGCCACCACCACCTCCGCCTCCACTCCTTCTGAGGGCATCATAATAACATTGAGCAGCCTTTGAACATTGGCCTTGAGTTGCCTGCCCTTAACAAATCCCGCCTGGTCTTCCCCTATCACCCCCGGGACACAGTCCTCTATCCTTGTGGCCAGTATCTTAGTCAGCAGTTTCTAGCACTGAATTCTGGACCATCAAATCTGATCATTCGGAAGTAGCGATTAAGTATTGAGAGAGGCGCCGATTAGGTGGAGCTGGCTGTCATCAGTGTACATGTGAAATGTGATACTGTTTTCAGTTGATTTGTAATCCTTCAAGATATCGACATTCCTCCAACACTGGCCTCTTGAGCATACCTGACTTTAATTGCTCCATGATTTGGTGGCCATGCCTTCAGCTGCCTTGGAGCCCAAGTCCTGGAATTCTCTCTATAAACCCTTCAACCTTGCTTTCACCCCCTCTGTTTCCCCCCCCCCCCCCCCCCCTCCGATATTCCTTAAAACCCACCACTTTGAGAAAGCTTTTGGTCACTTGCCCGACCATTATCCTGAGGTGGCTCGACGTCAGCTCTTATTTGATAAAGTCCCGCTAAAGTGCCTCGGGGTTTATTTGTAATGCTAAAGGCACGACATAAATACAAATTGTTCTCGATGAATGTTTTCTGCTGAAGTAACTGGAAAGGACATGTTTAGAAACCGCAGACAAGTGATGAGTAGCGTTGTACTCGAGTGTAGCCAAATTTAATTCTGATTTAGGTTTGTTCTTTTCTATAATGTTGGCAGTGGTTTTTGCTGATTGGAGGTGAGGGCTTGCTGCAGTAGCAGTGCACTGAACCTTTTGTTAATGCTGTACTCCAGGGCTGTCTCCCTCTTGTGTTGATGTTTGATATGAAGGAAGATATTGACGTGGAGCCACAGCGGATCACTCAGTTAATGGAGCAGTTGGATGTCTTCATTAGCATCAAGCCAAAGCCCAAACAGCCCAGTAAGGTATGGATTACTGATGAACTTTCTCTCCTTACCAAACTCGTGGTTTCTTTATGAATTTGATCTGATAAAATTCAAATAACTGCATGTAAGAGGAAGGAAGGATGCCAAGAACAAGGGTCCAACTGAATAGAAACAACAGAAACTAGAGTACTAGGCCCCTCGAGCCGATTCCAGGATTCAGTTAGCTTTTCTGTGAAGAAATGCCTTCTCATATCATCCCCTGATCGGTCTAGCTCTAATTTTAATGATCTGGCCACCTGGTGCTGCACTCCACCAGGGGAAACTGTTTCCCTCCAACTAGCCTACCAGATTTTTTTAATGATCTGATGCACCTTCCATTGTTCACCCCTTAATTGCTGTTCTCTATAGATTAAAAGCTCAGTCTGTGTAACCTGTCCTCATAATATAACCCTTTTAGACCTGGTATTATTCTCCTCTGCACCAAGGCCAAAGGTACATAAAAATTTGGAGCAGGAGTAGGCCACTCGGCCCGCGAGCCTGCTCCATCATCCCACAAGATCATGGCTGATCTGCTGGTAGCCTCAACCCCACATTCCCGCCTAACCCCAGTTACCTTTCACCCCCTTATCAAGAATCTATCCAACTCTGCCTTAAAGATATTCAAAGACTCTGCTTCCACTGCCTTTTCAGAAAGAGAGTTCCAGAGACAGTACCTTCCGAGAGAGACACTCTCTCCTCATCGTAATCTTAAATGGGTGATTCTTTATTTTTAAACAGTGACCCCTAGTTCTAGCTTCTTCCACAAGGAGAAACATCCTTTCCACATCCATCCTGTCACTACCCTTCAGGATAATATATGTTTCAATCAAGTTGCCTCTTATTCTTCAAAATACAGCGGATACGTCCAGTAAACCATCCCAGAACTGCTTCCAGCTCATTTGCATCCTTTCTAAATAAGGAAAACAATACAGTACTCCAAATGCAGTCTCACCAAAACCCTGCATTACTGAAGCATAGCCTCTCTGATTTTCTAATCAATTCCCCTCACAACAAACAATAACATTCTCTGAACTTTCCTAATCGCTTGCTGTACCTGCATACTAGCTTTTTGTAATTCAGACACTTGGACACCCAGATCCCTCTGCATCTCAGAGCGCTGCAATCTCTCACTATTTACAGTATGAAGTCTTACAACACCAGGTTAAAGTCCAACAGGTTTGTTTCGATGTCACTAGCTTTCGGAGCGCTGCTCTTTCCTCAGGTGAATGAAGAGGTCTGTTCCAGAAACACATATATAGACAAATTCAAAGATGCCAAACAATGCTAGGAATGCATTCTCTGGATCTGTAAAGATTTAATCACCTGCTAATGCTCGCATTCCTAGCATTGTTTGGCATCTTTGAATTTGTCTATATATGTGTTTCTGGAACAGACCTCTTCATTCACCTGAGGAAGGAGCAGCGCTCCGAAAGCTAGTGACATCAAAACAAACCTGTTGGACTTTAACCTGGTGTTGTAAGACTTCGTACTGTGCTCACCCCAGTCCAACGCCGGCATCTCCACATCTCACTATTTAGGTAACAAGCTTTTTTATTCTTTCTGTCAAAATGTATCATTTCTGACATTATACTCCATTTGGCAGATCTTTGCTCACTTACTTAACCTATCTATGTCCCTTTGTCCTCTTCACAATTTATTTTCCGACCTATCTTTGTATCATTAGCAAATTTAGCAACCATAGATTCAGTACTTCCATGCAAATCATTTATATAAAGTTGAGGTCCCAGCACTGATTCCTGTGACACACATCTTACCAACCAGAAATGTCACATTTATGTCTACTCTTTGTTTCCTTTTAGCATACAATCTTCAATCCATGGCAATATGTTCCCCCCTACACCATGAGATTTTATTTTCCACAATAATCTTTCATGTGGCACAAATGCCTCCTGGAAATCAAAGCACAGTACATCCACTGGTTACTCTTTATTCACAGCAAAGAACTCCAATAAACATATTAAACATGATTTCCTTCTCTCAAAGCCATATCCTTCCAGCGATACAGGAACAAGTGACCAAAGGCACTCAAGGACAGTGGAGAGTATTGACAGCATTTATAAATCCTTGTACATAATCCTGTTTGTAACTGCTCCTTGAGTTTGGGTTATATGTGCCCAGCCTTTCTCTCTGGGGTTGATTCAGCATATTCCCAATATCTCTATTATTTATTGGAGAATTACACAAATAGTGTGATAGCCCAATGTTCATGTAATTTTCAAGTAGATTCTGGGATTTTTAATCCACTGGGCTGTGTGACATTGAGTTGTTTATGGAAGACTGTGTTGATGGGAATGGAGGGGAGACCGAAGTGGAGGCACCCAAAGGATGTCTTCACCTGCATCTAACTATTGGATAACTACGGGTAGACTATTTAGAAATAAACTTTGACTCCATAAGATCACAAGGCGTGGGAGCAGAAGTAGGCCATTCAGTCCATTGATTCTGTTCTGCCATTCAATGAGATCATGACTGATCAGTTCTGATGACCCTCAACTCCATATTCCTGCCAGGTTTATAATGCTTTCATTTTGCAGGATAAGTGACCGAAGGAAAACCAGACACGTGGGAAGATTCCAAAAACGCCTCCTTCAACCCACCAACCCCGCACCCATTTAGACTCCACCTCAGAATACATTTTGACACAAAGCATGGAACCAACCAGATACCTGGACTCTGAGTTAGCCTATTGTTCTGATCCCCATGGATCATAAACCAAAAACACTGAATTTACCAAATGATTCCAACAAAACTGAACAAGATTTGAATAAGTTTAACTTTAGCAACAAATCAACATAAATTAAACATGAATTAATAAATATAAGTATAAATTGCACATTAAATAGCAGATACAAGAGATAAAGCTCACAGGTTTGCTGGGCAGTCCACTCAACATTTATGGCCCAATTTCTGTCACAAAGTTATTCAAAGCTCTGAACTTCTTCCAGTAAACTTCCAGCTCTTTTTCTTCCAGGACTTATGCAGCAATCGTCAACGAACAGCAGTTCCCAGCCAACCTGAAGTTCCACAGGCACAATCTTCTCTAAAATGACATAATTCTGCAGAACTTCCTCAGCTCTGCTCATAGAACATAGAAAAATACAGCACAGAACAGGCCCTTCGGCCCACGATGCTGTGCCAAACCTTTGTCCTAGATTAAGAACAAATTAATCTACACCATATTATTCTACCGTAATCCATGTACCTATCCAATAGCCGCTTGAAGGTCCCTAATGTTTCCGACTCAACTACTTCCACAGGCAGTGCATTCCATGCCCCCACTACTCTCTGGGTAAAGAACCTACCTCTGACATCCCCCTTATATCTCATGATGGTCTTGATGACACGGATTGACAAAACACCTTTTATCCGAACCTTCAGTAGTTATCCTCTGCACTCTTTGGCCGGTGTTGATTAATTTGTTCCTTTAAAATAACTGAAGCAGCGACTGTAGCATTACTTTTCCATTGTCTTCACTTCCCAATCCTGCCTTCCTATTCACCTTTTTCCAACTGTACCACTGAGTGATCTGAGCTTGTTTTGTAATAACCTCGGTTCTAGAAAAAAGTATAGCACAAAAACATCAACAGTAATCTTTATATGGTGGCACAGTAATTAGCACTGCTGCCTATGGCGCTGAGGACCCAGGTTCGATCCCGACCCCGGGTCACTGTCTGTGTGGAGTTTGCACATTCTCACCGTGTCTGCGTGGGTTTCACTCCCACAACCCAAAGATGTGCAGGGTAGATGGATTGGCCAGGCTGAATTGACTCTTAATTGGAAAAAAATTATTGGGTACTCTAAATTTATTAAACAAAAAGTAGAGAGGAAGGAAATTTTCCCCTTATGCGAGTGGTCAATAACCAGAGGGCATAGATATAAGGTAAGGGGCAGGATATTTTGACAGGATTGGAGGAAAACTGTTTCATCCAGAGGGTGGTGGAAATCGGGAAGTCACTGCCTGAAAGGGTGGTAGATCCAGGAGCCCTCAAAACATTTACGCATTTAGATGAGCACTTGAAAAACCATAATCCCGGGGAGAAATGAGAGGCGGAGTTGGGAGGGGAGATCAATTGGGGAGAATGGAGTGAGGCACATCGAAGGGTAAACAGGATCTCCTCTTGTGCAAGGATGAGCCTGATATAGTTTGGGGTGGTGCACAGGGTGCGAATGAGTGGGTTCTTTCAGGGGGTAGCAGATGAGTGTGAGAGGTGTGAGCGGGGGCTAGCGAATCGCGTGCACATGTTTTGGAGATGCGAAAAATTGGGAAGATTCTGGCGGGAATGTTCACTGTCTTAACCAGGATAGTGGAAGAGGAGGTGGACCCGGACCCTTTGGTGGCGATATTTGAGGTTTCAGGAAGCCGGAGCTCATGGAGAGGAGGAAGGCCAAAGTCGTGGCCTTCGCCTCTCTGATTCCACGGCGGCGAAATTTGCTGGAGTGGCGGTCAGCATCGCCACCGGGGGTAGCGGCATGGTTGGGCGATCTGTATGACTTCCTGCGATTGGAGAAGATAAAGTATGAGTTAAGGGGCTCTTCTGGGGGTTTGAGGAAAGGTGGGGGATGTTTGTGACCGTGTTTGAGGGGCTGTTCGTCGCAAAGGGGGGGGGGAAGGAGAGGAGGGGAGGGGTGGGAGGGTGAAAAAGGGGAAGAATATGTACAGACTGCATAGTTGATTGTTGGGAAGTATGCTTCCCGGGGTGTTTATTTGCTGTAACCTGTTTTGATACATGTTTGTAATAAAATACATTAAAAAAAAAAAAGAAAAACCATAACCCACCCTGGCTGACCTTCGACCCACCCCGGCTGACCTACGTGACACATGCCACGTTCGCTAACCTTGAATACAAAAGGGGAGCTTGCTTGGCCCTCACAATCTCACTCCAATCAGTTTCACAGGAGGAGAGGGCAATGTGTACATCAGATGCAGAGTTCACCCAGTTCCTTTGTGCTGTCTTCATCTTTGTGAGAACAGAAAATCCAACCTCGCACATGTAGGCCATCATGAAGGGCAATAGCAAAAAATACTTGTTTTACTCAGCAGTGGATACTCCTGGGAGATGCCACTCCAGAATGCTGACAGCCTCATGGACTTTGTGTTTTTAAAGTGCTTTCGCAGGTCAGGTGCAGCAGCCTGATCTTTTCATTTGGAATCAGCTATAAGTTGACAACTGACTCTGGAATCTCAACTTCAAAAGGAATTTTTCAACCAATACTTCCCTTTCAAAATCTGAAACTTCTCTCATTTGCCAGTACTTCCCTGCATGTTACACACATGGGCTTTGCATCCTTGTTTGCATTGGCACAATTGACAAAACCATACCTTAAGAAATCATCTTTATACTACTTTGTTCCCAAGTTAAGTTTCTTCTTTGTAGGCTGTTAACCAGAGGCCCTGGAACTCTGTACAGAGTTAACATGAGCACTACTCTGTCCTGTCCTGGACTCTCCTGATCAGCTCTCTCCAGATTCAGATGTGAGATCCTGGCCAGTAGGTACACTGCCTATTTGTGTCTCTGGCTGTCTCTTTCTTGTAACAAAATGATTCATCTTCACAGTCCTCTTGCCTTGCTTGCCAGCAGCTAGAAAATGGGATAAGCTCTCCTCCATGATTTGGCGCCAAAAGCACATGCATATAGAAGATGCTTGACATCAGGTGTATACGCAGGGTATGCGACCTGCTCGCTGCTGCTGCTAATGGCCAGAAGACTGCACACAACCTTATTTCCTTCTCATTTAAAAGATGGTGGCAGCCGCCATTCTCAATAAAAATGCTGTGCAGCAGCCAATCGCTCCGTGACCACCCGCGGGACGCGACCCGCACTTTTAAAAACAGACCAAAGATGTGCAGGTTAGATGGATTGGCCATGATAAATTGCCCTTCGTGTCCAAAAAAAAGGTTAGGTGGGGTTACAGGGGTAGGGTGGAGGCGTGGGCTTAAGTAGGGTGCTCTTTCCAAGAGCTGGTGCAGACTCAATGGGCAGAATGGCCTCCTTCTGCACTGTAAATTCTATGATCTATGACATGCTGTGCACCTTCTCAAATGGTCATGTCAGAAGAATTATGTGTGGGGGATGTTTACTTTGAGGTTTGTAGCTCCTATGTAGCTATATAGTCTTGTGTACCTACAAAGGCATGCCTGGTGGCTCAGTGGAATATAATTTATGTGGTTTCTCATCAGAAAATTTATTTTCCAAGTGTTGCCAGACATATCTGACAAATACTTGTGTATTTCTCTGGGATCATTGACTCATTTCTGTCTCAACATCAAAATGCAAGCTAGTTGGAACTTACACTTATTCAAATCAAAATCAGGGATTATTTCACCAAATATATCTTATCTATGCCAGCACATCAATTTTGGCTGCATAAGCGTGCGGGTAATTTGTTTCACATCTCTCCATTAATTGATTTCAGGATTTAAACCACACTGCTCTCTTCCTGATGTTCGAGTGCCAAGCACCATGGTCCAATCCCAAATGCATCTGCTGGCCCAGCATTTGTGGGGCGACAACATCAAGAGTTCACATTTTGTGTTCCAATATGACCCTTCTCCATAAGAGTCAGACCCACAGAAGAGTCATATTGGACTCGGGACGTTAGCTCTTTCTTTCTCCACAGACGCTGCCAGACCTGCTGAGTGTTTTGAGCATTTTCCCTTTTTAGTTCAGATTTCCAGCACTTGCAGTCTTTTGCTTATATTTATTAAATCTGGCGGCCGTGCGTTTCATACTTCCAAACAAACCTGTGGAGCAATGGTCTTCAGCTTCAATTGTTTCAATTCCCCTGCTTCCTCCTCCTCCTCCTCAAGACCTGTTTCATCGGTTGTGGCTGAAACATGTGAACTTGTCTCCTATTATTTGTGACATCAATTATCCATTTAATTGTGCTTAATTGTGTGAATGTTAAAAATTCACAATGCTGTTTTTAAGGTGGTATAAATTTGATCACTTACCTCTCGTTCTCTCTTGTCAGTCAGTGATTGTGAAAAGCGTGGAGAGAAATGCTGCAAATATGTATGAAACAAGAAAATGCCTCCTGGGTTTGGAAAACAGTGGTGTTGCTATGACAACAAATGCACCATCAACAATCACCTGCCCCATCGGGCTCTCCTGTCATGGACTCGACATCCTGGCTTCAGCTGGGCTCGGCCTTGCTCAGTTAGGTATGCGGGTATTTTGATACACTTTGCAGGACTAATGCAACATGTGTACTGTTACCTTACTGAGTCCTAATCTATATCAACAATGCAAGATTTCTAGATCATTGAAATTGTTTTGGGTCTATGCACGTTTAAGCAATATTGAACCAGGCAGAGATGGTGGTGTTGTAGTAATCATAGTCATAGAGGTCTACAGCATAGAAAATGCCCTTCGGCCCATCACGTCTGCACTGGTCAAAAGCAACCACCTAAGTATTCTAATCCCATTTTGCAGCACTTACTTGGCCCATAGTCGTGTATGCCTTGGCATCACAAGTGCGCAACTAAATACTTCTTTAATGTTATGAGGGTCTTTGCCTCCACCACCTTCCAGACTCCCACCACTCTCTGGGTGAAAAAGGTTTTCCTCAAAGCCCCTCTGAACGTTACCTTAAATCTATGCCCCTGTTCATTGATCCCTCCACTAAGGGGAAATGTTTCTTCCTGTCTACTCTAGCTCTGCCCCTCATAATCTCATACATCTCAATCATGTTCCCTCTTCTGCTCCAAGGAAAACAGTCCCAGTCTCTTCATAGCTAAAACTCTGTAGCCCAGGCAACATCCTGGTAAATCTCCTCTGCAGCTTTTCCTCCTATCACATCCCTCCTATAATGTGGATTCCAGAACTGCACGCAATACTCTAGCTGCGCACTAACCAACGTTTTATACAGTTCCAGCATAACTTCCCTGCTCTTAATGGCTAATAAAGGCAATTATACCATATGCCTTCTTAACCACTCTATCTACTAGTCCTGTCATTGGACTAGCAATCCAAACTATTTATCTGAAGACACTGGTTAAAATCCCACCATGGCAGCTGGTGGAATTTAAATTTGATTAATAAATTTAGAATATGAAGCTAGCCTCCGTAATCATGGCCATGAAACCATTGTCAATTGTTGTAAAAACCCATCTGGTTCACTAATGTCCCTTAGGGAAGGAGACCTGCCATTCTTACCTGGTCTGGCTTACATATGACTCCAGACTCATAGCAAGGTTGTTAACTTGTGACTACCCTCTGAAATGGCCTTGCAAACCACCGAGATCAATGGCGATTAGGGATGGCCTTGCCAGTGATGCCCACATCCCCTGAAGGATTGAAAGAACAATGCAATTTTGGAAATTGGAGTGTGCACAGAATCACAGTACGGGGTGGGGGGGGGGGGGTGCAGGGGCACTTAGTACATGTCTAGATTTGTGGCCATTATCTCACTATAGTCTACCAATGTTATGATATAATGTAACTTTAAAAAATATATATAAATACTCTGTGATGGAAGGGAAATGGGAACTAAGCTCCTGGACATTTCCTGAGATACAAAGGGAAGGGTGCAGTCAGGCAAAACAAGATCAAGGATGCCAATGTGGGTGAATGTGAGGGAGAACATAAAATGTGTTGGTGTAGTTTCACTCATTTAAAAAAAAATAAAAAAATTTAGAGTGCCCAATTCATTTTTTCCAATTAAGGGGCAATTTAGCGAGGCCAATCCACCTAGCCTGCACATCTTTAGTTTGTTGGGGCGAAACCCACGCAAACACGGGGAGAATGTGAAAACTCCACACGTACAGTGACCTAGAGCTGGGATCAAACCTGGGACCTCGGCGCCGTGAGGCATCAGTGCTAACCACTGCACCACCGTGCTGCCCTGGTAGTTTCACTCATAGTGTCCGTGTGACAGCCAGTCAAACTAGGCGGTCGCCTAGAGCAGCAGAATTGGTGCTCTAGTTACCATAACTATGAATCCATTATTCACCTAATACTCTTGCACCAGGTCTGTTCACTCCCATCACTCGCAGAAGGTAGGCCAACTACTGTAATACGCTCGACATATTCAATGATAATCCAATTAGTATTAAGGGCAGCATGGTAGCGCAGTGGCTAGCACAGCTGCCTCGTGGCACCGAGGACCCCGGTTCAATCCCGGCCCCACGTCACTGACCGTCTGGAGTTTGCACATCCTCCCTGTTTCTGCATGCCCCTCACCCCCACAACCCAAAAATGTGCAGGGTAGGTGGATTGGCCACGTTAAATTGTCCCTTAATTGGAATTTGTTTTTCGAAGTAAAATAAAAAAAAATTCTTTGCCTCAATCCTCATAGCATGTATTTGACAAAGAGCAGAAATGTGCAGCTATAAGAAGGTCTGAGTTGCAAGAACCTATTTCTGATAGGTTTGCATTAAAAACTTCAGTGGGGAGCTGTGCTGGATGGACCACCAGCCACAGGCAAGTTGAGACAGTCCTCTCATAATGGTCAAACAATTCATCTCAAATCTTCCAACTTTTAAGTTTTGCCAGGGTAAAGATTCCAGGAGAGGATCTTCCTAGACTTTCGCACTACCAGGGACTTTCCAGCCCTTGAAACTGAAAATCGCTGGTTGGGGCCGTCCAGGTTTGCGATGCGCAGTCCTGCCACACACAAGGGAGAAGTGTGTGAATCTTTGGACAACTTCCATCAAATTGCAATCTTGCAACCAAAGCCAGAAAAAATCGACTCCTCTTTATAAGAGACGGATCCTTATAAGAGATGTTGATGGATCCTTTTCTTAATTCATCCAGGTATCTCCACGGTATCTCCCCTCATGATCCCATCAACAACACAAGCGACCCTGACCAGTATTTTGCTGTCGGGCCTGCATGGGTATGGCCAGAGCACACCATCACCACCTCCTGGTCTAGCACCCATGGATATCCAGATCAGCACCTTATCCCCGGAGAGTGATAAGACAGCAACGTCCTGCATCAATGGCCATGTTAAGGTAGGGTGAAGTGTGTGAATCCCCGGATAACTTCCATTGAATTGTAATCTTGCAACCAAAGTCAGAAAAAAGGAACTTTTCTTAATAAGAAAATAAGCAAAATGTTGATGGATTGTTGGGTCAATGCTTCGGTTGGATGGTCAGAATAATGACCGGGCAGCTCATGAATGTTTGGCACCTTAGGAATCTTGTTAACAAGATATTGAACTTTAACCATCACGATCTACAAAGGAATATGAAACCCGAGTCACCACGTGTGAGTGGACCTATTCCTGTAGGTTGTGCCCCTGGACCTCCTGCCTCTAATGGGCCCTCCGTGCTGCTTCCATTGGCCGTCCATCTTTACTGCCAAACTGTACCAGATTGGAAAGTGAAGTGACTCTGCATAACCAAATTTAATGATTCCTAACAGTCAATCAGCCACACATCCTTTCCCCCTCCATTGCCACTTAAAAAATGAAAGTAAAAACAATTGCTTTCATTTTGTAAATTCTGCTTTGATTTTTGTCCTGGGTGATGTTCACATCAGTGTTCATCTTCAACGCTGCTGAGTCTCCAGGCACACCCAGGAAGGTTAACAATGCTACAAGTAATATTTTAACTCAAACTGATGTTTCACTGTGCGACTGTTAATCTCACTTGCCATAATTGTTGTCCATTCTGTCTGAGGGAAAAGGGATTTAAAAAAAAAAAAAATTTATACTGACGCTCAGTACTGAAATAATGTCTCGGGTTTCAAAATCTGCACCTCTTACACAATGTACGTTTTTCGGAAGGCTTGACTCGTATTGGGCTTTGTTTCAGAGGGAGTTCCAGGTACCTTTGCCATCTCTGTTGGGGATCTCGGCTATTTAACCTTGTGTGGGTCAATATCATAGCCAAGTGTGACCCTATTCTCGGATTGGAGTAGTACAGCACTGACTGTGGCTATTTGGCTCATCCAGCCTGTGCTAGATGCACACACTCACTACATGGGCTTTCACATGGCGGGAGTGGACAAACTGCTTCCTTTTTTTGTGACTCTTCTCTACAAAGCACCTTCGACCTTTTATGTAGAATGCAGCTAGTTACGTCAACCACTGTGGCAACCGTTTAACCAATGATATGGAGTGAAACAGGACCACAGAGAGGGAGAGTAAGTGGGCAATGGCACAAAGGGACTTTGAGCTATGATGATAGTCACAGAACGACTGATGCTCATGACAACAGATAGAAAACAATAGAGAGAAAATATCAATGTCAGAAATAGTGTTAAAAAATGGACGGATTTAAAGAGAAGAAACAAAGTAAAAAAACTTCCATTTATATAGCATCTGTCAGATTTTCAGGATGTTGCAGTGTTCTTAATAACCAGGCAACTGGTTTCTGAGCAGCAATGAGGTAAATAACCAGCTAATTTACTTTAGGTGCTCTTCGTTAAGTGTGGAATGTTGCCCAAGACACTGGGAGAACTACAAAGATTTCTGTTGATTTTAACATCCACCTGACCAGGCAGGCCAGCCTTGGTTTAATGACCCAGCACCTCTGACAGAACAGCACGCTATTAGTGCTGTACTGGTGCCTCAACCAAGACTAATGTTCGAGCCTTGATCCACAACCTGCTGGCAAGAACAAGGAGATCAGAGGTTATATGGGGAGAAGGCAGGAGAATGGGGATGAGAAACATATCAGCCGTGATTGAATGGTGGAGCAGTCACGATGGGCCGAATGGCCTAATTCTGCTCCTATGTCTTATGGTCTTAACATGAACATTTCTTAATTAATAAGGGGATCAGGGGGAATGTGGAGAACACGGGAGACTGTGGATGAGAAAATATCAGCCATGATTGAATGGCAGAGTAGACTCGATGGGCCAAGTGGCCTAATTCTGCTCCTGTGTCTTATGGTCTTATTTGCTGATTCCCTCCTTCCTTTTGAGGCCTGGGGAAAGAATGCGAATTGGAATGCCCCCATGACTGTTCAGAAATGAATTCAGCGTCGTTCAGGGATCGAATCTTGAACTTCTGTTGGTTTTTGTAGCTTAATGTCATGTGGTCACGGACCCACTGGGAAACCACTGGTCACGGACCCACTGGGAAACCACATTAATAAGAGCAGTTGTTGGAATTAAACATTATTTATTGAAGGGTTATGGAGAATGGGCAGGACGGTGGAGTTAAGGCCAGGATGAGATCAGTTATGATCGAATGGCGGAGCAGACCCAAATGGCCTAATTCTGCTCCTAGATGTTATGAACTTAAGCTGCAGTGCTCAGGAGGATTTTCTATTTTTACTTTGGATGCTGAGGTGCTATTTATAGAGTGGATAGAATGTTGTTAAAGTATTCTCAGGGTAATAAAATGCAACGTAAAATTACCCAGACCAATGTGGAACTAATTGTAAACGGTTATCGTAAGAATTCCAGTGTACAGATATCAATCAATTAGGAATATCAGCAGCATGTCCTGTAGAATTCAACCAGAACCTTTTGTGTTGGCCTCCTGACACTTGAACCCCCCTCCTCCACCCCACTTATCCTTTACTCCGATTAATTGAGTTGGCTTCAAACTGGAAGACAAGGCAAAAGAGTGTTGTGCTGTTGAAACTTCACCAGCGGGTTATCAGTGGCACTGGTGCGAAGATGTGCTTCCTTGCACTGCAGTCAAAATAGATTTTCCATTTAGAAAGATAAGGATAGAAACTTGCATTGATAAAGCACTTCTTATCCCCTCTGGATGTCCTGACGTGCTTTACAGCAATGGAATATTTTAGATGTGTTATCATTTTTGCAAAGTACTGAATGGCCAGTAATACGGAACACATGTATAAACCGCAAAGCCTTCTGTACTGTTTTCCTGTATGACATGAATAACTGAAAGAGGAATTAATTTGTTTTCTTTTCACAGCCTCCAAGTACTATTTATTCTAGAATTTCAACTCCCTGTCTAGCAGATAAAGTGTTGAGCAGTAACCACTCTGAGGTTCCTCAGGAGAATGCACTCGGCCCCCAAGAGCAGTTGACCAGCAAGTCCAATCAAGGGGAAGGTAAATTTCTGATGGAAAACTGCGGTTATTACCTTTGCTCGAATGAGGTTAACCTCTCCTGGAACCCGGTTCAAACCCCGCCCAGGGCCACTGGGATTGGAGTTTCTTTCAATCAGTACAATTTGTGCACTAAGTAAAATTACCCTATCTAGTTCGTTGTGCGCACTGTACAAACTATCATGACTTGCTCATAATCAAGACTAAACTATGCTGGCAACCTTGTTCCACAGGATGTAAGATGGTTGACGTGTAGAAAAGGTAGTGTCACACTGATTGTCCAATATCACCCCTGCGCTCTAATTGGGATGCAGGATGCCAAACTGCAACATCACAGGGACAGAAAATAGTTTTGTTTCATGTAAAATTCTGTCAACATCTTTCCTCGTGAATCAGCTGGAAGCAAAGGTGCGAGCCAACTTGTACTGCAACTTTATGGTTGGCGTGAGGAATCTGTCTTATTCGAAGGAAGGTTGAGAGGGATAAAATATTCTCCAGGAATTTCAGGTTGGGCTTGAAGGCATTCAGTCTGCATTGGCAATGTTGCACCAGCCTGAGGACAGAGCGAAACCATCCCAGGCCATATAAGGTAACAGTAGGCATTCTGGGTGCCAGAAAGTTTGGCTCGATCTGGGCAACCCAAAACAAATGGGTGCAGATCAATAGAATCGATGATCACCCGATGCATGATCGAAAGGGCAGGTGTTCTGGCAGTTTGTCTGTGGGTTGTATATTCAAAGTTTGGCCAAGTTCAAATTCCCATCAGGCTGTCTGAGGTTGACTGCAGTTTGATTTAAAATGTCCAATTCCCAATTTAAAGTGTCCAATTTTATTGGGCCTAAAATTACACTATGTAGTTATTAACTTACAAGAAATATGTACATATATAATAAGAATGTTCAAGCCAGGAGCTGTCTCCATGCTTGCTTGTGCACATGGCTCAGTCCCACACTTGAGTTACCTTGAGGTGTAGGTGATGGGCTCTCTCAATAATAATAATCTTTATTAGTGTCACAAGTAGGCTCACAGTAACACTGCAATGAAGTTACTGTGAAAAGCCTCTAGTCGCCACATTCCGTCGTCTGTTCGGGTACAGAGGGAGAATTCAGAATTTCCAATTCACCTAACAGCACGTCTTTCGGGACTTGTGGGAGGAAACCGGAACACCCAGAGGAAACCCACACCGACACTGGGAGAACGTGCAGACTCCGCACAGACAGAGACCCAAGCCGGGAATCAAACCTGGGTCCTTGGCACTGTGAGGATACTGTACTCCTTCCCAAGTTAACTCTTAATGTGCCAGATAATAGACTGCACTCGTCCCACAAGTCTTCATCCAATGTATGTCGAACCATTCCAGATTACCCCATGAGTTAACATTGTTATTATTGCCCCATCTCCCCCCTTCAAGTCTCAGAGTTTATAGATTCAGGCAATTGGGAGTCATTGTAATCCTTCCATATCGCATTGGCATTTGATTTGAGGAGTGGTAGGCTCTGTTGTTGCAGGTAAACTCTGTTGATTTGGAGGTTATTCTGGAATCTAGGAAACTTTGCATCCATTCCTTGGTATTGAACCGCACTTTATCGATTCGACAGTCATGGAGATAGATGGATGTTTCCCTTTCCTGGTGTTGTGGGCTGGACGAACCGTTGTGCTCGTCCCCATAGTGTTTTTCTTTTCCTTTTATCCTGTGGGTCATCCTGATGTCCTCTGTGATGGAAGATAGCCATTCCTGATACGAGGATATGTCTTTTGTAGTAAGCTCACATTTGGTTGTGTGGTGTGCTGTCGGTAATGAACAGCTGAAACCTGGTTCCAGTACTGTCTGCGGCACTGTCATGCAAGCCGGAGTTGCAGCGTTTGCTGTGCGGTTGAAGCGTTGACCTCATCAACAGCCCTCGGAGTCGGAGATCGAGTCTCTGGCTGTTGCTTTCTTATCAATCCTCCAATGGAGGCAGCATGGCAATGATGTGAGTTGTTGCTTGGTCTGACCGTTGAGAGTTTTCCAACACATGAGGTGAAAATGGACAGATCCGCTTGTTGGAGCTCTTGGGAACTTGCAGTTCTTTATAATTTATGACGGTAGTTGATTTGACGTCTTCTACCGTTTCAAGGCAATTCAGGGCATTTCTGTTCAAGAGAGAAAAGGTCTGGTTATGGACGATGAAAATCAGCTTTGAGGTTTATTTGCTGCCATACCTTAGTGGTTACAGAACCATTCCTATGATCAGAAGTCGGATTCCTCAGGTCCCATAGAGTGATGAGTCTGTTGTTCAGAGCCAGAGGTCTCTCAGCCATGGTTCTTTATCCAATACAAACATAACACTGGTTCCCGAGTCCAATTTAAAGTTTGTGAGATGGCCGTTAACCAAAATGTCTGCATTCCAGGATGTAAAAATCCAGGATCTTTGACCTCGCCCAAGATGCGCAACTGTGTGTCCTCTTATAATAATACAATAATCTTTATCGTCACAAGTAGGCTTACATTAACACTGCAATGAAGAAACTGTGAAAAACCCCAGTCGCCACATTCTGGCGCCTGTTCGGATAGACAGAGGGAGAATTCAGAATGTCCAAATTACCGAACAGCACATCTTTCGGGACTTGTGGGAGGAAACCGGAGCACCCGGAGGAAGCCCACGCATACACGGGGAGAACATGCAGACTCCACACAGACAGTGACCCAGGTGTAACAACATCAGCGGGATCTCCGAGGTCATTGTATGTACCAGGGTGGTCGGGCTCTGGGCAGGATGGTACCCTGGCACTCCTGGCACTCCTGCTGGCAGAGCCCAGGTGCCAGGTTGGCACTGACCGGGATCGAGCCCAGGGGTGATCTGTCTTCATGAGGTGGAGATGGCTTTGAGTTTGAACATCTACATAGTGAAGTCTTTCCAGCTTTATGTAAGTTAACTGTAAGTAATGATTAACTAGGATAACTAAGACCTACTGAATGATAACCGACACATTACAGCAAATGAACAAACCCAAAACCTTACAAGAAGTGCAGCGAAAAACTAAAATCCTGCAAGACCAAAGAAAAATTTAAAGAAGCATTCTGACATAAGGAAAAGCTGGAGAAGCAGAGGAAAATCGCCAAGGAAAAGCTCCAAAAACAAAAGGCTCGTAAGCTGAAGGTAGAAATATCAAATTCCTCATTGCAGCACAAGATTCCATAGGATCTCTTTTGGAAGTTCCATTTCAACTCCCAAGAGTGCAGAGTGTGTGTGTGTGTGTGAGGGTTGACTGAAGGTTCACCTAGGGTGGCAATCATAGAGTCCCTACTGTGCAGAAGTGGCCATTCGGCCCATTGGATCTTCACCGTTCCTCCGAAAGAGGGACTCTCCCCATACAATTCCATAAACTAACTTGCACATCTCTAGTCTCTAAGGGATAATTTAACATGGCCAATTTACCCAACCTGCACTCCTTTGGACTGCGGTTGGAAACCGGAGCACCCGGAGGAAACCCATGCAGACACGGGGAAAATGTACAAACTCCACACAGACAGTCACCCAAGGTCAGAATCGAACCCGGGTCTCTGGCACTATGAGGCAGCAGTGCAAATATACCCTTGAGACAGCCTGGGGTGGCCAATATGTCAGGATTTAGCCCAAACTGGATAAACATAATTTATAAATAGAATTTTTGAATTCCCAATTGCAATTGTATATTGCAGTTTTGTGTGTGATCTGAATGTAAACCCAGTATTATAGGACAATGAGGTGACTGTGTTGTGCCAAGTCGGTCAATCTGGAATCCTTTCCTCACCCCTGCCCAACTCTTTTTACCCTAATGCCACACCTGCATTCAAGATTAATTGACTTGATGGGAATAACGGCACTCAAGAAAAATGATTGCATTGCTTGATTAAACTAATGTCAGTAACTCTGAAATTTCCACATCGTACATTCACAAGAGCTGAAGCATTTGCTGAAATGGTTTTCGTTCTCTTTGTTGCGTTGTGTTGACTGCGGTACGAGTGACGTCGTTTTGAGGTTGGGCTTCAAGGTTCTGCCGCTGGTTTTTCAGGTTCCAACGATGCTTTTGTGGAAGTGGGCATGCCCAGAAGCCCTTCACACTCGGCCAACAGCAGCGAATTGAAGCAGATGCTCAATAGTTCCTCCACCCCGGTGGCAAAACGACAGACCTTGGAGTTGCTACAGGGCACGAAGAATACCCATCGGCAGTAAGTACTTTAGGAGACTGTGGTGCATACTGCACCCGCACTCTGCAACTTGATGTCAGTTGAGCACTGTCTTTCACTGGCCATTATGCTGGGGAGCATGGCTCTCTACTGTTCATGAAAATATATTATTTACAATATATTCCACAGACAGGGTGCAGGGTAAATTTATCAGAATTTTCCCAGGGAGGGTCGTGATGTGGAGAGAATAGGAAAGTTCTCCTCAGAGCTGAGAGAGTTGAGGGGAAATTTAATGCAGGTATTTAAAATTATGGAAGATTTTTTTTTAAAGAAGAGTACATTTGGAGAAATTCCCAACTGCTTTATGTTTTATTTAAAAGTGATTCATCGGGAAAGTGTTTACGTAAATTCTATTATGTTATAGGAAAAAGTGCTACAAGCTAAATTCCCCTCACTCCATGACTGATCTTGGTTATAATTTCACATGGGGCCCTGTCGCATTCCAGGGTTTTTGATTATTTTCCCATGGGAAGGAACCGGTGCGTTTTCTGCGAATATGTCACTTTGAAGTTAAGTTAAATCAGCAGCCGGAGGATGGGCAGTGGAATGCATTTGAAAGTTAGATAAAACCGTTTTGGAATGCTGGTTTTTGGGATTGGGAAGGTGCCAAACCAATCCCAGTAGATTACTGTGGGGGTTCAAATCACGCCCCTGCTCCCACCCCCATTACCTTAGTCACCCCACTTATTGTTGGAAGAGCAGGACGTAGTGTCTCAAGATCCACACCCAACAAGTGGAGATTGACAATCCTCCCAGACAATCCCTTACTATGGGGCGGGTTTTGGATCAGCTACCCAAGAGGCCAGTCGGTGAGTTCCAAGCGGGTTAACTTTAAGGAAAATACGTGCCGCGGTTTAGATAACTGACTCGGTTCCACAAAATGTTTTGTTTCTTAAGCCCACTAAAGCAGTCAATGTGACGTGCTATCCTTGACTTGAAATCAGTTGGTTAAAGTGAGATTTGACTAATGCAGTTACCCTATATGTGCCGACTGTACAGCTATTTGTACCCGGTCTGAAGTGCCGTCTATCCACCTTCAGGTCACGCTGTGCTATAGTTAGACAGTGTGCTGCACGGGGTAAACTCCTCAGCACAAGACTCAGGCCCACTTCCCTCAAGGGCCATTGCACCTCTTTCCCAGGCAATGTCTAAGCCAGATTGAGAATTGGAAATATATTAACAGTGATAATTAACAGCGAGGGGGGTGGGAGAGTAGGGTATGTTTATTGAATTGTTTGGTTGTTTTTCTGATTCTGTTTGTATATTTGAAAGTGCCTTGAATAAAAATGTTTTTTAAAGAAGTGATAATTAACTAAGGAAAAACTTTCGCCATTCAAGAGGACAATGGATGATTATTTTACTAGAAAGAATGTGCAAGAAGGTACGGGCTAAAGGCAGGAGAATGGCACTAAGCCACAATGCCACAATGCTCAATTGGACAGCTGGTGCAGAAACAATGGGTCAAATAGCCTCCTTCAGCACCATAACAATTCTGTGATTTTTAATTTTATTGTTAACTGCTCCTAAGTGGGTTGGATGGTAGGGGGTTTGGGTGGAAATCAAAGCTAACAAAATCAATATCGAATACAGGACAAAGACTTTTCACCCAAGGTGGTTAGAATATGGAGCTTGGTCTCACAAGGAGTGGTTGAGGTGAATAGTATGGAAGCTTTTAAGGGGAAGCTAGCTAAACCCATGAGGGAGAAAGGGATAGGAGTATATATTGTGAGAGCGCAAGATGAAGAGGGGTGGGAGGAGGTTCATGCGGAACATAAACTCCAACATAGACCAGTTGAGCTGAATGACCTGTTCCTCTGCTGTAGCTTCCATGTTTGCTAAGGTGAATGTAAACATAGAAAATTAACTCCTTGCAAGAAACTAATTCTGATGGATGATTTTTGCCTTGTAGTACCTCGGACAGACTGCTGTCAGATTCTGACTCCAGTGCCAACGAGGGCAGCACCACCGATAAGCGGGCCCCTGGGAGCGAGCGGGCAGCAGAAAGAGCTGCTGCTGCCCAACAGAACTCCGAGCGATTGCGACTTGCTCCTCAGTCAGCATATGCAAATATCCAGGTAGTGCCACTGATGGGTGTGCATCTTACAAAATAAAAAATATAACGAGGCACTCGATTTCAATCAATGTGGCCCATGTGCATCTGTGGGAAAAAGCGTGTTTACTAAAGATTTGAGAGAACTGTGTTTAGGTTTCAGCTTGATTATCTGCCATTGTTCAAGGTTAGTGTGATTTGAAGCTCGTAACCAAGCTAAGGGGTATGCCTCTGGTGGCTCGCTGGCTAATCGCCCTGCCCTAAGCACTAGGCAAGTTCAGAGTTCATTCCCTATTCTTTGTTCAGTTAGTTAACTTCAGCCCAAGGCGGCAGTTAGGGTCTTACAATTGGTCCTGGTCACAAACATGATTGAGCAACTTCAAAGGCCATTTAAGAGTCAATGCTGTGGATCTGGAATCACATATAGGCCAGACCGGGTGAGGATTTACCTAAAGGACATTAAGTGAACCAGATGGGGTTTTTTTTGCATCAATTGATGATAGTTTCATGGTCGTCTCGACTGAAACTAGCTTTATATTCCAGGTTTAATAATTGATTTTAAAATCCACCGGCTGCCGTGGTGGAATTGGAAACCCTGCCACCAGGAAATTAACTTGGGCCTCTGGATTACTCATTCAGTGACATTGCCACTGCACCATTATGTCCCCTTTTACTTCCTACACTGAATTTGGACCACGTCACATACTGTTACGTTGGTGTTCACTGTCCAGGCCACCTGCAAAGGGAGGTCCACGTGTAGTGGTAAGGACTAAGTAAAAAGAAAAAAAATAGAAGGTATCAGCTGTGGCTCGGCAGACAACGCTTGCCTCTCTCTCAGAAGATTGTGACTTTGAGTTCTAGTCCAGAGACTTGAGCACAAAACCAGCCTGATATGCCAGAGCGGTACTGAGGGAGTGCTGCAATGCCATCTTTTGGATGGTGTTTAAACCCAGCTCCGTTCAAGCTGATCCTGGGGCACTATTTTGAGCTGGGGAGATGTCCCCGGTGTCCTGCCAATATTTATCCCTGAACCAATTTCAACAAAAGCGATTACCTTTTTATTATCAAATGGCTGTTTGTTGGACCTTGACGGGGGGATGGCACGGTGGCACAGTGGTTAGCACTGCTGCCACACAGCGCCAGGGGCCCAGGTTCAATTCCTGCCTCAGGTGATTGTCTGTGTGGAGTATGCACTTTCTCCCTGTGTCTGTGTGGGTTCACTCCGTGTACTTCGGTTTCCTCCCATAGTCCAGAGGTTAGGTGGATTGGCCATGTTAAATTGCCCCTTAGTGTCCAAAGGTTACAGGGATAGGGCCGGGGCTCTTTCTAAGGGTCGGTGCAGACTCAATGGGCTCAATGGCCTCCTTCTGCACTGTAGAAATTCTATTCAATGTGCGAATTAGCTGCTGTGTTTCTTGCATTATAACAGTACTTTGGGACATCCTGAGAACATGAATATGAAAATGCACGTCCTTTCTTTTTTCGCCTGTCTTCAAAACACAATCGTGTTGCTTGGGTTCAGCCTGTGGGTGTGCAGCATTACTTGGGTGTTATTTTATACCCTACCCACATTGAAAGTGGTGAACTGGGATTTAATATTGAAGATTACATTTTTAAAATCAGTTTTGATGAATTGGTTTGTGAGAAAATTTGCTTGTGCTAGAATCTTAATATTTCTTGGTAACGTGAAGTTGCATAAGACTGTTCCCTCCGATCTGGCAAAACTGCAGAAACACCCAACTATGTATATACCCAAGACTCCCATTTAAAGCTGAAAGATCATTTTGTTTGAGCAAAGCAGAGATATTTCAAACAAGTTCTCACATTTGTATTGGGTGGAAATGCTACACAAGATTTTTAGTTTGTGCTGTTTAACCTTATTTGGTTGGTTTTGAATGAGCATTTTGGTAACTTTAAAATCACCACATCACGTTATCCAGCTCCTCCCAGTTCCCGTCTTCGGTAGAACTATGAAGCATGGTCAGAGTGTTTATCCCTGGAGAAATGGTCATGTTGGAGTGACATTTCAGTGAGCGCTATTAAGCCATTGTGTCTCTTTATCACTTTCAGACCTTTGACTATGAACAGAAGAAGCTGTTGGCAACGAAAGGTATGTGGTGGTGACAGTGACCTCTGATCCTTGTTTTTTGTCAACAGTTGAGAAAGCAATTCTTCCAAACTGGTGCTTAGTGGTTGCTACGAGTTCCTGTAAAGACTACTGAGTCTGCCTCCAACACACAGACCATCCATACGGAATTGTCTTTGTTAAGTGTGTGTTTAAAAGGTTGGCAGCACATTTAAAGCTCTTGCTTCTGGGCGGAGGGTACTGAGTTTTAATAAGCAGCTAAGGCCATTATATTTTTACACTGGTCTATAGTGATGACCGACACCTGGTGTATGGCCATGCACATTCCCCAGTTCCTGAGTCATATGCCAAGGGTATTGAAAGCAGATGAATCCCTACGTAGAACTTGCGTAAATGCTTTAAGTGGCGCTTCACTCAAAAGATAGGGCAAGAAGCTCTTGTGTTGCGATAGAAAGGGATATAAATCAGGAGAGAGGCAGAAAGAGTGCTTTATGTTCCTTCCCTTGGTATATCATGGCAGAATGCTTGAGAAAGTGCAGTCCAATTCTGTTAAACAGAAGTGAGGGAAGGAAAAAAAAACCGCAAGACACCTGTAGACTTATTTGAAAGTTGGCCAAGATATTCAGTGATATTTTGGGCACAGTTTCCCCAGCAGTCAGAGATTTTAAATGGTACTGGAAAGTTGACAGCAGTGCAAATGGAAGAGAACGAGCAAAACTAACCAGTTCAGAAATATGATCCTCATCTGCATTTGGTTAATGAGTCACAAGTTCATGATTTGGGCAAACGCTTTTATTCAATGTCCTTGAGCAATTCCATTTTAATATAAGCTGTTAAAAGCAATATTTATAAAAATAATATTTAGCATACTGATTTTTATAAGAATTTATTCCTGGGATGTAGATGTCGTCAGTGAGGCAAGAATTATTGCCCATCCCTGGTTGCCCTTGAGGTAGTGATGATGGTAGGCTGTCTTCTTGTTGAACCACTGTAGGCTCTGTGTTAAAAGTGCTTCCACAATACTTCTGGTTCCAGGATTTTGACCCAGCAACAGTATGCCTATCCTTTAGAACGCGTGTTTCAAGAGACCTGGTACGGCATGGTTGGGTCTAAGTCTTGGACCTCCTTCCCTAGCAGCACGGTAGCTGAAACCACACCACATCCACTGCAGCAGCTCAATAAGGCAGCTCACCACCACCTTCTCAAGGTCAATTAAGGATGGGGAATAAATACTGGGCCTAAACAATAGTGCCCTCATCCCCTGAATGAATAAAAAAGGCTACACTGCCAAAACGAAACATGTAACGATGAATTGAAGCATCTCCTTCCGAATATCATTGTTTTAACTCTCTTCTTGACAAAGCCATGCTGAAGAAGCCAGTGGTGACTGAAGTAAGGACCCCAACAAATACATGGAGTGGCCTTGGGTTCTCCAAGTCGATGCCTGCAGAAACGATCAAGGAGCTAAGACGTACCAATCATATGTCCTACAAACCAACTATGTCAACTACATATGAGGTAATTAAAGATTTCCAATGCTCTGCAGTTTTTGTCCTTTTTTACAAGTGGAGCCCATTTACGCAGCCGCTGACTGTTGTTTTAGCTTGGGAGGTAAATGTGCAGCCAGCAATGTGGCTGAAGATTTTTTTGTCACATCATATTTTCAATACCAATGATATGTAATTCCTTTTCACTCCGATTTAACCAAGATGTCAGGCACAAAAATATTTGCCATCCGTCCAAAGCTAATGATTACTTTATTTTGAAAACGGTGATTTATCTATATCAGGCTTCATATTTCACTTGGCTGTAAGGTCTGGCTGGATGCTCGAATGGAGAAGTGCTGAATCCCGCAGCTTTGAAAGCCATGCAGAAAGCTTCTTGCTGTATAAACAATGGCAAAATCCAGGAAAGAATGATGAATACCCAGTTTCAGGCAGAGACCCAGCCACATGTTACCAATTACTCTCTGTGTATAGCTGTTAGCAGATTCCTTTTTAAGTTTCTGGTCTGGAACCGAGATTGTCTTTCAGCAAGTCAAGCATGTTCAGCTCTGAAGTACACAGAGAAGTTGCACTGAAAAGATGATTCAGTCATACTTGGTTAACCTCTAAACTGAACTCTTGACTGTATTGATAAGGCAGTGCCTCAGCAAAAGACTAAAAGAATAGTTTTTATTTCACTAAAATGTATAAAACGATTCGTTGGCTAAAGTGCAAAGTCACAAAAGATAACTTTCTTCTAAACCTCATCACCATCCTTAAATAATAGTCGTGTAAGGATCCTCCTGTTTAATCCCTGTCTATTCCCCTTTCCTCTTTTTAATTTCTGTTAACTTGCTATTGCCATTTTCTGCCCATGGGTGGTTAATGCCTTTAAGACCAAGCAGATTGCCTTTAATTTAAACACAGGAAACTCCAACAGGATGGGCTGTTTGGTCTGACATCAGTGAAGACCCGGACAGACTGGCTTGGCTGGTGGCCAATGAGCTATTCCCAAGAGTCGGGTTCTTCTTGAGGACAAGGCAGTGGTTGGTTCTGCTGTCTCTGGAATGTTCATTAGGGAGACCAGGTTTTACTTTTGTTTTGGTCAGAAGCTGTAGGATTATAGTCCAGGGGAGCGATTCTCCGACCCCCCCGCCGGGTCGGAGAATCGCCGGGGGCTGGCGTGAATCTCGCCCCTGCTGTGTCCCGAATTCTCCCCTACCAGAGAATCGGCAGGGGCGGGAATCGCGCCGGTCGGCGGGCTCCCCCCGGCGATTCTCCGCCCACGATGGGCCGAAGTCGCGCCGCTGTCAACCCTTGCCAGCCGGCGTGGATTGAACCACCTACCTTACCGGCGGAAGCAGACGGCGCGGGCGAGCTCCGGGGTCCTGGGGGGGGGGGCGCGGGGCGATCTGGCCCCGGGGGGTGCCCCCACGTTGGCCTGGCCCGCGATCGGGGCCCACCGATCGGCGAGCGGGCCTGTGCCGTGGGGGCACTCTTTTTCTTCCGCCTTCGCCATAGTCTTTACTATGGCGGAGGCGGAAGAGACCCCCTCCACTGTGCATGCGCGGGGATGCCGTGAGTGGCCGCTGACGCTCCCGCGCATGCGTTGCCCGATGAAGTCCTTTCGGCGCCGGCAGCGTGGCGCCGAAATTCCGCACCTTTGGGGCGGCGCGATGCCGGAGTGGTTCCCGCCACTCCATTATGCTGGATTCCCCCGCCCCGCCGGGTAGGGGAGAATCCCCCGCCCCGCCGGGTAGGGGAGAATCCCGGCCCTGATCTCTCTCTCTCTCTCTCTCTCTCTCACTCATCTAATGAATTTATTCTGAAGATCCAAAGTAAAGACCTTTTTCTCTCCACAGCCAGATTGAACTGCAGGGAGATTCAGCCCAACCACTAACTGCAGGCAGAGTCAGTTATTTTAAAACCATTTTATAAATCTTGTGTGAGGAGCTCTGTTCTTATCTCAGTAAGTCTCTTGGTCATTTTGGGGGAATTGGAAACAAGTAAGAATTAAACAGGCCTGAGTCACATCCTCTGAGTGAAGGCCCAGGTTAATAACAGTTAAAGTGACTCCCCAGAGGGAATCCTACAGCCTGGAAGTTCTGACTGAATGTTACCACCAGAAGATCCTCATTAACAATCCAACCAGGTGGCTTCAATCATTCCACGTTCTGGAGAGGCAACCAGCTGCAACAATCTCAACATCAGAAACAGGGATACTCATCTCTCTCTTTTCATCTTAATCCCTCTTATTTTTACCCCTTCCCCTCCCTCTATGTTTGTCCGTCTTGTGTGTGTTTGGGTAGAGGGTGGGATGGTAAAAGGAGGTGGCAGATTAGCTGACAGTTAGTCCATTATAATTATTGCATATTTCAACTTTGTTCCTGTTATACATAAACAGTTACTGTGTTCAATCTGTAAACCTGGTGGTTGTAACTTATTGAACAGTCCAGGGGCTAAAGATTCTGCAAACCTTATACGAATTATTGGTTAATTCACTTGGGTTGGGATTCTGGTGTATGTGAGGCTGGAATTGACTGCACACTAGCCCAGGGTGTCGTGATAGTAGTATTCTTGACACAAGCCGTTTGAGAAATACGGAAGGTGGTGGCATAGTGGTATTGTCACCGGACTAGTAATCCAGAGGCTCCAGGGCAAGATCTGGGGACCCAGGTTCACATCCCACCACGGCAGATGGTGACATTTGAATTCAATACAAATCTGGAATTAAAAGTCTAATGATAACCATGAAACCATTGTTGATGATCATAAAAACCCATCTGGTTCACTAGTACCCTTTAGGGAAGGAAATCTGCAGGCCCACGCCCTGGTCTGTCCTATATGTGACTCCAGATCCACAGCAATGTGGTTGATTCTCAAAAGTCCTCTGAAATGGAGGGCAGTTAGAGATGGGCAAGAAATGCTGATGCAGTAAACACATCCCATAAACAAATATTTATTTTCTAAATCACTTCCATGAAACAATGTCCTTTTCCATTTCTTTTGTTGTTTCTTCCTTTTTTGTGGCTCCATTTAGTCTGTAATTCCATTCAGATTCCTCGTGCCACCTGATTTCTTCTACCCAACTAATTGTCCTTTCCACTTCATCAATTCTCTCTCTATCTACATCTGGCTCCCCTTGCATCTGAAATATCTTTCTTCCACGATCATCCCTCTTTTCACGCTCTCTCTCTCTCATGCATCCCATTCTCTCTCACTTATTCCCACCCACCTTCATCCTCTTTACCTCTGAAATGATCACCTTCGCCTCTTTTGTTCCTTCCGCTGCTGTTCTCCATCACTGTCCTCTCTCCCTACTTTGTTCTCTCCTTGTCTTCTACCCCACAATGCTCCCTCCTCACAGCAGCCTTATAGCAATGGTTGCAATTCATTGCTTAGGTAATCGCAGATGGTTCTTTCACCTTCCAACCCAGCCACCAGTGAGCCGGACATGGCTGTGATGGGCTGTATTGTTGGGTCAGTGTGATGAACGTAAGAATTTCAGATATATTGTATTATATGTATTGGTGCAATAAGGATGAAAAGCCTGGGTTAATGTGTGTATAACTACTTCAGTCGTGTTTTTAAACAATCCTGCTTTAAAAGACAGCTAAGCTTTTTGGGAGCCACAGGTGCAATTAAAGCATCATAAAAGTTTGATCTGATGGACTTTTGTTGATATTAAGAGTAGTTAATTGGAGACATTGTGTTCAGTTCAATGGGATGCTATAGTTAATGGGAGAAGCCAGAGGTTGAAGCAGTCTGGTTTTAAGAGTTTTCAGAGCGTTCTAGCCTGTGGCTGGAAGGCAAGCTGAGAAGTTCCTGAAGAAATACAGCCAGCAATTCTACATTGTTCACCCAGGGTTCGGATCGATCTTTTCAAACAGTCTCAAAAGACATTTCTGTACAGCAAGTATTCCTGAGTGCTAACTGTATTTAAAAGTGAATTGGGACCTGAGGTGATATTTTTGTTTGAGTGGAAATAAAGATAGCAGTTAAGGGTTAATGCATTCACTCCATTGATTTTCATTGTTTAAGGGATAATTGCAAGCTACTTTCTTGTGTGATGTTTAAGCTATTCTAATGCTGTGTTAATAATAAAGCTTGTTTAATATACCATGCCCCTACTCCTGGAGCGAGGTGTCCTTACCTCACAGACTTACAGTTGGGGTCAGATCAGGATTGCAATATCAGTTCCAGGAAATAAGCAAACCTCACACAGTTGCAAGCCTTCACAGCCAATCTGTGACTGAGCAAAGTGCTGCCAATCTCAACTGGGCTGTATGATGATTATAGGCTGACCACGAGGCGTCTGTACCTGGAGCCTGGATTGCTGAATGTAGGCTGCAAGCAGCTAAATGCAGAGAATTGCATAGCCTGCTTCTGTGCTGTGAGATCTGTTTGGCCCAACTGTTCTGTGGCAGCGTTTGTGCTCCTCACAAGTGTCTACTTCCCACTGTCTTCACCTTAAACCCATCAGCATCTCCTACCAAGGCTGGCTTCCCTTGCTGAATGGTTTTTGGTCTTTGAGGTTGAATGGAAAATGGCTGCTTGACAATCTGCTGCTGCTGTTTCAGGAAGGGAATCCAGACCAGCCAGATTGTTGTAACTCTCAACTGAGGCACAGCTTGGAAGATCTACAACTCATTCTTTAGGAAGGGAAAAATGCAGTGCAATCGATGATTGGACACTGTCTGAAGGACAGGGAGTGATTCATTCAGGTTATCAATTGACAAAGCTTAGCTCTGTTTGGGTAGCGTTCTGCCGCACTTAAAAGTTCACCAAAGTCTTCACGCATTGTTAAGAGAAACATTGAGTGCCATCTAATCATGATCTTGCCTTGCAGTCATCATCGCCAGTGTCGCTATCACGGTCAAACAGTCGGGAGTGCATCGGGGGCAGCAATGATTCTGATAACTGGAGAGATCGGAATGGTTCCCACACTGAATTCCCAACTTCCATCAACGGCCCTAAGCAAAAAAATAACCCATGTAAGCATTTCCAGGTATTGTGGCAGAGGGACTTCCACTTTAGAATGTGCTGTAATATTGAAGAGACAGCAATGAATGTATTTGCTACTTGTTGTATTAATAGTCAAGGGATTGGATGACTTTTGATAAAATGATTTTGTGGAAGAGCGTGGACTAGACAATAAAGGTGGAGTCAATGCATTATAATAGAACAGAATCCTTGCCCTACAGTTTAACTTTCTTCCTCTTGCACCTAACTTGCTGCTCTCTGCAAGAAGAAATCGCTGCTTCAACTGTGAGCCCATAACCAGCCTATTATCGACACAGGAGTAGGCCATTCAGCCCCTCCAACCTGTTCCATCATTCTTTTAGATTGTGGCTGATTTGTACCACAACTGAAGGTTTTTGCTCTTTCTCCCAATCCCTTGAGCACTTTATTGAACAGATATCTCTTGATTTCAGCCATGAAAATGCTAATTGATCTTATAAGCCAAGTCGTTCTGGGGGATAGAGTAATGGATTTCCACTATCCTTTGTGTGAAAGATATATATATATATATTTAATAAACATTTTATTGAGGTATTTTTGGTATAGTAACAGCAACAAAATAAACAATATACATGATACCATAAACATAGTGCAAAAGCCATTTACCTCTCATACAGATCCCACCCTTATTGACCCCTGACTCTAATCTAAACTACTCCCCCCCCCCCCCCCCCCCCCCCCCCCCCCCCCGTCTGCTGACGATTGATTTCCCACAAAGAAGTCGACGAACGGTTGCCACCTCCGGGTGAACCCTAACAGTGACCCTCTCAAGGCCTCTCCAAACAGAGAAAGCTAGCCATGTCCGATAGCCAGGGCTCCGACTTCAGGGGCTTTGAGTCCCTCCATGCTAATAGTATCCGTCTCCGGGCTACCAGGGAAGCAAAGGCCAGAACGTCTGCCTCTTTCTCCTCCTGGATTCCCGGGTTTTCTGACACCCCGAAAATCGCCACCTCTGGACTCAGTGCCACCCTTGTTTCTAACACCGTGGACATGATGTCCGCAAACCCCTGCCAAAATCCCCTAAGCTTTGGACATGTCCAAAACATGTGGACATGGTTCGCTGGTCCTCCCGCACATTATGTGCACCTGTCCTCCACTCCAAAGAATCTGCTCATCTGGGCCACTGTCATGTGAGCCCGGTGAACCTTAAAATCTATCAGGCTGAGCCTGGCACATGTTGCGGATGCGTTGACTCTACTCAACGCGTCCGCCCATAGACCATCATTTATTTCACCTCCCAGCTCCTCCTCTCACTTGTGCTTCAGCGCCTCGGTCTGCGTCGCCTCCGACCCCATAAGCACTTTATAAATGTCCGAGACGCTCCCTTCTCCTACCCACCCTCTGGAAACTACCGTGTCCTGAATCCCCCGTAGCGGTAGGAGTGGGAAGGTCGACACCTGTTTACGAAGGAAGTCCCGCACCTGCAGATGTTTTCCCTCGCCAGTCCAAACTTTTCCTCCAACGCCCTCATACTCGGAAAGCTCCCCTCTATGAACATATCCCCCATCCTCTTAATCCCCGCTCTCCGCCATAACCGGAACCCCCCATCCATACTCCCTGGGGCAAACCGGTGATTATCACAGTCAGGGGCCCAGACCGATGCTCCCACTGCTCCCACATGCCACCTCCACTGGCCTCAAACTCTCAGCGCCGCCACCACCACTGGACTGGTGGAACGGCAGAGGCGCAGTTACCAACGCCCCCTTACATGAAGCCGCCTCCATACGCTCCCATGACGAACCCTCCCCCACCACCCACTTCCTGATCATGGCTGTATTAGCCGCCCAGTAATAGTTGCTAAAATTTGGCAGCGCCAGCCTGCCCTCTCCCCGGCTCCGCTCAACCATGACCTTCCTTACTCGCGGGGTCTTGCCAGCCCAGATGAAGCCGGTGATCACTCTGTTGACCCGCTTAAAAAAGGACCGCAGAATAAAGATGGGGAGACACTGAAATAGTGTGAAAGATATATTATAATAGCCCTGTAACCTAAACAGTCAAACAGTTCTTAGAGAAAAAAATTGTTCTGGCATGTGGTCTGTTTGAATGTGGGGCCTCAAGCGAACTTAAAAAATAAAATTCCAGCTCCTCTCCCAGTATAAAACATGTTGAAATGTTTACATCTTTAGAATTCAGTGGAATTCTCATTTCCTGATCTTGGCTGAACTGACCCCGGGGGGGGGGGGGGGGGGGGGGGGCAAGTTTTGAAAAGTTAAAAGGAAGCAAATGGGGTATTTTATCAGGACATCTTTATTTGTATCCGTTAATGTCATTAAAGTTGATTGTAACCACTATTGATGGGGTACTTCCCTCATTTGCTCTCTGTGCTGTGTATATAAAACTTTCATTTGGGGGTGGACGTTAATTTCTGGGCTGTGAAGACAGACGGTCCTGAGGAACAAAACAATTTTATGCCTTGGGGTCAGATGTATTTGCATCTCGATCCTGGATACAGTTTTCTTCTGGCACCCCACCGAATGGCCTTCCTGTTATAGAAACCATGGAAAATGTATGCCACATGAGGAGGCTGGCCAGCCCATCATGTCCCTGCCAGTTGATGAAAAGCTGCCAGTCGAATCCCATCTTTCCTGTACTTGGTACATAACCTTGCAGGCCGCAGCTCTTTGAGTGAACATCCATACACTATTTGAGGGCGGACAGTGCGTAAGGGGAGGTGATGGTGTATTAATCTTGCCACTGGGCTAGTGATCCAGAGACCCAGGGTCATGCTGTAGGAACCTAGGTTCAAATCCCACCATGGCAGCTGGTGAAATTTGAATTTCAATAAAACTCTGGAATTAAAAGTTTAGTGCCAACCCCAAAACCATTGTTTTAGATTAAAAAATCCCATCTGATTCGCTAAGGTCCTTTAGAAAAGGATATCTGCCACCCTTACAAGGTCTGGCCTACATGTAACTCCAGACCCACAGAAATGTGTTTAAAGCACTTGGGATTAGGGGTAGGATAAAAAACTGGTTGGCAGACAGGAAACAAAGACTAGGAATTAATGGGCCTTTTTCAAATTGGCAGGCAGTGACTAATGGGGTACCGCAGCGATCTGTGCTAGGGCTCCAACTATTCACAATATATATGAATAATTTAGATGAGGGAACAAAATGTAATATCTTCAAATTGACAGATGACACCACGTTTGGTGGGAGGGTGAGCTATGAGGAGGATGCAGAGATCCTTTGGTTTGATTTGGGCAAGTTAAGTGAGTGGGCAAATGAATGGCAGATGCAGTATAATTTGGATATCCACTTTGAGATATTATTGCGAGATTATCCACTTTGGTAGCAAAAACAAGATGGCAGACTATTATCTGAATGGCCATAAATTAGGAATGAAATGAAAAATGAAAATGAAATGAAAAATTTGCTTATTGTCACAAGTAGGCTTCAAATGAAGTTACTGTGAAAAGCCCCTAGTCGCCACATTCCGGCGCCTGTTTGGGGAGGCTGTTACGGGAATCGAACCGTGCTGCTGGCCTGCCACGGTCTGCTTTCAAAGCCAGCGATTTAGCCCTGTGCTAAAATGTGCAATCAGACCTGGGTGTCCTCATACAATAGTCACTGAAGGTAAGCATGCAGGTACAGTAGACAGTAAAGAAGACAAATGGTATGCTGGCCTTCATTGTGAGAGGATTAGATCACAGGAGCAGGGATGTCTTGCTGCAATTATACAGGGAATTGTTGAGTCCATACCTTGAATATTGTGTGCAGTTTTGGTCTCCTTAGCTGAGAAATGAAGTTCTTGTGCTAGCAGGAATGCAGCAAAATTTTACCAGACTGATTCCTGGGATTGTGGGACTGACAAATTATGATTGATTGAGTCAGTTAGTATTATATTCGCTGGAGTTCAGAAGAGTAATAATAATCTTTATTATTGTCACAAGTAGGCTTGCATTAACACTGCAATGAAGTTACTGTGAAAATCCCTTAGTCGCCACACTCCAGCGCCTGTTCAGGCACACACACACGGAGAATTCAGAATGTCCAATTCACCTAACAAGCACGTCTTTCGAGACTTGTGGGAGGAAACCGGAGCACCCGGAGGAAACCCACTCAGACATGGGGAGAACATGCAGACTCCGCACAGATGGTGACCCAAGCGAGAATCGAACCCGGGACCCTGCCGCTGTGAAGCAACAGCGCTAACCACTGTGCTACCGAATATGGGGGGATCTCATACGCAACCTATAACATTTTAACAGGACTAGACAGAGTTGATGTAGGAAGGCCCTGATGTTGGGTATGTCCAGAACCATGGATCACAGTCAGATGATACAGGGCAGACCATTTAGGACAGAGATGAGGAAACATTTCTTCATCCAAAGAGTGGTGAGCTTGTGAAATTCGTTACCTCAACTACAAGAAGTAGTTGAGGCCAAAATATTGTATGTTTTCTAGAGGCAGTTAGATATAGCACTTTGGGCAAAAGGGATAAAAGGATATGGGGGGAACAGTGGATTAGGCTATTGAGTTGGATGGTCAGCTATGATCATATTGAATGGCGGAACACACTCTAAGGGCCGAATGATCTCCTCCTGCTCCTATTTTCTATGTTTCTATGACTCCTAACTGCCTCCTAGTTCAGGGCAATTAGGGATAGGCAACAAATGCTGGCCTTGCTAGTGACACCCACATCCCATGAAAGAAATAAAAAAAATGTGGTGAGAGTTCCTGCCTCAACCATCCTTTGAGGCAGTGAATTCCAGATCATGCCTGGCAGTACTGGAGTGTAGGATATAGTCAAAGCCATAATTTCCTAATACTCGTGTTTACAGCAGTAAAGCAATTGCTAAGTATGTTTTTAGCAGATGACCCTCGCTGTGAGTCTGTCCTTTCATCAATTCCAACTGGATAAGCTATCAGTTACTTCCATTAAATCATGTTTGAATGCTGTTGCTGTATCACAATGAACAAAACGAATTGACTACCCTTCCCTTGACTGAATCCATGTTATGCCTAGTGTGATCTCCGAATGCTGAACATACTAGTGTGATCTCCGAATGCTGAACGTACTAGTGTGATCTCCGAATGCTGAACGTAATTATTTGTGCTGAAAAGCAATTCACTGCTAAATTGGTTTTCCTCCCGTGCATGTGGGAGTGGACGCAGTGTGGGAGGTGTTTGTTATTTTTACCCCACTGTTTACGTTATGTTTCTCTTGCCCTGCCTTTAGTTTCCCACCACTATCCTGTTGTGACGGAACACCAGTAGCAACATATTTCTATTACCACCAGGCTGATAATCTATACCGTCAGTAGCCATTGTATCAAACAAGGAAGTAAAGCCTGTGTGCATTAAAACAGTCTCATGAGGAGCTGTTACTGTATTAGGAAGAGACAATCGCAAACAGTTGTTAAACTCTCTCTGAGCGAGACTAACTAACTTGTCCTCACCTCGTGCGAATTTGAGGGAAATTACTTTGCTGTGGATTGCGATTTTCTTTTCTGTTTTTTGCTCAGCCCCACTCTCCAGAGGACACAAATATGTTTTTGAATTGGTGTAACTTTGATTTGAGCCCAGATCACGTCGAACTAAGGAATTTGCACAATTCCCAAGAGACACTGGATAAAGTTAGTCTTTGCCTACAAAATGGGCTGATAGCAAAATGGTGAGTGTAGCTTGGTTAAGAGAAACAGGTGACTTTGGAGCGTTAAACACCCCACCAATGGTAGTTTTCCTTGTGTTATACTTGAGGTCATTGTAGAGTAATTTGGAGACGCAGTGACATGGTGGTAATGTCAGCGGACATAGGTTAAAATCCCACCATGGCAGCTGGTGGAATTTAAATTCACTTGATAAATAAATCTGGAATTGAAAGTTAGTCTGACAATCATCGACTGTCATTAAAACCCATCTGGTTCACTAATAGAGTCATAGACGTTTACAGCATGGAAACAGGTCCTTTGGCCCAGCTTGTCCATGCCACCCAGTTTCTATCACTAAGCTAGTCCCACTTGCCCGCATGTGGCCCATATCCCTCTATACCCACCCTGCCCATGTAACTGTCTAACTGTTTTTTAAAGGGAAAAATTGTACCCGCCTCTACCACTGCCTCTGGCAGCTTGTTCCAGATGCTCACTACTCTCTGTGTGAAAAAATGTCTCCTCTGATCTCTTTTGTATCTGCCTCCTCTCACCTAAAACCTCTGCCCTCTTAGTTCTAGACTCCTCTACCTTTGGAAAAAGATGTTGACTATCTACCATATCTTTGCTCCTCATTATTTTATAGACGTCTATAAGATCATCCCTAAGTCTCCTACGCTCCAGGGAAAAAAAGTCCCAGCCTCTCCTTATATCTCAGACCATCAAGTCCTGGTAACATCCTCGTAAATCTCATCTGCACTCTTTCTAGTTTAACAATATCCTTCCTATAATAGTGTGACCAGAACTGAACACAGTATTCCATATGTGGTCTTACAATGTCTTGTACAACTTCAACAAGACGTCCCAACTCCTGTATTCAATAATCTGACCGATAAAACCTACCTTGCTGAATGCTTTCCACCACCCTGTCCACCTGCGACTCCACCTTCCAGGAGCTATGAACCTGTACCCCTAGATCTCTTTGTTCTGTAACTCTCCCCAACTCGCTACCATTAACTGAGTAGGTCCTGCCCTGATTTGATCTACCAAAATGCATCACCTCATATTTATCCAAATTAAACTCCATCTGCCATTCATCAGCCCACTGGCCCAATTGGTCAAGATCCTGTTGCAATCTTGTATCACCTTCTTCACTGTCCACTATGCCACCAGTCTTAGTGTCATCTGCAAACTTACTAACCATGCCTCCTACATTTTCATCCAAATCATTAATATATATATATAACAAATATCAGTGGACCCAGCACTGATCTCTGAAGCTCACTGCTGGTCACAGGCCTCCAGTTTGAAAAACAACCCACCACAACCACCCTTTGTCTTCTGTCGCCAAGCCAATTTTGTATCCAATTGGCTACCTCACCCTGGATTCCATGAGATTTTTAAAAATAAATTTAGAATACCCAATTATTTTTTCTCCAATTAAGGGGCAATTTAGTGTGGCCAATCCCCCTAACCTGCACATCTTTGGGTTGTGGGAGTGAAACCCACGCAGCCATGGGGGGGAATGTGCAAACTCCACACGGACAGTAACCCAGGGCCGGGATTCGAACCCGGGTCCTCAGTGCCACAGTTGGATTCCATGAGATTTAACCTTTTGCAACAACCTACCATATGGTGCCTTGTCAAAGGCCTTGCTGAAGTCCATGTAGACAACGTCGACTGCACGGCCCTCATCCAACTTCTTGGTTACCCCTTCAAAAAACTCAATCAAGTTCGTGAGACATGACCTTCCCCTCATGATGACTTTCCCTAATTAGCCCTTGCCTGTCTAAATGCCTGTAGATCCTGTCCTTCAGAATACCTTCTAACAACTTACCCACTACAGAAGTAAGGCTAACCGGTCTGTAGTTCCCAGGCTTATCCCTACAGCCCTTCTTAAACAAGGGCACAAAATTTGCAACCCTCCAATCTTCAGACACTCTGCTATGGCTGTCAATGATTCAAATATCTCAGCTAGGGGGCTGGTAATTTCCTCCCTAGCCTCCCACAATGTCCTGGGATATATTTAATCACGTCCTGGGGATTTATCTATCTTGGTGTGCTTTAATACCTCCAGCACCTCCTTTAATGTCCTTTTATAGGGAAGAGAATCTGCAGTCCCTATCTGGTCTGGCCTACATGTGACTCCAGACCCACAGCAATGTGTTTGACTCTTAACTACCCTCTGAAATGACCCAGCAAGCCACTCTGTTCAAAGGCAATTAAGGATGGAAAACAAATGTTAGCCCAGCCAGTGACATTCATGTCCTGGGAAAGAAGAGAAAAAGTTGATATATTATTTGCTATGATTCATCCACATCTATCGTGAAACCTGCGATAGACAGCATAGTATGAACAAATTAGATGGGCCTTGGTCTTTTATTGCTTAGCCACTACCATATTCCTAAAGAGAATTTCCAACTTGCTAGTCATTCCCAAGAGACTGAGGTAGACCAATTTTTCATTCCTCGAGTTTAAGATTCTTCCGTATCAGATTTTGGATGTAATGTTTAATCTTTTTGTCTCTGCAGCTGAGCACTATTTAACCAGCAGCAATTACATGGACTGCATTTCCTCTCTGATGGGCAGTAATGGCTGCACCCTGAATAATTCCTTCAAAGGCTCGGAATTGCCCGAACTTTTCAGCAAACTCGGTTTAGGCAAATACACGGATATCTTCCAGCAGCAAGAGGTAAGTCTGACCACATCTCATTGAATGTCAATAATATCACAACCCAGGGATGCTTGAAAACATTTTTTTTTCTTACTGCGTGCTTTGAAATAAAAGGAAATTTGTTTGTGTGGAGTGTTTTGTAAGGAACCTGGGGCGAGATTCTCCGAACCCCCGCCGGGTCGGAGAATTGCCGGGGGCTGGCGTGAATCCCGCCCCCGCCGGTTGCCGAATTCTCCGGCACCGGAGATTCGGCGGGGGTGGGAATCGCGCCGCGCCGGTTGGCGGGCCCCCCCCCCCGCGGCGATTCTCCGGCACGGATGGGCCGAAGTCCCGCTGCTAGAATGCCTGTCCCACCGGTGTGGATTAAACCACCTACCTTATCGGTGGGACAAGGCGGCGCGGGCGGGCTCGGGGGTCCTGGGGGGGACGCGGGGCGATCTGACCCTGGGGGGTGCCCCCACGGTGGCCTGGCCCGCGATCGGGGCCCACCGATCCGCGGGCGGGCCTGTGCCGTGGGGGCACTCTTTTCCTTCTGCCTTCGCCACGGTTTCCACCATGGCTGAGGCGGAAGAGACTCCCTCCACAGCGCATGCGCGGGGATGCCGTGAGCGGCCGCTAACATTCCCGTGCATGCGCCGCCCGGCAATGTCATTTCTGCGCCAGCTGGCGGGGCACTTCCGCCAGCTGGCGGGGCGGAAATCAGTCCGGCGCGGGCCTAGCCCCTCAAGGTTAGGACTCGGCCGGTCAAGGGGCGGAGGATTCCGCACCTTTGGGGCGGCGCAATGCCGGACTGATTTGCGCCGTTTTTGGCGCCTGTCGGCGGACATCGCGCCGATACCGGAGAATTTCGCCCCTGATCTCGAACTGAGACATTTTCTCAGTGGTCCAATATCCTACTTTTCCCAGGGCATGCAAAGCCCCAGCTGAATGTTGACTCATTACTGTATCTTAACTAAACCACAAAACCACGCCACTGCTGAACCAATGCAGTCTACTCTACCACATTCTAATCTTCGAGCATTGATTGAGTATCTCAGTTTAACTTGATTGGTGTTTAATTGTTGGGTAGCTTTCCACAGTGGGGTCAGGCACAGAAGAAGCTGGATTGAGGAGACACCAGTTCAGTTCATGGAAGATACCATTGTTGTATCTTGTCAACATAAGTTGGACTTGATCCAAAGGCTCATAGGTGAAAATAGTAAACAAACCCCTTAAATCACTTTATCTTTTCCAACTCATTTCCACATGCAGTTGTGTTTTATCTGAGAGTGTACTTATCTGCACCAAACCACAAAGGTTACAGCAATACATGTTGGATACAGAGATGGAAATATATCATTTTTAACTTGATTATCTCCCAACTAGAATTGGGGTTGACTGTTCCTGACTTGTGTGGGGGACTGCTCCACACATTACCAGTGTTACGATCCTGTCGGGAACCGTTATAATGTTTAATCTGAGCACCCAATATGTTACAACTTTTTAAATAAAAACATAATTGGACAAATGAAGCTGGTTTAGCTCAGTGGGCTAGACAGCTGGTTTGTGATGCAGAACAAGGCCAGGAACATGGGTTTAATTCCCATACCAGCTTACTCGGAACAGGCGCCGGAATGTGGCGACTAAGGGCTTTTCACAGTAACTTCATACTTGTGACAATAAAAGGTTATTATTATTACTATTAACTTAACACTATGGTTTATAAAGATTAATGCTCTAAACTCGGCTCTATTCTTCAGTTTTCCTGGGACCAATCCTCAACCATCTAGAATTTACTTTAATTCTCCTTACTCTTCCAGCTAGTTCTCCGAGGTAAGATGTTATGGACTTCCTTCAATTAACTCTGGGTTTTCACCCTCCATATTTTCCTTTACTGATCTCACAACTATAGATGCCTGTTCTTTGTTCAGGTTGCCAGTAGATATCCACCTCTCTTCTCATAGCTTCCCAATATAACTATGTTGTGTGCTTTCTGCCACAACGTTCTGTGAGGGTCACAGTAGATTTCGATTGGATTGGATTAGATTTGTTTATTGTCACGTGTACCGAGGTACAGTGAAAAGTATTTTTCTGCGAGCAGCTCAACAGATCATTAAGTACATGAGAAGAAAAGGGAATAAAAGAAAATACATAATAGGGCAACACAACATATACAATGTAACTACAAAAGCACTGGCATCGGATGAAGCATACAGGGTGTAGTGTTAATGAAATCAGTCCATAAGAGGGTCATTTAGGAGTCTGGTGACAGTGGGGAAGAAGCTGTTTTTGAGTCTGTTCGTGCGTGTTCTCAGACTTCTGTATCTCCTGCCCGATGGAAGAAGTTGGAAGAGTGAGTAAGCCGGGTGGGAGGGATCTTTGATTATACTGCCCGCTTTCCCCAGGCAGCGGGAGGTGTAGATGGAGTCAATGGATGGGAGGCAGGTTCGTGTGCTGGACTGGGCGGTGTTCACGACTCTCTGAAGTTTCTTGCGGTCCTGGGCCGAGCAGTTGCCATACCAGGCTGTGATGCAGCCTGATAGGATGCTTTCTATGGTGCATCTGTAAAAGTTGGTAAGAGTCAATGTGGACATGCCGAATTTCCTTAGTTTCCTGAGGAAGTATAGGCGCTGTTGTGCTTTCTTGGTGGTAGCGTTGACGTGGGTGGACCAGGACAGATTTTTGGAGATGTGCAGCCCTAGGAATTTGAAACTGCTAATCATCTCCACCTCGGCCCCGTTGATGCTGACAGGGGTGTGTACAGTACTTTGCTTCCTGAAGTCAATTACCAGCTTCATCCTCCTTTCATCCCCACCTAGCTTCAAACTAGGCATCTACATTTTGCTCATGAAATCCAAGCAGAAAGAGAGCCCCACCCTCCTTCCATGCAGTGAACAATGAAATTATTTTTTTCTCTTGAAATGCAGGCCAAACTAAGAACATTAAACCTTACATTGGCTATTTCAATCGAGTGAGATGTAGGGCTGGATTCTCCGTTTCAGCCGTCAAAAGGCCACACATTCACAGCCCTGCAGGGAGCCGTCGTGGAGCCCGCAGCTCCAGCTGCAGATACGGCCCCCCGCATTTCCGGGTCAGAGGCCGCGGATGCGCACAGCGGCAGCCTCCAGCGGCTGCGCCGTGCTCCATGGCGGACACAGACCACAGACCTGGACCCCTGAAATAGTGCCCCCAATCGGCCATGCGACCGACCCGGACCGCCCGCACAATAAAGGCCCAGTTCCGTATGAGCCCCCCCCCCCCGCCCTCCGATTGGCCCACCCCCCGACCATGGCGGCCACGGTCTGAGTACACCGTATTTCGAGGGCTGGAGAATTGAGGGACTGGCGCTGGTCACGATTCCATGCGTGAAACTGGATTCTCCACCCCGGCGCCGGATCTGGGGCGAAATTCTCCTACCCGCCCCGCCACATTTCTGCGCCGACCGGCCGGCGGGAGTCTCCGTAACACCGGCCGGTCAATGGGGTTTCCCATTGTGGGGCAGCCCCACGCCGTCGGTAAACCCCCGGGCGCCGGCTGAACGGAGACTCCCGCCGGCGGAGAATGACGCCCCTGATATCGGCGTCGGGGTGCGGAGAATCCAGCCCATAGTCCCCACCAAAGCACAGGTAAAACTTCCTCTGTCTGTTTCCAAAGAGAACTGACTATTTCTATCAGCACGCACTCAGATAAATTAAACAAAAAAAGCAAGCTTTCACCCTGAATCACTATCTCTATGACAATGTGACACATACAACCTGTTGCTAGTTAGAAATGCAATTTAACTACCTTTTAATGCCCACATTTTCTTGTTTCTGGGAAACCATGGGCGTCATTCTCCGACCCCCGCTCCGGCACCGGATATTCGGCGGGAATCGGGCCGCGCCGCTCGATTCTCCGGCCCGGATGGGCTGAAGTCCCGCCGATAAATTGCCTGTCCCGCCGGCGTGGATTAAACCACCTTTTGAACGGCGGGACAAGGCGGCGTGGGCGGGCTCCGGGGTCCTGGGGGGGGGGGGGCGCGGGGCAATCTGGCCCTGGGGAGTGCCCCCACGGTGGCCTGGCCCGCGATCGGGGCCCACCGATCCGCGGGTGGGCCTGTGCCGTGGGGGCACTCTTTCCCTTCCGCCTCCGCCACGGTCTCCACCATGGCGGAGGCGGAAGAGACTCCCTCCACTGCGCATGCGTGGGAAACTGTCAGCGGCCGCTGACGCTCCCGCGCATGCGCCGCCCGGGGATGTCATTTCCGCGCCAGCTGGCGGGGCAACAAAGGCCGTTTCCGCCAGCTGGCGGGGCGGAAATTCCTCCGGCTTCGACTTAGCCCCTCAATGTTGGGGCTCGGCCCCCAAAGATGCGGAGCATTCCGCACCTTTGGGGCGGCGCGATGCCCGTCTGATTGGTGCCGTTTTGGGCGCCAGTCGGCGGACATCGCGCCGTTTTGGGAGAATTTCGCCCCATGTAACTTCTTATATTTCTACAAAAGATAGGATAATGCTTGCCAGATTTACTAGAATTATAACAAAGCCAAGAGCAATCCTCCAGCTGTTTATAATCTTGCCTTACCAATTGTTGATCTCTTAAGTCAACATAATTTTTTAGTGTAATAAACTGCAAGCTTGTTCAAATTGCATTCACTTCAGGGTTGTTCATCGGTTTCTCAATCAGGTGCCATTATTTTCAGCAGTTAAGATTTTAATTCCTAAACCAAAATTTATTTTCTAAAACATAGGGACCATGAATTAGATTGTCACAACATCATGCTAAAATGAAGATATGTCAGTGGGCAGTATTTTATCATGTGTATAAGAAATCATTAAATGCAAAATGAAGCCTTAAAACTAGCAATAGGAGGAAGACAGGCATAAAAGCTGAGGAGGTATGTTTTATCCACTTCCATCATCCTAAATGAACATAGGAACAAATAGAAATTAGGAGCAGAAGTATACAATTCAGCCCTTCTAGCCTGCTCCACCATTCAATCAGACCTTAGCTGATCTCTTCCTGGTCTCAAATCCACCTCCTTGCCTGTTCCCCACATTCCTTTGACCTGTTTTTTAATCAGAAATATATCTATCTCCTTGAAACCATTGAAGATTCAGGCACCACCGCACTATGGGCAACAAAATCCACAAATTCACCACCCTCTGCGAGAAGTAGTTCTCTGTGAACTGTGACCTCTCGTTCTGGAAGATGTATTGATTTCTTTCTTCCTTGTGACTTTGTAGATTGACCTTCAGACTTTCCTCACTCTGACTGACCAGGACTTGAAGGAGCTCGGAATTACCACATTTGGTGCCAGAAGGAAAATGCTGCTTGCAATTTCAGGTTAGTACATATTTATATTTTCAGCCAGTTGTTTGTCTTGGTTAGAGGGTAGCAAACCGAAAACAGGCAATGGAAATGGTGAAAGAAAGCAGCATCGGGGACACCAGTTTTCTGTTCCGACGTTTTGCGAGTGTCTGAATTCAACGTAAGTGGAAAGATTTGTGGGAAATGAAAAGGATTGCTCCACATATTTAAATACTGCAGCACTGCCTAAATTATACAGGGCCCTGCTCGATTTCAGTTGTTTGACATCAGTCTCAGAGATTTGGTAATTAATGACTTAATGCAGAATCTTTCCCCTTTACTAGAATTACAACACAGTCCCCTTAAGATAGGAAAACATTAAGGGCGGAATTCTCCCCCCCCCCCCCCCCCCACGCCGGGTGGGAGAATCGCCCGGGCGCCACACGAGTCCCGCCACGCCGCCCCGACGCGATTCTTCCACCCCCCCCAAACCGGCCCGGCGCGAATCACGGCTGGCCCGATTCTCCGGCCCGGATGGGCGGCATGCCCAACACGACGGGTTCCCGCCGGCGCCATCCACACCTGGTCGCTGCCGGCGGGAACAGCGCGGGAATGCTGGGGGGGGGGGGGCAGCCTGTGGGGGGGGCGAGGGTTCCTGCACCTGGGGGGGGCTCAAAAGGGGCCGGCCTCTCTGAAGGAGGACCTCCTTTCCTCCGCTGCCCCGCAAGATCGATCCGCCATCTTCTTGCGGGGCGGCCGCAGGGAGGACGGCAACCGCGCATGCGCGGGTAACATCATTTACGCGGCGCGGTCGCGTCATTTATGCGACTCCGCTTTTACGCGGCGGCAAGGCTCGGCACGCGTAAATGACGCGGCGCCGCTCCTCGCCCCCCGGGGCGGGAGAATAGGGGGCTGTGAACGGCCTCCGACGCTGGAGTGAAACATTCCAGTTTTCACTCCGGCGTCGGGATTTAGTCTCCCGATGGGAGAATTGCGCCTTAAGTGTTTCAGAGGTGTGTTGGAAAACTGATTTTTACCCCAGGCCTCGGAAGAAGATATTGGGTTAGATGACCAAAAACATGGTTAAAGAGTTGGTTTAAAAGGATCATCCTGAAAGCGGAAGGAAGGGGCGACACGGTAGCACAGTGGCTAGCACTGCTGCTTAATGGCGCCGAGGTCCTGGATTCTATCCTGACCCTTGGTCACTGTCTGTGTGGAGTTTGCACATTCTCCCCGTGTCTGCGTGAGTCTCACCCCAACAACCAAAGATGTGCAGGGTAGGTGGATTGGCCGTGCTAAATTGCCCCTTAATTGGAAAAAGATAATTGGGTACTCTAGACTTTTTTTAAATTAAAGCGGCTGGAGAGGTTTAGGGCAGGAATTCTGGAGCTGAGGGCCTGGGCAGTTAAAGGCATGGCCACGATTGGTGGGGCAATTAAAACTGAGATGATGAGAAGATCAGGATCGGAAGAGTGCAGAATCCTCAGGATATTGGTAGAGCAGGGATCTGGCATTAGGATAATCTTTATTGTCACAAGTAGGCTTACATTAACACTGCAACAAAGTTACTGCAAAAAACCCCTAGTCGCCACATACCGGCGCCTGTTCAGGTACACTGAGGGAGAATTCAGAATGTCCAAATTACCTAACAGCATGTCTTTCGGGACTTGTGGTTGGAAACCGGAGCACCCGAAGGAAACCCACGCAGACATGGGGAGAACATCCAGACTCCGCACAGACAGAGACCCAAGTGGGAATCGAACCTGGGACCCTGAAGCTGTGAAGCAACAATGCTAACCACTAGATTGTGGAGGTGAAGTAGATTGCAGAGCAAGGGAGGTGTGAGGCCATGGAACGATTTAAAAGTAGGATGGGAATTTTAAAACCGAGATGTTGATTTACGAGGAGGTAATTGAGGCTAACGAGCACAGGGATAACTGTGACACTGGACTTGCTGTGAGTTAAGACACAGGCAGCAAATGGATGACCTCAAGCTTACAAAGTGTAGAAGACGGGAAACTGGGGCGAAATTCTCCCGAACGGCGCGATGTCCGCATCTTTGGGGGCCGAGCCCCAACATTGAGGGGCTAGGCCGGCGTCGGAGGACTTTCCACCCCGCCAGCTGGCGGAAACGGCCTTTGTTGCCCCGCCAGCTGGCGCGGAAATGACATCTCCGGGCGGCGCATGCGCGGAGGGAGTCTCGTCCGTCTCCGCCATGGTGGAGACCATGGCGGAGGCGGAAGGGAAAGAGTGCCCCCACGGCACAGGCCCGCCCGCGGATCGGTGGGCCCCGATCGCGGGCCAGGCCACCGTGGGAGCACCCCCCGGGGCCAGATCACCCCGCGCCCCCCCCCCCCCCAGGACCCCGGAGCCCGCCCACGCCGCCTTGTCCCACCGTTCAAAAGGTGGTTTAATCCACGCCGGCGGGACAGGCAATTTATCGGCGGGACTTCGGCCCATCCGGGCCGGAGAATCCAGCGGGGGGTCCGCCAACCGGTGCGGCCCGATTCCCGCCCCCGCCGAATATCCGGTGCCGGAGACTTCGGCAACCGGCAGGGGCGGGGTTCACGGCGGCGGGGTTCACGCCAGCCCCCGGCGATTCTCCAACCCGGCGGGGGGTCGGAGAATGACGCCCCTGGTCAGGAGAGCATTGGAATAGTCAAGTCTTGAGGTAACGAGTATGAAATGATTGTTTCAACAGCAGATGAAGTGAGATGAGGTAGAATTGGGTGACATTACAGAAATGGAAATAGGTGGTCATGGCGATGGCATGGATATGTGATCAGAAGCTAATTTTGGGATCAAATATCATACCAAGGCTGCAAAAGGCTTCACCGAGTCTTAGGCAGTTGCTGAGGAGAGGAATGAAGTTGGTGACTGGGGAGCAGAGTCTTCAGTGGGGTCTGAAATTGATGCCTTCAGCCTTCCCAATGATTAGTTGAGGAAATCTGTGCTCCTCTGTACTGGGTACATGAAACCCAGTGATTAAAAATGACCTAATACACACCTGCTTTTGCAGTTGTATTTGAGAGAGATATACTGAGTAACATTCTTTGTGTGGTTTGTTTCAGAACTATTTTCTGCTTGGCTGATCTAATATGTGAAACCCTGTTTATGGTCAAGCGGAGAGTGATCGTATGTTCCACATACACTGGCTGAAAAATCAGTTTCACAACCACCTACAGGTGTTAGACATGTCAGAAAATGTGACTTGAAGCTCAAGTCATATTTACTCTGAGTAAACAGAGTTATAGAGCTTTAAACATGGAAATGTAATGATTAAAACAGAGATGTGTGACTCCACCATTATGAGGAAGTGAAGACTCTTGCATTCTCCCTGACACCGCCTGTTATTTGACTGATTACAAGCTTAAGTTATGTTATCTTCTTATCAAAACACATAAGGGGTGATTCTCCATGGATACTTTCAGCGCCATAGAGCATTTGAGCTGGCTAAGATGGAGTTCAGAGCCGAAAAACCAGTCTACCTGTGTTTAGTGCAAGATGTCATCTTGGTAAAGGGATTGAAGCCTGGGCTAGGAATGTCTGCCCAGAGGATTTGGCCTGTATCTCTTAATATAGAACATAGAACATACAGTGCAGAAGGAGGCCATTCGGCCGATCGAGTTTGCACCGATCCACTTAAGCCCTCACTTCCACCCTATCCCCGTAACCCAATAACCCCTTGTAACCTTTTTTTGGACACTAAGGGCAATTTAGCATGGCCAATCCACCAATATCTGCATGTCTTTGGACTGTGGGAGGAAACCAGAGCACCCGGAGGAAACCCACGCAGACACTGGGAGAACGTGCAGATATTTGCTTAACAAAAATCTATCTATCTCAGATTTTAAATTTAACAACTGTTCTAGCTTCAACTGCTGTTTGTGGGAGAGAGTTCCAAACACCTGTCCTGAACAATCTAGCCCCATACAATCAGCATTTGAGTGCAGGCCGGCAGATGTCTGGTTTAGCAACACTGGGCAGCTTCATATCATGGTGATCCTCAATGAAGCCCAACATTGCATTCTAAAACTAAATTAGCACAGCACCCATTTACTGCTTTTTTCCACCGTTTCACCAAAATAACCCCCATTGAACATCGAACATTACAGCGCAGTACAGGCCCTTCGGCCCTCGATGTTGCACCGACCTGTAAAACCACTCTAAAGTCCATCTACACTATTCCCTTATCGTCCATATGTCTATCCAATGACCATTTGAATGCCCTTAGTGTTGGCGAGTCCACTACTGTTGCAGGCAGGGCATTCCACGTCCTTACTACTCTCTTGAGTAAAGAACCTACCTCTGACATCTGTCTTATATCTATCTCCCCTCAATTTAAAGCTATGTCCCCTCGTGCTAGACATCACCATCCGAGGAAGAAGGCTCCACTGTCCACCCTATCCAATCCTCTGATCATCTTGTATGCCTCAATTAAGTCACCTCTTAAACTTCTTCTCTCTAACGAAAACAGCCTCAAGTCCCTCAGCCTTTCCTCATAGGATCTTCCTTCCATACCAGGTAACATTCTGGTAAATCTCCTCTGCATCCTTTCCAATACTTCCACATCTTTCCTATAATGCGGCGACCAGAATTGCACGCAATACTCCAAATGCGGCCACACCAGAGTTTTGTACAGCTGCAGCATGACCTCATGGCTCCGAAACTCAATCCCTCTACCAATAAAAGCTAACACACCGTACACCTTCTTAACAACCCTCTCAACCTGGGTGGCAACTTTCAAGGATCTATGTACATGGACACCGAGATCTCTCTGCTCATCCGCACTGCCAAGAATCTTACCATTAGTCCTGTACTCTGTCTTCCTGTTATTCCTTCCAAAATGAATAACCTCACACTTTTCTGCATTAAACTCCATGTGCCACCTCTCAGCCCAGCGCTGCAGCTTATCTATGTCCCTCTGTAACTTGTAACATCCTTCCGCAGTGTCCACAACTGCACCGACTTTAGTGTCATCTGCAAATTTACTCACCCATCATTCTACACCCTCCTCCAGGTCATTTATAAAAATGACAAACAGCAGTGGCCCCAAAACAGATCCTTGTAGTACACTAGTAATTGTATAAAATCAGAAGTAGGTTTTTCAACCTGGTCTGCCTGCTCCCTATTCAATTAGACAATGGGCCTATCTGTACCTTATGTTATGGGCGAGGCGTTTTCAGAACCCCAAAATGTATCATGGAGTTCAGCCAACCTCTCCCTTTAATGTATTTGTTGCTTTTCCGAGCACACGGCTTGTTCCCTAGGCGTGGGATTACAATTATGGACACGTGGGTTTTTAAACACAAAACAATGTTTATTCCATGAACTCAACTTAACATCTTAAATAAACATTGGATCTCTTAACACCCCTTACTTCAAAGGTAACTCAGAAAATATTGCAACAGTAAATAATTCCTAAAAATGTTCCTTCAAACTTCCAAGAGACTTAACACCTTTAAACAGAATCACATCAGGTTAAAGGCTTTACTATTATGAGTTTAAATCACCCAAATGATCCAGAGATAGTCTTTCATGGCAGAGATCCAGCTCACTGCAAAACACACACACACCCAGCTCTTTTCCTCCAAACTGAAAACTAAACTGCAAAATGGCTGATCTAAAGCCCAGCTTCACCCACTCTCTGACATCACTGTTTTCTTAAAGGTACATTGCTTAAACATCCATGTCTTAAAGGTACTCTCACATGACACCTCCCCCCAAGGAAAAAAAACCCATCAACTTCAAGATGGTTTCATTTTTTACTTTTGCACCATCCGAGGAGACAGAAGAGCTCTTACGTGACTGCTTAGAGACAGTGGACTGGTCCATATTTAAGAACTCAGCGACCAACTTAAATGAGTATGCCACCACCGTCACAGACTTCATCAGCAAATGCGTGGATGACTGCGTGCCAAAGAAAGCAGTACGTGCGTTCCCCAACCGGAAAACATGGCTCAATCGCGAGATTGACTCCCTACTGAAGGACAGATCTGAGGCGTTCAAGGCAGACGACCCTGACCTATACAAGAAATCCAGGTATGACCTCCGCAAAGCCATCCGGAATGCCAAGAGAGAATATCAAACCAAGCTAGAGTCACAGACAGACTCTCGGCGGTTGTGGCAAGGACTAAACAACATAACGGGCTACAAAGCGAAGCCGAACAGTATCTCTGGCAGCAGCGCACCACTCCCCGATGAACTCAATGCATTCTATGCTCGGTTCGAGCAGGTAACCAACAATCCGCTGGCGAGTGCCCCAGCAGCCCATAATTCACCCATACCCACCATCACAGCTTCCGAACTCAGATTGGCCTTCCTGAAAATGAACCCTCGGAAGGCGACAGGCCCAGACGGGATCCCTGGTCGTGCACTCAGAGCCTGCGCGGACCAGCTGGCAGAGGTACCTGTCCCTACTCCACTCCGAGGTCCCCACCTGCTTCAAGGAGACCACCATCATACCGGTACCAAAGAAGAACCAGGAAACGTGCCTCAATGACTACAGACCAGTGGCCCTGACTTCAGTCGTAATGAAGTGCTTCGCGAGGTTGATCATGAGGCACATTACCTCCATACTCCCAGAACGCCTTGATCCACAGCAATTCGCATACCGCTGCAACCGGTCCACATCAGACACCATTTCCCTGGCCCTACACTCATCCCTCGAGCATTCCGAAAACAAGGACTCCTACATTAGACTCCTATTTATTGACTACAGCTCCGCCTTCAACACCATAATCCCAGCCAAGCTCATATCAAAGCTCCAAAACCTAGGACTTGGCTCCCCACTCTGCAACTGGATCCTCGATTTTCTGACCAACAGACCACAATCAGTAAGAATGAACAACAACACCTCCTCCACAATAGTCCTCAACACCGGCGCCCCGCAAGGCTGCGTACTTAGCCCCCTACTCTACTCCCTGTACACACACGACTGCGTGGCAAAACTTGGTTCCAACTCCATCTACAAGTTTGCTGACGATACGACCATAGTGGGCCGGATCTCGAATAACGACGAGTCCGAATACAGGAGGGAGATAGAGAACCTAGTGGAGTGGTGTAGCGACAACAATCTCTCCCTCAATGCCAGCAAAACTAAAGAGCTGGTAATTGACTTCAGGAAGCAAAGTACTGTACACACCCCTGTCAGCATCAACGGGGCCGAGGTAGAGATGGTTAGCAGTTTCAAATTCCTAGGGGTGCACATCTCCAAAAATCTGTCCTGGTCCACCCACGTCGACGCTACCACCAAGAAAGCATAACAGCGCCTATACTTCCTCAGGAAACTAAGGAAATTCGGCATGTCCACATTGACTCTTACCAACTTTTACAGATGCACCATAGAAAGCATCCTATCAGGCTGCATCACAGCCTGGTATGGCAACTGCTCGGCCCAGGACCGCAAGAAACTTCAGAGAGTCGTGAACACCGCCCAGTCCATCACACAAACCTGCCTCCCATCCATTGACTCCATCTACACCTCCCGCTGCCTGGGGAAAGCGGGCAGTATAATCAAAGATCCCTCCCACCCGGCTTACTCACTCTTCCAACTTCTTCCATCGGGCAGGAGATACAGAAGTCTGAGAACACGCACGAACAGACTCAAAAACAGCTTCTTCCCCACTGTCACCAGACTCCTAAATGACCCTCTTATGGACTGATTTCATTAACACTACACCCTGTATGCTTCATCCGATGCCAGTGCTTTTGTAGTTACATTGTATATGTTGTGTTGCCCTATTATGTATTTTCTTTTATTCCCTTTTCTTCTCATGTACTTAATGATCTGTTGAGCTGCTCGCAGAAAAATACTTTACTGTACCTCGGTACACGTGACAATAAACAAATCTAATCCAATCCACTAAGAAATGTACACAGTAAATATACCTTTTCGTTTTAAAAAAAAAAACAACACATGCAAACAGGTATAATAATATAGTCCATTTTTGTTTGTTCTTCTTCCTCCAACCGAAATCCTTCTCGATTGACAGTCTCTTTGAACAAAGTCTCTGCACGATCCATCCATTCCTCTACTCCTCGGCATTTCTCTTCAGAATCAGGGGCGTCATTCTCCGACCCCCCGCCGGGTCGGAGAATGGCCGTTGGCCGCCGTGAATCCCGCCCCCGCCGAAGTCTCCGGTACCGGAGATTGGGCGGGGGCGGGAATCGGCCTGCGCCGGTTGGCGGGACCCCCCGCTCAATTCTCCGGCCCAGATGGGCCGAAGTCCCGCCCAGAAATTGCCTGTCCCGCCGACGTAAATCAAAGCTGGTATTTACCGGCGGGACCAGGCGGCGTGGGCGGGCCCGGGGTCCTGGGGGGGGCGCGGGCGATCTGACCCCGGGGGTGCCCCCACGGTGGCCTGGCCCGCGATCGGGGCCCACCGATCCGCGGGCGGGCCTGTGCCGTGGGGGCACTCTTTCCCTTCCGCCTCCGCCACGGTCTCCACCATGGCGGAGGCGGAAGAGACTCTCCCCACTGCGCATGCGCGGGAAACTGTCAGCGGCCGCTGACGCTCCCGCGCATGCGCCGCATTTCCGCGCCAGCAGGCGGGGCAACAAACGCCATTTCCGCCAGCTGGCGGGGCGGAAATCCCTCCGGCGTTGGCCTAGCCCCTCAATATTGGGGCTCGGCCCCCAAAGATGCGGAGCATTCCGCACCTTTGGACCGGCGCGATGCCCGTCTGATTGGCGCCGTTTTTGGCGCCAGTCGGCGGACATCGCGCCGTTGGGGGAGAATTTCGCCCCAGATACTTTAGTTCAATCTGACCACAGAGTCCCTTGCAATTCTCCAATACAGGAGCATTGGTGATCACAGCTTTCAAGCAGCCAAATGCCTGTTGAAAGTCCGCTGTCCGTTGAATTTTTTTAGGTTTCTTTAGCAAGTTCATCAGTGGAGTAATCACGCCACAAAACCTTTACACAACTGTTCGATCAAATTCATTCATGCTAGGAGATCGTATTATTTCCCTTCGTCTTGAGGGTATCGGAAACTCCGCAAGGAAAGTGATTCGGGCTTCTCCAAATTCATTTTCGGCTAGGTTCATCACCAAACCCGCTCCTGAAGTCGATCGAAGAACTCCATACGATGTTTTAAAGGTTCTTTCCATGTCCGGAAGTTGGAAATAAAAGCAGATTGTCCCACTTTCTCAATGCAATCTTTCAATGGTGGGACAGGATAAGAGTCCGTTCTTGTAACTGCATTCACCTTTCTATAGTCCACACACAACCATTGGGTCCCGCCTGGTTTAGATACCATCACTATGGGTGACCTCCATTGGCTGCAACCCACTTCAATTATGCCATTCTTCAGCATACTCTCAATTTCTCTGTTAACCTGTACCAATTTTAAAGGATTAAGTCTATATGGATGTTGTTTGATAGGAACAGCATTTCCCACATCTACATCATGTATAGCCATTTTAGGACTTCCCAATTTATCTCTACAAACTTGCCCATGTGATATCAATAACTCTTTCAGATCAGTTTGTTTTTCCTCTAGAAGGTAACTTAACAATTCTTCCCAATTTTTCAGAACATCCTCATTTTCCAATTTAATTTGAAGTATGTCAAATTCACAGTCATCTGGATTTGGGTCGTCACTTTGAGTTAGAATCATCAACACCTCCTTTTTCTCTCCTTCCCTTTCAAAGTATCTTTTAAGCATATTCACATGACACACTCGGTGAGTCTTCCTTCTAACTGGTGTTTTTACCACATAATTCACCTCACTTAATTTTCTTTCAATCTGATACGGTCCACAAAACCTAGCTTTTAAAGGCTCCCCCACCACTGGTAACAACACTAAAACTTTATTCCCACTGGCAAAACTACGAACTTTGGATTTCTTGTCCGCTACCCGTTTCATCACATTTTGTGCAACTTTCAAATGTTGTCTAGCCAATTCACCTGCTCTATTTAATCGTTCCCTAAAATTTGACACATAATCCAACAGTGTAATTTCCGATTTCTCACCCACCAATTTTTCCTTAGTCAATTTAAGTGGTCCTCTTACCTCATGGCCAAAAATTAGTTCAAAAGGACTAAATTTGGTAGACTCATTAGGTGCATCCCTAATTGCAAACAATACGAAACGAATTCCTTTATCCCAGTCCTCTGAATAATCTTGACAATACGCCCTCAACATTGTCTTTAATGTCTGATGCCGCCTTTCTAACTGCGATTCTGGGTGGTATGCAGTTTTTAATTGTTTTATTCCTAAGCTATCCATAACTTCTTTGAATAACTTTGAAATAAAATTCGTTCCTTGATCCGATTGAATTTCTGTGGGTAGTCCATATCTAGTAAAGAATTTAAGTAACTCCTCCACAATCCTTTTAGCTGTAATATAACATACTGAAATGGCATCTGGAAACCTAGTAGACACATCCATTACAGTCAAAAGATATTGATTCCCACTTTTTGTTTTAGGAAGCGGCCCTACACAATCGATTAGGACCCTTGTAAAAGGTTCCTGAGATGCTGGAATGGGTATTAAGGGTGCTGGTTTTATCACTGCTTGAGGTTTCCCTATCACTTGACATGTGTGACATGATTGACAACATTTAACTACATCTTTATGTCGTCCAGGCCAATAAAAATGTTTCTGGATTTTAGCTTGAGTTTTCCTTATTCCCAAATGACCTCCCACTGGTACCACATGTGCAACTCGCAACACCTCCTTTCTATACCCTACTGGCAATACTACTTGATGAACGTCTGCCCACTTTTCATCTGCCTGCATATGTACAGGTCTCCATTTTCTCATCAAGACATCATTTTTACGGTAATAACACTCTGGTATACTCTCAGATTCCTCTTCCGTATATGCTTTCTGATATATCCGTTTTATTTCTCCATCTTTCTGTTGTAACTCAGCCAATTTTCCTGAACTAAAAATATCCGCCTCATCCTCCACCTGTTGTTCTTTTTCAACCATCTGATCAAAAATTGTTTGATAATTGCACTTCAACTTCATCTTCACTCGTTGATTTCTCCTCGTCTTAACCTGTGACTTTGCGACTTTGTTACTATACAATCCGGAAAAATCCCAGGATATTCGTCCTTCAACCCTTCAGTTGTCTGATTTTCCACTGGCTGATCAACCACAGTAGGCATCACTCCCACCTGCGATCCAGCTATATCATTACCCAAGATAAACTGTATTCCTGGACAAGATAGTTTATCTATTACTCCTACTACCACTTCACCACTCTTCACTAGACTTTCCAACCTTACCTTATATAATGGAACGCTACTCCTCTCACCCTGAATTCCACATATCACCACCTTTTCTGGCAACATTCTTCCCAAACTACATAATTCCTCATCTCTTACCATTAAAGATTGACTAGCCCCTGTATCTCTTAAAATTGTGACTTCTTTACCTGCTCCTCCTGATACACGAGTAAACTTTATCCACACAAGTAAATTCTTTCAAGACATCTGGCACCTTCTTAACAATTACTTCTTGAACAGGCTATACAATCGTTTGCACCTCCTTCGCTTCCCTTGGGCCTTCCTTCCACTCTAACAAACCCCACTGTCTTATCCTGTTTTACCACATCAGCCTTCCCAGTGCATTTCTTCAACCACCAACACTGTGACTTTACATGGCCTAGTTTATTACAGTAAAAACATTTGAAACTTTTCATTTCTTTTCCACCCTCCTGGATTTCATTTTTCATCTGAGGTACACTCTCTTTATTGTCTCCCATCAGATCACCTTTACCTTTACCACTTGAGTATTTCTCATGTCCCCAGTTTCTATCCCTCACCGGCTGAAACTGATGTCTGAAACCAATCTTTCATTTATGAACTAATTCATAATCATTTGCCATTTCCGCTGCTAATCTTGCAGTTTTAACCCTCTGTTCTTCCACATGAGTTCTCACTCCATCAGGAATTGAATTTTTAAACTCCTCCAAAAGTATAATTTCTCTGAGAGCTTCATACGTTTGGTCTATTTTCAAAGCCCTTATCCACCTATCAAAATTACTCTGTTTGAGCCTTTCAAACTCCATGTATGTTTGACCAAATTCTTTCCTTAAATTTCTAAACCTTTGTCTGTAAGCTTCAGGCACTAGCTCATATGCACTTAAGATGGACTTCTTCACCTCCTCATATGTTTCAGATACCTCCTCCGGTAGTGATGCAAACACTTCACTAGCTCTACCTACCAGCTTTGTTTGAGTCAGTAACACCCACATGTCCGGTGGCCATTTTATCTGTTTAGCTACCTTCTCAAATGAAATGAAAAAGGCTTCCACTTCCTTCTCGTCAAACCTTGCAATGCTTGGACATATTTAAATAGATTCCCACCAAGCAGGAGTAGGCCATTCAGCCCCTTGAGCATGCTCCGCCATTCAGTAAGACCATGGCTGATCTGATTGTAACCTCAACCTCACATTCCAGCCATCACACTGCTGACTTGTGCCTTGTAGACAGTCAAGAGACTTTGGGTTTAGAGTTGAGCCAATCGATGCAGAATATCCAGCCTCTGACCTACTCTACCAGCCAAAGGAGTTATGCAGCTAGTACAATTGAGTTAAAGTCAATGATAACTCTGATGGTATTTATTTGGTAATGATGCCATTGAATGTCATGGGGATATTACATTTTATCTTGCAGAAGCTATTTATTGACTTGCTCTTCTGTGGTGTAAGCGTTAATTGCCATTTTGCCCAAACCTGAACGTTTTTGTCTTGCTGCATTCAGGACCAGTAAGCAAAGCAAACTGAGTAACACATTGTTGCATTGTGGTACCCAGCATTCAAGTTATACATGTAACTATTATAATTAAACTAGAGCCTTACTTCTGATGCTTGGGCCTCAAGAGACGATGAACATTGTTTTCCCCTTTTTTGCTCCCTTTTCAGAATTGAACAAAAACTGTCGAAAGCCTTTTCAGCCTCCACACATTCGCTCAACGTTTCTAGAAGGTGGCGCAAGCGGCCGATTACCACGGCAATATCACTCTGACATAGCCAGCATCAGTGGTCGGTGGTAGCCGTGAACTGGAACTTGCTGGCCCGAATGAGGCAAGCTGGCACAACCTGCCATGCCACGTTAACCCTGTGGAAAGCATTTACTGCACAGAGCCTTTGGTCTTTTCAGAGTTTGGATTACAAGAATCAAAATTGCTTTGATACTGTGCAAATAATTGTGCCAAAATTGGGCCAACAATGTGTATTCCTTGGTTGCCTTTTGCTGTTTCACCAAATATGATACTAATCTATATGCAGACCAGAGAACAACAAGACCGTTAACACTAACTTTCTGGCTTAATATTATTTATTAGGAAACAAAAACTTAATGATGCACTGAAATGTTAGGTTCTATGGTAGAATTAAACCCGAACCACTAACCCAAGTGCATTGTGGGTGCCTTTTGTAATGAGAGGGTAAGATGTATTGTACTGCTGAGTAGATGACTTAAATGTAATTGCCTCTGCACTTTACATGTCCTGGTTTTCTAGACCTGTGGAAATGTGTTTTCGTTTCTCTGGTCTTCATATACAACAAATGTATTGTTAGCAGGGTTGAGGAAATGGAGCGGGTGTCTCATGGGACTTGAGTGAAGCTAGCTTCCTTCCTCGAGGTGTATAATTATTTTACAGTGAGGCTTGGGACTACAGTCGCCTGACAACCTCACTCTCTCGCTACCCCCCCCCTCCAATAAAACCAAATGCAGATACTGAAACAATGTCTAAATACAGTGATGGAATCTGATTGTATTTTACTGCCATCGTAAACACCTTTACAGTATTCAATATGCTGGTTTTCGATCCAACAAAGCTTGTAAAAACATAACTTTTTACATGTTTGTTGAATTCAGTTCTTTTGTAGAATCTAAGCCACAGAAACTGGCCATTTGATCCAACTGGTCTTTGCTGTTGTTAATGCTCCACACGAGCCTTTTCCCACCCCTCGTCACCCTAACCATATTGGCGTAACCTCCAATATCTTTCTTCCTTGTGTGCTTCCACATAAAATGCATCTGTGCTATACACCTCAACTACTCCCTGTGGTAGTGAGTTTCATATGTTGCTGGTGCACTAAGTGCAGTCCATTTCAGTTCTCATTCTCTGCCCCTATCCTCCCCCCCCACCCCCCTCTCTCCTCCTCATGACCCCAACTGAAGCCTATGCTATTTCAATTTTACAATCACTTGGAAGCAAAGGTGCCGAGCTCCCACTCTGGAGATAGAGAGGAATCTTTCAATGGGTGCTCAAACTCATTGTCTTCAGAGTTTGGAAATCGATTTCCTTCTTGTTCTCTCATTTTCTACCACCTTTTAGGTGACGATGTTTCTCCTATTGGATTCATCTGATTTATTATTCATTCACAATTCTTCAAGTTCCCAACGACTGGGCCTGCAGCATTGTCTAAGCTGGAACAATTTCAGTGGCATAATGTTTTTGGAGGGCATCATGCAATTGTGCGGGTGTGCCAGCACTAGAACCTCTACATTGGTAATGTGAAACCCAAGAATGAATGTCTGTTTTTGAGAAGCTTTCCTCTGCAAATTGAGATAGAGCTGAAATGGACGTGTGACCAGTTGATATTGGCAAAATGTCTACCTTCGTTTTCTTGCAAAGTTTATTTTAAAGAAAACAAAGATAATATGTCGGTTTATGGGTGTACTTGGCATCGGCCAAGGTCTGAAGCTGAAACAGATGGCTCTGAATAGCCCGCATGTTTATCTGGAAACTTCTGTCTTAGTTCAGTTTTGAGAGTCGTTCTTATTACCACATGAAAGTGTTTTTATTTGTGGAGGTTTTTTTTGCTGTTGAATCATATTAACAGAGATAGACGGGAAAAGCCTCCGGTTTATCCAGATTGTCCCAAGCAAGTGCGCAGCCCTGTGTGTCACAACATATTCATTCACTCCAGATAAAGAAACCAAGCCATCTGGGAAATTAATTTCCAATCCCCTTCAGCGTAGAAAGCTAGTCTGCGCCTGATGGATGTTGTACAATGTGGCAGCCTGTTCCCATAGGCCCACTGGTTCCCTGGATGACCCCCACACATCATGTTCTCCTTCTTGGAGAACTAGACAATCTCAGCAGCCCATTTGACACAGAACTGCCATTGATTATGTTTTGTATGTGGTGATCTTTTCCCCAGTCAGAAAGGCTTCAGTCGTCACTTGAAGCGGTTCAGGGAATCACTGTCCACTGCACAATCTGGCAGCCTGTTCCCATAGGCCCACCGGTTCCCTGGATGGCCCCAACACATCATGTTCTCAATCCTGGAGGACTGGGCAATTTCGACACCCCATTTGACAGCAGACCTGTCACGGATGATGTTTTGTGATGAACTGATAAGTAGTGATGTTGATGAGTGCAGTTAATTTCATTTTCCTTCTCTTTTCCCCCCCCCTCCCCAACTCTCTTCCTTGCCTCCTCATGACCCCAACTGAAGACCACGCTTCCTCAGTTTTGCAACTGGTTAGAGAAGGTGACAAACTCCCACACTGGAGACAGAGAAGCCTTTCATTGAGTTCTCAAACTCTCTGTCTTCAGAGTTTGAAAATCAATTTCCTCATGGTTCTCTCCTTCTCTAAGACCATCTTCAGTGCTCCTCACTTTAGTTACGCCCTGTAACCCTCAGAAATCCACAGACAATGCAAGCTTTCTATTTTCCTATTTTTCTTTTGCTCTCGATCTTCCATAGGAACCTTAGCTCCTGAATTTTTCCTTTTGCTCTTGTCTCCACGTGCAGTTCTCCCAATACAATTAGCAAGCCCAAAGGAGTTTGAAGAATTAAGTATCACAATGTTTATGCTGGATCTATGAAGGTTTTTTGTTGAAATGAAGAAAATCCCAAAGTGCCTACATGTTCTGCTACCCAGTTATATTGATGTCCATGTCTATATTGTCCTGTTCTGCCGGAACAGGGTGAGCTATAGAGTCACTGACCAGTACTTAGGAGTAAGGACTTTAAAGATGTAAACCGCCATATGAAGTGTTCTGCGTAGCCAGCATAAGGTAAACACCACTTTTGCTGCATGAGTGAAGTTAATTATAAAGAAATATGTGAATAGTTTAATATTGTTTTCTACTTTCAGTGGCAATTGTGCATATGGTCTGTGTAGGTAATTGCTCGATGAATCGAAAACAAATTTGCACACTCAAAGGGAAGAGGTTATGTTTTGTCACTTTTATATATAAAATGTAGTTTTGTGATTTGTTCTTTCTCAATTATTAGCCACTAAGAGGAAATCCGGTTTTGTGAAGCCCTCTAAAATTTTTTTTAAAGTCGATGGTATATATGTGTGTGTACACCAAAGTGAAGGCTCTTCAGTTTATGGAAGCTAAACTGAAAGAATATTCTTTACGAAACACTGGACGAATACTCACTTGTCTCAAGTGTGAGGAGGTGCCATGCTAACTTGTGTAGACTAACATCAAGGTCCTAGGACTATCTAATGGACAAAGCTGTTTGATTATCATCTTAAGTTAGAGGTTAAGAATAACTCAGTGCTTTGAGTGATTACTTATCTGTAAATATAGCACAGATGTTTATTTTCAGTGCGTGTTTGGGGGGGGGGGGATTTGATGACCTTTTCATGATTTTCGATTCAAATGATATTGTTGATAGATGAGCTTTAAGAAAGGGAATTTTTGACACAATTTTACATTGTATTAAAAGATAATTTTCTATATCCTTTTCTATGGTCTGTTGTGTAAATATATTTTGCATCTGCACAAGAGTCAAACAAGCAGGTTGAAGTCATGGTATTGCAACAATTCCCTCCCAACTTATCTGAATATGTCTATTGGGACCTCGGCTGGTGAAAGACCGCTGTTGTTCAAAGTTTATTTTGTTGCTTATCACGTGTGACAACTTAGCAGCAAACGTTATCATCTGATGCTTCAACTGCCAAGCAATAAATTCCTTTGTTTCGAAACAATATATGGTGAGTGAAAGAGAGAAAGTGAGAGAATGTGCATTTTTGTGACGTGACATTGCTTGGATAGTTTTTTCCGCCAGAACATTCAATGACCTATTGTAGTTGGAGAGGTGGCCCATTTCTTACGGTACTTTGTATGAAACTGAGCAATTTTGATTTTGTATGACAGTAGGATCTGCTGCTTGGTCGCGATTACATGGTTTGTCCGTTTGTATTTTTCTTTACATTCTTGTTGCACGTGCTGCTTTCTATTTCAAGTTTCTTTCATCTGCCCCTTGTGGACCAGTGCATTCAATCCTCATTTATATGTCGGCTGGTAGCAATATAGGGGATGTAGTGGCCTAGTGCTAAAGTAGTAATCCTGAGGCCCATGTTAATGCTGGGGTCAGTGGTTCAAAATCCACAATGGCAGCTGTGGAATTTAAATTCACCTCATAAATCTGGAATATAAAGCTAGTTTTAGTAATGGTGGACAATTAAACTATTGTTGATTTATGTAAATACCCATCTGGCTCAATAATGCCCTACAGGGAAGGAAATGCTGTCCTTACCTGGCCAACATGTGACTTCAGGCCCACAGCAATGTGTTTGACTGTCGGCTGAAATGGCCGAGTAAATTGCATCAAACCACCACAAAGTCAAAAAGGAATGAAAATGAGTGGGCCACCCGGCATCGGCCTAGGCACTGGAAACGACAACGGCAAACCCAGCCCTGTCAACCCTGAAAGGTCCTCCTTGCTGGCACCTGAGGCTTGTGCCAAAATTGGGAGAGTTGTTCCATTGATTGGTCAAGCAACACCTGCTGTAGTCATACTCATAGAATCATACCTTACAGATGATGTCCGAGACAACACCATCAGTATCCCTGGGTATGTCCTGTCCCACCAACAGGACGGACCTGCCAGAGGTGGTGGCACAGTGGTATACAGTCAAGAGAGAATTGATCTGGGAGTCCTCAACATTGCAGAACCCATGAAGTCTCGTGGCATCAAGTCATATATGGGCATGGAAACCTCCGGTTGGTTACCAGCTAATGTCCCCTCTAGTGCTCCTCCATGTTGAATACCACTTGGATGAAGCACTGAGGGTGGCAAGGGTACAGAATGTACTCTGGGTGGGAGAATTCGATATCAATCACCAAGACTGGCTCGATAGCTGCATGGCTGACTGAGCTGGCCAAGTCCTAAAGGACTGGATCTGCGACAGATGGTGAGGGAGCCAACAAGAGGGAAAAAACTTACTTGACCTCACCCTCACCAACCTACCTGTCACAGATTCATCTGTCTATGACATCATTGGTAGAAGTGACCACCGCATAGTCCTTGTGGAGACAAAGTCCTGTCTTCATATTGAGGATACCCTCCATTGTGCTGTGTGGCACTACCACCTTGCTAAATGGGATAGACTTCAAACAGATCTAGCTCAAATCTCGGTATCCATGAGGCACTAAAACTGGCATATAAAAACTGGTTACTGAATACAGTAAGTACTAAATGAGCTAGGTCAGAGATTGGGAATTCCCACATCCTGACTCCCCAAAGCCTGTCCACCATCTGGGACACAAGTCAGGAGTGTGATGGAAAACTCTCCACTTGCCTGGATGCGTGCAACATGCAAGAAGCTCAACACTTTCCAGGACAAAGCATCTCAGTTGATTAGCACCACATCCACCACCTTCAACATTCACTGGTACATAGTGGCAGCAGTGTGAACCATTTTCATGGAAGCTGTTGGAACTTAAATTCAATTAATAAAACCTGGAATTGAAAGCTAGTTTCAGTAATGCTGAGACTATTATTCATTGTTGTAAAAACCCATCTGTTTCACTCATACAGTTCAGGAAAGGAAATCTGCTATCCTTACCTGGCCTGGCCTACATGTGACTCGAGATCCACACTAATTTGGTTGACTCTTAACTGTCCTCTGAAATGGCCCAACAATCCTCTCAGGTTAAGGATAATTAGGGATGGGCAACAAATGCTGGTGTTGCCAATGATGCCCACATCCCTTGAAAGAATTTTAAAAGGCTTTTGTCCTTCACAAAAAAATGGCACCACACACTGAGCTGATCAAGTCCTAAAAGACTAGCTGCCGGACTAGGTATAAGGTAAGTGGTGAGGAAATTAATGAGAGGGACAAAACTACTTGACCTTGTCAACAATAATCTCCCTGTCACAGATGCGTCTGTCCATTACAGCACAGGTAAGAGTGACCACCGCACAGTCCTTGTACAGATGATGTCCCGTTATTCGTACTCAGCTGATCTAAACTCTACAGTCCTGCCACATCCATGAATGGCAGTGGACAATTAAACAACTAACTGGTGGAGGAGGCTCCACAAAAAATTCCTATCCTCCATGATGGAGGAGCCCTGAATAGCAGTGCACAAGACAAGGTTGACGTACTCAACAATCTTCAGCCAAAAATACCCAGTGTGGTACATATTGGCTGCCGCCTGATATCCTCAGCCTCACAGATACAAGTCTACTGCCAATTTGATTCATGCCATATAATATGAAATAGCCTAATGCACTGGCTATTGCAAAGACCAAGGGCCCTGACAACATTCTGGCTGTAGTACTGAGACTTGTGCTCCAGAATTCTCTAGCACCAAATTGTTCCATTACAGCTACAACACTGCAACTACCTGATATTGTGGAGAATTGCCCAGGCATGTCCTGTACATGAAAACAAGACAAATTCAACCCTGCCAATTACTGCACCATCAGTCTACTTTAGATCATCAGCAAAGCGATGGAAGCGATCATCAGTAGTGCTATCAAGCGGCACTTACACAGCACTCCCTAATTTAAGTCCCTCTTCCACAGTACATTCTGTGCCCTCAGTGGAGGAATGGGTCAGGCAGGGGGAGCATTGATTCATCAACTGAGGCAAGGGCATGAAGATTTTGGAAGGCAATTTGAGAGTGTGAGCTCTGGGTAGCTGTAGTCCTGGCTGCCAAAGGTGAGGCAAAAAGATGAGCCTTGTACAAGATGCTAGAGGCAGAAGAATGAAGAGTGTTGGGGAAGAGTTTGATTGTTTTTTTAGTTTCATTCCCGGGATATGGGTCTTGCTAGTACGATAGGCATTTATTTTCCATCCCTAGTCACTCTTGTGGTGAGGTTTCCTCCTGAGCTGCACATAGTGAAGATGCTCCCACAATGTTTTTGGTCAGGGTGGTAGAGGCTTGACCCATTGATAATGAATTCTTTCATGAGATGTGGGCATTTCTGGCAAGGCCAGCATTTGTTGTCCATCCCCTAACTGTCCTTGAACTGAGTAGTTTGCTGGACCATTTCAGATAGTTGGGAATCAACCATTCCCTTCACTAAAGGGCGTTAAGTCAACCACATGGATTTTTACAACAATCAATTATAATTCCATGGCTGCCATTACATGGTTAGCTTTATATTCAAGATTTGTTAATTTAATTCAAATTTCACCAGCCACCGTGCTGGGATTTGAACCCGTGTTTCCAGAACATTAGCCAAGGCCTCTGGATTACTAGGCCCCTGAAAATATCATTACTCCACCCACCATCACGAACATATGTAACTTGCACAGCTGTTATAGCGGCAAGGAGTGAGGAGTCTTTGAAGGGACTGACTCAAAAGATGAGGTGCTAAAACTAATATAGGTTAGCAGTCAGGACCAATGGGTGAGTAGGACAGTGCAGTACAACCCTCAGGCAGTTGGGATCCCATCTACAAGAGCATTAGAATTGAAATGGTTGGGGTTGGTATCAATTAGAATGATATGTTTCACTCTGAGGTAGTGGCTGGGGAGTGGAATAATAATCTTTATTGTCACAAGTAGGCTTACATTAACACTGCAATTAAATTACTGTGAAAAGCCCCTAGTCGCCACATTCCGGCGTCTGTTCAGGTACATGGAGGGAGAATTCAGAATGTCCAAATTACCTCACAGCACGTCTTTCGGGACTTGTGGGAGGAAACCGGAGCACCCGGAGGAAACCCACGCAGGCATAGGGAGAATGTGCAGACTCTGCACAGACAGTGACCCAAGCAAGGAATCAAACCAGAGACCCTGGCGCTGGAAGTGATGACTAAAAATGTTGATCTGATCTCCTCAATATTTAACTGGAGCTGAGCCCAAGTGTGAGACGAGGTAGCAGTGGAGGGGCTGTGAAAGATGGTGAAGTGGAGCTGGACATCCCCAGTGTATATGTGTGCTTCCAGATGAAGGCATGAATGGCAGCATGTAGTTGAGAAAGAAAAAAGGGCCAGGAGTAATGGTGCAAGGCAGCAAACCCAATTGAGGGCAGACCCACTGGGCTGGATAATTGAGAATAGACACTGAGGAGCTTAATCAAATATGTTAAAGACTAAAGGGGGACAAGAAAGGAAATGGAATACTTTCACAGTCACAGGACATGATCAGAGCTGAGAAAAACATGGAAACCCGGTCAGAGAGATTCAAACATGGAGCTACAGGAAAGTTGGAAACCACTTGAGAGGTGTCAATATTTTCAAGGACTTTGAGCTTGGAGATAAGACAGTCATTTGTAAGAGGGGAATGATGTAGGGAGCGTTTGATTGACGAGAGCGAGCAATTTACAATGTTGTCCAGCAACGGGGTCAGGAAGAGAGGTTCGGAGATTGCCAGCTTAGTGGGAATGGTGTCTCATGGTCAAGATAAGTTTAGAGAGGGTTTTGGGGAGATAGGAGAGAAGCAAGAGGAAACACGGGGTTCAGGTTAGAGAATGGGAGGTCAGAGGGTCAATTGGATATGGTGGTTGAGAGACAGTGCCAGAACCAGCTTAATGGTTTGCTCTCAATCTTAGCAATAGTGGTCCATGAGTTTAAGGAGACTGTTGGTGGTGAAGCAAAGAAATGTTCTGGATCATCTTGGAGCAGAGAACCTTTATGCAGAGTGAGAAGCCGATGTGGTAAAGCAGCCAATACCACAGATAGCTAAACTGGTTGTGCTCCAGATGCACTTAAGTCGACACCCCTTGGATTTGAGGGAGCAAAAACAGAGACCACATTAGGGGGAACAACCAGCATTGGAAAGAGTAAAGGTTTTACTGGGAACAAGGAAATAAAAGGTGGAGGAAGGAAGTTATTGAAATAATTAACATTCAAGAGTGGGGTGCTGGCAACTGTGAGCCAAGTATCAGTCAGCCATGATATCGATGCAATCATTGACATGGATGGCAAAGGTCATGTTCGTGAGTGAAGGCGGATTCTGGAGGAAAATGCACAGGGTGAAGGTGACTATGAATCCATAGGCAGAGCCTAAAGGGTCAGTGGTGTGTGGGATGAGTAAGCTGAAAAGATTGTTGGTGAAATCAGCCCCTGGAACGTGCATTGGGTTGGATGGGTCAATGGGAGCAAATAACGGTGTTGATATTCATGAAAAAAGATGGTTATGGGTTTCCCCAAGAGAGCTTCACACCTGAAATAATGGCAAGGCAGCAGGGTGAGAAAGAATGAACGGTTTAGGTAAGGTTTGGGGTGGCAAAGTACTCCAAAAAAGGAAGAAACAGAAGGTGGCATGACTGGGTGGCAGGAAGGGGGTGGGAGGAGGCAGCAGAATAGGATCAGTGAGGGACCAAATAAAACACACAGGAGGTAAAAGTTATGGTTTTTGTTCTGGAGTGGCAGCCACTTATACAAATGCTACTTGACAAATGGTCACAAAGGAATTGTTATGTGGAAATTACACATATTCCGAGACATGCGTGAGTGTTCAATGTCAAGGTCTAAGGTCCTGCGGTGTCACAAAGTTGACTTTTCAACAGGATGGAGACAGTTTGAAGTATTGACAAATCAATGCCCAGGTTCATAGGCAGTTGAAGACAGGGACTACATTAGGGAACGTACTGTATGTGACATGGGAGTTGCTGGAGGTTGTCCAAAGAAACAAAGGACCAGGAAGGGAAGGAAATCGACCATGAGACAGCAGAGTTAGATTCAGGTGACTAGTGGGAATGTGTGGAGACCTCAGCTGTGAACCATTTGCACTTGGAGATCCGGTACTCCAATTGTCAGTCTGTGACTAATGGTGGCCTTCAGGGATCTGGAAAGGGGCCTCAGCTTTTCACTATATTTTAAAATGTTAGAAAAATCAGGATATAAAAATTTGCTGATGATAAGTTGGATGATATAATTAGTGTAGCTGGAAGCAGAGAACTGACATTGGTAAATGAATGGGAACAATCACAGGTGGAGTGCAGGAGGGAAAAGTGTGAAGTAATCCATTTTGGGCCTAAGAAGGACAGAAGAGAGCATTTTCTAAATTGTGAGAAACTGGGAACAAGAAGAAGCAGTGAGATTTGGAGGCCATGTTGCCTTTATCTCAAACGGGCTTGAATACAAAAGTATTGATACAGTTGTATGAATTTCTGGTTAGGCTGCAACTGGAGTACCACCTTCAGTTCTGAGTACTCACGCCTCCAGAAGAGTATATTGTCCTCGAATTGACCACCGGAATGATAATACTGGAACTAAAGGGGTTACATTATAAGTATTGGTTGCATAAAGTGGGCTTCTATTTCCTTGAATGCAGGGGATTAAGGCACGATCTGATTGAGGACTTTAAGGTGATTAAGGGAATTGATGGTGTAGACAACAGCTGTGTCATTTGAAAATTTCAAAGCCGATGTTACAGCTTGTTATTAAATACGTTTATGGAACAAAGAATGGTGAAAGATACAGATCAGGATGATCTTCTCAGCGTGTCTCCTACCAGAGTTCATATCTTTGTGTACATACACCCGCATGTATTCCTGCACAAACACCCTTTAAAATTATACCATTTAATTCATATCGCCCCACCATTTTCCTTCAAAACTGCTTCACCTCACACTTCCCTGCGTTAAATTGCATCTGCCATGTGTCTGCCCGCTTCACCAGCCTCCTCCCCTCCCCCCGCCCTGAATTCTGTGGTAGACACCACTGATTCTATAGTAGTTGTAATGATGATTATTAGAGGTAATACAGTAAGGCTCCTGTACTATAGGTACGGGGGTAAATCCCTGCCTGCTGGCTCGGCCCAGTAGGAGGAGTATAAATGTGTGTCCTCACCCGAGCTGCTTCCATTCTGGTAGCAGCTGCAGGAGGCCACACATCTCTGCTTAATAAAGCCTCGATTATTCTCTATTTTCATCTCGTAGTAATTGATGGTGCATCAATTTATTAAGCAGAGATATTACAGCGATGGAACTTCGTATCAAGCCTGATCACCTACAGCTGCAACCTCAAGCAACCAACGCCACGTCGGCCTTCGACCACTGGCTAGCCTGCTTCGAAAGCCACCTCAGATCATCGACTGAACAACCCTCGGAAACACAGAAGCTCCAGGTCCTGTACTCACGGTTAAGCTTTGGTATTTTTCCCCTTATCCGGGATGCGCCCACTTACACTGAAGCAATGGAGCTTCTGAAAGGACATTATATTCGGCCGATCAACAAACTCTGCGCCAGGCACCTCCTGCCCACGAGACAGCAACTCCCCGGTGAGTCATTAGACGATTTTGGGCGTGCCCTGCACATCCTGGCGAGGAACTGTGATTGCCAGGCAGTTTCAGCAGTCGAAGATACGGAACTTTTAATCAGGGACGTTTTTGTTACGGGCATGGGTCGACGTACATCAGCCAGCGTCGATTAGAAGAGGGTTCGCTCAACCTCACGGCGACCAGACAGCTCGCGAACTCACTAACAGTAGCCTCCCGTAACGTAAAGTCGTATGCTCCCGACCGCATGGCACCCTCATGGACATCGTGGGCCCCACCAGCTACAGCTACCACCCCCAACCCACCCCAAGCCTGCGCCGAGCGGCAGCCAGCCAACCCCAGTGGGCACAAACGCTACTTCTGCGGGCAGACTATGCAACCTCCAAAGCCTAACTCTAAAATTCGGCGGGCCCCTACCACCCCTCACCGTATGCGGCCTCACGACCCTTAAGGTCGACCCACCTTCCCTGTTTGCAAACCTCACCCCGGATTGCAAACCTGTCACCACCAGGAGCAGACGGTACAGTGTTCAGGACAGGACCTTCATCAGGTTGGCTACTGCGGGAAGGCATCATTGAGGCCAGCAACAGCCCCTGGAGAGCCCAAGTGATAGTAGTTAAGACTGGGGAGAAACACAGGATGGTCATTGACTACAGACAGTCAGACCATCAATCGGTACTCGCAGCTCGACGCATACCCCCTCCCACGCATATCTGATATGATCAATCAGATTGCACAGTACCGGGTCTTTTCTACAGTGGACCTGAAAGCTGCCTGTCACCATCCGCAAGGCGGACTGCCAATACACTGCGTTCGAAGCAGACGGCCGCCTTTACCATTTCCATAGGGTTCCTTTCGGCGTCACTAACGGGGTCTCGGTCTTCCAACGTGAGATGGACCGAATGGTTGACCGGTACGGACTGCGGGCCACCTTCCCGTACCTAGATGACGTCTCCATCTGCGGCCACGACCAGCAGGACCACGACGCTAAACTTCTCAAATTTCTCCACACCGCCAAACTCCTTAACTTCATGTACAATAAGGAGAAGTGCGTGTTCCGCACCAACCGCTTAGCCATCCTTGGCTATGTTGTGGAAAGCGGAGTTCTAGGACCCGACCCTGACAGCATGCGCCCCCTCATGGAACTCCCCCTCCCCCACTGCCCCAAGGCCCTGAAACGCTGCCTGGGGATTTTCTCCTATTATGCCCAGTGGGTCCCTAACTATGCGGACAAGGCCCGCCCACTCTTTCAGTCCACAGTTTTCCCCCTGACTGCTGAGGCCCACCAGGCCTTCAACTGCATCAAGGCAGACATCGCCAAGGCCACAATATACGCGATTGACGAGTCCCTCCCTTTTCAGGTCGAGAGCGATGCATCGGACGTCGTTCTGGCCGCCACCCTCAACCAGGCAGGCAGACGCATGGCATTCTTTTCCCGCATGCTCCATGCCTCCGAAATTCGGCACTCCTCTGTCAAAAAGGAGGCCCAAGCCATCGTGGAAGCTGTGCGGCATTGGAGGCATTACCTGGCCGGCAGGAGATTCTCTCTCCTCACTGACCAACAGTCGGTTGCCTTCATGTTCAATAATACACTGCGGGCAAGATCAAAAATGATAAAATCTTAAGGTGGAAGATCGAGCTCTCCACCTACAATTACGAGGTTTTGTATTACCCCGGGAAGCTCAACGAGCTCCCCGAGGTACATGTGCCAGCGCACAAGTGGACCGACTCTGGGCCCTACACGATGGTCTCTGCCACCCGGGGGTCACCCGGTTCATTCACTTCATAAAGGCCCGGAACCTGCCCTACTCCATTGCGGAGGTCAGAGCTGTCACCAGAGACTGACAGGTCTGCGCAGAGTGCAAGCCGCACTTCTACCGGCCAGATCGAGCGCACCTGGTGAAGGCCTCCCGCTCTTTTGAACGCCTCAGCATGGACTTCAAAGGGCCCCTCCCCTCCACCAAAACACGTACTTCCTGAAAGTGGTCGATGAGTACTCCCGCTTCCCCTTCGCCATCCCATGCCCCGATATGACGGCTGCCACGGTCATTAAAGCACTCAACAGCAACTTCGCCCTGTTCAGTTTCCCCGCTTACGTCCACAGCGACCGGGGATCCTCCTTTATGAGAGATGAGCTGCGTCAGTTCCTGCTCAGCAAGGGCATTGCCTCGAGCAGGATGACCAGCTTGAACCCCCGGGGAAACGGGCAGGTGGAGAGGGAGAATGGGACGGTCTGGAAGGCCGTCCTGCTGGCCCTGCGGTCTAAAAATCTTGCAGTCTCCTGCTGGCAGAGGTCCTCCCCGACACGCTCCACTCCATCCGATCACTACCCTGCACTGCAACTAATGAAACCTCCCATGAACGTCTCCTTGCCTTCTCCAGGAAGTCTACCTCAGGCGTTCCGCTCCCAACGTGGCTGGCAGCTCCTGGACCTGTCCTCCTCCGCAAACACGTGCGGATCCACAAGGCAGAGCCATTGGTCGAAAGGGTATAACTGCTGCACCCGAACCCGCAGTACGCCTACGTGGCGTACCCCACCGGGCGCCAGGACACAGTCTCCCCCCAGGACCTGGCACCAGCTGGATCTCCACCCACGGCCCACCACCCGACACCCACCCTCCGATTGCCCCGGCGCCACTCACCCTCCCCCCAGCGCACCTCACCACAGCCCCTGCCCCAGGACGATCCGTCCTCCCACTCGTTCCACCCAGGGATGAAGACGAGGATAACACGCTCCCGGAGTCACAGGCGACCAAGTCGGTGCCCGCATCACCACCGGGACCGAGGCGATCACAGTGGAGGATCAAGGCACCCGACTGGCTGAACTTGTAAATGTCGCCTGAACTGTAAATTTTTCAACCGAACTGTAAATTTTTCCACCACCCCCACTGGACTCCTTTTTAACAGGGGGTGAATATGGTAGTCACCACTGATTGTATAGTAGTTGTAATGACAATTATTAGAGGTAATACGGTAAGGTTCTTGTACTATAGGTAAATCCCTGCCTGCTGGCTCCGCCCAGTAGGCGGAGTATAAATGTGTGTGCACACCCGAGCTGCTTCCATTCTGGTAGCAGCTGCAGGAGGCCACACATCTCTGTTTAATAACGCCTCGATTATTCTCTACTCTCGTCTCGTAGTAATTGATAGTGCATAAAATTCTGTTTCTATCCTCCTCACTACTTAATTTCCAAGCTTTGTATCATCGGCAAATTTGATATGATGCCCTGTATACTGTTGTCCAGTCACTAATATGTATCAAAAAGAACATCCGTCCTAAAGCAACCCCCTGGAGATCACCATTATATACTTCCCTCCGGTCTGTAGTTATCAACTACACTTGGACAGTGGTTAGCACTGTTGCTTCACAGCGCCAGGGTCCAGGGTTCGATTCCCGGCTTGGGTCACTGCCTGTGTGGAGTCTGCATGTTCTCCCCGTGTCTGCGTGGGTTCCCTCCGGGTGCTCCGGTTTCCTCCCACAGGTCCCGAAAGATGTGCTTGTTAGGTGAATGGGGCACTCTGTATTCTCCCTCCTTGCACCCGAACAGGTGCCGGAATGTGGCGACTAGGGGATTTTCTTCTGAGATGAATGGAAGTAATGATTCGAGTGGTTTCTGTTACAGCGGGTCTCATCGACCATTAGTTTACCTTGAACGTCAGAGAAAATTAACCAACAAGTCCGGGGAAAGGAAGGGGACATTCAAAATCCATTCATCCATAAGTTACACGTGATTATAGACTCCTTGACATTTTACATAATATTAAATAGAATATACAGCACAACATCAGGCCATTTGACTTAGCTGCTCCACCCATCATCTCTTCACCCTATCAGCATATCCTTCTATTCCTTTCTCCCTCATCTACTTACCAAGCTTCTGCTTAAATGCATCTATGCTACTGGCCTCAACTACTCCAATGTGGTAGGAAGCTTCACATTCAAACTACTCTCTTACCAAAAACATTTTTCCTGAATTTCCTACTGGATTCTACACCTCCTGTTGCCTTGGGAAAGTGGGAAGCATAATCAAAGACCCCTCCCACCTGGGTTAATCTCTCTTCCAACCGCTTCCATCATAGAAAACACACAAGTCTGAGAACACGCCCAACATATTCAAAAACAGTTTCTTCCCCACTGTTACCATTGTTATGGGCGAGGTGTTTTCAGAACCCCAAAATGTATCAAGGAGTTCAACCAACCTCTCCCGTTAATGTATTTGCCGCTTTTCCTAGCACACGCCTTGTTCCCTAGGTGTGGGATTACAATTATGGACTCGTGGGTTTTTAAACACAAAACAATGTTTATTCCAAGAACTCAACTTAACATCTTCAATAAACATTGGATCTCTTAACACCCCTTACTTCAAAGATAACTCAGAAAATATTGCAACAGTAAATAATTCCTCCAAAATGTTCCTTCAAACTTCCAAGAGACTTAACACCTTAAAACAGAATCACATCAGGTTAAAGGCTTTACTATTATGAGTTTAAATCACCCAAATGATCCAGAGATAGTCTTACATGGCACACATCACAGCAAATCCAGCTCACTGCAACACAGACACACACCCAGCTCTTTTCCTCCAAACTGCAGCTCTCTGGAAACACCCAGACACACACAAGCTCTTTTTCAAGCTGCAAAACTAAACTGCAAAATGGCTGACCTGAGCTCAGCCCCACCCACTCTCTGACATCACTGTTTTCTCAAAGGTACATTGTTTAAACATCCATGTCTTAAAGGTACTCTCACATGACACCTCCCCCGAAGAAAAAAAACCCCCATCAACTTCAAGATGGTTTCATTTTTCACTTTTGCACCATCCACTAAGAAATGTACACAGTAAATATACCTTTTCGTTTTTAAAAAAAACCACATGCAAACAGATATAATAATATAGTCCATTTTTCTTTGTTCTTCTTCCTCCAACCAAAATCCTTCTCAATTGACAGTCTCTTTGAACAAAGTCTCTGTACGATCCATCCATTCCTCTACTCCTCAGCATTTCTCTTTGGAATCAGATACTTTAGTTCAATCTGACCACAGAGCCCCTTGCAATTCTCCAATACAGGAGCATTGGTTACCACAGCTTTCAGGCAGCCAAATGCCTGTTGAAAGTCCGCTGTCCATTGAACTTTTTTACGTTTCTTCAGCAATTCCATCAGTGGAGTAATCACGCCACAAAACCTTTGCACACTGTTCGATCAAATTCATTCATGCCAGGAGATCGTCTTGAGGGTATCGGAAACTCCGCAAGGAAAGTGATTCAGGCTTCTCCAGATTCACTTTCGGCTAGGTTTATCACCAAACCCGCCTCCTGAAGTCGATCGAATAACTCCATCAGATGTTTTAAAGGTTCTTTCCATGTCTGGCTGAAAACTACCAGATCGTCGATGTATACCGCACAATTGGGTAATCCTGAAACAACTGTATTAGTTAACCGTTGAAATGTTGCTGGGGCGTTTTTCATGCCAGATGGCATAACTTTGAACTGGTATATACCATCGGGAGTGGCAAAAGCTGAAATCTCTTTCGCCCTTTCAGATAAAGGTACTTGCCAGTAACCTTTCAGTAAATCCAATTTGGAAATAAAAGCAGATTGTCCCACTTTCTCAATGCAATCCTCCAAACGTGGGATAGGATAAGAGTCCATTCTTGTAACTGCATTCACCTTTCGATAGTCCACACACAACCGTTGGGTACCATCCAGTTTAGGTACCATCACTATGGGTGAGCTCCATTGGCTGCAACCCACTTCAATTATGCCATTCTTCAGCATACTCTCAATTTCTCTGTTAACCTGTACCAATTTTAAAGGATTAAGTCTATATGGATGTTGTTTGATAGGAACAGCATTTCCCACATCTACATCATGTATAGCCATTTTAGGACTTCCCAAACCTGCCCATGTGATATCAATAACTCTTTCAGGTCAGTTCGTTTTTCCTCTGGAAGATAACTTAACAATTCATCCCAATTTTTAAGAACATCCTCCTTTTCCAATTTAATTTGAGGTATGTCAAATTCACAGTCATCTGGATTTGGGTCGTCACTTTGAGTTAGAATCATTAAAACCTCCTTTTTCTCTCCTTCCCTTTCAAAGTACCTTTTAAGCATATTCACATGACACACTCGGTGAGTCTTCCTTCTAACTGGTGTTTTTACCACATAATTCACCTCACTTAATTTCCTTTCAATCTGATACGGTCCACAAAACCTAGCTTTTAAAGGCTCCCCTACCACTGGTAACAACACTAAAACTTTATCCCCACTGGCAAAACAACAAACTTTGGATTTCTTGTCCGCTATGTGTTTCATCACGTTTTGTGCAACTTTCAAATGTTGTCTAGCCAATTCACCTGCTCTAGTTAATCATTCCCTAAAGTTTGACACGTAATCCAATAGTGTAATTTCCGATTTCTCACCCACCAATTTTTCCTTAATCAATTTAAGTGGTCCTCTTACCTCATGACCAAAAATTAGTTCAAAAGGACTAAATTTGGTAGACTCATTAGGTGCATCCCTAATTGCAAACAATACGAATGGGATTCCTTTATCCCAGTCCTCTGGATAATCTTGACAATACGCCCTCAACATTGTCTTTAATGTCTGATGCCACCTTTCTAACGCTCCCTGCGATTCTGGATCGTACGCAGTTGATTTTAATTGTTTTATTCCTAAGCTATTCATAACTTCTTTGAATAACTTTGAAGTAAAATTTGTTCCTTGATCCGATTGAATTTCTGTGGGTAGTCCATATCTAGTAAAGAATTTAAGTAACTCCTCCACAATCCTTTTAGCTGTATTACATACTGGAATGGCCTCTGGAAATTCACATCCATTACAGTCAAAAGATATTGATTCCCACTTTTTGTTTTAGGAAGCGGTCCTACACAATCGATTATGATCCTTGTAAAAGGTTCCTCAAATGCTGGAATGGGTATTAAGGGCGCTGGTTTTATCACTGCTTGAGGTTTCCCTATCACTTGACATGTGTGACATGATTGACAAAATTTAACTACATCTTTATGTCGTCCAGGCCAATAAAAATGTTTCTGGATTTTAGCTTGAGTTTTCCTTATTCCCAAATGACCTCCCACTGGTACCACATGTGCAACTCGCAACACCTCCTTTTGTACCCTACCGGCAATACTACTTGATGAACTTCTACCCACTTTTCATCTGCCTGCATATGAACAGGTCTCCATTTTCTCATCAAGACATCATTTTTACGGTAATAACACTCTGGTATACTCTCAGATTCCTCTTCCGTATATGCTTTCTGATATATCCGTTTTATTTCTCCATCTTTCTGTTGTAACTCAGCCAATTTTCCTGAACTAAAAATATCTGCCTCATCCTCCACCTGTTCTTGTTCTTTTTCAACCATCTGATCAAAAATTGCTTCTGATAATTGCACTTCAACTCCATCTTCACTCTTTGATTTCTCCTCTTGTCTTAACCTTGAAGTTGCGACCTTGTTACTACACAATCCGGAAAAATCCCAGGATATTCGTCCTTCAACACTTCAGTTGTCTGATTTTCCACTGGCTTATCAACCACAGTAGGCATCACTCCCACCTGCGATCTAGCTATATCATTACCCAAGATAAACTGTATTCCTGGACAAGATAGTTTATCTATTACTCCTACTACCACTTTACCACTCTTCACTGGACTTTCCAACCTTACCTTATATAATGGAATGCTACTACTCCTCTCACCCTGAATTCCACCTTTTCTGGCAACATTCTTCCTAAACTACATAATTCCTCATCTCTTACCATTAAAGATTGACTAGCCCCTGTATCTCTTAAAATTGTAACTTCTTTACCTGCTCCTCCTGATACACATGAGTAAACTTTACCCACACAAGTAAATTCTTTCAAGACATCTGGCACCTTCTTAACAATTACTTCTTGAACAGGCTGTACAATCGTTTGCACCTCCTCCGCTTCCCTTGGGCTTTCCTTTACCAATCTAACAAACCCCACTGTCTTATCCTGTTTTACCACATCAGCCTTCCCAGTGCTTTTCTTCAACCACCAACACTGTGACTTTACATGGCCTAGTTTATTACAGTGAAAACATCTGAAACTTTTCATTTCTTTTCCACCCTCCTGGATTTCTTTTTTAATCTGAAGTACACTCTCTTCATTGTCTCCCATCAGATCACCTTTACCTTTATCACTTGAGTATTTCTCATGTCCCCAGTTTCTACCCCTCACCGGCTGAAACTGATGTCGGAAACCAATCTTTGATTTATGAACTAATTCATAATCATTTGCCATTTCCGCTGCTAATCTCACAGTTTTAACCCTCTGTTCTTCCACATGAGTTCTCACTCCATCAGGAATTGAATTTTTAAACTCCTCCAAAAGTATAATTTCTCTGAGAGCTTCATACGTTTGGTCTATTTTCAAAGCCCTTATCCACCTATCAAAATTACTCTGTTTGAGCCTTTCAAACTCCATGTATGTTTGACCAAATTCTTTCCTTAAATTTCTAAACCTTTGTCTGTAAGCTTCAGGAACTAGCTCATATGCACTTAAGATGGACTTCTTCACCTCCTCATACGTTCCAGATACCTCCTCCGGTAGTGATGCAAACACTTCACTAGCTCGACCTACCAGCTTTGTTTGAATCAGTAACACCCACATGTCCTGTGGCCATTTCATTTGTTTAGCTACCTTCTCAAATGAAATGAAAAAGGCTTCCGCTTCCTTCTCGTCAAACCTTGGCAATGCTTGGACATATTTAAATAGATTACCACCAAGCCTTCGACTATGACACTCTTTCTCATTATCCTCATCACTATCATCCAACTGTACGTTTCCCTTTACGTTTGCCAATTTTAACTGACTTTCATGTTTCATGATGTGGAGATGCCGGCATTGGACTGGGGTGAGCACAGTAAGAAGTCTTACAACACCAGGTTAAAGTCCAACAGGTTTGTTTTGATGTCACTAGCTTTCACAGCGCTGCTCCTTCCTCAGATGAATGAAGAGGTATGTTCCAGAAACATATATATAGACAGATTCAAAGATGCCAGACAATGCTTGGAATGCGAGCATTAGCAGGTGATTCGGGAGGGCCTCAGGGCGAAGGGAGATCCTGGAGTGCAGGGACACATCCATGTGGCCATGTTGGGTGCCCCCTGCACAAAAGGAAACCCCAGAGCGTTGGGGCCCGACCACATGGTGGGAGCGGCAAACATGGCCATATTAGATGGCCCTCAAACAAAGGGAAACCCCGGTGTGCAGGGGCTCACCCAGCAGGTAAGTATGGGTGATCCCGCAGGACCGGGGGGTCAGAAGCCCCCAACAGGATTGTTACCTGGAAAGTAAGGGGGCCCAGTGAAAAGATCCAAAGTCTTTGCCCACTTAAGAAGCCAAAAAGCAGACATAATTTACCTACAAGAGATGCACCTGAGGGAGAAGGACTGAGTGCTGGTAAGGAAGGGCTGGGTTGGCAGACATACCATTCATGTTATGGGATGAGGGCGAGGAGAGTAGCCATACTGAATAACAAGAGGACGAGGTTTACGGAATCCAAGACAGCTACGGACACGGGGGGACGGTATATCACGGTCAGCAGTGCCCTGGAGTACTGGTAAATGTGTACGCTCCAAATGGGAAGTCACAGAATTCGTACATTGACACACACCGACTGATTATGGGGGGTGACTTCAATTTTGTTCAGGACCCACTGACCGACCGATCAAACCCCAGAACAGGGAGAAAGACTGGCATGGCTAGAGAACCAGCTTTCATGGAGCAGATGGGGGTAGTGGACCCATGGAGGTTCCTGCACCCGGGAGAAAAGGAATTCTCATACTTTACACAAGTGCACAAGGTATACACCCGTATCGACTTCTTTGCAGTGGGGAATCCGGTGCTCCCAGGGATCACGGGAGTGGAATATTCCATTATCGTTATCTCCGACCACGCTCAACATTATATGGATATAAGGGGCGAGATTCTCCGCAATCGGCGGAATGTCCGCCGACCGGCGCCAAAAACGGCGCGAATCAGTCGGGCATCGCGCCGCCCTAAAGGTGCGGAAATCTCCACATCTTGAGGGGCCGAGCCCTCACCTTGAGGGGCTAGGCCCGCGCCGGACTGATTTCCGCCCCGCCAGCTGGCGGGAAAGACCTCTGGTGCCCCGCCAGCTGGCGGGGAAATGACTTTGCCGTGCGGCGCATGCGCGGGAGCGTGAGCGACCACTCACGGCATCCCCGCGCATGCGCAGTGGAGGGGGTCTCTTCCGCCTCCGCCACAGTGGAGACCATGACGAAGGCGGAAGGAAAGGAGTGCCCCCACGGCACAGGCCTGCCCGTGGATCGGTGGGCCCCGATCGCGCGCCAGGCCACCGTGGAGGTACCCCCCGGGGCCAGATTGGCCCGCGCCCCCCCCCCAGGACCCCGGAGCCAGCCCGCGCCGCCTTGTTCCGCCGGTAAGAGAGGTGGTTTGATTCTCGCCGGCGGGACAGGCATTCCAGCAGCGGGACTTCGGCCCATCGCGGGCCGGAGAATCGCCGGGGGTGCCCGCCAACCGGCGCGATTCCCACTCCGGCCGAATATCCGGTGCTGGAGAATTCGGCAACCGGCGGGGGCGGGATTCACGCCAGCCCCCGGCGATTCTCCGACCCGGCGGGGGGTTGGAGAATCCCGCCCAAGGTTGGAGACAGGCCGTGCCCAGCGCCCCACATGGAGGCTGGACACCGACCTCCTGGCCGACAAGGCCTTCTGCCAAAAACATCGCTGGCCATACGTTAGTAACAATCAAAACGGGAGGTCACACCCTCCACGTTTTGGGACGCACTGAAGGCCGTGATTAGAGCAGAGATCATAGCCTACAAGGCAAGCAGATATAGGGATGAGAGGGTGGCCAGACAGCAACTAGTGGACTCCATTCTTGAAGTCGACAGAAATTACTCCGAGGCCCCAACCGTAGAGCTGCTGGCGGAGAGGAAAAAGCTGCAAATGGACCTTAACCTGCTATCCACCAGGAAAACAGTGTACCAACTCCGCCAGATATGGGGGACCTTCTACGAACACTGAGACAAGGCTGGCTGCCTATTGGCTCACCAGCTGAGAAAGCAGGCAGCCACAAGGGAAATAGCACAGGTTAAGGATAGCAGAGGCAGACTGGTAACAGAACCAAAGGAGGTCAATCGGGCATTTGAGATCTTCAATCGGGGATTGTACACCACCGAGCCTCTCAACAGGGATGCGGGGATGAAACAGTTTCTAACAGACTGGATCTACCAGTGGTAGGGGAAGCACCAATAGATCTGGGAGAAATCATGGAGACCATCAGCTCCATGCAGGCGGGGAAGGCTTCGGGACCAGACAGGTTCCCGGCAGACTTCTATAAATATTCGCACCGGCCCTGGATCCTCATCTAAGGGACATGTTCGCGGACTCGCTGGCAAGGGGCACTTTGCTATCCACGCTGGCGCAAGCCACAATCTCCCTAATGCCCAAAAAATATAAAGACCCAATGGAATGCGGATCATATAGACCCATTTCACTGCTGAATGTAGATGCGAAAATCCTTGCAAAGGTCCTGGTCAAAAGACTGGAGGGATGCGTACCAGAGGTGGTCGCACAGGACCAAACGGGCTTTGTCAAGGGTAGGCAACTCACCGCGACCATCAGGTGGCTGCTGAACATAATAATGCCTCACCCCCCCCTTGGGGAGAGAATACCAGAGTGATCGTCTCCCTGGACCAGAAAAGGCCTTCGACAGAGTCGAATGGAACTACCTCCTCAAGATATTGGAACGGTTTGGGCTAGGAGCAGGCTTCACCGCCTGGGTGCGACAGGTGAGTGTCCGAACTAACACCACCAGCTCTGAATACTTCCAGCTACAGAGAGGAACAAGACAGGGCTGCCCCCTGTCCCCACTCTTGTTCGCGCTAGCTATCTCAAAGTGGTGCACAGAGCACATCTGACCAGAACCCGAATGAGGTGGTGGAGGACAAATGTGAGCGGTGCCAGAGGGGCCCGGCTAACCACACCCACATGTTTTGAGCCTGCCCCAAACTTGCTGGGTTCTGGAGAGCCGTCTCTGGGGCAACGTCCAAGGTTGTGGGGGGTGAGGGTGACGCCATGCTCAATTGTGGCATTCTTCGGGGTATCAGAGCAGCCAGAACTACACATGGGGAAGGGGACCAACGCCTTTGCTTTCACTTCCCTAATCGCACGCTGGAGAATCCTGCTCGGCTGGCGATCAGCAGCACCACGCACAGCTGCAGACTGACTTGCAGACCTTTTGGAATTTCTCCACCTTGAGAAGATTAACTACGCCATCCGAGGGTCGGAGGAAGGCTTCCTGGACACTTGGGGGCAGTTCGTCAGCCTGTTCCAAAACCTGTTTGAGGCCAGCAACGAGGAGTAAGTGTAGAATACGGGAAAGAGAGGAAGAAAAAGAGGGAAGACAGGGGGAAAAAAACCCAAGATAGATGAGGAACCGAAATACTGCGCAACACGGGGGAGGGAGGAAGTGGGGGGGGATGAGAAGACGGAAGGAAGATGGGAAAGCCACAAAAGAGGAGAAGAGGAGGGAGGGGGGACCCTCCCTGAATACAAAAGCAAAGCACAACCAAAGCCAATGAGGGTGGGGGAGGGTGGGTGGAGAAAGGGGAGGGGGATGGGACAGGTGGAGTACGCAAGGGGGGGTGGGGTAGACAGCAGGGACCATAGGCCGAACCAGAGGGCGGCAAAATATATATCGGGTTAATTAAAGGAAGGCCAGGATAAAACTTCCTGTACAATAAAGTAAATTAACGCGGTGAAGGAAAATGTGGATGTATACATACAATTGTTTATAAATATGGAAAGTGCCAATAAAAAGATTTCAAACAAAAAGAAATCTATAAGTTAGCCACTGTATGTTATGGGCCCTGATCGTGGTCTTGTTTAAAGAACATTAAACTCCTTTTCTGCCTCCCTGAACACAACCAACAGCACGATGAGTATCAGTGTAACCTTCAATTCAATTCTTCCGCAGAGATATCTGAGAACTGACTCTCAGTTAACTAGCTTGTGATTTGCTCTATGTTTATCCATCCAAACCCAAGCACAAATAAAACTCACAACAATGAAGAAACTGCTCATTTCTACTGAATCAGTTTGAATATACCGCACTGAATTCGAGGTTAGCTATATGACCCAGTGGATAAAGACAAAGCAACAAGCAAGTGCCACAGTTAATTTGTATACCACAGAGGATCTACCAAGAACAATGAGATTTCAATGACAATAACTGAGGGAAAAAGGTTGGTCAGGACACCTGAATTTGCTTGCTGCCCTGAGAAGAAAAATCACATTCCACCTGAACAAGCAGGGTGAACATCTTCCTGAATAAAAGCATAAAATATTGGACAGATAAACTCAGCATGTCTAGCAGGGTCTGTGGAAAGAGAAACAAGAGGGTTTTTCTTCTTTTTTTAAACTAAATTTAGGGTACCGAATTATTTTTTTCCAATTAAGGGGCAATTTAGTGTGGCCAATCCACCTAACCTGCACATCTTTGGGTTGTGGGGAGAATGTGCAAACTCCACACAGACAATGACCCAGGGCCGGGATCGAACCCGGGTCCTCGGCGCTGTGAGGCAGCAGTGTTAACCACTGCGCCGCACAAGAGAAACAGAGTTAACGTTTTACGTCCATATGCCTCTCCTATAGAACATAGAATTTACAGTGCAGAAGGAGGCCATTTGGCCCACCGAGGCTGCACCGGCCCTTGGAAAGAGAACCCCACTTAAGCTCCACACCTCCATCCTATCCCCGTAACCCTAGTAACCCACTTAACCTTATTGGACACTAAGGGCAATTTAGCATGACCAATTCACCTAACCTGCACATCTTTGGACTGTGGGAGGAAACCGGAGCACCCAGGGGAAACCCACGCAGACACGGGGAGAATGTGCAGACTCCGCACAGACAGTGACCCAAGCCGGGAATCGAACCTGGGACCCTGATGCTGTGAAGCAACCATGCTAACCACTCTGCTACCCTGCTGCCCATGATGGATCGTGTCTGCAATAATGCAGCACTCCCTCATTACTGCACAAATTTAATTAAATATAAATGTAAATAAAATTCTATTTTATTTTAATGTATCAGCTGACAAGAGTATGTGCCCAGATCCATAGAGGGGCTTGAGTTGATACAAGAGCAACTTGCACTTATGTCACACCTTTAACACAGTAAAAGGTCCCAGGGATGTTATCAGACAAGATTACCAGAGATTATCATGTCCAACCGCAGTTGACTGTACAAATGGTATTTGTCACATTGCTGGAGGCACAATGCTGAATGCAACATATTGTGGTTGCTGGGATTTGAAAATGCTGGCCATTGGATGGACTGAATGGCCAATTCTCAGACAGAATCCAACAGTGCAGGCACTAGAATGACTGGGGTTTTGAGTGGCAGATATCTTAATTTCATCGATAACTGCCTAATGCCAGGTTTTGCCAGTACACAATCATGTTGTTGGATGGGGCCTCAGGGATGGCGGTTACAAAAAGAAGGCAAAGTGAGGTGATGTGAGCACAATCCCATTTTGGAATTAAAATCTTGAGGAAATTACAAATGGCAGATGTTTAAACATTTTTCCACATAATTCACTTACACGGGACTAACCTGCTCACTGATGCTGAGTTTGGGTTCCACCAGGGCCACTTAGTTCCTGACGTCTTTACTACCTCGGTCTAAACATGGACAAAAGAACTCAACTCAAGAGGTGAGGTCACAGTGACTGCCTTCGATATCAAGGCAGCATTTGACTGAGTATGACATCAAAAAACCTTAGCAAAAGTGAAGTCAATAGGAATCAGGGAGAAAGCTCTCTACTCGGTGGGGTCATACTGATAGAAATCAGATTTTGTGGTTAGCTATAGATGAGGTAGATAGGGGGTCTAAATAAGAAATCATTGGGAGTAATTGACTGAATCATATTAACCATGAGAGTAAGAGAAGCTGACTAACTGGGAATTAATCAGATAAGACTTAAAATGTTCATATTTTGCAAATTGTTCGAGACTGGCCAGAATCCAAGGCCAGTGACAAAAGACTTCATTGTAGGCCGATCCCTTCCCAGGCCTGGACAGATCCATTTCCATGGTAACAGTCAGTCAGACTTTTCGAAAACTGTGTTAATCTAATTAATATTGGAGTCATAATTGGCAAGCCAGGGTATGGAAAATTACAAAATCACACCCAAATCATTTATCTTTAAATTGATGGCCAGCCAGTTCGGCCGGATTGAGTGACATGTAAATTAGTTAAAGCCAATCACAGCTGTAAAGAGGGAGAACAATTTAAGATAGTAATCTCCTTAAAAGATCAGTTGTCGGGATGAGAAAATTCATTCTGGAATCAATCTATCACTTTCTGAAACCTATGTCTTGCTGCTGCCTTTGCTAACACCATTTTTCTTCTGTTTAAATCACTCAGCAATTTTGTACTGTGCATCTTGATTTGAAGAAATTACCAAGAAATATAATTGTATTTTGAATCCAACTACTGTATTTGCTAAAGACAATCAATCTGACTAGCTTGCTGCAGGGCTAGTTGGAACTCTTAATTTTGTACTGAAATTGATTTGCCAGTAGACACTAAAAAGCTGACGAATAAAGTTTCAAATAACTTTGCCACAAAAAGTGCAGTCTGGAATCTCTTATTTCGGAACTAAGAAGGGATAACGCATATCCAGGGTTCCGAATAGACACAGAGATCCACCATTGAAAGATAATTGTGATTGTTGGAGGTCAATCAACTCAGAATCAGGGCTTCACTGCAGTTGTCCTCAGTGTCGTGTCCTCAGCCCAACCATCTTCAGTTGCTTCATCGATGACCTTCCCTTCATCATGGTCAGATGAGGGAAGTCACTGATGATTGCACAATGTTCAGTACCATTCATGACTCCTCAACTACTGAAGCAGTCCATGGTCATATGCAGCAAGATCTGGCCAACATTCAGGCTTGGGCAGAAAGGAAGCAAGTAACATTCATTCCACACAAGTGCCAGGCAATGGCCATCTCCAACACGAAGGAATCTAAGCATCGTCCCTGGACATTCAATGTCATAATCATCACTGAATCCTCCATTATCAGCATGCTGGAGGGATACTATTGGCCAGTAAATGAACTGGGCTAGTCATATAACTACCTTGGTTACAAGAGCAGGTCAGAGGCTGAGAATTCCGCAGAGAGTCACTCACCTTCTGACTCCCTAAAGCCAGTCCATCATCTGCAAGGCACAAGTCAGGAGTGTGATGGTATTATCCTCCATTTGCCTGGATGAGTGCAGCTGCAGCAATCACCGATGCACAGTAGCAGCAGTGTGCACCATCTATAAGATGCACTGCAGCAACTCATCAAGCCTCCTTTGACAAACCCACAACCACGGCGATCTTGAAGAACAAGGAGAGCGCAACATGGGAACGCCAACAGCAAGTTCCGCTCCAAGTCACTCACCATTCTGACTTGGAAATATATCGCCGTTGCTTCACTGTCATTGGGTGAAAGTCCTGAAATTTCCTCCCTAATAGCACAGTGGGTGTACCTACACCACATGGACTGCAGCGGTTCAAGAAGGCTCACCAACACCTTCTCAAGGACAATTAGGGATGGGTAATAAATGCTGGTCAAGCCAGTGAGGCCCACATTCGGTGAAAGATTAATAAATGATTTGAGCAAGGGATTCATCAGTTCTCCTAATATTTATTTCCTTGTTAAAGGCCCTGCAATAAATGCAAGAGATTTTATTTCCCTCTCTGGCAGTGATTACAGTCATGTTACGGCGTCACCTCACATCAAGGTTTTGGAGTGAGGGTTAAAATAAAATAAAGGTACACAAGTTGTGTAATTGTGTTTTCAAAACAAAGCTGTTTAGATCATGAAATGTTGACAATGTGAACCATTGAGATGAAATGTTTTAATATTTCAGAGATCTAACTACAAACAAGAATTACAAAATATTTGCCTGACCATGATGTCACTTTGATATAATTTTCCAGATTACTACAAAAAACTGTTTGGAGGAAATTAGCTAATTCAAGGCTGGCTCTGGTAACACACAATCTGTGAGCATAGTCCTCAACCCAATGTAAAAACATAACAACCGTTCTGTGCAGCAGGTATTTGAATAAATGTTTTTAGAGCCTGGATCTGAATCAGCTGCCAGCACAAAGTGTTTTATTTTGTTGATAATAGCTTCAAAGACTAAACAATTTATTACACACTGTTTAACAAGAACACAGCTTTGTGAATCCTGGAAAACACAAAGGAGTAATGCTGAAGTAATTGACTTTTGTACAAATTGGAGACTACATATTTTATTGCAAAACAGCCTTTATATGCCACATAATTTACCTCAAACAAATACTTTCCGTGATTGGATTGGAATTTGTTTCGGCACACGGGCATAAGTACCAGTCTATCTATATCCAGCCAATTCGGAAATGTTTATGCATCATGCTTTATCTTCCCATTCCATAGCTATCTGGCTATCTTGTTTTCTTTAACTTCATGTGCTATAGTTTTCCTCAGCAGTCTCTTATGTGGTGCTTTATTGAATCAATTTTGAAATTGAAATTTTTATTGATAAGATATGTCTCATTCTCTTTAAAAAGTCTTTAAAAGTGTCCTGGTCAATATTTATCTCTCATGTCACCAATCACGCTGATGTTATGTGCAAGGGTATCTCAATCTGGACTGATTTGTGGGGGTGCATAGCTTTTTGGGGGGGAATGGTGTGAGGAATCAAGTGAAGTCCCATTGAGAATATCCAGCACAGTCGTCCTGTAACAATTATTAAAGACTATTTATTAAATTAAAGAAAAGGCAAATATACCTGAATGGGACTACAGTACTCTAGGACAATTAACATCCCCTTGCTAGAAACTATATCTACGATTCCCGAACTCCTTAAGACTTCCCCTTTCACCTATTAGATGTAAAACTGCACTCTCTGACCGTTAGGTATGAACTGCCTCTCTGCTTCTTGGGGTGCTGGCAACCATATATCATTTGTCTGGACACCTGCATCTCATTACTCGCATCACATTATGTCTCTCGAATGCCGGCTACTGCTGTCACTGAGAAGATTTCTACCTGTTGCTGGACAGATCACATCCCATCATGCCTTGTTACATTTGTTTTACTGCTGTTACTAGGCAGACTTCTACCTGTTGCTCGACAAACCTGTTGCTGGGCAGGTCCATGACATATCCCCCCATTTTGTAGAATTAAATTTTTAATTTGAAAGATGTTTCATTTCTCAACCCTTTTCTTATAAGTCCTATATTATTAAATATTACAGAATTCAAGGCATGCATCAACATACAAGATACCTCAGGGAATTTATACCCACGGTTCCCAAAAGGCTTTTATATTCCTGTGACCTGCCTTCTTGAACTGCTGCAGAGCGGTGTAGGTAGACCCACTGTGCTGTTAGGGAAGGAGTTCCAGGATTTTGACCCAGCGATACTGAAGGAACGGAAATATTTTTCCAAGTCAGGATTGTGAGTGATTTAGAGGGGTGCTCCCAGGAATCTGCTGCCTTTGTTCTTCTATATGGCAGTGGTCATGGGTTTGGAAGGTGCTGTCTAAGGAAACTGGCAAGTTCCTGAAGTATATCTTGTAGATGGTACACATGGCTGCCACCATGCGTAGGTGGTGGAGAGAGTGAATGTTTGTGGAAGGGTGCCAATCAAACAGGCTGTTTTGTCCTGGATGGTGTTGAGCTTCTTGAGTATTGTTGGAGCTGCACTCCAAGGTATGCCTTGTAGGTGGCGGACAGGCTTTGGGGAGTCAGGAGGTGAGTTCCTCGCCATAGGAGTCCTAGCCTCTGCCCTCTCTTGTAGCCATTGTATTTATATAGCTAATCCAGTTTTGTTTCTCATCAATGGTAACCCCCAGAATGATGATACTGAGGGATTCAGTGATGGTAATGCCATTGAATGTCAAGGGAGGATGGTTTGATTCTCTCTTATTGAAGATAGTCATTGCCTGGCACTTGTGTGGCACAAATATTACTTTACACTAGTAAGTCCAAACCGGAATATTGTCCAGGTCTTGCTGCATTTGCATGTGGACTGCTTCAGTGCCTGAGGAGTCGTGAATGGTGCTAAACATTGTGCAATCATCAGCGAACATCCCCACATCCTTATCTTGGAAGGAAGGTCATTGATGAAACAGTTGAAGATGGCTGGCCTAGGACACTACGCTGAGGCACTCCTGCAGTGATGATGCCAACACTGAGATGACTGACCCCCAACCAGGCAACCGTCTTCCTTTGTGTGTAGTATCATTCCAACTAGTGGAGAGTTTTCTCCATGACTCCCATTGAGTCCGGTTTTTCCCGGTCTCATTAATGCCATACTTGATCAAAAGCTGCCTTGATGTAAAGGGCAGTCACTCTCACCCCACCTCTGAAGTTCAGCTCTTTTGTCCATGTTTGCGGCAAGGCTGTAATGAGGTCAGGAGCTGAGTGACCCTGGCAAAACCCAAACTGAGCGTCAGTGAGCAGATTATTGCCAAGTGCCACGTGATAGCACCGTTGATGACCCGTTCCATCACTTTACTGATGGTTTCCTTCTGTACCTGCAATAACATAACTGGACTCAACCCATGAGGATGCTGTCTGAATGGAATGCTGTCCCTCACATCTACATTATGATTGTTAACCCTATTCTACCTAGTTTATTCCCACAATACACTTATAGAACATAGAACATAGAACAATACAGCGCAGTACAGGCCCTTCGGCCCACGATGTTGCACCGAAACAAAAGCCATCTAACCTACACCATGCCATTATCATCCATATGTTTATCCAATAAACTTTTAAATGCCCTCAATGTTGGCGAGTTCACTACTGTAGCAGGTAGGGCATTCCACGGCCTCACTACTCTTTGCGTAAAGAACCTACCTCTGACCTCTGTCCTATATCTATTACCCCTCAGTTTAAAGTTATGTCCCCTCGTGCCAGCCATATCCACCCGCGGGAGAAGGCTCTCACTGTCCACCCTATCCAACCCCCTGATCATTTTGTATGCCTCTATTAAGTCTCCTCTTAACCTTCTTCTCTCCAACGAAAGCAACCTCAAGTCCATCAGCCTTTCCTCATAAGATTTTCCCTCCATACCAGGCAACATCCTGGTAAATCTCCTCTGCACCCGCTCCAAAGACTCCACGTCCTTCCTATAATGCGGTGACCAGAACTGTATGCAATACTCCAAATGCGGCCGTACCAGAGTTCTGTACAGCTGCAACATGACCTCCCGACTCCGGAACTCAATCCCTCTACCAATAAAGGCCAACACTCCATAGGCCTTCTTCACAACCCTATCAACCTGGGTGGCAACTTTCAGGGATCTATGTACATGGACACCTAGATCCCTCTGCTCATCCACACTTTCAAGAACTTTACCATTAGCCAAATATTCCGCATTCCTGTTATTCCTTCCAAAGTGAATCACCTCACACTTCTCTACATTAAACTCCATTTGCCACCTCTCAGCCCAGCTCTGCAGCTTATCTATATCCCTCTGTAACCTGCTACATCCTTCCACACTATCGACAACACCACCGACTTTAGTATCGTCTGCAAATTTTCTCACCCACCCTTCTGCGCCTTCCTCTAGGTCATTGATAAAAATGACAAACAGCAACGGCCCCAGAACAGATCCTTGTGGTACTCCACTTGTGACTGTACTCCATCCTGAACATTTCCCATCAACCACCACCCTCTGTCTTCTTTCAGCTAGCCAATTTCTGATCCACATCTCTAAATCACCCTCAATCCCCAGCCTCCGTATTTTTTGCAATAACCTACCGTGGGGAACCTTATCAAACGCTTTGCTGAAATCCATATACACCACATCAACTGCTCTACCCTCGTCTACCTGTTCAGTCACCTTCTCAAAGAACTCAATAAGGTTTGTGAGGCATGACCTACCCTTCACAAAGCCATGCTGACTATCCCTGATCATATTATTCCTATCTAGATGATTATAAATCTTGTCTCTTATAATCCCCTCCAAGACTTTACCCACTACAGACGTGAGGCTCACCGGTCTATAGTTGCCGGGGTTGTCTCTGCTCCCCTTTTTGAACAAAGGGACCACATTTGCTGTCCTCCAGTCCTCTGGCACTATTCCTGTAGCCAATGATGACATAAAAATCAAAGCCAAAGGTCCAGCAATCTCTTCCCTGGCCTCCCAGAGAATCCTAGGATAAATCCCATCAGGTCCCGGGGACTTATCTATTTTCAGCCTGTCCAGAATTGCCAACACCTCTTCCCTACGTACCTCAATGCCATCTATTCTATTAGCCTGGGGCTCAGCATTCTCCTCCACAACATTATCTTTTTCCTGAGTGAATACTGACGAAAAATATTCATTTAGTATCTCGCCTATCTCTTCAGACTCCACACACAATTTCCCATCCCTGTCCTTGACTGGTCCTACTCTTTCCCTAGTCATTCGCTTATTCCTGACATACCTATAGAAAGCTTTTGGGTTTTCCTTGATCTTTCCTGCCAAATACTTCTCATGTCCCCTCTTTGCTCGTCTTAGCTCTCTCTTTAGATCCTTCCTCGCTACCTTGTAACTATCCATCGCCCCAACCGAAACTTCACACCTCATCTTCACATAGGCCTCCTTCTTCCTCTTAACAAGAGATTCCACTTCCTTGGTAAACCACGGTTCCCTCGCTCGACACCTTCCTCCCTGTCTGACCGGTACATACTTATCAAGAACACGCAGTAGCTGATCCTTGAACAAGCCCCACTTATCCAGTGTGCCCAACACTTGCAGCCTACTTCTCCACCTTATCCCCCCCAAGTCACGTCTAATGGCATCATAATTGCCCTTCCCCCAGCTATAACTCTTGCCCTGCGGTGTATACTTATCCCTTTCCATCATTAACGTAAACGTCACCGAATTGTGGTCACTGTCCCCAAAGTGCTCTCCTACCTCCAAATCCAACACCTGGCCTGGTTCATTACTCAAAACCAAATCCAACGTGGCCTCGCCTCTTGTTGGCCTGTCAACATATTGTTTCAGGAAACCCTCCTGCACACACTGTACAAAAAACGACCCATCTATTGTACTCGAACTATATCTTTTCCAGTCAATATTTGGAAAGTTAAAGTCTCCCATAATAACTACCCTGTTACTTTCGCTCATATCCAGAATCATCTTCGCCATCCTTTCCTCTACATCCCTAGAACTATTAGGAGGCCTATAAAAAACTCCCAACAGGGTGACCTCTCCTTTCCTGTTTCTAACTTCAGCCCATACTACCTCGGAAGAAGAGTCCCCATCTAGCATCCTCTCCGCCACCGTAATACTGCTCTTGACTAGCAGCGCCACACCTCCCCCTCTTTTGCCTCCTTCTCTGAGCTTACTAAAACACCTAAACCCCGGAACCTGCAACATCCATTCCTGTCCCTGCTCTATCCATGTCTCCGAAATAGCCACAACATCGAAGTCCCAGGTACCAACCCATGCTGCCAGTTCCCCTACCTTGTTTCGTATACTCCTGGCATTGAAGTAGACACACTTCAAACCACCTACCTGAACACTGGCCCCCTCCTGCGACGTCAAATCTGTGCTCCTGACCTCTATACTCTCATTCTCCCTTACCCTAAAACTACAATCCAGGTTCCCATGCCCCTGCTGCATTAGTTTAAACCCCCCCCAAAGAGCACTAACAAATCTCCCCCTCAGGATATTTGTGCCCCTCAGGTTCAGATGTAGGCCATCCTGTCTGTAGAGGTCCCACCTTCCCCAGAAAGAGCCCCAGTTATCCAGAAATCTGAATCCCTCCCACCTGCACCATCCCTGTAGCCACGTGTTTAAATGCTCTCTCTCCCTATTCCTCATCTCACTATCACGTGGCACGGGCAACAACCCAGAGATAACAACTCTGTTTGTTCTAGTTCTGAGCTTCCATCCTAGCTCCCTGAAAGCCTGCCTGACATCCTTGTCCCCTTTCCTACCTATGTCGTTAGTGCCAATGTGGACCACGACTTGGGGCTGCTCCCCGTCCCCCCTAAGGACCCGGAAAACACGATCCGAGACATCACGTACCCTTGCACCTGGGAGGCAACATACCAAACGTGAATCTCTCACGCTCCCACAACATCTCCTATCTGTGCCCCTGAGTCCCCAATTACTAATGCTCTGCTCCTCTCCCCCCTTCCCTTCTGAGCAACAGGGACAGACTCCGTGCCAGAGGCCCGTACCCCATGGCTTACCCCTGGTAAGTCGTCCCCCCCACAAGTATCCAAAGCGGTATACTTGTTTCTCAGTGGAACGACCGCAGGGGATCCCTGCACTGACTGCTTTTTCCCAGTCCCTCTTACAGTTACCCACCTATCTCCAATCTTTGGTGTAACTAATTCCCTGAAGCTGCTATCTATGACCCCTTCTGCCTCCCGAATGATCCGAAGTTCTTCCAACTCCAGTTCCCTAACTCGGTCTTGGAGGAGCTGGAGATGGCAGCACTTCCTGCAGGTAAAATCAGCAGGGACATTAACTGCATCCCTCACCTCAAACATCCTGCAGGAGGAACATTGCACTCCCTTCCCTGCCATTCCTCTAACTTTCTACCAAGATCTGGCTAACAACTAAATTAAATTTTTATAAAAAATAATAATAATATAATAAAATATGGTACTTACCTCAGACCAATGGGTTTTATTATTAGGTTAGAGGAGGAGGGCGGGTGGGAGACACTACACGTGTAGTGTCTCGGGTTTCCTCTCCACCAGAATTTATTGGTGAGGGTCTTCCCAGACGTCCGCGGGTCGACTTCCTGTTCCCGCCTAAAAAACTAATTTAAAAAAAAGAAAAATTCTCAGCTCCTGCTGAAATTGACTAACCAGCCAGCTCCACTCCCGCCGAAATCGACTGGCCTGCCCCTGCAAAGACAAGTGCTTTTAAAGGACAGACTTACCTCCCAGCAACCACTTCCGCAATGCTCCCGCTGAAACTGACTCACCAGCTGTTCTCACGCCGAAATCGACTGGCCTGCCCCTGCAAAGACAAGTGCTTTTAAAGGACAGACTTACCTCCCAGCAACCACTTCCGCAATGCTCCCGCTGAAACTGACTCACCAGCTGTTCTCACGCCGAAATCGACTGGCCTGCCCCTGCAAAGACAAGTGCTTTTAAAGGACAGACTTACCTCCCAGCAACCACTTCCGCAATGCTCCCGCTGAAACTGACTCACCAGCTGTTCTCACGCCGAAATCGACTGGCCTGCCCCTGCAAAGACAAGTGCTTTTAAAGGACAGACTTACCTCCCAGCAACCACTTCCGCAATGCTCCCGCTGAAACTGACTCACCAGCTGTTCTCACGCCGAAATCGACTGGCCTGCCCCTGCAAAGACAAGTGCTTTTAAAGGACAGACTTACCTCCCAGCAACCACTTCCGCAATGCTCCCGCTGAAACTGACTCACCAGCTGTTCTCACGCCGAAATCGACTGGCCTGCCCCTGCAAAGACAAGTGCTTTTAAAGGTTGACTTACCTCCCAGCAGCCACTTCCGCAATGCTCCCGCTGAAACTGACTCACCAGCTGTTCTCACGCTGAAATCTGTAGGTCTGCAGTAACTGTCAGTTTGCTCCAACTCTTATCTGGGAGATGACTTAACCACTGGTTTAAATTTTCCAGTACTTCCTCATTGCCAAAATTAATTGTAGGGAAGTCACTGTCAGAATCTGACCCCATATCTTTCCCCTACTTTGTCCCTAGCAAGACCTCATGCTTGTTCTCATCTCCTCTAATTCAATACTACTTTAACATGTTCATATGACTCACTCTGTGTGATATGTGTCTATCTGGGGTGTGTACCAGATAGTTTACCTCGCTCAATTTCCTTTCGATTCTATATGGCACACTGAATCTAGCTTTCAGGGGTTGGCCTGATATAGGTAATAACGAGAGCACTCTCTCTCCTATTGCAAAACTATGAGTCTGGACCTTCCAATCAGCTCTTGCTTTCATTCCCTGCTGGGCTGGATTTAAATGTGTTCTCGCCACCTCACAGGCCCCAGCCAGTCATTCCCTGAAATTTGAGACGTAGTCTAAAAAGGTAGTCTCTGACTTTGTAACCTTTCACAAATTGATTTCAATGGTTCTCTGACCTCATGTCCATAGGCCAATTACAGCTCCGCCTTCAACACCATAATCCCAGCCAAGCTCATATCAAAGCTCCAAAACCTAGGTCTTGGCTCCCCACTCTGCAACTGGATCCTCGACTTTCTGACCCACAGACCACAATCAGTAAGAATGAACAACAACACCTCCTCCACAATAGTCCTCAATACCGGGGCCCCGCAAGGCTGCGTACTTAGCCCCCTACTCGACTCCCTGTACACACACGATTGTGTGGCAACATTTGGTTCCAACTCCATCTACAAGTTTGCTGACGATACCACCATAGTGGGCCGGATCTCGAATAACAACGAGTCCGAATACAGGAGGGAGATAGAGAACCTAGTGGAGTGGTGCAGCGACAACAATCTCTCCCTCAATGCCAGCAAAACTAAAGAACTGGTCACTAACTTCAGGAAGCAAAGTACTGTACACACCCCTGTCAGCGTCAATGGGGCTGAGGTGGAGATGGTTAGCAGTTTCAAATTCCTAGGGGTGCACATCTCCAAAAATCTGTCCTGGTCCACCCACGTCGATGCTACCACCAAGAAAGCACAACAGCGCCTGTACTTCCTCAGGAAACTAAGGAAATTCGGCATGTCCACATTAACTCTTACCAACTTTTACAGATGCACCATAGAAAGCATCCTATCTGGCTGCATCACAGCCTGGTATGGCAACTGCTCGGCCCAGGACCACAAGAAACTTCAGGGAGTCGTGAACACAGCCCAGTCCATCACACGAACCTGCCTCCCATCCATTGACTCCATCTACACCCCCCGCTGCCTGGGTAAAGCGGGCAGCATAATCAAAGACCCATCCCACATGGCTGACTCACTCTTCCAACTTCTTCCATCGGACAGGAGATACAGAAGTCTGAAAACACGCACGGACAGACTCAAAAACAGCTTTTTCCCCACTGTTACCAGACTCCTAAATGACCCTCTTATGGACTGACCTCATTAACACTACACCCCTGTATGCTTCATCCGATGCCGGTGCTTATGTTGTATATATTGTATACCTTGTGTTGCCCTATTATGTATTTTCTTTTATTCCCTTTTCTTTCCATGTACTTAATGATCTGTTTGAGCTGCTCGCAGAAAAATACTTTTCACCGTACCTCAGTACACGTGACAATAAACAAATCCAATCCAATCCAAATAAATATGGTTGAAAATTTGATGCATTCCTAATTGAAAGTAATAAAATTAGAATCCTCCCCAGATGAGGGTACTCTTGACTAGAAGCTCTCAATAAGGTTTCCAAATTTTGGTGCCACTGCTGTAGGGCTCCCTAGGACTTGGGATGATAGGCTGATGATTGTACTGTTTGATTCCCAGGCTATTCATAATCTCTTTGAATAGCCATGACATGAAATTTGACCCTTGGTCTGATCATATCTAATTTGGTAAGCCATATCTGGTAAAAAATTTGGTTAAGTCCTCTACTAAGATCATAGCGTTAATGGTTCTTAAGGGTATGGCTTCAGGGAATCGGGTGGATATATCCATTTAATCTCCAACATAGTAACTTTGTGTGGCCCAGTTTATTACAGTGAAAACATCTAACCTATTTCACCTCTCACCCCTCCAACAGACTTTGTTTTATTTTGAGGTGAAACCTTCTTGGAGTTTGTGTCCACTCTCTCCCTTGTTGGCCTGTCCTCTCTCACACCTTACTAGTTTATAGCTTTCTCTAATTTAAAAGTATGTCTAAAGAAAGGCTTTGATTTATGAACTAGCTCATTGTCGTCCCCCATCTCCGCGGTTTGTCTGACAGTTCTACCTTTCTGCATCTACAACAATGAACCCACAAGATGGGTTCTAATGATTGCAGGCAATGAAACTTTAATTTGCTCCAACAGAAATATCTCTCTAAGGGTGTCATAGGTTTCGTCTATTTTTAATGCTCACACCCACCTATCAAAATGACTTTACTTAACCCTTTCAAATTCAATGTAAGTCTGCCTAGACTGTTATTTTTACAACTCAAAACATTTTCCTGTACGCCTTCGGTACCAATTCATAAGCACCCAATAGCGCTTTCTTCACTGTCTCATAGTCGCCGATCTTTCCTCTGACAAGTACACATAGACTTTGCTAGCCCAAGCTGCAAGTGCTGCAAGTTCAATCTGTAAGAGTAATGTCCAAATGTCTTGTAGTCATTTAATCTGTTTAGCTATTTTCTCAAAAGTACAAAAAAGTATCTCGGCATCCCATTTGAATTTTGGGAGAGCTTGTACCGATTTGAACTTCTCCCCACTAGTTTCCCATCTAGAACCATCTGGCTCTCGTCTGCTCTCACCTTTCAGTTTCTGCTGCCTGTGTGCGAAGTTGGAAGTCTTTCTCTCTCTCTGTCTCTTTCTTCCCTTGCGGCTTGTTCCATTCCCCTTTTAACCTCCCTCTCTCTTTCCTCTTATTTCCATTGGAAATCTCGCTGTCTTTCTCTTTCCTCTCATTTTCCTCTCGTTCCTGTTGGAGAGCTCACTCCCTTTCTTTTTCTCTCTTTTTCCTGCATCTCTAACTTCTTAATTTATATGACTGTTTGTAATTGTATTTGAGTGAATTAAATTTCCTCACTTCTCCAAATATTATCTGACCCTGTCTGTAGATTTAAATGTGTTGCTTGGCTTTCGATTACTTCTACTTTCTTAGTCCCTCTCGATAATCCTAATTCCAATTTCTCTGCCAATTCCATCAATTTAGCTTTAAGTACACTTTTTAAGTTGGCTAAGGTTATATTGTCTACTTCCAGATAAGATCGAGCTAGATGAAAAGCCATTTTTGCGGCCTTTTTACTTTAAATAACACATTCCTACGATGTTCCACTTGTCCCTCTCTCTTGTTATGTTTAAAAGTAAAAAAATCCCCTGCACCCAAGGAATTAAGCTTTTTAAGATCCTGGACTCAAGCCCAGAATTTTCTGGTATCGGCCAGGGTATCCCAACTTGGAGCACTGGTTCATGGGGGTGTTTAGTTTTGGTTTTTTTTTGGAATGGTCAAGTGAAGCCCCAGCGAGCCAAACTTTGTTTCCTGGCTAAATGCAAATTCGCTTTGAAGCTAATTATCCACTTTCGTTGGCAGATTCTCTGATTTCCATCCTACATTCATTGGATGTTCGTCATCAAAGGGGAGAATGTAAAAACAGTCTTGCTTATGTTTAGTCTTTTGGCCCTTTCCAACTCCCAGACTGAAAACTTGAAACGCAGGCTGATCCGATTTTTTTGTAATGTTACATTGCTGTCGGGATAGTTCTCTCACCAATACTTCTCATTTCCAGATACGGTTTCCAATTCTACCATCAGCTTTGACTTTGATTTTGGTGTTGGAATAGCTCACGCACTGTATCAGTGTTTCCCATTTGAGCCAGTGATCAGGTCAACCTGGAGCCTCTTCAGCCCATTTCTGCTTCTATTCTCCTTTTGGCCCATATTCCACTTGCTATTGTTGTCAGATTAATATTGATATTATCTGTCCATGTCCAGGAAAAAGATCCTGTTACTTCTCACATTGAGCAGAAACTGTTGTATTCTCAAAATGATATAAAGGCACCAATCTTTCATGAGGTGTTGTGTAAACGTGTGGTGGGCTCACAGGAACATTTATACAGGAGGTATCAAGCTTGAAGGCTCTGTGTGCTCTGTTAAAAAGCAGGGAGTGAAACTAAAGCTGGGTTGTATGACACACTTACTCCCCCCCCAGTGAAGTCATGCTCCTCTCCAATACAACATCACCTTTTATTTTTAAAGACACGCTGCCACCCCCCCTTCCAAAGTAGTATAACAATTTACAATGCATGCTCATGTGTAGTTACCATTACATTACAGCAGACACAACTATAGGAACAGACACTAAACGCTGAAGAAATAGCAAACAGCTCTAAACAACAGGTGAAAGTCTATGCGGGCATCTATCTGAACAGGGTTGTGGGGTAGGAGGGGGGGCAGTGGAGAGGGCTGAGTTTTCTTCCACTGCAGAAAGTGACCAATCTGGGCACATTTCAAAAGTTGCTACTGAATTTAACTGAGTTTAACTCATTAGTTAAAGAAACAGATGCTGCCTTTAATCTAAAGTCAGATTGGTTTTGTTCATTTAAATTGCGGACGGCTTTCGTGAAATCTGTATCTAACTATTATGAATGCGAATGTCCTAGTAAACAAGCCATCTTGTCCAGAAATCTAATATATAATTTGCATCTGATTGGACAAAAATGGAATTTCCTGCCACTTGGATTATGTAAAATCTATTGATCATTATCAAAATGTATTCCAGTTGTGTGCAATAGCAGCAAATGGAATAGTTCAAAGCAATACTTTTTTTAGTTTGTCCAAGAATGTTTCCATAAAAGAATTATAGGTTAAATGAGGGAGTTTTCCTCAACTATATCATCCAAGTATTGCTGATTGGCAGCTAAAGTATTCCATGCCTTTCATGTGTCTATGAGTTTCAGTTACATTCTTATATTCCCATTCCAAATGATACATTAAAAGGAAATGTGGAATTTGCCATTCACAACCAAAACCTTTTAAAACACATATCCTAAGCATTGTTTAATATCAAAAAGATTACTTGAAGTGTAATTGGCCCATGATCGGGTTTTCTCATATTTATGTTCTGTACTGGATAAGCAGAAATACCAGTTTTAGACAATGTAGTGGGAATCCATACCCCGCCCCACCTTCCAGCACGTGTTGTCCCTGGTCCATGCCCAGAGCTACAGGCTCTGGCCACTTAGAATCATAGAATTTACAGTGCAGAAGGAGGCCATTCGGCTCATCGAGTCTGCACCGGCCCTTGGAAAGAGTACCCCACTTGAGCCCATGCCTCCGTCCCATTCCCGTAAACCCATCTAACCTTTTCAGACACGAAGAGCAATTTATCATGGCCAGTCCACCTAACCTGCACATCTTGGGTCTCTGGGAGGAAACCGGAGCACCCGGAGGAAACCCACGCAGACACGGGGAGAATGTGCAGACTCCGCACAAACAGTGACCCAAGCCGGGAATCAAACCTTGGACCCTGGAGCTGTGAAGCAACTGTGCTAACCAGTGTGCTACCATGCTGCCCCTGGGCCGTCCCGAGAGCTACAGGTTCTAGCCGCATGTGTTGCCCCAAGGCTGTGGGCTCTAGCCATGTGTTTTGCCCCTGCGCTAACCATTTGGCTACTTGCCAGGCAAGAAATGAAACAAAAACTGTTCGAGATTCTTCCGTTAAATTCAGCAGTACCTGTGTGTCCCTGGACCTTACTGACCTTTGGTCATTATCATCCTCCTCCATACCTTCATGTATGCCCATAAACATCAGGCCAATTGAGATTGAATGAGTTCATTATCAGTTTCATTGGTGATGGATGTTCTCACCGCTGTGTCTTCAGTTACAGACAGATGGTTATGTACAGTTCCAGTCCCATTGGAGTCTTGAGGCATTCTTTCAGGAGTTTATGTAGTGTTTACAGCTCTCAGAATGTCTGGGATAATTTAACAACGCACAGGATGACACTGATCCTTTCTTTCACTCCATGTTTTGGCAAATGTCACAAATATATATTACGTTGTCTGGAGAGAAGAATGTGGAAGTCCTGCATAGTGATCAAATATAAATTTATCAATACTCCTCCACACGGATCATCAATCTCAGTCAGCAAACAGTATCATTCAGTTTCAGAACAGGAACTATCTACTTTAGTCCTGATGCGACCATCAATTCACACGAAACCAGGAGTAGAAGTAAACTGGCTTTAATCAACTAGAACAGTGCCTGCCTGCGACTGGTCTGCTAGTGAGGGCCGCCTACAAGGCTACTGCTCTTTATACCTCCCCTCAAGGGGTGGAGCCAGGGGTGGAGCCCACAAGGCACCAACATGATACATTACAGGTAATACCTTACAATGGACCATAGGTGGAGCCCACATGGGCAACAGCGCAATACAGTTACATACATGGTGAATGGTTACTGCACAATGTTTACCACATTCACCCCCTGTTAAAAAAATGAAGTCCGGCGGGGGTGAAGGGTTCATACGTTCAGCTTGTCCGGCGCACGGATCATGCGCTGTGATTGCCGAAGCTCTGGTATCGCAGCTGGCCTTGGTGTCAAACTCATCCGTGCCGGCATGGGTAGTGAAGTCGCCGGACCGGGCTGTGGTAAACCACTGTTGCACCTATATTAGGTGATGTATGTTAGGACCTGTATGACAGGTAAGTCGGTAGTCCCTGCCTGCTGGCTCCGCCCAGTAGGCGGAGTATAAATGTGTGTGTCCTCCATGCTGCAGCCATTTTGCCAGCTGCTGCGGGAGGCCACACATCTTAGAGAAATAAAGCCTCAGTTGTATTCAACTCTCGTCTTTGTGCAATTGATCGTGCATCAATTTATTGCTCTAAGATTTTCAGAAGATGGACTTCCGTATCAAGCCGGATCACCTGCAGCTGGATCCGCAATCAAGCGACGCCAAAAAGGACTTTTAGCACTGGCTAGCTTGTTTCGAGGCGTACATCAACTCGGCGCCAAGCCCAGTTCCGGCGTCTCAGAAAATACAGATACTGTACTCGAGGTTGAGCTCCAACGTCTTTCCGCTGATCCAGGACGCACCAAATTACGCTGAAGCCATGACGCTACTCAAAGAAAATTACGCCTAGAAGACGAACACGCTCTTCGCCAGGCACATACTCGCCACTCGCTCTCAACTCCCTGGTGAGTCCATAGAAGACTTCTGGCGGGCCCTAATCCCACTAGTCAGGGATTGTGACTGTCAGGCCATTACGGCCAAGGAACATTCAAACATCCTTATGTGGGACACTTTTGTTACGGGGATTGGGTCGGACCGCATATGCCAACGACTTCTAGAGGGGGCCACGCTCGATCTCACAGAGACAAAGAAGCTAGCGCTCTCTATGACGGTCGCCTCGCGCAATATCCAGGCCTACACCCCCAGCCGCGCGGCCCACCCCTCCTACGCATTGTGGACCCCACAGACGGCCGCCCCAACGGGGGCCTTACCCAGCCAATATGCCTGTGCCACGTGCCAGCCAGCGAACCCAGGGGTCCCCGATGTTACTTTTGCAGTCAGCAGAAACACCCCCGCCAACGCTGCCTGGCCCGCGCTGCCCTTTGTAAGGCTTGTGGTAAGAAGGGGCACTTCGCCACGGTTTGCCAGGCCCGCGCAGTCGCCGCTATCGCCCTCACCCCCCTCATTTATGGACAATGGGCGCCGACATCTTCACCTCCCCGGACCACATGCGGCCAGTGGACGCCGCCATCTCTCCCCCTCAGACCACGCGCGGCCAGTGGGCGCAGCCATCTTTCCCCCTCAAAACAAGCACGGCCAGTGGGCGCCGCCATCTTCCCCTCCGCGCAACCCGTGCGGCCCATGGGCGCCGCCATCTTTTTCAACCCCCGCCACCTGCGGCCCATGGGCGCTGCCATTTTGTCGTCCCCAAGATCTTCAGGCGCCGCCATCTTATCTCCCCCACGGCACTTGGGCACCACCAGCGTTCCAGGACCCGTGCCCCCCGGCATCCGACACCAGCGACGACCAACCACGACTCGCCTCAGTGACCATCGACCAGTCTTGCCCGCACAACCTGGCTACCGCATCGACCAGCGTTAAAATCGACGGACAGGTGACCTCTTGCCTGCTGGACTCCGGGAGCACCGAAAGCTTTATCCACCCAGATACGGTAAGGCCCTGCTCCCTTGCGGCACACCCCGCCAATCACAGAATATCCCTGGCCTCCAGATCCCATTCCGTGGCGATCCGGGGGTACTGTACAGTCACACTCACGGTCCAGGGCGTAGAATTCAACGGCTTCTGCCTCTCCGTCCTCCGTAATCTCTGCACCGCCCTACTACTCGGCCTGGACTTCCAGTGTAACCTCCAGAGCCTAACCCAGAAATTCGGCAGGCCCCTACCACCCCTTACTGTGTGCAGCCTCGCGACCCTAAAGGTCTATCCACCTTCCCTCTTCGCAAATTTAACCCCGGATTGCAAACCCAGACGGTACAGCACCCAGGACAGGACCTTCATCAGGTCCGAGGTCCAGCGGCTGCTTCGGGAAGGCATCATCGAGGCCAGCAACAGCCCCTGGAGAGCCCAAGTGGTAGTAGTTAAAACTGGGGAGAAACACAGAATGGTCGTGGACTACAGCCAGACCATCAATCAGTATACGCAGCTCGACGCGTATCCCCTCCCACGCATATCTGATATGGTCAATCAGATTGCACAGTACCGGGTCTTCTCAACGGGAGACCTGAAATCCGCCTACCACCAGCTCCCCATCCGTAAAGCGGACCGTCCATACACTGCCATCGAGGCAGACGGTCACCTCTATCACTTCCTCAGGGTTCCCTTCGGCGTCACCAATGGGATCTCGGTCTTCCAAAGGGAGATGGACCGAATGGTCGAACGGTAAGGTTTGGGGGCCACCTTTCCGTACCTAGACAACGTCACCGTCTGCGGCCATGATCAGCAGACCCACGATCCCAACCTTGCCAAATTGCTCCACACCGCCACTCTCCTAAACCTCACCTACAACAAGGAGAAGTGCGTGTTTAGCACGAATCGCTTAGCCATCCTCGGCTATGTGGTCCAGAACGGAGTTCTGGGGCCTGATCCCGACTGCATGCGCACGCTCCCCCTCCCCCACTGCCCCAAGGCCCTCAAACGCTGCCTGGGGTTCTTTTCATACTACGCCCAGTGGGTCCCAAACTATGCGGACAAGGCCCGCCCACTCATACAGTCCACCTATTTTCCCCTGACGGTCGAGGCTCAACAGGCTTTCGCCCGTATCAGAGACGATATCGCCAAGGCCGGGATGCACGCAGTAGACGAGACGCTGCCCTTTCAAGTAGAGAGCGACACATCAGACGTCGTCCTAGCCGCCATCCTCAATCAGGCAGGCAGACCCATGGCATTCTTTTCCCGCACCCTTCATGCCTCAGAAATTCGGCACTCATCCGTTGAAAAATAGGCCCAAGCTTTTGTTGAAGCTGTGCGGCATTGGAGGCATTTCCTGGCCGGCAGGAGATTCACTCTCCTCACTGACCAACGGTCGGTAGCTTTCATATTTAACAACACACAGCAGGGCAAGATCAAAAATGATAAAATCTTGCATGGAGGATCGCGCTCTCCACCAACGACGAGATTTTGTATCACCCCGGTAAGCTCAACGAGCCCCCGATGCCCTATCCCGAGGTACATGTGCCAGGGCACAGGTGGACCGTCTCCGGACTCTGCACGACAACCTTTGTCGCCCGGGAGTCACAAGGTTGTACCACTTCATCAAGGCCTGCAATCTGCCCTACTCCGTCGAGCAATCACCAGACTGCCAGGTCTGTGCGGAGTGCAAACCGCACTTCTACCAGCCGGACCGCGCGCGCCTGGTGAAGGCCTCCTGCCCCTTTGAACGCCTCAGCGTGGATTTCAAAGGGCCCCTCCCCTCCACCGACCGTAACACGTATTTCCTCAGTGTGGTCGATGAGTACTCCAGATTCCCCTTCTCCATCCCATGCCCCGACATGACGTCTGTCACCGTCATCAAAGACCTCAACACAATCTTCGCTCTGTTCGGCTTCCCTGCCTACATCCACAGCGACAGGGGATCCTCATTCATGAGCGATGAGCTGCGTCAGTTCCTGCTCAGCAAGGGTATTGCCTCCAGCAGGACGACCAGCTATAACCCCCGAGGAAACGGGCAGGTGGAGAGGGAGAACGGGACGGTCTGGAGGGCCGTCCAGCTGGCCCTACGGTCCAGAAATCTCCCGGCCTCCCATGGGCAGGAGGTCCTCCCCGATGCACTGCACTCCATTCGGTTGCTCCTATGCACTGCGACTAACGACACACCCCATGAACGTCTCTTCACCTTCCCCAGGAAGTCCACATCCGGGGTGTCGCTCCCGATTTGGCTCGCAGCTCCAAGACCCGTACTCCTCAGTAAGCACGTACGACTCCACAAGGCGGACCCGTTGGTTGAAAGGGTGCAGTTACTCCACGCTAACCCTCAGTATGCCTATGTAGCGTACCCCGACGGCCGCCAGGATACTGTCTCCCTCTGGGACCTGGCACCAGCAGGTTCTCCACACACACCCCCCTCCGGCCCGGCGCCACCCTCCCCTCCCCCAGTGCACCAAGCAGCAATCCCCCCTGGACCATCAGTCTCCCCCCTGCACACGCCCGAGGATGAGGAGGATTTCGGCACGCTCCCGGAGTCACCGAGGACCAGACCGGCACCGGAATCACCGCCACTACTGCGTCGCTCTCAATGTCAGATCAAGGCCCCGGACTGGCTAAACCTGTAGTTGGTTCAGGACTGTTAAAGCACCATGTACGGGACTCCAAAATTTTTTTTTGCCTCTGTATATTAAAACCTGTTCTGTATATAGTTCTTCGCCACCCCCGCCGGACTCAATTTTAACAGTGGGTGAATGTGGTAATCACCACTGTTGTATATATTAGGAGGTGTGTGGTAAGGCCCTGTACTACAGGTACGGGGGTAGTCCCTGCCTGCTGGCTCCACCCAGTAGGCGGAGTATAAATATGTGTGCTCCCCATACAGCAGCCATTTCGCCAGTGGCTGTAGGAGGCCACACATCTTAGTGTAATAAAACCTCGGTTGTATTCAATGCAATTGATCGTGCACAAAAGGGAAGCGGGAGGACTCGTCGATGATGTTGAGGAAATATGTGTTGCGGTTGGTGGAGGGGAGGGGCCCTTTGAAATCGATACTGAGGCGCTCAAAGGGCCGGGATGCCTTTACCAGGTGGGCTTTATCTAGTCGATAGAAGTGCGGATTACACTCCGCACAAATTTGGCAGTCCCTGGTCATGGCTCTGACCTCCTCAGTGGAGTAGGGCAGGTTACGGGCCTTGATGTAGTGGAGAAACCTGGTGACCCCCAGGTGGCAGAGGTCATTGTGGATAGCCCGTAGTCGGTCATCTTGCACGCTGGTGCATGTGCCGCGGGACAGGGCATCTGAGGGCTCGTTGAGCTTCCCAGGACGATATACTATATTGTAGTTATAGGTGGAGGGTTCTATCCTCCACCTCAAGATCTTATCATTCTTGATCTTGCCCCACAGCGTATTATCGAACATGAAGGCTACCGATCATTGGTCGGTGACGAGGGTAAACCTCCTACAAGCGAGGTAGTGCTTCCAGTGCCGCACGGCTTCCACAATGGCTTGGGCTTCCTTTACGACCGAGGAGTGTCGAATTTCAGAGGTGGTGAGGGTTCGTGAAAAAAATGCTACTGGCCTGCCTGCCAGATTGAGGGTAGTGGCGAGGGCGACCTCTGATGCGTCGCTCTCCACCTGGAAGGGGACGGACTCGTCCACCGCGCGCATTGCGGCTTTGGCGATATCCGCCTTGATGCAGCTGAAGGCCTGGCGGGCCTCAGCCGCCAGTGGAAAGATTAGTGGGTGGGCTTTGTCTGCATAGTTGGGGACCCACTGGTAGTGCGCGATCTGATTAACCATAAGAAAAGAACACGAGGCACCTTTTCCGGGCCTTGGGGCAGTGGGGAAGAGGGAGTTGCAGGAGGAGGCGCATACGGTCGGGGTCGGGTCCGAGAACTCCGTTTTCCACAATGTAGCCGAGGGTGGCTAGTCTGGTTGCGCGGAAAACGCATTTCTCCTTGTTGTAAGTGAGGTTAAGGGTTCGGGCGGTTTGGAGAAATCTCTGGAGGTTGGCATCGTGGTCCTGCTGATCATGGCCGCAGATGGTGACATTATCCAAGTACGGAAATGTGGCCCGCAGCCCTTACTGGTCCACCATTCGGTCCATCGTTCTTTGGAAGATCGAGACCCCATTCGTGACGCCAAAGGGGACCCAGAGGAAGTGGAAGAGGCGGCCGTCTGCCTCAGACGCCGAGGAGTGGCGGTCCTCCAGGCGGATTGAGAGCTGGTGGTATGCAGACTTGAAATGAAAATGAAATTAAAATCACTTGTCACAAGTCGGCTTCAAATGAAGTTACTGTGAAAAGCCCCACTGTGGAGATCCACCGTGGAGAACACGGTGGATCTGATTAACTATGTCTGCGATCCGGGAAAGGGGGTACGCATCGAGGTGCGTGTACCGGTTTATGGTTTGGCTGTAATCTACAACCATCCGGTTCTTTTCCCCGGTCCTGACGACCACCACCTGAGCTCTCCAGGGGCTATTGCTGACCTCGATGATTTCCTCCCGCAAAAGTCACTGGACCTCGGACCTGATAAAAGTTCTATCCTGGATGCTGTACCCCCTGCTTCTGGTGGCGACTGGTTTACAGTCCCAACAAGAGAGGAGCGCAGAGGTCGGGGAGTACATATAACTTAAAATTGGCGTACTCGGCGCTCTGTATTGCGAGGGTTGTGGTAGTGCATCCCCGGATCTGCACCGAGTGCGACCCAGAAGCAAGGGAGATGGTTTGATGTGCCGGGAAGATTGGGAGCGAGCAGCGTCTTACCATGTCTGGATGAATGAAGCTCTCCGTGCTCCCGGAGTCGAACAAGCAGGGCGTTTCGTGTCCATATACCTGGACGGTCATTATGGAGCTCCGGAGGTGTTTGGGTCGCGACTGGTCAAGGGTGACCGCGCTGAGTTGCGTCTAGCCGGCGTGGTCGGAGGTGCTAGGGTGGTCCCAAGATGGTTGTCCCCGTCGGTCGCACGTGTCGGGTGGAGAGGAAGATGGCGTCCAAGATGGCGACCCACGTCCACGTTGGGTGGGGTGGAAGACGGCTGCCCCCACGGACAACACGAGGCTGATGACGCGTCCGGGGGAGGGGGAGGGGGGGGGGAGGAGCCGGCAGACACGCTGCCACACTGCAGGATCTGCGGGCCTGTGAGTCTGAGGCCTGCGATTTAGAGTTTTTGGACCTGGCAAAGCAAACTTTAGCAAAATGTCCTTTTCTTCCACAGTCGCTGCAGTTCGCGTTCCAGGCCGGGCGGCACTGCCTGGGGTGTTGATGCTGGCCGCAGAAATAACAGGGTAGGCCCGCATGGTGGGCGGGCAACTGCGCGGCACAGGCCTGGGGTACTCTTTGGTCGAGGGTCCACGAGGGGGCCGCGTGATCGGATGGGAACACGTTAAGGCTTTGGAACGCTACTTCTAGAGAGGGGGCTAATTTTACCGTCTCTTCCAGGTCCAGGGCACCTTTTTCGAGTAGGCGCTGTCTCACGTAGTTGGACCTGACACCAGCCACGTAGGTGTCCCGGATGGCGAGGTCCATAACGGACTGGTAATTGCAACTTTGTGCAAGGACGTCTGCGTAAGTGGAGGCTTCCTCGAGTTGAACAGAAATTCGATGGGTCGCACGGGCATGGTGGAGACTCAGCTTCTGTTTGTCGGTGACGGAAGGCGAGGAGGAGGTGGCGAGGTAGGCCTTGAAACAGCGGAGCCAGTGCAAAAAAATATCTTTCGCCTCCGCGGCCTGCGGATCGAGTTCCAGTCGGTCAGGTTTGAGGGCCAATTCCATAGTGGCGTTGTAGTTGATTAAATTGATGCGACCATCAATTCACACAAAACCAGGAGTAGAAGTAAACTGTGGCTTTAATCAACTAGAACAGTGCCTGCCTGCGACTGGTCTGCTAGTGAGGGCCGCCTACAGGGCTACTGCTCTTTTTCCTCCTCTCAAGGGGTGGAGCCAGGGGTGGAGCCCACAAGGCACCAACATGATACATTACAGGTAATACCTTACAATAGTCCATAGGTTGAGCCCACATGGGCAACAGCGTGATACAGTTATATACATGGTGAATGGTTACTGCACAACCTTCACCACATTCACCCTCTGTTAAAAAAAAGAAGTCTGGCGGGGGTGAAGGGTTCATAAGTTCAGCCTGTCCGGCGCATGGATCATGCGGTGATCGCCGAAGCGTGATACAGTTATATACATGGTGAATGGTTACTGCCCAACGTTCACCACAAGTCCTATGGAGGATTTAACTTGCTTCGAGTCCTCCAAGATGTTATGTTCCTGAGATGTTATGTTTTTACGACTGAGAATTCTTCAGAATGCTTGGCAGAGTGAACAACTTTAATCCTCATAGCCTTCAATTGTTACAGAAATGTCTTGTGATGGTGCTAACTGTTTAACAGTTTACTAATAGGGCAGTAAACAGGCAGAACAGAACATGTGTTCGAGAAGTAAAATCAATAGAAATTAAAGCCTTGGTGGGAAGTCGTTCTGCCAGTTTCCATCCAGCAATTAAGGTGAAAATGGCATTGTTTGCCTGTGTATTCGGACCATCAAATAAAATTATCATCAATGCTGTTTTCCTTTGGCACGTGTGGTCTAGAATTAACTTTCCCCATCATTGGCAGCCGTGCCTTCAGTTCCCTCAGATCTATGTTCTGGAATTTCTCCCCAAAACATCTGGGTGCGATTCAGCAGATTGAAGTTAAATTCCGCTGTGGGGCACGTTCAGTGGATTATTTCTCGGCAGCTGCAGCACCGAGAATCATCCCGCTATCCAACCACACTTTGCCACTTTCCTTTGGCCTCGGGGAGTTTCTCCCCACCGATCCCGCACTTTGAGGGATTTCCTGCTGGCAAGCTGAAGTTCGCTAGCAGGAAAGGCTCCTCGCAGATCGAGGCGCAATTTTGTCCCGCAGCGCCTAGCTTCCCCACCCCCCCTCCCCCTTTCAGGCCCCCCTCTCCCTGCTTTTCTAACCCCTCCCTCACCCTCCAACCTTGGGGAATCCTCATCCCCCCTCTACTTGGTTAGGCCCCTGGCCAATCCAACCTGACACCACCAGCCTGGCAGTGCCAGAGTGTGCAGGTGGCAGTGCCAAGGTGCCCAGGTAATAGGGGGAGTGTCAGGGAGCCACCCTGCTCTGTCTCTGACCACTCGGGGCCTCCAATGGCCTGGGAGACCCCTCCCACCCCCAGGTGCTATTACACCTGGTCCACGTTTGTGTGGACAGTACTTAATGGTGCGCTGGTGAGGTCTCCCAGATGCGGCTGTTGAGCCCTGGGCGGCAGGTGAATATGGTGTCCGGGTATTTAGAAAAGCATAATGGTTCATTTAAATATTCTGATCTGGTCGCACCTAGCAAGGGCAGGATCCAGATCATGGCGGGCGAAGCGAGTCGAGTGATTCGCACTCGGCCCGGATCCACGGCGGCCCAACAGGATCACTGAATAGCCCCCCCTATCTCCTTTCCCTCGTAAAATCCACCACTTCAACAGTTCTGATATCTCATTACGTAGCTTGGTTTCAACTTTTGTTCAATAACACTACTGTGAAGCAGCTTGGGACATTATGTTAACGACAGTATATAATTGCAAGTTGTTGTTGTGCCTTGTGCTTTATGTGTACTGTGGGCAGATGTAGTAATGCATTGGACACATTCATTGAAAATAACTTTCTAAAACTAACCATGGCTTTGCTAGAATTTGTTATCTTAGTTGATCATTAGTTGAGATTAAAGAATTATCGTTTATTAAAAATTGTGTAAGAGGTTTGTAGTAAAATAAGTAAAAACAGGAAATACTGTAACAGGTCAGCGCAAATATTCTGCCTCAGTTTTCACGGTGGAGGGCACTAGCACCATCCCAATAGTAACAGAGGCAATAGAAAAAGAGAACTTGGAACAATCATCATCAATGGGGAAATAGTACTACACAAACTATTGGGATTGAAGGCAGACAAGTCCCCAGGACCTGATGTCCTACATCCTAGGGTCTTAAAGGAAGTGGCAGCGGCGATAGTGGATCCATTGGTTATAATATTCCAAAATTCCCTGATGCGGGAAAGGTTCCAGTGGGTTGGAAAAATGCTAATGTGAAAAGTGAGGTAGGCAGAAAGTAGGAAATTATAGATTGATTGGTTGATTGATTTATTGTCACCTGTAACGAAGTACAGTGAAAAGTATTTTTCTGCGGCCAAGGGAACGTACACAGTACGTACATAGTAGACAAAAGAATAATCAACAAAGCACATTGACAAATAGTACATCAACAAATAGTGATTGGTTACAGTACAAGGGCCAAACAAAGCAAATACATGAGCAAGAGCAGCATAGGGCATCGTGAATAGTGTTCTTACAGGGAACAGATCAGTCCGAGGGAGAGTCTAATAGCTGTGGGAAGAAGCTGTTCCTATGTCTGGATGTGCAGGTCTTCAGAACTCTGTATCTTCTACCTGATGGAAGGGTCTGGAAGAAGGCAATGCCTGGGTGGGAGGGGTCTCTGACAATGCTCTCTGCCTTCCTGAGGCAGCGAGAGGTGTAGACAGGTGTAGGCCAGTTAGTTTAACATCTGTTGTTGGGAAATTTTTCGAATCCATTATTAAGGATGTAATAACAGGACATTTAGAAAGTCAAAATGCAATCCATCAGTGCCAGCATGGTTTTATGATGGGTAAATCATGTTTTACTAATTTGCTAGAGTTCTTTGAAGATGTAACAAGCCAAGTGGATAGTGGGCATTTTGTAGATGTAGTTAGTATATCTGGACTTCCAGAAAGCATTTGATAAGATGCTGCATAAAAGATGAATACACAAGGTAAGATCACATAGGATTAGGTGTAATTTATTAACTTGGATAGAAGACTGGCTGACTGACAGAGGCAGAGAGTCAGGATAAATGGGTCTTTTTCTCTTTGGCAAGATGTAACTAGTGGGGTGTCACAGGATTCAGTTCTCGGGCCCCAACTATTTACAATATATATTACTGACTTGATACTGAGGGATAAAATGTATTATAGCCAAATTTGCAGATGACACTAAAATATGTGAGATAGTAAGTTGCAATGAGGAAATAAGAAATTTACAAATGGATATAGATAGGTTACGTGAGTGGGTCAAAATCTGGCAGATGGAGTTTAAAGTGGGTAAGTGTGAGGTTATCCATTTTGGTTGGAAAAATGAAAAGGCAATTTATTACCTAAATGGAGAAAAATGTCAGAGTGCATTGGTAAAGAGAGATCTGGGTGTCCTTGTGCATGAATCTCAGAAAACTAGAATGCAGGTAATAAGGACGGAAATGGAACTTTGGCCGTTATAGCCAAAAGGTAGAGAGAATAAAGGTAGGGAAATGTTGCTGTAACTGTACAAGGCATTGATGAGACTGAATCTGGAGTACTGTGTACAGTTTTGGTCCCCTTATTTGAGGAGGGATGTAGTTGCATTACAGGCAGTTCAGAGGAGCTTCACTAGATTGATTCCGGAGATGAGGGGGTTGTCTTATGAAGAGAGATTGAGCAGTTTAGACCCAAACTCTCTGGAATTTAGAAGGGAGAGAGATCTAATTGAGGTGTACAAGATGATAAAAGGTATTGACAAAGTATATGTGGAACGGATGCTTCCTCTTGTGGGGCAGTATAGAATGAGAGATCATAGTTATAGGATAAGGGGTTGCAGATTTAAAACAGAGATGAGGAGAAATTATTTCTCAAAAGTGTTGTGAATCTGTGGAACTCGCCACTTCACCAGAATGTCTGTGTGGAGTTTGCACTTTGTCCCTGTATCTGTGTGGGTTTCCTCCGGGTGCTCCGGTTTCCTCCCACAATCCAAAGATATGCAGATTAGGTGGATTGGCCATGCTAAATTTCCCCTTAGTGCCCAAAAGGTTAGGTGGGGTTACTGAGTTACGGGGATAGGGTGGAAGCATGGGATTAAGTAGGGTGCTCTTTCCACGGTCCGGTACAGACTCGATGAGCCAAATGGCTTCCTTGTGCACTGTAAGTTCTTTTAATTAATAATCTTTATTTCCACAAGTAGGCTTACATTAACACTGCAATGAAGTTATTGTGAACAGCCCCTAGTCGCCACACTCCGGCGCCTGTTTGGGAACACTGAGGGAGAATTCAGAATGTTCAAATTACCTAACAACACATCTTTCGGGACTTGTAGGAGGAAACCGGAGCACCCGGAGGAAACCGAGGCAGACAGGGAGAAAGTGCAGACTCCGCACAGACAGTGACCCAAGCCGGGAATCGAACCTGTGTGGCGCACAAAGACTCCGTGAGACGAATAGAGTGAAGTCGATGAGGCTTTATTAAGCGTGTCTGTTCCCCAGCAGCCCGATAGTAAACTGGCCTGCGGGGGAAGGCACCGGCTTCTTATACTTCGCCTTCAGGGCGGAGCATGAGGTCAACGGCCAACCAGGACCCGGGATCTGTCAGCCAATGACATTAGGGCTTCCAGTCCCACATTACCCCCAATACATACTACCACATTCACCCCTTGTCAAAAATGAACCCGGCGGGGTGATGCTTCGTATGGTGGTAAGGGTTTACAGGGCTTGTCCTGGGAGGATAGAACAGTTACATGGTAGTACAGTATTGGACAGTATCGTCCTGTTACAACTATTTACAGAGGGTATAGGAAAAACAAAATGTTCATTGGACAGTCCATCTTTGTTCTACATCGACGCCACGAGTCGGTCGGGCGGTCTGGTCGTCCGTGTCGATCGCCTCGGCCCCGGCGGTGGTGGTGGTGCTTGTACCAGTGTTGTCGCCTCCGGGAGCCGCACGGTTTCAGCTGTCGGTGCAAAGGGGAGGGGGACTGATCCTCCTGGGAAGGGGGCGGTCGCGGGGTGCGGCGGTGGCAGGAAGGGGGACGGTTGGGTTGATGGTGTCGGGGGGGGGTGTGCGTGGTGCCGGCGGGCGCCAGATCCCGCAGGGAGACCGTGTCCTGTCGGCCGTCGGGGTACTCCACGTAGGCGTACTGGGGGTTTGCGTGGAGGAGGTGAACCCTTTCGACCAACGGGTCCGCCTTATGTGCCCACACGTGCTTTCGGAGCAGGATGGGTCCTGGGGCCGCCAGCCAGGTCGGCAGCGACGTTCCAGAGGAGGACCTCCTAGGGAAAACAAGGAGACGCTCGTGAGGCGTTTGATTAGTGCTTGTACATAATAACGACCGGATGGAATGGAGAGCGTCCGGGAGGACCTCCTGCCACCGTGAAACTGGGAGATCCCTGGACTGTAGGGCCAGTAGGACGGCCTTCCAGACCGTACCGTTCTCCCTTTCTACTTGCCCGTTCCCCCGGGGGTTGTAGCTGGTCGTCCTGCTTGAAGCTATGCCCTTGCTGAGCAGGAACTGGCGCAGCTCGTCACTCATGAAAGAGGACCCCCTGTCGCTGTGGACGTATGCGGGGTAACCGAACAGCGTGAAGATGCTGTTCAGGGCTTTAATGATTGTGGCCGCGGTCATGTCGGAGCAGGGAATGGCAAAAGGGAAGCGGGAGTATTAGTCCACTACATTAAGGAAATACGCGTTGCGGTCGGTGGAGGGGAGGGGCCCTTTGAAATCGAGACTGAGGCGTTCAAAGGGACGGGAAGCCTTAATCAGGTGCGCTCCATCTGGCCTGAAAAAATGCGGTTTGCATTCTGCGCAGATGTGGCAGTCCCTTGTGACTGTACGGACCTCCTCTAAAGAGTATGGGAGATTGCGGGACTTGATGAAGTGGTAAAACCGAGTGACCCCCGGGTGGCAGAGGTCCTCGTGGAGGGTTTGGAGGCGGTTAATTTGTGCGTTGGCACATGTGCCGTGGGATAGGGCATCGGACGGCTCGTTCAGCTTTCCGGGCCGGTACAAGATCTCATAGTTGAAGGTGGAGAGCTCGATCCTCCACCTTAAGATCTTGTCATTTTTAATCTTGCCCCGCTGTGCATTATCGAACATGAAGGCTACTGACCGTTGGTCAGTGAGGAGAGTGAATCTCCTGCCGGCCAGGTAATGCCTCCAATGTCGCACAGCTTCCACTATGGCTTGGGCTTCCTTTTCCACTGAGGAGTGGCGGATTTCTGAGGCGTGGAGGGTTCGGGAGAAGAAGGCCACGGGTCTGCCCGCTTGGTTAAGGGTAGCCGCTAGAGCTACGTCGGAGGCGTCGCTCTCGACCTGGAAGGGGAGGGACTCGTCGATGGCGCGCATCGTGGCCTTTGCGATGTCCGCTTTGATGCGGCTGAAGGCCTGGCAAGCCTCTGTCGACAGAGGGAAGGTCGTGGTCTGTATTAGGGGGCGGGCCTTGTCTGCGTACTGGGGGACCCACTGGGCGTAGTACGAAAAGAACCCCAGGCAGCGTTTCAGGGCTTTTGGGCAGTGCGGGAGGGGAAATTCCATGAGTGCGCGCTTACGTTCGGGGTCGGGGCCTATTATCCCATTGCGCACTATGTAGCCCAGAATGGCTAGCCGATCGGTGCTAAAAACGCACTTGTCCTCGTTGTACGTGAGGTTCAAGGCTTTGGCGGTCTGGAGGAATTTTTGGAGGTTGGCGTCGTGGTCCTGCTGATCGTGGCCGCAGATGGTTACATTGTCGAGGTACGGGAACGTGGCCCGTAACCCATGTTGATCAACCATTTGGTCCATCTCCCGTTGGAAGACCGAGACCCCGTTTGTGACGCCAAAAGGGACCCGTAGGAAATGGTATAATCGCCCGTCTGCCTCGAAGGCTGTGTACTTGCGGTTACTTGGGCGGATGGGGAGCTGATGGTAGGCGGACTTGAGGTCCACGGTGGAGAAGACTTTATACTGGGCAATCCGATTGACCATGTCGGATATGCGGGGGAGAGGGTACGCGTCTAGTTGTGTGTACCTGTTGATGGTCTGGCTATAGTCAATGACCATCCTTTGTTTCTCCCCTGTCTTCACTACTACCACCTGCGCTCTCCAGGGACTATTGCTGGCCTGGATTATGCCCTCCTTTAGTAGCCGCTGGACTTCGGAGCGAATGAAGGTCCGGTCCTGGGCGCTGTACCGTCTGCTCCTAGTGGCGACGGGTTTGCAATCCGGGGTGAGGTTCTCAAACAAGGACGGGGGTTGCACCTTGAGGGTGGCGAGGCCGCAGATAGTGAGTGGGGGGTATGGGGCCGCCGAATTTAAACGTAAGGCTCTGTAGGTTACATTGGAAATCTAAGCCCAGCAAGGTGGGGGCACAGAGTTGGGGAAGGACGTTAAGTTTGTAGTTTTTGAATTCCCTCCCCTGTACCGTTAGGGTAACTATGCAGAATCCCTGGATCTGTACGGAGTGGGATCCTGCAGCTAGGCAAATCTTTTGTGCGCTGGGGTAGGTAGTTAAGGAACAGCGTCTTACCGTGTCGGGATGTATAAAACTTTCCGTGCTCCCGGAGTCGACTAGGCATGGCGTCTCGTGGCCGTTAATTAGGACCGTTGTCGTCGTCGTCGTCGTCTGGAGAGTCCTGGGCCGAGCCTGATCGAGCGTAACCGAAGCGAGCCATGGTTGTAGTAGTGGGGTGGGGTCCGTTGTTGCCGTCCAAGATGGCGTCGGGGATGGACAAAATGGCCGCCCCCATACATCGCACGTGGCTGAGGGGTCGCAGCCCGATAGTAAACTGGCCTGCGGGGGAAGGCACCGGCTTCTTATACTTCGCCTTCAGGGCGGAGCATGAGGTCAACGGCCAACCAGGACCCGGGATCTGTCAGCCAATGACATTAGGGCTTCCAGTCCCACATGACCCCCAATACATACTACCACAACCTGGAATCCTGCCTCTGTGAAGCAACAGTGCTAACCACTGCGCTACTGTTCTATGTCTATGTCGGATCTTGGAGTACATTTAAGGAGGAGATTGACAGATTTCTAATTAGTAAAGGGTTGAAGGGTTATGCGAATGGGCAGGATGGTGGAGTTGAGGCCGAGAGGAGATCAGTCAATATTGAATTGAATGGTGCAGTGGGCTCGAGGGGCTGAATTACCTAGTCCTGCTCCTGGCTTTTATGTTATTATGTAAAGAAGAGATGGATGAACTGTTCATTTTTAAATGCATCTACTCTCTCCGCAGACGCTGTTTGATCTGTTGGGGGCGTTCTACAATTTTTTGTTTTGTTTCAGAATTTCAGCATCTACAATTTCAAGGCCTTAATTTTATGCCCTGCACCGCACGCACCTCCCACTTCACCCCCCGCCCCCTTTCAGGGAGCATTTTGGGGTGGGGAGAGAGGGAATGTGAAATTGTATGAATGGGATTCCCTCCGGGATCCCACCCGCCCCAACCCGGATGTGATTGGACATCGGGGCGGGCAAGGCCTCATAGGGGAAGCCCACCCTTGCCCCATTCAGTGGTCACTTAAGGACCTTTTCACACCCAGCCTAAATTTTTAGGCTGATAGCTACTGGAAATCTCAGGGCACAAAGTAGAAATATTTTCAATCGATTGGGAAAGTGAAAGGGGGAAGTTGCCTCCATCGGAATACCCCTTCTGACTAAGGGTGCCCTCCGCTCACAGCCCAGGCATATCCAGACCTCCCTCTCCCACTAGCCTATCCAAAGAGAACTCGATTGCCCCCTTTGAGACCCCTTCAGTCTGAACGTTCTCCCCGTGTCTGCTTGGGTTTCCTCCAGGTGCTCCGGTTTACAACCACAAGTCCCGAAAGACGTGCTATTAGGTGAATTGGACATTCTGAATTCTCCCTCCGTGTTCCCGAACAGACGCTGGAATGCGGCAACTAAGGGCTTTTCACAGTAACTTCATTGCAGTGTTAACGTAAGCATACTTGTGACAATAAAGATTATTATTATTTATTACTCTCGCCTAGCCAGGACCCCTGCCACTTACCTTGCATTGCCTCCATTTCCCGGCACTTAGTCCCAGGTACGTCACTGCAGTGTCTCTTCCGGCCACTGCAGCACAGTGCCTGGATGGGTTAGAGAGTTGTCAGCCAATCTGATTGGTCGACAGCTCTCCAAGGCAGGACTTTCTCTCGGTGATGGACAGAAGTCCCGCCTGTTGCCAATCAATATTAATTGGAGAGTAACATGGCAGCCGGCCTGTCAGAGTCAGTGGGGAACACACCTCTGTCAACTCTCCAGATGGCCGGGGTCAAGCCCTGCCACCTGAAAAATTCAGGCCCAGAGTTTTTGCTTGGATTGCTTTGTCGAACAAGTGCATGTCTGCACTTGGAATAATGTGTTGTGTTTTTGTCCCTACATACAGCCATATATTTCAGTCATTGGAGAGTGTGCTAAGGAGGGTCATCAGGATGAGCCCAGATCTTGGAAATCTGTTAAGAGGATGGCTTCCAACGGTTAGAGTTATTTGCCTAGGCAAAATGTAGCCTTAGAAGGGATATGACTGAAATTTTAAAAATGCCAAAATGTCTTATGACAATCTGGTTAGATAGCTAATTGGAAGCGGATAGTGAGGGAAGGAGTAAAGGTCTTGCCTATAAAAGGACGAGAACCATCTGGAACAAATTTTGAAACACGTGGTGAGTCTGGGCCACTGTCGTCTATTAGAAGAAAACTTTACGAGTTCCTAGATATTTCCAGTTATAGAGGATAAGTTACTAGTTCATTGGGATTGCAATGGCTCCTGAATAATGGTTTGATTGCCTTAAGGAATTGAAGAGGAATTTCTCATTTTCTTGAATTGGCTGGAGCTTTTCTTTGCCTCTTGGGGAAATGCCATTGCGAGGGAGTGGGCGGGAGTTTGAAGGGTTGGCAGGTCTTGGTTTTGCATTGTGGCTTTTATACCGAGTGATTCTGTGCCCCATTTCGAGAGCCTGGTCAATCTATGTCTGTAATCTCAAGAGGGAGCTTGGACAACTTTGATTTAAAAACATGCCAACAGCCTGACCACTCTAATTTCACAGACGAAAAGGATTAAAATTGTT